>NC_140449.1:20876207-22134957 GCF_963576455.1 Neolamprologus multifasciatus
TTACAGAAATCTAAGTTTAATTACTTTGGTGTTATTGTTAGGAAAAGCTTTAAAATTGGATGCAGTTAAAAGTCCAGTCTTTCTCAGGGTGATTTTGGCCCCCAGGACTTTTGTTTCACATGAGGTACAGTCAGAAACACACCTTTCAAAAACCAGGACCAAAGTCCAGGTGGATTACTGGAGTCACACAGGCATAGAAAAAGGTTGCTGATCACCATATGCTGGGAAAAAAATGTGTATTCCCCAATACCAGCTAGCAAATAAAAAATTGTAAGTTCAGTCATTAAGTGTCTACACCTATATATCTCTGGGATTTACTTAATGAGGTAAATTCTACAAGGGAATATAGCAGCCTCTCTGAACATTTGATAAATGGCAGTCATCAGGACTTTATGACTAGTTGATAAATAATTCACTGGGGTTGAATTTTACAAATTTTAATTTATAATTTTAAAAACTGTAACCAAACATCACTGGCTTCCTTTTACGGTTTATGCGTAAAGCCTATTTGATTAGTGAAGAAATCAGAAACAGTCGTTCAAATAAAATAGCTTTTATTCCTTACAAGATGTTAGTATATAGTTATATAGTATTAGTTAGTATAATATATTAATATATTTACAAAATATTTAAAATATTTATTTTTGTAATTTTCCGTATATTGTTCTATTGCCCAATCGTGCAGTTACGTAATTGGCTTAGTATTTTCTTCCTTTGCACTTCTTGCTCTCTATGTTGCAATAAAGTTGATCTAAAAAAAAGTGGGGGGAAAATGAAGGTACAGCACCATCTGGCTGCCGATGCGGAATATTGCATAGTTGTTCACGTGATCATATGTAACGTCACATGACTGGCTAATAGGGAGGAAGTGGGGAAAGTTGTTTGGAATGACATTTGATCAAATTGGAGAAACGTGAGGAGGACTGACCTTTCTAGTAACTCTGTAGGACATGAGGAATACTACAGGAGCGTCTAAGGTGAGCACATCTTCTTCTACGTTTACAAAGTGCGCCGTATGACAAGGAAATTAGTAAAAAGCACGCACCTCTGTCTGATACGTGTGTTTTTCTAAATAAAAACTCGCACTTCTATGTTTAAAACTACTCTGTTTGTAGATAAAATGGTCCTTTCATCTCTGTCATCTGTCCTTTGGGCGCTTCTTTTCGTGGCAGCACAAGTGATCCTCTCTGCAGGTAACCAGGAAAACCCACAGTCACACACACACAGCTTGTGTGTCCTTTATTACTGCAGAAGAATAATTGTTAACTAGATTTATTCTTCTCCCAGGTTACAATAAATGTGTTGCCAGAAACTTTGGCCATGACTCTGTGGTGTGTGAATGTAATTCGACATATTGTGACAGCATTGGATCTGTCAGCCTACCTTCACTGGGCCAGTTCTCGTCCTACCTGAGTAGCATTGCGGGCAGCAGACTGGAGGCCAGTCAGGGTGAAGTTCAGGCTAACAGCACTGGAGAAAGTGGGTAGAGGAGTGGCATTTTAAGATACCATCAGTGATGCTGGAGCAGGTGCAGAGCATTTCTGTCTGCTTTTGTGTTTCTTTCAGGGCTCAGGTTGACTATCGTTCCCTACCAGAAGTACCAGAAGATCAGGGGGTTTGGAGGGGCGATGACAGATGCAGCAGCCATCAATATACTCTCTCTTTCTGCTGGTGCACAGGAACAGCTGCTGAGGCAGTACTTCTCCAGTGAAGGTACACTGCCACTGTACCGGGGAGACATAGCCTTACAGCCTACGAAAGGGCGATACAAAGTCAGGCAGTAAAAGAATACTAATAGGTATAAGAAGGGTATCAGAAACGAGGAGATGTTAGACAGTTTGGGATATTAAAAGGCACTTGTTTAACTAACATCAGCAGCATGATGATCATCAAAACATGTCATAGCCCAGTATCAGCACCAGTTATAATTGACTGAGTGATTAAAAAATAAAATTATTCCCCAATGATATACACAGATGTAACAAATATATGCAGAATAACTAGAAAAGGGTTTTGTGTCTAATTGTGTCTCCTTTTTTATTTTCTCTATACATTTACTGTTACACTGTTACAACGGTAGTACGACATCAGTGAGACAGCATGTCCCCAGTGATCTGAAGGGTACTTAGCACAGCATACCCACTCACCTGCTGTTTAGACCTGGTGTGTATGAAGGGCAGCCAATCAGAAGAAAGTGTCTTTAAAGAATTTGACAAGGGAGCTAAAAAAAAAAAAAAAGCTTGTTTCACAGTGGATGAAACTGCACCCAGGCCCAGTAAAATGTAAGTGTGGTGTACTGTAACGCAAAGCTGTTCTAGTAGAGTCAAAGTATAAAGCTATAGAGCTGGAAATTAGTATTAGGGCCCTCTTTAAAGTAGAGTCTCATCTAATTCAGTTACAGTTTGGTTAGAAATATAAAACCTGAGGACATGAAGAACAAAAAATGGTGCACATCCTGCCGAGCCCTGATCATTGACATCACTGGCCTGAGGCAAGTAATAGATGGTGCCATGATTACAGAATTATTGACACTTGTAGATGTCTTAGAGCAGCCAAAAAGGAAGAAAAAAAGCAGATCAAAACCAACAGTCATTCAACACAATTACCTTCATTCGGGAAGGAAAAACGATTTTAACCCAAAATGGCCTTAGTTCAATTATTTTCCACTTCCCAGATGTCCTGCTTCCCTCCTAAGCTGAGGCCAGATGTGTTTATCTGGTTAACTGAAAGGAGGAAATCATTTTAGTGAAGCTGACTGCACTGTGGGAAAGCGGTCGACCAGTAAACACCAACAGCTGCCTGGCAAATGTATGGACAAAAAGGGTGGTACGTGGGTTTTTTGTTTTTTTTTCTTCTCCATTGGAAGTGGGCTGTCTGGGATTCCCCTCTCTGTGTGGAGGCTGCTCACTAGGACGAGAGTACAATGGCGTAGGTCTGCAGAAAACGCTGAAAGAGCCTTCTCCTGGTGAGGAGGTTGAAAGACTGTGAAAGTTGAGCACACCTGCAGAGTTCTTTTCTTGCCCAAAAACTACAACTACAGCCATGACTCAGCTACTATGAAGGGCATCCTGCCAGAACAGCTTCCTTGGACGTTGTTATTGATACCTCAGATTTCTGGAAATCTATTGCATGGCTTGTTCACCAGTCTTCTAAAACATATTCTTTAAAGAGTTTTTACACCGTGGAATAAAATGCTATAATTGTTGAATAATAATACTGATTTATCCCCCAGCTTTGGTTGTGTTGATGTGTTTTGTGGCAGGTATCGGCTACAGTGTAGTGCGTGTCCCCATGGCCAGCTGTGACTTCTCCACACGTCTGTACACCTATGCTGACACACCTGGAGACTATGATCTGCACAATTTCACTCTGGCCCCAGAAGACATCAACATGAAGGTGTCTGTCTTTTGTCTCACACGCTGACACGGCCGTTGTCGCCCATGTCTCATCTTACCTCCTTTGTGTTCCAGATCCCTCTCTTGCAGCGTGCGCAGGCCTTGTCTCCTCGTCCTCTGTCTCTGCTGGCCAGTGCCTGGAGTGCCCCCGCCTGGATGAAAACGAACGGAGCACTCACAGGAAAGGGCTCCCTGAAGGGCCAGCCAGGGGGCAAGGAGCATAAAACCTGGGCTCAGTACTATGTCAGGTGACTTCTGTGGCTTAAAATCAGATTAATATCAGATATTGGAGGAGCGTGATTCAAGAGAAATGTATTCTGATTGGTGCGTTAATCATTTCCTGTCAGGTTCCTGGAGGAATACGCTAAATATAACTTGACCTTCTGGGCACTGACGACAGGAAACGAGCCCTCTGCAGGAATGATGACAAACTACAGGTCTACTCAGATGCACTAAAAGTTTTTTTCATATAAAAAAATGTTAAGCATTAAGCTGTGGATTCTAAATTTTGCAGCAGACTGACAAGTATCTTTGTCTCACTGCAGTTTTCAAGCCCTGGGCTTCACTCCTGAGGAGCAGAGGGACTGGGTGTCTCTGGACCTGGGCCCTGCCCTGCATGCTTCATCATACCCACACACACACGTCCTCATACTGGATGACAGTCGCATTCTACTGCCCCACTGGGCCAAAGTGGTGAGTCAGTAAACAGAAGGGTAGCAGGAAAGGTCATGGCAAACTTTATTTTACCTGAGGCAAATAAGAAATTAAAAATGAATCAGTTTTAGGAGAATAAATGAATCCAAAACATCTTAGCAAGATAACTTGAAAGCCTAATGTGAAATACAAGAGGGGGAAGAGGGAATAAAGAACTTTTTTGACTTCAAGTCTCACAAACTTGGTGTTCAAACTGTTCAGCAAAGGAAAAAATGTCAATCTGATAAGCTGTTGATAGAAATCAACCCAAAGAACGACGCTTGTCTTGCTATTTCACACCAGTTAAGAATCAGATAAAACCAGGCTAAAAGCAGATTAATGCAAATGTTCTCCAGTGGTTCAACAAATAAAGTCAAAGCCACTAACACTGTAAGGCATCTTTCACAATTATGTTGAGTGAAGTGCATTATTTTTCCTTTTCAAGGTCTTGTTAATCACTGTTTCAACCATAATTCCCATTAACATGACTTGTGGAGGGATATTAAAGTATATATGGATGAATTAGCCACTTACAAACTCCAAAGACTGATTTACACCAAAAAATAGGGAAGTTGTTGGATCTGCAAAAGAAAAATGCAAGCAACAGGCAAAACTGTGGCCCTGTACTCTAATTTAACCAAATTACTTATTAAAATCAGTATTTACCCATTATGCTATAATTAGCTTCCAGTTAGACTATTGAAGCTAGGGGAAGTACTTTAAGAAAACAAAGAGTTTATAGTGGTAAAATGAGTCGTGACTGGAATTGGAATCACATAAAAGGACATTTACTTTACTCAGTGTCTACAGCGGCTCTGAGGAAACATATATTTAAATACTTTATTGAAACCTTTTGGGAGGAAATAAATCCAGTATTTTGTGTATACTTTTCTAGGACTGATCTGGAAAATTGTGGCGCTATTACTTTAACCACGTGGACAGTTTTATTCCTTATCTCTGCCAATGAAGTTTGCATGTGTGTGTCATCCGTAAACACAGTAGCTCGAAAAGTTATGAATGAATTCTGATAAAATTGAATGATTTATTGATAAAATCGAAGTCTTAATGCTTCGAAACTATGATTCTTACAAGTATGGTGTATTGTCAACACACAGAAAGTACCATATAAGGATTTAAAATGTCACGTCACGTTTGACCCCTGACCTGACAACATACGCTTATAGGGATATAGGGATATGTGGGGATTCTAAATATGTTAATATATTACGACGTTGTTATTTACATTACAGTAAAAGCTTATAGCTTTTAAATAAATACCAATTTGAGTACATTTACAATGTTTTATGAATAAGTGTAATTTTTTTAAAAAACAAAGCAAAACTTTTTTTCACTTGATATTTATTAGTGTACATTTAAACAAATGTACTAAACAATAAACAATCAAAATTATGTGAAGTATATTAAAATGAGCTATTGGTTTTAACTGCACTACAAACTTCTTACATTTCAAAATAATAAAGAAAACAGAATGAATATGTAAAAATGCAAAAGGATCCCCTTAATAGTAAATACTGTCCAGCGACTGAGCTGCTCTCTGAGTGCTTCTTGTTTTCATTGTTATTATTTTTTCCCTCTTGTCCCTCCAGGTCTTAAGTGATATTCATGCAGGAAGGTACATCCATGGTGTGGCAGTCCACTGGTACTTAGACAGCGTTGTGCCACCTGACATCAGCCTGGGAACCACCCATGACCTCTACCCGGAGTATTACCTGTTTGGCACGGAGGCCTGCGCTGGTTGGAACCCACCAAACAAAGGAGTGATGCTGGGAAGCTGGGACAGAGCTGAACAGTATGCACATGACATTATAGAAGTAAGATCATATTATCTGATGCGTGGAAGTTTGTGCTTGTTCAGTCAGATCCACTGCAAAAAGAGAATTTGACAAGCTGTGAGCTGTTCCAGAAAGGTGAGTCACCTCCCTTCGTGCTGTAGTGCAGGTTGTGCACACACTTGAGAGACTGCAGGCCTGCAGGCCATCAAAGCAAGCTGGAACTGGTGTTTAGTTTCTACTTTCTTCACTCTCTTTCAAGGGAAATTGGACTCCTTCCATTCTCTCTCTTTTGCATGGGTGAATTCAGGCTGCAGACGCTCTGAGAGTCCAGAGGAATTTGTTTATGTAGACGTGCAATCCCTGCGATAGCTAAACAAAACGCTAGTTCAGCAGGCTGACTAAATTACACATCTTACTACAAAACACAGAGGAGGTAGCAGATAGTAAACTGTGGGTGTTTTTCTCCACGGCAGGACTTGAATCATTATGTGGTCGGCTGGACTGATTGGAACCTGGCGCTGGACCCGAATGGTGGACCAAACTGGGTTAAAAACTTAGTGGACAGCCCTGTTATAGTGGATGCGACGCGTGATGTCTTCTACAAGCAGCCGTCTTTCTACAGCATGGCCCACTTCAGGTAGTCAGGATCTCTGCTCACACTGAATGCTACATTTCACCCGTTCCATTACTTCACCGAGATCTTCTTACATGATCTTTCTACACAGCAAGTTTCTGTGGGAGGGGTCTCAGAAAGTGGGGGTGTCTGCCAGTGGAGAGACACACCTGGAATTTTCTGCCTTCATCCGACCTGATGGCTCACTAGTGCTCATCATACTCAACAGGTAAGGCATATTTAATCTGTTGTAGGAAATGTGACATGATGGGTAAACACTGAACTGTTTCTATGCTTTATTTTTCTTTTTTAGATCATCATCAGACATCCTGTTTGAAGTCTGGGACCCTCCTGTGGGTTACATCCCCTCCACTGCTCCAGCTCATTCTCTGCTCACACTCGCCTGGAAAAGGCAGTGATCATTAAAGCAGTTTCTCAGACTGCATATTTGTTTCAGCTGAACCACATTAAAAGCATTTCTCTGCGAATTTGCACACAGGATGATCATAAAACCTCCTGATTTTAGGGCCTTAATTTTTGTTTAGCTCCTACCTCTGGACCAAGCAAGCAAGAGGAACCTCTGACATAAATGTAGGGCGATTGCATCACTTCAGCATTCCTTTTGGCAGTGTGAATACAAACAGGAAAAAAGCCCTTATAAGCCCCTAGTTCTTGAGAAAGATTTCAGTGTGGCTTTGGGAGTCTCCACAAATGTTTGGTCCAAAAACCCCTAAAACAAAAGCTGTTTTAAGTATGTTTTCAATTTCATTATCACACAGACATATTATTTTGTTTTGCTGTGATTTTTTTTTTTTTAAACATAACTTGAGTAATTCCAGTATTCATTTAAAATAACCACAGGAAACCAGATATTCAACACATTATTTCCCCTTTCAAATGTCTTGGGTCAAAAATGATGCCTGAAAAGAATATATACATTAGCCTGTGGTACATAATCACTGGTGCCTTGATTTCCTTTTAATAACATGCTTGACATGGCTCTGATCAAATCATGTAATGCACTGAATCTGTAAATAATTTAAGTTGTTGCTCTTTAATCATATTTGCTAAATAAAACAAAATGTTTGAAATTTGAAGAGTATCTTTCAAGGCAAAGAGGAACAACTATTACATGGATTGTGAGCAATGAAAATGAAACAATGACTTTTTTTTCAGTTTATTAATACATCATAGACAGTTTATCATAGACATTTTTTTTTCATATATATAATATACAGTTTCATTACCAGGTATTTCACATTTGGGCCTCCATTCTCATGTTTATTTCTTTGCAAATTTTAAGTTGTTGGACTAAAATTATTTACATCAAAAAGTGATAAAAATGTGAAACAAAAGACAGTCGTAAACAGGAATAAAATGACAGAGGGATGCCAGCTGTTTATATTATACACACCAGGAAGAGCATGTTGAAATATGAAGCATTGTATATGGGGCCAAGCTCTGAGGATTTATTTTTATTCCCTTGCTGGTACTATGGGTAATTGTTTTGTTTTCTTCTGATTTAGAAGAGTTCTGAAAGGTGTCTTGAATCCCTTACTTTCCTCTGAAGTTAGTCCGACCTGTTTGTGACCATTTTACAGCAGCAACTCCACATGATTCCTATACAAGACTCTGTCGTGCTCCTGAAACACTGCAGAGTGTGCACACAAAAACATAAACACCTTTACAGTTCAATCCAATTAAACACTAACATATCAACAGTCACTCGACATCTTCCTGACACAATCTCAACAAAGAACATTATACAGACCCTTCATAAACAGCATTTATTTCAGGGATAAAGGTGTTCATGCTGTTATGGGTTGCCTCTGTGCATGCGTAGAGTGAAAGAAAATCACCTACAGTCTTTTCATACGCTTACAGGGCTCAGTTGCAGGATTTAGGTAATCTTAAGATGAATAAAGAGGGAAAAGCATGAAGAACTCTGGTATTTCTCCACCATAGTCTATTGCAACAGTATATTTAAAGAAAAGATTTGAAAGCAGTTTCCTGGAGGGTTCAAAGAGGTACAGAGGATATGGGCTTGATAAACAATCTAGGTTGGTTTGTTATTAGGCAATAAAAAAAAAAAAAAGATAAATCAGAACTTAACTGACTCTTAAGACGTCTGCATTGGTACACAGGTGAGGAGAAAGGCATTATAATAAAAAGTAAAAATACAAAAACTCAGACAGAGATGATTATGACTGCAACGGAGATGAACAGAGGGAAATGAGAAGCATTTTGTCTTCTCAGTGGGCTGCTTGATGTAGGCGAGGAGAACTAAAGGGATGCAACAGGTGGGTGTCTCAGAAGGACCATCTCTCCTGTGTGCGAGGGTCCGTGGAGAGCGAGGGGGACTCTGATGGGGGCTGGCTGCTGCTGTCTTCTCCGTTCAAACTCTTCCTACACACTGGACATGTGTCATGCTGCACGGCCACAGAACAAAATGCAGAAAACAGTTGCTAAGTACAGTTTTCTCACAAGTGTCTGAGAAGAGTTTTAATAAGTGGAACATTATTTCGGGCCTGTTTTAAATGACGTCAGTCTGCTCTTTGTCTTTGATTGTGACTCATTTTAAAAAAAATTTTTAATCTGCTCAGCCAATTATATGCTATCCACAGCTTCCCAACTGCTAATATCATGAATGCAAACAAATTTTCAGATTTGTAATTTTTTTTTTAACCTTTTGTCCCATGCAAATTCCAGGCAGATTTTCAAAATAACACATTCACAGAGGAGGATAACATACTAAAAGCACCATGCAATAATAAAAACACTGACTGTATCATTGCAATAAATAAACTATTGGGAAGCATTATTCAGCATACAGAAGTGGCATTAAAACAACACTTCATCAGTTCCACTCCATTATCATCAATTTAAGCTAAGTGTTACTCAGGTCCCACCTACATGGCATTTCCATCATGACTCAGATAATCAAATCACATATTTGAGGTTCCTGTAGATCTGAATGCTCTCAAATGCAAAGTGAATAAATAACACATAGAATCCTCAATGTCATGTATGGTCTCTGGTATGGTTATATTTAATAAAAATTCAACTTTTTTGAGTGACTCACCATTTCCAGCCACGGTACTATACAGTCTGAGTGAAAGAAGTGGTTACAGGGTAGCTGTCTGACGGGCTCGCCAACTCTAAAGTCCTCTTTGCATACAGGGCATTCCATACAGCAATCTATTGAAGAGGATATGTGTTTTTAAATCTTTTCCTGACATCAACACCCTTGTCATTTTTGATTGAGACAGCTTCACACATGTTTACAAAGTGGTACAGCTACGTTTCTTGAGGAGATATACATTACACTTCTCAGCAGAGAATAACACAAAGTCCTGAGAATGCACCCGGACATTCATCTATGCCTAAAAGTCAGCTATCAACGGTCCTGCAGCAACTGGACAGCATAACTAGTCACACAGTTACAGCTGAGTGGTAAAATAGGACAGCATACCAAGAAGAGGAAGTCAAGAAGAACAGAGCCAAAAGAGGAAAGAAAATTGGGGAGGTGAAAGACCAGGAAGCAAAAATATATATATTGTCAAGGCTACTGGGCATTTCGTCCCTAACAGCCACAATTTAAGAAGCTCCTTCTAACAGGCAGCAAGTGTATACAAGACATTTAAGGGCTGTGAAGATTTTGAAACAACTAAGAATCAACAAAATGGACACTTTGTCCTTAGCTATTTTTTTTTCAAAGCTGAAAACAAGTAAAAATAAAACATCATTATATGGAAACATGTCAATGAGTGCACATATATAACTAAAGCAAAGTAATAGTTAACATTTTTCTGGAATGCATTACTGATTATTTTGTAAGCGGACAGCATACAACACACTGACTTCAAGAGGTATGAATAGTGCGACCACTATTTAAAACACAAACTTAGTAGTAGTAGTAGTAATAAATAGGGGTTTGACCTGACAACTCGAGCAATGGCAAAACTGCAATTTGTATTTCAAGGACAGAATAAAGAAACATTGGGGACAATGAAGGAAAAAAGATAATCAGAGGTGACTGACCGGCTTGTTCCTGAGAAATATTGACAGTTGGGAGTGAAGAGATCTTCTCCTTCTCTGCTGGCGGTGGTCCTGTGTTCTCCAGCTGACCTAGTAACTACACAGACACGGACACATATGTAAATACATGAGAAGAACAAAAATTTTGTAGACTATTTTATAGTTTGTTTACCTGTGTTATCACAGCATCTAATCCTCCCTGCCCCCATGCATAATCCCCAGGGTTAGAGTGCAGCATCCCTGTCCTGAACGAAAAACAAATAGACCTTTTTAATAATAATAATGTTATTTTAAATTGTAGTAACACCTCGTTGCTCTGTAATGTCATATTACCATGACAGGGGAGGGGAGCCAGGGATTCCAGAGTTGGCAAAAAGACCAGCAAGAAATTGTTGTACAATCCTGACAAACAGAAAATGTACAGCAGTTAATGTCATTACCAAAAATAAGATCGGTTTGGGGGAAAGCATAAATAGCACTGTCATTATAAGTGGGAGTATTCAAGGCAGAGAATAGAGCCAGGAAAAATGATGAACTAGTGTGTTACTCACCCTTCCACAGCGGGCGAGCGGTCTGGCCTACTGCTGCCTCTAGACCGGTATCTCCTCTGGCTGCTCAGACGAGGGGGGCGTCCTGGTCCCCAGTGTTCCCCAGCTCCTAGTAGGCCCCCCATAGATCCTCCTAGGCCTGCTGGGACAGATCCCCCAATTGGTCCCCCTCCTAACCCTCCTAGGTCACCGAAACTCCCCAGGCGCCCACCAGGGAGCCTAGGTTCTGAGTCTGGGCTGTCAATGTCTCTTGTAAATGGCCGCTCGACTAACAAGAGGTGCCATAGCTTGATGAAATAATAATAAAGAAAAGAACAGTAACAGAAGAAAAGGAAAAGATTAAGTAAAGTAAAACATACAATCATGTTAATTAAACTTCTTTATCCCGTATTCCTTCCTCAACTCCCCAAACCTTTCAGATCATGTCATACCTCTGCAAACTGTGTGGCTGTGTCATCTAGCCCATTGGCGCCGACCTCTAGGAGACTGAGGGAAACAGCGCACAAGGGGACAAAAGACTCATTATTAGCAACATGCACTGTTCAGCTGTAGCGTAAGCCTCGGAACAAAAATGCAGAGTGAGCCTACAAGTTACAACAGTGCAACATCAGCGTTCTTCAGTACATGTCCCTGCTCTTGTTCCAGCGAAAGCCTGTGTGTGTGTAGACATCATATGCTGTCTAGAGAAGTGAAATGGATAGTGACGATAATACAAAAACCTCTTACCTGGAGTCTTCTGTTACTTCCTCAATGAAACCCGAGTCACATCTCGGACAGATGTACTCCTAGAAATAGATTGAGCCATGTAAGAGTCAAATAGAAGAGGAAAAATTCATTTTTTAAATTTTTTTTTAAAATTTCCTAGACCATACTATTCAAACTATTCATACTACATAAACTATCCAGTAATTTAAATATTCTATTCTCAATTATATCAATTCTCACAGAAAAAAAAAAAATCAGGAATCAATAAATACCCGGAGTTTTTACATTAAAATTCAATTACACTATCAACCGAAAGTATTTGTTTGTGTTGGTTAACTATACACCACTTTGCATGTGTGAAAATGAGATGTGACAAAAGGTAATATTCTATCATTGTCAAATCAGCATCCATTCCACAAAATAATTACAGCACGTAAAGACATTTTGCGGTCTAATATGGCACACAAAGAAGTACAGCCAGATAATATCAGTAAGAAGTGTGACGGCCTGTATTTTGTGAATGCAACCAAGTAGGTAGAGCTGGTCTGCCAACCACACCTAAAGAGAGGCGTGATAGAAAACCTGTGTAACAGAATGAGGAAAACACTGCTACCAGTTTATTTGTGCAGCTGGTGCAGTTGTACACTAAAAGCACAGACTTATAAACCATGAAAACAGGATAGAAGCGGGGTCATTTAATATACAGATAGGGTTATGAGAGATTAAAGCGATACCCTTGTTGAACAGCATATGTGTATTAAAAGTAGGTCACAAAAATACCAGCCTTTTGTATTATGCTTATACCATGCTTAAGTTCACATGACAATTTTAAAACTCATATTTGCACAACATAGAGAAATTTGGGGATCTAAAATGAATTTTGTGGTTAAAACGTGTTAAGAAACTTTGCCGTAAGCCAAACAGTTTGTATCAGTTGAGTGTCAAATTGGACAACCTCACAGATTATCCAGTCTGTTGTATAAAATGGACAGATGACTGAGGATCGGTGCCTGGGCTGTACTGTAGTAGCACAGGTTGACAATCTTAGGTGTTGGAGTCACTTAGCACAGTGAAGACATGCCATAGGACTGACTGTGCCTGGGACACTTTAGAGTCAGTGACAAGGAGGACTGGAATTACCCTCATCTGGATCATAAAAATAAAAGATTAATGTGACTCTAGTGGTGATATAAAACCAGTCAACAGTTCATTGTGACTAGTGTAATTTTTTTTAAAACAGGGCAGACTTTGTCCACAGTATAAGATTATTTTTGTCCAAACCAGAAATACTTTCTTAAAGGACTATGAGAACCAGCAATTTTTTATTTTTATTTATTTATTTATTTATTTTTATTTATTTATTTATTTTATTTATTTATTTTTTTTTGGGGGGGGGGGGGATCTGAGATTTTACCTACAAAACACAACAAAACACCACAGTAGTAAACAGTGCCACTGAGAACTATGAGAAGGCTACAGCTGACCATAACCTTGTATTGGAGTAGGTTAATTTTAGGTTGTTGTATTTAATAAACTTGTAACACACTAAATACAAACACACGCCATACTATTTCAGACGTGGATAACATGTTTCAAACACGTTAAAGTTGCTAAGTATGTCACGATTAAGGTCAGCTCTGAGTCCAGAGTTTAGCTTCTACTTTTAACTTCAAAACTGAAACTGAATACGACATGTTTAACTATGTTTCCAAAAATCCCCCAACTCGTCCTGTCAACACTGCGTTTTTATCGGAAATTAAAAACTAACCAGCTGTCAGGCAACTAAAGTTAAGTGTGAAGCACTGAACAAAGGCAGCAGTAACGCAAATGTTTTCGACAAGTCCTTGTTGTTTTGAGGAAAAACACAACATCCCCCGAACTGTCAAAGCAGAGCTTCGAGTACACTGCTTTGACAGAAACGTCTAGGAAAGTCTAACAAAACCTGTCGATATTTGCTTTTAATGTCAGTTTTTCCCCCACCCCTTTCCTTTGACGGAGCCCGTAGCTGGAGTTTATTTTAGTGAGTTAACAACAGCAGACGTCGCTAACTGCTAACAGGCTAGCTGGTGTTTAGCTGTAGCGAGAAAGCAAGCGGAACAAATGGCCGTTAGCGGTGAGGCAGAGCTGTCAGCCGGACGTATTCTAAAAGAGTCTGACAGATAAACAAGAAAAGCCTCCTGCTTACCGGGAGTTTGGGGTTTACTTCACCTTTACAACAGTGACAGAAAAACCGATGCGGGGGAACAGCCGCAGCCTCCGCCATCTTCCCCAGAGCAGCACAAACACTGACGTCGGTCCTCCACAAACCGAAGGCAGCCGTCCACCTCCAGCCCAGCATGCACCGCGGCGCCGCTGGCTGGAGTCCCAGCTCACCGAGGAGCGGAAGGAAAAGTGTTCGTGTGTTGGCGTCAAGAAGCCTCACGTGAAGTGTTCAGTGCGGGTGACGGAGAATAAAAGCAGCGTGTGTTCAGAAACTTCTCAGCTCAAAAGGTTTGTTTAAATTGTTAAAGAACGGCTGAAATGGTCAGCTGTAAATGTTAGCTTTTCAGTTAGCTTAGCATGGGTCACAGGGTTAACTTGGGGTTAGACAAAACTCTTTTCTGTACTCGACAAAGATGCTTCTGCACAATATGTCATTTACACATGTGCTTAGAAATTCATTAACAGTGGTTTAAATATAACTGAGGTCTGCAGTCACCTAAATCTAAGTGGAAACTTGTTGTTTCTGTTCAGTAATGTGCAGTACAACTTTTAGCCTAGATAAGACCAGTTATGTTGTCAGATTGTAACTACCAAAATAATGTGGTTGCTGTCGAAGTATCTCGACATAATCTGAAAAATAAAACAGTAATTGTTTTGTGTTCATTTTGTGTGCCAGCTCTTTTTGTGACAAATCAGTTACACTTGGAAACACGAGTGTAGGGAGGTGTGGAGAGACAGTCGGTAATAATAACAGTAATACGTGATATTAGGCGCCTTTCAAAACAACCAAGGTTACTTTACGCTGAAGAATTGAAAAACAATATAAAAATAAGAAAATATCGATCAAGTCAATAAAACAATATATAAAATCAGTAAGAGCAGAGGTTTAATATGATAGGTGGAAGACAGTCAGAGTGCATATGCCAGTTTTGAGACGAGATTTAAAAATGAAGAGAGTCAGTGTTGTGGATTTCTGGTCGGATGCAAGTCCAGAGGCGTGGAACAGAGCAAATGAAGCCTCTAGACCTCATGGTAGTCAAACAGGCGAAAATGGCGATGAGATGGAGAGAAGAAGAAAATCTGGGATTGTGGATTAGTGTGGTGATGTGCAGAATTTCAGAGGGATACTGCAGAGTGATGTTCTGTAATCAATAGGATATTTAACTGTGAGCCAGTGAAACTCCTGAAGTACAGGCATGTTGTAAGAAATTGAATTTCTGGATGGACTTGAGAAGGGAGTTAAAGATGTCGATGGATGACGTAACCTGGATGGTGGTACTATTGAGTGTGAGAGATATACAGAGGTAACTAATGTTATAAAGACTGAGTGAGATTACTGCTGTGAGTTTGGAAAGAAAGTATTGTGTGTCAAGCAAGATATGTGGACTTCAGCCAGAGGGGAGGGAGAAACTGTGGAGTTGTCATTGTTAATTTAGCTACAACTGTACAAAAAGTCAAGCGTTTTATTATCACTATTACATGCCAATGCTGTAAGTATTGTTTGGTCTGTTCATGCTGTTGGCAAACTAATATAGGTAATATATTTTAAATCAGTTTTACAATGTGAACAAAATTTTTGGACTGTGAGAGCAAGCTGGAGTACCCAGAGCGAACCCACAGTGTTTCAAGTCCCCAGCTGTTTCAAATCCCAAACTGGCCAGTAGATTCAATCCCAGGACCTGCTTGATGTGAGGTGATGGTGCTAACGTTGGCTTAAAATGATTTATTATTAACTATAAATCAGATGTTGTAGTTTTTATGCTGTATTTGCTGCCCATGTTGGTCTTAATGCTGCTGCTGAATTTCATACAATTACCAGGAAATGGACCTCCAATTTGTTGATAAGGCTTCAGGCCTTATCATGAGTATTTTTAGGTCATACGGTTCCCATTATTAATAACATTATCATTATTAATGAGTAAGATGCTATTGTTTGTTTGAAGTTAGCTGCTTCAGGATTTTGCCTACTGATCTGTACTAGGGATGAGTATGGTAAGATTTTGCTAATGGCAGTGACACCGATTTTGCTTATAGATCCAAGTCTTTGTTGATTCCTAATAATTTTTTTGTTGTTATTTGTTGTTTTTGTTGTTAAAAAAGGGTTTTCAGTTTCTGTTGTGCTTCAGAGTCTCTGAGTCTGAAGTTAGTATAGAACAAGTTAAAAAAAAGTGATGCATGTGATTCAAGTGTGTGAGAAGTCCACTGTTAGAGACACATCCTACATTGCTTATTTTAGCATTCCTTTTTTAATTCTCCCCTTTTGAATTATATTTCTTTGTGTGCTTGTAGATAGAAACCATATATTGTTTGCACCTTCTAGTAAGGGGACACAAATTATTATGGGGTTTAATGTACATCTTCATATATGAACACATAGCAACCAGTGATTTGCACATAGCAACAGCAGTCCACCTCCGTCATAATAAAAATATATTTCACACACTCCATAAAAAGCATTTACTTCTCTGTAGAAATGTGTTAGTCTTTACAGAGATAAGAGTTTGGTTTTTGCAGGGGGCGACTTATTTAACCTTAAATTACAGATCTCTTGTATCCTGATATGATTCTAATTTCAGGTTTATTACATCCAGGTGTTAAGAAAAATGACACTATATTAAAGGAATATAGAGGAATACTGGAATACTGTTTTTGTACTGATATAAGTAGTTACTTACAGCTATACTAGATTTTAGACCTTTCATCACCTGTGTGTTCCTGTTCTTTTGTTTGTGCAGATGACAGCCCAAGAAGTGCGCCTGTGTGGTCTTTTGCTGCGGGAGCACTTTGGAGAGGTGGTTGAGAAAGTGGGAACACACCTGCTCAAAAGTGGAGCACAAAATTTAAGAACCATCATTCATGAAACTGGCCTCTCAGTGGACTTGGTAAGGAGTACTACACCAACTCTGCCTCGGCTTGTTAAGCTTGTTGAGTTTATATTTATTGTATTTATTTATATAACACTGTTTTCCAACAGCTATGGCTTTATGGCCATTTATCTGAAAATTCTGTCATCTTACATTTGTATTTGTTAGAATTATTATTTTATAAAAAGCTAATTAGATATGATAGATGGCTCCATAGTGTAGGGGTTACACAGTTGTCTAACAAGTGGAAGTGGCTTGGTTTGACCCCAGGAGGAGAAACAAATCCCCTTAGATTGTGTCAGGAAGGTGGCATCAAAATCAGCCAAATCATACATTTGGAGCTATCCGCTGTGGCAACCCATTGTGAATAAGGGAACAGTACAAAGTAGCATTTAAGGGCATATGGTAATTAAGTTGAATGGAGCTTTGCATAACAAACAGAAGCCAAGATGTAGTTTTCTGAGCATAATACACTGGAAAAAAGGCAAGAAAGTGCACATAATTTGGAGTTACCTCATTAAATCCTACTTTTACCTTATTAATTAGAATAGATTTTTAAAAAATGGTTAAGCTGCAGTTCTTCTGCAGAGACCTTCATGCTTTGTGGTGCATAGTCTGACTCACTTGATGTGGATTATAGGTATTAGCCTGCCATTGGTCACATATTTTACACTCTTATTAATCTCCAGTCAAGTTTTGTCAATTTTACCTTTCTCAAAAGAAATGTGGATCTAGAAACAACAACATCTAAGCTAGGAAACCAGACAATGAAAATAAGGAAAATGTCTTTTTTTGTTGTTGTTCTCTGTATTAGTGAAACTTGAATCGCATTGAATTCTGTCTTTACCTGACCGTTGTCAGTTATATTAAATATCAAAGGAAGCGATAAACTTTTTTTCTTCTTTCATTTATTTATTTCCAAATCCAGGTGAAGAAGTCTCTGTGTGTCCTCGTGCAACACGGTGCCTCTACGTTCAGTTCAGGCCGCAAAGGACCCGGGAGCCCCACAGAGTATCACGCCAGCTGTGACCGAATCCTTAGGATTCTTCGCTACCCACGATACATCTACACTTCAAAAACCCTGTATGGTGACACAGGAGAGCTGATCATAGAGGAGTTACTACAGAGAGGCCACACGACGATGAGCAGCACCGTTAAGACGGTGGCAGACCGCCTCACGCAGAACATGGCAGGTCAGTGTTGGCATCAAGCAAAGAACACACACTTCTATCAGTGGATGTTTTGACAGCTGGATTTTGGTCTAGTAGATGGACATGCCATTTGCTACAGGCAGTGTTTAAATGTTTATGTGGAAAAAAAATGTCAGGATTAGCAATTAAGGTTTCAAATGAATATCTCCCAAAAAACTTGGAGGCCTGTGAGTGAACTAGAACTTTATTAATGTTGGGCTTTTGTTAGAGACTCTAGTACTTGCACCGTCTTTGTAATTTAGCTGTGTGAAAAAGGGAATTAAATATGACTTGGTAACACCACTTTTTCTCTGTTGTTGCTGCAGAGGGCCTCACCATGGATTACAGTGAAGTGTCCTCGACTTTTTCCAAACTGGTGGAGACCCATTTTCTTCAGCGCTGCCCTCCATTGCCAAGAGTGGGAAATAAAGACAGTTCTGCTGCAAGTGAGACTCCTGCCGCTCCTGGTACTCCGGCTGCTCCCGTTAACACTGCCCCACCCACACCAGAGAGCTTCCCAGAATGCTATAAGGTACCTAGTGTGACACTCGTAGGGCGGGGCAAACGCCAGCTCGCCAGTGAGGATGGAGAGGAGCAAAGAAGCGCAAAAAGGGCCAAAATGGATCCAGAGGTTAGTTTTTTTTTAACCTTTTTGGTTACTTTAACAAATTTGCAATGTCCTCCATCCATTATATCTACCTTCCCACTTATCATTCATGTGACCTTTTATTTCTCTGTTTGCCTCTCATATGCTCTGCTTCATTCGGCTCAGACACATGGTGACGAGGGGATTTACTGGCAGGTGAATTTTGAACGGTTCCATCTCCACTTTAGAGATCAGACCATCATCAGTGCTGTCGCTAACAAGCTGGACCAGGTGATGGGAAAAAGTATTATCATTTTTAATTTAAGGACACTCATTTACTTTCTTGCGTTATGAAAATTATTTTGTTGATTATTATTGTTCATTTATGTACACAACACCTTTTAAAAATGTGGTTTACAAAGGAAAAACAAAATATGCTACAACATTAGAAATATAACAAATGTCCACAAAAAACACAGTAGAGAGAAATAGTTTATTAATAAAAGGTACATTTTGATCATACATTTAAAGCTACTGCTGGTTATGCAGGCATTAGTAGTTCAGGCAGGAAGCTCCAGACCTGAGAGTCCTTAGTGCGAAGCTTAGTCATTCATAAGAAAATATGGATGCCACTGTTATGTCATTAATTCAATTAATGAAGAAGTCATTATGAGTAGCGATGATATGAGTCTGCTCTTATTGTGAAAGAGCATGTTATAGTCACTATAAATGCATATATAGTGTAGTATATGTGCATATACTAGAATGATTTATTATTGTGATTGATTAAGAATTTAATGACTAATTATCTTCTTAATCCTCAATATGCAGACTAGCAGTGAAATAGTGAGGACCATGCTGAGGATGAGTGAGGTTACAACCTCGCCCATGGCCACCTGTACAAAGCCCCTCTCAGCCAATGAGATCTTCAGGTCCCTCCCACCCAGCTACAACATCCTCAGACCCATCTTAGACCAGTACCTCACTCTGCTGGTGGATGACCCAGTATGATCTGCAAACACCATATTATGTTTTCTGATCTTTTTTGTTTGTTTGTTTTTTAAATAAACAAAAAACATAATGTCTCTATCTTCTTTTCCTCCTCTTTTTTAAGATGGAGTTTGTGGGGAAGGCTGGTGAAAGCGGAGGAGGGATGTTTGTTGTCAGTATCCTTTTTCAGATTTAAAAGGTCCTGAGCATTTTCCTGTGAAGCAGCACACTGGTTGATATGATTTAATTCAGGAATCACAGTTGCTTTTCTAAGCTCCTCTCTCAGATCTGCACAGAGCACTGGCCAATCTGGCACGGGCCACACTCGAGTCTGTAGTACAGGAGAGGTAAGCCAGTGTGTATGTTAAATAATATATATAGCTGTGAGTGTCCTATTATCACCAGCTTCGTGTTACTGAAGTCACTCTTAATCTGACATCAGGTTTGGCTCCCGGTCGGCTCGCATCTTTCGTCTGTTGCTAAGAAAACGTCACCTGGAGCAGAAGCAGGTGGAGGATTTTGCTATGATTCCAGCCAAAGAGGCTAAAGACATGCTGTACACACTGCTGTCACAGAACCTGGTCCAGCTACAGGTATGTGGATGATGGACTGTTAGTTGTTTCGGTGTACTCAGAGAGAACCCACACATGCAAACTCCACATAACTGGTTGTGCCACTGTTGGCAGCAAGAACTGCAATCAACCATTTGCAATAATTGCCAATGAGTCTTTCAACATTGGGCCTCCTCACTGTGGAGGCCCAATGTTCTTTACAGAAATATTTTAATTCATTCAAATTTGAGGTTTTTCCAGTACGAACAGCCAGTTTAAGGTCATGAAGAAGCATCTCAGTTGGATTTAAGTCTGGACTTTGACTAAGCCTTTGCACAAGCTACTGCATAAACTGAGTGAGTCTTGGATAATCAATATGTTTTCTTGGCAAATGTTAGTCAAGGTTTGTGCTCTTTTTGGTCAGCAGGTGTTTTGTTCTTGGATCTCTCCTAATGGCACTCACTGTGATTCGCTGGAGTCCCAAAGCCTTAGAAGTGGCTTGTAACCTTTTCCAGAATGATTGAAGTCAATGACTTTGTTTCTCAGCTGTGTCTTTAGATTGTGGCATGATGCTTTGCTTTTTGACAACTTTCAGCCTATTTCACTTTGTGAGACAGCTTCTGTTCAAGTGATATGTAATATATAGGTGCTTCTTTAGAACTGCATTTTGTATTTACTCAGCTTATCTCTGTCTAATATTAAAATCTATTTGATGATCTGAAACATGTAAGTGTGACAGGCATGCAATCTCCCCTCCTGTTTTTCAGGAAATCCCAAAGACTCCTGACTACGCTCCCTCTCGCACCTTCTATCTTTACACTGTTAATCAACTCCCAACTGCAAGAATGCTGCTCCAGAGCTGCTACAAGGTAAAACAGTAAACTCATTAAATGTAGCCTTTAGAGTTCTGAACAGAAGAAGACAGCTATTTCTCTTTCATTCTGGTATTTGCCTTCGGTAACATTATCTCTAAATATTTTTCTTCTGCAGACCGTAGCCAACCTCGTAGAGCGACGCCTCTTTGAGACCAAAGAGAGCAAGTGAGTCTTTTCATTAGTGATATATTTTGATGCATCTCACTGCAAGGCAGATAAAATATTTCGTCTGGCACGCACGTTGCCACAAAGAAATGGGTTGACGGTTTTTGGTTTACAGGCGCTTGCTGGAGAAATCTCAGCGAATCGAAGCCATCTTGGCATCTCTGCAGGTCAGCGGGGCCGAGCCCGAGCAGCTAACTGAAGTCGAGGAGATGATCACTGCTCCTGAAAAGCAACAGCTGGATACCTTAAGGCTTCACATCAATAAGTAGGAAGACAAAACAAAAATTCTCTTTTCTAAAGGCGACAAGGCTCTTCGGTGGTTTAATCAAGTCCTTTTTTCACTGTCTTTTTCTCCTTTAGGTTAGATTCTGCAGAAAACCAAGTAGATGAAACCATCTTTCTTCTAGAGTCCTACATCAACTCAACCAATGCATCTTCATGACTTTGGAGTTTTATATTTCATCTATGCAGTTAATTTTTGTGTATGATTTCTGCGTGCGTGTCAAGTATGACTGTTTTATAGTTTATAGCTTGGATGTTTCTGTTTGGACTGAAATAAAATCAGTTTTTTTTTGCTTTTCCTTTTTGTTATTACATTTACATCAGCAGTGAATAAATAAAGAACAAGAATTTGTCTTTAACTGTTTTAATTAAAGAACAAACAAAAACTGAAGAATCAAGTGACTGAAATATAAAACCATAAAAATGTCTGCAAGTTAAATAGAAGGACTGTGGTTTAATACACTTTGCATTTCTTTAAAATTAGAAAATGATTATTTACATAAGTGCCCCTGACCCTTGAAACAGTGGGTAGCGCATTACTGTTGAACCCCCTCCCCGATACTCTTTGGTCCTGAAGGCCCATCTCGGGACTTTCTTTGTGTCTGGCAGGAGGTGGGCTCTACTCATCTGACAGTCTTCATTGTGTTCTTGGCAGCAAAGGTTTTACTCAGTCCTCATGGTTTTCATCCTCTTCTCTCTGTTTGCGTGTGAAGAATCCAAGCTGATAAAAAACAAACAAACAGAAAACAAGAAATTGAGACAGATTTACTACTTTCTGATATTTTCTTGAAGGAATCTGATGTGAAATTTCAGTTCCAAATACCTTCCACAGTATGAAAATAATGAGGGCCAGCAGCAGCAAACCCCCTATGATGCTACCAATCAGAATCCAGAGCGAGATGGGAATAGCTCGGCCTTTCAGCACTTCCAGCACAGTCTAAGGAAAAGAGATGAAGGGAGAGATTAGAGGAAATTAATTTTATGCATATTGTGCTGCTCAGGATTCTCTTGGGTCTTACCTCCCTCCAGACTGTTCCTGCGCTCAAAGTAATGAGGTTAGTCTCCTGAGCTGTGAGTTGATAGACGCCTATTATCTTCACTGACTTATATTTGGCCTAGAGGAAGAGGCACACAGATTATGACCAATGTTTGTGTCGCAGGAGCAGAATTAAAAAATCTGCGTATGTTTTGTTACTCACATGTCTGAAAAAATCATCATGAACTCTGCGGCTGACCCGAATGATGGCATCCTTTCCTCTCGGAAGCTGCTTGACTTGACACACGACCTCTGTGCACCATGACCTGCTGCAGTTCTACACACGAAAACATGTAAACATGAGACATATTAACATGTTTGCTTTTGCAGTGTTCACCAGCAGCTCTGTGGCAATTTAGGCCCTTACCAACATGTCATCCTGCATCATGTCTTCAGGATGAAGGGGGCGCACATCTCCCTGTCTGGCCTTCAGCTGTGCTGCATCACTGAGCACGCTGCAGTTCACCGTGACCTACGGGGTAATTTACATATGTCAGGTACGATCTTAAAGCATGATAAGAATACACAGAAGCAGTACTCACGTTTATTGAGAAGACATCGGTGACAGTCATGAAGACTCTGTCACCTGCAGCCACAGAGGGCAGATGCAGACGCAGCTCCAGATTACTCACAGAGTAACAGCCGAGATTCTGCAGCTATAAACACAAACAAAGCTAAAACGTTTGCCTTGTCTTATTTTTCTTACTGTGATTATAATTATAAGTTTTTATTGGGACCTATATAGAGAATATACATTTACCCTGAGATGTGTGTAGAATTCTGGTCCAATTGCTTCCGACATTGTCCGAGTAGGATGGACCTCATAGCGGTTCAAATTAGATTCACTGCAAAAACAGGGAAAAGAACAGCACATAAATGCAGAGATAAACCAGTTCATGAGTTAAGCTTAACTAGATCAATGCTGTACAAACACACCTGCTAACAAAAAGGTCTGGTTCATACTGAACAAAAGTCTGGAGCTGAACACTGTTGTCCCCCAAAGTGTCTTGTCTCTCCACACTGTCACTAAGACAAAAGAAGGGTTACGAAAGCGTCTCAGTTTAAATGTCTCCTAAATACTCCAGCATCTCAAAACGTGGATGCAAACAGATGAAGACAGAATTATTATTAAATTTTCTTTTTTTAAGTGTTTCCCAAGTGCTGTTAAACAGAGTAAGGATTTTTTTTACACGGTTTTTCCAAACATCTTACTTTTATTTTGAATGCTTACAATATTTTACTTTGCACACATAGATAAAATTATTTCACAAAAATACCAGTTTTTTTGCTGTAAAACAAGCTGGAGTCAGTCTCGCATGCATCTCCTGAACAATCCCAGCACATTCGTCTTTGCCCAATCTCTCAACATTTGATGTCCTCTGGCATGGACCTTGGTCTTTAGTTCACCCCACAGATTTACAGTGGGATCCAATCAATAGATGCTTTCCACTTTGATGAGGTTCTCAGTTTCAGGCACACTGAAGCATCCCAACAGCATAATACACCCACCACCTGTTTCACTGTGGGGACGATGTTTGTTGGGTTGTACGCTTCGTCCTTCTTTCTCCAAACACAAGCAGCATCTCTGTGGCCAAAGAACTCTGGTTTTTCGTGTAACTGACCACAGGACGTACTTCCAGTACACATAAAATTCTAGCTTTATTCTATATTACTCCAGTTTATCCCAGTATAAAATATTTCTGCAGGTTGTTCTTAGCATACTTTTGTCTGGCTTGAAGATGTCTCTTATGTAGAAGTGGCGTTTTTTGTGGTATGTTGCAGTCCATTCCTGCCCAGGGTGGCGTTGACTGTCTTCTTTGAGATTACATATCTTGACTTGGCTAAGTCATTCAATAGTCTCTTGGCAGTTGTTCTGTTTTTTGTTTTTTTTGACACATCTCTCACTAGTTTTCTTTCCAGAGTATTTGAAATCTTTCACTTCCTACCTCTGCCAGTCTTTTCTGTTCTGTACTGTTTGGCTCTATTTGAATTTTGTGATGATACTTCTCACTTGTGCGCACCAATAATTTTTTTTCTCAAGTCTAAACTGAGGTATTTTGTTTGTCGCATGCTGTTTTCTCAAGTGACAGCTCAAACCTTTGCTGTAGGTTTTATATTGTGTGCAAATTGAAAGATAACCTTTAATTTTACAAGTTTTGACCATTACAAAGTTAAAGCACATCACTGAACAACACTGATTGGTGCAATGGCTCAATTAAAAAAAACAGTCAGTTTTTAAATATTTTTTTTCAAATATTGTCCTCATCTGTAAATACTCCAGCATCTCAACATGTGTGCATGCATGCTACTTTGCAGACAGCTACCTGGATGCATGGAGCTTCATTTTCACTTGATTGTGCAAAGATGTACAGCTGAATTCAAACTCCAACAGGAAGTTAACCTGCAAACCAAAAAGAGAGCAGCAACTTGCTGAAGTGCCACATCTAACCTGGAGGAAGAGAAGTATGTGTGGGCTGAGTTGAGTGATTGATGGAGCTATTTCCTCAGCACGAACGTACCTTTGACTGGGAGCGAAATACTGGATAACTGACATTGCATGAGTGGCTGTTGGCGCTAAGAGCTGTGCACTCGATCTTGAAGTGGGCAACCTCCTACAATGAAAGAAAAGACACGAAGAAAGAGAGGATCTGTGCATGTAGATAGATGTTTATGGTTACATGGTCCCTCATGTAATAGCAGTACATGTGCTGTATTTACCCTGATGCTAAGGCTGGAGAAGTGGAGGTTGCGTGAGTAGTGCAGCGTCAGGCTGGTGTTGTAGGCGTTTTCCAGTCTGTTCTGAAGCTGCACCTCCACTGCCAGACGCCTACGAGGGCTGCGAATCACATAAGGCTTTTGTCTGTGGAGGAAACACAATGAAAACTCACTGAGACCAAAAAAAAAGGGAAGAGAGGGAACACCAGAATATCTCAGTTCTGTACCTTGTCCCAGAGATGTCCGTGCGTGCCTGTAGCACCAGGTCAGTTGTACACACATCATCCTCACCACAGTCTTTAAAAAATGGGATCTGGACAGGTATGGGAGGCAGGAGCAGCATGTTGAACGAATGCGGACAACAACAAGGATATATAGCGCTAATTTTTGTGCCACTCACAGATTTGTTGATAGTAGTCGGCCACCCTTCATCCAGCACGGGACCACTTTCTGTGTTGTTGATCTTAAACCACAGTGAGAAGCTGATAGGACGAATGTAATCTGCTGTGTCCTACATTGAAGACAGAAAAAAATGTGATTTTCCCATCCTGCTGTGTGTGAATGAAAGATGGAAGGTGTGTACCGACACTCACATAGACATGGAAGGGAAGTCTGTAGCACAGAGTTTTCCCTGTCTGGGCTCGGACAGCCAGCTGGGTCTGTCGGTGGGAGCTGTCATCAAACAGCGCCCGTGCTGACAACTTCCTGTCATCCAACATGGCCCGCACCCACAGATCTGAAGAGAAATCATGCAACTGAGGCAAAAACTCCATGGATATGCTACTTAATGTAGGGTTTATAAAATATATACATATATGTATAAAATATATATAAATATATAAATGTGTCAACCAAAACTGTTGCTGCGTGGTCTTGGGGAGCGGGACATGGCTGTAAAGCAGGCGGTGGCATTGAGACAGGAGGATTCTCTGCCTCCTCTCTGGCAGGTCTTCTGAATGACATTAATGGAGTGCGGCTGGAAGGACAGACTCACATTGATCTGGACGATGCTGCGAGAGCTAGAGACAGAAGGGACAGTCTCAAAAAGCAGTATTTATCCATTTATGTGCACAGTTGTAATAGCCAGTAGAGATTTTTGTTATGATTCTAAATGTGGGAACTTGTTGTTTATAGATGATACACAAGTTATGTTTTATGTGGCTCCATTATCTAACACTGCTTGCACTGCTTTCTGCCTGTTACACTTTTCATCCTACCCACCTGAGCAGTACAGCACTTCCCTGCGCTCCCACTGCCAAGTCTATTAGGTCATCTCCATCCAAATCCAATTGAGCATTCAAACTTCGTCCAAAATACTGCAGGGAGGGGGAAACTGATGATGCAGCTATCCGCTGTGATAAGGAGAGAGGCAGGAATTAGTCTGAGTTCTGAGATGCACCAGTAAAACTTGCAGTTGTAAAAAGGGGGATACCTGTTTATAGTTGTGGATGACATAAATACCGGCTCCGTGATAAACATAGATGGCCCCCCGGTGTTCATCCTCCAGTGGGGCTCCCACCAGCAGATCCGTGAAGCCATCGTGGTTCAGATCTGGAGTGGGTGCCAGTGCATAACCAAACCTGGCATCCTGGGACTTATTGTTTGACTTCAGCGTTCCATTGGATACAAAAATGTCCTCCTGCGAGACACAAAGAGGAGGAAACAAAGAAAGATGAGTGGATGGTAACAGGAGACCCAGTAGAAGTAAAACAGGGATATCACTCATTGTTGTATATGACAGGAATGTTTTCATAATAACTGATATGAAGGTCTTACTCCATTGAGAGTGTAGATGTAGACTCGTCCAGCCTCCTTGTTTCCTGACCCAAGGTACATTGGAGCAGCAACCAGAAGGACATCAGTGATGCCATCCTGGTCGATGTCTAGCCCACACACTTCACTGCCGAAATACGAGCCAATCTAAACACAGATACATGTTATTTCATCTTATCGCCAGCAGGGGGAGCACTTGCTTTAACCCAGAGAAATCAGACTCCTACTGTTTGCTGCTGAAATATTAAAAGCAAAAACAAACTGAAGGGAGACTCAAACAAGGGCTTTACCTGCTCTCCATTAAGCGCCTGCACAATGTTGACATCGCCTTCATCGCTGAGTTCAAACAGAATGACTTTGCCTTTGTGTTTGAATCGAGGAGCTCCAGCTACATACACCCTCTTCCAGTCACCAATTATCACAGAGGTCACCGTGTAACCTGGAAACGCATATGAACACACCTCATTCAGCACTGAAAACCTAATCTAAGGCTCTTAAAGAGTCACATTAATGCTGTAACGTGTTTTCGATCCATTGCAATGCCAGTAAAATCAATATGAATAAAATATTCATATTAGGTAAACGGCTACATTTCTGTAGTCATGTGTCCTCCATTTCCATTCACTTCATGCAGTTGAGAGTGTGACCTGAATTATCAGCTACAGGAAGGCCATAAAAAGGTCCAAGCTTCTCACTTTGGCAATAATTTTATATCTTATATTAAACGGAAAGACCAGGAATGTTTACTTTGTTTGAAAAAAGTTGTTATTTGATATTTTATAAACCAATATTTGCTATTCTTTTTAGGAGAGTGGGGACGACTCACACTCTCCAGTATGGTTTAATATGGTCATCTGCGTTTATCTGCGCCATTACATGATTTTTTTCACCAATGAAGATAGTTTTTTTATTTTTTCTATTTTTTATTCAATACCACACACAGTAAGTGCAAAAAACAAAGCATTCAGAGTCATGTTTGGTGGTATGATGTGTGGTTACCTAAATAAGCAGCATGATTTTTGAGCTCCAGAGGAAACTCGCTTTCAAAGGCTTCTCTGGATGGCACAATTCGCCCATTGGTTCCTTCTTTCAACACACCCCCATCCCAGTCATAGGCCCCCACCATGCCAAACAAAATGCCATCCTGAAGAATGGAGCAGGGAATGAAAGATGTGCAGAGATAAAACTCAACTAATTGTTGGCTCGCAAAGAATTAAAGTTGGACTTACATCTAGAGTGTGCGTGGAGAAGCCGATCTGAGACATCTCCATGTGGAACGAGCTCTCGTTGTAACCCAGCGTGCCTAAAGGAGGAAAACAAGTCATTCCGTGCTCCTTTGCCCATCTCCTCCCTTCCCTTTCCTCTCTCTTTCTCATCGTTGGCATCCTCACTCACACTGAAGACAGACACTAGAGGTGGCAGACATTTCCTTTTCTCCTGTCTCTTCCTCTCAGATTTCCCTGAACATTGAAGGGTGGCATCGCTTTTCATCGTCCTTCCTATCATCTTCCCACAAATACTATGACAGCTGAACATGCTGAACATGCCCTTTTTCAGTTTTCACTGCTTTGTTCTCCCATGTATATCCTCCCCACACATTTCTTTCCTTATGTAGTTTTCTTTGCCAATTAGACAGATAGACAGCTATCATTTCTTTAATTTCGCCACATTTATTCTTTAACACAGTCTGAACTCTCATAGGCAAGTTTTCTGTAAGCAGTCTTCAGGAATAGTTCTCCAGGCTTCTTGAAGGACATTCGGAGCTCTTCTTTGGATGTTTCTGCCTTTTGTTCTGTTCTCTGGCACATTGATCCCACAGTGCTTCACTAATGTTGGAGTTCAAGGCCTCCATTTTATTTTATAGAGGCTCATTTTCACCTGGTCTGCTTTGTACACATAGATGACAATTTGGATGAAAAACTTTCTGATTTCTGATGAGGCTTCAGTGGATCAGGTGGATCTCTCCTGTCCTGTGTCTGGACTTTCAGAAACTGTTCCCCTGCACTGCTTCTTTTGCTCTACACATGTCCAGTTTCCTAAAAACTTTTAAGAACTCACTGCACATTTTTTTCTGTATATTCAAAGAAATGGGGAAACATTTTTATGTATTTGTCTGTTATGTGTAGACACAACACTGGTTCATCCATTGAGTCAGGTACCTTTTTTATGCTTGAATGATTCATATGTCATTATTAACTGGCTTCACAAACAAAACAACTTTCCTCAGGTGCGTGGGCCAAACTGAAAATTAGTAAAAAGAGCAGCCAATGTCCAAAGAAAAACTTTGAGAGACCTTTGAAAACCCTGAAGAACTATTGCTCAAGACCACTTTAAAAATGTACAAGAAAATGTAAAAGAAAGTCCTCACTCTCACTGAGGACTCAAGACTTTTTCACAGCACTATGCGACCATTCAGTCTTTCTTGCTTGTGAGCAACAGATAGCACATTTTATGCAGCACAACGCAGCAGGTAAACTGCTGAAAAACCATGTGGATTGAAAGGCACTGTCACCTTCCAGAGTGAAGATGCGATCTCCCAGTGCATCAACAATGTCGTTGAGCGCAGGTTCGTCCGTAACATTGAAAAAATATTTGTCGTCAGGGTCGCTGGCGATGGACTTGATCTCATTAATGAAAGTTTCAGGGTCTTGCTGTCTCCGGATGTAATGACCCAGGACCTGAAGAAAGTCAGAAAGGTAAAAGACCACATGGGAAATGAATGAGCACATAACACAAGCTCAACAAAATATTGATGAAAGACCACAGATGAAATTCTGATGTATACAAGCAGGTATCAGAGCAATTGCTCATCCATGTTTCTGCTGTGACTATCATTAAAATCGACTGAGTTTGGAGATGTGCCAGTTTCTGTGTCATTTACCAATAATTAAGTGATACCAAAGTCAACGAATCGAGTGGAAAGCATAAGATGGAAGAAAAAGGCAGCCACCAGAGATTTGTAAATGAGGAGCACAGGCCTAGCTGCGAGGTGAAGAGATGACTGATCCAGAGAATATACTGCAGCGGCAAAGGCTTATGGCTTAACGCCTGAAGTACAAATGAGAAAATTCCATAAGAGAAACCAAACCCAAGATCTCCCCCTGTGACTTTAGCTGCCAAGCAAACTAAGGAAATCCTCTGTTTTCAAAGGGCAGGGGTGCAGTGTGTAACATAAGGCGAGCCTACGTATAAATAAGTACATTATGAACTTGTAGAAGTTGAGAAATTCCACGCAGACTGCCAAATACTGCGAGCTCTCGCAGTAGGGCATAAAAGGGCAACAGGGAAAGACGAACTGTAAAGTAAATGTAACTCTTCTGATTGGTTTGTTTCCACTTTACAAGCTTCCATACATACGGTGCTGCCTAAATGCTTTAGCCTCTGGGCTGCACTGATGTATAAAACACAGTTTTCAGTGACCGGGCGCTTTTTTTGCTCTTGTTTTGAGAGCTCCGACCCCCTTGGCGAGCCATTTTCACTGCGCGCACACACGGACTGCAGCACAGAGAGCAACATGAAAACATGGCTGCTGTTATAAGCAATAATTACCTCTCATCACTTTGACTTTTTTGGGCAAACATTCAAACCACCAAACCCACCTCATTCACTGTCATTTGCTTCAGCCATTTTTTGTTTCTTTCTTTCAATATTTAAGTCTGTGACTGTGTATAAAATGTCTGCTCTAGCAGCACCTTAAATATCTGTCACTACCTGTTTGATTCCCTCCATGAAACTGTGGTTCACAAAGTGTTTTGTTTCTGCAGCATATTTTATTACTTTCTCCAGGTGATTTCTGGAGCCAAAGAGTTTCTGGTATCATAGACACAATAAAATTTCATCTGTACTTCTCAAACCTTTTGTACTTTTTTAAGAGACATTTTTCTCTATGATTCACACACTTTCCTTAAGTGTGGTAAATGGTCTATATTAAAACTGTTATCCAGAGAAACAGTGGCTGTAATAGCTGCTACTGGATTTTCAGAGTGGCGTTAGTTTGCCCACTAGTTTGGCTGATTAATTATTTTCATTCAAAACTTTTCAAAAAGATTCATCAGTATCACCAGAATCGGTTGTGCTTTGAATTTAGTCATAACTGGGAACTGCTGGTGTCCTAACAGACCAAACCAGGGGTTCTTATGCTGACTAATGAATCACCTTGGTGGGCCAAAGAGCCAATGCAGGCTGAGTGTGGATAAGAGGAAAAACATGGATCAAAAAATGTTGAACAAAAAGTATTTTGTTGTAAAATAAAGTGGAAGATCCAGCTTCTTATCATGTTAAGAAAATAATAATTATCTCAAAGTAACAGATTTCTGTGATTATAGCTCAAACTATTATAAGGAATATTTAACATTTTCCTTTAACAATCACAGAAACACTACAGACTTATCTGCATGCTCTGATACCACTAAAAGCTGCTAGAAGAACATTTCTATCTTGGCCCACCACTGCTTAATGAACAGAGTGAAATTAGTTCCTTAGATGTTTCCCTGTAGCGAAACATTAAAAGAAGCAGATTCAGGAGAAATGGGAGAATATTCACTGATGATGGCTTGATTAAACTGCAGGATTTATTGTTCCAGAGGTAGGGCTTACTCGTTGTTTCAACAGAACAAGTTATTGTAACTGACTCGTACTGTAAATAAGCTTCTCCAGTCAGTGATCAGTTTATCTGATCTTCTCTAATCTACATCTGTTTCCAAAGTGGCCCTTTGCCACTCTTCCTGCATGCTTGGCTCATGTTCTCCTCTTCTGCGGTTCCAGCGGAGCCTTTAGGTTCGTTTGCTTCTCTTGTGGGGTAGGGAGGGGTCTGCAACCAATCCTGCCAACTAGAGTCTGTCTGGCTCTCAAAAACAAACCACGCCACCACTCGGTGTTTTTCTGTGTGTTGAGGGGGTCGGGTGGGGCTGGAAAGGAAGCGTTTTTGTTCCCAGTTGGCTATTTTAGTAGACCCAAGTGGGTCATTTTGTAATTTGGAGTTATTTTGGGGTGGGGTGGTGTTGATATTGTCTGGTTCATTCGGGGTGTATGTATTTGCTATACCACTTTCACATAATGTGTGGGGAATGCCAGGGATGCGCTACACATCCTGCATATGGCGTCGATTAGTTGTCTTTTTATTAGTATTGTAGAAAGAATTTCTGAATCAACAATTTGAGCACCACAAAACGCACAAATTGTCAAATAAACCCCCAAAGATTATCGTTCTGCTGATATTGGACAACATGCACTCACAGCGATGGCATATCGGGTGATGTTTCTTTCTTCGCACTTCTCCAGAGCACCTTTTAGTTCATCGAAATCGTGGGACTCTCCATCTGTGACTACGATCATCACCTTGGTGGCACCCTCCCTCGCTCCACGCTCAGGACTGAAAGCCTCTGTGCTACAAAGAACGAAAGAGAGACATATAAAGCTTAAAAAAAATATACGTCAGTTGGTCTTACAGATCTTGTGAAACAGAATCAGATCTGAGACGCGGAGAACGAAAGAAAAACGGAGTCAAAGTGTAGCTAGGAAATGGAAAGGGAGGCTACCAGTGAGTATCAAGTAATTTAAATAAACATCCTCTGTAAGATAACACACGATATTAAGCATTTCTCTGAGAAAAAGAAAAGCTAGTAAAAACACTGAGTTTGAGTTGCTTTCATCGAGCGCGATATAAGTGGCCGAAGTCACAGCTGGACCTTTCCACAACTTTATTAGTCCAACTTGACACACATGCATCAGCTGCCAGTTGACTCCAACCGGTCACGGCATGCAGTGTGGATGTGTCACTGCACACAAGAACCACATTTGTGCATTCCAGTCCAGCTGTGCTATGACACACAGACGAAAACTTGACAAACACACAAACAGACCCGAGCTGCACCCCGTTTGTCTGGAGGAAACCTGTTCTCAGTGGGAGCTGATTCAAGCGCCTCAGACTAACACACACACACACACCTACACACACACACACACACACACACACACACACACACATACACACACACACACACACACACACACACACACACACACACACACACAGAGTGAATGAGGCAGAGAAGTCACTGCTAGTGAACTCAGTCATTTTCAGGCCTAACTCCAGCCCTTGACTAAATATAACGTTGTGGTCAGCCGCAAGAAACTCTGAGTTAAAAACAACAGTTTCCCCTATGCAGTCTGCAAATTACATAGGGTGCAGAGTAGAAGAGGAGAAAGAAAGGAGAGGAGTTAAAAGAAAAGGAACAAATGAACGAGAAAAGTACCATTAAGATGAGGAAAAAAAGCAACAAACAGAAAAACTACAAACACACGAATGGAGAATAATGACAATAATGCTACTATAATGCAAACTATAAGTTTTCATTATAAGAACAAGAAGAACAAAGGCAGTAAAATTACATCAAACATTATGAGTGCAAAACCCACTTCGTTGTGCTTATCGTTAAAATTTTGTGAATTATACAGCAGAACAAATTTGATGGGAAAGATTGAAAAGAACGACAGAAGAGTGGGGAGCAGTGGTGGAGACAAGATTGGGGAAAATGAGGATACAAGAGACACAAAAACAGGTAAGAAACAAAGGAAAAATAAAAGGAAAAGCAAGAAACAGATGAGAAAGAAGGACAGGAAGATGAAAGAGCAGAGAAAGTGATGGGAGCTAATTGGGAGGCCTGGCTGTATTTACTAGCCATTTTATGGAGTCATAGCAGTGTGGTAATGACACAGCACAGCGGTTTGTGTGTGTGTACTTTAGTTGTTTTTCTGCGTGTGTGTGTAGAAGGGAATGGTGTGCGTCTCAGACGGGTGGAGCGATAAAAAAAAATTTGTGGCAAATCCAATTCTAGATGGGTTACTTCATGTTAATGAAGCAGTCATCTAGTCTGCAATCAAATTGTACTCTAGTCTGGTACTAGTCTCATTTCATTATGCAAGGAGATACAAAACAATCAAGTTTTAGGTAAAGTGTGTAACTAGACTACACAAGTGGCAGTCAGATTCAGGTCAAGTCCTTGACTTTCCTCCCACAGACAAAAAATGTTCCTCATGCGAGCTGTTATTGTGAGCTTAAAGTTAAAGTTCTTCTAGCAGAGTGAAGAAGCACATGCATAATGTTTGGTGGTGTCATTATTGTGATATGGGACGGAATCTGCAAATGTTGTCATTTTTGTGCCTAAAAATCGAGAGTAAAAACCAAAGCAATCAATGGGTGAAACTTCCAGACAGTCACAGCTGAAACACAGAGTGAGGCTGAGTGACTCCTGGCTGCAAAAAGAAGTAAGACTGTGTTGAACTCTATGAATAAACTACCCTGCTCCTCAATGAATTTAATACCTCACTAAAGTTTTTATAAGAAGTTTATGACCTCGATTCCCAGTTTCAGTTCTTTTTTAACATAACATGATGTTCATTTGGTGATTCATTCTCCTATTTAGAGTCCAACAGATAATAAAGCAGAGAATGCTTTGGGATGGGTCTATTTATTGATAAGTTGTTACTCTATGAGATTGCAGTGTCTCCAGAATCTGAAGAAATCTCTGTGTGCAAGGGACAAGGCTGAAAATCAGAACAGGACCCCTGTGATCCCTCAGGCAGCACTGCATTAAAAGATTCTGTCTGTTCTGTGATCAGACAAATCCAAATGTGAAATCTGACGTTGAGAGGGTCCATCAAACATGTCATCTCTGATGGTATTGGGTTGGATGAGTATCTATTGCATTGGCAGCTTGCACATCTGAAAAGATAACACCAGTGCTTAAAGCTATAGTGATGGACGCAGAACTAAACTTAAACTTAGAAAAACCTAAGCTTAGAAAAACACATTAACACAATAACAAAGTCAGCTTACTATCATCTCAAGAATATTTCAAGGATAAAAGATCTGATGTCTCAACAGGACCTGGAAAAACTAGTCCATGCATTCATCTTTAGTCCATGCATTCATCTTTAGCAACTACAGCTCATTCAGAACTCTGCTGCTCGAGTCCTCACTAAGACCAAAAACATGCACCACATCAGTCCAGCTCTGAGGTCTTTACACTGGCTGCCTGTCCGTCAGAGGATAGACTTTAAAGTTCTGATGCTGGTCTATAAAGCTCTGAATGGTTTAGGACCAAAATACATCAGTGACCTCCTGACCCAGTATGAACCTTCCAGATCCCTCAGGTCATCTGGATCCGGTTTTTTATCAGTTCCCAGAGTCAGAACCAGACATGGAGAAGCTGCATTCAGCTTTTATCCTCCATATCTGGAACAAACTCCCAGAAAGCCTCAGATCAGCTGAAACACTCAGTTTATTTAAATCCAGGTTGAAGACTCTCCTATTCTCAGCTGCATTTGAATAAAGCCTTTACCTATATAACGGTTTCTTTCTTTTTCTTTTTTTTGAGGGAAGGCTTCGCATATTTCAGCAAGACAATGATAAACTCCATACTGCAGCTACTAGACAGCAAGACTTCAAAGTAAGAGTTCAGGCACAGAGCTGGCCTCGTTTTTCCTCAAATTAAATATATTTTCTCAGTTTGAATATTTGATACCTTTTCTATGTTCTCTTGTCAATAAAATGTGGATTTTTGAGACTTACAAATGATTGCATTCTGTTGTCAGCAACCCAACTTTTCTGGAAAAAAAAAAGTCAACGATTGAAAGCAGGGGTTCCACAAACCAACAGATAATGTAACAGCAGGTGAGATACTACCCATCATTTTGCTCCTAATGCAGACTGTGTTTTGTGGAAACACTGCTATGTGTTGTTTCATAGGTCGTGTCACATGATAGCAGATGATAGCTGATATGATTTTTTAGTTGGAGGACTTACTGAAGCATTTCTGTCCTACGTTTGCCTTGAATTTGGCCACCAATAAGTCCTTCTCTGTGATTAGTTTTCACTAACACTAGCTAGCTTAGCTCACACAATCTCTTTATTTTGGGGGGTTTCTTTGTGCATTTTCCCACAGCTGTACTTTTATAGCATGCTTATCAAGTTACGCACAGTAGATCTGGTCAGATTATTTCTACCAAATTAGGTGTGAAATGTTAATCTTTTGAATAAACCACCATTCCTTCTTTCCAGTAGTCCCAAATAGTTCTCCTCCTCAAATAGTTAGCTCTCAAATATGCCAAGCCTCAGAGCAGTCAACTTCAAGTCAAATCGAAATTCCTGATTTTTATGGCATTAGTGTGAATAAAGTCTAAGATCAGTTTAAATCTGCACCGACCGCTCTCCCAGGAGCTCGAAATCTTCTGTTGTTCTTTCGGGAGCTATTTTAGCTAAGTGCTTCATTTTAGGGTTAGGTTTCTCATAAGGAGATGGTTGGGGTAAAGGATGAAAGTTAAACACACAGTGAAGAAGGTTAACGTTGGGGTCAGGAGGTCAGGGAACAAATGCTGTAACTGTCAAGTCTTGAAAGAATAGTTAAAAGGCATCCTCCATGAATTTAACAAGTTATGCATGAGTCCTCAATATGTGTGTGTACGTGTGCACGTGCATACTGTACGTGTCTCTGTGTGTATTTTTACAGCTGTAGCAGAACTACTTGGCTGACCAGTCTGGGTCAGGTCATGCCACACCTGCAGCTGTGCTGAGCCAGCAGCCGGCTAGCCCAGCTCAGCTAATCTCGTTGTTTTTCTTACCCCGTCACTTTCCTGCCAGTGCCAGGGCTGCTATCTGTCCATCTGTGCATGAGTATGTGAGAGTGGAAGTAGATATGTTTATGAGAGTTAGTTTAGAAGTTATCTTTTGATAGTCCCGCCTCTTAATGTCAAGTTAATGCCTATATTTTACTCGTTTACACTTAGACACACATATACAGCATATAACTTAGCCCAACCATCACATTGGGCAGGGAGCGAAGATGACAGTTACAGTGAAAGCAAAAACTGGATTTCCCATCGCTGGCGTTTTAAAGTAAAAAGCTTTAAGACCTTATACTGGTTTCCAGGGACTGCTTTTCCACTACCTTTTACATGTCCAACTTTTACCTTTAAATGTACCAGAAAACAGGAACCCTCCAATTACCTGTGTGAATGTGTGTGCGTGCTCAGAGACACACATACCAAAATAACAGTCACGGCCACACATCAGGTCTGGGTGTGGTGCTCTATGTGGGTATGACTTTAATAAAGGAGGAATTTTGTTTTGAAAAGAAAGATTTTTCACTGACCTGCCAACTTCTTTACACTTGGGTTACCAGCGTTAAAGCCCCCCAACATACCTCTACAAAGTGATGGATGTGTGGAGGAACTGGGTGACAGTGCAGCCATGAGGAAGTTATAGAAGACTGCCTCAAAGGTCCCTTATGCATTTTATCTGGATTTGATCTTGCACACTGTACTAAACCACCACTTATTTCCTTATATATTTTTTATTTGAATTTTGAAGTGGTCTTAAGCAAAGGTCTTTCAATGTTTTTCACTGGTTGATCTTTGAGTCATTTTCAGTCCTTGTACCTGATCATTTTCAGAGGGTTTTTTTTGTTAAATTGCTTAACACTGACTTATGATTTTTACCCTTCAAACGATCAAACAAACAATTTAGCAAAGAAATAATTTTAAATTGCTTTGTTATTGTTGTTATTATCAGCCTGTGCCAAAAAAAACCCAAAGGTGATTGCATTTCTTAGCAAGGTGTGCACTGTGTCCTTAAAAATATTGAGGAAAAAAGCAAAAGTGACAGGCCCAAAAAGCTTTCTAGAGCAGATGAATGGTGTCTAAAAAGACCTGACACAGAACCTGAGAAATGCATCTGGATCATCAGTTGACTGTTCACTGAATCCTCATCAGAAATGGTCTCAGTGGCTGTTGAGAAGCCATTATTAAGCAAGTCAAACAGGGTGAATAGACTGAGGTATGCCAGACTACAGAAGAAACGGACTGAAAATGAGTGGAAACAGTTTTGATGAAGTGATGCATTCATAGTTGAAATTTTTGCTTCATGTGAACATTAGTATATATGTAGGTCAGGGGTGTCCAACTCCAGGCCTCGAGGGCCGGTGTCCTGCAGGATTTAGATCTCACCCTGGGTCAACACACCTGAATTAAATGATTATTTCATTACCAGGCCTCTGGAGAACTTCAAGACATGTTGAGGAGGTTATTTAGCCATTTAAATCAGCTGTGATGGATGAAGGACTCATCTAAAACCTGCCCTTGAGGCCTGGAGTTGGACACCCCTCGACACTGAGTGGAGCCTCCGTCGAGGTTTGGAACTGCATATCAGCTAGTTATGTTGGAGATGCAATACCATCTGGAAACCAGCTACTTCTGAAATTGTTGTTGGGCACTAACCGTTTATGTATAGGGAGTGTAGAGTGGTTTGTTTCAGCTTTTTTGCTTACAACAGCTGCCTGAAATCAGTGAGAATGAACTCAAGAAGTAAACCTGTCCGAACTAAATTATTGGCTGAAAGATCATACATTAAGTCATACATTATGAGAAATCTAATAGTTTTCCATAAATTAAACATGGAGCATATTGTTAGAAAGGAAATTAGAGAAGAAGAAAACAGATCTGATTGCCATTATAACTGAAAATTATACAGTGATCTATTTATAAGCACCAACTATTGTTACAAACAAAAACCAAAGCGTCACATAGATTCCAGTTAACCTGCCAAATCTACAGCATGCTTTAGAATGAGAAAAATCATCCCTGACTAGTAAACTGCCATGCCTACCAGGCTTTTTCAATAGCATGTGCCGTGCGCGTCTCCCGTCCCTCCTGTCGGCTGATGTTCTTGGCGGCCTCCACTACCTCCTGTGTGGTCTGGTAGTCCTTCAGAGACCACTCGTGAACAGCTACCTCACCATACTGCAGAATACCAACCTAAATATGCACACACGAGGGCAAACACACACGTACAGAAACACACAAGCATTTCAACAATGCCACATGTTATTGGTTGTGCCGGCACATAATTGTGGAAAGCAACATCTGAGACTTTTGTTTCTGGGTTGAACTATCTCCTTAAGTACCAGTCCTGTTCTTAAAGCAAACAGTGCACTTGGGGGATTTCTGAATTCATTCAAAAACCAGAGGTATTTCCTCTTCACCTCACATTGCCTGCTACCCCTTACCCCCCACCTCCCCTTTTCATAACTCAGTTCTCCTTTCACTCTTCTAGTTGCTTTGCTTTGAATAATGTCACTAGAAACCTCACTTCCCCTCCCCAACTCACGCAGACACACACACACACACACACACACACACACACACCATCACCAAAACCCCCAGCTCCCATTCCCCTTCAACCTCAAGTGAGCTGGGCTCACGTCCCTTTACATTACTCCAACTATTCTTCTGGACATATTTGCCAAACTGGTTCCTAATACGTCCCTGTCAGCATGTTTTCATTCAAGGGACTAGCTTGTCTTACTGCTCTGGGCTGCAGCTAACAGGTTCCAGATATTTAAGTGGGAGACTCACTCAAATTTAAACCCACAAGTTTCCATTACTAGTGTAAATAATATTTATCGGCTGTGCAAATACACACTGAATTGAAGTTTTACCTGCATCTGGTCTGAGCTGATGTGGAACTTGCTGAGGATGTTACTGAGGAAGTTTTGGACCTCGTACCAGGGGTAGATGCTGTTGGAGCCATCCAGCACGATCACGATGTCCATGTACGTCGGGCACCCTGCCAGATATGGACGTTTAGAAATGTTTGGTTGATTGAAGCAGGCCTGCAACATGTTTCTTTGCCGCACTTTGTGGGTTTTTTGTGTTTGTGTGTGTGTGTTTGTGTAAGTATAGTTACTTTGTGCTGTTGGAGCGATAGTCTCTCTTGGTTCTAGGTCATCGCTGACTGAGGCACAGATGCCAGTGCTGAACATAGATGTACCACACTCTTGTGACCACAGTGGAGCACATGCCTGCAAAACAGATGCACACGCGCGCGCAAACACACACACACACAAGCATCTGTTTTACAGGTGAATTTCACAAGTAGCTGTAATTAATTTGAACAGACTTTATTCTTTTTCACTGTTTGTTTTACGTGCACAAGATGTGTATCAAAGAGTTTAAAACATGGAAATGCGCACACAAACATACCCACAAACACACACAGAAACGCACAAAACGAAAACAATTAAATCAGGGCAGATAGGGAACAAAAAGAAAACAAGTCACAAGAGGGAATAAGTCATGGAAAAACTAGAAGGAGGGAGACTATTGTCGACACGCTGGCAGTCACAGTTGTCATGAGCGGTTTCACAGAGCTGGAGCACAAGACCAGTATGAGCTTGATTGTGCTAAATGTGGGGAGGGTGAGTAAGGAGGTTGGGGAGGGGGCACCCAATAAAAAATATTTCTGCCTTCAAAGCGCGCCGTTTATTTGGCTTTCCATACCAAGAGGAAAGAACAGGGGCGAGTGCAGAGACAAGAGATAAAAAAGAAGCTAGCAGAAAGACAAAAGAAGGAGACTGAAAGTGGGGTGAAGTGGGGGTAGAATGAGAGAAAGAGAAACATCCTGGTTTTTCTTGCCCTGTCATTATGGAAGGGTTTCTCCTCAGGCACACAGACAGGCAGAGAAGAAAGGATGGAGAGAGAGGGATGGGAGGAAACGATGGAGGGAGAAGATTGAGAAAAGCGAAAGAGGTGCTATGGCTTTTGGTAGGTCTGTCATTAACAAAGGGCCGGAGACGCATTCCGATCCTGTTATAGACCTGACCACTGGGGTTAAGATAAACACACACACACACATGCCCGCACACATGCCTGTGCACACGCGCACACAAAAAACCCGCCTAAGCTGGCTAGTGTTTTTTGAACTGTACACGACTCCACGCCCGAAGAAGCAGTAAAAAACCTGGCAGATACCAAAACACGCAAGCACACTTGCCCAACATACACACAGAGTTACACAAAGAAGGCATGTAACACAAACTGCTGTCTCCTCGCTAAAGCAATAAGTGTGTGGGTCTGCAAGCCAGAAGCCTCAGAAGTGCAGAAATTAGGATAAATGAGTGAGTAAGATTTCAAGAAGTTTGTCTAAAAGCTAAAGTCTTAAACCTAAACTCGAGTTAGATTCTGTCCATAAACGTTGCTTTGCACTTGACTTCATCAGCTTGACTTTGAATCATTCATGTCTGGTTATTGTGTCAGTAACTACAAGCTCTGTAAGTTCTCACATTGATTAGAGTCATGGTAAAAGGAAAATACACCCTCCTTAAATTCTAAGGTTTTACCTATCAGGACATAAAACAAATTATGTGGTCCTCACGAGGTTCGAAAAACTATTTAAATACAACCTACATTGACAACCAGCACACTGACATACTGCAGCTATTGACTATTGACCAGTGGCTCCAAAACAAGATCAAATCATGACCTCTCCACCACTGTGCTTGACAGTATGTATGAGGTGTTTGCACTGATATGCTGTGCTTGGTTTTCACCAAACATGGTGCTGAGACTTATGACCAAACAGTTCCACTTTGATCTCATCTGTTAAATAGACATTACTCTAGAAGTCTTGTGGTTAGCTACTTTACTGTGTAACACGCTGATTGAGGCCTGTACTGTCTGAGATGTGGCTCTTGGGTTTTTTGCAGTTTCTCTGAGCATTGTAGAGTTTGACTTTGAAGTGAATTTTCTGTGACTTGCACTCCTGAGAAGATTGGTAACTGTCTTGAATGTTTTCCACTTGTTTGGAAATGGGTTTAAAACACCTCCCCAGACTATGTAAATGTGCAAATGCATGTCCAAAATTAAAGAAAAGAAAGAGGAGGATCAGTGAACTGCTTGTGGTCAAATCTAAATTCAACTAAAAACACTCGAAGGGAGCGAATTCATCAGAATTCTATTGAACAAACTCGACCTGGTCTGACCACATCCCTTCAGGCTCCCACCCATCAACCCACTGCCCATGTAGGAAAAATAAAAAGCCCCGTTTTTCAGTGTTGATGCCACATACCAGGAAGCCATCAGGTGAAGTTGGTGTGAGGGTCATTCCCAAGTGAGAATTCCTCAGATTTTTTGAAGCGTTCTGGAGAGCCGTCTCACCTGAGCGAGACAAACATCTTAGCATTGAAGTAACAAATCCAAACATGAATTGAGGATTTTTTTTCCTGCATATTTTCTTCAACTCATAGTTTCTCTCACCTAGATTCACTTTTTTGCAGCTTGAGTTCTTCTCCCGTCCCACGTTGCATTTGTAAACATCTCCTTTCCTGTTGTTGGGCGGCCCGTCCCAGGGAGCACCAACCAGCATCCTTTACGGAGTAATTCATTCATCATCAAAATGTCATCCATCGCCCGCTTTGTGTACATGTTATGACAGTTTATTTATGACTGTGTGGTTCCATTAGATTATATCTGACTGTCTCCCTCACAGACTTACGATTTCTCTCCATCTGCTTCATGCTGCAAGACGGAGAAACCGAACAGCGCGTCCTCTGGACCGGTGAATATGCGCGGGTGCTTTACATCTATGTTGAAACACTGACAAAGCTCTGGAAGACACGACAAAGAACATTTTAAACACTGATGACAAAAACAGACAACAAAACTTTGCTCACTTAACTGAATTTTGTTCAATTAAATAATACGACCACAAAGAAAAGTGGCATGCTCCAATATTTCAGCAAATAAATCAACTGAATCAAGCTGAACAAGAACAAACACTTTAATGGATAACATTAAAACTACAAACAGATAATGCTAATCCTCTCATTCAGAGTCCCTTGGGACAAGGCATTGGTAACAAAATCCCCATGAAATGTTGCAGATCCCAGTCTGATTTTTTTCTCTCACATAAAAAATTATAGGGGGGAAGCTGTGCATTCAAAGAAAAGTTTGAAGTTCAGATTTTAAATATTAAACTAACCAGTTAGTTAGGTGGTTGATTTAGTATACAAACTGTAACTGGGGAAAATGCTGGAATTGTAATGGTATTAAAACCATAACTTTTAAAGCATCCATCCATCCTCTTCCACTTGGAGCTGTAGTGTATCACTGTTATAGGGTGAGAGGTGGGGTACAGCCAATCTGTTGCAGGGCTAACACAATGGACAGGCAGCTATTCATGCTCACTTTCACCTTTTTAGCCAATTTGGAATAATCAGTTACTCTTAAAGCCTGGCGTGCATGTTGAACTGTGGGAGAAAGCTGGAGTACCCGGAGAGAACCCCCACAGACACAAGGAGAACATTCAAACTCCTGGCCTGGATTAAAACCCACAACCTTATCGACATGCTAGTACAAATATAAATCCTTCCATCTACCTCTCCAACTTATGCTTTTTTATTTATTCATCTATTTTTGCTCTGGAGCACTAAAGTTAATGCACTTACATAAACTTTATTCATAAGCTGTCAAAGGCCAGTGAAAAACTTGGACAACTGTGTGCACTACGTGTAGTTAGAGCTACAGTGAAGAGTAAGATTATTATTTCATGTCTTGGCCTTGGAGAAGAGGATTCGAGGGGACAGGGGGTGGTGGGTAGGGGGGTGTCAAAAAGATGGATAAACAAAGTGACCAAAGGCCGTCTCTGAGGAAAAAGAGAGTTCAGTCTAAGGGGAAAGAGGGAGACGAGAGGGAAGAGAAGAAGCAAAGCAAGGAAGGGTGTGGGTTAGAAAAACTCTTAAATATAGTGAGCTCCCTGTTATGACACACAAGCCTGCCCTTCATACTTACAGGGAGAAGTGAGGGAGACACAGTGAGATGGTAGCTCACTGACTTGTTTACATCTGTATGTAAGCTGAAGCATGTTTGAGCTGGTCGGTGCTGATGATCAGAGCTAAACTAAGTGAATAAAGATTTAGGAGTCAAAGAGCCTGAAAATAAATAACACAGATGTTTCAGCTTCCATTTGAATCATTTTAAAAGGGAAACATTAAAAAAGATTGAACTGGGTGCAGCAGAAAAACAGACCCTGGACTGTTAATTCATATACATTTATTCCTCATAAGCACCTGACACATAAGTGACCCACTAATATACTTTTTATTAGTCCTTTATTTATCTAGGTAAATAATCTCATTGAGATTAAAAATCTCATTTCCAAGAGAGACCTGCATCATGGCAACAAAAGTCTATACACTGCAGTCTATACACTGTAGTCTACACTGTAGTCTACACTTATACTACTGTGTAAACACAACATCCTGCGATGAAAATGTAAAAACATTTTTAAAGCAAATTATTTAAAATGGAAAGATCGCATCTTGGGATTTTTATACTACCCTGGTTCAAAAAGAGAGAGCACACACGTCATTTTAGGATGCTATTACAGTTTTTCTCCATTGGTTTGGCTCATTTCTTGAAACAGAAATTACATTCTCAAAATAACATGGACAAACCTCTAAACCTCTTGGCAAATGTTCACAACAGAATGGCATTTCTCATTCATTTTATCAAATGGCAAATGCCTTAGTACATGTCTCAATTGTCTCAGTGCATCTTTGCAAATGATTAAGTACAAGTAGCCTACAGTTATACAGTTAGCCCACATTTAGCACATTTTCCAAATGAATAGATCTTGTAGATCTAAAGTGATTAGTTGATTCTCAGTCTAATGATCATTCTCTCCAAAACATGTCAGCATGATTTCATTGTATAAGTACTCACATGCACAACCGTCTGTTCAATTGTCAAAATTGGTCAAGAACATAATACCATGAATACCATATATGAATTTCTTTGAATATTTGATAAACTGATGACAGTCATTGACAGTCAGGTGAAACTAGGTGTCACACGCAGGTGTGTTCCATGATTGTGTACTGCCAAACACAGATGTATAGAGCTTGACCAGAGCCAGTCCGATCTCTGAACATGGATAGACAAGGCCAAGCAAACGGACAAGGGGAAGTTCTTCCTCAAGGAAGAGGAGGAAGAAGAAGAAGAAGAGGAGGACTGAGAATGCGTGGTGGAGGAATAGGGGGAAGAGGAGGCCGAGGAGCACGAAGACACTGTGCTGTCCCGAATGAAATTCGGGCCACAATTATAGACCATGTCATAAACCATGGCCTCACAATGTCAGAGGCAGGTCGTCGAGTGCAGCCTAATGTGCCTTGCTCTACAGTCTCCTCCATCATCCAAACCTTTCGCAGGGAAAACAGGTATGTACTCTATGTAATCTATAATGGAATTATATGTTATATAGGACAGGGCACTATGCGTGAGGCAAAAAATGTATAACTTACTGTAGAGATTTTGTGTGCATCTGCCTACAGTGGTAGGTCTATACTAGCAGGTGGAGAGGACTAGTGGAATGTTTTGATACTAAATATGACAAGAAATATATTGAACAAATTACTGTAAACTATGGAATTACCTAATTCATACAGTTTAGAGTAGTATTCCAGTCACTGTGCAGCGAGAGAATTAGTACAGCAACCACTGAATAAGTCCTTGTTTTTTGATTTTGTGTTCATACAATTTACTACTGTAATGTACATTTTCTTTTTACATATGTATGAAACTTTCTTTGCGTGTGAATAAAAAATGGTTATAATTTCCTTGGTAGTGTGAGTGCAATCTGTGATGTCAAACCTTGGAGGCTACTCTTTTCTGTTGTATATTGTTGGTCCTCTGCCATAGTGACAAAACATCTAAACATTTTGTATGGCAGTACTCACACAATGCCAAAGGGATGATGCATTTTGGGGGCACTGACTATTCAGATTAGAAAGAAATGTAGTTTTGACACATGAGTGAACTGTTTTAGGGGAGATATGAGCTTTTGCAGGTGGACCATGTTGTTGTGATCAACCATCCAGGTTTATTTTGACAAAAGCACCAAGAATGATGAGAATGTCCGATCTGTGTCGAGAAATGAGCCAAAGCTATTGAGAAGGATCTTTGCCATTTTGGAGACACTGACTGTTTAAATGAGAAAGAGATTTAGATTGAAGCCTGAGTGAACAGTTTTGGAAGAGATATGAGCATTTGCAGGTGAGCTATAGTGTTGTGCTAAACTGTAAGAGTGTTTTGCCAAATGATCTTAGAGTTTTGAGAATGTAATTTCTGTTTCAAGAAATGAGCCAAACCAATGGAGAAAAACTGTAAATAGCTTAATTAAATAAAGCAAAGAAACCAAAGATTAGTAGGAGTGGTTGTCAGCAGATCAGTGTATATGCAGGGTAAGTGTACGAGTGAGTGCAAGAGAGGAGCAGAAAAAGAGCCCCCACGAAGGTCTGGCAGGGCTGCTCAGGTATGTTACATCCCAAATTGGGTCTGCTCCATCCACCAGTTACCCGGAAGAGACAGACAAAGGCAACAAAGAAAACAAGGTCAGCCCTGTGGCCGTCACAGTAGAAGCAGAATTTAGCTGTTGTGAGCAACTTCATGTCCAACTGCAAGTTATATTTGTTTCATTCATAACAGAACAGCCAGTGTCATCATTTACTGCGAGTATTGAGTATCTAGCTGTCACATAGTGAGGGAGAAAGGGCAACAGTTACCTTTGAGATGTAGTGGAGGACAGGAAGTACTGGAGAAGTCATGAACAAACTCACAAATCCCTAAATTTGTGTTTAAATGCTAGAAACCAGGCTTTCTGCACTTTTCTTCATTCAGCCTGTGTTTAGTGGTGACTCGAACAAAATTCTGTCATGGATCCAAATTTTGGTGACTCTTAAGTTACACTGTGCAAGGAGTATTTAAGTTGTAGCTGAGGTAATGCTTTAGTGAGGTTGGTGTATTTTTTGGGGTTTCTGTCAACTTGAAATTAGAGCCTGGTCCCTTAACTTGGTATTTTTAAAGCACCCAAGTTAAGCTTCACGTATTATGCTTTGTGTTGGGTTGATCTGGTTGACTTATTATTTAATAACTCAATCATGCATTACCAATTGACGTAATATAACTAAGTTATTCCAGCATTTCTCTTTTTTCAGTGTACATACAGGTGACATACGCTGAACGTGACATGTGAAACAAATGCAATTTATCTGAGATTTATCTGATTTTGGCTTCATCTTTTGCATTTCAAGCTACATGTAGCAGATAGCAGGTTATTTCCAAACACCCATAAATAGACTGAGTGTGTAATGGACAATACAAATTAAAGAAAATGTTGTCAAGCAAACATTTAAGCAGATATATATGTATTTCCTGTTTCCACTGAAGTGGTTGAAAGTAGCTTACAGGATATGAGCCAGCTGGTATTTCTTGCCTACACAGTTCCCCATAGATTAAAGAGAGTCATCGTGTATTATTTTCAGTTCAGACTGAGACACACTCTGCAGCTCTCAACAGTCGGTATTTAACTTGTCCCACTTGTGTGTCTACTGTATGTTATTTGTAGGGTGTGTTGGATGTGGTTGCTAAAATGGGCTTTCAGAATGGCTTCAGTTTACTGAGCAGTTTAGCAACATCTACAGTTCCTTCGTAACAGTTCTGTAACTTCTCCAGTACCCCCAGACTGGGAAGCAGACCAAAACACTGGTGGCATGATTATGAAACAGCTGCTTACACACTTGTGTCCAGGTACTTTCCCACAACTAAACACAGACAGTTACAATTCTGTGCAAAAGTCTTGCCTCACTCCTCAATTATTTATACTTTGCTTCTAAGGAGCCACAGTTTCCTAAAGTTTTTAAAATGGTGTTGAGCAATAGTTCTCCGAGCTTTCTGAAGGTCTGAAAGTTTTTCTTTGGACATTGGCTGCTTTTTCACTCATTTTTAGTCAGGTCCTTGTATCTAACAATTTTTCAGAAGAATATTTGTTTGTTTGCTTTTAAAACACTTGACACTGACCTATAAATCATTCAGGTTAACCCAAAGTATAAACCAGTGTTGTCTCAACACATAACGGACAATTTAGCAAAGCACTCATTTTAAACTGTATCTTTAGACACTTTATTGCAAAGAGTCTGTATGAACAAGCATTATTTGTTTCCATTTTTTTACTCGAATCAATGAAAAATGTAAGATAAGCCAGGTCTGACGGGCATAAAATAATATTTTTGTACCAGCAAAATGATTCCCAAGTGCTATTAGCTCAAAACTTGTTTTTGTGTCAGCGTAGTGTCATAGTGCCACAGCATTATCTTAAAGCCAGCAAAGACACATGACTGAAGCCTAATCAGAGTTGGTCTCAGTTGAAGACACGGCTGCGTTTTACCAAATTACACAAGAAATGGAAGAAAAATCAGTGGCAACAGGTCTGATGGAGTGATCATCCAAATTTGAAATTTATTGTTAAAATTCTCATCAGTGTGTATGGAGAAGGTCAGTGGCGAGGTTTTTGCATTTGCTGCATTTCAGAGAGTAGGGCTGGAGATCTTGAAACTGATGAAATTATGAACACAGAAAAGTACCATCAGATTTTTATCCACCACACATTACCATCTGGAAAGCATCTGATAGCCAGAAGCCTGATTTTCCAGCATGAAAATGATCCCAATCACATTGCCAATGCAGTAAAAGTATACCTGGATAGAAAACCTCATAAAGGAGCACTGTGAGTCATGGACTGGCCTCCCCAGAGCCCAGACCTCAACATCAGTGAAGCAGTGATCTTCTTGATGGAAAACAGAACAAAAGCTTTGAATGACATGAAAGCTGCCTGAGAGAGTGCAGGCTGTGGAAACAATAAAGGTGGTCATATCAAATATTGACCTTCAAACTCATTAGAATTGTACAAACTTCATTTGTGCCTTACACACTGTATTTCCACGTATTCTTGCGCATATTTCAATAAATCGCTGCACGTATTTCTCAGTTTCCCAGCAAAATATAAAGAAACGAGGGGCGAATCAAGACTTTTGCACAGGATTGTACCTCCGCCAAGCCAATCAGATTGGGATTCCACTTGGTTTAGAGAATGAAACTAGATATGTTCAGTGTTTCTTTTCCGTCCCTGCTCATGCTTTTCTCACACACTGTAGTTTCTTCTACCTGCTTCTTCACTTTTCTCTAAAGATTGTCTTTCTTGTAATATAACTGCATTGTCACACACATTTCGTCTGGTTTTATCTACATAGACGTACTCGCCACATACACCTACAAAGATGGAGGTTTTCAGACATGGCAACAGCAGATTTTCTGGTGTAGATTAAGTTATGTCAATAAATTATTACACGCAGAGACTTTTTGTCTGTCACCACTTTGAGTTTGACTTTATTGGTTGTAATTTACCTTGACGACAACTGGATGAGAACAGCACAGTGATGCAGTGGTTAACCTGTCACCTCACAGTAAGAAGGGTTCGGGTTCAAACCTGCTGCCAATGGGTTCCCTTGATTTTATCATTTGAATGTTCTTCTTGTAGCTTTCTGGGCTCCCTCCAATGTCCATGAAAGCTAAATTGTTTGTGTTTTCTAAACTGGCCATAAACTACATTAGCCCTGTGATTGATTCTGACCCTATAATAGCCATAAGGGGAAGATAAATGTGGTTGTAAAAAGACTCCTGACTTGGCCTTTGAAAGCACTTTCCTGCTGAGCTTATAGTCTCACTCTTTTTCTCTTTTTTTAAATAAAAAATGATGGGCATTTTACAAAAGTTGGTCATACTATGGTTCACTAAGCAGGTTTCTATTGATTAAAAGATAGAGGGAAGGCGAGATGAGACAATTCACCAACATGACCCTAACATAGGTAACACAAACCTAACCTGCTGAGCTCACTGCACCACAAAAAATTCAGAGACTTATACTGGATGTTTTGGTGCATGCTTAATCATCCAGGCAGGTAAATCCCCAAAAGTTCATCTGGACGTAGCATTTTCGGTGGGAGAAATGTTTCCTCTCTTGGATGAGTGACAAAACGTTTCTCCCACTGAAAACTCTACGTCCGGATGAACAGAATCAACTTTTGGGGATATACTGGATGTTGGAACAACAGAAGGCTGATTATTGGCCCGTACAAATAAACGTGCAATTTAATTCGATTTAGTGTAGCTCCAAATCACAACAACAGTTCCCTCAAGCTGCTTTACAGTGTAGAGTAATGATCCTACAACATTAGAGAGAAAATCCCAACAGTTCGATGACCAGCTTACACATAATTTTTCCAACTGCACCAAACAACAACCAATTTTTAGATCAACTGATCAATTAGTTCATCATTAAGTATTAATAGCATTGCAGTGATGTTAATAAAATGTAATTATTTTCGCAAAATTAGGTCTTCTGGTTACACATTTACAGTTAATTGAGTGAGATATAAATGATGTAATAAAAAAGTCTATTATACTAACTATGTTATTCTAAAAGTGTTTATATTTAGTCGTCTATACTGGAAGAACCAATGAGCATTGTCTCAAACACTGCCTCACAGAGCTGCTGGCATGGTTATAGACCCTTAAGTCTTGTTTCTGCTGATTTTGCACATCAGCGCAAGCTTCCAGTATTTCTTTATCCAAGCCTCCAGTGACTAAGATGAGCCTCATGCATCTATCCAGTTCTACACAGATGTTTTAACAGGCTTCAGCATTGGGGATCCGCGTAGGCAGCAGTATAATAATTCTGCAGTCTTTATTTCCCTTGCCAGAGAAAGAAAATCCATTTTCCCAGGCTTTTTGCAATTAGCTATTCTTTCAGATTGACACCCACCACCTGTCTTACACACTGCAGTAAACTGTTTCTCTCTTTTCTTGAGACAATGTCACCCACACTCCAACTCCAGATTTCTTCCCACATCAAAGCAGGGATCTGATAACAGCTCCTGCTACTGATTTTCTCTTTTATCCTCGTGTTTAGCTCATTCTCTCATGAGCCTTAAATTGCTCATTTTATTTATTTTTTGCCCACTGTGCTATAAAATGAGCAGACACACACGCTATAAATGCACCACAAGGACAAATCTCCTGTCTCAACCCCTGCAGCTTCCAGAAAACTATACCATCATTCCCTGTTTTCCCTGTCCTCTGGTTGTATTTTCATCTTGGTTTATATATGACACTTTACCACAAGCTGTCTGACCACCCATTGCCATGACAACTGCCGGCAAACATTTATCAAGCCAAACTAAGTCCAGATTCTCTCAACCACACACTCAGCTCTGGGCGCTACTGCTGCTTGATGTGAATGGTTGCGATTGTGTAGTACAGTATATGTATGTGCATGTGTGTGCACATGTCAGGCAAAAGGAATGGAACTTAGCACTACAGTGTTTGGGGGACTACAGAGACATGCCAGCATTTAGAGCATTAACTAAAGACAATGATGTATATCCCTGTCCTCTTTAATTTACACGTCTGACTTACAGCACCTCTGTGAAATGTCCTTGAGCAGAGATGTCTTATTCAGTCTGTTTCTGTCATCTGTATAGAAGTGACTCATAATGTTCCTCCACTCATTCTCCCTCCTTCACCTCTTCTTACACCCTTTCACAGATTTTCTCTCCATTATCTCCATCGTGTTCTGTTCTCATCTCTGTCACCCTCTCGTGGGGAATGGGGGTGGACGAATAAGAGGGGGAGTAGGAATGAAAGTCAGCGAATTATGGGAGAGTAAAAGAAAACACGCAAGAAGATAGCTGGGAGAATAATAGCAAGGATTTATGAATGAGCAGTGAAACAGAGTGAAATATGCACACACACACACACACACACACACACATGCAAACACACCTGTGTTTGACATCTCAGTAAAAGCATAGCAGAGTGTAACAGACATGAGATGCCTGCTGACCTCATCAGGGGAGTTCTGCTGAAGCCATTAACATTACACACATACTCACTCACCTACATGCTCCTGTGTGACACATGCTCAGGCTTACAAACTCACACGCAGGGACGAGCGTAAACACTAAGCTACTGCACGAATTAAAATAGAGGCTACATGGTTAAAAAGGTGAAAAAAACGTCGGCTTGTTCATGCTTTATTGAAACGTGTAATGGAGTGTAATGTGTAAAACCACACCACAGGCTGCTGGTGTTTCTATGAAGGGTATATGCGCCGGTGAGTGTAAAGCGTGAAACATTCGTACCCGATGCATTCCTCATTCATTCCTTGGGGTCTGAACAAGGGTGAAAATGGGCAGCGTGGATAATCACGCCACAAATTGCCACAAATTGCCACAAATTGCCACAAATGACCACAAATGGCAACATTTCATTCTATAGATTAACTTCAGCGACTGTGTGTGATTTGACACAGGTACAGATTTAACATGCCTTGCAAAACATAATCTCAACGCCTATTGATCTAATTTTGCATCGTGGTTGCATGGCGTAGGGCAGCAGTTAACCACTGCTTATCAGCTGCATCAGTATGCAGACAACAATGGCCTTTTTCTTCACTTTCTTTCTGGTGGGTGGGAACGTCTCGGTTTGTTCTGTGGCACAGCGAACATGAGTACTGAAGGGGAGCTGATGTTCATGCTCCATGAAGAAACACACATGGCACAGGCACCCTATTAGGGGAACTTTAGACATCAAGTCTAAGAGATGGCTGATATGGCCGGTGAGGTCGTGTTACACAGCTGCCAGGGTTTGTATGTGTCAGCTATAAGCGGATATGAACCGGTAACCTTTTGGCTCTGAGTACACATATATCTGATGGTAGCTGGAGACCTCCAACAAAAATGAAATATGTCCTCAGTTCAAACATATGTGATAGATTTACTAAAGGATCTGACTTTGTACCAAGAACCGGTACTCTTTAGGCACAGCTTCCTTTACCTTTGATTTATTTGGCAAATGGAGTGTGTCCAGGTGTTTTAAGATGCCTGCTTTCCTTCTTTAAGCACAAAATCATCTGAGGAATGTCTTCATGGTCAGTAGTTTACTGTCACACAGTGTTAAGTGGGCCTCAGGGAGGCTGCCACACCATCACTGGCACATGCTGTCTTTTAAAGTTGAGGGAGGTTAATCACCAGTAAGAGAGTGCTGAGTGAGGGGTAAGGAACTGGGCAGTGGAGCGACACCAGAGCCTTGTTTTACACAGAGATGAATATACTTAGATTTGTGTTCACAGCGTTGGGTTAACTGAATTAACTGAATGAATAACTTCACCTTATTTTAAACTGTCCTTCAGTTTTGTTTGGCTTTTTAAAGAAATGTAACAGGTTTTTTTTTAAAGGTCTGAAATATAGGCTGAGATGTGGCTCTTACCTTTAAGGAGGAGGATAAACTCCAGGCACAACAGGTATTTACGCAGCTCCATTTATGAATCCGAATGAAAGAAGTCTCTCTTTAATGTTTTTTCCCCCCTTTTCCCTCGTTTATTAAGTGGAAATGAGGAGCGTCGTTGCCCACCGCACACATACACAGACACACTTGTTTTCAGCTTTTTCTCTTTCCAAGAGATGCGTAAAAGTCGGCCAAACTGTGCCGCGGTGGATGCCACGTGCGTGAATGGGGTTCAACTCCAGGAGCTTAAATACTGATTCAAATAGAATAAACCGGTCGAAAACGAAAAATCTGGCTATGATTTTCTTCTCCTTCTCGTCTTATGTTAACGTGAGCGAAAACGTCTTAAAAATGTAAAAATGAAAAATCAACTTTGTGACGTCTCAGTGACCCATGGCGTGACAATAACTGCACCTGTCCCATCCAACAAGAGGCCGCAGTTCCGACTCATTAAACCATTACAAATGTGTAACGCCTTCACAAACAGGCAGGCAGCAGCTTTATCCCTCCAGACTCCGGAGCGCGTCTTTGAAGCTCAAACTCCTCTGACAGAAACTCCGCTCATCAGTCCCAAAGTCTGAGGAGCACTGTCGTGAGCGGTATCTTTGACAGCACGTTATCCATGATCCACTCCGCTTATTTCTCTTATTTTAGGCTCCCCCGCTTCTCTGTCCGTGTAAACATGTGTCTCTAGTAACGGATTTCTCTCAAGTTGAAATGAAAGAGTGCATTTATCCTCACAGCTCCCCTCCCTCCATCCACCAGACTCCTCTCTGAGAAACTGGTTCACAAACCTCAAACCCACATCTCCCCTTTCTCTCCTCTCCTCGCACTCGTTTTTCTTTTTCAAACACTCAGACCGTTTCTCTCTCCTGTACACTTTTCTTCTTTTTTATGATTTACGAATAAGGAGTCAAATTTCACCAAACTGTTTTTGGCACCGTTTCTATGTGCCTGCAACGGGTGAGAATCAGAGTCAGTTACTGACTGCAGTTAATACAACATTAATCAATCCTTTTTTTCTTTCAGAAACCGTAAAAGGCAAAACAAGTGTCACACTGGCAGGGGGATGTGCTCAAAACTTCCAAATCAAATGCTGCTAAGGGGGGAATAATGATTTATAGCACTCATCATTTCATAAGACTTAAGAGAGGCTTAGTAAGAGGTGGCCTCTCATTAAAACCAAATTTGGTTTTATGTACCAAGCGCTACTTCTGCTGTGACAGATCAAAATGTCTGATGGAAAGGTGACATGAATCTGAGTCACATGGAAATGAAACAGAACCAAGTGCTCTGAAGTCACATTAAATTAGCTAACACAAAAACTGTGGACAATAAACATTACTGGAACAGTTATTTGAGATACTTCTGCTTAATTATTTACGAATTAATGATAAAATGTTTAATTCTGTGCTTTAGAATCAGTGCTGTAAAGTCACCCTTTGTTGAAATTCTTCTAGCCTAATGGGCATCGCTTCAAGCATGACAAGGGCACCATCTACAGGACAACAGATGTCAATGAATGCTTTGATGAGAAAAGAAATGCCGTAAACCACCGGTTATTGTTTTCACCGTCACCTTATCTCAGCCCCAGCAGGCAACAGTAAGAGGTTTTGGGATAACATGTCATAAAAACACCAAATTAAGAGATTCATTTTTCAAGAATGGTGCTCATTCCTTCAGTAGGTTTTCAGAGATTTGGGGAATCCAAAACAAGGAGCACTAATGTTGCTTTTGAGGCTTGTGGTGACTTATTACTTAATGGTGTTTTCCCATCTGTTATCCAACTCACAATGCTACACTAGCATAAAGTGGCCCAAAAGAGTAATCTGAGCATATAATTTCAGCACATGTGTTCTGCCATGCATCACACTGAGGCTTTTGATAACTAACTGATCAAAAGTAAGAACACATAAAAAGGCAAATCTCAAATAAAATCTTGCTTATCCAAGTTCACCACATCCTTAAATTTCAGTCATGCAGTGATCATTATTTTGAGCAGTGGTTTGGGCTAACCACCTTCTATGACATTTGGTATCTGTACTGTTGTACTAATGGCAGGAAAACACATGCTGAACTTATCTTATGTGCTATGATGACAATCTCCTGTCCCACCACATAGAAGTAGTCTATTGGATTCAAATGTGGTGACTATGGAGGCCATTTGAGTACAGTTAACTTGATGATTTGAGCTTTGTGACATGAGTAGCTTCCCATTGGAAGCAGCTGTCAGAAGATGGGTACACTGTGGGACAGACACGGTCAGCAACAATACTTAGGCAGGCTGTGGTGTTTAAATGATGCTTAGATGGTACCAAGGAGTCATTTTTGGCAAAGATTTTGATGCCAAATGTTGATCCTACCAGCTGAATGTTGCAGAAGTAATCAAAACTCCTCAGTCCAAGGACTATTTTTCCGATCTTTCTATCCAGTTTTGGTGAATTGTAGACTAAGTTTCTTGTTCTTAGCAGACATGAGTGGTACCCAGTTTGGTTTTCTGCTGCTGTAGCTCAACTGCTTCAGTTTTTGACATTTAGAGATGCTACCTTGGTGTTAAAGTATGGTTAATTGATTTACTGTTGCCTTACTTCCAGCTCAAAGTGCCATTTTGGCCATTTTTCTCTGACCTTGGTCATCTGCAAGGCCTTTTCACCCAGAGGACTGCTGCTCATGGGATATTTTCTGTTTTTCAGACCAGCCCTTCTAACACCTACAACCATGCCACATATACAGTCACTTAAAGTACCCTTTTCCCTGTTCTGATGCTCAGTTTTGACCATTACTATGTGCCTCACTGCACTGACTTGCCGCCCTGTGATTTTGCATTAATGAGCCGATGAACCTGTGCACCTAATGAAGTGTAACAGGGCGACTTTAACCCTTGTGTAGTGTTCATGTTTTTATGTCTGTGTAGATTCTCAGTCATCCAGGTCATGGTAATCTAAGGAGCTTGTAAAAGAAAAGTGACCCCTTTTCTTAAACATCTTCAAGATACTTAAAGAAGTCCAGTCACTTTTCTTTCATAGCTCCTGAGATGTTCATGTTTTTGTTAGTTAGTCACTTTTTGGGGGTCTGGTGGATGCACCGCATATTGGGCTTTTTCAAAGAAAGAAAATTAAACCCCAAGCCAAACCTAAACCAACCTGATGCCTGCTGGGAGAAGAGAGGATGTTATCAAGCCTTAGCCAAGTGCCAACAGATGTGCTTCCCCTCACACACTGACCATCCCCTAAAGACAGAGCCTGATAGATCGGGCAGAGTGGGCAGGAGGATATATTATATATTATTCCTGAGTTTGCTGTTGTATTTGGTTTGTCGTTCTGTTTTCTTACCAGTGTTCCTCCCTCTGCTTCTCGTGTCCTCTTTGATCATGAAATACTTTCTCGGACTTCTATCTTTGCAGCTGTGTGCTCTGCATTTGCTCTACATGACTGCCCCCTTTTGGACACACCGCTGTGTGCATGGGTTAGCACTACCTCTGCTTCCCCTGAAATATGACTGGCCACCACCCGAAGACCACTGGTGACACTGGATTGTTAAGTTAAGCACTGAAAGCATGAATTGGGACTCTGCAACTTAACTGTACATTTACTCAAATACTTTACTGAGGTACAGTTTAATGTATTTGTACATAAATATTTCTATGTCATGCCATTTTCTATATTTTGCATGTAAATATTGTCTTTTGTACACCACACCATTTTTTAAAGGTTCATTTATTTTATTTTGCAGATTTTAAACTACAAATATGATAACAGTTTATTCTCTAATGATCAGAATTATGCACACAATTAAAATTATTTACAACTGCAACTTTAAAGCAGTATACTCATTAATTTGAGGGAAAAATAAGTACCGTATTTTTCAGACTATAAGGCGCACTTAAAATTCTTTAATTTTCTCAAAAATCGACAGTGCGCCTTATAATCCTTATGTATGAACTCTGGTTGTGCTTACTGACCTCAAACTGATTTTATGTGATACACGGCGAGTAGAAATCTGTTAAAAAATGTTTTAGTACGACTTTGGTAAGCTACGAAGCCACACTGCGTGATGGATTGTCGGAGCATTACGGCTATCGTAGTTGGAATCCTCATCTGGGTCCAAACTCCGCTTCGGGTCCCAAAGTCAAACGAACACTGCGGCATCACTGAGAGTAAAAAATTGTCTAAATTCTTTCATCTATAATAAAATGATCAGTGTTGCTGCTTTATCAGGTGTAACAATTAAGTTTAACGTCCAGGCATCCACGAAAACAGAATTTATTAAATTTAATGGAGTTAGAAGTCATAATACACCATGTTCTGGTGTATTATGACTGAGAGATTTCTGAAAAAATTAAAACGTACAACTCTGCTATCACTTCCAACATAACTGAAGACAGAAAACTAGACAGTAGTGACTTTTCTAGGGTTACTGAAGTATAGTAACCTATACTATAACAAGCTAGTATATAATGATTTGCTACGTGATCATAACATAACATATATCATAACATAGCATACCATAAACACAGGCTGTGTCCCAAAACGTAGACTGCATCCACAAATGCGTCCTTCTTTTTTGAAGGATGGGTCGGGTGTGTCCTTCGTGGCCTACCATATCCCAGAATTCATAGCACGGCCCAGCCAATTCCAGTTTCCAAGAATGGCTGCCGCTACTAAGTTTTAATATTACTCTTATCAATCTTTCTGGGTCACAAAATAAACTTTTAACATATTTTCAGGCGAGAAAATAGCTGTGTAAACTTCAAATTTCTTCTTGGTTTATCAAGACATTGGATATTTGCAAAAGTGCTCCAATGTTTTTGGAGACATCTGTTACCCACTAGCTCGATAGCTCGCCGGGGGATTCAATGGTCACTCGAGCCGGCGAGAGCAGCGGACTCCCGGGTTCATCGTTTTCAGACCCCCGCTGTCTTTCGCTACTTGGGTAAAACATGATATATAAGTCTCTCAGATAACTTAAAAATGTAATTGTTTGGCTTCTTTTGGTGTTTTATTTGTTCCAGAGTAAATCGGTTTGGCTGAGATCAAAGTTATTAGATTAGATTCGATTAAATAAAACTTTATTAATCCATCGGGTGGGTTCCTCCGGGATTTTCACACAATGAACGTCAAACAGAAAACTGATTAAACAGAAGTGTGAGACGGTCGAGAATTTACGCCAGTGAACTGTTATATTTTAGATAGCAAAGAGCAGACGGCTAAGTTTATTAAACTCCACCGAGACAGCGGTGACGCAAGTCTGAAGGCTAGACTGTCCTATTTCACAGCCTCGCACTTCTCGGTCTTCGAAGGATGCGGCCTATGTTTTGGGACACAGCGACAATGTAGCTGAAGGATGAACGCTAACTTTTTTCCACTCGATAAAAGTTAACGTGAGGGTTCCTGATGGTTAGGGACAAATGCAATCGCATGGCAGGATGCTGTAAATGGACCAAACTTCAGTCAGGAGAACAACTGAGATAATCCATCCACAGTAAGAGGTTAGTCATTAATATACTGCAACAACATGGGAATAGAGCAGCTGTGAGAGAATTCAACATTAATGAATCAATGGTATGGAAGTGGAGGAAGCAAGAAGAATGAGCTGAGTAAAGTTTGACTTAATGCGCCGTATAATCCAGTGCGCCTTATGGTCCGAAAAATACGGTATATGTTGTACTAGTTGGCTGATTAAGTAGAATTGTGACTTTTAAGTAATGAATCAAAATACTTATTTCTAAATTTTGCACAAAAAAGTTATTAATTGTCAAATCAGGTTTAATTTCTTGTGCAGTCACATTTTTATGTAATACATCAAACATATATATCAGGGCACAGGGATGTGTGTTTTTCACACCACTTTTTTACTGTTTTGATGTCTTCTTGTGAGCACTGGGCTCCCCTGCCTTGTAATCGTTCTCCTATACCAAATAATTGAAAAAGTCCATGTGGGCTCACATGACAGTGAGATATTATGTTTACAGTTTTACTTTATCAGTGTGGTTTCACCTTTGAGGGACTCTGTCCTGTAAGAGAGACTCATGTTTGTTGCTTTACAACACCCTACAAGAGTCCAAAAAGACTGACTTTCTTATGTACAGTGTTTTTCACAAGGGATAAAATGAAATGTCACCATCAGCTGTTTGATGACTTGAACAAAGTGTAACAGTAAAACTTTGCTTATTTTATTTTTTCATAAATAAATCTGTGAAAAATGGACTTTCTTCATTGGCTGGGTGGAAAGAAGACATGCTGTCTGCCACAGGATGTATAAAGATGACTGATTTAGTTGAACCCAGTTTTTGACCTTTTGCATAAACAGGTCTCAAAATGCCAATCGCTGTACTTTACAACAATAAAATAACAATCTGCTTTGACTAGTATGTGACTGTAAATAGTCAAGCTCCATATAATATCTTCTGCTTCTGCTTAAGAGTGTAAAAATATAGCTGTAGTGATAAAAGGATGCAAATACTATGCTGCTGCTATAACAAATGCCTCTTATTACCACTTGGTGTCGCAGTGTTTCAGTTTTTGTGTCTGTATTTCAGCAGACCTGGTAGAGCAGCCTCGTGGTGTGTGTGCACTCTCTAACCTCTCTTCAAAATTTGTATGGTTTCCTTTTAAAGCTAATTGCATAGCTCATCCGGGGCCAGCTTGTCTTCTGGTTGTCAGTACAATGTCTCGTGATGGTCAGCTGATGTCAGATTCATATTATGCTGAATTCCTCCTTTCCCAGTTAAAGGAATGCTGCAGAACATCTTTTTTTTTCTATCTCTGGCTTTTCCAGGGTCATCATGTGGCGATGGATTTCTGCCAGCGGCAGCACGCAGTGCACCGGGTTTACAGAGTAAACTCATAAGTGGCCAACACATCTTGAAGGACTCCATTTGCTTTGATTCATGAGTCCAGTGAGGGAAGGTTAATGATTATTGGAAAACTGACCTCACCCTCTCCGGCATTCCCCTTTCATTTACTGCAGAAATGACTTTGGTTTTCATCAGTGTCCTTGACATTATTGCCTCCACTTTCTTTCTTCATCTAGTGTCTCCCTCACGCAGAATCCAGCAAGAGGCATCAGATATTCCCATGAGATCTATGCACAATGACTCAAAGAAGCATCAAGCCAATATTATTTTTGCAATTATGTATCCTAATGTGTTTGGCACATCTTGGGTTCTGTAACTCGACTAGCAACATAGTTGTACTAACTGGCAGCAGCATTTAATGTCACACGCAACCAAACGCCGCTGTAGACAATCGCTGAGTCTTGCACTGAGGTGAAACCTGTGCGAGAGCCAACTCTCTCTGTCACACACACACACACACACACACACAGACACACACACACACACACACACACACACACACACACACACACACACACACCACAGACAAACTGTTTCACACCGGTTGGCGTTATGCAGGAGCCCATTAACATCAGTCATAAAATCAAACTTTGAGTCACGCTGCTGTGACAAAACAGGTTAAATCAAAGCAGAGCAGATAACTTTTACAGCATTTAGCAACCGTTGCTCCACATTAAATATAATGTATTTATTTTATTCCGTGCACTGTTTTACTTTTTCTAGATCTTTCCCACAACTTTAAAGATGAAAACTGGTTAGACTTTAATATTTATGGGTTAGTTATACCATGCATATTTATATAATTTTATTAGACTTGATAGTATATTAGATGATCATGCAGTCTTGTAATTTCTGGTCAAAGAATAAGAAATACGCCAGCAGAAACAGTTTCAAACTGCATGCGAGTTTCATAGTGTACAAAACAGCAGCAGAGGCTTTATGTTGGACTGATGTCTGCTGCTCAGTGTGTCTGCTTCGCCCTTTCCAGGCAAATCTGCATTTCAGCATGAGTTGAACATGGAATGTCCACTGGGTGTATTACTTTAGTTGGCGGCTCTGTGGGATATTTTGCCTGTTGAATGATAAGTAAATCAACGTCAGACCTACAGTCTGGCTATGTAGATAGATAGATGCAGGGCTGTATAGACTATAACACCAGTGTGTTAAATTTTATCAGTACAGTACAGCAATTGTGATTTGTGGATAGTTAGACAGTAGTGACAGTGGGGTGTTAGTAGACAAGCCTTTTCCCCTTTCTGTCATCAGGTGCCCCTGAGGCGTCATCCCTGATGGGTTTGGTTGGAATTCTGCCAGTGTTTGATCCTGGTGGTTGTGACTACGTGGCTTATTAAAGGAAGGTAAGCTTTTCATTTTAGTGATACCTGTTATTTTAATTGGTGTTGTTGGTCTTTGGGTTTCCAGTTTGTCCTACCTTCTGTGCACTGATGTCATGGCAGTAACTCATTGCATGGATATGGCATAGTTATTGATGGAATGGTCTGTATATTTCAGAAGCTGCTGATCTACTGGGATTTTCCCACAAAACCATTTAGGGTTTACAGAAAATGGTCTGAAAAAGAGAAAATATCCAATGGGTGCCACTTTTCTTAGTCAAAATAGCTTGTTGTACCTGTCAGAGCTCAGAGGAAAATGGCCAGGCTGCTTTGAGCTCATAGGAAAACAAGCAGTTCAGATAACACTTGTTACTGCAAAGGTATCAGACGAGTATCTCTGAAGGCACAAGAGCACACTTGAAGCTTGAAGCAGATGGGCTACAACAGCAGAAGACCACACCAGGTACCGCTCCTCAACTAAGAATGGGAGACAGAGGTTCACCAACACCACACATTAAAAAATTAGAAAAATGTTGCCTGGCCTGATGAGTTTCAATTTCCTCTGCAACATTTAGAGAGTCAGAATTTGGCATTATGAAATCATGGATTGGTATCAATAGTTCAGACTGGTGGTGGTGATGTAATGGTGTGGGAATATTTTCTTGGCATGCTTTTGCCCATTAGTACAAACTGAGCATCATTTAAACAGCACCGCCTCTCTGAGTATTACTGCTGATGATGTCCAACCTTTTATGACCACAGTGCACCCATCTTCTGATGGCAGCTTCCAGCAGGATAATGCACCATGTCACATAGCTCAGATTAAAACTCCAATTAATTTTTTCCAACATGACAATGAGTTCACTGTCATCAAATGGCCTCCACAGCCACCAGATCTAATACAGTGCCGTTGAAATGTGGTGGAAGAGGAGATTCACTACATGGATGTGCAGCCACAAAATCTGCAGCAACTGTGTAATGCTATCAGGTCAATATGGACCAAAGTCTTTGAGGAATGTTTCCATTTTTTGAATATCAGAAAATATCTCCCGAACTTTATAAATGGCAACCACACAACCACATTCCAGACACAAGACAGAGGATTAGTTTAAAAGGAAATATGTTGAAACATGCTTAGCTTTGTTAAAGTACAGTTGCATCCATCTGTTTCAGGTAGACACGCCACAGAGCAGAAAGATGATGAGACTTACATTGCTGATGTTTAGTGCCGTGACGCTCTCGATGTTTTGAAACCTTGTTCACTGAATGAGTTGGTCAAGTTCTATCCTGATTATATTGTTATACTGTTGGTGGTTATGTCTCCTAACCCCAATCATAAACACAGAAAGCTGGGAGGCACAAATGTGTTGTGTATACGAGAGAATAAGAGCATGCTGTTGTGGTGTTAGCTATAGCAGCAAAAAGAGTTGTGAGCATTTCTGTGTGACGCTGACAGGCCAGTGACTCATCAATGAACCAATTTTAAATCGTGTCTTCGGGCACTAGCAGCCTATTGCAAAAAGCACATAATTTCTTCCAAGTTCTTCAATTGAATCTTTGAAAAATTCCAACGATAACAAAATTTGACAGGAATAAAATAGTTTTTTGGATCTGTCTGGCCCTTAAGGAAAAAAAATAGGACCCGAGAGATGAAGTTGACCCTTCAGTTGATCCATCTACCATTCACTGAAGCCTCACCAGAAATGGTCTCAGTAGAGGAACTTCTGTCAAGAAGCCATTCTTACAGAAGGACAACAGGGAGAAAAAGCTGAGTTGTCCCAAATTTTTAGTTTAAATTATCATCAGTATGTACTGAGGAGGTCAGGAGAGAGGTGCAACAGCTACAACTATTTATAAACACAGTGGAGGCTCTGTCATGGTTTGGGTTGCATTTCAGCCAGTGGTGTTGGGGATATTTAAAAAACTGAGAGAATTTTGAATGCATAAAAGTCCCATCAGATTTTCATCCAACATGCAATACTATCTGGAAAACATCTGATTGGGAACAGCTTCATTTTTCAGCATGACAGTGATCGCCAAAAACTGCCCATACAGTAAAAGCATACCTGGATAGAATAACATGCAATGATACACTACCAGTCATGGATTGGCCTCCCAGAGCCCAGACATCAACAATATTGAAGCAGTGTGGGATCATGTTGACAGAGAACAGAAACAAAGGGAGCCAATGTCCAAAGAAGAGCTTTGAGTGTCCTTCAAGAAGTCTGGATAAGTATCTCTGAAGAATGAAATGACAAGAAATCTTACCTAACAGAGTTCAGAATGTGGAAGGAATAAAGGTGATCATGCCAAATATTTTTATTCTAGCAAAAGTCAAAGAAATGAGGGGCAACTCAAGACTTTTGAATGTCAAAATGTGTTCTATAATGACTAACACACCACTACACACACTGCATTTACTATTTATTATGTATTCATGCTGTGGTAAAAGTGTTGGCTTGGTTTCTTGAAGACCAAACTATGAGGGAGAAAGAATTGGAAGAAGATCGTGAATTTCTTTGTGATCAAGTGGAACTCTTAATTAAAGTAGTACATGAAGGCAGTCATAGAGGCAGAACACATAGACTGGGAATTGTTGGAAATTCTGTGGCATGTTCAGATTGGCACATAATCAGAAGAAGCAGTGGAAATGGGGTAACCAGACAAGAATGATGAAATCTGGGAGCCTAGGTATAATAATTTGGCTTAATTTTTATGACTGCTAAGACTAAACGAGGAAACAAGTGCAGACGTATGTGTCAGTGCTTCCAAACGTCTCAATTTCTGCCAGTCTTGACTAAACCACACGTCTGGGCATTTCAGAGTAAAACTGGGTCAGCAGAGTCTCCAAAAGCCTCTGTTTTAGAGCTAAAAGTAGCATGTTGTACAGTAAATGCAAGTGTTGCAAACTTTCTAAACACTTTAAAACAAAAGTGCGTTAGTGTGCCTGTAACTGTTACTTTGTGTCGTTGCCTTGTTTGTGCATCTGTGTATTTCAGTGTAATTGTCTGAAGTGCCCTGACAGGAGTGGCATATTTGTTTAGTCACCGTGTTCAAGTATCGACAGTCTTTTTCCAAAATGGATTACTCCACCTTTAATTTGTTCCCACGAGGAAAGCAGTTGCACTATTTTTGCTCTTTCAGTCATGCACCAATTTCCGAGTAGCAGCTCTGGGAGTTTTTCATGTACACACATGCTTTATGTGTGTGTGCGTGCACATGCGGCAGCCAATAAGTTTTCACAAGGTGTGTTTCCTCCAACCCTGCTTCTCAAATCACAGTGCTCTGCAACCAATCAAATGACACCACAGCGCACCTCACCCAGCATTACGCTGCGTCCAGCTATGATTCGCTGTTCCCAAGTGTGCTTGAGCGAGGAAAGAGATGGAGAGAGTGAGAAAGGGAGAGATAGGGGTGGGGGGGGAAGAAGTGGATAAACATGAATGTTAATAGACTGAAATTAGGTTTTCCCGGTCTAATAATTAAAATGAATAATAAATACAAGTTCAATCATAAAAAGCATTATGGTTGAAATATGTTTTTTCAGCTTACATGTGCACTTTTGTGTGCATGTTGTTTTGCATATTAATGCATGTGTGAGACTTTACTGAGTGCTGATCCTAAAAACAAGGAGTGAGTCGTGTCGATTTAACAGCTGCAGCAGCTGTGATGCCTGATGGTCCCTCTGGACGCCTGCCTTCACACCCCCACCTCCATCTCTTTTGCACTGGACACAAAAAAACCTCAGATGTATGGATGAATGAATGAATGAATGAATGGATGTATGGATAGATGGATCTACATGTTGCGGTGGAACAAGGGACAGAAGACCAGAGGATAGGCCATATGGGTTCTATTCACATACGGGTTGCTTAAAGGCTGAAACATGATCTGTTTTTAAATGTCACACTTTTTTAACTGCACTGTCTTTTTTAATCATTTAAACATTAACAGTCTAAGCTGGGGAAAGTGCACGAATCCTTGGGCTAATCACATTAACAAAGATAACTGGAGTCAGGAGTATTTGAGCTACTCTGACTTACATTTTCAGTTTGCTTTTCATGCACTGTGCCCGCACAAAAAGAGATCACAAGAGAAAGAGGCGAATGCCCTGAAGGAATTCTTAAACACCAAATAAGGATAAAAAAAATAAAGCAAGACTGCCAACTCAAGGCTTAAATGACTCTTTATTAATAAGCAAATGACTGGAGCTTGTTTATTCTGTTTTGTGTACTGATGAAACTAAGGTGGGATTAAGGCACAAAAAGGACACAAGGCAAAATCTTGATGTTTACATATGGTGGGTGAGCTTAATGACTGCTTTACTGTCTCCGTGCCTATTTAGCTTTCCTTTATTGATGGGGAAAATGGATGCACAAGCACATAATGAGCCTGCAGTGTCAGTTCTTTGCAGCAAAATGTGCCCGACTGTCCTTCCTGTCTCTATAAAGTTCACCCTCCCTCTCTCTATCTGTCTTCAGATGCTATCTCCCATCTCCTCTGTGTCCTGCAGTGTATCTAGAGTTCACCATTAAGTCTGTGATCAGATTTATTACATTCTTCACCTCTACAAAGACTTCATTCAGTTCACCTCCAGCATACTGTAAGACTATTGTTCTATACTTAGAGAAGGATGAGTGTGCTCATGCTACACTGTGATTTTGCAGTTTGGAGATTCCCCTCAGTGAATAGACACGAGGAGCCTCAGCAAATTGAATCCTTGGCCTCATTGTGTATAAGTGAATTTGTCATCTTTTATACAAATAGGACTGAGACTGCCTCTTCAGTCTCTGACTCAGTGTCTCCAAGTCTCTCGGTTGTGCTCCTCTTTGATTTTATTTTCCTTAACGGAAGGACTCTCTGGTCAGATGTTAAAGTGAGGATATTTTGAAGTCTGTCGGTTTGAGTCAGTGGGCCAGGGCGCCAGCCGAATACTTTTGATTTCCAGACTTCTTCCTCTGACCTTTACTGCATGCCTTCCTCTCCCTCTCATGTCTTTTCTTGGCTGAATAACAAACTTCTAATTTAATGGAGGAGGATAATTTGATTTTTGTTTGTGAGCTTATGGATGTGTTTAAAACTGTAGATTTCCATGTGCTGCAGCCAGTCCAGTTGGTGTGTGTGTGTGTGTGTGTGTGTGTGTGTGTGTGTGTGTGTGTGTGTGTGTGTGTGTGTGTGTGTGTGTGTGTGTGTGTGTGTGTGGTATGATGTCATGTGCACTATTCTTGACCAGTCTTTTACAAGAGCCCTCAAAGGTTCCTGGGTGGTCTAATAGTGTTTGCCACAGGAGATTGGTGCACTTTACCTTCAGATGTGTGTGTGTGAGTGTAAATCAATATCCCGGACAGTGACAGTGTAGTGTGTGAGAGTGTTTAACCTGTCATCACACTGCCACATGCATACTTTCCCTATGAATATGTGTATCAGGAAGATGTAGTGGGAATGTGCCGCTTTTTGCCAGTCGTGCTCTCTGAGCACCCACAGGACTTTTTTTTTTCTCTGACGCCTCCCACTCCTTTACAATCTAACCCAGAATGCACTTGACCCTTTTCCTCAGTAATTCCTTCAACCAGATCACAAATCACCTGTCTTGACTTTTGTGACACGCACTCAAGTATGCAGGCAAGAACACACTCAACTCCTGCATGCGTGTAAGTCATTTATCAAACGCCACCCTGAGTCAGCCATGGCCCTGGGGCAGCTAAACTAACCTGCTCCCCCACAAACTTCGACAACACCAACATCTAGTTTCTATTCAATTATCTGCGATTGCCCATGGTTACTTGTTAGACATGTTCAGGTGGTGTCAAGTTTCCACTTAAATCTGATGGATGAAGAGCAGCAGTTGTTAATCATTGTGTATATGCATGTCTGCATTTTTTTCCTACAGTATCCGTTACTGTTTCTCTTACAGTGTTGGCGTGCAGTATGTTTGTCCAGAGTTTGCCAAGGTACTCCCATATCTTCTTTTCCTTGCTATGTTTTCTCTAAAGCCAACAACCTGCAGAAATAACGATGCCGTCAGGATGTCATCAGCAGACACGAGTGCGCTCGGTGTCTTCTTAGTTATCCAGACTGCTTTTTTCACCTGTTTTTGTGCACAGTGTTTTATAAACTGCATGTAGAGTGTGGGTGTTGGATGGTGTGTGTGAAAAGTTGACAGAATGTGTGTTTTCAGTTTTCTTTGTGAAATTGTGCATGTTTTTTTTTGTTTTTTTTTACAGAAGTCCAGTGCAAGCCAGGCGTTTTGTAGGGGGCCAGACAGCTGCCTTTTACTGCCCCAGGGGGCAATAAACAGAGAGGGAGGGGTAGTTATTTACCTTTTTTTATTAGGGCAGGAGGCAGGGGAGGGGACTTTATTGGGGTCACACCGTAACTATACACAGCTGCAGGGCAAGAAGAGAAATAAAGATGAGATAGTTCTTTAAAGAAAAAAGTTTTGTCAACGCTAAATTCCTCCCTCAGGAATCCATCTGTACTTTTTTTCACTTATTACATGACCGTAAATGTGTGTGGGATATTGTTTTGTCACTTCCCCCCCCCTGCCTCTTCCATTTCCAGGACCCTTAATGGCCTGCTTGTTGTTAAGCACATCTGCTGTCAATCAGCTGTACCCTGTAATCCAAGTGGCATTTCCTGCCATTAGAGGCACGCCCACTGCCCGAACTCTGACCATTTGACGATTGGTCAAGAGGTTCAACGTCTGACCCAAAAAGATCTCAGGCTGACCTCTATTTGTCCAGTTACGCTCCACAGTTGCAATAATATAAAATCCATAAATGAGGACATTTAATGGATTAGGCTGACCTGTCAGAGATTCCTTTTAACCTTTTTTCCAAGATGAGAAGATCAATACCACTCTTGTGTCTGGGTCTCATCTACCTCAAATGGATAGTTAGCTAGCTTCAACAACCCTGCTCTGTGTATAGGCAGCATCACCCAGCTACCAGCACCTCTAAACATGAAGTGTAAGATTTAAAAAACACATGTAAAAAAAGTAGGTAAGGTTTTTTTTTAGTATAACACATTAACTAGTTGTGCTGGTTTGGGCAATTTTGCTGCCTCTGACTATAAACAATTTTAAAGGCTTTTCCAACTGGTGAGCAGATATCGGTTTTGTCCTCTGGTCATTGTTTACAAATAAATATATATTTTTTAATAATAATAAGCTAAATAATCATCAGGTGAAACCAGGTGAAACTCCACATCGACTGTTTACCTGCACATGCAACCAAAGCCTGTGCAAATCTAATTGGTCAATAGAACTCAAACTACAGTAGAAACCTGTTGTCTACAGATTCTGCATTTTTATATGCAGACACATTACGTGGACAAAAGTAGTTGGCCATCTAAATCTTACACCTACAGGAGCTGCTTGGTTATGGAAATCCATCCACTCCTGGTGCAGCTTTTGTATTGCTGTTACTGCCAGAGGGGGTTTGAACTTATATTATATACGTTATTGAGTCAGCAGAGTCCTGGAAGCCAGATTACTTAAATCAATGTGTCAAGCCAAACCCATATGATAAAGACATACATGAAGGCTGGGATTTCCTGTAATTTTCTTCTCCTAAATTCAAACGTAACTGAGCTTACCCTCTGTCTAAAAAACCTTAGAAACAATGTGTCTATTTTGAGCAGGATATGTCCTTGAAGATGCATATCAAACAAATATGTAGGACTGCTTTCTTTATTCTGTGTCTCAGATTAATCCTGAAAAGCTAGTTTGTGCATTTGTTACTTTTATGCTGTAAAATTGTAATTCACTATCATCAGGTTGCTCTCAAAGCTCTCTGAAAAGCTTTCACCTGATCCAAAATGCTGCAGTGAGTATGGACAGGGATCAGAAAGACAGAGACAAGGTCTTGAATGATCAACTCAGGACTCATTGTAGATTTTTATTGTAATAGAGCACTTCACTCTCAGACTGATGGCTTTCTTGTGTTTCCTGGGATATTTAAAAGTAGAAAGGGAGGCTGAGTCTCCAGGTATCCGGCAACTTTCTTGTGGGGTCAACTCCAATTTTGGATTTTGGAGAAAGACACTCTCTTTACAAATGAGGCTTAAAACCTTCCTTTTTGATAAAGCATGTAGTTAGTTATGTTAGTTATCCTTTAGTTACACTGCTGGAGGCCCAAGCATGCTGCGAGCCTTTCCCATGGTGCACTGAGCACTTTTTTCACTGCCTGTGTGTTTATATACGACTGCAGCATGTTGCTATATTTTTGTAATTTCTCTTCTTTATTCTATGTTTTTTCTCTTATCTTTCTCCTGGCCAGTCATGGCAGATGGCTGCCCCCCCCCCCCCCCCCCCCCCCCCCCCCTCGAGTTGGATGCTGCTGGAACTTTCTTCCTGGTAAAAGGGAGTTTTTTCTTCCCACTATTGCAAAGTGCTTGCTCGTTGTTGTTGGGGGTTTCTCCAGTACTGTAGTGTCTTTACCTTACAGTGAAAAATGACTTGAGGCAACTGTTGTCATGATTTGGTGCTATATAAATCAACTTGAATTTAATTGAATTTGTTCCTAAATGCTTCCCCTTTGCCATAATATCACTTACAGCTCATTATTATACTTTTGGATTGGTGCATACCAGGTGTGGTGTGACCCAGTACTTTTGCCCATATAGTGTCCGCATGTCTAGGCCTTAAATATGTAAAGGTGGAATCAATCTTCTCATCTAACTCTTGACTGGAAAGTGGATTAAAAACACAACATATCCCTGAAGTCAAGCAGCCTTTTAGGGCTTTAAAAGTATGAATCATTTAACCAACTGTCAAATAATATGGAAATAAAAGAAATGAGAGCCAGCTGCCAGGGAAACATTGCAAGATGAAACTGTGAGAGAAGAATAAGGAGGACATGTGGCACCGAGATGACTGACAGAGAGAGGGAAGGGAGGGACGGGAGGTTGGGAGGAAGCAAGACTAAACGGGAGGGGACAGACAAGTTATTCTAGTTGCAGGCAGCTGACAGCAAACCCAAAATAAGATGGAGCCGTCTAATGGGCACACATTCTGCAGCTACACTCACAAACCATAAAACACTGCTGGCACTGTTAAACGCGCTTCTGCTCCTAATGGTTTTCAACACAGAAGAGCCAAGAGTCGAGCTGAGTTAATGTCGTAGTTTATTGTTTTCCCATAGAAAGTGTTGTTTCCTACGATCACATTTCGTATAAAAGAGACACAATGTAAAAACCGACACTAGCGTAGTAATAAATATAAAATGTCATCATGAGATAGAAAAAGGTTAAAGTTGTGAGGGCAGGGCAACAGAGAGGACAGAGGAACACATCAAAACTGACCCGGAGACTGGAAGAGCTCATAGATTGGTTTACACATCTACAAATATAGTCTCACACCCCATCTCCTTCCACACACACACTCACACCCAAACACACACAATGCCAAATACACAAGATGTTCCTTAGCAAGTCTACATACAATGCAGAAGACATTTACATGTTCAAATCTTCAGCTGGTCACGTTTGATGGGTCTGGAAAGACAGACGGATAGCACAGTAGCTAAGACTATAGTGCACATGTGACATGCTAGATATAATTACCACACCTATTATATAGTGAAGCTAACATGGATGCTGGAATAAAACTATAGGCTGCTATTTCCCAGCTCAGACAAAGAGGAGCAATGACGCAAAGCGGTGATGCTGTAGACACGGGGCGCGCTGAAAGGGCGAAAAGTGAGAAGTACTCTTGTTCATTGTTGTCGTTCGTAGACTCTGGTGCATATCACATCATCTGCTCTCATGGTCTGAAAAGAAAGAGAGGGCAATGAGGGCAGTTAATGAGGATACTCGCACACACTGAGGCAAAAGTACTGGCATGGAGTTAGCCATAAATTCATTTTTAAAAAGTTAAACCTTTCACAGAACAGCCATTCATGTTAATACACCCTAAAAGTCCAATTTTTATTGCCTCCAGCAGTTATGACTAACATAATGTCACTGTGCCAAACTGTTTTGACCAATCACTGTGTATGCAAAGAGTAAACACACTTTGCTTGCTTTCCCTCTCTTTCTTACACACACACAAACACTACAACTACGCTGGCTTCTAAAAACCAGTTGTGGGTTTGGTGCTTAACAAGACTTCAGGAGTCTTAAATGTGAACTATTTACTGCCAGCCCTCAAGCTAGCATCTCCCCATAAATACTTACTGTGTTTGCAACTTCTTCACTTTAAAAACAGTTCACTCCAGACTGAAGCCTGCGTGGTATCTTATCTCTAGCTGAACTGGTTTACTGGGTCAAATAAGAATTTTAATTAATGTAATTTAATATAATTACATCTGAAAGTTTGTTTTAATCAACATGAAGTGCTAGCTGGGTGGGGTTCCCCATTAAGTGCAATTATGCTTAAGTGTTTATGTTTTCATTAGATTAGTATTTTATTGTAAGAGGGCAGGAGATATAAGTGGACTCCAAAAAGGTTATTTGAGTACAATAACTCAACTCTGTGTGGTGAGTGTCTCGCAAACACATGCAGCTAATGTCAGAAGTGCAATGCTACAGCCCACGCAGCCCTCGTTGCTATAAACAAAAGAATATTTCTAGGTTTCACAAGTAAAACAAGATCCACGTAGTAGCTTTTGTCATGGTCTGTTCAGCCAGTTGTCTTGCTGTGACACAGAGAACACACTTTGTTCATGTGATGACAACTGAACTGTCTTCACGACAGCTGAATAAAATTTTGCTGATGGCAGAGTTTAAATAAGGGGAAACAACCTGGACTAAAGGACAAGCGCCCACCCACCCTCCCCAAAAAAACAAAACCCCAAACTGCAGTACTTTGATTGGGCACTTGAGGCTGGCACCAAAAGTGAGCCAATCCCCACAGACTGTAATTAAAAGATGGGCATAGCCAAGGTGAAGATAACCTTCTTATCTTCGTTTTTGACTCGAATGAGGACCATGATTTAGAAATAACATAATTATTGTGTATTAAAGTTAAAAGTGCTAACTGAGAGCATAAACTCATTGGGGGAGCATTTAATGATGTCATAGATCACGTGAGCTCAAGAGTTGTTGCACCCATAGACTTCTACACAGCTGGACTTATTTTTGCAGCCAGAGGAGTCATGAGCTATTAGGTATTAGAAAAAAAAAAGGCAGGGTTAAAGCATTTCTGCACTTGGTTTACGAGTCCCAGAACTGATGAACATCTATTTTATATAGCCTGTAGTTGATCCACATAGACAAAATAAACGGGTTTACAAACTGGTCTCTCAAGCTAATTTCCCCCTTCATGGCCACTATGTTAAGGGTGTAGCTTCTTCGACTGACAGGTGACTGGTAGCTCATGCAGATGTTGCTGGTTGGTGACTGCACAGCAGTTAGCAAATGTCTGTGCGTGTGTGATCCTGTATAATTTAGGGATGTCAAATTTCCTGGAATTAGCTGACAACTTGGCACCTCATCCTATGGTCCAATTGTGATTATTCATGGCTACAAAATGATAAATGGGAATGTTCACAATGCTAAGGTCAAGGCTTCAAAGTGTACATTGGAGGCAGCACAGTGGCAATGTTCATTTTTTATATCCAGTTCATAGTTCATTTTAAGATTTACTCCTTAGCCACTTTTTTAATAATGACCTTTAAAACACACATTTTTTTAATAAGTTAATTTCAAGTCTGAAAATTCAGTTTAGTAGTAGATCAGTAGTGGATAGCATACAATAATTTGTGAACTATAATCTACGGTAAAGCTTTGCACTGGTTAGTCTCCAAATCTAAACTCTTGCTCAGGTGATAGTTTGTGTGTTTTACCAAGATCAACTTGCTGTCACTGGTGATCTCTCGGGTCCAAGATGTCTTAGGCCCCTCTCCTTTCTGCAGAGTCTGCTCACAGCTGATCTTGCTGTCTGTTTCCCAACGTGGAAAACTCTGAAAAGCCATTAGACCCACGAATGAATGCACAAATAAACGGACTCACGAATAAATACAATGCCATTTGTAGGGAAGGGAACTTAATGAGGGAGTGTCTAATGGAGAGAGAGCACAAAAAGGCTTTAGCAGGGTGATCACTGAGAGGTGATAACTCGTGATGCGCTCATCGTTAGTAGAGTGAAGCGCTGGCTGGGTTGCATGTGTTTGCTTTGGAAACGGCTGAACAGAGGCCATCTATGGGAAATTGGAGAGAGTAGCGGGGAGAATTAGGGAGGGACAGAGGGTAGCAAAGGGCAAGTAGGGGGAACGGAGGGAAGATGGGAAGTTGAAAGGGATTGAAAAGTGTGTGAAGGAGTGCAGTGTAGCATGATAGGCCTTCAGAGACCAAGGGAGGGGTAAAGCTGTGCTATCAGTCCAAATATGATGAAAAGCCAAATTAAACAGATTGATGTAATCTACACAGCTCCCACCCATATCTACTGTGTATTTGGTTATGTATGTGTTTGTCCATGTGTAGTCCAAGAAGAGATGAAGTGCATTTAGTAATATATTCATGTCCATATTTTTGTGTACCGTGCAGGGACGCCCATCCACAGTGGACTCATTGAACTCCTGCCCAACAGTGAAGGTGATGTGGGTGGTTCGGACTGTGGTCGATGTTTTAATAGAGAGCGTTTCTCCATCCTGAGTAATCTCCACCAGGGGCTTGGAGGCTGCCTTCACTGCAATCTTGCGTAGCATCACGTTCACACCTACACAAACAAGCAACAGAAAATGCGAAAGAACATGTGTGAGAAGAGATTTCCAGAAAAGACAACACATAATGACAAAAAAACATAGTGACAATGATCTTACACAGCTAAATGTGGTGCCTTAAATTAACACTACTGCTTCCACTAAAACTAAAAATATTCCCTGGGACATTGGTAAACTCAGTTCATGGAGATGGATCTTTTTCCCCCCCTGTGCTTGTGTATTAGAGTGTAAACAAAAACACAAGCAAACAAAGACAAGTAAGGCTTGCTGTGTGGTTGTGTTTGAGTGTTGTTGTGTTGCTGCTTATCTGCAATGTCTTTCTGCACACACGGGGCAAAGTTTGGAGCAGACTTGAAATGCACAGTGCTTTCCAATAATGATTGCACAGGAAACAATGAGGTCATATGACAAAGCATGCCTCAATCCCCCTCCACAGACTTAATCATCGTTGCGTCCATGCAAACAAACGCTTACTGACTTTAACACTCACACCGTGATTGCGTTTTGCACTTCCTGAAGTGTAATCTCAGTTATTCCCTTTTTTTCTGTTTCTAGGGAAAAAGCATAACTCATTTAATATTTTGTGTGACGGTAAAAGGCTTCTCCATACGGAGTACGCAGTTTGTGGTATGTTGGTCATCTGTATTTCACAATGATTTCACAAAAGTGTGACCAGAACAGCACTCCCAAGAAAAAGACAAGTGACGTAAAATCTAACTAATGTTAGTGTTTGTTAACTTTAGCCACATTTCTAAACTAATCTGCAGTATTATTTTTAATAAAATTAATTTCCCCAGCCTTTTTTCCCGCTGAAATGTGCTTAAAAGTTTTTAAAAAATGTGAAGGAGGAAAAGGTTTGTCCGATAGTGATTATCTGAAAAGGGGAAGGAGGAAAAAAATGATGTTACCCCGTGGGAAAAGAGAGGGAACAAGGAGAAGATCAGTGTGGGGGAGGGAGGTTGGGGGCCTGGGCAGACGAGGGGCAGCGGTCTGCGTGTGGTGTGCGAAGATCTCTGTCCAAGTGTGAGGGGAAGTGTGTGTATGCCGCCCAGTGTGTATCTGCTGCGAGTTGGGTTTCACACTTCTCACCTCTCACACATTCCCACCTGTCACCAAGTGTAAATATATACAGAGAGAAATGCACAGTCATTTGCCATGCATTGAGTTGTCCAGCCTATGCCCTGTGTATAATTTGTATGCACTGTACAAGCAGCTTCATATATATAAATGCATTGTGAGCTTGTGGTGTGCAGATGAATGTCCACTCATTGGAAAGACATTATTTTGCAGGAATTACTTGCACCTTTTTTTGCTCCAGGTAATTATTAATACTTCCAAGTACTTAAATATTATGTTATGCTAATAATTCTCAACATTTCAGGGGGCATTTGCAGTATGTGTGTGTTTACATTGTGGAACGACTTGCTTTATTTAATTTGGTTATATAAATACTTTTTGCACCCCTCCATGCTGTGACGAGGTGGCAAAAGTTTGAAAATGTGATTATTTATTTACTTTTTATTATTGTAAATCACTGCACATCATAGCTGCTACTGTGCACTTATACATGTGCTTTATAGCTTTACTCACAATGTAGCCTATTTTCACTTTTTTCCCCCCACAGATACCATATGTACCCTTGTGCACGACCAAGGATAAAAGCCTAGAAGTGAAAATGTGGCCCCCATTGGTTTTTTGGCTTAGACGCTGCTGGCCTGCCAAAACCTTTGGAAGCCACAGAGGGATACGAAGGTTCTCAAGGTATTCCCCGCTGTTAATTTTTGTGACCGAAATTCGTTAATTCACACAGGTTTCACCACTGGGGGACAAACACAATTTCAGACAGACAGTCAGGGTCAGAGGTCAAAGATCACAGGGCAGAGGAAGCATTTGGGACATGGAGAGACGAGGGTAGAAGGAGGAGAGCTGGAATGAGGAAAGGAAGAGAGGATAGATGGAGGGAATAGGGTAGTAGGTGATGACAGTATGCATCCAGCTGTGCTTTGCCTCCAATGAAACCAGGGATCAGAGCCCATTCCCCTCTGTTAGTCATCCCAACGTAGAGGTAAATTAAAGGAACACACGCAGTCATGGGTGTGGATGTGTGCGTGTGTGGTAGTTACACAGCATTCCTGCTGTTGGAATGTTGTCTTATAATAATAACAAGAGATAAAATAATTCTTTTGAAAACACTTTACAAAGTGCACAAAGCAGGCGCATCGCAAGAACAATGCATTTTAGAACATATGCTAAAACCATTCAAGGAGAAATAAAAGAAAAAGAAGAGTATTTAAAACATCAGGTGATGAAAGTATATCTTAAGAGGAGCTTTAAAGGTTGCTACATCTCTTGATCTCTCTTTTTATCGAAAAGTCATAGAAACGTCCTTTTAGACAGACAGTATACCCATAAAATATCCTGTCCTCGCATTATTGCGCACGGTGCCATATTTGCCTTTGGACAGAATAATCTGGATCAAACAGACGTTAAAACTAACTGGTGGTCTTTCATTTGTGTAGTGGTGGTATGGGATTCATGTAGTTCAGTTACCTCTATATGTGTAGGTAGCTAAGAGACTAAGATAAAGGCGGTGTTGTTGGCGCTTTGCGATAAAACGGATTCCAGGTGTGCACTGCCAAGTCATCTAATGAAAATTAGCTGCTAACGACAGATGCGCGCCTGTAGTGCGCCCTACAGGCGCGCTCACGCACACACTGGCCGGTTTGCAAATGAGCCAGACAAAAAAACAGCGTGGATCTCAGCAGCAGGTATTTGTTCTTCTCTCGGACTGTCACTTCGGATAACGATGCCACTGTCCTGCACTGTATTGTGTCATAACGGTCCTCTTTAAAAACACACGCAAACAATCTGAGGTTGAGACACAGACAGATGTGTCGCCGTTTGTCTCTATTGTGTTAGCAGGGGAGGCCAAAAGGGGAGATGAGAGAGGATAAAAAAGAGAGGGGGGGCTGGCTTTGGGCCAAGAACGGAGTTTGGGGTTCTGCAGCAGAATGACAAAGACCCCCCACCCATGCAGTACGCTGGTGCACGGACGCAGAGGTAGACTCACAATGTGCTGAGAAAGCTACAGTTTGAGCTGACACATCTGATCTGTCTCTATGAACAGAACTAAAAGCTTCATCAGGAACCACTGACGCATAAAAACGTTCAAACTGCCACTTACAGTGATGATGATTTAAGAAAAAAAAACCTTGCTTCACATTACTTACCTAACACTTTCAAGAGTTCCTCAAAATTTTCAGAGCTCTTCATCTCCCAAGTGCCGGAGAAATCTGGGATTTTGCGCTCCATGTTCGGCGATAGTTTGCTTAGTGGTGTGGACTAGATAAGCTGTCAGGTCCTGGGCTGCAGTCAGTGCGCGTCTGTGCGTCAAAAAATGAACAAGTTGTGTGTGCGCCAGATGGCTTGGATCTGTCCGTGACTTGGTTTTGCCTTCTTCCCGGGATGAGAGACCTACTGACAGCAGCTCTTATCTCATCTGTCTAGCAGTGCACGTTATAAGCATTTGCACTTCAAATGAATGACACGGAGCGCTTGTGTAGGGATGCACACGCCCCTTTCTGAACGGACACGCCCCGGAGGCCGACAGATTACAGGCACAGGCCCACAGTGCTTTAACCTGAGAACATCCCAGCAAGCACTCTGTGCCCAGGAAGACGCCGTTTGGAGACCTCTCTCATCCACACGCGCACCTGTCACCACCCAAACTAACCATTCCCCGAAACTCCCGCGTGCTCTGTTTATTAGGTGTTTAGCCACTTACTTTAGGCATTAACTACATATTACCATCAATATTGTCATTGCAAAACAGAAAGGATGTAACCAGGTCAGTATATTGACAGAACATGTCGTCTTGGCAGGGCGGAAAGGAAGAACAAGTCAACTGCCAGCCTGAAGAGATGGCGGAGCGGTTTGTGTGGGTGTGTGATGAGAGAGAGAGAGAAAGAGAGAGTGAGAGAGGGGCCAAGTTCATCTCCCAGCCTCCAGTACGCCCTGGTTCTGTGTCATAAAAATATAAGCAGTGGTAATGGGATACATCTAACGGCTGCAACTGGTGGGCTAGCCTGCGTCAGAGGAAAAAACAACCCGAACCCATGAGGGAAATATATTACGTGGGGCTGGGATTAAAAATAAGAGGTGGTATTGGCGCAGGTCAGCGGTGGCTCTCCTTATTGAAGTTTTTCGCCCCCCGCTGGCGGAAGAAAGAGGAGGGGAGGAGACGCGTCAGGCGGGGTCAGGGGCCCTGCGGGGTCGGAAGGTAGTCCTATAAAGAACACACGGAAATGCACACACACACACACCGTATGTATGCGCGCTCACGCACGCGCTGATGATGGATGGCAACTGGACAAAGCAGACGTTAACTATTGACTCTTGATGGATGATCCCATCCGCTACACTGCACGGCGAATTAGCGCGAGGTAACCCGGGCGACTTTAAGGCGCGGGCATTAGCCCCCCCGGTTTAGGATATAAGCTTCACGCACACACCGGCTCAGTGTCAGTGTTATAACAAAGACACAGTGACTAACAGAGGTGAATAACAGTGTCAGATTGATATTTGGTAACCTGATATGCGCTTTTGCGCACAGCCCTGCGTTCAGTTGCAGGGGATTGCATCGGGCCCGGCGGGTCTGTTTGATGTGAACAAAGCTTGCTCTCATTGTTTCCTTCATCTACACACACACACACACACACACACACACACACACACACACACACACACACACACACACACACACACACACCTACCTAACATCTAAGTCACTGGCCACACACCATGCCACAATCACAGCATGTCCTCACAAGACAGCCATATTAGAGGTGTAATTTGCACTCCAGTCTTCTCTTTTTCTTCTTCTATGTCACTCATGTTTTTTTAAGCTGGCTTGCCTCTTCTTCTTTTTTAAACTCTTTAACAGTTTTCTCTCATATTATTAAATCAAAACACCTGACAGTGAAGTAAAAAAGTGAAGTTTATCACTGAGATCAATTGAAATCCGCATGGGAATCTTTATATTAAAGCACAGCATCTGTGGTGGTCTGTGGTGGTCTGTGGTTCAGACAAGAGGACATGATCATGCCCCCAGTTCAAAGATGGCTGATTCAAACCACAAAGGTTACAAAAGACAGCTGGCTACCATGGAGTAATTCGTCTTCAGCGTCATCACAGGCCATTACCGCTTTAGCATGACATAACAAGAAATGCATCAAAGGCCACCGAATGAAACAGACAGCCATGCAGTATAGGACGATAGCCTCACCCATGTTGTGTGTGTGCTGTTCAGATGGGGGGGGGGGGGGGGGGGGGGGGGTTGATAAAGAGCTCTGAAATGTGTGTGTGTGTGTGTGTGTGTGATGCTGCATGTCAGCACGTGATGACAAAGCAAAGCTCAACATTCAGATCCACTCAACCGTGCCCCGCTCCTCTCAGCCCCTCTCTTGCCCCCCATTCCTTCCCTCCATTCCTCTTTTCCTTTCTGTCTCTCCTTTACCTCATGCTACTTTCTCCCCCCTTTCTTCTGCTTTTCGACCTTCTCCACCTCCTCCTCCTCCTGTCAAGCTTTTGTTCTTTTGTTCTTCTTTGACACATTCCTCAAGCATGTTGAGGAGAGGGAAGAGGCAAAAACAGAAGGGGAGAGGATGGAAAGGAGAAGAAAAAAGGAGGGGGGGCTAGTTAGTGAGAAAGTTAGAGACTGAAGTGCATGTCAATTTTTGTCTCTTTGTTGTGGGGAGAAGGATAGGGAGAGTGAGTCAGCAAGAGAGAGCAAGGAGATCAAAAGCCAACAGTGATGGAGAGGTTAAGAAACAGTGGATGAATGAAGACGACAGATTAAGATCTGTCTTCGGAGGTGTAAGAAGTATTATTTTCCTGCTCCTGCGCCAACTTTATCTAAGCTATTTCCTTATGTTCCAGCTATTATCCTCACATATACTGTTTACTTCTTTTGTTCTGTCATCTTCATCTTTCTGTGTTCTTTCTCATACCAAGATTATTATTGGTAACTGATATCACCAACTGCCATCACAGAGACTGACAGGCAGGCAGGCTGCACCATGTGCAATCTAAACAGAATCTCTTGTGTCCTGTTTACAGTCATTTTTGGCTCTTATCAGCATGGCTACAAACATTCAGCATTTATAGAAACAATAACGTAAAGCAGCAATAATACCATAGAAGAAGAGTAGGACGCTGAAAAAAATTCGGGGTTCTGTTTGAGAAATAATCATACAATTAGTTTTGACAATGAACATATTTACTATTTCCAGCTTATGCAATCAGATTTTTCAAACAGAACTTTCTAACTAATGTGACTAAATGACATCAGCAAAAGCTGATGATAACTAAGCCAGTGTTTTCATCAAATCAAATCAAATGCAGCAGCAGCAGCAGGAGTGACACACATGCAGCTTCCAGGCTACTAAGGGTCCAGTAGGTCCCCTTGGCTGTGTGTCTTGTGTCTCTGCAAAGTAAAAACTGCAGAGACATAGAAAGGACGCATCACTGGAGTTTAAGCTGTCTCTTGTCCTGCAGACACATTTGAGACATTGCCCATCTGCAACCTTCTTATCGATCAGGACATTAACCATGCTACACCAGTAAACCAGTTTAGCTAAAGGGTTGTGCTGAAGAATTTCTTTGATTTATGACACTAGTGTTTCTTTTTTTTTTCTTTTTTTTTTTTTTTTTGTGTCCCGTTTGGATCTTTAGCCATCAGAATTGTTGTCTGAAGGCCAAGAAAGATGCCAAGCGGATTTATTTTACCAAGTGGATCATCATGGCCTTGCCATATTGGTCCATTTGATTGACCTTTATTGTAATTATGTATTTATTTTATTTTCGGTTGCTACAAACGGGACAGACATGACTGGGGGATAGGACAGGGAGAAAGAATGAAAGAAAAAGAGGGAGAGAAAGAAAACCAGAGGGGAGAAGAGACGGTGAGAAAGTGGGGAAGAAAGAAAGAAAAACAAACAAAACACCTGGATCACCTGTATGGAGAGAAAAAAACAGAAGAGAAAGCAAACAAAAAAAGAGCAACATAATAAATACAGCACCATCACAATAAACTAGCTAGCAGTAGATAACAGTAGATACTAAATATTAAACGATATTGTGCAGCACGCAAGCACAATGTGCTTTGAGGCAGCAGCCAAGAAAGGTGTAGTCCGCGTCTGTGAACACCCGTGTGTACACCTGTGTGCACACCTGTGTGGATCAGCATGCTTGTATTCCAAAGGTTTCTCCATGTAACGATCTGCTAGGGAGTGTGGGGAGCCATAGCCCCGTCCCCCAGGGCATGAGCAGGTATGGAGGAGATTTCTTTGCCTTGACAACAGACAGCAAGAATGCAGGAAAACTCACGTATTTGAAAAATTCTGCACAGTTTGTAGGACATCAAAGGTTGTGAATAATCATGATAATATAATAAACCTGTTTTCTAAATTAATCTTTCTTTAAATGAGAACCTTTTCAGAATGTACTTGTACTTCTTTGAACTAATAGAAAGGGAAACATTTGGAGATGTGTGGTTTCAGAGGTAGTGATGGGTTCAGTTTAATACTTCAATGGCTTGAAATTGGATCACACAGAAAGGAATGAGGATGCTAAATAATTGGTTATGTGGAGCCTGCTGCACTTTGCCAAATGCTGTTAAAGAAGGTTTGTTCATATCTGTGATGAGAAGCACAATTAATCTGAATCCACAGTTGTTTAATTAGGATAAAACTGGGCCGACTGTGACACTGACATCCTTGGTGATACCATGAAACAGTTAAACGAAATCCTTTGGTTAAACAATCTATACCCTGCAATCTTCACAGTTGTGTCGCTGGCAGCAGAGAATTTCCAGCTGTATTTCCTTCTCGGTGTAACATTTAAAACAGACTGAGCCTTGTATCAACACCCTCCCTAGGGTGACCTGTACCATATCTCCACACTCACTTCCTCTTATGCTGCGTATTGTTTCCTATTTCCTCTCCTCATTCAAATGACACAGATTTGAACCATATCTGTGAAAGTTACAATCTACAGACTATTTACTGTTCCAAAGTTTCCTCATGTGGTCATGAAAGAAAACAGGAAAAAAGCTCACACCATATTAGATTTAATGCAAATTGTATCTAAAGTATGTCTAAAATGTGGGTGTCCTATTTCAGATGTCTTATCGTATCTGTGTTGCAATAAGAATAAAAATATATAGCGACATGTATGCAGAAGTTGGAGCCTGTGCGTGTGAATGCGATCAGTCGGGTTAAAGCCACACTTCAGTGGCATTCTCCACTTTATCATGCCGATGACCTCCAGTAAAAATTCTCACCCACTAACCTTAGTAATCCCAGATGTGAACTTGACCCAGGCCTTCCAAACTGCCAGCTCCTGGAAGTCATTATTACTGGCCTTTACCCTCACAGGAAACCACTGGGCAAGAAGTGCACATGCATGCAGACTAACATTCCCCAAATTACCATATCTTTCTTTTATGATTTAACCCTGGGTCCGTGTGGGCTTGAGACCTCCCCAAAGAGTCATGAGATGAATCGGGCGCCTTTTAGATGACTAATAGAACAGGAAAGAACACAAAACATTTACATGACACAAGACTGTGTCTTTTTCTGTAATCTTTTCACTTTTAGCACAAAATGCATGACAGCTGAACCTCTTCCAGCCTCTAAAAATTACATGCCGAGACATAAATAAGTTTAAAGGGGGTCACCGCATTAAAACATTGGCGAAACCCTGCTCTGTGTGACTTTCACAACAGTTGCAGACACACATGTTCACAGCCAAAAGTGTGTGCAGCACTGTTGGCTGCTGGCATGCTGACCCAGCAAACCATATGGGGCTGATTAGAGATGGCAGTATTTAACTGTGTACATGGAAGAGATTCAGAGAGTTCAAACCAAAGAGCAGAGGAAAGATAAGAAATTGGAAAAGTTAAGAGCGCACGTCTGTGTGTGTAGCATGTTTAGATATCTTTGTGAGGACCAAAAATTGGAATTCTACTATCCTTGTGGGGACCAACCGTCCACATGAGTTTGAAGGATTTTTTGAGACTCAAAATTAGATTTTTGTGTCAGGGTTACAATTAGGCTATGGTTAGGTTTAGGGTTTAAGGGTTAGGGTTAGGGTAAGCAGCTAGGGAAAGCATTATGTCAATTAGATGTCCTCACCAAAACATGAAACAAGTGTGTGTGTGTGTGTGTGTGTGTGTGTGTGTGTGTGTGTGTGTGTGTGTGTGTGTGTGTGTGTGTGTGTGTGTGTGTGTGTGTGTGTGTGTGTGCATTTCCCCACATAACGGTTACTCCTTCCTTGTTATTTTTCTTGATAATGGAAATCATCAGACACAGATTGTTCCTGACACACACACACACGCACACGCACCTACACACACACACACACACACACACACACACACACACACACACACACACACACACACACACACACACACACACACACACACACACACACACACACACCACATCATCATGCAGGGAGTTTTGCATTTAAAGTATCACTAATGGACACTGTGTGTGTGCGCCTGTGTGTTGCATACATGAGACTGAACCTCTAGATGCCTGTGCAGTTGCAGCCAGACGCCTGTATTACTCACACTCTATTCGTATTGTCCTTCAGAGCTCCTCCCTGCTTTCGCCCCGCTACCAAAATCCCCCTCTTTTCTTCTTCTCTCCTCCCTCGTATTTGTGGTTCTAATTATCACATTTGTTATGAGCCAGTCTGGACAGCAGGAGAGCAAGAGCAGGGAGAGGTTGATTAGGAAGGGGAGGAGATGGCTGTGACTGTGAGCACTGAATGAAAAGAAACTGGAGAAATAGATTACGTCAAGCTTGTCTTTATTTGGTCCTCCTTGTGTGTTTAATGCTTGAAGTTTTCCCTGTGTACACTGTCACCTGCACTTCCTCTGAGGTGACAACTGCACTGTGTGATGCTGAATTGTCATGCAGCCAACAGAAGACAGCAGATGAGAAGGATGAAGAAGAAAATAGGAGAACAGTGAGGTCAGATAGGCAAAGAAAGGAACAGAGGGAGGCTGAGGTGTTCATGAAGAAGGTTTTGTGAAATGAAGCTAGCATATGTGCACTGAAGAAAAATGGAAAGCTGAGAAGACAAACAAGAGCTGGTTCCCATACTTTTATTGCTTTTCACCTTATTTTATGTGTTTTGTTTTCCTGAAAACCCCAAAAAAAGTTCAATAAAAGTCCAGCCCTGCTTTTATCGTATCAGCCCTCCTTCTTCTTGCATCCTATGACTCTGCCCCTCCACCCTCGCTCTGCCTCTCACTCCGCACTCATTCTTTTATTCTCCCGCTGCCTTTCCTCTTTGACCCGAGTCAACGATTGTTGTCCACTTTTGCTTTTTCCTCAGCCACGATTGTGTGTCAGTAGTGTCTCCAGAAGGCAATGTTCTCATCTGTTTAAGTTTGTCCGTGCATTTGTGCACATATGGATCTATGCACGACTGGACAGTATGTGTGCATGCGATGATGTCATAGATGAAGAATTGCTATAGTTAAATACTTGGCACAGGTCACCCTCTGGTCACTGTTGCTGTACGTGACCACAGTGTGTCCCCAAAGACTCTACAATTAACTGACACAGTGTCAGATTTATGCTTTATTGTTCTCTCGATTGCCTTGAATAGCAGTAGATCTGCATATCAGTGAGTTTGAGGCAGAAAACTGGAATATGACATTAAGCTCTGTGATTTCTTCACTGATCCTCTGACTTTGCCAAAGACGTGTGAGAAAATAAATGCTCAATATGAGGTTTAAAAAGCTTTTATTCACCTGCCTTTGCAAAAACATGATGGGGGAGAAAGCTACAAGAGTTAGCTATACATGAAATGGAAAGGTGTGATGAAATTTTACGAGGTGCAGTGCATAGAGATGGAGTAATCTGTGATACTTTCAGTGTTGCTGTACAAGAAAAACCAAGTGAAGAATTGTCATTTCTTGTCAAATTCCAAGCAAGTCATCACTTCTTTTATTTTTGATTAACTTTTCTGCAAATCAATGAGCCTGTTGTTTCATTCGCACTTCTATTCATTCATATCAGTGTAGTGTGGCTTTGTACAAGCAGATGTATACAAAATAAGCTCAATAAGAACTCCATAACTTTTTAAAGTATGCAAGAAATATTTCTCTCTTGATAACAACACCTCCACCCTGCTTATTTCTCTATTTGAGTCTAATGCTTACGCTTTAGAGGTGCTAAAAGTTCAGTGTTTTTCATCATGTTTTACTGTAAATGGCTCAGCAGCACAAAGTTTTTGCTGGCGTAGTACCTGACCTCCACATTTGATACTATAAGTGACTGTCATTTTAGCTTGATAGCTTGACATACTGGGTGAGTGTACTGGGTTCTGTGTTGGAGTGGTTCTGTGGCTTATAAATTAACCTCCTCGTCTGCGTCTCTTGCCTGCTGTGTGGCACAAGGTTCTGTTTCTGGCACTTTACAGTTTCTTGTATATCCACTCCCTCTTTGGCTGTAGCTCAGGTGGCAGAGTGGATCAGCCACTAACCGGAAGGTCGGTGGTTCAATCCCAGGTTGCTCCAGTCTGCATGCCAAATATCCTTGGGCAAGATACTAACCCCATGTTGCTCTCCGATGCATCCATCGGAGTGTGAATGTGTATGAATGTTAGATACTGCGCACTTAAGCTTAGAAGTGCTTGTGTGAATGGGTGTGATTGGGTGAATGAATTAGCTGTATAAAGCGCTTTGAGTGCTCGGACAGAGTAGAAAAGCGCTATATAAGAACCAGTCCATCTTTAGCTCATTTTAAGCTTTTTAAAGGGCTTTTATTATCACTGCTACACAGATGACGTTCAGTTATATACCTCTTTTAAGCCCCACGATGTTTTAAAATGACAAATTCTGCATAGTTTATAATAAACTCTATTAAAAGATGGGTGGCTGACAGTATTCTCCAACTTAATAATGAGAGGTTACAAACAGAAGTCCTTGTTTGTGTTCACCAACACCAGGTTTCCTCACCACTTTTCCTAAATCTTCTATCAGGAACCGTTTTAAAAAATAGTTTGGGACTTTATTTTAGCCTTTATTGTATAGGACAGGGACCCAGCAGGGCCCTGGGGTCATTGGTTCAGGCCCTTCTTGCTGTGCAGCATAACTAGGAGCTTTTGCAGTGGTGCCCAGATTCTGGAGCTCTTCCCTACTGAGCCTGAGATCTGTGGACTCAGTGATTTAAAAAGCAGCTAAACGCTCGTCTTTGTCACCTTGTTTTTCAGAAACGTTTTGTCTGTATGTTTTTAGTATCTTGTTGTGATTCACATTGTAATTTTTATCCTGAAAGGTGCTATATAAGTAAAGTTTTATTCTATGTCATTCTTTTAACAGGGGTCAGGTGGTCTCCAGGTCAGAGTTCAATTTTTTATTTTTATTTATTTATTTTTGCACAGAGCCCAAAACAAGAGGGGACATTCAACTGAATGGTAAAAAAAAATAAAATAAAGACAAAAAAAATCCCAAAGTTGTTTATTCACAATCTGATCTGTACTGTCCCAACGTATCATATTACCTGTTATCTTACTTATATTTGTGGGATTCTTTGATCCAAAAAGGTTGTTGCACTTTAAAAACTCTTCAAGACTAATTTGCAAATAAATATTGGAAGTTTAGGACGATCATCTCACAGAGACCGCTGCAACAATCTAGTCTCACCAACAGCAAGCGAAAAAAAACTAAATTCTAGCAAAGATCAAAATGCATGTGTGTTGGAAGATTTGTTTGTATGATGTGTCAGGTGCCAGCGGTTATAATAACCATGACAAAGTAGACATAGCATGGGAAAAACCTAGCAGAGTTGCAGATGACTTTTTAAGTATTGTCATTCTGCAGTTTACCATCAAACTTTATATTCTAACCAAGTTTATTAGGCTCATACGATGTGACTTGCAATAAATTACATGACCGATGAAATCTCACAGGATTTAGCTGTAGGTGCCTAAAAAGACTCTAAACAACTAAAAGTCTTTCTCTTTTAGAATAAAAGATGAAGGAACCTTTTATATTTTTAAATGAATTTAAGTCTGAATGGCTGTTTGTACTGTTATGCTCAGGCTTTGCTTGGATCCTGGGATTTTGGTGAGTAGCCTAATGAGCAACTCTCCTGCCATCTGGTGGTGGCAAACTGAAGTCTTCAAACTCTTTATAACCTTTTGGCTCCACACGTAGAAGATGTCTGGGCATGTGAGCGTACTGTAACTAATCAAACTATTGTCATTAGTGTTTACAGGAGTTTAGTGCCCTCGGCTTTGCGTGACTGCAGGCCTGCTCATGCGCCTGCAGGGACAGTTGGAGTCCCAACACCCACAAGTCATCCTGATAATTTTGTTTGTGTTTTTGTCTCTCTGAGAACCAGTTTTAATGTCACACAGAGTGGCAGCAGTTCACCCAGGCCTTAATTTGTTGCAGCGCTTCTTAAGAAGGCTATGTCAAAGCTGCGAGTTAGCTCTTATGCTGTTAATGTTCATTTAACACCACAAAGTGCAAAATGAGAATAATAAAAGGTCAGCTCCAATCACCACAAAGCCAGTAGACAGATTTGAGCTGAATCCGAGCTACTTGGCATTTCTGGCTCTATTATGGGAAAAGTGTTGTTTGCCAATTCTGGCACAAAAATATTGAGCTGAGCCAGGCTTTGGTTGTGACAAGTTTTATGTGGGCCATGTGCCACGATATACCTGACAGTTGGCTCATGCAGCAGGGCCTGTGGTTGACTTGAGGCAGCCCACTCAACCTTCACTCAGCCTGAGTTAACGCTGTCAGTGAACTGGCTTAGTAGAAAACTGTAAATATAGTGCACACGTGGGCACAGCATTTGTTGCTGAATGGGCAATTTGGGGAAATTCTAATGCAAATTCAGGAAAATGGTGACCTCTCAACAGCAACAATGACTCGTATATCACAAAGTATCTTATTTCAGTACGTTTCTATTTCATATTTATTCTGCATAGTTTAGTTCAGAGTGGAGATACATGCTTGCAATATTTAATATTGGTGTTGCTGTATATTGTATCATTTTGGACCACCCACCCTGTTGTAAATATGTTTAATGACAGAGCTGAAAAAGTGCATCTTAAATTAAATACACAAGGTCTCATATGAGGGTGGATAACAAGTCAAATAAAAATGAAGAAAAGGAAACTGTCTTCGTTTGTGTTAGTGATTCAAGGACTGTAGTGTCTTTATTCTTTTCCCATCTTTAAACCTTTCCCTTTTAAACACCCATGTCAGTATAAGTGCAGTAAAAATGCAGCAGTGCCTCTTCGTAATGGAAACCTTTAACATTCTTCTCATCTCTGTGCCAAGCTGACCTGGCTGAATGGGAGGCTCCATAGTGTCTCATTTTGATTCCCTGTAATCCTTCAATGCAACATGTAATCGACTTGTTACAGCTGGCTTGTAAGGCCCTAACACATAAATGACAGCTACTGCCTGCCTGATGAACATCACTTAGTAACAAAAAAAGGAAAACACGCAACCGGAAAGAACAGAGGTCTAGTGCACAGACGTAATGAGATGAGAGACACCAAGTAAGGGCAGAGCTAAAGAGAAGGCCACATAATTAGCCACAACCCTCCTTTATCATCAGAGGGCAACACCAAGAACTCAAATTGCAGAGATCATAACCAAATGCACAAACACACTCGCACAAAATAGCAGTGCCTGTGAACTGTAACAATCTCTACTATTTATCTTTTGTATGGAATCTTCTGTGTTCTGCGACCTGTGAACTTGTAAATAACGTGCCTATAAATGATTCTCTTTTTGTCAAATGTCATGCAACGACTGGTACTGAACTGCACTCTGTACTGTGGTTTGACCACCTTCACAAGGCCAATTTCAAACCTCACAAAAACCCCTCAACCCATTTGTGTGTAAAATCAATTTATTTTAAATTTCTGTGACACCTTTCTCCCTTTTCATTAACAAGCTGCGTCTAAGATACGTCACTTCACTGACTACATCCTCAAAAGTATATAAAAAAAACCCTGAAGAGGTAGAAAGAAGTCAGCTTGGCAAACCTATGGATCCACTTCTCATCTCTGCTTGAAGCATAGCACATACAAATACTTTCGGTCCAGCGTAGCCACAAAGGCTTTCTGTGCTCGTTTTACTAGTTTCTGTTTTGCTTGTTTGTGTTTTCAAACTGGTAGGCTGTCGTTTAAAAGGTCGAACGTAAGAAGAAGCCAGCAGAGGGTGCTAATCTGAATCAGCAGAGACCAGAGAGGCACTGTGGCAAAGCTGTGTTAAGACTGTGATTGAAAGCAGCTCATATGCTGATTTTTTTTCTTAATCTCAGACTACATCTGTATTTAACCACACCTGAAAACTCTTATTTCATTTAGTTAAACTGCCATCATGTGCATGTTAAGCTATTCAGCATAGTGATGAGCAATTTGAGTCTTGAGTGCATGCGTCTTCATGGTCTGATATCTCCTGTGGTTTTCCCATCGCATGCAATAAGTGTACACACAGTGAGGTACCGATACTTTCATCTCTGACAGACGACAAACCCATTTGGTTAATTTGCTGGAAGGAAGAACAAAGCAAATATTAATTTCTTGAATTTCCAACTGAACTACTGGATCTTTTTGGTGTGACGAGACTTCTTCTTATGAATGTATAATAAATATATCAGCTGCTCCAAACAAAGCTCACCCAAACAATAGTTATTATCAGTCTTCTGTGCAGCTTGAATGGGTTTGCTGTCTAATTGCTGCACTTTCACTGTAGCTTTTGTGGACTAATTAGCAGGCAAATCAGTTAAAATAAGACAAATCTAGTCTTATTTTATTTCTAGTCTAATTTGTAAACATGAATCACTAACTACTCGTGGATTAAAATAAAAGACGTGGATGGATTGGGGGGATTCGTTGAGTTTGTGTCAGACAAAGATGAAAGAAAAATTCCCGCAGTTGCTTTTTGAGAATTTTTATTAAATTTACTCTTCATGGGCTCATAATTTAGCACCAATAATTTTATTTTTGAATAATATTAGAGTCAGTCTCAAGAGAACACTGTTGTTATTCAACCCCTGCACACCATGTCTACCATGTCCACAATCAAATTATTCAAATCAAACTCATAGACAGACTGACCTGAGCAGTACATGCATAAAAAAGTAGCAACATTTGTTACAAAAATCCATCTTTTTTTGTTTGTTTTAATATTGCTTTGAAGTCAGAAACTCCAAATCAAATTTCATGACTGAAATGTGAACTGAATTGAAATGCCTTCAGATAAAAAACAAAACAAATCCATAACATTTAATTAATCAATTTAAAAAAAACTTATAAGGAATAACAAAGTAAACAACAACCAGAGCCATGTGGTTTTTAAGCTGGGAGCATGGCTTATCCTGGGGTCCTGGCAGGCTTTGGCATTGTTATCAGGCTTCAGGTTCGTGGGGTTTCCCTCAAAATGGACCGGCACACACTCGTTGTCCAACACTTCACAGGCCAGGATCAGGTGTTTGGTTTCCTTTAGGACACTTTTGATACCACAGGTGTCCTTAACACTTCTCACTGTGACAAAGGTGAAAGGCTGCTGGCTGATGCACAGGTTATCCTTGTACGTCTTCCCTCCATTCTTTGAGCAGACGGCCTTCACCCTCTTCAGTTCCTTTGGATCAATGAAGGACTGTGTGGGTCTGCTACAGTCCCCGATATTCTTAATGTAACTAAACCACTCATTTTGATCAAGGGTCGTAGGAGTTCCATTGCGAACGTGGCGATCCATGAAGGTTTTGAAGCCTTTTTTCCAAGTGGAGAGCTGGCAGGGAGCATCGCTTATGGCAACAGTTTGATGTCCCAGAAAAAGACAGACGGCAAGCGAGAGGTAAGTCCTGGGAGCAGCCATTACCTAGCGGTCCTGCAGAGAGCGAGAAGAGTTATAACGGAGCTATAAAGAAGTCGTGAACAAACACTTTACAGCTTTTCGCTGAACAGGACATAAAAAGCAGCTGAATTAGCGACAAAGCCACAGCTGACTGTGTGTGCAGTTTTTAAAACATGAAAACGGGAGCAGAAGTAGAAAACCGCTGCTTATTTGAGACAACTTCCTACCTTTTGCCAGCTGCTGGTTTTTCTGTGAGATATAGAAGTGAATGTAGAGCTCCAGATGTGAGACGATTGCGCTGTCTTTCAGTTCTCTTCCTGCGCCGTAAGAGTAGGAGTGGCCTGAACTTGTGCATTACATAAGGCCGACCACATGGCTATGCTTCAGAGCAGTGATTATGTGGAGAGGAAGGCGATCCAGTGACTGCTATAAATACTAAAGGTCCAGTGAGCTATTTTGGCTACTCACTGTGTGAGTCTGCTGCATTGAAGGGCTGCTTTTTGTAACACGTTAATTTAATTATGCAGATTATTATCATGTTTCAACCGATACATCACTGTCTCTGTTTTGATAGCCTAGCCTATGTTCCTGCAGACGTGACCTTTCAATTATAAATCATCTGACGTCATAGTCAGCGTAAATTATAGTTAAGATTGAAACACAGGAATACTTAAAATTGCTTAAGATGTCATCAAAAGTCAGAATATGTTACAAATGAAGAAATCATATCTCATATACAGTGGCTTGCAAAAGTATTCGGCCCCCTTGAACCTTTCCTCATTTTGTCACATTACAGCCACAAACATGAATCAATTTTATTGGAATTCCACGTGAAAGACCAATACAAAGTGGTGTACACGTGAAGTGGAATGAAAATCATACATGATTCCAAACATTTTTCACAAATAAATAACTGAAAAGTGGGGTGTACGTAATTATTCAGCCCCCTCAGTCAATACTTTGTAGAACCACCTTTGCTGCAATTACAGCTGCCAGTCTTTTAGGGTATGTCTCTACCAGCTTTGCACATCTAGAGACTGAAATCCTTGCCCATTCTTCTTTGCAAAACAGCTCCAGCTGAATAATTATTATTATTAAATATTGGTCTTTCACGTGGAATTCCATTAAAATTGATTCATGTTTGTGGCTGTAATGCGACAAAATGTGGAAAAGTTCAAGGGGGCCAAATACTTTTGCAAGCCACTGTATATGTGACTGAAATAAATCATTTATATTTTTATATTAAATCCATGAAATTTAACATCAAATAAAGAAAATGGGTTAATGAGATCAGAAGATGTTTGAATGGCTTTGCTTTCGTGAGTGAAGTGTAACCAAACTTCCTCATTGTCTTTTCTCGCTTTCATCTGAGTTGTGATCTAATCTTCAGGCCTCCAGAGCACAAAACAACTGTGCCATTAAACACACGTTTATGTTCATTAAAATCTTATTAATACACATAAAGCTAAGAAGGTCTTTTCAGCTGATTTTGCTGTGGTTCCACAAAGAGAGCAGGCCATAGTGAAAACATGGGGACCATGTAATCTCCTCTAATTTACTGGTACTACCAGTATCAGTACTGATATCAGTCATGACTCTTAAACAAATCATAGGTGTCATATGTTGTCACTGCAGTCTGCAGGAATGATCTATGTCATGTGCAGCTGGTCACGTGTACGGTATGCTGAAAGGCAGTTTAGTTTTTTCATAATCTGTTGGATTGCACCCTCGTCATGATCTCGTCAGCACGTTTGAGTTTAACACATAAGGTCCAGGAAGCAGGTTTGTGTCTCCAGCAGGAATCAACCCAGTGCCCTTCTGCTTACTAAGCAACCATGTTAACCACTACAATCCAGAGACACCCCCAGCTTTAAGTGTTTTACTGGTGTAGCGTTTTGCATCATGAACACACACATTACTCTTTTTTCTGATATGTTACTTCATTTAAGAAAAATGCCTAACTAAGTTTGTTACATGTCAGTATCAAATATCAAAAGTGCCTCTTCAGTCTTTTCATTTTTTTCACTGCAGATGTGAAAGCACCCTCCACCTCAGGTAGGAAAGGCAGAGGAAACAAAATTAGACAGCCTTGTCTCACAGCTGTCATTTTCCAGCTCTGTCAGGTTGTATCACATGAATATGACACGTGGCTCTGCTGCACCATGAACAGTTTTGTCCTGGCCCACTGCTCTATCTCATGATTTCAGATAAAACACACAATGGCCATGACATTTTGGGTTAGGCATTCACTTTTTATGGTTAGGGTTAAGGTTAATGAATAGGGAAAACTTTATGTCAAGCAGCTTCCTCAAACTTCCACAGCTCTCAACTCTTCTTACTTGATCACATGCAATCATGCAAAACCACTTTGTGAGCCAGATATTAACACGCAGTCATATGTAATCAAGAATCGGCAAGTTTGACATTCAGGTGTTTTAATGTGGTGTCCATGTTGACAAGTTAGCTGAAAACAAACACATAAAGAGGACGTATAGCACCCAAACCCTCGATGGAATAACTAAATGCACATAAATAAAACTGATTTACAACAAAATCTGCTGATTTCAGTTCAGAGCCAGAAATGTTCAGATATCGTGTATTTTATACAAATAAAACCTGCTTCAACTCTCGTGTGCGTTGTTATCAAATTTTCTTCAATTCTTAGGTTTTAGTGAAAAATAAAATAATTTTAATTAAGATTATTAATGTGCCAAGTGACGTGTGCTTACAGTTCAAAGAACAAAGTGAACGAGATAAAATACCACCCCACTGTGATAAAAACAACAGAATGTTTATCCCCCAAAGTATTTACATGAGTCGGTCATATATTCCAGCCATGCATGAGCCATACCTGAAAAAAAAAAAACCCAGCAAAACTGCATATTTACACCAACTGCTCCCTGTGCAAACTGAGGAAATGTCATACGCCAGACAGAAATGGTCCGGGCAGCAGGTGGCTTCTCCTGTGTCCAAGTCCCTTCGCTTTTTTTATAAGCTGCTCCTTCCTCTTCTTTTAGCGTTTTGTAAATGATAAAGTAAAAACATGTTGCTTCCTCTCCCCTGAGGAGATGTGGATCAGCAATAAACTCACTGATGAGAGGGACAGTGTTTGATGTTGCTGTGAGCTAGGGCACACTCTGAGGTGACAGCAAGGACTCTTCTTTCTTTTCTGCTTCTGAAGTCGAGTTCATAGCCATGTCTTGTTTTTCCTCTTTTTCCTTCTCTGAATCCTTTGTCCTGAAATGTCAAAGCGAAGAATTATCCCCACTGATTAATCGCACATACTTCAAAACTTCTCAGATAGTTTTTTTTTTTTAAATGTCAGTGTAGTTTATCCACAAGAGGTCGCTCCTTGTCCAAAAATACAGCTCAGCCCCGGTAAGGCTCCATTATATGATTAAAAAACAAAAAAAGAAAACTAAAAATGATCAAACACGGGTGTTTTAGGAACCTATGAGGGCAGGGGATAAATTAGTAGAGTCAAGAGAAAATAAACTAGCAGAGGGGGACATGTAACAAAGGATGCCCACTGGATTTACTGTGTCACTGTCACGTTGCAGTACAGCAAGAGTACATTTTTTTCATCACATATTTTGGATATACTAATGACATTTTGCTTTAAATGTATATAAATATCCTTCTATTCCTATCCATTTTTTCCACTTGAATTCAGGGTCACAGGGAGGAGCTGGAGCCTATTGCAGCTGCCATAGGGAAAGAGGTGGAGTGAACAAGCCCCCATTCATATAAATGTCCTGGCAGTTCATTCAGTTGTCGTAACAGAAGCGTTAAGAATCTGTGGATATATATCCTGTCTTTCAGGTTGGTCGTGTCATATCAACTGCCATGTAATACTTTAAAACACATTCATAGAGTTGAAAAGTTATGGTATAAAAATGTATTCTCTTTTTATTTCATTTCCTTCCAGCTTTACTCTGTTTGGGAAACATTAAACATGTGATCTAATCCAACACAGAAGCTGTGTCAGGTTACTGAAGCAGGTGGGGTTGACAAAATACTATTAACACCTTTCAGTAAAATGCATTTCAGTTCAGTTCAGGTTTATTTATAAAGTATCAGATCACAACAATAGTTGCCTCATGGCGATTTATATATCGTAAGGTAAGGAGCCTGCCATAATGCAGAGAAAAATCCCAATAATCAACTCGCTATGAGCAAATATTTTGGCAACAGTGGGACGTAAAAAACTTCCCTCAACAGGAAGAAGCTCAGGCAGAACCAGGCTCAGGCATCTGCTGTGACCAGAGTCTGGTGCATTACTTTGAGCCACAACAGATGTGATAATAAAGTGGAAAGAAAATGTTAATAAAATGTAATGCATTCAAGATTCATTAAAGTCACTAATGTGAAATTCTTATACTGTTGTACTGGATTATATCAAATTTTCAAATCATAAATTGACAATAAACTTTTTTTCTTTTGTAAATATCGAGAACACGGACATCATCAGATTCCTTGCTTATCTCACGTTTAATAAGCAGCTCTTTTTGCTTCTGAGTGTGTTGTAGAAACACTACTTGGCACAAGAAAAGGAGTCCTTTGAAAGCAAAGAGGCAGATTTTAAATTGACCTTCAGTTACTTCTATTCGGTCTACTTATAAGGCCAGGATTACACTCCCTTGTAGATGTACACAAAGACAGCTGCAACTTCATGGAATGCATAATTGTTTTTATAATACAACTTAGTTTGCTTGAAATCTGGTCCAGTCTAGAAAAACATGCACAGTTGGTCCCCTTATAGCTTCTGTGCAGAAATGTCAGTGCATTTAGAAGAAATCAGAGGTTGTGTCACCAGAAAGCCTTGATGTGCCATTCAGACTCTAGTGGATCCTTGTGTTCTCACGTTGTTACACTGGTTTAAAACACAAGAGTATTTAAAAATGGAAAGCTATCAACTTTTTGCAAGAGTGGCGAATGATGAAAAGTTTGCTGTTGCCACTTTAAATCAGCTAAACTTTAGCCAATAGAGACAGATATTCATATGCCTTCCCATGTAAATTTACAGTTTAAGAGACAGTCTAACACAGTCACATATGTATCCAGTGAGCATTGAGCACATTAGAAGACAGAGGACAGAACTCTAACACCTAAAACGTTAGGATTAAGGACTACTCTTCTTACTAATGACAGATGTTTAAGAAATTCTAACTGTACTCTGGAGGCTTTCTTGGACGTTAAAATGTCTCACAGTCTTTAGTAGGTACTCTAAGAATGTCTAACTTATGAGGATAAGTTATTGTGAATAGGTGGTTAAAAAAAGAATAAACTACGTCTGAGAGGTTGAAATTAAAGTTTTGAGGTCAGGGGTCATAATTTTGAACAGTGACCTTGGTATAGGAGCAGGCCGGTTATTGTGCAGGACATCCCAGCTAGAGGTAGAGCTGTCACAAGATCAAAAGATGGAATCACATGACAGGAACAGAAGAACAAAACAGAGAGTTAACATTTCAAAGAGGCTGTATGCAAATGTTTTCTTCCCACTGTGCTCTCGTTAGTCTGAGGGACCGGAGATGAGATTTTAATGTAAAGTTTAAAGCAGATTAACAAAATTAAAGCTGATGGTTTCCCAAACTCCTCGAGGGATCTAATGGTAAATGGCCTGTATTTGTATATCGCTTTAATAATCCATTTTGGGAAGTGCTGAAGAAAGCAGTGAAGATGTTAGCTCTTTCCCCCATGAAGACAACATTTGACGACCTCCCCTGTACCATCGTTGATGAGGTTTGACACCTGAGTGTATATTATTTATATACACCCCCCCTCACCACCACCACCAACACAAACACCCAGTCATTCTGGAAGAAAGGCCTCAAATATGACAGAAACTGTTCAGCACAAAAAAGAGAGACAGTGTTTACATATAGTAGGCATCCAAGAGGAAAAGAGTTAAATCGCTCGGGCATGGGAATAGCTCATACTTTCATTAATCAGTGGTAATCATGAGAGAAGGCAGCGAATTATGAAATAGGCATGTTATTGCAGCAGAGGTCAAAGGATCGGATTATTCCCAGCACTGATCTTAGTGCTAATTTAATCTTTTCATTTCTTTCTTTACATTTCTATTACAGCCCAACCAACACTGGTAATGGTAAAAATTATCATATTTAAGTTAAAACCATCTGATATTGTAACTATATTCACTGAGCTCAGAGCGCTGATCTCAACAGGAAGCTGCACTCTATGTTGGGTTGTATTGGATCACACTGAGGTGTGCCTGTAATTTTTAATCCTTTCGAGGCTTCAACCATTAAAATATCAATCTTTTATAAACAGTCTGTTGTGCATACTGATATATTGTGTTTCTAACGGAAATTTTACATTTTACTCCATGCCAGTGTATTCGTTGGACTCTAATTTATGTCTGCTTGTCAGCATACTGTAATTAATGATTTATATGTAGATTACTATGAGATCACCATTGTTTTCATTCACAGGGATCGAAAACAGAATGAATATGTCTATAAGCCGATCCACGATCTGTGCTGACACCACAGTCAGTGCTAGCCAAAAGCTCTGTCAGTATTCAGGTCAGGTAAAGCACCTGTTTACCACGACTGCTTCAAATTGGAGGAGTTTAAAAAATCTGCCAAGAGAAAGGAGTTGGAGTGAGGCGATCCCCCCCCAAAGTTTCTACAGGTAAACAGTAAAGTTAAACCAAAAAGAAAAACAGAAAGACCACAATGTGCTTTTGAAAGAGTGGAAAGAAAAAACAGCAACGAGACTATGGAAATGACGAAGCAATGCAGTAAAAACCTCTTACCGTATTGTCTTCACGATGAAGCGAACGATAACCGCCAGGCCTACACAGCCACACATCACTCCTATCACTATGGCTGTTACTTCTCCTGCAGGGATGACCACAGAGAGAAACAGGAAAGCAATAAAAAGTGAACAGAAATACAGAAATAAAGCAATTCAGCGAATTAAAAAAGCAATTCTACAAAAAGTGACAGCAAAGATATGCATGGAAATAACTGCTAGTCTTACCAGACGAGAGCTCCTTCCCCGATTCTACAAAATACAGAATAAATAATCATTTTGTTATTTTTCGTCTCACACGGAGCAACCAATCGGTTTATCTCAACAGTATCTGCTGTTCAACTCGTAGTGTTATGAAATGTTATGTCCACTCAGTCTTGCTGCCTTTTTCAAGAGTGCTGATATCACAGGCTTTCCAGTTCAGCCACTCATTACAATGAGCATTTTACACAAATTCTTTCTCCTTTGTTTTTGTCTGCCACTCTGTCTCTCTCTTTCACTTCTCTCTCTGTCTCTTTTTCCTCTTCCCTTTTCTCTTGCGATTACAATGGAGACAGTGTTCAGTTTCTAAAAAAAATCCTTTTTTCCAATAAGCTTGCAAAGAAACACTTTTTCCTTTTCCATCACTTCCCCTTATTCTCTCTCTTTTTCTCTTTAATCATGCCATCCTAAGGTTATTGTCTCTCAAATAAAGTCACCGGCAATCATTAGTATTCCCACATTTCTCCTCACTTTTCACGCTTTAAATACATTGTACTAATTGCTTGCTTTGCTCTACATGGTCACCCACTGACTTTATTGTACTCATTGTTCTTTGTATCACGAGCAGCAGATTGGCATTACAATCACCCAGTGTAGAAGGGCTAAAGTGGGGTAACACTTCAAAGCAGACTGGCTGCGACCTGTCCCAAATCTGATTTCTTCAGTCTGAAAGGCTAAAAAGAATATTCTGCTAATATTCTAAACTAACCAAGTACCATTTTTCGAAGTGCTTATATGCAAATATGTGACTTCCTGTGCACCACAGCAACATGAAAGAGAGAATTTCATGTCTCTTTAATTATCTGGTTGTAGTTACTCTGTCTGACCTGCAGAAAAGGAGGTGAAGATGACTCTGTGGTTGAGTGGCTGTGTTGCACGGTAGTTGTCCTGCAGCAGCATCCTGTCTGGTTCTTCAGCTTTACTGGAGTAAAGGATTTTCTCCAACTTCAGCAGCTGAAGTGGAGAGATAAAAAGGAGAAGAAGAGCAGTTACACTGAGTTCTAGACTGCACGTGGAAAGCAAGTTTATATCCTTCTGGTAGAATAAAAGCTGTCAGTTATAGTGTAGTGCTAAAAGTTAAGTCAAAGTCACAAAAACATTCCAAGTTTACACTTTCTGTTACAAATAAAGAAAATATAACACTGCTGGAGTAGGACAGGATTTTTTGGATCATATGCAGACAGCTCCTCGGCCAGTATTTAGTGCTGATATGTCTGCCTGGGACATGCTGGGTTGATGTTCTCATCAGAGGCAGATACAACCAATGAGCATTGCACAGCTGCAGGATGCACTCATCACATCCACAGGAAGCCATAACATGTCTAAACAGGTAAATATGTTGTTGGTAAGATAATGTTTTGTTATCTTAAAGGGATAATAAGTTCTGTGAGATATGTTTTTACATACATTTATCATGATAAAAAAAATAATACATTTCACTTTGATTTTAAAGTAAAAATAGGATTAATGTTGTACTCAATATGCTCAATCGACCTGTTTCATATTAGTGAGGAAAAACATCACTAGCTGAGCACGATAAGAAAAAATGAGGCATGTTTGTTCTCTTTTTGCACTGTTTAGAGATTAGAGATTTTAGATGTGCAGACCTGGGCTACTGAGATTTGAACCCTTTTATGGAAAAGGGTCCAGATAACACTCTGGTGGCACGGCGGTGTTGTCAGGGAGCCGTTGTATCGATAGTATCGCCCAAGATCCTCAGGAAGCAAAGACTGCACGTCAAAGGCTGGGATGAACGCTTTCTGGTCTGATTATGGATGAAAGGAGAAGAAGAAATGTGTAAATACCCAAAACAACACGTTTTTTTTATCCTCTTAAAACTTAACTGCTTAAACATTTTGTTACAGTGACAAGCAGAGCTGAAAAGAACTGATTTATGTTTAATTACTGGAAATTATTAAATAGTGAGATCACTTAAAAGAACACAAACACTGTAAATGATTAAATGTAAAGAAACTGTGAAACAATGACGTGGTTTAAAAAAATTTGTAGGAGGATCCAGCTGAAAATGGACCCCAGCCTAAAACCTGTCTCACATGTCAATACTGTGGTTGAGTCCACCTGCTCTCATTCGAGGCGGTTGTCAAAAATTAAGCCCATCCTATCTAGATGCCACCTAAAGACACTGATCCATGCATTTATCACCTCTCGCCTGGATTTCTGAAATCCTCTTTGGATTGGAATTAGCCCGGCCTCCCTCTCACGTCTACAGCTGGTACAAAATGCTGCTGCACAATTTTTAACTGGTACAAGCAAACAAGAGCATATAATCACAGTTTTAGCATCCCTTCACTGACTTCCAGTTAAGGTTCAATCCATTGTAAAATTATTTTATTTGTTTTTAAGTCTCTTAATGGTCTTGCCCCTTGTTGTTTGTCTGAGCTGCTTCACCCTTACATGCTATCATGTGTTCTTAGATCAGCTAGCCAGGTGTTTTTGACTCTCCCGAAGACATTTTATAAATCCAGAGGAGACAGAGCCTTTGCAGCTTTTGCTCCTAAAATGTGGAATGAGCTATAGCTGGAGGCCAGGCAGGATCCATCTCTCGCTGTTTTTAAAAACACACCTTTTCTCCACGGCTTTGACCCAGTGTCAGTTTCTGTCTTAAACTTTTACGCTTTGTATGCACCTGTACTATTTCTAATGTTCTTCAGCTCCTATGTATTAACTTATAGCTGATTTATTGTTTTATTTTTGTTCTCGTATTTTTTGTAAAGCCCTTTGGTTAGCTGTTTTCTTGTTTTAAAGTGCTATAGCAATAAAGTGGAAGTGGAAGAAGACTTACCTGCATGCCTGATGCGACTCAGATAGTTGAGGATGTTGTTAAACGCCGGGTTTGTCTCCTCACCTGTCTGGGAAAAGTCGGGCTTAAATGATCACTAAAATGCTCAAAATATTCCAGCTAATGAGTGCAAGATTTACACCTTTTACCTTTTTATGATTATATGGATAGCTGCTGTGTGACAAAATTGTTTCATTACCACAATGAGAATTCCTAAAACAGCCAAACCGTCTTTCTGGGTCATCGCTGCAGACATGTTTGGGTAGAGCTCAGAGTTGTAGTGCACCACATGGAGCTGGAGGGAGTAGGAGGACACGCAGTATTTTTAAAAATTCACTCTGACAAGGAAGAAGGCGGCAAAGAGAGGCTTGGGTTTAAAACTGACAGACAGAAAAAGCTGGATGCAAACTCAGTCCTGAGAAGCACTGAAATGTCTCATCATGCTGTAAAAGCCCAAATGCCAAGTTCATTTTTTAAAAATGATAATTGGCCTTTTCTATGAGGTGTATCTATATTCAGCTCACCTTCATCCTTACTCCACTCTTTTACCTTCTTTCTTCTACCTTGTTCACTCTTTCCAAATTTTATTCAGTCAACTACTCGTGTCTTTCCCTCTTTTAAATTCTATATTTTTTATTTTTTTAAATTAACAGTAAATCAACACAAATGTTTCTTGGATGTCATTTCCCCCGTTAGCCTCTCGTCAGTGGGCTGTTTCATTATCACAGTAAACCAAAATTAAATCAACAAAAAAAGTGACACAAAGATTTAAATATAGAATATAAGAAGATCTTTAAATATACCAATGCAATTCCAAAAATAAATAATTGTATTTGTTAAAATAACATTTATCTTTATAGGAGGGTATATTATATATTTGTTATTAATATGTTATATTTAAATAAGTATTTATATAATCTCAATCATCACTAAAAAATGAAAAACACAATCAAAAATAGTTTATCCGAGAATATAAAAAGTCTCTCATTTAATTGTGTCCATTTTTAGTTAAATGCTTACTGCATTTACTGCATGTGCCAAAGATAAATAGATACATTTTTAAAAAGAGAGTTGGTTTTTTTTCCACTTTTGATAGAAAAATAACTGAATTGACTGCTAATTCTCAAAGTGTTTTTCTATCAATCTTTGTCTGTTTTTTGACTATTACTTAATTAAAAAGTAATAGTTATAACACAGCCGTTTTACAAAGTAGTTTTATGCACACAAGATTTCTTTGTGACTATTTCCAGCTGCAAATTCACACATTTACTGCTGTAATTGTTGATACATATTGTGTGTAGTCACATATTTGTAACAGTCTGGGGAAAAGAACCCTAACAACCAAGAAATCTGCCTGCCGTCATGCTGCCACAGAATTTGGTGTGACATGCACATTGCTTAATTGTGCAGGACACACATGTAATGGCAGATTCTAAGAAAACCTTTTTACACAAGTATATACACATACATGTTAAATCAACTAAAATAAATTCATTTATAAATGAATGAATAAACATCTTTATACTGGTCCTTGTTGTTTATTTGTTCATTTATTTATTATTATTATTTTTATATTACAAATCTGTTTAGTCCATGCTATGTTAAGTGACACATCATGTATTGTGGGTGAGTTTCATATTTACTTTAACTGTATGTGTGTGGTTACTATAGTTAACAGTCAGATGTGTTTAAATGTACCTCTGCATCTGCACTCAGTCCGTTAATGGTGTGTTCACTGCCTCCGAGACTTGGGCCGTCATTGCCCCAGTGGAGGTGCATTTGTATGGCTGTAAAGAACCACGGCAGCCCCCCAAGTCCCATCCATTCTGGCAGTTCAATCACCACTGATGGAGAAATAAACAACACTGGTGACTTGTTTCTAGGGAAGCGTATAATGAGAATCTACAATTTTAAAAGTGGATATAAAAATAGAAAGTTGCAAGTCATCTCTCATTAATCTCCTAAAGTAATTAATGAGCTATAAGGGTTTGCTGACCACATCTGACTCCAGTATAAACAGGCAGACCGTAAAACTGGAACGGGAAATAAGCTGGCTGCCAAAGTTACCTGTGTGTCCGTTATTGTACATAGTGAAGGGTTGGTTGCCGTGCTGGCTATAGCCCAGCGGAGTCACAGGGATCAAACTGGGGTCGTATTTAGTCTGGGTGGTTATCACATCAACTGGAGACTGTGAGGTACCACCACAATCCGGGAAATACTCTGACCACTCACTCTGGCCGACTAAGCCTTTGACAGAGGAAAGATGGTTACACTGATGTCATTCAATCACACAGCTCACTGGCTCAGTGAAAAGCTTCTATTGATGTATCTCTAATTATGAAGAACAATTATTCCTCTATGTGCTCTTTAGGTTCACAGGCTCGTGGCAAAAACATGCACACATCCAAATATTTATGTGCCGTTGATAAAAGCCACCACTGCTGACAGTGCAGGACAATCCTGAACCAGTTTTGTTAAAACAGTCTAAATAACTGAAAACTGTTTGTTCAGAGAAACATTTCTATTTCTACTGTATTGAATTAACTCTACTGTCAAACACTTTTTAAAAAAAAAAAGGCTGAAAAAATACAAACATGCAGGGAAATGGATCTAAACAAAGAAAAGAAATCAGCACAGCATTAATTTTTATTAACCAGAGCAGTGGATCAACTGCTTAATCAATGTTGGTTGTCACCTGAGAGGATATATTCTAACCCAACTTTGAATGTCTGGTAATATTTATTTGTCCTAATATATTTATTTGTCACTCGTTTAACATTACATAGTTGTTTAATTAACACGAATAATAGTAGCGCAGTTTCTTTTTTCTTATTTTGCATGACCACATTAACCATGTTGGGCTCTTATTGTCAGACTCCTCATAAATCAGTGTGGGCATGATCTCATATTGAATGAGGAATGAGTGAGGAGTTGGAAAGACTTGTTTTTAGTTTTTTGGACACTTAGACTTTTACTTTGTGTGTGTTTCTTAATGTTAGTGTTGGTTCTTGTAGCATGAATAATGTTATTCTAGTGATGCTAGTGCCTCGTAAGGCTCAAATTGATCAAAACATATTAATACAAAGGTTACTGAGGGGCTACTCTGTTTATTACTTAGTAGATTTAAACATTAAAAAACACAAAAGCAGTAATATGTGTTTTCTGATTACTAATGAAGACCTGATATGTTTTGATGATATTTGCTACTAAACAGCTAGTTAATGCAGATATCTGTGGTCAAAGAGACACAAAACATAAATAAACCATGTACAATAGATGTGCAATGATAGATAAGATTATAAAATTACTTCTAATTTAACAAAGGGCATTATGATTGTTGATGAGAGTCCACTTTTTCATAAAAAATCAGTGCTTTTTTAAAAACCTAAATACTATATTTGTACCATGAGTAAATTCCTACAGCTATGTAAAAAAAAAGATTAAAATTGCTTTTTTATATAAAATGTGATGCTTAATTTTGGATGGTTAACACAGATGATGGTAAATTCTGGAAAAACCATTGTTGTGGCACTGATAATTACTGACTTGATTATTGAATGACAATATCAGTATTTTATATAATTATAACCTGATGAGCATGAAAAACAAAGTATTAGTGTGTACAGAAATTATATTTTTCTGTACATTTTTATAATAATCTGTACAAGATTCAGATATTTTTGCTGGCTTCCATAGGAAATTACTATGAAATGTCGGTCCCCTGCTCACATAATATCTAATATGTAATATCTGTTAATGTATAAAAGATTAAAGAGTATTAAGATTAATTATTTTTAAAGAATTTAATGGAAAGATGGACAGAGATACGCTGAGAAAGAAACTGAGGGAGAGGAGGGTAGTTGAGGCCTGGGTTCACTGAATTAAAAAGAGACTGGTCTATTCTATTGCACGATAAAAGAAACTTAGAAAAGAAGAAAGAGAAAGAGCGACATGTGAGTCAAAGAACCTGAATTTCAATTGCAAAGCGAGGAATGCTTTAGAAAACAGGCACACCACTGACACCTTTTACACACAAAAATGCGAGGACTGTCATGTTATTTGCAGCTGTAGGTTCACTGATTCTGTGTTTAAAAGCACATTATACCTCTGCAAAACCAACACTTCCCCCGCATAGACACAGTAAATTCAGAAGGCTTTGTTTCCACTCAAACACACAGAAATTGAGGAATTGAGGAGGGGACTTGACATTAATTATGTAAACGCATACCACATGTCCACTCACACTGCTTTCTCCATATCTCAATGTAACCCCCACCTTGCCCTCTCTAATATGCCCACTGCCCCTCACTAGCTACTCTTCACAGCAAAGAACTTCAAAGTCTCGCAGCCCCCTAACTGGTTGTCATGGAGGTCTCCATGGTGACTGGAGGCGAAAATTATGACCCCCAAGCACCCACCCTACCTCTCAAAGCATGCTACAACTGGCCTGAATGTAGCTAAAAACAAAGACACATTGAGAGGCATGATGAGGAGATCACCGACTTTCCCTTAAATGTCTCTAAACTCCTGTGAAGACAAATCTCTGACATCAAGTGATTCTCCACTTCACAACCTTGTGCTTAATAAAACTGATTTTCTGCATTAGTAAACACACCGCCGTATGTACTGCAACACAATCTTACAGTCGTCTGCCTCTATATCCAGTATAATAAGACCTAAACACACATGTATATACACCATCTGCCTCCTGGTACAGACTCTAAAGTTTGCTGTGTATTCTGCATGTACTGTATATCAGTGCTGCTCTCCTGAATACATGCAAAGGGTGCTAATCTGTGCACCCCATTCATTCCCACAATGTCTTTGTCTGCAGCATAGGCAGCCAGTGTGCCTCAACAACACAATAAACACATAGGATATTGTGCGCTGCAACAATACACTGTGCGATTTGCTTTGCTTTAGCTTCATCCCGTCCCATCTCCCTCGCTCTGTCCAACACACTCATCTTCGTGCACCTGCCTCTCTCCCAGTCAGCCTCTCTCTCAGGCTATTTCTAGCTTTCTTCCTTTCAACCGGCCTCCACCCACCCCTTCATCATCTCTGTGTGGCTGCTGCCCTCATGCCAGTTTGCTGAACTGTAACTAATACAGAGAAGGGGAAAAACAGAGGGAGAAAGGGTGGAAGATATGGGAGGGGAAGACCTAAATCCTACCCCAGTTACAGAAGCTTTTACCAGAATTTTAACATTTTCGAGATCCAGATTTAACATGTGCAGCCAAGCAGGTGAAAACCCTGCTTAGTTGTTTCATGCAAAACTTGTGCAAGTCTTTGATGTCATCAGATTATATTGCGTAGTGGATTACACATTAAACTGGACGAAATGTCTCTATTTGTTTTCAGGTCATTACAAAACTGACTTCAGGACTTTGCTCCTTATTTTTAAAGTGCTAAAAAAACAAACAAAAACAAACAAACAATTGCCCCAGATATCTAACATACTCTAACCATAAATCTAGACAATGTTATGCTAACTATCACTCAATAAAATAATCTGTTTTTTAATGAGCCACATTGGGAACTTGAACTTACCAGAGTAAGTCCAGGTGATTTCCTCTGAAAAAAACAAAAACAAACAAAAGAGAAAAAATTCCTGAAATTTCTGTTTTGGTTAAACCAAATTTAAAAATTCACTTTGAAAAAAGAAAAGGCAGAGGATAAAAGATAAAAGATAGATCAGGAAATTACTACTTTTCTTCTACTAAGGCTCAAACTGGAAAACCCAAACCATCAAATACCAGAATCAAAGCCAAAAATCTCACATGATGCCTGTTATTATGTTATTTTTCACCTTACCAGCAGCAAGGGCAGGCGTCCACTGGAAAAACAGAAGTATTAGCAGCATAAAAAGACCCAAAGTGTCCATGTTATCCCGCTTTGCCCATACACAGAAGTGAATAAGAGCAGACTGAGAGATGAGGAACGAGCGAGAGAGAGAGAGAGAAAGAGAGGAGAGAAAGTGACGGGCTCCAGCAATCCCACCTGCCACAGCTCTGTTTAACAGCCAGAGTGTTGATGTCACATGCTGAATCCATTCAGGCACACAGTGCACTGGTCTCAGCAAGAGAGAGATGGACAGAAAGTATGAAAGAAGGCAAAACGGGAAAATCAGGGGCGAGACGAGGTCCGGTTTAGGGATCAGTTAGTGAGAATTCATTCAGAGTTGGAGGTGGAAAAAGACAAAAAGACAGGATCGAGGAAATTGGGTAAAAAATAAAACGAAAGAATGAAAGATCTAACTGATTAGGGAAGAGGAGAAATGGAAATGTGTGAAGGAAAAAAAGATGTCTGCTGTTTTAAACATAAGGTTTTTTTTGGTAGGTAGAACTTCTGTGAGTTGAATTTGAGTCATTTAACCACACCTTCTGCATGCATGCTTGTGTATGAACTAGTATTTTATTCTACGTCACATACAGAGGCAATTTAGACTCAACAGTTAGCTGAACACGCATGTCTGTGGAGCTCCTTGTTGATGCAGAAGAACTTCCTCTGGTGTCATTAGGCAAGATGAAAACTCTTTGAACAGCTGATTTGAACATGTAAAATTCACCAGAGGCCTGATAATCACGTTTCTACTTAGCACATCTAACCAAACATTAAACTGGTCTTACTACTGAAACTTGTGAAGATTCTGATGCATTTAGTTACTGAACCTTAATCAATAGTGTGAATTTTTTTTTTTTTATGATGAAACTTTTATTTATCTGTTATAGCGTGACTGTCTTTTGCAAAAAATACCCTGCCTAATGCAGGACAATCAACAGTGTTTCCACAGACACACAGACACAAATACACACTGTGAAAATATAGATTAAAAATATACAAATTGTACGAGATAAAGTCCAAAAATGACCAAAAAGAATAAGCTTCAAGGCCCAAAATATCAAAGTAAGACCTAATTGTAAACTACACCCACCCCCAGATGTACTAGGATAAAAACAAGAAACCACAAATATTTTAGAAATCTGTCAAAAACGTGTTTAAAAGTAAAATTGATTTTATTGTTGTTGTTATTGTTATTAGTAGTAGTATTTATTGTTAGTATTTAGTTAGTTTATTTATTTATTAGGCAAATAAGAAAACCGAATTCACGGTTTCATACCCAAATTTGAGCCGGCACACTGGACTTCTCTGAGAAATTAGAAATGAATCAAGCATAACTTTCAACCATTTCAACTACAAGTTAAACTGGGTGGTAATCGTAATAATTTTTTAAACAATGCACATGTCTGAAGTAATTTCTTCCAGATCATTTCAAATCACATTAAATTTATTCGACAGCAGATTCCAAGGAATGCACAGCAAATTTGAAATCCCTTTTTCCAAATTTCCCAAACTCTTCAGACAGACAAAAGGAGGGCCAAAGATGACACCTTAACAAAACTTTTTCCCCATGCTAAATTTCATGGCATTACAGGGTTAATGATGTTGTGATGATCTATAGGAGGCAAAAGGACAAGAGCTATGCCATTGTTCACAAACTTTATGATCCCACATCAGCTGTAAAACCACATTGTATGAAATGAATGTTGAGCTGCTTTACATTGGGCAAAAATATAGATGACAAGAGGAAAGAAAAATTAAAAAGAAGAAGAAAGGAGAAAAAGGAGGTCATACAGGCAAAGAATAAAGGTGTTTAGTACAGTCAGGAGATGTGGATGAGTGAAAAACAGAAAGCTGAGAAGACAAACAAGCGCTGGTTCTTATACTAGTATTGCTAGTCAACCTTCTTCTATGTTTCGTTTATCAAAAAACCCCAAAAAGGTAAATAAAAGTGCAGTTGTGATTTTATTGCATCACCCCTCCATCTTCTCCCATCCTACAGCTCTGCCTCTCCACCCTCGCTCAGCCTCTCACTCCGCACTCATTCTTTTATCCTCTTCCCTCCTTTCCTCTTTGACTCCAGTCAAAGATTGTCGTCCATCTTTGCTTTTTCCTCAGCTGTGACTGTGTGTGTCAGCAGCCTGCAGGTGTGATCAATTTTCTTGTCTTTGTGACTTTGTTCACATGTGACTGCATGCATGGCTGTGTGGTGTGTATGTGCATGTCATATATGAGGTTTAGCCACAGTCAAATACTTGACTAGAGGTCACCCTCTGTGACCACAGTGTGTCCTTAAAGGCTCCGCAGTTTATTAACAATATGGTAAATGGTGTATGGCCTGTATTTGTATAGCGCTTTACTAGTCCCTAAGGACCCCAAAGCGCTTTACACATCCAGTCATCCACCCATTCACACACACACATTCACACACTGGTGATGGCAAGCTACATTGTAGCCACAGCCACCCTGGGGCGCACTGACAGAGGCGATATGGTGTCAGATTTATGCGTTTTATTGTTTTCTATTATTTTCTATTGTTTTCTTCTTGATTGACTGAATGGCAACAGTAGCACAGTGTTTCTCTGAGCATGAAAAAACATGAAGTTTGATGATTTCTTCATAGAAGAATGCCTGTCACAAACTGAATCAACAACAAATTCATTACAAAACTAAATTACAAACAACGAAAAAACTGGTTCTTTCACCTGCTGCAGCAAAATTATGGAAAGATTACAGATTTTTTTGGTTTGCAAGGCCTCTCTTTGAATTCAATCTACTCTCAACACTGTCAGTTCTTTGGAACTGATACTCTGACTTTTGTTATGAAATAATAATAATAATGCCAGTTTTTTTAATAACTTACTCATGCTTCACTACAAACAATATTTGTTATTGAGGTGCAATTGATGCAAAACTGCTTTGTACTTTTATCAGTCACATCTTGGAGATCATTCACAGTGCAGTTGACATTGGGGGCCATTGATTTTCAAATATTCGTCCAATATATAACCGACAGCTGTTTCCTGTTCTTGGCAGACAGGAGTGGCCTCCACTGTGCTCTTCTGTTGCTGTAGCAGATCTGCTTCAAAGTCAGATGTGTTATGATTTGAGAGATGCGCTCCTGCACACTCCTGCAACCACTCGTGTTTATAACGAGTGATTGACTGAGTTACTGTTGCTGTTCTGCTTAAAATCTTCTGGCCGTTCTTCTCTGACCTCTGACATCAACAAGATATTTTCACCCAGCAAACTGCTGCTCGCTTGATATTTTCTCATTTCAGACCATTCCCAATCCCAGCAGGTCAGCAGTATTTGAAACAATTAGACCAGTAGCTGTGCCACTTTTATTCTCCTTTCTTCTTGATGCTTGGTTTGAACTTGATTAGACTCTACTGACCATGTCTACATGCCTGAATTTGAATTTCTGACCTGTGATTGGTTGATTAGGTATTTGCATTAATGAGTAACAAAGTGGCTGCTGAATGTATGTAGTGTGACTGTAATGAACTATACAGTGGCTGCTGCTATGTTCATGGATTCTACATATTTTCTTTGTCTATTTTCTGATGCATATAGTTTCATGAGTATCATTTTGCTTTTCTCCATTTAAGCAGTTTTGTAAAATTTCAAGTACATTGTTCACATTTCGTTTTTTGTGCCTGAAATGTTTTTACTTTACATTAGGGCTACATTTTTGCTGTACTCCATCCAAAGTCAGTAAGGTGCAGATAAAAGTTAAAAAAAAAAAAAGCCCTTTTGTTCACTGTTTTGTCGTGTTTCATAATAAATGCCACAGCAACCCAATATGTCAGTGGACACACTTTGAGTAGATTGGCTACTTTGAAAAAAATGACCAGTAAAATTTCTTAAACCAGAAACAGACTCAATGTTACTGCAAAGAAAATATATGTACAAAAGCTGTTTATACACAGAGTTATCTCTATGTCCCACATAAAAAGATAACCAAGCTAAAAGCATCCCAGTGCGATCTTTACTTATGTATCCACATTTTGTAACTAAAAAAAAAAGTTTCAAGGCTTGTCTGTGTTTCCATATCTGCCGATCTGGTTACAAGCCCCTAATAAACTTGAAGAGACCACTAAAGGCCTACATGACTGCTTTGTTATGGTCAATAAACTTAACCCCTGGAGGTCTCCTGGATCCATTTCCAAGCATTAACTTCAAGGTTAAGTAATTTATTTGTGGTTCTCTCGTGGATTCTGATTTTAAATAGAAAAACATTTTTTTTAAAAACAAAATACAAAATTCCCATTTCTCATCTGGGGTCTTTCTGACTTTACTGTGTTTCTTCATCACGTTGGTGTAAGTCTCACATCAGGAGTGTCACTGTCACCACATCTCATATCACAGTGTCATCTGTGCAAGTCAGTAAAACAGTCTAAACAATGGATGTCAAACTCCTTTTACAATGAGGGCCACATACAGCCCACTTGGATCTTCAGTGGGGCAGATGAGTGAAACTACTCTTTCTGTCAGTGTAAACATCTTTAATTACACATTTAATCCCTGAGATCTTTTAATATAAGATAAATAAGTGCAGTATCTACAGCAGGTCTTGGTTTATCTTCATGATAAATGTGTAAATGTATGTAATGTAAACTACTATCCTGTAGTTTTAAAAGATCAAGTTTTTGTTGATTGATGAACATTTTCTCTTTTTTTATACTGACATTTTTATATTAGACAGTAAAAAACTGGAACTTTTCCTGTTTATCTTTTAGGTAACTATTTTGGTGTAGTATCTTTATCAGCAGGAAAAGCTGTCAAATTTATAGAAAAATACAAAATTTAATGCAACCCATCATATCAACCTAGCCACCTCTAGTTTTTTCATATCAGTCACTGCCATTTTTAAAAAATCATCCCTTTTTGTTGTAAATCAGTCCTGATACTATGTGCATCAGAAAATAAACAAAGACAAAAATATACTTACAACACAGAAACAATTACTGTATAGTATGACAAAGTCACACTACATATGTGTGTAGGTCATGCTTGCATGTAATAACAGTGTTATAGCATGCACGTGTAACACAAGACTGAGAATATGTGTTTGTAGCTGCTTCGACTGAACCTCTTCTGAGACCGTGTTTATATTTGCTTTCAACTGAAGAGCATATTCACTGCTACCACTGACAGCATTTAACTTCCTTGCTGTTTCATGCATATTTTAAAAACTTGACAAGTGATTTGATTGAAAACACTAATGCAATGCTTCACAGCTTTCATAAGCGAGAGATCTGTATTTCTTTCTGGAAAATAACAATTTGATCAGTTGTGCCATTCAAATGAGAAACACATCAACACAATGACTATCATCTTTAGCAGTGAAGTATGTGTAAAACCAATAGCAGTGTGTACAAATACTATGAGAAAGCCTGATGTGGGTTCTCACTGGTGTGAGATTGATGTGAGAATGGCGTCAAAATGATCAATAAAAACTGTAATTAAAAAAAGATGCTCGGTGTGAACACCAGGGGGAGCCCTATCCATGTGACATATTTTGGGCTTAACGAGCAGAAAATACACCCTAAAAGTAAATGTTATCGTCACTTCTTCCTGCAACACTGGAAAGATCGTTACAATCTTGGAACTGCTCCAAAGATGCCGAATAAGGAAACGTCGACATTTATTTAGGTGAAAAATAGCGAATCACAAAAATAAATAAATAAACTAGTGAAAACAGAAAGACTCAGCCCACGTGAATCAACTGCTTCACTGTGAACCGCAAGCGCCACCAAGTCTCCACGCTCTGATTAGCTGCACAACTACTTTTAAACTGGATATAAATCGCCCTTTAGGGAACAGTTCCCTTTAAAACCTCAGAGTCAATCCAAGCAAGTCTCTTTTGATCTAGATTACATCACATTGTGGATTCAAGGATAAACTTCAAAGATAAAACTGAAAAGGTTACATCACTTACTGCATCAAGCATAGAAACAACAGGATATAGAATTTAATTAATAAAATCACTGATTGCAACTATTTATCCCTTCAGATAAACAAATGCGTGGAAAAAAATCCCACCAGGTCTGCTCATAAGTGTTTGAATTATATGCTATTTATGTTTGTTGTTGTTTTTTTCGTGAAACTCTGATCTGTTCTCTTCCTCGGGTTGTTGACAGCGGTTTGTGTGACTCGTGACTATTGTTTCTAACATCTCTGGCACTGATCTCGCGATTTTAGTTTTCTCCACCTCCGCTGTCTGTCTCTCAGCTCCATCCTTTAACACAGTGCACCGGAGCGCTCAAACGTGAAGCACTTCAGCCAAATTATGCAACACTGGTAACACTTGCCGCTCTCCCATTGGCTGCTGAGTCTTCCACTTGGAGGTGTGGCTAAAGTGCTTCCACCTGCCATTTGCCAAGTCTGTGCCGAGGGCGTGTCTGTCGGTTTCATTCACAAATCTAGCAGCGGAGCGTCTCTTCGACATGTGAAGATCCCTCTGCTTATTCTGTGGCACACATGTCTGCTCCGCAGATGTACGCCTGCAGCCTGAACAGAAGATGGATTCTGACTAGTTCTGAATGAAACTGTAATGTTTGTGGTGACAGCAACAAATATTACTACCATAATGGTGTCCTTTAGCACTTGTGTGATAGTAACATATGAAAAGGAGTCTAGAGAAATCTCCGTGTAAAAGGCACGAGGCTTAAAATAAATGTTGGATGTCGGCGATCTTCGAGCCCTCGGGCAGCAGTTCATTAAAAACAGGTGGGATCCTTTCACAGAAATTACTGCATCAGCTCAGGAACACTTCCACAAATTATTGTCTGTTCACATCCACAAATTTTCTTTTTTTCTTTAAAAAAAACCCCCACATATGGCTTATATGTGACCATAATCCAGAAACACTGCTATCTTCTCTGTGCTAACCCTCATTTAAAATGTACTCAGGCAAGGATGTTGGACAAATCAAAATTTGAAGCTTTGTTTGGAAAAATGAATACAGCATCCCACAACTAAAGAGGAGAGAGAACATCCAGTTCATTATCAGCAGTCAGTCAAAAAATCCTGCATCTCTGATGGTGGGTGCATTGGTGCCAATGGAATTGAGAGCTTGCAAATCTGGAAAGGCACCATCAATGCTGAAAGACATATAAAGGTTTTAGAGCAGCATATACTTCCATCCAGACCACATCTACTCCAGAGAAGGCCTTGCACTTTTCAGCAACATGCTGCATCTATTACAGCAGCGTGACTTTGTAGTAGAAGACTCTAGGTTTTAAACTTGCCTGCCTGCAGTCCTGCCTTCTACAAATAGTCAATACATCATGAAATTAAAAGTACAACAAAGAAGATCCAGGACTTTTTGAGCAGCTAGAATCCTATATCAGACGAGAAAGGGACGTTATTCCTCTCCCAAAAGTCCAAAAACTGGTCTCCTTAGTTCCCAGAGGTTTAAACTCTGTTGTAAACATGGCACCCCATCCCAACTTTTTTGAGACATGTTGCTGCTATCAAATTCAAAATGAGCTGATATTATTCTTGGGTTTAAATATTTGATATGTTTTCTGTGTTCCACTGTGAATAGAACAAGGGTTCATGAGATTTGTGAATCACTGCATCCTGTTTTTATTTACATTTTACTCAGTGTTTTTGAAACTGAAAATACATTGTGAAAGAGTTTGCATGATACTTTGGAACTGATTCAAAAAAGCATGTCTGATTTGCCCAAAGGTGAGTGCACTATCACTGAGGAGCAAATATAGTAGTTCATAATTGTGAGGCAGGCGCTAAAGTACCAGGCTTCAAACCAAATAGTAACTTATTTAAAATTTGAAACAAAGTTTAGTAGTACTAACCAGTTTCTGCCTGTTCTGCAATGAAAAGAAATGGAGGACAAAGATACAAAGTGCGCAAAGAGTGTATACTGCAAACTGTCTCCACTTTATATTGCAGCTCTTTGTGTCTTTGTCTTCCATTAGACCAATGACTTTTCAGTCCTAGTGTCTGATTCTCACCTCACCAAACAGGAACTTCAACTTTCACTACCTAAACATTTAAATGCTTTCACACTGAGTAAGAATTTATGTAGAAATGTCTTCTACGTAAAGTAATCGTGTAAATGTTTAATTTAGCTTCTATAATTAAGCGCTCTCACATCCCTCTTTGTTTCCCTCTAAATCATCTGCTGGAATTTGAGGACATGAGCTCCAAAATCAAACAAATCATTTACCCCATATTGTAACTTCAGAGCCAACAGAATCCTTTTTATTACATTCATGCAATAGTCAGTTTTTACTACAAACAACCCAATGGAGCAATGCTCTGATTTCCACCTCAGGGACCGGTTTGACACACTGAACTTTGACCCACTTAATTGACAAACACATCTTCCATAGATGATACTTGAGCTTGTCAATACAAGGATTGATAATGAAGAGATAAAGAGAAAAAAAAACATGGCAGCCAAGTGGAGGATGGAATTTGAGGGGGATGGTCTTCAGCAAGCATGAACTCGAAGTAGGTTCAGTGAGTTCATGTGCTGTAGAGGAATGCTCACGTAGCACACATACGACCTTTCCCCTGGTTTTCTTTTTGCCAAAGTTCACCTGTTATTGTATCCTGACAATAAGAGGGTCCTGTTTGCGCACCTGATGTTAAGGTTACTAAATACTGAGGGAGTTGACATAGTTGCAGGCCTCGAAGATGGTAATTGTCAATCTAACAAGGACACAGCCTGTTGTGTGCATTGAGGAGGGTCAGTGGGTTCATGTGTATGTTAAGCATGGCAGTGGGGGAAGGGTAGGCCGTTTATCATAGGCTGAAACATGCTGGGCATTTCGGATCTAAAAAAACAAGTCAAAGCCAGTAAAATCGTGGCCTTACAATAAAGCCTAATGAGGAGAGAAACCAGCAATACGATAAGTATGTAGCATGTGACAAGATCATGTGTATGGTCCATGTACGTTGGTATAATGCATTGCACGTTTCAGAGGGAGGGTCAGTGAGTTCGCTGCTGTAAGGCTATACATCATGGTACTGGGAGGGGATTTGTTATCTGTATGAGTGCATGCAGCAGTGTGTGTTTTTAACTTAAACATGAAATGACACTGACACAAAGCAGGCTATCACACTTTAAATACGATATTTCATTGTTGGAAAATTTTTATCACCTCAGCTCTCCTTTCTACTTTCATCCTCTGAATTCCAGTTTGTGACACTAGACAAACGAGTTGGTAAGCTTTAAACTGAGGAAAATACAAAAATGTTCACATGAGATTATGTAAAACTGCAAGAAATTTAGCAAATGAACAATGTCCGTCTAATATTGCGAGTTATGTAAGCCAAGATATCTCAGGGTGAAAGAATTGCACAGCCTTGTCCAGGCAGAGTGACCATCATTATAAAAATGTGATTTTCTAGTCTGTTCTGGGCAATATAATGAAAAACGTCGCCCACTGTTTGTTTAGTTATTATTTTACCTTTGAGAGGTCTTATTTGCAAGCGGTTTTCGTGCTCCATGCGTGCCTTCTGCTAAACCTCTCAAGTCCCTTGTTATATTTATTTATTTATTTGTTTATTTAGCGTTCTTACGCTCTCGGTATGAGTAATTTTTGCGCACATCTCATGCATAGAACATACTGTGCACGTCTCGGGCGACGTGCGTGCCTGCGTGTGTTTACACCCGCTCGCTATAGTAGAGCAGCCCAGCCCAGACGCCACACTCACGGGCGACACATGAGTGGGCAGGACCGTGAGTGCCGGGGCCGCCGTCCAGTCAGCGGAGATCACTGCGATCACTGGCTGAAAGGTTCAGCCAATGGCGCGCGCCGCCGTCGACACGGCAGCCAATGGAGTGCGAGCAGAGCGTGGGCACGTGGATTTGCGCACATGTTGACGCTTGTAAACTGCCGAGAGAAAGAGGCAGCACAGGCACAGACCGATGAACGGCAGGCCGGGTGGTGTGTGTGTGTATATATGTGTGTGTGACAGAGAGGTGATGCTCGGCGTCCCGATGCTGCTCCAGCCTCGGAGTGTGGACTGACGGACCAAAAGTAGAAGACAGAGCCATCCTCCACTATTATTAAAATCAGCTGTTATTTTTAAAAGCGTTTTACTGAAGGTAAGAATTTTTAAAAGCATTTTTTTTCTTTTTTGTTTGCCGAAGTTGGCAGCTTAGCCTGAAGGAATTTCCTGTCCTGTGCGTACCATCCCGGTATAATTTTAATATATCCTAAAGCTGTGTTGCCTAACGATAAATTGCTTTTAAACAGTAAAATGATTGCTCAGATTTTCCTTCATGTTTAAGACAACTAACTGCTTTGGATTTATGTTAGTGTCTGATAGACTGAACGGCTTTAGATGGCCTGAATGTACAGTTCCATTAGTTTCTCTTGCTGGCGTGGTGGTGGTGGGCACAGACACAGGCCGGCAGAAAACACCTGAGTCGCAGCCACATGGTCTACCTGTGCAGGCTGTGGCAACACATCTACCAATCCAATCCTATCGCATCTCCATCCAGCTGGGGCTATAAACTAAGTAACGGGTTGTACATAAACAGAAATAGCATCAGATTACCTCACGGTATTTGAAGCTGTTGACTCTTTCACGTTTACAACGTGCCATTTGGTTTGACAGCCACCAGACATAAAATGTAAATGGCAAAGCACGCTGTCTGAGCGTTTCTTTCTCCTTTTGCGTTTGTGTCAGTCTCCTTCATTTGTGAGTGACTTTTGACTTTATTTTTCTGATGCTGATAAAGAGTTCTGTTGGTGTATTTCATTGCTGAGCATTTCCCAGTTTCCCCTGAAATCTCCCCCTCGGTATTGGTGGGATCAGAGATTACACAAGCTGAGAAAGAAAGGGGGAGAAAAACAAACAGATGAGAGAAAGGCACATGGCCAGAGATGCAGAATGTGAAAATGTGAGTAAAAGGAGGAGGAAGAGGGCTTGGTTTGGAGAGGAAAGGAAGAGGGGGCACCGGGCTTGTGTGCATAACGAACAGGATGAGCTGAAGGCAGACCGGAGAGGGATGAGAAGCATACAGAAATACAGCCGAGAGGAAAGAGAGTGGTTTGCGTGCGTGCGTGTGTGTGTGTGTGTGTGTGTGTGTGTGTGTGTGTGTGTGTGTGTGTGTGTGTGAGTGAATCCAAGGGGGGATGGAGCGCAAGCCTGAGACAGAGAGGAGGGGCTAGAGAGAGCACTGGAGGCTGTGGCAAAGAGAGAGAGCAGGCCTATTCCGATTTCACTACTCTACAAGCTCCCATCCCCCTCACACATTTTACTCTCCTACAGCCTCCAATCTCCTCAATGGAAGCCAGACATGCACTACTATTGTGTGCCTACTGCCTACCCCCAGTCCCAAACTAGGGCAGTGCTATACCCACCATTTTGAGTAATAGGGGTTATTATTTTTGGTAGCGAGGTAGGAAAATGGAGTATTGCCAAATGCTAAGAACTGAACTTCCTCTCACTTCAGTGATGGTTTTCAATGTTCACCTAAGCCACACTTGTGTTTCTTTCCGTCATCCTAATCTTTGTGCTTTCTTTCTGTCTCGATAGGGATGCAGTCGCAGGGCAGCACCTCCTCTCAGCCCTCCTTTGATTCCCTGAGCTCCAGTGACAGCCTCTTGTTCAGCGATTCAGAGCAGGCAGAGGACGACACAGACGTCTTCCTGACAGACAGCTCTCCCTCTGTCATCATCGGGGGGTCAGGCGGCGCGTCAGCAAGTGGAAATGGGGGGTCAGACAGTCCCGGGTCACAGTGGACGTGTGACGGCTTCACCGACAAAGAGGAAGAGGAGGACTCGTACAGGTCACAGAGCGGCGGCAAAGCGGCTCACGTCAGCCTGGGGAAGACTGATCCGGCGAGGCAGACCGCAAAATCACAAGGAGATCTGCTGTTTGCTCAGAAGGTAAGAAAGGTGATGGGCAGAAAAGGAGAGTGATGAGAAGAGGGCTGACATAGCAGTGTGCATGCAAAGGAAAGCCCAGCAGACAGCCAAGCCTAACCAAAACCAACTCGTAATCTGTCTTCCCTCCTCCTCTGTCAGTGTGCTGAGCTGCAGGGTTTCATCAGGCCCCTGCTAGAGCTGCTGAATGGACTGAAGAGGGGCCGATTCGACCGGGGTAAGCATCCTTACTTCACCGTCTTCTGGGAGGCAAGTGTGTGTGTGCGCTCGCTGGCTGCTGCAGTTGTTGAGGCTGAATACAGGTTTACATGATCTAAGTGGCCTCAGTCCATTGAAATAGTAAGTTTTCCTTCGAGCAGTAGTCTGTATTGATGTAGCCTATCGATCCAGTCCACAGTGCTGTGTGTGTGTGTGTGTGTGTGTGTGTGTGTGTGTGTGTGTGTGTGTGTGTGTGTGAAGCGAGTCTTCTCGCTGACTCAGTAGCTTGCAAGAGTTTACCGATATCATGAGTTAGAGCGTGTGCGCATGTGTGAGACCGTGCATGCCCACATATGCATTCATTCAGTGTGAATGCTGACTGAAGGATTACGTTCTTTTGATTGACAGGCTTGAGTAGTTTCCAGCAGAGCGTGGCGATGGATCGTATCCAGAGGATTGTGGGGGTTTTACAGAGACCTGACTGCGGGTAGGATGTCATCCAAATTGTCCCACCATCCATCAGCCCTCTTTTTCTCACTCTTATCAAGTCCTGCCATCATGAGATGTTTTAGTTGCATTTAAGAATTATTATCTTTATTAAACTGTGAGTTGATCTTAGATATCCTGCCTCACCGTGCACTGCATGTTTTATTGAACAGTCCTCAGGCAGGTAGAGTTACAGATTTCACTGTCAGTGCAGAGAAACACCAAACTTCAGATGAAATTTTACCTAGATCTCTGCGCAGGATCATAAATACCCACGCCTGTTCCTACTCAGCAGCAAAGTCGTATTCCTATCTGCTCCTCACATAATTTTGTTCCTCTTTCTACATCATAGGGAGAAGTATCTGAACACTCTGCTCCAGGTGGAGATGATGCTAAAACTTTGGTTTCCCCAAATTCCCACTCAGCCTGTGTCTACAGCCTCCAGTGTCGCCACATCCCCTGCCCGATCCCTCCAGGAAGCTTCCGGCTCCACCCCGCCGCACAAACACAGGGATCAGTTACATATTCCCGTTAAGGTGAGGACACACATTCCTGACTTCTTGCTAATACACATAAACATTTCTCCACCCCACCAGCACCACAAATTTTACAAAAACCTCCCGTTCATATTCTGAAAATTACCCTCCTGTTTATTTTCCAGAAGCGCAGACTCAGCTGGACGGGTACAGACTCTCCCACGCCTTCCCCTGTACCTCTCAAGTCCCCCCATATCAGCACAGGAGAAAACAGGGTGAAGTCTGATCGCAGAGAAGGTAGACCTTCTTCCTCCCCATCACTAGCAGCTGATTCAAATCAGAGTTTGGCACATGCAGCCAGCAGCAGTCAGCTAACTGATGACAAAAATGACGGAAAAGACAGAGACAGCAAGGAACCAGGGAAGGTGTCGAAGTACCAAGTGGGTCAGAGCTCTAAGCCAAGCCTCACGTGGGTTCATGTTGCGCCCATCCTGTCCCCGCGAAATACTTGCCTCTCACACGATGCCCTCACAGCCAGCAGGAGGGGGAGCCCGGCTACACAAGACAGCTCCATCTCTTCCACCACACCTTACAAGCACCCCAAAAATCTGAAGAAGCCAATCCGGTGCCAAAGCCAGCCTGTTGCTGGACAGCAGAGTGAGAGGGGGACCACTGAGACAACTCCGGGTGAGAGCCAGTCTCCTCCTGTTACACTTAAGCCTTTGCCTGGGGCGTGTCCCACCAGCTTGAAGACCTGATGGACTGAATCAGCAAAAGAACTGGCAGCCTTGCTTTGTTACACCACTGGGCTAAAAGCTGCTGCGACAGGAAGAAGGGAAGAGGCTGAAGGCCTGTGGTTATACTTGCATTAATGAGAGGAAGTGAGGAAAGAATTGTTGGTGATAGATGTTGAAAACAATGACGGATAAAAACATAACCTATCATCCAGACCACAGTTAAAACAGACATTTCAAACAACAGGACATAAACAAGAACCGTTATCACACTTATAATCAAAACCCGTGCGGAAAGGTGGTTGTCAAGGTTCAAAAGCAATGTACAGGTAACGAGAGACACTCTAGAGTGTTTAGAGGAGTAAATGATCGCTCCTCTTCAGCATGAAGGCAATCGATACAAAAAGAAGAAATATTTATGTAGGTGACTGTTTCAGCAGACATCTAACTTGAAAGAAACTGTCCGAAAATGGAACAGCCGATGTCAGTAATCAAAATAAAACCTTCCAGTGTTTATTTTGATGTGGTTGATGAGTGAGCTGATTCTAGTCTTGCAGCAGAAGACACGTTTTTCTCTACGTTCTTTTGAATGGTTTGAAGAGGAAAAAGCGACACTGGGGTAACTAAAAAAAATCTTGTTGCTAGTGATGTGAGAAATGAGGTGTAGTGTGTGCCGTGTCGGAGCCATTGGAGACGGTGGAAAAATGACAACTCACGAATGTAATCCAAGAATTGTTTGGACACTCGGCTGGCAGATCATCAGCATCGAGCAGGAGTGACATCGCAGCAACCGGTGGTCACATAACTTCTCCTGTAATGCCGTGGATCAGATGTTTCCGACGGCAAACCGACTGGCAATCAGTCTCATTACAATCCAAGACTTTTAATAGACCAGTGTATGGAGTTAACAAGGACCACTAAAAGACATATGTCTCTTGATTCAATTACACAGTTAATTTATTCATGTGTTGATCTGATACTGCATCTATTTATTGTTTGTATTTATTGGGCAGCTTATCACCTGCTGTGCGCTTGCATAGTTTGGCCTACAGTTCTTTTGAGGTGACTGGGAAGATGCTGTTGACATTTTTTGTGGTTTTTATTGCTATCGTGAGGCGGGCAAAACAAAAAGGACGTGACATCTTATGATTGGTCTCTTGGACTACTGTGCCTTTTTTACCAAATAGGATGTGTTTTTCAAAAAAAAAAAGCATTCGGTGCTCTCAGTGCATTCATACTGTGTTTTGATTGTTTGCATGTGTTTCACAAAACCAGTGCACAGTCAAACGCGAAAGCCAACGTGTAGTCATCCTTCTAAAATCGCACACAGCTTAAAAACCAACATCATCAACTGTGATTCTTTAAAAAAAAAATGTCATCCAGCTCTTATATCCCAACATCTACAGCTCACCTGAATGGCCTGCATCTCTGACTAATACACACACCAACAGCAGTGGCTACTATTTGTCATGTAGTAATTAAGTGTCTAGCCTTCCTTTGGGGCTTTTCTTTAGGTTCTGATCAGGAGAGAAACCGACTGAACGGCACTTAAAGATGGTGCTCTTGAAAACTTGAAAACATGGTGAAAATATAAATGTAAGGGAAGAAATCTTTCTTTGCGCCACTCTCTACCGCTGCTATCATCGTGCTGATTTACATGTATCATTGAATCATGCTCTTTAATTGGAAATCCACTCACAGCATTCATTTAAATGTTGAAGGGGTTCTTAGTAACCTGACTGGATTAATCTATATTGTAAATATTTGGACTGATATTTTTGAATTGGTGTGAGAGGTTCATATGTTATATACATAACTACAAATGGGGTGGGGGGGTTTGCATTACTAAACTCACACGTGAACACAGAGCCACCGGCAGCCAACATGTTACTGCCTGTTTGTTTTTGTTGTTTTTCTCAGTACGGAGTGTACAAACCCTCAGTCACTCTTATCCTGCTACAATACGCCAGATGTTGACTCTTGATCAGAGGCTGGGGGTGTCTTCCACCACACTCCTGTTTTGGTTTTGGGTTTTTTTATACATTTGTGGTATGACAGAGAAGCCAATTGCACTTATTTTTCATTATGTCCTTTTTCATGTATGTTTTCTACTGCAGCGACCACTGCTTATTGGTCAGAAATAATGTCTTGTTTATTTCAGCTGCCTTCTTCTTCTACTACTACAACTACTTATTACATTTTAAAAGCTGACTGTAGTTCCACCTCGCCTCCCTTCCCCCACTCTGCTGCACTCGTCTGCCCCTGCCCTCTCCTCTCCTTTATCTCCCTCAAGCCCGTTAGTATATTTTCTTTCTAAACTAAACTCTGTCTTTCACTCACCCCATTTCTATGTGATATTACACTCTTTTTTAAAAAAAAATATTGATACAATCAAGGATAAAAAAAAACTTTTAATAAATTAAACCAATTTTTGAAAGATGAAACTGCCTGTGTGCTTGTTTACGCAAATCTTCATGAATTTATTTTGTTTTCTTTTGATTATGCAGCTCCCAATTTGGAAAGCAGCTCTTAATAAACAGATGTGTGACTCGATGGGGTGCAGATTTACAGACTGTATATTCTGAAGGCTGCGTGAGTGCACGAGTGAGTGAGTGGGGGTGAGGCGGAGACGATGAAGGCAGGAAGAAGAGGAGGGGCAGTGGGGCGGTGAGACTACAGCCTCTGTAATCTGACTGAGAGAGGTAGGGGGGCTGGCTGATCCTCCAACCAGCTGCTACATCAGAGGCCAAACACTACTTTAGCTTATATGTGTGCTCATGTGAGAGTGTTATAATGAGTAAATACCTTCTGGAGGTTAGCAGAGAAGAGTTAGTGGTCGCTGTAGCGCGGTCCTGCATTTCACAAGAAAACAATTACCCACAGGCTCAAGTCTGATCTCTGCAGGCGACCACCGAGATTTTTAATTCCCTCTAGAAAAATAAATAATCAAAAGGTGAGAATGAAAAATTGAGTGGCGCGGCGCTGCATCACCCACACCGAACGTGATGAAAGAAAATAAAAAAAATTCTGATAACCCAAACACACACTGGGAGGTTGCTACGAGTAATGTTATGTAACAAAATGTGAGTTTTACTTCAAAATAAAGAGAAAGTAAAAACTTTAAAGTTATGAAGCTGTGTACTAATTTAACTTCAATCTGTCTTTTTTGGGGGTTTTTTTTTCAAAAAACATTGCTTCTTTTATCCTTTAATATTTAAATCTGGACTGGGAAGTTCTGATTCTGTTAATTTCACCAATTCTCAAAGAAAAATCTATGACCAGAAAATCAGACGCGACAATAGATGTTACACTGCATAAGGAGCAGAACTGGTAATTTCATGTATTAATCATCATTGCACTCTCTTTCTCCTTCGCCCAGCATCATATCCTTAGATACTGCATGCACACCAGGATGAGAGTGGCAAATTTTGGGAGGGTGTGGTTTTGACTTCTCTCTCATGCCATGCGGCACGTATGCATGCATGCATGCGCTGCTCCCCCCGTCGCACGCTCTGACACACTGACTGGCTGATTTGGTGATGGGCTTCTCTCTGACACAGTGACTATGCTACGTTACAACAACACAGACAGCCCTCCCTGCCTCCACCCTCCCTCCCCCTCGGCCCCCCCTTGTATCCATGCAGTTTTTAGCAGAAAAAGCCCTTGCCCTCCATCTCCCCACCACTGCTATTCTCCCCCCCTCTTTCTACTCCGGAGGATGGAAACAAGGGGCAAGAGGAAAAGGACGAGAAGAGGATGTGTGGAGGGCACAGGGACGAAACTTGACCTCGCTACAGTTTTGAGAACACTTTTTTTAAACAAACAAAATATATATAATTGTTCCTTTTCTCCCCAAAAAAGCTATATTTGTTTTTATGTTTAATCATTCAGTTGGTTTATAATATTCTGTTTGCGCAGTATGTTTTCACAGAATTAACATTACAGCACTGTTCACATTCAAGTTGTTTTCACTTCTCCGAGCATGTGTTGGCTTAATTTAGCATGTGTGTGTCCATCAATAGGATTGCACATAATGAACTTACTGCGGCTCTTATCCCTTGCTGTGTAGGTTTTAATTGTGGGCCCACATCCTGTTACTGGTTTTAACAAGTTGATGATTTAATGGTGTCCTTCCAGTTCTGCTCTGTGCACATAATGAAGGGAACGACACAATAAGGTGCTTATTCACTTATTCTAAACACCCCTCCCCCATAATTTCACTCCAGTACGACTCGCGTGAGGTGAAGTCACTCTCTGACTTTACAACTACATATACAGCCTCTTACTCACCATAAGTCCACAGGCATTTTTTTTTAGTGCAGACTTGACCAAAAAAGCAGCCTGAATGCTCAATAAACCTGCACAATCCTGAAATGGAAATCAGAGACATTTCGAAGTCCCTGCCTCGCCGGAGATCACAGCGGTGACGGGCCCTTGGTGTGCCAGGTTGAAGAGGTTGCTCTGCGCGCCATCTGTGGTCTCCATCTCTGTGAACAACATAAAGACAGAGACACCAGGACTAAATTTTCAAGGGCGCACGTGTGTCTCATCATGACATTGTGTGTGTGTGTGTGTGTGTGTGATATTTGGGGCACGGCTCAGCTACAGGCAAATAACATCCTCATCAGTTTCTCTGGCCTGAATGTGTTCTCGGGAGTCTGCTCACGATGACACCATCCCACACGGCTGCTTAATTATTCAAGTACACTGAGTGAAAGGGAATCACCAGGTTCAGTATACTCATGAGGGGGGAAAGAAAGACACAGATGGCAAGCAAAGAGGGCTATAAATGAGACAAAAGTGAGAGATTAAAGCTTACTCCCTCTGAGTTAGAATGAAGCACCTGCACATAAACTGAGATCCTAGCAGCGTATGCTCGAAGTCAAGACAGCTGAGCCCCCTGAGAGTGTATCTTCCAAGATGATTTACAACCCCTGTCAGACACAATGAAATAAAACTGGGTCAGCATGATAAAATATACCATAACCATACAGTTGATGAATCAAAAAGCTTTGTGTGAGAACAGGGGGATAACTTAACTAAAGTCATAAACTTTGTTCTGTAGTTAATTTTTGGAGGAAAGCAATAATATACATTAATAGCTGATATCACGCTCAACGGCTGTTAAGACTGAAAGGAAACACTTAAGATTCAGCAATAAAAGCTTTGCAGATACCGGACTGGGATTACAAACTAAATACCTGACATTCAAGTAATATAACAGATTAATTCATACAGCTCCCATCGCATGCCCCCATGATGCATTACTCTTGTTTTAGCTGCACAGGCAAATTGAAATCACTGTGTTTGCCAGTGTGGGGTCAAGGCATGCGTGTGTGCATGTGATGCTGTGTGCGTTTTTGTTTTTCCTGTGTGCACTTGTATAGAAATATCTGTGGTATTGTCATATTATGTGCTGAGGTGTCATTACATAATAGAGCTGGCTGGAGAGAGGGAATGGCGGGTCGGGGCTGTGGGGTGTGCAGGGCAGACGGCTCATGGGAGGGATTCAGGTTGGCCACGGGTGGTCGTAGCAGAGTGCGTAAATGTGAGAGACAGTGGTGTGTGTGGTGTTTACTGTCAGGTTAATCATTTGATTATCCACAGATTAAGGTAGCATTATTGTAAATTTAATGAAAATAATTACCCATGTTGGGTTTTTTGTTTTGTTTTTAGCCAAAATCAGAGTTAAAACCGAGAGAAGAGCTTTATATGTAAACCTGGCATTTAGCAACTCTTGTACTACTTTTAGGTTGATCAGTGAGAAAGTGAAGCCCAACAATTTCAGCCATTTATGGAGGAAAAAAATACCAGAACCTTTTTAAATGTGATTATTTCCTGTATTTCTCTGTTTTTTTTGTAAAAAAAACATATTATTTGGAGTCATGTTTAGATTTTGCTTATTTGTCTCACTATGGCTTCCACTTTCCTATCAGAGAAGGTACCATAATTACAAAAAAACTCAATAGTTTTGGAGTCTTTTAGCTCATCTATCTTCATCAGACTATCCTTGAACATTCAGATGTCATCCACTGGTTTTGGAGTATGCATTTTGAAGCTTTAACTAGCTTTTTGGCTGCTGACATGTTGCTATTGTTTTTTGAGCAAGACCTGACCATATGCGAATGAGATGATGAAGCGTCAATAGCAAGCTGATTCATAAACTGTACACGTGCATGGCACAGACACAAATATAGACTCATTAGTGTTAATCAACAGACTAACAACATACAACAATTTCACTCACCAGAACTGAAGCGCAGATGTCTTGGATGTTGATCTCTATCACCCAGCAAACCATATTATGTAATTTTATTATAGACACCAACTGCAGAGACCATGTTTATTTCAGTAACAACGGTGTTGTTTTGTAAACAAAAGGAGTTTTTGTTGTATTATTCAAATGCCTCTATCCCACAGTTGAGGCTAAATGTACAACATTCAGTTATTTAACATTATATTTAACTGTGATTATGTGCTTCACTCCCCACTGTCCTGCTTTTTTTCTCCTCTATCACTGCATGGATATCTCCAGACTATTTAGCTCAACTTTGTCTTAAACACACTGTTCCTCACATATTTAAGTCACGGGTTCAGAACTTATTATTTGTTTCTTAATTAATTGCATACAGGCTATAGTAAATTCCTCTCTGGCCTCTGGTCAAGTTCTGCGTTACTTTAAGAATGCTGTTATTCCTAGACTAAGTTACGATAAACAGCATTCTTGATAAATTTCCACCTGGGTTCTGTGAAGGACAATTAACTGAGACAGCTCTTCTCAGACTATCTAATGATTGTGTACATTTCAAAGAACATTTTTGCTTTTGAAGTTGAATGACGTGATTTGATCACGTCATTCAAAACATCGCACTTTGCGATGTTTTGGCGCAAAGTGCCACAGGAATTGTTCTGTCCTCCTTATGTTGGACCCGACTTTAGCCTTTGACAGTTGATCACCAGATCTTGCTTGACAGGTTGAGGTATTGGACCAGTGTGTTGGGATCTGCCTTACGCTGCCTTCATATCTTTCTGATCGTTCTTTTTGCATGCCTGCTTCAAATTACAGGTCTTCCTTAAGTCATCTTCATTTTGGTGTACCTCAGGGTTCTGTTTTGGGGCCCGTATTATTTCTGGTTTACATGCTCCCTCTTCAGCACATTTTGAGCACTTTTAAAGACCTCTCATATCACTGCTACACAGGTAATATTCTGTTTTATATCTTTTTTAAGCCTCCTATCATTCGAAACTGCATGTCTTACACTGTGTAAAAAGCTGGATGGATATAATGTTTTCTTAACTTAATAAGGAAAAAAATGAAATTCTTGTTTATAACTCTAGGAAACTCTTAGTGCATTAGACTCTTAGTTGATTAGACTATTCCAAGCCTTCCATCAGGAACCTCTGGGCAAATTTAGATTCTGGTTTTACTTTACTTTGGTCATGTTCAGTCATTGGTTCGTTTATGTTTTTATCACTAACAAAATATTGCCAAATAGTACTATCTCACAAACAGAACTGGAAATTGTTATTCATGCTTTTGTTTCTTTGAGACTGGATTAGTGTACATCATCACCACTTATTTAGTGTATATCTGTGTGTACATAGATATATTGTATATTGTATATTTGTATATTGTATATTATTGTACATGTATATATTAGTGTAATTTATTATTGACCAGCCTACACAAAGCATCACTGGACTGTTTGTAGATGCTGCCAGACTTCTGAACAAATCACCAAAGTTTTCTCATGTCACACTGCTACTCTCCCAGCTCCATTGACTCGAGAATACATGTCAAGATTTTGGTTCTCACTCACAGGGTTCTGAATGGTCAAGCACAAGCATACATCTAAGAATTTTTACATCTGTATGTCCTTAGCAGATCCCTAAGGTCATCTGACTGAGGCCTGCTGTGCCACATGCAAGGGTAAAAACTAAAGGTGACAGAGCCTTCTCTCAGTTGTAGCACCGGGACTCTGGAACTTTCTCCCTTTTAGTTTTAGGTCTGCAAACTCTGTTCAGCTTTTTTAAAAGCAACTAAAAATCTTTTACAACTGCTTATAATTAACTATTTTGATGTACTAATGTCTGATGTTTTTTGTTTGATTTTGTTCAGCACTTTGTAATCAATATTTTTAAAGGTGCTACATAAATAAAGTTTTTACTTAGTGGGGAAGTGGGGAGTGTGGGGAAGTGGCAGTGGGGAAAATAATTATTTGATCATCTGCTGAATTTGAAGGTTTGCTCACTTACAAAGAAATTAACAGTCTCTACTTTTTATGGTAGTTTTATTTAAATGGACAGAGACAGAATATCAATCAAAAATCCAGTAAAAAAAAAACCCACATTACATAAAAGTTATAAATTGATTTGCACGTCACTGAGTGAAATAAGTATTTGATCCCCAAGCAAAAAATTTGTTAATGTTGGCAAGCACAGTGGGAAGATATTTTTTGTAATTGGTCACCAGGTTTGCACACATCTCAGGAGGGATTTTGGCCCATTCCTCTTTACAGAAACTCTAAATCATTTAGGTTTCTTGGTTGCCACTTGGAGGTAGGAAGGAAGGAGGTAAAAACAGAAAAATAGCCCTATAGCATAATGTTTCTCCCTCCGTGCTTGACAGTGGGGATGGTGTTCCCTGGGTCATACTAGGTCATTTAGATGTTCAGTGGCAAAGATGGGTCTGCACATGTGCCTTCTTGGGCAGGGAGACCTTATAGTGTATTGTTTTACCAATTGTGTTCTAGGTGACTGTGGCCCATTTATATTTATTCAATTTCTGAATAATCACACCAACATTTGTCACCTTCTCAACAAGCTTCTTGCTGATGGTCTTGTGTAGATCTAAAATCTTGTCCTTGATGTCATTTGACAGCTTTTTTGGTACTGGTAGCCAAAGTTGGATAGAAAAAAACTGATTCTGTGAGCAGGTGTGCTTTCTAAACATAGCGAGTTAAGTTCAGGAGTATCTGTAATTGACTGAATGTAATTTGTGTGTCACATGGACACGCAGGCAATTTGTGGGAGGCAGAATTCTGAGTGGCACTTATTTCAGTCAATGGCATGCAAATCAATGCATAACTTTTATGTGATGTGTTTTTCTGGATTTTTGGTTGATATTCTGTCCCCTCTATTAAGATGAAAATGACCATAAAAATTAGCAACCATGCATTTTTTTGTAACTCAAAGCCAAATGTACAAATTCAGCAGGAGAATTAAATTTTCCCTACTGTACATTTAGTTGACTCTTTGACAACTGAATGCTTCTCTGTTTAACCACGTTTTCTATTGAAATTCTATTATTAATTATATTTTTATTGTCTTTTTTTATTTTTATGTCTTCTACCATACTTTTATATTGCTTGCACTTTATAAATAAACATCACTTACTTTGTATTTTGTCACTTTCTTTTTTGTCTTTAGGTTTGTTTAAAAAGAATTTGAAACACTTGTCTGGTTCCCCCTTAGCGAGGTCAGGCCTCTCCTAGTGTCACTGCAAACTTTGCTCATTGCAACTGCTGTAGTTTGAAGTTTGTTTGGCCTGGCATGCCTGGTGGAAAGCATTGCCTCTGTCTGTCAGGTCCAGCTGCCTGTGTCAGTCAAAGAGTCCATGAACCTAACTCCAGTCTCCAGGTGGCTCTATACGATAGTTGCCTGATAGATATTGTTAGAAAAGGGCCAAAACATCCCTCGGGATTAACTTCTTTTTGGAGTGAGCCTAAAGTGGCCACTGGAGGAACTACTGCAGTTTTTGGCACTTCCATGCTGGCATCAGTTTACAGCTCCAGAGGCAGCTACATTTGTACAACACATACAATGGAACAATAGTCACTGCTACTTGCAAATGTCACTAAATAACTGACAGCCAACAAGGTCAATTTTGCCAGCAGCAGTTATTCTTGGGCAATATATTAGTGAATACCTTAGTCTTGGAAAGAACTTCTTTAAGTTGCTTGAAGATGTTTCACCTGTCATCCGAGAAGCTTCTTCAGTTCTAAGGTCAAATGGCGGAGAGTCCCAGATTTAAACCCAGTGGGAGTTTCCCCCCAAAGAGGGACAAAAGGACCCCCTGATGATCCTCTACCTAATCACATGAGCCAAGGTGTGAAAATGGGCGTGGGTCACAATCAGCCAGGGTTTCGGGTGAGCTACTTGTGAAACCTGGCCCCACCCTATCATGTGATTTCCTGAGGTCAAATGGCCCAGGGTGTGAGTGGTTGTTAAGGCGTCTGGGAAGGGAACTCAAAACTGGATTATAGATGGCAGACAGCTGGTGTCGTAAGCCATCGCCTCTGTTCAAAGATGGTCGCTCACAGTGGACATAAATGGCTTCTTTCACTCCTCTTTCAAACCACCTGTCTTCTCTGTCCAAAATGTGAACATTGGCATCCTCGAAAGAGTGACCTTTGTCCTTTAGAGTCTTGTCCCATGGAGGTGGCTCTTCTATGTTGTGCCAGGTGCTTGTGAAGTGGCTGTTTGGTCTCTCCAATGTGTCCCACACCCGTTTTCACACCTTGGCTCATGTGTTAAACTATTTTGCTTAAATGATGGTAAAATACATTTAATTTTCAATTGAAATAGTTGCTGAATATTTTTCTGCAATTCAGCTAATATATAAATCATTAGACTGTTTCAGATCAAAACATTGCATTGCAACTTGCGTTCAGCAATTTAAACAAAGAATAATTTACGACACTCAATAACCAAAACAAGTGATCAGTAAGACCTTGTTTTTGGGAAAACTAAATATATGACATTCTGATTTTCCTCAAGGTCACGGAGAAAAATGTTTTCAAAGTGAAAACAACAAAAGGCGTTTGTTGTGGTGGAAAAAGCATGTAATCAAAATGCCTCAGATTTCCATGTATTATTCTGTGGTCCTAATTAGAGGCTTCCTTTACACTACTTCCATATTCACACAACTTGGGTTGTAGTGTGCTTGTAAACATGGACCAGATGATGACGATGGAGGTGTGCTGTTCGGTAGGAGTAAATGAATCACCCGTAATGACTAGCTGACATTTTGGTGATAGAGAAAGAGCATGTGTTGTAACTAAAGCATGTTGCATATGCACCTCTTCCTGATGGTTGCACGTAGCATTAGCACTGTGAGCGAAAGCATGGATGTGGCTTGCTGTAGAGAGAGCGAGTCATTTGACAGCCTGGTATAGCCTCGGGCTCTCTGCAACTGATTCATGCTCACACTACTATAAGTGCACGCAGTTGACCCACATCATGCAAAGGGAGGGAAAAAAGTCAGGAGGCGGGTGTTCAGGGGAAGGAAATGGAGATCATCTGATAATCTCATGTTTTTACCAGGGGACTGGGTTAATAACTCGGTTAATAATTAGGCAATATTTATGACTAGTTTGAGTTTTGTGAAAATCATAGAAACACTGCGCTTTTAATATGAAGACAAAGCCCTGTCATGAACCTTGTAAAGGAGAAGAATGTGAATACTCTGCCAAAGCTCTTCTTCAGCTATTCAATTTGGATTTTTATTTGCAATTCAGATCACTCTCTTAGTTCCCAGAATGTAAAACATTAGTTTTAATCCAGCCTTAACTAGTTTTGGTATTTGAAGTTGCCAGGGGAAAGATTTAACCTCTTAACAACCACCAAGTCACTGCTGATCCACTTAGTGGTAGGCTTATGCTAAATTTTACCAGCAAGATAAAGAAGCATAGTCTCAGAAACTAGAAGACATAACCTTCTAAAGCTGGTATCTCACACACATTTAGACTTTACAACTGCTTTGCTAGAAGATTTCAATTTGAATGTGTAAACTAGAAGCGTAGAACTGAACCTAACCATAACCCTATTATTTCAGTACCTAATTATTCCTATTACACCTAATGTTCAGCTAGAGTTTCTATAAATACAGTGGGGCAAAAAAGTATTTAGTCAGCCACCGATTGTGCAAGTTCCCCCACTTAAAATGATGACAGAGGTCAGTAATTTGCACCAGAGGTACACTTCAACTGTGAGAGACAGAATGTGAAAAAAAAAAAAAATCCATGAATTCACATGGTAGGATTTGTAAAGAATTTATTCGTAAATCAGGGTGGAAAATAAGTATTTGGTCAATAACAAAAATACAACTCAATACTTTGTAACATAACCTTTGTTGGCAATAACAGAGGTCAAACGTTTACTATAGGTCTTTACCAGGTTTGCACACACAGTAGCTGGTATTTTGGCCCATTCCTCCATGCAGATCTTCTCAAGAGCAGTGATGTTTTGGGGCTGTCGCCGAGCAACACGGACCTTCAACTCCCGCCACAGATTTTCTATGGGGTTGAGGTCTGGAGACTGGCTAGGCCACTCCAGGACTTTCAAATGCTTCTTACGGAGCCACTCCTTTGTTGCCCGGGCGGTGTGTTTTGGATCATTGTCATGTTGGAAGACCCAGCCTCGTTTCATCTTCAAAGTTCTCACTGATGGAAGGAGGTTTTGGCTCAAAATCTCACGATACTTGGCCCCATTCATTCTGTCCTTAACACGGATCAGTCGTCCTGTCCCCTTGGCAGAAAAACAGCCCCATAGCATGATGTTTCCACCCCCATGCTTCACAGTAGGTATGGTGTTCTTGGGATGCAACTCAGTATTCTTCTTCCTCCAAACACGACGAGTTGAGTTTATACCAAAAAGTTCTACTTTGGTTTCATCTGACCACATGACATTCTCCCAATCCTCTGCTGTATCATCCATGTGCTCTCTGGCAAACTTCAGACGGGCCTGGACATGCACTGGCTTCAGCAGCGGAACACGTCTGGCACTGCGGGATTTGATTCCCTGCCGTTGTAGTGTGTTACTGATGGTGACCTTTGTTACTTTGGTCCCAGCTCTCTGCAGGTCATTCACCAGGTCCCCCCGTGTGGTTCTGGGATCTTTGCTCACCGTTCTCATGATCATTTTGACCCCACGGGATGAGATCTTGCGTGGAGCCCCAGATCGAGGGAGATTATCAGTGGTCTTGTATGTCTTCCATTTTCTGATGATTGCTCCCACAGTTGATTTTTTCACACCAAGCTGCTTGCCTATTGTAGATTCACTCTTCCCAGTCTGGTGCAGGTCTACAATTCTTTTCCTGGTGTCCTTCGAAAGCTCTTTGGTCTTGGCCATGGCGGAGTTTGGAGTCTGACTGGTTGAGGCTGTGGACAGGTGTCTTTTATACAGATGATGAGGTCAAACAGGTGCCATTCATACAGGTAACGAGTGGGGGACAGAAAAGCTTCTTACAGAAGACGTTACAGGTCTGTGAGAGCCAGGGATTTTCCTTGTTTGAGGTGACCAAATACTTATTTTCCACCCGGATTTACGAATAAATTCTTTACAAATCCTACCATGTGAATTCATGGATTTTTTTTTTCACATTCTGTCTCTCACAGTTGAAGTGTACCTCTGGTGCAAATTACTGACCTCTGTCATCATTTTAAGTGGGGGAACTTGCACAATCGGTGGCTGACTAAATACTTTTTTGCCCCACTGTATATTGCTCTGCAATTACATGATGCCAACAACTTGAAAGTCATTTAGCTTAGTTTGATTTAAATGGACAAAAGACTGCGTGTATCACCAGACAAATCTGCTACAAAAAAAAAAAATTGTAAGAACTTTTTCTATATATGTTTTACTTCTACCATCATTTTGTGCTGTTGGAGAATTTTCCCTTAAATTTAAGGGATCCAAAGACTGTCGTGGCTCTCTTATAATATGACCCAAGCTAAATAGGCAGATTCATTAATGTGTTTTCGCTGGTAGAAATGAAAACTGATTGGGTTAGTTGAAGGAAAATGGGCTTGAAAGCGAACACGTCAGGACTGTGATAAAACGCAGTGTGCATAGTCACACCCACAGGACAGTTTTACTTCTAGAAAAACCCTGAGCTATGGGCATAATGCTATAACGACACAATGTTAACGTGGTCAAGGACGAACTTTAACGGATAAATAAATTCCCTTAATCCTCAGATTTTCAAAACTATTTGGGAGAAATACGTTTTACCTTGTGGAGAACATGGCTATTTCCATACATGTGCAGATAGGTGGAAACACCGCACACTTGAAATGAAACGACTCTGCGAAAAAGTCCACGAAGAAGAAGCTGCATCCATTTCCTGTTCCGGGGCTTGAAAGAGAAACGTCGTGCGGACGCGCGACTAAACAGAAAGTTTTGCAGAAAACTTGGCACGTTGAGTGTTTTGCGCGTCTAAGTCTTCATCGTTTTTATTTGATCTCCACGGCTTAAACGGGCTGACTACGATAGAAGAGTAATCTAAGGTTTGTAAGCCTCATGAAGTAGTTATTCTCCGGTGATGGTAGCTCGCGTACAGCGGTGTGCTAACGTTAGTTAGCATCTAACCAGGGAGGTTTGGCGGATGTGATTAATTTAGCAATGTATGTTGCTACTGGCTGGCGCTTTAATTTAATCAGTCTGACTTAACACTCATCAACTAACAAAGTGCAGCAAGGTCGGAGTGACTGACTGTTGATGTGGGAGTTTTTATTAGTTGGAAACTGGTGAACGTCTGTGTCAGAGCAGCTGTAGCTAAGTGGATAAAGGACGGCGGGTTTTGGAGCTCATGTTTGGGACTATCACATTTGTGTGATATATGACTAATCAAGGCCAGAAATCACGAAGTTATTTAAGTGATAACCATGCTCAGTAGCGATAATCCATGACATAAGTATTTGATGTTCTGCAGGATTGGAGGATGTCTCTTCCAAAGCGGGAGGTGGAGGAGTTGAGGCCATGGGTGGAACGCACTGTGAAGAAGGTGCTGGGTTTCTCGGAGCCCACTGTGGTGACTGCAGCATTGCACTGTGTGGGAAAGGGACTAGACAAAAGGAAGACCATAGGTAAGTACGGAGAAATATCTCTTATGTACTTACAGATCTGGTGACGATTCAGTTCAGCCAAAAGTGCCTCTGACATCAGAGGTATATCCCAGGGTGATTTGTTTTACCGGGTTACAAAATGCACCCATCATTGAAGAGAAACGAGTCCAACAGCAGTCTGAAAACCTATTTGGCATGACTACCAAGCTGTGGGTTCTTAACATAGTGCAGACAGTCAGCCCACAAAATGATGGTGTGAGAGTATCTGCGATGTAGCTATCAGCAGGGCTTGTTTGCAAAGGTAATAGATTTGCTGTCCAGTTAGAATACTCCAGTCATTTGTTCATTCAAATGAAAGATTGTGAGTACAAAGAAAGCTGCCTATTTGCTTTTATTTGTGTGGTTGTTTATTTATTTATTTCATCTGTCTGGGAAATAATTGCTCGGTCTGTTAGACTGTGACTTCTGCAGGTGCTGTAGTTTAAATGTCAGTATTGGGTTTTCATAGTGTATATTTTTATGTGGGTATTTAAGCCATTCTGTGGTAACATTATTTTCTTTTCAGAGTGTTAATTATTTCATATTTATCGTCCTCAGACCAGCTGCGTCCTTTTCTCGATGACTCTGCTGGAGGCTTTGTAGAGCGACTTTTTGAAGCCCTCGAGGAGAGCCGCAGCACACGTGGGAACAAAGGATCTGGAGAAAAAAACCGCAAGAGAGAACTTAAGGTAGCCTAACATCATAGCAAATGTTCATGTTTTATATTATCATAATATAACTGAATAACTAGATCTGAAGGTGGGGAGTTTTCTGACAAGAAAACCGACTATATTAACACGCTCACATGCAAAAGTGACCCGTTTAAAGAAAAATAAATACATTGCATTCAATGCATGCAGTGATTAGACTGATTGTGTTAAGCCTCAGTTTGATTAACTTAAACCTCAATGTAAACATCCCCTTTTACTTCCTTTACTCCTGCATTAAGCTTAATTGAGGTTTCACTCAGTTTCACTTAACTTTAGTTCTACATGGACTGCACTGATACAATACTGATTATTCTTACGTAAACTTTAATTGCTGCATAAGATATTTATTTTTTATTTTTATTGGTGTTTGTGTGTTTGACGGCTGTACTTAGGATGTGTTTGGCGAAGAGGCTGACACAGGCGCAGTGCGAGAAACTCCCGAGCCAACAGATGGCACAACGGCAAAGAGGAAACGAGTCCCCCGTTTTGAGGAGGTGGAGCAACCTGAGGTGATACCTGGACCTCCATCAGAGAGCCCCGGCATGCTCACCAAAATACAGGTACATAATACTTGGTGCAATAGACAGTAGACAATATATATATGTGTGTGTGTGTGTATATGTAAGTATAGTCTGTTTATTTTCTTCGTCAGTCACCTCTGAATCCTTTTGCTGTCCTAACAGATCAAACAGATGATGGAAGCAGCCACAAAACAGATTGAAGAAAGGAAGAAACAACTAAGCTTTACTGCTCCAGCTCCTGCTACAACAGTAATGAGATTTCTTTCCCATAAAAATACATACTGAATAAAAAACTGCAGTCTTTTCAGGTTTTAAATTCTATTTAAAACCTTTCTAATTTCTTTATGACTCTAGCAGTTGCCTGTTCCCACTCCACAGTCACAGCTGGATGGCCCTCCACTCTCTCGACTTCTTGGCACTGCTGGTGCTGCAGCAGCTGGTGGTGGGTCATCCATCGCTCCCTACCAGGCTGCCAGCTTCATGAATGATGCAATTGAGAAGGCCCGTAAAGCCGCTGAGCTACAGGCTCGCATTCAGTCCCAGTTAGCTATGAAACCTGGCATCCTCGGAGTTTTGGGGAACACTGGGCCACAAAACTTTGTGGCACTAGCTAATCTACATGCCATGGGGATTGCTCCACCGTAAGTGATGTCAGACTGTAAATATAAGATTTTAAAATGTGCACAAGACATGGAAAAAAGTCTTTGTGCTCAATTGACATTGAACTGCTTTCTCTTTATGTGTAACTACAGCAAAGTAGAACCCAAGGAGGTGAACAAACCGACACCTCTTATCCTGGATGAGAAGGGAAGAACTGTAGATGCCAGTGGCAAAGAGGTTGAACTCACACACCGTATGCCTACGCTCAAAGGTACATACATGGATACACTGATCCAGTATTTGTACACAAACATACACAATGTGTTTTCTTTGTTTTGATATTTCACAAAACATTTTTTCTTTCCCTGTGTAGCTAACATTCGAGCAGTAAAGAGAGAGCAGTTCCGCCAGCAGCTGAAGGAGAAGCCCGGAGATGACTTGGAGTCCACATCCTACTTCGACCAGCGTGTGCCTGTTCCTCCAGCTCAGCGTGCACGCAGGACTTTCAAATTCCATGACCAGGGACGCTTTGAGAAGATTGCTCAGAGAATTAGAACTAAGGTTGGTACAACCCTGTCCCAGTTGTTTGAAAGAGAATATTTAGAATTTAAGAAAAAGAAAGTCATCATGTCTCTTGTCTCTCTTGTATGGATCAGGCCCAGTTGGAAAGGTTGCAGAATGAGATTGCCCAGGCAGCAAAGAAGACAGGAATCCAGGCTTCAACCAAGCTAGCACTGATTGCTCCTAAAAAGGAGATTGGAGAGGGACAGGTTCCCAATATTGAGTGGTGGGACTCTTTCATCCTGCCTTCCAACATAGACATGTAAGAAATCAAAATTTGATCTTAAACATTGAGTTTGCTATCAGGAATGTGTGGAATACATGGCAATAATAATGTTGTTTTTTTTTTTTTAATTTTAAGAAATTCAGACACAAAATTTGAAGCGTTAGAGCTGTTTGGTGTGACCAGCCTGGTGGAACATCCTGCCCAAATGAGCCCACCAGGTAAGTCTATAGGAGGTAAAATGTGTAAGTTAAAAGAGATTTTGTCCTACAAAATCATTATTAACTGTTAAAAATGTCCTTATGCCGTAATGTGCAGAAGTCTTGAGCCACCACTCATTTTAATTAATTAATATTAATATATTTAGCTATTAAAATGCTAAATGGGTACAGTGAGTTATTGAAATTTGTGCAACCATACATACAAATACAGTATATTAGGGCTAAACAGAGGCTTTACAATTCTAATAGGCTTGAAGGTCAACATGTGGTATGAGCAACTTGCAACTAGTCTTCAGGAAAAGTTCTCCAGGGTTCTTGAAGAATATTCAAAGCTCTTCTTTGGATGTTGGCTGTCTTTTGTTCTGCTCTCTTGCCAAGATGATCCCACACTGCTCCGATAATGTTGAGGATGGGGCTTTGGAGAGTCCAGTTCCATGACTGATGTCGTTCCACTGTGTCTTTTTCTGTCCAGCTTTTGCTGCATTGGCAGCGTGTTTGTCAGCATTGCCATGCTTTCCAGATGGCACATTCATAGTCTGTCAAAATCTCAGCAATTTTCTGTGTTCGTAATTCCATCAGTTTTGAAAAACTTTCCAGCACCACAGACTGAAATACAGCTTGAAACCATAATAGAGCCTCCATCGTGTTTTACAGATGGATGTAGACACCACCAATGTTCCCTCTAAGCTGTGCGCGTGCGCAATTGCGCTCTGCTGGCACGGCCTCTGCGCACAGAAAATCTGCGTTGCACACAAAAAAAAATCGAACCTGAATTGAAATGAAAATTAATACTTTAACAATTCTGTTTTGCAGTGTTAGTCAGTGAGTGACTGGCTGCTCCCGTATGGGATTAGAACAATGCCACCTTCTCCCATAGTCCAGCCAATGATCCGATTCACATTCGTATATACCCAGCTAATCAACGTCGTTGACAGGCTATAACAGCGTCCTTATGCGCCGACACCGGTGTTTTAGCTAGCCAAGCGGCGTGGCTGATGTGGAGTGAAGCCACGTTAAAGACAATGTGTACAACCATTGGAGATGTGAGCAGGACAGACGGAACAAATGACGGAAAAAATCTGGACTTTATACCAGTTTTTAAATTGTGTTGATAGGCCACGTAAAACCAGAGTTATGAAAAAAAATATCTGCAATGTTTTGTTTTCTTCCTGAATACTATCGTTGTTTATATTTACTGCAGGAAGAAACGGTAAAAACCGCATTTTATAAGGAAAACGCTTGAAAGCACTCTCCACCTGTGAGCAAAGACAAAACCAAAAAAAACCCCCACGCTTTCCTATTGGTCGAAAAATGTACCATGTCGACCAATCAAAAAATGATATGGCAACATGGCATTTAGTTGTTTAGGAAGGGGGAAGTTTTAGGAGTGACGGCGGTGTTTTGAGATGTGAGAGATTTGCAACATTTAGCACAAATCTCGTGTAGTTAGTGTGTAGTGTAGTCAATAGTTTTGTTGTGTGTGTCAGAACAATGAAGAGACTGCTGGATGTTACAGGAGTGATACATCTGCTGTCAGGCCTGCAGGTATCAGGCTGTTGTTCTCCTTTATCTCACAGTGGACAGAAATTATTTTTTGGAGTGGTGCAAATAATTTGTGTGGCATCAAATTTGATGCAGAACAGCTGATTGTTCTGTAAATAGTTTGAAATGTTTATTTTAAAAAAACGCCTTGGCTGCATTTTTAGGTAAACAGCTGCAAAAAAACTTTGTTTGCATAACTCAGTTACTTTTTTGAAGAAGTAACTATATAATTAAATTGCCCAACATTGGTCATTATATACTGTATTTTGCAGACAGAGTTACATGACGCCATGTAACTTGGATGGATTTGATGCTGGTGTGACCACAGTGCACACGTCTACTGTTGCTCACAGTGGTCCAAGGGACCGCTCAAGGAGTTTGTGTTCGCTCAGGCATATGAAAAATTAGAGGGAACATTGGACACCACCTCTCCCCTGATCTTCTCTGTGCATATAGATGTTGATATGACCTAGTCATTTCAAATTTGGATTCATCACGCCATAAGATCTGTTGCTGATTTTCAGTCCAGTTTGTGTGTAATTTGGCATACTTCAGCCTATCCCTGTTTTCATTCCTTATGAATCGCTTCTTGACAGTTTGGTCATCTGCTGTAGGTTTTTAGGTTATTTTTATTTCATTGTATTTTTTTTTAAGAACATACTTGAAAAAAATTAATACATAATAAATTAAATAATAATAAAAATAATAATTTTTAACATAATCACACACCCTTTCAAATATCTTAGTGGTGTTTATGTATCACTAGCTGTTATATATTCCTTTCTTTTTTCCCCTTTAGTTGACACAGATAAGCCAGTAACTCTAGGTGTATACTTGACGAAGAAAGAACAAAAGAAACTTAGACGGCAGACACGGAGGGAAGGACAGAAAGAATTGCAAGAGAAAGTTCGTCTAGGACTGATGCCTCCACCAGAGCCCAAAGGTACGCATGTACAAATCACCACAATAAATAAAAGTTATTATAATGAAAGATTAAACAGAATTCAACTGATGTTTGCTTTGATTATTTTCAGTGCGGATCTCCAACCTGATGAGAGTCTTGGGCACGGAGGCGGTTCAGGACCCCACAAAAGTAGAAGCACATGTTAGAGCGCAGATGGCCAAGAGGCAAAAGTCAGTAACACAGATAATTTCCATATTTATCTTTTTGTTTATGTTTGTAGAAGCTTTCCTTAGGTTTTGTCTGACATTGCCCTCTACATTTCAGGGCCCACGAGGAGGCCAATGCAGCTCGCAAGCTCACAGCAGAGCAAAGAAAAGAGAAGAAGGTCAAGAAGTTAAAAGAAGACCTCACTAATGGTGTTCACATCGCAGTGTACAGGTGTGTGTTTAAAGGGAGCGAGCTCATAAGTACAATACAGTAGTTAATCGTAAAATGTATAATGCTAAGTATGTTTGTTAGGAAGTGTGACTGATTTAAGCATCTTCCCTACTCAGGATTCGAAACCTGCAAAATCCTTCTAAGAAGTTTAAAGTGGAAGCCAATGCCAACCAGCTATACCTGACAGGCACAGTTGTTCTGCACAAAGATGTCAACATTGTTGTGGTGGAAGGAGGTAAGTGAGAGTTAGAGTTAAGTTGTGCAGGAGTGCGTGATCCAACCTACACGTAGACGTTATTAGGTGAATTAGGTGACAGATGCCAAGACATGTTTTATTGTTTATTACCTTAATGTAATAAACAAGTTTCCCTATTTCTCACAGAGTGTTTAGCAAGCTTTCTCAGACAAGTTGGCTTCTTCCATGCAAACTAAAGGCAACTGCAGCAGCCTGTTAGTAACCAAAGCAGTCACAAGAATGTTTTTGCTGCAGCACAGTATACCTTTTTGTAACCAGTGGCCCCTTGTGACTCCCAGCAACTGCTGGTGAGTTTCCAACTGTTCTAAACCTGTGTCACTTAGCCCTTAATGAACAGATTCTTGTATCTATAAATACATGTATGGTTCTGCATTGGTTTGCTCTCATGAACGATCTCTAGGGCTGGGTGATATGGCTTAAAATCCATATCGCGGTATAATTTGAAGCATGTGCGGTAACGATATATATCGCGATATATTCTTTTCTTCTGTATAACGTATTTTACACACTATAAGGCACACTTAAAATCCTTTAATTATCTCAAAAATTGACAGTGTGCCTTATGTATGAATTCTGGTTGTGCTTATGGACCTCGAACCGATTTTATGTGTTACACGGCGAGCAGAAATCTGTCAAAAATGTTTTAGTACGACTTTGGTAAGCTATGAAGACGCACCACTTGATGGATTGTCGGAGTATTACGGCTGCCGTAGTCAGGAGCCTTGCGGAGTAATCTGGGTCCAAAGTCAAAGGAACACTGCGGCATCACTGAGAGTTAAAAACTGTCTAAATTCTTTCATCTTTAATAATAATAATAATAATAATAATAATGTGTATGCGTTAGTCCCCGTAGGGAAATTACTCCTCTGCATTTAACCCATTCACCCAGTGAAGCAGTGGGCAGCCACCAATGCAGCGCCCGGGGAGCAGTGTGTAGGGACCGTACCTTGCTCAGGGGTACCTCAGGGTAGCTGTTCAGTGGAGTCGAACCCCCGACCTTCCGATCATGGGGCAACCACTCTACCTACTGAGCTATCCCTGCCCTGATAATCATTTAATAAAATGATCAGTGTTGCTGCTTTATCAGGTGTAACAATTAAGTTTAACATCCAGGCATCCATGAAAACAGAATTTATTCAATTTAACAGAGTTAGAAGTTAGCAGGAAGTTAGCTCGCTAGTTTCCACCTAAACATGATATGCCATGTTCTGACTGAGAGATTAATAAAAAAAGTAAAACGTACAGCTCTGCTATCACTTCCAACATAAATGAAGACAGAAAAGTAAACAGCAGTGACTTTTGTAGGGTTACTGAAATCGGACTAGCTGGTATATAATGATGTCCTATGTGATCGCTAGCAAAAAAGCCACGTTAGCATAACATTAGCACAGTAAAGCTGAAGGATGAACGCTAACTTTTTTCCACTCGATAAAAGTTAATGTGAGGGTTTCTGGTGGTTAGGGACAAATGCAATTGCATGGCAGGATGCTGTAAATGGACCAAACTTCAGTCAGGAGAACAACTGAGATAATCCATCCACAATACGAGGTTAGTCATTAATATACTGCAACAACATGAGAATAGAGCAGCTGCGAGAGAATTCAGCATTAATGAATCAATGGTACGGAAGTGGAGGAAGCGCAGTAATTTGCAGATGATGTTGTTTGCAGCCACTGCAATGCTTTCGACCAAAACAGGTGCAGCTCGATGACACCCTCAACATGTGCTATGGCGGTAGAGGGGTATAGTCAAAATCTCTACCGTTGGCCAAATTTATATCGTCTCTACCGTTTATACCGCCCATCTCCATAAAAACTGTACAGCTATATGTATTTCTTTTTATGAAAAGGTTTTTGACTAGAATTCTATTTGTTAAGCTATGCAAATTTCCAGAAATTTACTATCTACTTTTGCATGTGCATGTTACAGCTAGAATATAGAATGAGAACCAGAAATGCAATTAAAAATTGTCTATTCTGAATTTGAAGTTTCTGCAAAGCTCTTTTTAAAAGTAATCTGTAAATCATTTGTTATAAAGCTGCTCATGAGCCCTTAATCACAAGCTTTTCCCCACTGCTAATTTGCCTAACTGCTAGGGTGTGAAATGTTAGTGAGAGCCCAGTGTATGAATGTAATCATTTAATTCTTGAAGTTGTTCCCTTTGGTTCTAAACTACTGAAATCATGTAGAAGGCAATTAATTGGGTTCTACAAAATGTCTTTCCTGGTACTGCTTCAGAAATTAAAGCAATGGGATAAACACAGTCAGAGTTTATGGTCTGTTCTATCCACTACTTGGTGTATTACATTTGGGGCTGCTAAAGGATTTCATAATGAAGGTTTGGGATAGACAGCTGCACGCTTTGTGCTTCCCCTCCTCATCTTTTTGGTTGCTCCCTTTTGGGGTCTCCACACCAGATCATCTGCCTCTATCCCTGTCCTAGGGGTCCTCCTCTGTCATACCAACCCTTTGCATGTCCTCCTTCGTTACATCCATAAATTGTCTCTGTGGCTTCTTCTTTTCCTTTTCCGTGTCATCTTCAACCTACAACTGTTAGATTGTTATGGTCATAAAAAGTTGTCTGCAATGTTTTATGATGGAAGCTACAAGTCAAAAACACGTCAGTCAAGCAATAAAGTTTTTCTTTATGTATTGCTTCTTACCCTCTTCTACATGCATTTTGCTAGTCCATGTCCACAACCTCTTAAGTTTGCATTCATATCCATAGTTTACTAAAAAATGTGCCGAGCGCTTAAAACATCGTTTCTGAAATCCTCCTAATTTTTGACATTCGTATCTCTTTTAAAATTATTATTATTCACTATTAGCATTTTAATGATGTATCCAAGTCAAAGTAATGTAAGGGCCTATCTCTGCTATCACAGGGTGGGAGGTGGTGTACAAAGGACAGTTTGCCAGTGCATCATCACAACAAAAATAAAAACAATGAATAAATTAGGAAGCGCTTTCATAAAATATATATAAAGTGATGTACAAATTTACCAGAAGAGCTATTTACTTTGACACTGTCATGAAATGAGTGGCTCCATAGTGTTGGGGTTTATGCGTTTGCCCCACAAATGAAAGATCTGCAGCTTAATCCCAGGAGGAGAGACAAATCTCTTTGGGACTTACAAGTAGTTGGCTTAAAATAGTGCTTTAATGTATTAGACCCTTGATTTCAAAACAATGAATAGAATGAGAAGAGGACTGGATTGGAATTGGGCCTAAGTCTACATTTCTCCTCCTTTTAGGGCCCAAATCGCAGAAAAAATTCAAGAGGCTGATGATGCACAGAATCAAATGGGAGGAACACAACAGCAAGAGAGATGGTGAGATTGTTTTGAATTTTGATTCTTTACGCAAGCATATACAGTATTTTAGTGAGATGAAAATCTCTGCCTTTTATTCCTAATTAGATCCAGATGGTGATGATGATACGAAGAGGAACAACAAGTGTTGGTTGATTTGGGATGTGAGTGAACATTTTTTACACTTTTAATTACAATTTGTTTTTTGTGATGTTGCTCAAGTGTAATAATTCCTTCTGGTTCTTTAGGGAACAGCTAAAGAGCGTAGCTATGGAGAGATTAAGTTCAAGCAGTGCCCCACAGAGAGCATGGCCAGAGAACACTTCAAGAAGCACGGGACTGAACACTACTGGGACCTAGCGCTGAGCCAGAGTGTGTTGGAGACTACAGACGACTGAAACTTGTCAGCGGAGTATCTAGTTTCAGTCAGGGCTCTCTTCCTACAAACCTCCAGATCAACAGCCTCACAGCTAGCCAGCCTTCACTGCTGACTGTCTGCTGCAGGGGAAAGAGGCAATATCAAGAGACTTGAACATTGAAAACAAGGAACAGTGACCCTGTGTGGATATTTTTGTGAGAATGTGTGACTGATCAGGATGTGTGTAGGAACAGTATGTATGTAGGTCTGCATCAGTGTTCATCTTTTTGGCTAGTAGACTCTTCTGTTAGATATTTCCTGTATTATTGAATACAGTCTGGCAGATTGCATTATGTTATGGAAATCATTACATGAGACGTGATGAGATGACGAGAAACTGTCAGGTTACGTAAAGATTGAAGTTTGGTGAAAATAAAACTGCTTTGACTAAAGCACTTCAATAAAGAGACGCCCCACACATTTAGAGAAAACTTACATTTTACAGTTTAAAATGCCTCAATGTGTTTTGTTTTTTTTTTTGTTTAGGTAAAAGGAGGAGTTTGGCTCAGTTGTTGCTATATTTCTCTGTACAGTGACCATCTTAAATAAACCAACTTTAAGCGCCGCCTCCACCATATTTTCTGTAACTGAATTATTTTATTAATATATAAACTATAAGGTTTTGGTAGTGCACTGTTTTCTTTTGCACTTGTGCTTGTAGCTCTAGTTTTGCTCTCCTAATAAAGTAAAACAGGGGGGCGTGTTTTACCCCCAGCAGTCCTCATTAGTTTAGCTCCTCCATCCCCAGCAGCACCACACAGTTGGAAAGATGGCGGCCGGTTCAGGGGCTGCAAGCGGTCACGGCTCACGCAGCTCCACCGCTGCTCTGGAAGCGTCTTTGGATCGGCGTTTTCAGGGAGTTTCAAACACTATGGAGTCAATACAAGGACTTTCAACTTGGTGCATTGAAAACAAGAAACATCACAGCCTTATCGTCCGCTACTGGATGAAGTGGCTCAAGAAATGTGAGTAGCTTGTCACTGAAGCTAATCCGCTAGCTAGCGTATTTTAGCCATTTTTCAAATGGATTTCTGTCTGGACCAGCTACCAGTTTGCAAAACTCGGCTGCAGTTTATTGCGTTAGGGACAAAGTAGTTTAGTGCACAAAAGAGCAATTTTTACCCCCTGAACAAAGTTCAAGTTTTTTGATATGCAGCATATTTATAAGCTAACGCTGCCGTTGCTTGAAATTAGCTGCTAATGTTAGCAAAGCTACTGCTAGCGATGTTTACAGTCGGGCCTCCCGGGGTTCACGGCACTGCGCTTTTAAGCCGAAGAGCAAACATGATAAAAAAGATTATTTTTAGACGGATTTAATCAGCTACATGTTAGCTTTAGTTGGTGCATGGTGGTTTGAGTTGTTCCTGACGGCTGGTCGTATCGAGCATAGTTTATTTATTGGACGCGTGAAGCGATAAAGGAGCGATCCACTTAAATTAAACTCGTATGTCCCTTTCATTGTTATTATATTATTAATTTTTACCGACAAGCTAATTTAACATTTATACTAAAAGTGCAAAATTAACTCAACTAGCTGTAGTTCCAAACTTTCCAAACAAACGGTGATAACGTCGTTTAAACTATCTACACTTCATTTATCTCCCGTCAGATTAGTATTAACGATAATGCCATATAGTGGGTATGTGCAGTGTAGATATCGTGTAATACGCTTTAATTACAGCACCTCACTCTTTACTATTGGCTTCTGTTTAAAATGTGTTAGATAGTTATTATTTAGTTCTGACGTGTTATAATCCCCGTTGACATTTCCATAACGTGTTTAGACTGGTTTCTAATTAATTATATCTTAAGTAGCAGAGTACACGTGCGCAACAGTTCTTACATTAGAAGTAGAAGTTACGTTGTTTGATATTAAATCCTGTCTAGTTAGGTTAAACTTTTATCTAGTAAGGATGTAATTTTGTGCCTTTCAAGCTCCATGCTAGATATCTGAAATGCACTTTTAAATAATAAAATTTATATCTGTACCAGTAATTCTGATTTAAGGTGTTGAGAGTGTAAAGAGGTCTCATAAGAGGCATGAGTCTTATCATTGTAGCTTTCTTAAATCAACATATACTAATTATTTTGCTACATAAGAAATATTTTGTTAATATGTCAGATATATTGGAAACACAATTGCTCATAGATCTTGCTTTTTATGTCTTATGCTTTTTATTAACTTTGTATGTTCCCCTTGTGGATGCGTTGGTTCTCTGTCGGTACTAAAACTTCCTCCCACAGTCCAAAGACGTACATGCTGGGTTAACTTGTGGTTTTAAACTGGATGTGTGTGTGGATGGTTTTGTCTCTGTGTGTTTGCCTTGTTATGGACTGGCAACCTGTCAAGGACTCACATTATTAAGGTCTGGTGACATCTGGTGTAGGCTTCAGCACTCCCCAAAACCCTAAATTGGATGTAGTTCTAGATCCCAAAACATGTAATGGCCAAATAATAAAAAATAAATAGCTGCTAGTTAGTTGTGTTGATTAAATGTTAAAAGAGCCCTCCATAATAGAACAAGTTATCAAGAAGGAGTTATGAAGAGTTGTAGCCTTGAAAGCATCTCCTTAGTCACTGCAGTCATCTCTGCTTTTGCACTCTAACACTATGTTGACATTTCAAGGCGGCACTCTTATCTCTACTCCCTCCATGTACTTGTATCTTATGAGTTTTTATGAATCCTCCTGCATAATAAATCTAATAAGACCAGCCGTAATCGCAGTGTGGAGCAATTCAGTGGAAGGGCAGTTAATCAGCACACTTGTCTGCCAATGCCAAACTGTGCGTTTTTTAAAGAAACTAATTCAGATCGGCACCAAATGTAATGGCTTCTTCCTTTTCCTATTCTCCACCTTGGCCTGGTAGTTTGTTTGCGTAATCTTGCTAACAAAAAGACTTGTATTACTGAAGACAGCTCACCCAAAAGCTGAAGAGGATTATGCATTTTGGTCAGTTGCTAGGTGAGCTTTTTGTGACAGATTCTCATGGATGATGATGAGATGTGTTTGAAAACTTTCATTCTTTGCTTAAAAAAACACCCAAACAAACAAACCGAATCATGTGTTGAGAATGTAGTAACGCTGTTTTTAAACTTTTCCCTCAAGTCCATATAAATTTGCACCTGTTTGTATTATTTAGAGCTAGTCAAAGTCTCTGCAATATACTTCAGTTTTTTTCACTCCCGTTTCTTTAATTTGTGCCCCTTAAGTGTCTACAGTACATTTGATAAGTCTCTCCCTCCTTATCCATTGCTATTAGAAATACATTTGCTGCCTTTATCTGTATTTGTATAGGTTCTGATGGGTTATGGGCTGATTGTTATTTTTAAGCCTGCAGTAAATAAATTTCATCAGCTTTGTAGAATTGTGTGGGAAGAACAAGGCAGGCCAACTGCCCTACATATTCTGTGCTTCTTTATTTATGTTGGTGCATGCATGATTAAATGAAATGGATGCTTGATGTGCTGGTAAAGTCATATTGAAATAGTGCTTCTGTGTTGTTGTTTCTGTTGTAGATTGTTCAAATTCACAAACCAAATTTGGTTCCTGGTTGATGACTTTCCCGATCCGTTCAGGAATGTTCACTGCACCTTTCAGGAATGTTTTAATGAGATACTGTCATTGTAGTAGCAGCATTGTAGTTCACAGCATTATATCCAGTGACACAGCATAAGTAACATGTAAACCCGTATGTACCCTGGGTAGTGTTTTTCCTGGAAACTGTAAGTAACATAACTACTTAACATTTAGTGTAGTTATTTTTTTTTTAAGTAAACTTATCTTTGTAACTCTTCAGTTGCTGCATAATAAAACTGAAGAATATTTTCTACCTGGGATGTTATCTCTGTTTAGCTATTTAGCCAACTGCTTAATGGCCTAAGTAATAGTCATCCTGTCATATGGAGTGCAACTAGCGAGTGTTCCAGCAATGCTCGGTGGAGACATTTGTTTATATTTGGGTGAAGCATCACAGCTGCTAGCAGGTCCTCTTTCATTCTGTTGTACTTTATGGTTTTTGTTTGTTTTCTTTCTTTTTTCAAGTAGAAAAACGTGTGTGTGTGTGTGTGTGTGTGTGTGTGTCTTCCACGTTTAGTGGAAACAGTTTTCTTGCATATATTGCAAAGTACTGTAGATTGTTGGAGGTTGTTGAAGCTAATGTTTCACATACTAAATCTTAATCATCCTAACAATTGCTTTCACTCTCAGACATGCCTGGGCTTCAGCTGTTGTTGGGCACACTCTGTAATAAAAAACAAATGATGTTTCTGTAGTAATATATCATTTCAGAATTTGTACCAGTGTTATCATGAATGATATATGATAGCACAGCCCTAGTAGTCATAAACCCCAGTAAGAAAGTTGGCATAAACTAAAATTTAGAAAGCTGAAATGAACCGTCAGTATTTAAGCATGTTTTCTAATCTTGAGCATGTAATCTATTGGTATGAAAAGAAAGAAAAGTGCTGAAAACACACAAAATCAGCAGACACACTATTGCTGCAGGCTCTTCTTTTTCAGGCTCAGGCCCTGTGTTTTAGAAAGCTAATCTGTCCAATGGGATGTTCTGTTTCAGTGGCTAAGTCCAGTTACTATGTGGGCATTTTTCTTTTCTTTTTCTTTTTTTATAATTCCCACCCTGCATCGCTGCCCACAGAACAATGATGAGATTAGCTTATGCTGACAATACAAATGAACTGCTGTGTGCCATTTGAGCTTTTGTGTGCTGATGGAGACCAGAGCAAACTGATCAGAAGGGACTTTGTTGTAGGGCTGCAACTAAAGATTATTTTGGTAGTTGAATAATCTGCCAATTTTTCTTTGATTAGTCAATGATTATTTCAGTAACTCTCATCGCCTCTTCCTGTTGGGCAGACCTCCTCTTCTAGGCTCCAGTGCCTCACCTGCTCAAGTCTGCCCACCTGTGACTATCATCCTGTTGTCTCATCCCACAGAAAATTAAAATAATTACCCAGGAAAATATGAATTTGAATATAATAAATAAAAATATTAGATAATACAAATTAAAGTGCTAGTAGTATTCAAATAAAAAAATAATAATGTGCAAAAATGAAACCCAAATGGCTTTTGTCCATAAGTACAAATCAAGCTTCAAATTAAATTAAAAATATTCTTTTTTTCCGGTCCAAAATGACAAGTTTCCAAATTTTACAGATGATTCGGTTCATAAATACACGTTTGTAGAGGACATGCTCTGGAGTGAGGCTTGCTCTTATCTTTGAGATAATGTTCCCAGCTGCTGATAACATGCTAAAGATGCTCTCTGTCATGGAGAGGTCAGCCCGTCTTAACTGTTGTCTCTCACTACTCATTTGAGTGAGGCAGCACAATACATGTAATGAGTAACATTTTTCAGTGTGATCTGAGTGGACGATGATAAAAATGCTTGATGGACCTTTTTTTAGATTCCAAAGTGTCTGTCATGGATAATTCAGACCAACCACTGCACCACATAGACAACAGGCAGTGGAGGTTTTTTTTTTTTTTTTTTTTTTTTTTTCAGACTGTTTCAGTTTTTATGCCAAGTTTTAAGAAAGGAAATCTGTCAAACTGTGATACCTATTTTATTTATATTTTAGTTGTTTTGTTTTTTTTGTTTTTTTTTAAAAATCAGTTTTGTCTCACTTTTCTGTTCAGTTCTGCTTATTTTAAACTCTTAAGCTTTGTTGTCATATTGCATTTTTGTAGACTTTGAGTATTTATGTTGTTGTGATTTTCCAACTTTTGGGCTTAATACTGTATCTTTTACTTAATTGTAATTTAATGCATTATAGTATAGTCAGTGTTTCAGTTTATTAGAATAGACACACATCTTGATCTATAATACGCAAAGTATTTTAATGTAGTTCTGGGAGCGGGCTTTATACTTTAATGTACAGCACTGTGGTCAACTCTGTGTTAAATGTGCTTTTTAAATAAATTTGACCTAACAAAAAAAGGTAATGTGTAATTCAAAAGGAACATGACTGAGTAAATTCTCAATTCCTTTAAAGTTAAAAACAAGTGGGGGAAAATCACTTCTAAAGTAGAAAAAAAGAAGATGAAAAAATTGAACACAGTGAAACAGTATTACGTTAATTAAATATTCATTGTTCCTTTATCTTGTCTAATCATGAATAATATAGATTCTAAAATAAATCTTCCTCAGTTTTCTGCCCAACAATACTTGTGTTATTAAAGGATAACAACTAACATCATGATGTTGAATAGCAGTATGTATACTTTGTCCTACTTAGTGACATTTTTATTATTTCACACGCAAGTCTCTCATAAATAAAGTTTTAATGTAGGATTTAGAGCGGAGTTTGATTGAAGAAAGATCTCCTGTCACACAAATTAAAATTTGATTTGTTTGCTGTTTGGGTGTTTTCACTAATTTTCATACAAAGATGTTGTCTCTTAAGTTCTGTTACTACAATTTACACGTTCCTAAAATGCACGGCATTGGTTGTGAAAGGATAATTAATTAATTGGTGGTTAAACTCACCTTCCTTGCTGTCACAGCACTACTGGGAATGCACATGCAGAGATTTAACTAAGCCACAACCTCAGTTTCCACAGGTTGAGACTTATTTGTGTTAATAGGTGGTACTGATGTAGAATTTCCTAAACACCTCACCTATAGGTAATACTTTAGCTGTGCAAGCAAAACAGAAAACATCTTTTAAATTTATAAAAGGAAGAGGGAGAGAGCTGCTTATTTAAAAACATACCAAGTTCAAAGTAGATCATACAACAGTATGCAAAAACAGATGATCCCACACATGCATACAGAGATTCCTTTTATTAGTGAGATGAGTGTTTTGAGTTTGACTTCAGGTTGAACAGCTATTGTTAAAGATTTAAAAGACCTTTTTATACAGCTCATCTCTCCTTCAAATCAGGGCAATGCTGAGCTAGTTAACTGACCTCACTAATGGCCACATGAATTACTACTGGATTAAAGTTATTAATATTGGATTAAAACAATAAGTAAATGTTGGTTTTAAAATGTTACAAGGTTACCCACCACCAGACTAATGAGAAGTTGTAATGAATGGTTGTGTGTAGGTTGTGTCGGAGTAAACTGGTATATAATCACTTGAATGGAGAAATTTGTAAAGCATTCTGCAGCAGGATGCAGTTAAGATGCAGCGAAAGAAGGCTGCCAAGCTCCTCGTGCTTAGTCACAGACTGACACTCTGTGTCTTTACTGTTGTGCCACAGGTTTCACTGATATTTAAAATTGATATTATGATGGAACTGATTTAATAGTTTCAAATTAAATTTAAATGCATAATATTGTGTTTTGTATGTTAATTATTGCTATTAAGAAACTACTTTAAAAAAAGGTTTTTAAAGGTTTGTTTTACCAGCCTAAAATTTGCTGACTTTTGGGGGTTTAATTAAAAGGTCAGGAACTCAAAAAGTTATCTTGGCACAGCTTGCTGTATATAATGGAAGGTAACGAGGTGAGAGCTGAGGCAGAGGAAATACTTTCACCTCCTTTTCTTCTTGTTTATTGTTATTATTATTATTTTTTTTTAACAAAGTTAATTTACTGGTAGATTAACCTTTAAATTATTGTGTTTATAAAAGGCTGCTTCTGTTTTAGACTGAGGTGATAATCCAGTCTAATTCAAATGTAAAAAAACACATTAAGAGGTTTAGATATTTTTATATACGACATTTATTTCCCAAAATCCAGAATTTAACCTGTAGTATTGTTTACTCCCTAAAGCAGCAAAACTCATTGTGTCCTTGCCACAATTGTATTCCTTCTTGAAATGGAAACGTATGCATAAGTTGACTGATCCAGACCATCACAAGAAGAAACGATCTTCAGCTTTTTGCTGTAGCTATAGTATCTCTACAGTGATGGTAACTGAAAGTTTTCCAGTTCTCCAGGCCTCTTACAATAATGCGGTAAAATAAGTCAGAGATGTTGTGGTTTAGCCAGAGAAACAGTAGAGATGTTTGGTGTAGACTGCAGATGGCTTTCACGGGTCATCTGTCCAAAAGTTCAAGTTGACTAAATTGGAGGGCCTTTCAGCAGGAGGATGATAGTTAGCAGAGTCGGAAAATTCACCAAGGAGTGATTAAAAAGTGACGTGAAAAATAATTGAATCCTATTTGATTTCTTTTTAAATGTTTTATTGAGATTTGAAATTGGATATACATGCAAGTATTTTTTTCTGGGAGACTTTGACTTAAGCTTGTTAAAATTTTCAAAGACTGGTGAATAAACACATGCAGAAGTCGTTTCTGCAAAAGAGGGCAATGCTAGCTCCTGAGGCTAAGACTATACCTTGTTGTTTATTGAATAAATGACTGAATTGGTTTTCCCTTGTTGGCGTTCAAGTATACTGCTTTCATCTGTAAGCACAGTATCTAATGTTGGCTTCCATTCACATCCAGCAGCAGCTTTCACTGGATGTGAATGTTTCCACAAAAGCAGAAATTTTGTGTTATGGTAACAGTTGCAAAGTTGCAGTAACCAAGTAGAAACTAGTGTAAATAGGCTAATAGTGATCTAAACTCCAGATTGAGTCCTTTATTTCTCTGCTTTTCTTTTTTTCAGCTGATAACAATCACCGCTTGAATCTTTTCTACCTTGCCAACGATGTGATACAAAACTGCAAAAGAAAGAATGCCATCGTTTTTCGTTCAGCCTTCTCAGAGGTTCTTCCTAATGCTGCTCAGCTGATCAAGTAAGTACATAGTGTTTATTCTACGGTACTGTTCACCCATCACTGCATTTTGTTTCTCTTTTAACCCGTCATGCCTATCACTAAAAAGGTATTAAGGTCTGTGTGTTGTTTATCATTTTACTCTGTTAGAGATGGGAAGGTTCGCAGGTCAGTGGAAAGGATCTTTTCCATTTGGGAAGAAAGAAGTGTGTATCCCGAGGAAGTCATTGCCCAGTTCAAAGCCAACTTGAATAAAAAGGAAAAGGAGCGAGAGAAGCAGAAGGAAAAAGAAAAAGAAAAGGAAAAAGACAAGGAAAAGGAAAAAGAAAAGGAAAAAGAGGCTACACCTGCAAATGGTCAGTTTGTCACTTCAGAGTTTTGTCAGTGTTTTGTTTTTGTTTTTTTTGTTTTTTTAAAAACCAAACTATATATTATTCTTTACTAACATGCCAGGAAACTTTTATTGCATGAATGTGTTACGTATGGTAGATGCAGAAATGACTACTTAGGAAGAACAGCAATGTCCAGAAAAAGAAAGACCAGAACTTTCTTTACTAGAAATGATGACAATGTGAAAATGTTATTCAAAATATTTAAATATATTAAATATATTTATAAGGTCATCATGGTAGCAGGAAACAGGAAATTAACAATCTCAATGCAATGCTGTAAATACTGGAGGTTTAATTAGTTGGTTTTAAAGTCAGTTATTCACTTCGTGGTTATTTGAAACGACGAAGGAAAGTGAAGCAAAATTGCTGACTTCAAGTTATTCGAGTATGAAGACACATTGTTAAGACATGGGAGAATATGATTGATTACAGTTGGTATTGGGTTTGGCTTAAGCTGCTGCCCCTGCAACCCAACCTCTGAGGATGGATGGATGGATGAAATAGTTTTTTTACCCCTCATCCATAAGAAGCTGATAGTATATTGTCGGCACCCTACTGGGCAGGTGGGCAGGCAACATGAACTCCCAAGTTTGTGAATGCGATAACTTGAGAAATAGTCACCTAGGATTTTCGAAACTTTTTCAAACTAAAAACTAAAGTCTCAGTGACCGTGACCTACCTCAATAAATTCAATTCCTGTTTGGTAGTACACTCCTCTGGTCAACCTGCTGGTAATTGGGAGTGTTGTAAGTTGCTAGTTATTAAATTTGTACATTGATGAACAATATAAATTTTAAAAATGCTTCAATAGATTTTAAAATATAACTTGGTGGCGCTGCTGAATAAAGTATGTGTGTGGGAAAACGCTGTTCAAAGAAAACTGAAAGTCAGCAATTTAACAAAAAGTCTGTTTGAGGTGCTAAAATACTGAGGTAGTGTGGGCACTGCTGAAAACGTATTAGTGTGGGCATAGGTTACTAAATCATCCTTAAGTTAACGCTGTCTGTTTGGAATATTTCCAGAAACCTTACAGTGTTTTTAAAGTAATTTCTTTTTACTCTCTAGCTCCTGCTAATTCCAAAGCTGCCCTGAAATCCAAGATTGTGGCGGAGTTCACGGTAGGCCTTCTTTGTGTTTTCCTGGATTTTTCTTTTTTCTTTTCTTTTCTTTTCTAAAAAGCCTGAAAATCAACCACAATATAACAACATCTTGTGATGTTAAATCATTTGCACTCTCTCTTTTCTAGCCCCACTCCCTCATTGAACAATTGTTAAAATATAGGCAAGCTGTTGCCGAAGAAGAGTTTCAAGAAAAGCAGCTGTCAGCTCTCCGGGTGGATGTCTGCAGCACGGAGGCCCTCAAGAGACTTAAAGGTCAGATGTAGGGCTGGGTATCGTCACTGATTTCTAGAATCGATTCAATTCCGATTCACAAGGTCCAGAATCGATTCGATCCACGATTCGATTTAATTCGATTCGATTCGATTCATTTCGATTTGAATCTGGGAAATTTTGACAGTCAGAAATATTATAATTCAGATTAGTACATTTACATATTTTTGTATCTATAAAAAGGAAGCTGACACACGCAAGACTTTATCAAAGGTGTGAGCGTCACAGCAGATGCCTTTGTGTCAAAGTAGCTGAAGATAAAACACAGAAACACATGAAGGTGATTTTTCCTGGCCTGGGATTTTATAAAAATATTCTGCAGTACATCAAAAACGAAAGAAAACCATTAATCAACATATGAACATTACCTCTGAAGTTACAGCGGTTTTATTAGAGACACGGCTAAGCATTTTGCATAATTTTAAAAAGTTTAAATTTGTTCAGCATTGAACGGCAGAAATTAGGTTTTCTTTTCGGAAGTATATAAAACGGAAAGAAAAAAAAAGTCGGCCGATAGCGCTGTAAACAAAGGTAGACTTGTGCATAACAAGCAAGCGAATAATGCAGAAAACCATACAGAGAGAGAGAGGGAGAGAGAGCTGTGCATCATGGTAGAAGCAAAACAGTAAAAGTAAGAGTGAATACATGACGATGTTTGTGTGAAGTGTAGTTTGGATCTTCTTTTGCTGCTGGTTCGGTCAATATTGTTTGGAGAGACATCAAACTAACAGCTTTAGAATCAGCGCATAAAGGGCGTGAACACAAAGCGCGGACCCGCCGACAGATCAGAATCAGCGGGCTGTCGGCTTTCAGCCCCGACTGTGAGAAATTCGACATCTGATTCTGATCCGCGGGCTGCGCTGTGTGTTTAAGTCTTTGTGCAGAATCCGTGTTCCTGCTCTCATTTACTGTTTTAGCTGTTTGGTGGTTGTTGAAGTTTTGTGAGATTTCACCTGAGATTCTGGCATTTCGGGCAAAATAAATTTATATTAAAAAATCATTTCAGGATTTTAATGAATGGATTTTACGTAATCCAAGCCAGAATCGATTTTAATCGATAAATCGATTATAAAAACCCACCCCTAGTCAGATGTCACTGGGCTTATTTGTACATCAGTGCACACCTGTTGTCTTCTGTACTTTGTCTTAAGTCTCAAACATACTGGATTTTTATGTCCTTTCAAAACAAGTATACATATCACTAGCAGGGGTCTTCCTGGCTTGTTACAGGCCTTAGGTGTGGGCATGGAGGGTAAAGTTAAAAACAAACAACAAAAACATGGACTTGTGATGGTTTTAGACAACACACCTGTACTTTAATTGTACCTAAAGTCCTTTTAAAAATAGTTTTCTACAAGGCAACACATCCCTCACTGTCACAACACTTTATACTCATATCAACAACTCAAATTGTTGCACTTGTTAAAGTGAACCAATTTATTTTCATCTGATAATTGCTTTTTTGCTTTTACTTTTGTATTTTATTGTAAATTAGTCTGCTTCAGCGATGTTACAGAATCTAAAAATTGAGTCTCATCTTTCAACATTTGTCCTTTATGACATGCAGCACACTGAAGGAAACTGTTTGCTTAAGACATGCTCATAATAAGAGAAATCTATCTTATCTTAAGTGAGGGTGCTCCCTGTTGTAGTGTGCGGGCAGCAGAACACGTGATTAGCACTAGCTTGTGGTGGACGTACGGGACTATTAGTTGTGCTGCTTGCATATTGACACAATCTGAAACCACAGTGCGGGTTAAAAACCCAAGTAATGACCAGTCTGACTGGGACAGACATTTGTGTTCTCACATTCTGAAATGCATCAGCTCAGCTTTATCACCAGGGAGTTTTGTTTGTTTGTTTTAAACATCTGTCTCAGTGCAAAACTCACTGATGAACTGTGCTTAGTTCCCTGATATCTGAGCTTATAAATGAAATAATTTAACAAATTACATGTTGAGGAGATTTGAATTCTCCACATGCATTTGAAATGTTTTTTAGTACTGGTAAGTTTTTCTCTAGCCTCAGCTGAAAGCTCTTGCACAGCCAGTACACACATTAAACACACACCGTAAACAATGGCTGTTAAGTCTTTGCATCTTATTTCTGAAAAGGCCCATGTACCAGTTCTGAGAATGGCATCGGTGAAAAGGGTTCATCGATAGGTCAATGGATTATTCTTGTTAAGCTGGATGCAGTTCTCTGAAAAAAAAAAAAGTGTGTTATTTATTTTTCCCCTGATGCATTCGGCATCAGCACTGACCTTCTGACTGTTCTGTTAGCTTTTTTTCTGATTTAACTTTTTAAAAATTGAGTAAACCTTGTGTTTAATGGCTTGCTTGTCAACTGTCTCTTGTGTTAGATAAGGCAGGGGGGAACAAATTTGCCAAGGACTTCGAGGATGGCAGCCTGAAGCTGCAGGAGTTTGTCAGCTTCCTGGAGAAAGAGTTGAAAGCAGGACCTCCTCTGCTGGAGGCTCTGGGAAATGCAGATATTTTCTACGAGATGCAGTACAAGGAAGTTAAGATTGTGGCCAATGTAGGTGTTGTCTTTTGTAAGATGTAAAGATATAAAACAATTAGAGTTAGTTGGTCTTAAAGTGGAAATATTCAAGCATATTCTTTTAAAACATTAAAACTAATTTATTTCATTGATTGGTGATCCAGCTATTCCACCGTTTGAGCTTAATTTTGTTTCTCTCTTCAACGTTCTCCTCAGGCTTACAACGCATTTGCCAATCGTGTGGCCAGTCTTAAAAGGAAGTTGGATTCCCTCAAGTCCACTCTACCTGGACCTGAGGACTCTCCCATCCCCTCACCATCTGAAGATGCCCCCTCCCCCACTGGCTCTGACTCACCATTTATGGCAATTGCGGCTAGCAGAGCCCAGCTCGATCCAGATCTGGACGGAAAGGCCATGGATGAAGGAGAAATGCAGAGTGACAACAGAGACATGGAGGACATGGATATGTCTGACGAAGAGACTGATGCTGCAACTGCAGGCGGTGAGTGTCCTAGATCTGTGGTTGTGCTATGATATAATTTTTTGTCTCCAAATTAATTCATTAGAAAGTTAAGTTGCAAAGCTGCAGACTTGTGATTCAATTTTGAGAATCTATGAGCTCATTGAATTTCCTTCATTCTCAGATGATAAGAAAGAAAAGCCAGCCGCTGCCATGTCTAAGGCTGCAAAGTCAGATGCGCCTTCAAAGCTTCCAAATCCGCCTGCGAAGGCCTCTAAGAACAGTGCTTCTGCTACTACCACCACAACCACCCCAGTGACTCCCACATCTGCTACTCCTACAAGTACCCCAGCCACCCCTCTGGGTGTCAATCTGGCCAAGGTGGACCTGGGAAAGATTACCTCCATTCTCAGCTCGCTAACCTCCGCCATGAAGAATACAGGTATGTTTATGGAAGAGGGATATGACTTTCTGTGTTATGCTTGGTGGTTATTAGACAAAATTTAAAACAAAACAAGACAAACTGTTCTGTTTTGTGAAAAAAAGGGGGGGGAAATCCAGGACTAGACAGGCTTTAAAAGTGTTACTTGATATTAATTTAGGCTATCTTCCTTCTAAGATCAGCTTCTTATGTGCCTCCAGACTACTTTCCACATCAACAGCAAACATCATTTGTGGGCCATCATTTGTGGGCCATCATCTGTGGTGATGAGACTATGATATCTAAACTTGTAAGATCAGGACAGTTACAGGTTTGCGCACTGTGAACTTCAGAGAGTCAATGTGAAGTTCTGCTCTAACATTTTAGGGCATGTCGAGGAAAACATTAGCGCAAGCGCCGTGAACTGAACTGTGGTGTGTTCACCGTCGGCCATACATACCAGAAGGAGCCGTTTAAGGGGACAGACCTGGACTTCAAGTTCTGACCTAAAAGATGATCAGCTATGGATGAGAATATGATTTTTGAAAGGGAGATTTTAAATACGGGAAGATTTTTAGGTTCTTTTTTTGTTTGTTTGTTTTGTTTTGTTTTTTTAAAGCCTCTCGGCTATAAAAGCTTCATTCTCACACCGCTGAGCGGGCAGGTGGTTTAGAAACCCAAGTTTGTGAATGCAATAACTCGAGAATGAGTTCATACTGTAGGTGCATCTACTGAAAAGCTCAGATGAGTTTTAATGTCAGTGACCTTGACATCAAGGTTAAGGGTCAGTGGTCAGGTTATCTGAAAATCACCTGATTTTCCAGTTAATAGCATAGGTGCATTTACTAGGAAGCTGAAGGGTAGAACTGGCAGCTGCCACTATTTATTTTTGTTATTTTCTTTTCTCCATTTCTCCTTAATTCTAGAACTTTCTGATTGTACTTTTTGTTTTATAATAATTTGTATTCATTGCAACATTTTCAGTTGAATGTTCTAGAATTAACTACATTGATCACTTATCTTTTCAGACTTGAATCTAGATGTTATTCAACCCTGACTGTGCTCACAAAATATGAAATGCTAATTGAAATAATAGACTAACTGGCGTGATTCATGCTGGGAAAAAATCTTTCTGAAACTTCCACTAAATGATGCAAGGTCTTAGAGCCAAGTGAAAGCATAAGACTGCAGATTTTTAGTCTTTTGAATATTATCAACAAATGTGCTTATGTTTCTCACTCATTTTTAGCCCTCCCTCAAGAGCCTGCAATGGGTTAGTGAAGCAATGTTAACAGTATTTCCAGGAATATATAATGACCTCTGCATTACATGAACAACTCTCTTGGAAACTGTAAAAGTGGTTGTGGTTAATTATCTCTGGAGCCATTTCCAAATAAGCCGCCATTACATTTTTCTGTGTAAAGAAGACACACATCACCCAGCGCAGCTCAATGATTTGTTTTTTTAATTATGTCTGGACAACAGGGGAGCTCTGTGGAACAGACTAATGAGCAAAGTCAGTTGTTGACCATGCAGCTCATACTTGCTGGTTAACTTTAATGTTGTTTTCAATTTATTGTTGGAACACAGAACATTTTTTCCCGTTTAAGACTTTTTGTTTGATTCAGTACATTTAAAATAATTTTGTTAAATTTTTGGGGCTGCTTTGATCTTTCTCTCTGCAGCAAGCCCATCACCTCGTCCATCTCCTGGGACACCCACAACCCCATCTGGCCAATCAGCAGCCTCCAAAGGAACCCCTCCAAGCCCTGCCTTGGCCAGTATCCTGTCACGTGTTGATATCACACCTGAAGGGATACTTAATGCTCTGTCTAAAACCAACACAACAGGTAAGATCCATATATTTGGCTTATTGAATTTCTTTAAGAATGACTAACGAAGTGACCTTGTTTCAATATTTGTCACACTTTGTTTTTGTCAGGTTTGTCCTCTTTCCTGCATAGTGTGACTAACACCACCTCTGGTGCTGCTGCTGGTACACGAACCTCCCCAGAATCAGCACCTTCTAAAGCTCTGCACACCAGCACCCCGACCACCCCAACTACCCCAAAAACAAAAGCTGGTCTGGGGAACAGCCACAAGCGAGAAACACCTGGAAGAATCAGAGACTGGGGGAGAGAGAGACAACTGTCCCCTCCTCCTCCACCACCTCCCCCTCCTCGCCCCTCAGCTCCTTCTGTCTCTCCCCCCAGCTTAGAATCCAAAATCAACAGTTTCCTGCAGGGTAATCCAGGTTTTAGTCTCGCTCTTGGTGATGTTAGTCCTGATGGGGTGGATGGGACCCCAGTGAGAGATGAGGCAGCCGGCACCCCAACCCAGGATGAGATTATGGACACACCTGCCAGTGTGCCAGAATCTGTGGGCTCATCTGGAGGTCATAACCTCTCACCCACAGCCTACCGCAATGAACCCTGGGATGCAGCTATCACCCCGTCGGGAAGCGGCAATGATGGAGACTTCCTACCCACCCCCCGATATGGCGCTGGAAGAAAGAGCGGCACAAAGTTAAAAGACAATGAAGTGATGCATGTGAGGAAGCTGGTCTCCTCTTCTCCTAGTAATGACATGAAGGGTAAGAAGGATGATCAGCAAAGTCAGCTAAGGATGATGGGAAACAACAGAGCAATGGGAGAGAGGAGGCCCTGTGCCAGCTCTCGTAAGGCAAGCATTGGTTCAGATGAAGGAGGTCAGTGTGGAAAAAAAGAAGACAAGTTAAAAGGTCAAATGTCTCCAAGTGGAGATGGGAAGGAGGGGCAATACCATCGTATTGAGACACTTGTGTCACCCTGCACCGAAGGGGCACCCATTCAAACTCTAGGCTACTCTAATAGACCGCTCACTGGAGAGCGCATAAAGACAGTAGAGAGCATACGCGTGATTGGTCGAGGCTCTCGACGGGGAGGAGGACCTGGAAGTCGACCAGGAGGAGCCATGTGGTATGAAGAGGAAGGATACCTGGAAGCTCAGCCTCCCTCACCACAACTTGTCCCCCCTCCTCTTAACATTGGCCCAGGGGGCACAGAGGACATGACCCCCTCTATGCCTCCTCCTCCCCCACATCTCCTAATCCCCCCACATCTTCACCCTCCTCCGCCCCTTCCTCATCTCCCTCAAACTCAGTATCAGTTGCCTTACCACACAGAGAACATCCAGACTCCTCCTCCATCACACCTCCACCAAGTTCCTCCTCCTACATCTCCCTTCTTCAGCACACCTCCAGCAATCCCTAGACCCCCTCCACCCCCAATACCACAGCGCCATTCCCCTCCACCTACTCACCCTGCTGTACCCACTGCAGTCATGGTAGGAGGGGTGATGGTCCCTGCTGACCGGCCTCTGCCACTTCCTCACTCAGTCAGACCTGAAGCTGCAGAGAGAGGTGGAGTAGGGCCAAGAGGAGGCAAAGTGGCCCCCCCACCCCTCATGTCATCGTTGCTAGGCGAGCCCCCTAAGCTTCCCCGCCCCGGCACAGTAAAAGAGCCCTTTGTTCTCTGCCATGCACCCCCCCTCCACCGTCCAGGTACCCCTGGTGTTCCTCCACCTTTATTGGGTAGAGTGAAGGAGCCTCTGAATCTACCTCTTCCATCCCCGTCTCCCTCTCCCACATCATCTGCAACCTCGCCCTCCACACCTAATTCCCCTGCAGTTGACACTGCTCCTTCGCGCTCACTTACCCAGTCCGCTGCCCTTCCTCTCCAGAAACCTTCTGCTAGTCCTCCAGGGCAGCCCCGCAACCAAAACCCTAACCCTGTTCCCCTCCTCACCTTGCCTACTCCTCGGCCTCCAATCCTCTCCGTTCCCATCTCACAGAGATCCCTGCTGCGAGGCCGAAACCCTCAGCAGCATAATCAAGATCTACCCATAGGGGGGTTTCGTGGGGGCAAGCGTCCCGGGCCTCCGTTCACAGGTGGTCCCTTGCATGCACAGAAGAGGCCTTTCCTACCCCCACGCTACTGAAGTGGTCATCTGCGACAAGCTGAATGAGAAGTGCAAGCCACACATCTAGCAGTGCAGTGTGTGTGTTAGCCCTGCTGGTATGAGCCCAGATATCTTTACTCTGTTAATTAGCTTGAATTAAAACTACCTTAGGTTGTGTGTAAATAGCTGATTTAAATTGTCTTGCTTCAGCCAGGTAGCCAGTCATCTAACACTGCACAGTAAAGCTAAGAGGTTATCAGTTTCATAGTGCAGATTGTTATGTAACAACCAATAATCTTTTTTCTTTTTCCCCCACAACAATTCTCCATGCACAAGTTTTATTCGCTCTGTTGCAGGAATTGCATACCTGTAAGAAGAAAAAAGCAAAATAGTTCAAGAAAAATTAAACTACATTTCAGCCCTTTCAGACATGCTGGTGGCTTCGTTCGTCTGTTACAGTGACGGCATTCTGTCATTCAGACATGGGTTGCTTTTTTTTTTTTAATGTTGATGTTCCTCGTGGCTTAGGGACATAACCATGAGCTACATGGGAATTGCCATACTGGATTATTATGTGCATCCATTGAAGTCTTATCCACAGACTTGTGAAGATTACTTATCTTAGCCATTGTTCCCTAAAATAGGGGTCTTTATATTTATGTCCATGTCTGTGCTGTAGCAAGTGATGGCTATTCCTGCCCCTCCCTCATAGGCTGGAAACTAAGTTAATCCAGTTAAAATACGATGTCTATGTTATATAGCGCGATTGTGAATATTACCACTGTACTGGATCCCACTTAGTAAAATTATAGAAAAGTGACTAGAATGCTTATTCAGACATGAAGCGAACAAGTTACAAGAGATAATTGAAAATGAGAGCGTGTCTGAAAGGGGCTTCAGAGTTTTCCTGTGTGATATATTTTTTATTATTATTATTTTAATCTGAGAAGAGAGATGCTGGATAAAAGAAAAATGGGTCTCATGATACTGAGGAAAAACAGGGCAGTAGTTTGGCTTTTTGGGAAATGCGTTTGTTGGCTTTTTTGTTTTGTAATGAAGCTCAATATCACTCATCTCCAGTATGCTGTAGATGACGCTTAACATAAAAACTGTAAACAGTTGAAAACCTAGATCAGGAAAAAACATCTAATTTGTTTCACCCATACAAAACGGACCTTTTACAGGGGATAATGAGCATGCAGTGACTTCTGAGATAAATTTCACAGCAACAGCACAACTCTAAGAAGTCACAATTTTCCAAGAAGTCCAAGCTGTTTTGCCCGTACTTCCAGTCTTTGTACTCTACTAAGCTCATCTGTGTCTGCATCATATTTAACAGATGAATAAGAATTACTGCATTTCCCAAAAGTGTCAAAGTAAAAAAACAAAAATGTCGGATTGAATTCATGACAGTAATCTCTTCTTCCATGAGAGAGAGAGAGTGTGTGTGTGTGAGAGAGAGAGATTTGAAGTGATTTCTGTTTCAGGTGAGATTAAGACTTATTTCCAAACTACCCGCTGTAAATAATATTCTTCTGCTCAACCTTTTTCCACCCTTCTGTCACTCTCACTGTATATTTCTAAGCTTGTAAATATAAAGACTGAGTTGACATAGCCCCCCCCCCCTTCTTTTTTTTAAGCTATTATCTCTGTACATGAGGACAGTGATCGTTGTTCACGCACCCCGTCTTTACTGTGATCGAGGCCTTGGATAAGCTTTAGCCCAGAAGATTTTCTCTCCAGTACCTATCATGTGTTTATGTCCTCCTTTTGCGAAACCACCGCACAGAAGAGGAGGCTGAAGATAATTATGCATTTTTATTTCCTATATATAAATGTCTACCTGTGCGCGCTTCACATTAGACTGAGTCATGAAGATACTCAGTAGTGGATGATGGGTTGGGAGGGAGTATTAGACTTTGAACCACACCCTTGCTAGCCTTCAATATGTACTCTTGAATAAAATCCAGAGTTTCAATTCAACTGGGAGGGGGAGGTATTTTTATTTGGTCACTATCATCACTTGAATTGAGCTGTTTGACTTTACCTTTCAGATTGTTCTCATGCATTTGCACAGCTACCATTACATTAACATTTAAAGCCTTTGTTTTTCAGCTGTGCTTTCTTGCTAGGTAGACTTGGTGCTTTTCCATTTGTAGGAACCCACAGATGGTGTTTAAGCTAATTAGGATTGCATGTAAAATGGTTCATTTGAATACTTCCAATTGTTTTGGCCCTTTTCTCTATATTGCTAATTTCATGCTTTTGCTTTCAAGCGTCTGTGCTTACCTTGTGCTCACATGGGCTTCATCCTAAAACACTTGTGCACCTCTCACCACTTTTAAGAGGTAAAATAACAACGAAGAAAAAGATTAGCACGATGGCCTTAATGCTCCCTCTTGTCCAGGAATTGTTTCCATAATGCTGACCTCTCTCATACATTGGTAGTAGTTTACCTCTACAAGTCAGAGGTGCAGTGGTCTCACATCTCTAGTGTTTGATTCAAGTGTGTGTTGAAGCTGAAATTACAGTTTTATCAATATGCTGAAAACCTTCCTGCATAAAGCCTCTGAATACATTGTTTAAAAAATATACCCAAATGTAACCACAAAGCATATTTGTCACTACAGCGTTGGCACACTGGTGTTTTCCTGAATGTTTATACGTCTGTTACCACCCTCTGTAAATTGTTATCTTCACAGTCACATGTAGGAGCAGCTAATAATCAGTTTGCAGTGTTCACATTGCACACAGAATAATTGTAAAACATCTTCAAGTTCACCTTCTCGTCCCTTCCTCGTGACCTTAAGATAACTTGGTTTGACCAATTGAAAATGACTGACAAAACTACCAGCCTGTTTGTGTGTGTGTGTATATATATAAGTTGAACTGCTTTCACTGCTGTTCTCATCAATGATGCTATATCACCGCCCTTTGAGTGTCCAATCTTTTCTGGTGTGATGAACATGCACACATTCTGCAGCTTTTATTTTTGTCACAGTGAATATATGCATACTTAAGGGGGGAACTATATCTTATGATATTATTTTTAAGGATCAAAACTATTAGAGGGGTAACATTTTCAGTGCTTTAATGAAGTGACTTAAACCAGCCTTCACATATTGGCAAATACTTTTTTTTTTCTTCTTCTTTTTTTTGCTTTGCAGACTGTAATCAGTCTGCTCTATTTGCCATTTTCTGTATTTGTTGTTGTTTTGGTTCATTCTGTTTAAAAAAATAACAAAAACTAAACTTGCACACTACACCACACACTGTTGCTGGAAAGCCACACTTTACACTCAAGTTCATTTAAAAACCCTGTACCTACTTCTGGACCATATTTGCAGAGCTCACTTGAGACATTGTGACTGAGTGATGACTCACCTCTAGTGTGTAATTAATATGCCCACAGTAAGACAAAACAGTGGCTGCACAGTGTTCAGCAAATAATTATTTTTTTTACATTTATTTAATTTAACATGATGCAGGATAATTTATTCTTGTTGTGGATATTTTCTGCTACACATTAGGGCCCCTGTTCCTGTTAATCTGCTGCTAACACTTTTAAAATGTCATACAGTTGAAATACAAGGTCTTCAGTGCTAATTAAGAAATCTGAACCGTTGGGGAAAATACTAGATCGACTTTTTGCCCTTATAGAGGCCAACAGACTTGTTGCGTGTGGAGCATTTTAATTGCAAAGGGCTTTTACCTAATTTTAACATGGACATGATGTTAAACCAAACACAGTTTTAAAGCCTTACCTATAATATGGTTTAATCTGCTAATTAAGGTGATGTCACCAAGTAATTGCTGAGGTAATTTAAAGCTGAATGCACTGTATTTACACTGTAAAGTCCAGTAGATTTCTCTCATAGAGCTGTAGCTCCCCCAAGCGGCAGAGCAGAAGTACTTCGGCTACTGCAGTCTTTAAGTCGTCCTTGATGAAGCCGCTCCGTCTCTCCGTTGGGTTGTTTTACCCACAATTTCTAAATCCAAAATATAATGACGCCCCTTTTCAGAGTCAGCTGGTTTGTTTACTAATATTCTCAGCTTTTTAAGTCTGTTCACAAAATTAAACGGCCAGTGAATAGTTTTATAATTAAAATTATTTAGAGCTTTTGACAGCGAGTCTGTAGAGGGCAGGGTTTAAAATATGTCCGTTATTTTAATAAGAGCTGCAGTGAATGTGGTTTTCGGTGAAAGTCAAACTGTATTCATCTTTCCTCCCTACGTGTTTTAAAATAAACTTGTACTTTGGGCACTAAACTGATGCACACTTGCAGCAGGCTCGGGAAGCTAAGAGCACCGATTCTGCTGCTCAGCTTGTGGCCCCGTCGTGATGCAGCAGGTCGGTGCTTCTCTGAAATTACTTTGTTTTGCACGCAAGCTCTCAAACACCGTTTAGCAATGTTCTCCACAAACGAGAACTGTCGACGCATGCGCTGTTTCGTGTAAATTTCAGCATATGTGACTCCAGTCTGAAGTGCCTGACCGGACTGCGTAATTTTATTTTTGAAGGCTAGAGATGTTTTTCCTCATCGCGCTCTTTCTATTTCTCCTGCGTTTATTTTGCGCGCCCTGGCGTAGACGTCAGGAGCGCGCACGCTGAGACGGAGCTCCGTCATAACTTTTCAGTCTTTACGTCAACGCTGCTGTCAGTAACCCGTGCTTTCCGGTGTTATGGCCGCTTGCAGTGAAGGGGACAGTAATGTGTGGTAATGGTGAATGAAGCGGTTGTTTTAGGCAGGGGTGTTTGGTATGGCGGTGACGCAGCTGCTTCGGCTTGTTACCTGTCGTTGGACAGCTCGTGCGACCCTTTGCGCGCAGAGGAAGTACAGCAAGGTGCGGTAAAGCAGTGCACTGAGTGAGGCTAACGTTAGCAAGCAGCACTGTGTTTTCAGTGAGTGTTGTGAGCTGCTGTTGATGCTCCTGTCTGTTAAATGTGCTATTGGAAACATTTGTCGTGTGGTAGCTAAGATTAATGTGCTTTTAATTCGGTTTTATCGTAATTTTGTTTCATGTTTTGGCTTTTTTGGATAGCCATACCCGGTTTGTTAATGTATGGGAAATGGTGATGAATGCAAAGTTATAACTTTGTTTTTAATTTAACTTAAAAATATTTATTTCATATTGAATTTTCAGTTATTGTCGAGATTGGATTTTTCTGTTTAGTTTTTGCTGTTAAAAATATTTGTTAATATTATTATTATTAATAATAATAATAATAATCATGTTTTGTTTTTTTTTTACACAAGATTTAGACAAACCAGTATTACAATACGAACAAGACTCATTTACAATAAACTTCAAAAAAAGTGTCCTGATGCTTTTTGTGTTGACAAATCAGCTCAGTACCAAAACAAAGAACTTTGTGGACTTTATGGAAGTTTTGTAAGAAAAGTTAGTTTTTGTTTTTTCTAAAAGTCTAAAGAGGTGTTTTTGTTTACGGTCAGTTAACTACATTTGTTTTTGTTATAACCAACTAAAATAAGTACTGATATAATAATACATGGGTAAAAAATTTTGGATTTTCTTTAAGGCTATTCCTAAAATGTTAATTCTATTTAATTTTACCTTGGGGCCATGGTGATTAAAGGTATTATGGCTTATTAATTAATTAATTGAACAAGTTTAAAATCCATTCCAGTTCATTAATTATGTCATCCCAACACCTGCATAGTCTTATAAAGTAGTCCTTTATATCCTTCATAGATGAAGAATTGTCTTAAGGTGTTATTACAGCTGGTTTAGAAAAGCCTTCACTGCGTTAAACTGACAGGTGTTTCAGATATTTAGTCCATCCCATGCATATCAGTGATGAGTCTGTGCAGTGTAAGCTAAGTAGTAAGGTAAACATATTGAGGGGCTATGCCTGTGTATATCTTTGCATTATGTTACTAATTCTGTTGGGGCAGTAAGATAAGTTCAGAATATATTATTGTGTTGCTAAAATCCTAAATGCTTGTCTGTCTCTCTTAGCTTTACTGCATGTGCACTTAATTTCTGGAGGTCTTATTTGAATGGTTTTCTGTCATCTTCAGATTTTAGTTCTTTTGTCCTTTTGCTTCTTGTAAATAATTTCAAACCAAATCTTTATTTTTTGCTTTACAGGTGAATGCATCTCCTGCCTTATCTGAACGACTGCAGATCTTTGAGGCTCTCAGGGAAAAACGTGGAAATGGGAAGCGTTTTGAATCGACAGAAATGCCCCTCCGTATCCGGCTGGTTGACGGCCGGATAGTTAAGGGAACAGCTGGTGTCACCACACCGCTCTATGTTGCTCGTAGTGTGAGGTAAGTACCCAGTTTATACCCTTTGGTTTAATATGTTTAACTGTCGTGATATAACTGTGCTTTTGCACGTGTTGTTTCAGATTGAAAGGAGCCCTGGTGAGTAAGGTGAATGGGGAACTCTGGGAGCTTGGACGACCCCTAGAGGCAGACTGTGAACTACAACTTCTGGGGTTTGATACAACTGAGGGAAAGCAGGTAATTACACAGTTCCCCGCTGTTAACTTTAAGTATGTGCAGTTTCCCCTATTTGACCTGTAAGTGTGATGTTGATGAAAAATTCGTTTTGAAAGTTTTTTTTAAGAACATTTTCTCACCTCATTCAGCATCATCATAAGTTAGAAAATAAATAAAGATGTTAACATGCCATGTAACATGACAAACAAAAATTGAAACGACACGTTAACTGGGACCAGCAGTAGTGGGATGAGAACATTTTTGTGTTGCTGTTTTACTCTACCATCCCAACATTACCGTGTAGATGTCTTTGGCGCTCACTCATTACGACCCTTGATTTCACAGGCAGCCTGGAGAACAGGGGCGTGCGTCCTCGGTGGAGTCTTGGAGGGCATGTTTGGTGCTGAGGTGTGCAGAGAAGGAACATCAGAGTTCGGGCTTTTCTGTGATTACTTGTTGGACAACAGGTGATTACTTTTGCCAGGTTGTCTATCAGATATGAGCTCTGTCAAAACTTCATCTTTGAAGTGAAAGAGGTGGTGGTAGTTACATGATGGTTGTTATTTCAGTTTTTCAGCTTCTTTTTGTTTTAAAGAAAAAAAAAATCCTGACCTTTCAAATAAAATATATATTTTTTATTCACGAGTTTAATTAGTTCCTAATTTTTATTTATATGCATGCTGTGAATAGCTGTTCATTGTTATGTGCTGCTTTAATGACACATTTTCCACCTTATGTAACTCGTGCCGGCTGCTTGACCTGTATGGCATGCTCCTGATTCTGACTAAACTGCAGCTGAAGTTTTGCCTGAATCTACAGTTTTTTGTCTCTGAGTGATGTGGAGGCGAGGTGTAAGGAGGCGGCAGCACTCAAACTTCCTCTCTCTAGACTGGAGCTGAGTATAGAAGAAATCCAAGAGCTATTCCAGGTCTGCAACATGCTCTGTTTGTTATAATATAATATTGATGACAGACATTTTCAATGCTGACACATCTTTCTTTAATTCTTTATGTAGAGGAGGTAAGTCTTAATTACCAAATCACTGTGGCATAGCTGTTCAAGCTCCTTCCTCACACTTTCAATGCACCAGCTTATACTATGCCAGGAAGCAGGAAAGTTTTGTTATTTGATTTTATATTTATTTCCACTTTTAAAAAAACTGGTGGTGTAGCAGCATTGTGCCATGCTGGCTTGAAGCATATCTGAGTAACCTTTGATAGGATATGAATAGCAGTTATGTTACTCGCTTTTTAAGTGTGACTCCTGTTTTTAGTCCAGCTGTGATATTTGTCTGTCCTCGTGTCCATGTTGAAATCAGTTTTCTGTGTTTTCTTCTTATAGAGCAGTAAGCTGAGGCTGCAGTTTGCTGAAGAGCAGATGAATGGCACCACTGTCACAGTATACAGGCACGTAGGAAAATTTCTTACCTGCCAGTGATTTAAAACACTCACCAGTAAATTAACTGGTTTCAACCATTCTGTGTGGCTCAGGTGTGGAGACACTATAGCGGTCTGCAATGGCCCCCTCCTCCCACACACAGGCCTCCTCACAGTCTTCAAGATGCTGCAGGTATGTGGTTGTGTTTGTGTATCCATTCAGTCCTTTGCTCGTCTTTCTGTTTTCTCTTTTTGTGTTTCACTGCCAGTTTATGTATTTTATTGTTTTGTTTTTCTTAACTCAAGAATTTGGGCTATTCCTATGAAAACTGTATTTCATATGGCAGTGCTATCATGATTTTTCACACTTAAACACTATATGACTGCAATGAAAGAGGCAGTGCCATCTCATCAGTTAAAATCTGTTTTATTTGGACCTTCGTGGCTCTCTGTCAGATGGGACACATGCTGTGTGAGTGGAATTTTCCTCATCCATATTGATCCAGGGAGAGAGGAAAGTTTCCATACCAAGCTGTCACTGGGCAGACTGGGATTCCACAACAGAAAGGGCCTGGAAATATCAGCAGCAGGATGTTGTGTTTGTCAGAGGCCAGATTTCTGTTCTGGGCTCTTAGAAACACACGGCCATCCGTCCCTCTCATAACTTTCTCTTTTGCCACGTCCATGTTCACCTATTATTTTCTCCCCACTTTTCATCGCTGCATTCCAGCTGTCCTCTGTGACCTTGGCCAACCAGACAGAGTCCTCCGGTTTGACACGACTGTTAGGTGTGGCCTTTCCAGGTGAGAAAGAGAAGGAGGAGTGGGAGAGGGAGCAGGAGGAAGCGAGGAGGCGGGACCACAGACGCATCGGGACGGTAAGACAGAAACCGTACATGGGTACAGAAGATGATGCTATCTTAAAAAGTGAAATAAGAACCTTTTCATGTTCTTACACAGGACCAGGAGCTGTTCTTCTTCAATGAAGTCAGTCCAGGAAGTTGTTTCTTTATGCCTAAAGGAGCCCACATCTACAACACACTCACAGACTTCATTAAGGTGTATTATTTGTTTGAGCTTATATTTGAATCCCCTAGAACTGCACCATCACAACCTTGTTACACCTGTAGAAAGCATTACAGATAAGAAACTGTATGAATATAGCGCAGGGACTATGTGAGTGGAAACAAAGGGTCGTGGATAAACATGTCATCAAACCTCATATTTGGCCTGGGCCTCTCACTGCCTAGTTTTGGCTTTAAAGAATGAACACAGCATTACACAGGAAACATTTTTTTCTCTAGTTAGTTTGCCTGTTTGTGGTACATCAAAAGTTGTTTAATCAAAACTCAAGAAATAACTGTATAACGGTTCAAATCTACTATCTGCTTGCAGAAAAAACCTGTTAAGTGAGTTTCGGCCCTTTTCAACACCGCTTATGCAACTAAAACCAAAAAATGCCCCACATGCTTTAATTTGATTATTCAAAATCCAACTGTGACCTTAGTTGGTTTTATATAATTATAAAATGCCGCTTATGCAGGAAGTTGTTCATTGAGTGTGTGTATTTATTGAATGTTGTCCATTTAAACGTAATAACACGCATCAACATGCTGCTGATTGTAATGCTGAGGTCATACGTGTTCATGTCAGTGGTCAGGATGTCAGCCTTTTTAGCCTAAAGTCTCTATGCTGTTCGACCCTGTGACCATTTGACCCTGTCCTCCACTCATTGTCACACAAGTCCTTCCTTCCTGACCTCTCATAGTGTGAATACCGAAGGCGAGGCTTCACTGAGGTCGTGACCCCAACGCTGTACAGCACTGCGTTATGGGAGCGCTCTGGCCACTGGGAGCACTACAGCAAGAACATGTTCACTGTGAAATCAGAGGACTCTCAGACCTACGCTCTCAAACCCATGAACTGTCCTGCACACTGGTGAACACACACACCTTACCTACCTGTGCTCGGGTGTCTTTGCAGAGACTGACTCTCCTTTGTTGTGTTCAGCCTGATGTTTGAGCAGCGCGTTCGCTCGTGGAGAGAGCTCCCTCTGCGATGGGCCGACTTCGGGGCGCTGCACCGTAACGAGCTCTCCGGCGCTCTGGGAGGTCTCACTCGCGTTCGCAGGTTCTGCCAGGATGACGCGCACATATTTTGCACACCTGAACAGGTACGCAAACAGGCAGATGATCTCTCGTTTCTAAACCAAGGCATGTTTAAGTGGGACAGACGCTGTAAACGAGACCCACGTGGAACCGCATTTCAGTGATTAGATGGGCTGTGTAAATGACTCCTGAGACATTCCAGGAAGCTTTAGCCTGGATGAATGAAGGTCTTTGTCCTTTTCAGACTTTGCACCTCCGTATGTAAGCCTTTGTGGCTCTGCAGTAAATCTGATCCCCTACATGGAGTCCTGCAGCCTTCCCATGATACTGTTCCTTCAGCCTTTCTGTTTGCACCTTGTTAATTCAGAGACGGTGGTCACATGATGATCACCACTATGTCAGCCTGAGAAATTCGATCTTGGTTTGATTTTTAGGCTCTCAGTTCTTGTTGGTCTCTCAGCTGTGTACACTTTTCTGTTATTATTATGTCTTCATGTTGACCTCTTCCTGACTTTTCTTTCTTTTTTCCCAGCTGGAAGAAGAGATTGTGACTTGTTTGGACTTTGTGAGGAGCGTCTATCAAGTGTTTGGGTTTTCCTTTCACTGCCTGCTGTCTACACGACCCACGCCGTGCCTGGGGGAGCCTGAACAGTGGGACACTGCTGAGCAGGTAAACAGACACGTTGACACACTCTCCATCATTTTGTGTGCTAAAAGCAGTCCTACACAGACATAGCTGGTCAACGTGTGTGTATATATGTGTACTCTTGAGTGGCAGCCAGGGGGGAGGCATTTCCACTTAATCTATCAGTTATGTAAGTGGTACTTTCCAGTCGAGAGCTGCTTTGCGTCAGGCTGTTGGGTAGATGTATATCTCCAAATCCCCCGAGCACCTTTTAAATGGGCACAGCAGCAATCTAAGCTGATTCAATTGAGTGTAATTTAACATAACAGTTCTGAGCCTGCACAGTTCAAACACAGACATGGCGATCATAATGTGCTTTAATGTACTTATATTCTGTCATGCAACTACTTGCTTACTGTGGTCTTGTGTGCGTGTGTGCGCGCGTGTGTGTGTGTGTGTGTGAGAGAAGCAGTTAGAGAGGAGTCTGCAGCAGTTTGGTGAACGCTGGGAATTAAACCCAGGAGACGGAGCGTTCTACGGACCAAAGGTCGGTGAGAAGGAAGACTTGCACTTAATGGACTCAGGAGTAAATGTTGTTTATCACTGTTTGTTTACACCAAAGCATCGTGACATCAGTTTAGTCACTCTGTTCCTCCTTAATTTAAAAAACTTTAAGGGAATGTGTGTTTTGTTTTGGGGTTTGTTTGTTTTTTTTGGGGGGGGGGGGGGGTCTTTTTGTTTGTTTGGGGTTTTTTTTATGTTGAAGCACTATTAAAGATAGGATTATTTGATTTACCAGGAGAGCTGATTAGCTTAGCATATTGACTCAGAAATGGTGGAAGCAGCTACTTTTGGGACAGCTACCAGCACCTCTAAAGCAAGCCAAGAAATGGTACATTATGGTGGTCTCCATGTGGGAAAATTCTTTATCGGGTATAGCAACTTCCAAGTCTTAACTGTCTGACTTGTATCCTCAAACTGAAAAAAAAACATGACTCTAATGCAGTCCAACTAAAAACTAAGTCTAACAGCTGGGTTGTTGCTAATCAAATGCACTTGACTGACTGATCATCAGAAAGTGTTGCCACTTCTTTTAAAGCAGATGTTCTGACAGTTGGCTGGTCTGGCCACAATAGGAGTGAACGTCCCAGGAAATTCACCCCAGGGTCAGTCCATGCAACGTTCAGAAAAACCCAAGGTCTACATCTCAGACTCTACGGTCCTCAGTTAGCATGTTAAATGTTAAAAGTTGTGACAGTACAGTTATAAAAAGACTGAACAGTTATGACTTGTTTAGAAAGCCTCTTCTATCTAAAAAGAACAAAAAAACAATGCTTAGGTTTGCAAAGTTCTGAATAAACCAGAGACCTCTGTAACAATGTCCTTTAGACAGAAGAATCCAAAGTGGAGATGTTTGGTCATAATGCTCGGCAGCACATTTGAAAAATATCGAACGCAGCATAGCAGCACAAACACCTCATAGTAGCTGTCAAGCTCGGTGGTGGAGGGGTGATGATTTGGGCTTGTTCTGGGGCCCCAGGGCCTGGGCCCCTTGTTGAGATGACCAGATGCAACGGGACAACAACTTTTAATGCACAGCAGCAAATCTACAATACCCCAGTTAAAGTCCAGACCTCAACCTGATTGAAACTCAGTGTAAAGGAGAGTGGGCTAGGACTCTACAGTTGTTGCTCTACAAGCTACTGAATACTGGGCTGCACTCATTTTTTTCCACAGTAGTCCAGTGAAACCTTTTGTTTCTCACAAGCCTGTAACAATGTGTTCATCAGCTTAGAGGTGCTGGCAGGTAGATCGTTTTTCCATTTGATACTGAGCCAAGCTTACATTTTCTCTTCATTATCTCTGAAATCTTGGGAGAACAACAAACAAGTGCATTTCTCAAGTTTTGACAATAATAAAATTAGATTTAATGATTTTAATTCCTCTAAAGGGGATTTATTTATGTTGCAACGCAGATTAAGACATCTTTGTTCGGCTTCGGCTCTGCACAGAGAAACTACAGACACGAATTATTGTAGGTCACAGAATATTTAGAGGTTTTGTGTGTGTGTGTGTGTTTTTGTTTGTTTGTTTTTGTTTATTTTTAAATAAAATTGAAACGACAGTGCGGCAATGACCTTTGCTTTTTTTTTGGGGGGGGGGGGGGGGGGTTGGGGGACTTAATTTATCTTTCCAAGAAGAAGTCGGCCTCAGATAAACGTCAGCGTGCTCATGTGGAAGCATTGAGAGGAGGCGATGGGTGAAGTCAGGTTGAGCTTAACCGCTCGTTGAAACAAAGAAACGTGTATCCAGGATTTTTAAACCACAATCTAAGCAGCTAATCAGCTTCTCTCAGAAACCCATTTCTAATGATTCAGTGCACAAAAAGGTACTTTGTCTCAGAGCGCTAAACTGGAAGGGAAAAGTGAAGCCCGGTAATAACACACGCCTTCATATTTCATCAGATTGACATCCTGATCAAAGATGCTATTGGCAGACAGCACCAGTGTGCCACGATCCAGCTGGACTTCCAGCTGCCAATCAGATTTGACCTTCAGTACGTTGGGTGAGTCACTCATAAATTTCAGTAGTTGGCATTCAATCTCTTTAACATTCCTGCATCTGCACTGATTTAAACCACTACTCCTTTACAGTTGGCCACTTCTTTTTGTTGAGAATGCATCCTTGTGTATATATATATCCAGCAATTGCTCAGGATAAGATGGCACAAGTCTAACTTTGGGAGCTAATTTGATGATGAAACATTAGCCCTTTTTTGGATTTATCAGCTCAAGTGTGTCGAATTTTCTGTTTGCCTTCAACTAGTCTGCCTTTCTTCTTTTGATCCACATCTACTGAAGTGTTTTTGATTATAATCTGATTAGATTATATGTTCAACAATAAATTAGTGTCCCATTGTAGAACAGTTTATAGGAAAAGCAGGTTAGAAATAAGCAACAGAGATCTGCATATTTACTTCCACTCAGCTACTTCACTTCAGTATAATGTAATGTTCATAATACCGTCAAGAAGAGTATTTGTGACTGTAGCTTTGCCACGCTGCACCACCTCGTGATCTCTTTTTTTGTAACCTTTCTCTTAGACGAGATGGACAGTTGCACAGACCAGTAATGATCCACAGAGCAGTGCTGGGATCGCTGGAGAGGATGATGGCCATACTGGCTGAAAACTTTGGAGGGAAATGGTGAGAAGATGATAATGCACAAAATCTGAATATACCCCGTTAGTGGGATTATTGTCCTGTAGCTGTATGCTAACCTGTCACCCCCCTCTGTGCCTCACCCAGGCCTCTGTGGCTGTCTCCGGCTCAGGTCGCAGTTATTCCTGTGGGGGGCAACAATGAGTCGTACGGCAGGCAGGTCAGTGTCTGATGGAAATTTGCTTCGGGTGCATAAGCAGACAAAGTGAACTTTCATCCTGCCATGATTAATTTGTTCTTTAATATAAGAGGTAGATTACAGATACAGTCTTAAAAGAATGAATCCCTGTCTCTCTCCTGTTAAGGTGGTCCAGCAGTTCCATGAAGCTGGCTTTATGGCAGATCTGAATGACGATGAGGGAGCCACCTTAAATAAGAAGATCCGCTCTGCTCAGCTCGCCCAGTATAACTACATATTTGGTAAAGATGAATAACTAAGAGGCTACTTAAAATACTAAAGACTGCGACTGTTTTTCAGTACTGTTGACATATTTGACAGTCTTTTGTGTGTGTTTCTGTGCAGTGGTGGGTGATAAGGAGCGTGAGAGTGGAACAGTGAACGTGAGGAGCAGAGGGGGTAAACAGCTGGGCAGGAGGCCGACAGAGGAGGTGCTGATGTCCCTCACAAAGCTACGGGACACCAGAAGCAACCTCGATGAGTTTTGATGATGTCCTGGAAATAATGACTCACTGATGAAATGTTTGTTTTACATGTTCAGCCTGTTACACTTTGGCTTTGTCTGAAGAAGCGGCTGGTTAAAGTTGGAATAAAAGTATAAAACATTGATGTTTATGTTCTGCACTCATTGCTGATTTTGTCCTTTAATGGAATTTGCTGATTAAACTGTCCTGCAAAGTCCTGCAAAAAAAAGACTGGAGAGAGAGAGATTTAAGGCTATTTAAGGATCGCCACACTCTTAGAAATAATGGTGCCAACTATAAGCACAGAGTCCTACCACCTGCTCCCATAGGAAAACCCTTTGTGGTTTGTGCTCCAACCTTTTGTCAGCCTTTTGAGAGGAAACATAACACAAAGGAAATGTGAAAAGTTACACTCAGTCCCATCTCTGGCAGTGCTATCCAACACTGTTTACACAAAAATGTGTGAGTTATAGTAGGTTGTATCCTCATGGACACACAACCGTTTGCAGTATAATCACTAGTAACCAAGAAATTAACACACTTAAAATATGTCACATAAAAAAGTGAAACCTTTTAATTTTATACTTGTGTTACAGTTTTTGGCTCTTTTTAAGCATTTTTAATACAAACTTACAGTAATAAACTTGATAAGGTACACGTGTGTACATGCACCACCCCCACTTTTGCTTTTCAGGACTGCTTTAATTCCTCATGACAGATTCAAAATGTGAGATTTTGGTCCATGTTGACGTGATCATATCACATGTGATGCAGGTTTGTTGGCTGCACATCCATGATGTGTATCTCCTGTTCCACTGCATCCCAAAGGTGCTGTACTGGATTGCGATCTGTTGACTGTGGAGTCCATTTGCATACATTGAACTCAATGTCATGTTCAAGACACCAGTTTGAGATATGAGCTTTATGAAATGATGTGTCATATTTCCTTACTATCAGCTCAAAGGGGTCTGGCCATTCTCTGATGTCAAAAAAGCATTTTGCTCACTGGATATTTTCTCTAACAAAGTGGATGATGAATGAATTTCACTAGAGCTACATTTCCATCTTTTCTCTGAGTTTTCTACCCAAAAAGGTTTTACTCTATATCACATTCATTAATAATACAATGATAATAATAATACATGCTATAATTAACAATTTGCATTCGATAGCTCATATCTATTTAAAAGTCTTGGAACAATGATGGATAACAAGGTCACAGCCCACTTCCTGCTATAAGTGACTCATAAGCCATCTGCAAACAACAGAGAAAAACTGAAAGTCCAACAAAAGCATTAGGAATGAGAGTGCCTAATAATGGAAACAGTGGAAAAGAACCAACCTGTTAAGAGCCTCCACTGGCACACAGTCCTGGAAAAGTGGGGAAACCCCATAAAGAAACATAAATTGTACACCTTTCCACAATAAAAGCCCTCGCCTAGTTTAATGTAATGAGAGCAGGGTTGAGTCTAGAAAAGCTAAATGAGTTTTAAAATTAACTGGTATACTGATAAAGGCCATAAGCTAAAATTCAGTGTCCCATCCATGAGTTTAGAAGTACAGATGAAACCCAAGACTCTTCAAATCTCACTTTTTCTTCTACAGGATGCTTAAAATGTTCTTTATATAGTTTCTTATGGAGATTATCCAGGTTTGGACTTCAAGGGTCAGTCACTTGGGTGGAGCTACCTGTTGTAAAGGCTAGGGTAGCGGTCCCTTGGGGAAGGAGGAACTGAACTGAAGAGATTATACTGCTGTGGCATTACTCAGCTACCAATGCAATTTGTTCCCTATAAGCCATCAAACGTGCAAACCTCCTGCTTATATAAGTGTGCGCGGTACTATCTGAGCAGAAATCCGGGCATACCTTTAAAAGACTGGAAGAAAGGGAGGACACAGAAGGAGATTTGACTAAAATAGGAGAGAGAGCAGCCGTGTCAGGGCTGTGTGTTTTCATGTGTGTTTAGTGGAAACAGCCAAGTCAAGGTAAAGGTCAAAGGAATTGGAGTTTTTTTTCCTTTTTAATTGAGAGAGGGCAGCAGGATGGAAAAGACATCAGTCACAACAGTGACACAGAGGGAGAGTGGGAGGTGTGAGCCCCGAGAGAATAATCTGAGTTGACTGGACAAAAGCAACCGCTTCAACAAAGCACACTGTGAGACAGGTAGAGTGACCGTGTTCAGGTCCTCCCGACATCGCTTAGTGGGCCGCAGAGAGGGAAGCTGGGGCAAATTTGTAAAACCTCTCTGCTGGAGCTGGTTTGAAAGTACATTTAATTGAAGCGCAGATCTGACTAGAAGCGAGAGCGCAAACATAGGCAGGTAATTTGAGCATCAAATAGTAAATTAGCTGGTACTTATGTAGAGCTCATTAGAGCACACAAGACACTTTTTACCACAAGTCTCACTCATGCAGGGACATTCACACACAGATGGATGCACCGGTGACACCTTAGGGTTCAGTATGACAGGCTGGAGAAGCTGGGATTCAATTTACCGACCTCCTGAATGATAGACCACCCGCTCTACCACCTGAGCTGCTGTGACCCCAACAGAGAATGATTCTAATGGGAACGTTTATCCCATTAGACTGCATAGAAACACCATTAAACACACATTTTTTGCCAGTTAGTTATTTTTGCTTCTTCTTTTTTTTTATTGCTGAGATATAAATCTGAGATCTGTGGCCTTTCTAATACAATGGAGGTGAAGGAAATATCCTTTGCTGTGCTAATAGCCTTGAAAAATGACAGCCGCACTGACAGCTCTACGGAGCTGCACCTACTTCTTGTCACACATCTCTGCCGGTTGTTATTTTAAAAAGTAAACATGTCTCATAAGAAACCTGTGGCTGAAAGAGAGCTGTGCTGAGCTGTGGATGCATCCCCGCTGAGACCCAAAAATGATTATCAGACAGAGCAGCAGCTGAAATAACAGCTAATGGCTTAAAGAGAAATACAAAGACATAAGACAATAATAAGAAAGCTTAACTTCCATTTGCAGTGAGTCAGAATAGGTGACTGGCAAAACCTTTGGCTGGTACTGTATGCTTGTGAGAAGTTGGGAATGTTGAATTATAAAAAAGTAAATGTCAATGGTGTCTATTTATTACGTTACATATAGCCAAATTTAAAATCTTTCATTGTCCCACAAACGTTTTGCCCAACTAGTAAGTGGAGAAACGGAGTCATGTGAAAGGGAACGTTTTCACAGGACTGTGCACCCCAACAACTCTTGGAACCAGTTTTAGGAGCAATAAACTTTGACTGGGTCATTGCAGTACTTTTCATTTTTAAGGCATTCTGTTGTGCTTGGGGCCACTGTCCTGCTGTGTGACCCAGTTTTTAGCTTTAGCTGTTGGACAGATGGCTTTACGTATGGCTCTAGAATAATTTGGTATATGGAGGAGTTCATGGTCGACCATACCTGCAAAACAAGCCCAAAATCATCACCCCTCCACCACCGTGCTTGACAGCTGGTATGGTGTGATTTTGCTGATATGTTTTCTTCAGATGTAGCTTTGTAACTCTAAGTCATGCTGAGACGAGACCTTTTCCTGGAAACCTTTCCAAACAAGCCATGTTTGTTCAGTCTTTATCTAATTGTACGGTCGTGAACGCTAACATTAAACATGCTAACTGAGAGTCTGACACGTAGGTTTTTGGGTTTCTTGCACTGGCTCCATAGTTTGAACATTTGCCTAGCAAGCAAAAGGTCACCATTGATGAGTATCTAGTGTAAAATTCAGAGTTATCCACTGTGGTGACCCTTTGTGGGAAGGGAGCAGCCAAAAGTAGCTTCTGACCATTGCATGGTCTGACCTTGAGAGGAATTTGTTGGGACATCCGCTCCTGGATTGTTTTATTGTGTTTCCACAAACCTGAATGCTTCAACCTGCCAAAATACCAGCTTTTATAGAGCTGCTCACGCATGCTGATGATCAGTTGATTAGCAGCACTTGGCTGCTACTTACCCTCTGCACTAAGGGTGCACTTTACTCTTGCAGTTTCCCGGGGCTGCATAGAGTCCTGTGAAAACTTTTTTTTTGCATGACTGCATTTTACATTGATGCTAAAAAATAATTTACTGCTGGTGCCTGTAGGAAGGTCAGGGAACAAAGTCACTTAGATTCATCCCCTGGGTGAATCGACTGGAAATCTTATTAGCAATGCTGCAAGTGTAGCTAATGGTTAAACAGAAGCAATGTGTACCTGGTCCTCTGAATAATCGATATAACACATGTGATAAATGTTAGGGGTTTGTTTTGTTCTCTTTTTGTTTAAGAATAGAAAACCAACAAACTCAGTATTATACATAGTTAAAAAAAAATTGAGTCATAAAAGAGATAAAAAAGAAGGAGTCTGTACTTTGTCCTTGTGTTTAAACAACTTATCAGCCTCTTAGACTATTATGGTAGCTGCTTGTAGCGGAGAACCAGACGGCCTTACAATACAGCAGATACCATTTTTACCTAAATCGGATCTAAATGGACTCACAAACTCAATCTGTGCTTTTACAGGATTTATCAAACATGTTTGTCTCCTGAATCTCAGTTATTATATCACAGACATGATATACAGCTGAAACAATGTCTGACAACATGGAATGAATAGTTGATTAATGATAACAGTTAACATTAGAGGATGTTTGGGTTTTATACGTTTGAGTCTTGTTTGTTTTTAAAGCAGACAGCTCCACAGAGACACTACACTGTGTTAGTCATTTATTAGAAAATCAGCTTTATTGGATTATTGATTCACAGGTTTTGAACCGAAGTTGTAAAAGTCTCTTTGCCTTTTATAACAGAAAACTGAACATCTTTGTACCTCTGAATAGTCCGAATGTGACTCAAACAGTTGCGATCCTAGATGTCCTGCAGTATTCATCACGTTGATTATAGGTCTATTGTAAGGCTGGGCTGGAGGCTTTGTCCAAAATGGGGCGATAAATGCGACCCAGACGGCACAGCCACCGGCCAACATTGCACAGTAGTTGCGTAGTGATGACACAGGCCATTAACTCCAGTAAACACCGCTCTAATCTTTACCAGATAACTATATCAGCCTCCTGTTGCACTCCTCACGTCCCCACTGTGCCCATCCTCCATCATTACTATCTCTGCTCTCTCACACACACACAAAGCAATCCTTCATTCAACTGGTGGAGTCGAACAGAGTTCACAGGAAATTATTTTTAGCTAGAGAGACTTACCACAAGTAAGGCTGCTGCGGAAAAGCTTTTTGCTTTGGAAGGACAGTGAAGAGAATCCATTCATAATGACATGAACGGATATCTTCAGCATTTTAATGTTGGAATAAGCCCGATGGGAAAGTCATAAAGAACTGTCCATCTGTTCCAGAGTCTAAAGACACGCATGTTAGGCTCATGGGTGACTCTGATTTGGCCGTATCTGTGGATGCGAGCTGGATAAAGATCCTAAAATTCCCAGAAGAAAGCGCTGTAATGTAAAGACCTTTATGTTCTCACTCAGACTAGAAAAGCACTGTTTAAATGCCAGTCCATATCGAATTCATCTACTCAAAGTTGTTTCATTTTTCTCCATCTTCTTAAAATAAGTAACAGGGTTTGGATGTAAGGTCACATAACGTGGACTTCTTTCTCACCGATTTAAAGTCTGATCAAGATTTAGTAACGTTTGAATCGGTCTCTAACGACATTAAAAAATATGCTTCACATAGTTTCCCAGAACCCAAGATGACATCTTTGAACTAAAATCTCAAAGAGATTTACTTGAAATCATTTTTGACAATCCTCACATCTCAGAAATGACGACGGTCATAATTTGGTCACTAAGGTAGTTAATCTGCAGGAGCTCTAATGCTGGATCAATATGATCCAAAAGCAGATTTAGTTTAGTTTTTGCGTTAAGCTTTTATTAAATAATACTTAAAGATGTTTGTTTTGGGGTTTTTTGGGGTTTTTTTTTTTTTAAGCCATTGTAAACATCCGGGCTGGGGGAGGTAATAATGGAAAATCACTTTGTGGTTGTGAAATGTCAGATTTGGAGATCGCTGTTGTCCTGGAAGTCCCGTTTTCCTGGTGGGAGGCAGGCAGGCTGAGAGGCAGTGACCCAGGCATGGAGGCAGAGTCTAACAGGACGGCTAGAGGAAGATAAACAAGCTGCTCTGCTCTGTATTGTTCTCCTGGTATCACTGAGAAGCTGTCAGCCTGAGTGATTGAAGGGCTCAACCTCCCAAAATAGGCCCTGCAAGGCCGCGCTGCCTTTCCCTTCCACCCTGTTATAAATAACCTGTGTGTGTGCGTGTGTGCGTGTGCGTGTGTGTGTGTGTGCGCGAGCGCGAGCAGCCTGTGTTCATGCATTTCATGTTAGTGTGTGTTTTAGATAGTGGTAAGAAAGAAAGAGTGTGTGCAAGCAAAGGGAGACAAATATGAGAACTGCCGGAGCATTCTTAGAAAGTGAAGCCACTGAAAACAATGACAGGAGGTCTGTGAGGCTTACAGCCAAACGGTGACAGGAGCCCAGCGGTCGAGACCCTCGACCAACCACTTCTTCTAACACACATTCCCACATTTGACACATTAGAGTCTTTAACCTGCAGTAAACTCCCACTCCCTCCAATTTCCACACTTCAGTACTGCACGTCATCTGTGCACGTGCATGCTCCCATGCCTTTGAGTCATGTTAATGTTTGGATAGGGGCTTGTAAATTACCACCTGAGGGAATATCCCTAGATCATATTTACTGTTTACTCTGTTCAACAGGTGTGCCGATCGGGCAAACATATGACGGCACTGCAGCATTAGTGCAAGCAAATCATCACTAGATCGTGCACTCGGGCGGGGAGGGGATTTGTTTTCTTGTGTGCGCTGCCGAGTAACAATCAAATAAAAAAGAAAAGTTACTTCTTAATAGGACAGTGGAATAAAACTGTCAGAAAGCTTTCTGCTTCTGACTGGATACCCCAAAACCTCAGCCCACCCAGGCTGCTCTCTCTTCTCTCCATCTCCATTTCCAGTAATTCTTCTGCGTCTAGTAACTCTGTTCAGCTAAGAGCCATCTCTTAGTTTACACTCAAAGAGTTTTTGGGTATCCTGGCTGGCTGCTCTCTCCACCCGTCAGCCGGGCTCCACTCTAATCCACCAGTGTGCCATTCTCGCCTTTGATTCAAACGTGCCCTTGCACTTTAGACTAATTTCAAAGTAATGGATGCTCCAGCATGTACACACTCGCACCAAGCCGACAAATTGTGCCAAGCTGCGGAAGCCACACTCGCAAAGACAAACAGATAGCTCGCAGCTCGGCACAGTGGCGTACAGTCTCGGGCTGGCCTCGGACTGCTCCAAAGTATTCCTGCTATGCTCAGCACACTGCTGACCTGATTTCCTATCCTGCTTCTCATTGGAGCGGGATACCTAGAGAGAGAGAGAGAGCAGACAGAGGCCAGAGAAAGAAGCTCTTTCTTCAGTCAAGAGACTCTGTGTGGAAGAGGCATTTTGGTTTATTGTTCTAGCCAACCTGTCGACTCGCTCTCAAGAGGGAGGAGTTTTAGGGTTCAAGGGAAGGTCAGAGGTCATGTTGACTCTCAGGACCGTTTAGTAAGCAAGGAGAATAAATTAATCCCCTGGGAACGTGCAAATATTTACAGCTGACATTCTCCCCTCTCAACAAGTCACTGTAGAAAAAGTTTTATTAGGAAAGCTGAAGTGGAAAGGCTCTTGAAGCAAGCACCAGTTTTGAGTTTTCTTGCATGACTTTGGGCCAACTCATGCAGAAGACGCCCATGCTCTAATATCCCATTACTGGTGCTTGTGTTGTCTTTTCGTTGTTGAACCAAAGCAGACTTTAGAAATCAAGAGGCAGTAAAAAAGAAAAGCTGACAGAAAAGCTCAGGGTGTGCCGTGAATCTGCACCGAGAGACTTCCAAGATGCATGATAACCATTTAAAACTAACAATCCAGTTGATTTACTTTTGCTTATGTAACAAAAAAAGGCGTTTAGGATGTGGAGGAAATTAAAGTGATAATCCCAGGCCATTTATCACCAGTTACAGAATAAATATTATATTATTTGGAATCCAGACGTTATTTAAGATAACATTTGTCTTAGAATCGATTCGGAGCCCTACACTGTAAACTGAAGGTGCAGTGCAAAGTGTATTCATTCAGAAATCCAGTCCACCAGAGTTCATTTGTTATATACCGGTCGTCTTCAGTGCACACTGAATAAACATCTCAGTACACTGTGCAGAGACCGGTGCAGCCTTGGAGGAGTAAGCTGAGGAGAGGCTGACCTCGGACTTTGACCCCAGGTTGTTTTCAGGAGGTAATTCAAACCTCCCGAGGGAAAGGGAGACGGACCAGTCGGTTCATACGGGTCTAAGGGAGGGGAGGGTGCGCTGCCAAGTCTTTGGCATAGATGTGGTTTCGGGCATGCTTTAAATGATGCAAAGGTTTATTCAGCTATTTCATAACTGTTTCTGAGTGTGTCATGATTATTTGTTTTAATCATTTTACACTTGCGTAAGTTTATTGGAGAGGGTTTTGTGTGTGTATGTGTGTGTGTGTGTGCGCGCATGTGTGCGTGTCTGCCTGCATGCGCGTGTGTGCGTGTGTGTGGTCATATCAAACGAGCTTAACCTCCTCTTTGTATGTCTTTTTCTTTCTAGTCGACTGAAAAAAAGCATTTCAGCCACCTTCTAATGAATAACAAAACAACAACCAGACCCCCCAAAGTCCACAAAAAAACATGCTCTTTGCACACGCTGTGAAAAAACTGAATTGTGAAACCGACAAGTTGCACAGTTGGCAAAATGTATGTGCAAGAAAAAGAAAATCCTCTGACATATCTTCTTTAATCCTACACAGCGTCTAATGACTAGATGGTTTCCCGTCGTGCTCAGGCCTCAGATAATATTAGAGTTTCTGCTGAGGTTGGAATATAATTCAAACAAGGCTCTCAGCTCCTCCAGGGCCCCACATTCACCTTGTATCATTTTGCTGTGTGGTAATTCAGTTAAATGCAAATTTTAGTGGGAATGTCCATTATTCAGACACAGTATCAGCTCAGATGTTGGGGGCCTCCTTCACAGCCCAGCATTATTAACCAGTGTTGCGTCTCTGTTGTGTAGAGCTCTGGGCCCCTTGGCATCACAGTTTGGCTGGGGCACTGGTGCATTTGTTTGCAGCACTAGGTTAAGTTGGTCTTATTTGAAATTCTATGCAAAATGAAAATAATGTGAAAAGCATTAAATGCATAGAAGACATGATATAAATCAATATAGATGGCAGTACAAAATACACTTCATTAGGTTCACCTGTTCAACTGCTTGTTAACGCACATATATAATAGTCCAGTGGCCTCCCAGGATGTCAAGTGAATGCACTTGATAACTGCCGCCACTTCACTAAGTTGAGGTTGGTTCCAAAAGCGAGTCACTCTTATATTAAAATGTACAAATCTACAGCAGAAATAACAGTGTTTACAGCCTGGTATACAACACGTTTAGTTTCTATAGCTTGGTTTTATTTAGAGATAGACCTTTAGTCTATACATGTAGATTTGCACATATATATGTTGATGTACCAAACAGAAATGGTCAGTAACACACTAGCAGCAGTGTAAGATCAGTTTTATCCCCATCAGGGATAAAAATAATTTAGCAGAGGCACAGATATCAAAACCAGTTGGAGGGTAGGGTGAAGGGGGAATAACTCCATCCACTCCTGCAAACTGCACCCAGATCTTTTGACATATAGGCACGTTTGACTTTAGCAGTGAGTTTGAAACACTGCCTCACAGAGCATCACTGTAGACTCTAAATCTATGTTGATGTATTTTTTAACTCCACTTACACAGGGTGTGCTTCCTACAAATGTCAGGGTCCCTTAACTGACACAAGGCTTTGGAATGGGTTAATTCAATTAGATTTAACAAAATATACACTTTAAATAGTAATTTCTTACAGTGGAACAGTCAGTATTTAGGTCATTTTAATAAAGTTTGCATTCAAGCAGTATTTGAAGGGAGAACCTGAATGTTTCAGTCACATGTGCACTTAATTGAGCCTTATGTGTAGTATGAATAGCCATGAGGGAGGCATATATCTGTAGAAAAGAATTGTAAAGCCCCCTATAAGAGCATTTATGGATGACCTCACCAGGTCACCGGGGGTAGGTGGATGCTCCAAGGACTCGAAGAACTCATCAACTGGTCACAGATGGATTTCAAGCCTGCCAAGCCTAGAGCATTAGTAATGAGGAAGGGGAAGGTGACTGACAAGTTCTGCTTTAGTGTGGGAGGCATCCCGATTCCATCAGTCACAGAGAAGCCTGTCAAGAACCTTGGCAGGATGTTTGATAGCACCCTGAAGGACACTGCAGCTTTCCAAGTGACCAACAGTGAGCTGGGCAACTGGCCCTTAGCAGGATAAATCAGGGCTGCCAGGAAAGTTTAAAGGTTAAAATTTACCTGCATGGCATCTTGCCTCAACTTGTCTGACCACAGCAGGTCTATGAGGCTCCACTCAGAAGGATTAGCCACTACCTGCACTGGTGGTTGTAACTACCCTGAAGTCTCAGCAGTATTGGACTTTATAGCAGCAAGAACAAGCAGCAACTCCCTCTTTCAGTCATCAGAATTCATGGTCACCTGGGCCAAGTGAGTGATTTTGTACAGGGACTCCAGCAACTCCAGCTACAATAAAGTCTCTACAGCAGGCATCGAGGTCAGAACATGGAGGAAGTGGAAGGCATGTGAGGCCTAATTCTGGCTGGAGCACAGCAAGCCGGTGGTAAAAGTGGCATCAGGGTGAGCAGGGTTTAGAAACTTTCCTTGGCCTCTTTATAGCAAGGCCCAAGGGAAAGAAGGATGCCAGCTTCTCCATGAAGAGGTTCGTGTAGGGGTTGAAGAAGGCCACTATTGCAGGTCATTAGGGATACAGCGACAAGGAGCATGGATACCATGGAAATAGATGTTGGACCTGGATATGATTTGATCCCCACCAGATAAGTTTCCCGATTCAGTCAGTCTACGACTTTCTTCCCATTAATCCGATCTGCACCCACTGTACCAGAGAAGGGGTCTCTGGAGCATATTCTAAGCTCTTGCCCTATAGTACTGGGAGAAGGCTGCTGTCACTGGCTCCATGACCAGGCGCTGAGAGTGACAGCAGATGTCATCAGCACGGGGATAGCTCACAGCAGGCAGCAACAACCTACAAGACATCCTACAAACCATCACCTTTGTCAAGGCTGGGCAAAAGCCTCAGCAGCATATAGGTCGGCTCCTGGCAACAGCATGGAATTGGCAGCTGAAGGTTGACCTTGGGAAGCAGCTCAAATTCCCAGACACCATCACAGAGACCTCACTCAGGTCCGACATGGTCCTGGTGTCAGAAATTACAGGACAAGTGGTCTTTCTGGAATTGACTGTCCCCCCAGGAAGACCGTCTGGAGGAGGCTTTTAAGAGCAAGAAGGCGAGGTATGGGGGGCTTATGGCTGATTGCGGAACCAGGGAAGACCCAGCGTTATCCAGACGCTTTGCAGGCCAGCCTCTCTACCTGACACTGATAGAGACATGTAGAAATTTCCAAAACCTTAGAGCCATCAAGAACACCACACATGCAGCAGAAAAGACATCAAGGTCCCTCTGACTGGGTCGCCTGGCCAAGGGTGTCTGATGTTGAAACGCCCAATGACCCCAGACCCGATGACATCACTGATGATGTGTCCAAGATGCATCCAAAAATCCAAAAAAGAACCATAAAACCTATGAAAATCCAGTTAAAAGTTTAAAATCTGTGCCCTCCTCCACATTTTCCAAAACTGTTAAGCGTATTCTAGACCCTGGACCTTATTTTTGACACCACTGATCTAAATGGTTGATATGAGGTTGTTGTGTTGTATTTGAGCTGTTTTAGTCTGTTAAATTTGCTGGTTTTGTTGTGAGTCTGGAAGTAAGTAAGTGTAAATCTATGATCTCAGTGTCACTTTGTCCCTTCCTGTTTTACTTTGAAGGTTGGTTCTCTTCTCGTTATAGTTTCACTTCCTGCATTTTCCTTCCTCCAAAGGGATTTTCTCCCCTACACTTATCAGACTCCTTTGTGTTTAATTGCTTTCACCTTTGCCTTCAACCCTCCTGTTTCTCCTCCTGAGTCAGTCCTGTGTGTGTTTGTGTGTTAGTATAAAGTCCTGTCAGTGTACTGTATGCACAGGGCTGTTTGCTAACCTCCCCAGAATGTACATGCCCCGCTTTTCCCTTTTTTCATGTGCCTCTGTGAGGTTATTTCCTTGACTTTAGTCTAGTTTTCTGGATTTTGTTAGCAGCTTTGTGTATGTTGTTATTTTCATACTTTTGTTTGTGAAAAATGTTTGATTCCTGACAATCAACATCCTTGAGCCTTCCCAGGTAGTCCAGCTTCCTCTCAATGACATTCATGGGGTTCGTTTTATAGGTGACTAAACTGAGTGGAGGTGTGATTGTGAGCATGAATGGTTGTCTGTCTCTGTGTTAGCCTTTGACAGAGTGGTGACCTGTCCAGGGTGTACCCCACCTCTTGGTCTATGTAGCTGAGATAGTCTCCTCGCCCCCCGTGACCCCAAATTTGATAAGCAGAAGAAGATGGATGGATGGATGGATGGATGGAACATCTTTATGTCCTCTGAAACAACTTGTTATACTTCTCTTTTTTCTGAATCTGAAGAAACTGTAATTCCTAGTTTGGTTTTTTTAAATCAGTTAAGCGAATCTTTTCATGTAAAGTGCTCTTGTCTGGGAATCGCTGGCACAGACAACGTCAGTGAAACCTTTTGAATTAACCACTGCCAAGTCTGAGGCATGTTTTCTTTTGGAAAAGAGTCATGTGATCAGGCGTGACAAATCATGTAAGGACAGGGAATGATTGATAAGACCAGAACCCGGGCAGCGAACAGAGCCTATCAAGTTCTCAAACAGCAGCGATTCCAAAATAGTCGGTTTTAAGTTTCCAGAAGTGTCCCAGTTGAGTGAATTCAAAGCGTGAGTGCAGCAGCTCGTCCTTAGAGACCAGCAAAGTGAGTTAACTTTTGTCCTTTAAATGTACAGCAGCGGCCGAACATTATTCTCATCTGATGTGAGCAGGGTCTCTCATCAGTGCTCCAGATCTCCATAAAAGAACAATACAGGAATTCAGCAGCAGCAGTTAATTGACGCACAGGCTGTGATTCATTCTTTAACCAATCGACCGTAAACACATAGAAGAGCTTATTACCCTTATACTACTTATTCTCTGTGTCTTCTGACCCCAACATGCCCGAGCTGTACTATACGTGCCTCCTGACACATACCATGAATCGTGCTGTTTGTTGTGATTATGCGTATATACTGTAGGTGGCCCAGTGTCTTCTCTGAATGAGCAACAATTGCTCTTTGTTTGAATAATTGGAACAAGGTTATTTCAGCAGTTTCGTCAGCCAATTAGGCCCCGACTGAGCTGACCTCTCCCTCTCGTGTGCTTGTCTCGCCAGCGACCCCTGGAAATCGTCATTAGAGCGCTCCTCCCATAGACGGCCTTATTTCCCTCTCTACCGTACACCCCCACCTCACTGCCTCCTCTTCACTGCCTTGGCAATAAAGTCTTCCTCTTTGAGGTGTACTGAGGAGCTGTGCTTGCAGTTTCTCAGAAGTCAATTTCAAGCTGAAATACTTTTAGTGAAATAGTATCTCTCGTGGCTCTCTCAGCATCATCCAAAGTAGACTGTAAAGATGTCAGTCGATTTTTCTCCTCTGGCTCCTTGCGCCCTTTTCAGAGCACACACGCCCCGCTTTGATCCAGACTCTGGCACAGGATTGGTGGAATGGAGCAAATATTGACTCCATCTGAGCCAGACAAATCACTCCCCCTTCCTGCTTTCTTTCTCTTTCAGTCTCCTTTACACTTGCTCAGTTCCCGTCTAATCTGCCATTACCTCTTTCTCTCACATTCCCTTTCATGTCTTTTCTGCTGCTGCTTTTCTTTTCACCCCCTTTGTGTCCCTGTCTGTCATTTTCTCTCTCCCTCTCACTCTCTCTTCTCTCTCCAGGCTTCTCAGGCTGTCAGTACTGTTAGGTCAGGCCCCCTCCCCTTCTCAGCTGCCCGTGAAGCTCTCTCTGTCTCACTTTAAAGCTACTTTGGGTTTCAACACCTGCCTGTGCTGTATGTTCAAATGTTCAACTGCATGCTTCTGCCTTGAGCCTAGAACATGCTGCCTCATCTGAGAGTGTGCAAACATGCACGGGCATCGTGTGAAGGTATTCGCGACGGTACGTGCCAACACGCTTTCATGTGATGCTCATATGTGCTCCAGCCGACTGCAGCGGAGAGATCAAGAAACGAAAAGCCTTTTTCAAATTAAACTTTCATAGCTTTCGCTCTTTGTTTGCTTTCATGTTTGCTGCTGATGCAACCCCAGTTTTTTTATATGTGCAGATCATGTTGAACTATTGACGTGCACACTCACTCCAGTGTGAACTATAGAAGACTAAGGCTGAGGCAATACTTCTGCAAAGTTACGTGTAGACATGTTTGCAAACCAGAGCAGAGAAAGAGCTTACAGGTTACCCAAAACCTCAACGTTCTGTTTAACTGTCAGTTCAAAACATCGTTGTTTTTCCTGAGAACCGAGGAAAAAATAATCTTTTTTTGTGATTTTCTCCATCCTTGGTGCTAAAAGAGGCCACAGAAACACATGAGATATCAGTAGAAAGCCCAGGATGTCTTCTATTTAGTATTTGGACTTAGTACCTCAAATAAGTCAAAAGACAGATCAAAAAAAAAATGTCCGTTACAGAGGACATAAATGAATAGGCTGGTTCTCAGGAGGATATATTGGGCTAAGTTCACAAAGTCCAAATACTACATTACACATTACACAAGCATGATGATCTTCATCATAATCTTCATTTATGTGACACCTAGAGAAATTTGTTCTGGCAAAACTTGTGTAAAAATATTGGAGCGGCAGACATTTTTAAAAACAGGAATAGTCAGGGGATTCCCAAAGTCATTGTTTATCTTTCGGCAACCCTGATGCATCTACCAAAAGTTGTGCCAATGTGTGGAAGCTTGTTTCCTTCGCTGAAAAAAACAAAACAGAAAAATGCAACTTTTTCTGTCCATAACTCAAAATTCTGGGTTGTTGTGTCAAAAATTTCAACTCAAGCTTTAGAGAAAATTCCTCAAAATTTTGAAATAACTCAAAATTTTGACTTTGCTTCACTAATGGTAAATGGACTGGTTCTTATATAGCGCTTTTCTACTCTTCTGAGCACTCAAAGCGCTCTATACAACTTGTGCATTCACCCATTCACACCCATTCGCACAAGCACATCTTTCTAGGTGCTTTCTAAGTAACATTCACACACACTCATACTCCGATGGATGCATCGGAGAGCAATTTGGGGTTAGTATCTTGCCCAAGGATATTTGGCATGCAGACTAGGGGAAGCCAGGAATCGAACCACCAACCTTCCGATTAGTAGATGACCCGCTCTACCACCTGAGCTACACCCACCCCGTAGCTCAGGTTGGTGGGTTTTTCAGGAAGTGGATTTTTTTTTTTTTTCAGTCATAGAAGCAACCTTCCATACCAACGCATGTGTTCAACTGAGAATTGTTTTACTCAAATCTGACACAGTCTCAATGATTATTACATTTTTATTTTCCTCTCAACTCTCTATAAATCCATGTGATGTCCAGCTGTGCACATGTGGTACGTGTCCTGTGAGTTCACAGTGAGTGAGTGGGTTTACCTGCCTGCTGCCAGCTCTGCTTAGGCAACATCCTTATGTAAAGTAAATGGAGCAGTCAGAAGAGTGACCAGATCCCAACAAACTACATGTGTTTGTGTGGGACAACTACTGAGAGGTAGCCTGAATGTCTGGATTGTATTTCACTGTTATTTCAGCTGCTCCTCTGTCTGGTAGCAGTTTTTTGGGTTTCTGTGTGCCGCAGATTGGCATATCTTTTTTGAGCCATATCTGACAACTTTAGCACTTTTGACACATAATGACACAGAAATAATGACACAGGCATACTATAACAGAAATATCCTGGTGTGAAATTCAAAAATAACTCCTGTGAAAAAAAGATAAAAAACAATATTTCTCAGAATATAGCGCTGCTTCATTTTTTTGTGGTAGTTTCCATCATATTGAGAAAAAGCAGAAAAGCTTGTGACAGTTCATCAATGAAGTGCAGTCCCACATAAAGAGGGTCATCTGGTCAGCCTGGCAGTGAAAACACTGCTGCATGCTGCATGCATAACTTTGGATATTATCCAAAGGTCATGTGTGAAAACTGTGAGGAGGTCACCTTTGAGGAGGCACAGAGCGTCTGGAGCTGGGGCATGCAGAGGGAAACCAACAGAATATTTATAACTTATGTGGGGAAAACAAACAGCATGCTGATTTTTGTTTCAATAAAGTTTTTTCACTGTTGATGACCTTTTTCAGCCTTTAAGTGGAACAACTAGAAAAAGTTTGAGCAGCGCTGTGTGCAGGATTCATCCTCTGTGCACCGTGAAAGTTTTATAATCTCATGCCAGTACATCCGATAACTGCTGATTAATTTCCGCTTGGATGAACCAACAGATGAAACTTCTCCCTCCTCCCCACGCAGAGGTGCCTACATACATCTTTGTTGAAGCGTGTTTCAGCGCTGACTCTTCTGTAGGTCAGTGGCTGAATGTGAAATGAGCTCTTTGTTATCATTACTGTAAGAGTGTTGCAGGACCGATCCTTCCCCCGCTTCCGTCTCTATCATCTCTCCGCCCTGCTGCCACCTTTAGCACACAGCGGTCCAGCCCCGAGGCCCAACCCGTCTGCTGACCTGAAGAAGCCTGGAGCCCTCATTAACCGTAACAGCGAAATGGTCGCGGGCCTACTGTTCCTGTGCTTGAGGCTGAGGCGTGTGTTTTTTGGACTCAGGGTGTGTGTACATACTAGAAGTTTTTCAAGTGATTTATCACTCCCACAGGGCCCCGCTACTCTGATCTGCAGTGCTATTACTCAGATCAGCCAGCCGAGACAAATAACAGATCTGCTGCTACATATAGACCTCCCCGGACACATGCACGCACACAAACACACACACACACACACACACACACACACACACACATTATCTCTGTGCTGTGGTGACTAGTTGAGAGAGACATTTTGCTAATCAGGGTCCTGCGGTTGGTGGTGCGTGTCGACAGGCCGGCATGTAAGTTATTGCTTCTCAAGGATCCAGAGAAAGATAGATAGGGAAGGAAGGAGAAGAAAGACATAGATAGGGGGCAACGGAAGGGGGGGGCAAAGAGGGCTATAAGTGGTCACGGGCCAGTGGTAGCCATGGCAATGACCTCTGGCTAATTGTAGTTACTGATAGACATGGTGCTTAGAAGTACAGAGATATCCTTTACACTAATAACACACAAGAAGCACACACACACACACGATGTACGTATAGAGTGTGTGTGTCTCCCTGTATTCACCCACTCCACCCGCGCATTTCTTGATTTTACATGAACTTGTTTTTTATTTTGACAGATTAGATCTTAAGCCCAGTCTGTAATGTTGTTTAGTCTTCAGTCATCTGCTCTTAGCGGGCTTTGAAGTCGCTAATCTCCGTCACCATTGCCGTGTCCACATTGTTGCCAAGAAAAGCAGCGGGCTAACCCTGGGTGTGTTAATACGTGTCCAACTATAACTCACATGCACGCCCTCCTTTCCCGCTCCCGTTTACACCGCGTCGGCTCTTTGCCTCAGGGTAGCAGGGAGGGAAATGTTAATGAGGAGGTTCAAGAGCAGGATCAGAAGTGACCTTGAGTGAGATAATGTCTTACAAGTAGCAGGGGGCTGTGATGTTGGCTCTCTGGGCTCTGATCTCGAGGAGACACACTAGAAAACGAATCTCCATCGTTCCTCTTTCCTCCCGCTGTCCTCTCATGCTCTGCTTTTTCTCTGAGCTGATCCTCCTCTCGTCTTTACTCTTCACATGCTCTGAACTTTCCCCGCCTCACTATTTTCAGTGGTGAGGAGATTATGTTTTTTATTAATGTGTCATGCAGCTATGCCCAGGCCTCAAGGGGCATGACACCAGCTAATAACGTAAACCAGATCCACGGATCGAGCACATATCTTTGAAAAAAAGAAAGAATGCACAGCCCAAAAATAAAGAACACAAAACAAACTCGTAATTTTAATGCTTTTGTGCCTTAGATGTTGTTCATACATAAATCTTATTTAAGAGAATAAGCCATTTTCTTGTTTGTGACACTCATTCTTTCTTATTTCTTTTTGTGCAGCACACGAGGAAAAACAATACATTTCCCTACTGTTATTAAATTTATCAATGTAAATAGACAGCAGATGACTACCAGTTCTTTTCCATGCAACTAAAGAAGTAATAGCTGTGTTTGTATATATACACCCTCTGCATGTGATCTAAATGACACTCTTTACCCCCACTGTCACCCTGTGAGCTGTTTGGCTGTTTGGTGTGTTCTGTTTTAGAAAACCAAACCAACCAGGATGTTTTGTTTTGTTTTTTAAATATGGTGACACATTTAAACACATTTCCCCTCGTGGGAAATCAGAAAGTCCAATCAGAAGTAAATACACCTTTGCAAGTTGGAGACGTAAAGATCGGGTATGATTTTCAGGCTCTTTTGCAGTGCACTGCGCCATAAAACATGTGGTACTGCATTAAAAGTGGCCCTAGACATGAATCTGAAAGTTGCTTTTTACTTTTTGTTTATTAGCATGTTTAATGAATAATTCTAACGTCTCTCTGTGCCCTTCATCCCCAGCTGGTCGAGGCAGATTCCTGCCCCTCCCTGACCTTGGTTGTGTTCTTTGAAGGGAATTCTTACCCCCCACAAGTCCTCGCTCAGTGTGGATGACGTGATTGTTTGACTATTGTTTGATCATCTTTACTTAGGATTTAAGTACCTGAGACTCTTGTTATTGTGAAGTAGAGGTTACAGTAATGAAGTTGAATTGGTGGTACAACTACTGAAATCTTTGACCGCATGAAAAATAGACTGGACTTTACGCATCAAACTCCATTTACCCAGTCATTCACATACACAGCAGTGCACACTTATTCTACACATATAGTGTTTTTTAAGCTAACACACAATCACACACACACACAAATGGATGCATCTGGAGCAATCTGATGTTCAGGATCTCGTCCAAGGATAGTTAGACTTGCAGGAATTGAGGAGAAACAAACCACCAACCCAACAGCTGGTGGACCACCCACCCAGTCCACCTCCACCACACAGCTGACTGTCAAAATACTCTGTTACAGCAAAAATCCTGCATTCATTTCCTCTGTTAAAGTACAGAAGTATTACTTTCAAAATATATTAAAGTACCTAAAGTAAAAGTACTTGCTATGTGCAATATATAATGACGTCATTTTAACTACCTTATTTACTGCTAAGCTTAATGTAGTAATATTGAAAAAAGTGATCAAGATTATTATTTCAAGTATTTGCCAATAGTTATTGATTGAAGGAGTTAGGAAGCGATCATAGTTCAGGTGTCTATGTTTGTGTCTGAGAGGGGTTGAGGCATGCACAGATCATCTTACTTACCCTGGGAACAAATGTAGGCCTCAGCTTATTTTAAAGACCTAAAACTACCGCATCTCCCCAATAGAGCAGTTTGCTCGCAGACTGCTGGTTTACTTGTGGTTCCTGGTATATATATATATATGAGTAGAATGGGAGGCAGAGCCTTCAGCTTTCAGGCCTGCGAGACAGACACCCTCTCTACTTTTAAGATTATGCTTTCCTATTTTAGATAATGTAGTTAGGGCTGGATCAGGTGACCCTAAATCTTTGATTATAGAGTCCAAAGAAATTGAAATGTAACTGTCATAATGCATCTTCACTAAAGGCAAGTTCTCTTATAATAAATGGAAAATGACCAGAAAAATCTCTTTAACATTGTTATTCATAATTATAATGCTCTGTTAAGTATCCTAACACACATAGAGAGACACACCTGCATTCACCTTGTTCCTTTGCTTCTTCATTTACTTCCAGCCACGACTTGGAGTCAGATGTCTGGGAATCCACTTCACCGAGAGCCCCTGCAGCAGCTACCCTCTGGCTAAGCTTGCTGAGCATTTTCTCAACAGCTTTAATGTTTGAACTGTTTACATTTTTGTGGAAAAGAAAAACAACAACAACAATGTGCTATGGATCAGTGAATTCTACCAATTGTGTAATTTCAAGATAAATAATATATCACATATTCATGTTTTTTTGTTGTTTTATTGGTAATTTTAGTGGCATAAAGACCAACTTGTTTATGTATTTGTTTTCTCATTTATAACTCTTGGCTGTGCCCCTAATTGTGCATTGACCCCTGGCCTGAGCTCATTGAATAATCCAGTGGGGGGGGGGGGGGGGGGGGGGGGGGGGGGGGGGGGGGGGGGGGGGGGGGGGGGGTGTGCATAGGCAGTAACCCCTCCTTTAGCTTTAGAGACGCCTCCTGGTACCGACTGGAAAGGTTGGTGGACTGCAACCAAACAGACAGTTTTCACATCTGCTTCCAACCAAAGCTCCTGCTCTCTCTCTCTCAAACACACACAGAGTGAAATCTGTGCTCAGGGGAGCCGTGTTTCTTGGGTCTATTTATCTGAGCTCCAAATTGGTGAAGCATGTCTGGTTACAGTCTTTAAATGTGATTAAACAGTTATGAGAAAAAGTCTTTTTTTTTTTTCTTTTTTTTTTTTTACTCCAGTAAGTCAACAGCCATATTTCATCCACGCAAAATAAACAACACACATATATCTCCCACTTGGAATTTGTGTCTGTAACTTTGTCAGACAACAATTAGTGTTTGTGTTGGCACAACAGTAAGCTCATAATTCTTTGTACTTCCCACTTTAAAGTGCTGCTGCTGCAGATGCTGCCAGCTCAGGGCTGTTCCTGACAGTGTTTAGATCATTACTACTGATCAGTGTGACCAAGCACAATGGGGCATTCTTATGTTAGATTGAGCAACTAAGAAAGCGGCTCTGAGAGTTATTATAGCTCAGTCAGGGCCCATAGTGAGTGTGTGTTATGAGCGCGTTTTAGGCTGGGTGGGTGTGTGTGTGTGTGTGGGGGGTTCATGTGTGAAAGAGAGAGAAAGTTGTGTAATCTGTCCATTTTTTTGTCCCCCCACCCCTTTCTCTGTCTCTCTTTCTCCCGTGCCCCCCCTGGCGCTGTCAGGCGTCACGCTAGTTTATATTAAGAACCCAAAGAAGTTGTCGAGTGAACGGCACTGAAAGAGAAAAAAACGAAACTCTTCCCACTCTCCAGAAATCACGGGGAGTGACTGTGACAGGAGGAAGGGGACAGAGAGAGAGAGAGAGAGAAGAGAAGAGAGCTGAAGTCCTCGCAGGACTTTATCACGTTTCTTTCAGGGCTCCGCAGATCGGATTAGACCACTAAACTGGACTGATAATTATTATCTGTGAGCGGAGTCGGGACCGTGCGGGAGACTCTTGGAGCATGCAGCTCGGTTTGCTGTTCAGGTAAAACTTCTTCACGTCTGCTGCACCCTGCTGCTTCTCTCGGTCTGTCCGTAGAAAACACCACATGGGTGTCTGAGTCCAACGTTGTGCGCAGAGTTGTTTCAGAAAGTTGTTTTGTTTTGTGGTAAAGTTTGTGGTTTTACGCACGATGCCCTCTTGTTGCGCACTGGGCGCTGTCCAGGTAATCTGAAAGGAATTCACCCAAAGGCGACTGTTTTTTTTTTTTTTTTAGCTCGGAGTTCCCTCTGTCTCCTCGGGGCAGATTTTTGGGAGTTTTCTCCACTGATATAATTCTCTTTCTCCCTCTGTTCCCCTGTCCCCGCTGCTCTGAGGTTATTCTACAATGTGCCACTGTAGCGGCGAGGGAAACGTGGACCCGCGTAGGGGGTCTTTACTTCGGCCTGAGCGGCTCTGTTGTGCGGGATCTTTGTGTTTTTCGGGGGTAATTGTGTAGTCTGGTGTGGGGAAACTTCCAGCGACCGCGGCGGTGCACCACACTGGGTAGAAGGGACCAATTACTCTGACTACATGTGGCTTGCGGACTGGTGATTGTGGGGATGGTTTGGTTCTGGTGGTGAGCGCTGAAAGGTCCATCTTAACAAGTAGTTTAGGATCGTGTTCTGGCTATTTTCCTTGTCAGATGGAACGAATTTATCCCTCTTGTTTCAATACACTTGTCTCGGTTTCTATGATAATTATAGACAGACTTTGAAACAAGTGTGTTATCTGACTTTTTTCCCTTTTTACTTTCTCAATGAATAGTGAGACTTCTACGACTCATGTGAGGATTTAAACTACTTTTTCAGGTGAACAGCTTTTGCCCAGCCCAGTCAGCGACTCAACATAATCCCCAGTTGTTGCTTCATGCCCAATTCAACAACTCCAAAGCCACCCCAGCCATACAGCACGTCTTTGAACATCACACCTTCGAATTAAAAGTAGCTGAAATTACAAGATGATTTCGGATGTTGCAACTTATTGAGCCCGAGAGCGTGGCAGCTGTGTGTGTGTCTCTAAAAACCACATCCTCAGGGTGTGTACACACGCAGGGAGAGGCATGCGGAGGGAAAACATGCTTGCTGTTAAAACCCATTAGTTTGTTAGCACCTCCCAGGCTTTCCCAGATTGATTGAGATGCTTGTCTGTGATCCTTGAAGGGGGAAAAAGAAACTTTTGTTCACACCCATTTGAGCCCACAGGCCACCCAGAGTGGGTGAGAAAGGGTCATAATTGGTTGGTAAAGTACACTTAGGTCACTGGAACATTTAATAAGGTGTTTGGGTAACACTTGTAACACCTTTTAAAACAAATGTACACTGAAGGAAAAGTTTAAGAAAGCTGACAATCCCTCAACAGGGAAGTCTGAACATTATATAGCAGGTCATGGATTAACTGCGTGCTTTACAAAAGACCTCATTCAACCTGCTGATATTTTAAATCCTGTATATCTCCCACTTTTTTACCCTCTGTTCTTTGTCCCTCCAGGCTCTATGTGCTGTGGAGCTTTGTGGTGGTCACGACCTCCGTGACCAGAACTGCCAAGAGGAAGGTGAGCCATGAGCCATTAGATCGTTAAGTTAGCTCAACACAACAGTTTCGCTTCAGAGGGGTGAAAGGTGACAGCAGTTGAAAGGACAGGTTCACCTTCTCTTAAACGTCACTCACGCTGAAAGAGTTACAGGACATGAAGGCGTCCATCCTGTCCTTACTGCCCGTGAGGACGTCCAGTGAAAGACAAATAGCAAAATATGTAGTCATCATGCTTTATGCAGCTATTGTGAGACTTTACCAGTCAAAACTGAACAAATTAAGTGTTTTGGAGGGATTAACATTCCCTCTATGATTTACTTTAGCATCCTCGTACTGCAACTAGATGAGAAAAGGCAGTCAGGGGAGAAATGCTGGAGCCTAAAGTTAGCAATTCCCAACAGATCTCAGCATCTTTTAATTAAACAAGAACAGCAACCCTATTTTAGCACTTTGAAGATGAATTTAACAGATGATCAGGCTAAGACCAAAGCGGACGTGTGCTGCTCGGCCCAAAAATTCATTACAGAGTAAACAGATTCAGCAACACACAGCACCACATTGGAAACTAGTTGCTCATTACTGTTTTATTGCTACATTTGCAAGCTAAATAGGTTAAAAAAAACCTACATTATTAATAAAACTGCTTTTAATGCCAAGCATGATGATGATGGACCTGTTGCATTGCTGCAAAAGTAGAGCCAGGTTCAGCTTTAGTTATTGGATGAGTTCCCTGTGGCATTAGCTTCTTTCAGGTGAACGACACACCTGCGTTTCACCACACAGGAGGACAAAGATGCTTCTCTACCTATAAAGCAGCACGTCTTTGGAAAGAACATCTCTTGAAACATACAACAACCATAAGAACCAAAGCTTACTGACTTATAATGATCAGTGTTATATTCAATCAGTCGTCCAATTTGTGCGTCGCTTCGTTGACCTTTGTGTCAGACTCCTCTCATTTGTACTGTATTGTACATGTGCACATTTCTTTCTCCCTTTTTTAGCATAATTTTTATCACTTTATTCACGTGAATGTTCTTTGTAAAGAGCTGCATTTTTATCTTGAAGGCCACAAGCCAAAATGTGTCTCTCTGACAATAAGATGAAAGCGTAAGATGAAAGAAGGAGGAAAAAGTTCTCTTCCACTGGAAACCCACAATGCCACTAATGATTAAAGCCACTCTTTAACTGTAATCTGGCCGTGTGAATATTGTTTTAAAAAACGGCTTTAAAGGGCAAAGTCCCACCAGTGTGATGTTGGAAAATGACTGCGCGGAGGGAAGACATATCTGCACCCCTGACTGGTCCAGGCCTGGTAGAGGAGCAGTGTCGCTGGAGTTTAACCAGTAGCTCCAGAGGTCGGCGGTGGCTGCTGTGGGGGTCACTGCACGGAGCTCGTTAATGGTCCCAGTTATGTGGCAGCTGTGTTTGATGTCACTCATTACAACAGAGCACGCCTCCCCACTTCCACACACACACACATGCGCGCCTCGACCCCCTCCTCATCCTCCTCACTTCTTTCTCTTTCTTTTTCTCCCACCCTCCTGCCATGTTACCCCAGACCAAGACAGGAACTTTCTTTTTTTTTATAATCTGGTGGCGAACTGGAGGATCAGAGCATGCCCGCACATGCGCTCAGGCTTACATTTGTCCCCTTTCTCCTCTGTCCACAAACAGTTTGTACAAGATGTTTACTTGCACATTTCTGCCAATTTAGACATGCATTTACACACTTGGAAAGAGAGAGGAGAGAAGCAGAGCACAGATTCACATTTTGATTCGTTCTCAATGGAAACTTTTGTTCAGCTCGCATGTTTGCAGGTCTGCCAACCAGGCCAGTGCTTCAGTTATGAAACGAGAGGAGAAACATTTCTTTATGACCACAGAGGAAGAGAGCAAAGCCTGAACTGGCACCGACATACATGCATTCACACACATTCATATGTACAAACAAGACTGCACAGAGCAATCAGCCCTGATTTTTGTCATTTCTGCAGTGCGTCCATACGACGCCGGCTCCTCCTGCTCACAAGCTGCTGGCAGGTGCCTGAGTCTCTCCTAAGCCTCGGCGAAGGATAGTATGTGTAGGATTTATATTTTGGCCCCAGAGGAAGGAAATTCATGAGACTATAGCTCATCAGTGAACTCTGTTTCTATGAAGAAAAAGGATTTCGAGACAGTTTGGATTTTGCAATGGCAGTTATTACTGAGTTAAGAACTTCTTTAAATTATTGTCAGGGTTTGCAAGTTTCACCCTTTGAGTCAGAGTTGCAGCTGCTGCAGTGGTTTATTGGAGCACTTTAACATACTTAGCGAATTTCCTTTTACCTTTATAGACTTTTTTGACATTCAAATCTTTAAACAACTAAATAGCTGCAGCAGTTTATTGAAACATAGAACGTAGAAATACAGTATATTAGAGTTTGTGCAATTCTCATGAGCTTGTAAGTCAAGATTTGGTACCTTTATTCTTAAACACAACATGAACTCTCTGAGGCAGCTTTCTCACAGCATCTGTAAGTAGTCTTCAGGAATAGTTCTCCAGACTTCTTCAAGGACTCTTGAAGAGCTCTTCTTTGGATGTTGGCTGCCTTTTGTTCTGTTCTCTGTCAAGATGATCCAACACTTTTTTGTAAAGTGGAGGTCCGGGTTGTGGGGAGGGTATTTAGTGTATTTGCAGTGTGGGATAGTTGTGATGCTGAAAAATGAAGCTGTTGCCAATCAGATCCTTTCCTGATAGTATTGTATGGTGGATTAAAATCGGATGGTACTTTTTTGCATTCATAATTCCATTAAGATATTAAGACCAGAGAACTATTGTTCAAGACATCTTTAAAATTTTACAACAAGGTTTTGCTTTTTGAAAGAGTAGCTTGAGTATGTCAGTAAAGGTGATCACTTCATCAGAAACAGTTTTATCGTGTTTGTTTAAATCATAAAGTGTTGCTTCATATATGTCACACTTGCCCTCTTTGATCCAATGCAATTATTATTAATATTATTATTAGTAGTAGTAGTAGTATCACCGTTTATCTTTGATACTCCTGTTTGGATTTTCTTCCGTTGAATGAGATTTTAGGATGTCGCCATGTCTGTCTGATCTTGGCACCGCTTTTTATTGACAGCTTGTGTGTGTTTGTGTCTCAGGTGGCAGGTCGAAGGTCCAGACAGGTGTTTGAGCCTGCAGCGGGCGTGTGGTCAACATGGGAGGAGTGGTCAGAATGCTCTCAAACCTGTGGCGTGGGCATCTCACAGAGGAGCAGGAAGTGTTTACCTCCACCTCCTCCGCAGGCCCCTCCACTATCCCACTCTCCACCAAACTGGGCAGGTTATCTGCCCGGGGGCGTGGGACATCCTGCCGTCTCACCTGTGCGTCCCTATTATCCTCCTCGTTACCCTGGGCAGCACCACCTGCCTTATCGCTCTACGTCAGTCTCCACCAATCAAAACCCAGGATTGCCTCTTTATCGGGACACACCCGCTGAAGGAGGAGGAGGAGCGCCTCCCGTACCAGCGCAAACCAATCAATCACCTCCTTTGTACCAGCCAGAATTCTCCTCAAACAATCAAGACCCCGTGCCTCCTGTTTTCAGATCTCCCTACCGTGCGCCAGCACACGGCTACAACCAGCCTGCACGGGTCATCAGGCGACCAACCAATCCTGGAGCACTGAGAGCAGGAGGAGGGGGGAGCAGAAGGTCGGTCTCCACCAGCCGGGAGGGTTTACCTACAAGAAGGTTAGTGATTTTAAAAAAAGACCAAAAAAACACAGCTAATTTTATTTAAAGAGCAACAGTTTGGGTGCACCACTGCACCTGTAACCCACCCAGTTGTGACGTAACAGCGTAACAAAACACCTTAAGGATGATGACCTATAAACCACCAAGTCAAGAAAAACAAGGTCCAAATTTAAGGATGCTAATCTACGTAAGTTTCTTTCCATCACAGTTACGGCACGTATCAAAAAAACCAAAAAAACAGAACATTTACATTTTGCCTTACTCAGCACTCTTGAGTTCGCTTTTTCCAGGAAAATGTCAAAGGAAGTGAGTTTTGCATCGCTGGCAGTAGCAACGGCGGTTTGTTTAGGATAAATAGACGGACTCAGTTGTTTGGATGGGGAACAACAGCATCGCCGTGGACAAAAACACAAGAAAAGATTGATCACTGGGCGTGACGGAAGGTGTGATGTTACAAAAATGAAAGAAACTGCCGGTTTGTTTTCAGAGTAATGTTCGACTGACATGTTGAGGCTTCATTCAGGTGTCATTAGTTAAACTGCTGACATTGTTTAAGCATTACAGGGTTTGTTATTATGTTTCAAGCTTTGGGAACTGGCGTTTTGCCCATCTCTGTTTCTGGTATCTACTGTATTATTACATCATTACGTCTGGTTTTTGTCATCCAGACAGGCAAGGCATTACCCTTCCCGCTCACCACAGTCTGCTGGTTGTGTGTCATTTATAATAAATGTACTCTGCCACTCTGTCTGTGTGACTGCCCCTGCCTCTCTGTCTCTTCTCCTTCCTCTTCTTCATCTGCCTTTTCTTTTTGACCCTCAGGTCTTCCAGCATCCGTCCAGGTCAGTTTGGATACGGCAGAGTTCCCTTCTCTCTGCCTTTGCACCGTCAAAACCGCCAAGCTCGCCACACTGTGAACGGCACTGAAGATGCCACAGTAGCGCCCGAACAGGCTGCTCCTGAGGACATCACAGAGAGTAACAGGGGAGAGGAAGAGGAGGCTGAGAGGGATGAAAGGGACAGGCAGGAGGAGGAGAATGCAGAGCGGGAGATTTCTGAGACACCTGCCGCAGAGAAGGTGCCCACAGTTCCCACCATCCGCCCTCTGCTGCGACCCTCTCACACCCATACACAGCACGGGAGGGCCAGAGGGCAAGTCCCACCCTCTCGTCCCTTATCACGTTCCTCACTACCGTCTGTCTTCAGTAACCGCCAACGGTTTGACTGGAACTCCGTCACTGCCCCACCTCCACCCGTCCCTCCTCTGTCGCGGCCCTACTCCCCTGCAGCCGGTTCACCTTTTTCCCCACCTCTCCACCGCAGCAGCCCTGTGCACAGAGACAGGGAGCTCCACCCGGCCTTCAGTCCCCAAGCTCCACCTGCCGGAAGCATCTACCCCTTACAGTACCCGCACGTCTCCCACCTGGGGATGGAGTCAGGCAGAGAAGGTGGGGCTCCTCGCACATACACATGCGCAGGGCCGGAGAAGGAGTACCGCAGGTGTTTCTCGCAGGTAAGACCTAAAGATTGTGTCCAAATCTTCACCTGTGAGTCTTCAAACCAATTGTAATGTAATTAATTAATTAATTTTCTACTTAATTTACCGGCTTCACACCCAATCATTCAGTCTATAGTCGCGCTCGCTTCGTATGCGTGCAGTGAATATTTGATAGGTAGACCATTCTCCAGTTTCTCCAGTTCCAACAGTAGCTGGTTGTCTCTGAGCACTGAGACGGAAAATGCCTGCTACTGCTTGCGCCACGCCATGCCATTTGTGTATTCTGGGACACAACCATAACACACATTTACTCCAGTGAAACTACACAAATAGTTAAGCACATGTGCATGTGAGTATAAACACCGTGGGTATTACTCTGGGCAAATGCGTGCACCTAGCACATCTGGCTTGGGCCCTGCATTGATTGCTGTCTTATGATTGGGGTTGCGACCTGCTCCATACCTATCAGTGCAGCACAGTGAGAGCTTTATCTGAGCAGAGAGCTGCCAAGAAGAGGAGCCAGAGACACCGTCGGGCTGCTCGTGCCAGATGGGCCAACTCACTGTCAACGCACAGGTGAGAATCTGGGGTCGACCTCGCAGCAAATCAGGCTTCACTCAGGCGAGAACGCCGCACTTGATTTCACTCAATTAATTGTGAGATTTAGAGTGAATATTGCGGATAAAGTTTCCAGGCAGTACAGTAGGTATTAGGTGTATCTATGGTGCCATTTCAAGCTGACCTTACTTGTTTAAAAAAGGGAAAATAACTCAAAGCACAAAGGCTCTGCACATATGATAGTATTTTCAGCCATCAGCTGCATTCAGCCTGGTAGGATTACAATTGGCAAGCTTAGACGTTTTCCACCTCTTGCTATGGCTGCTGTAAATTAACAGCAGACTTCCACACAACCTTCAGCCATCGCTGCCATTTCTCAACCATCAATCAGTCAAATCTGGTCTCTGGAGAGGGCGACAGCACATGGAAATTTACATATTTCAGCTCCAGTAGCCAATAAGCGTTAACTGTAGTCAGGCATTTATAAAAATACCTGATTTATAGACACTGTGTGATACCTGAGGATCAAATAAAATGCTTTCGTGCACGTGGCAACAAGTATCCAAAGCTATTGTTCAGTTTTCTTAGCTTTTCAGCTGCTTTAAAGAATGATTGCAATTATATTAGGACTAAACCTTAGATACATGCGTAAAAGCTAACCTCTCCCTCTGCAGATGGAGAGACGACTAAACAAAACTGAGCACTCGAATCACGGCAAAAATACCCAGGGTGACATGTGACTGGGTTATTTATTCCAGCAGGTCTATCTTAAGTGGGCGCGCAGGAGGACGTGATAAGACTGGGCTCAATGAACGCCACACTCACATGCGCACCTACACCCTCCTGCCCCCACAGTCCACATCTACAGCTTGCTCTCATCAGAGTAGAAGTAGACACTCGAACGGGGCACTCACGTTGGCACTCACAATCCCTTGACTTTTCCCTCTGCAGATAATTTGGCAGCCTCTCTGCACTTGTCTTTTATCCCCCTATCTTTCTTTCCTTCTGTCTGTGTCCTGTTCTGTGCTCGGCAGTCCCCATTTTAAAACAGATTTAGTAGCTGGCAGAATACATGACCTGTGTGTGCCAAGAGTGCTAATAGCAGTCCTGTGATGGCTGAGCCTGACTCATTGGGTTACATATTTACCCAACATTAGCCTCTGTTTCAGCCTCTCTTGCTGCTCCAGTAGATTGTTGGTTTTATGTGTCTTAAAAATAGGTTCAAGTCCTGCTGAATGCAAGACTTTGCCCAGGCTTGTATGAACTGTATATATAATGTGTGTGTTTGTAATTCAGGGAGTGAGCCAGAACTGGAGAATGACACATCCTATTATCTATTAGGTGTGTTTGTCAAAACACGGTGTGCCTGAGGCACATTGCAAGTGTGACTGGCTGTTGCAGTGAAGCAAATGGGGAAGCAAGAGAGGGACAGAGGAAGCGAGAAGGGCCAAAGGTCAGATGTGCAAGATGTGTGCGTAAGTGTCAGAGCGAGGGTATAAGGGGAGGGTGGTAAAGGATGTGACGCAGTTAAGTAGTAGTGAAAGGGAGTACTGTTTTTAGAAAATGTGCCCATAGTAGTGGGAGGGCGAGCCAAAGGGCAAGGGAAGTAAAAAGGTGGGGAGGGAGAGATGGAAAATGAATGAGTGTTTCGGTGTGGAAGGATGGGGACAGAGGTGTAGAAGGAGGCGTGGTTCACTGAAGCAAAACAATTGACTTGGATGGAGAGGAAGAAAAAGATTCTGCTGGAAGACGAAGTTTGTGTCAAAGGAAGAAACAGATTCATGGAAAACTGTGTGTGTGTGTGTGTGTGTGTGTGTGTGTGTGTTTGTGTGTGTCTGTGTGTGTGTGTGTGTGTGTGTGTGTGTGTGTGTGTGTGTGTGTGTGTGTGTGTGTGTGTGTGTGTGTGTGTGTGTGTGTGAGCAAGAGAAAGAGTTTGGGTTCATGTGTGTGTGTAACAGGAGAAGTTATTCTGTGTGAGGAAGAGCGGAGGAGAAGGTGAAATTTGAGAAGAAGAGGGGAAAAAAGAGTTAGAAGCAGACGCTTCACAAAGACACCTCCTGTCCCTTCCTGTCTGAAGTCTTTCTAATAAATTTCTGCGATCGTCTAAGTGCTCCATCTTGTCTCGGTTCCTCTTTCTGTGCTTTACATGAGTGTAAATATTTACGTAGAATGACTAACAGTGAATATTTCTACATTAGCAAGTCAAGGAAGCGTTCCTCAGACCCAATGATGTCATTTATAGTCACGACCGGTAGGACATCCACCTCGCACTTTCCAAAAAACACAGTTTTATTAGTCCTAGTTTAGTGTCCTCTCTCTATATCCAGTTTCCTCTTAATTTATTGTTCTTGTCATTGACCTAAACCAGTGTTTCTTCCTTTACTGTATTCCTCAATTTGGAAGCCAAGATAAACTTCAGTCCTCACCAACAAAAGGCTCTGAGGTGAGATTTAAGGTAAAGGTTAGAAAGATGAAATCAGAAAACTCCTGCAGTGGTTCTGTGCCCACCCGTCGGTTACAGAGCCACAGTTTGAGAACCACAGGCTTAAAGCAACATTATTTATGACCCTCCTCAAACCAAACTCTTCATCTTGATGAGACAATAACACAAAAGATAATGCATATAATGCTTTTATGTATTAAAATTTCACTGATTTCACTCCTATATCTGACCCACTTCCACAGCACTGTGCAAAACTCTTGCACCACCCCTCTTTTCTTTACAATTTGCTAGGAAAATGCAAAATAGTATTGATTTATTACAACATATACAAACATACCTGGAATACTTTTGGTACTGATCCCCAACAGCACTGGCAGAAATGCTGCCCTTTTACAGACGGCTGTCGTCCCTCTCTCCTGACCTCCTCTGTACATATTATGATGATTAGAAACGCATATTTTTCAAATTTAGATTAATCACTCCATAAGTTTCCAGTAATTTTCAGCTAGGTTCTTCTGTTTGCTGTACAAATAAGTATGATTTTATTCTGGTCAAACTGCATTTTTTTTGTATTGTCAATTAAAGAAATAGAAACAAATAAGATGGTTTTCTAACAGGCTGCTAGAAACAAAGTCCCTAAACATATAATTTAATATGGTTCTTTCCCATTTTGTGTGTTATGTGTAAACACAACACTGGTTCATCCTAAGTTAGGGCCTTTTTTTCATGCTTGAATGATTCATAGGTCAGTGTTAAGTGTCTTAACAAACAAAAGAAATTCCTCTGAAACTGATCTGGTTCAGGGAGTGGACTGAAAATGGGGAACTTTGAAAGATTTTCTAAACTATCGCTCAAAACCACCAAAAAAAGTAGTCTGGTTCGTTGGAAGCAAAATATAAAGAAATGAGGGGTGTTTCGAGACTCGACACAGACAGCACTGTGCGTTCTGGCCATCAAGACAAGCACACTCCTGTTTTCAGGCTGCTGCAGCGAGTCAGATGATCTAATCACACTCTGTCATTACAGAAGTGGTATTAAACAGAAAATATATTATGACTAACAGAGCTGAGGGGCCACACTCCTCAGCTCTAATGAGTGTGTGCTGGCCCTGCCACGCTCACTGCGGTTCCCAGGAAGTGACAAACAGGCCCAGATGTGCTGGGTTGTGGCATGAAACCACACAGACTCATTCACAGGGATCTGAGCTTTATGTGCTTTAGTGCATTAGCAAGCAGAGCTACCTGCTTTTCTAGAAAAAAACAGAAAAGCAGGTGCTGCCTGCTTCGCCTGCTTTTAACAGCTACTGCGTCCTGATTACTTTCATGTTCCTTTGATCTCTTTCGGTCTGTGTTTAGTTTGCTCCCACTCGAGAGACGTAGCACTCGAAGAATCATAAATTAAAACCACAGAAGTACAACTGCCAAAGGAAAAAATATAACTTTAGAAAACTTTTATTTGGGGGCAAATCAATAAACTTTTTTTGATCAAATTTGGCTGATGGCTGCAGGCTTTCAAGAATTTCAACATTAATTAACGATGTAGGTTGTTATTTATTGGGTTGCGCACTTATTTGCACAGTCATCCAATGAAATGCAGTTTTGTCTGCTGCCTCCTCCATCTCCCAGCATGCTCAAGATGACTTTTAGCATCAGTACTCAGACCAAGTTTATTATAGATAACTAGAACTAAACTTAAAGCTAAAGCGAGAGTTGAGAGAGAGAATTGTAATAATCGCACCATCTACGTCTTTGTTAAGATAATCAAGAAAATGTTGAAGGAATTCAAGCTGAAAGGGTCATTAGATAAAAACGAGGACATAAATATATATATTACAAAGTCATATAGAAGATGTTCCAGTAGAAACAATCTTAATGCCATATTACATCACCCTCAGGGACATCTCAGCTCTTAAAGATGAACGAAATTAAGCATCAGCAGCTCGGAGGTGAATTCACAGAGAGATCAAATATTTCCAGGTTCAGAGGTTGGACTCTTGCTGCCTCTGTCTCCAGGTCCAGGTGTTATTAAGAAAGTGAGGGTGATTTCTTGGTATTAAAAACATTCTGGTTTAAAAAAATATGTTGTGGATTTTTAGAGCTGCTACATGGAAAGTGAAGCGTGGAAATTGGCATTTCAGTGCTTTGAGCACTGCTTTGGACTTGTTTATTGATCTTGTGGCCACAGTGTCCTTTTCTTTTCTTTGCTCAAACCCACATTTCTCCCGAGGACAGCATCAATGTTTCTCGCCATTCTCCCGCCTTCACTCATTGCCTGTTTTTTGATTAGTGAGAAGTATTTTCTTTAGGGGACTCATGACACCCCCCACCCCGCCAGGTCATAGCTGAAAGCTTCCCTATGAAGAGGCGGCACACGGCCTCAGTCACAAGATTAGGCACAGAATGTTAATCACTCGGGACAAACCTATACACACACATATGTCAGCGTATGTCACGGATTTGCATGCACGCAGAGACTGATTAGTCGTGCTCTGAGGCGATTCATGGCTGCAGGGGCCGGCCGTCAGTTGTTTTGTCTGCATTGTGCTGCAGTCATGCTTGAGGAATGACCGGCTCCTTAAACCCTAATTCCTAAACAACATCCTCACTTAAAATGAAACATCACGTTTTACTTTTTTAAAACTTCTAATTTTAACTTGGATACACAGAGTTTTCTGTATGTTTTGTGCTACTTTCCTTTAACAAATGCGTGCTGAGTATGGAAAGTTGAGCACAAATGCTCCAGGGACTGCTAATGATGACTATGATGATGATAATGAGCATTATTATTATTTAAATCCTTTATTTGAACAGACTGAGATCTCTTTTTCAAGAGAGACGGGTGTACAGAAATCACACACACAAACCGATACCGACAGCCACACAATGAAACGACACATTATATGTGATTACAAATAAAACATGTGTAAGGGTAGTTGCAGATAAATAAATATAACCTTTTGAGATGTTTCAGTGAAATCCAAGAATGTAGCTACAGAGTTTGTTTTTGCAGCTCATTCAGTCCATTTACAGGCAACAAAGTATTCAATGATGAAATCATTGATTAAGTCACGTTGCCGTGGTAAGTGTGTGTTTCAGCTGTGTTGTGTTAAGGCTTCCGCTGTTGTGAATGTGTGATGTGTTTCTGTGGCTCAGAAAATATTGACCAAGACTCCTGCAGCATTTAATGTCTTCTGGCCGGTGTTCAGCTTCCAGGTTCGTTGTTGACGTGTTAATTAAAGCTGCGTTCCTCTAAGGGGCCTAAGAATGCGTATAAGTAATCTTAACTTTCTGAACTAAATGAATTGTGGTTTTCGTAATCGCATTTCTTTTACAAAATATCGCGAGCTGGCTTAAAGCAAAAGGTTCCATATTTTGCTCCTCTGCAGAACTCATTAGTGTAGTCTGGGTGTTTGTTTCACATTCGAGTGCGATGTGTAATCGGGGCTTTGGCTTGTGTGGCATTTTTGTGAATGTGTGCAGAACAAAGCTGTCACCCCGTCTGCTCCACATGTTCTTATATATACTGCGCACAGATCTCCCCCCCCAGCCTGGGCAGTAAAACACATCTATAACCTTCACAGCTACCGTACAAAAAACACTAACTGTCCCTCTTTCTCCAGCTGCATTCACTTTACTCTCACCTGCTGCTATACGCTGGTCTGTTGCTCAGTCGCAGACATTTTTTGAAATCTCTTGCCTCATTTCTTTTGTGTTTACAGCACAATCTCTGAGCTGCTCTGACTTTATCGGATATGTTTGGTAGTATTTCATTAAACTCGGCAGCGAGGGAGTGGGAAAGTCCACTCTGGTAGAATTTGAGTCTCATATTAGTGGTTTTGGCCTTCATTTCTGTAACACAGCATTTCTTAAGTTAATTGCTGAGATCTGTAATCTGCAAAGGAAATTAAACACGCAAAGAAACAGAAGCAATCAGATGATAATCAAGGTGTTACACAAACCCACCGGTTAACCTAATCTGTGTGGGAATCTCTCCATCTATCATTCCTTATCTTGAAAGTGTTTTTGCCTTGTTGGCCCATTTAATAACCTCCTTTTCCCCTCTCCATCCCTTATGAGGAGAGTCGCCCCTTGCCCTGTGCTCACAGTTTACCACTCCTTACAATTACACACAAATTATCCTCCAGAACCATGAAACACCAGAGAGCACGTTGCCTTCTCTCTTCTGCTTTTCCCCTCAAACCGTCTCCGCTTTCCTCCCCTCTCCGTTCGGTCCATTGTCTTTCCTGACATCCTTACACACAGACTTCTTTTTTTTAGAATCCACTCCTACCATCTTACATTCTTTCTTTTTACATTCCTTTTCCCTTTTTTTCTGTACTGTAGCATCCCACGTCTGCACACTACACCCTGTGCACATGTGTGTTTGTTTATGGGGCTGTTGTCCGTTTAATGTTTGCAGGCGAACACACATGCCCTGCGACATGGAGCATATCCAGTTTAAAACAGGGCTCTGCATGTTTATGTGCAGCAGAAATATTTACAACCAGAACCAACCGTGTTTCACACACAAATCTGTGCAGATTTGCACAGTCCCTTGAAAACATAAGGTCGCATACGTGCGCTGACCTTCAAGGAGCCCGTATCCGGTCCTAAATTCAGTGGATGTGGCTTGACACATTCCCTTATAAGTGGCCTTAACCAAATGTGTATCATATCACCCATAAATTATGCCAGGTTAAGTCTGTTTTTTGAGCAGCGAGGACATGCGGTAAGCCGTACCACATAAAGTTTCATGAGCTGGTTTCACACTTTGACAGAGGGGAAATACGAGACATCGCAGATACACACACACACACCAGTATGGGGGGGTCTCCAGTGCGGGGGCGGGGGGGGGGGGGGTTCAGCATCACAGAGTGCATGCTTTGATGGTTTATCCATGAGAATCTTTTACACTTTGTCGCAGAGGATGGTTCACGTGGGAAATGTTGCTCTGTGTGTGAGTCTGAACCTTAGTATTCGCTCTCCCCAGACGAGCTGCTAGGAACTTTCCAGCTGTTTGTGACAGCTGTGTGCGTGACGAGAGGTTCAGAAAAAAAATACAAGAAAGAAAAAGAGGAACGAATCAAATAAAGTAAGAAATGAAAGACAAGAAGATTGCAGAGCTGACAGAGATTAGAGTTCCAAGGAAATCTGAGAGCTCCGTGTGGCATGCAAGAAAGTGTGTGTGTGCGTGTGTGTGCGTGTGCGTGTGTGTGTGTGTGTGTGCAAACTCCTCAGGCAGGGTGATTGTGGTTTACCACAGAAGTGACACCCGATGAAGCTGGTGGGAGTTTTAAAACCTGTTATTTAACTAAAAATGAAAACAGTGTAAGACTGCTCTGAGAGATATTACTGACTAAGTGCACTGCCCTGCACATCTTTTAGATGTTGATGGTATCTGTGGTCATTGATTTATTCTCCAACAGGACAGTGATGCCAAACACAGAGCTATCTTCAGCAAAAACAAGAAAAATGAGTTCTGTAGCAGATGGTCTGGCCCTCACTGAGCCCTGGTCTCAGCGCGATGCGGTCAGTCTGGGATTGTGAGCAAGATGTGCAAGTGTACCAAAGACAAGTGGCACTCGTTTAAAGGCAAAGGGTGTTGTTTTTTTTTTCATTTTTACAGCACTTTTCTGAAGGACTATTGATAAATGCAGAGTGATAAGGATTATTTTTTTTAAAACAAAATATCACAGGACTGTGTTCAAAGGAAATCATTACATGGCATCTTAAAATTATGGATCCTGCTGGCAAGTAACTTATCAAACACACTTTAAAGGCTGATTCTGTTCATAACATTTATGGACAGAGATTCAATGCACAGCCAAGTGGCATGGGCTTTTTGGTTTGGTGGCCTAAGGATCACCTCTCCTTTGGAGGATGATGTGGTTCTTTTGGCTGGATTACATGGCGAGTCTACGCTCTCAGTTTCCAGCCAAGTGTGAAGGAGCAGGAATGAGAACCAGCACCTCCAAGTCTGGTTCTCAGCTGGAAAAGGTTTCAGTTGCAACTCCGGGAGTTGCCCCAAGTGCAGGGGTCTAAGTATCTACATTCCAACCCTCACCTATGGCCACAAGACGTGAGTAATGACCTACAGAATGAGATTGTGGATACAAATGGTGGAAATGAGCTTCTTCTGAAGGGTGTGTGGGCTCTCCTGTAGAGATAAGGTAAGGAGCTCGGGGAGAGGCTCAGAGGAGAGCGGCTACTCCTCCATTTGAAGGAGCCAGTTGAGGTTGTTTGGTCATCTGACTAGGATACCTCCTGGACACTTCCTAATTGAGGTGTTTCAGGTATGTCCTACCAGGAAGCAACCCCATTGTAGACCCAGGGCACACTGGAGAGATTATCTCAGCCTGCTCGGGAATGCCTTTGGCTCCCCCCACAGGATGAGCTGGAGGAGCTGGCAGCAAGAGGGAGGTCTGGGCATCTCTGCTTAGGTTGCTCCCTCCAAGACCCAGACCCGGATAAGCAGCAGAAAACGGATGGATTGATAGTAAAGCAAACTCTCCTCCTTTTTGACTCCAGTGGGAATCATAATTTAAAAAAATGAGCTTTTTGTCATATCCAGCACAACTTTAAACCAGTGGCTTAATTCCTAAAATCATCAATCAAACTATTCATTGAAGCCAAAGAGCAAGTGAGATGAAGAGTTATATTATCCCTTAGACTTCCATACAACTGGAAATCTTTTTGCAGCCAGTGGAGTCGCCCCCTGCTGGTCATTAAAAAGACTGCAGCTATAAGACGCAACCTGGAAGCTACGTCAATCTTTATGTTTGGAAATGAGTAATTGCACTTATTGTGGCTACTTCCTCCTATTTATAGTCTTAATTCTAAGTAAGGCTAACTGACTTCTTATTAATTAACTTGAATCAATGATTAAGTGGCATTTTAAAGTTATGACAAGTTAAGGCTGAGCATTTACTGTATAACCATTTATAACCAGGCAGGTTTCTAATGTGAGCCATGGACTGAGGCCCTTTTCGTAAGGCAGTAAAGATGATTAATGCGGTACAGTGAAGAAGAAACTACAGTCTAATACAAATATTTGAATTTACTTTTTGACTCCAAATATTTTTCCTGTTTACCGCAGCATTTAATGGTTTTTCTTCTTAAAAACACTTGTGTGTGGACTACAGCAAACCTCAGCGAGTCATAGCCGCTGCAGTGTAAACCAGCAGACTTGTGTCTGCCTGATGTCTCAGCTGTCGTTTAAGTGTGATAAAAATGATAAAAACTGTTTCCACTATAGGGCTCCACAAGGACCCCTCTTAAGCGAGCACAAGCTGGACATGTGTTCTTACACACAAGCATAGACACACACTCGTACATGTGCTCACACAGTCACTCACATTCTGTGGCCATGCACCGAAAGCCACGGTGGATTTATGTGAGCAGCCGTTTCCAAAAAATCTATTATTTCCATATGGTTCTTATACTCTCACACACTGGCCAAAGCAGCATGGGGAGTGCTTGTGTGAGTTTTTCTCCATAACAGCATAGCGTGTTTGTGCTTACCTCTGTGATGTCAAGTTAATTCTTCCCTTCTTTATTAGCTGCTTGTCCTCAACTTTTCCTCACTCCACCCTTACTTCCCCCAGGGACTAGGAGAGAAACGGCCCTCTGTGTAATCTGGTGTATTTCACATCAGTTCAGTTTGTGGCATTAATTGTTTGACCTCTCTCTCTCTCCGTCTGCTTTGGTGTTTCTGTCCTGCAGGTGTGCCGAGGAGGTGCGCTGGACTCCAGGGCGGAGCAGTGTGCGGCCTTTAACACCCAAGAATTCATGCATCGACTGTACAACTGGGAACCTTTCACTGAGGGTGAGGACTGAGTTAACACACACGGTAGTTTAGTGGTGAGCGGCACAGTGCTTCAATGTTATAATAGGCTTATTGGGGGAATTAAATGGTATGATGGGGGAGGCGGGGTTGGGGGGGGGGGGAATGTGTGTTTGAGTGAGTTAAATATTTCTCTGGTATGAGTGTGTCCCGGATGACCTGCGCTGCTTGCCCAGCCCACCACAATCCCCGCTCTCTGTCGTTTGAGCAGGCCAACATCTGCATGCAGCTTCGAGGGTGGTGAGAGTCAATAGAAACAGAGAATGACTGGAACCCAATCTGCTTTGATTCTTTGCACCGAACACTTTCCCTCTTCTGTTTTTCTTCTCATTTGTCCAACATCTCCCTTTCTCCCCTCCTCTCCTGCCAAGTTTCTCCTCCCAACTCTGACTAAGCACACGGATTCCTACTGAGTGAGATAAAGAAGGAGAAAGAAGGACGGGGAGAGGGAGGTGAGAGGTGATGGGATGCGAGTGTTTTGTCACATGACCGCTGGGAGCAAACGGAGACAACGTGGCTTGCGTGCGTGTGCGTGCGTGTCTTTGTTTCTTCACACAGAAGTGTGCAGCTCCGTGTATTTGTTTACTCTTTGGTTAAGTGTGCAAAGGTTCGCAGCAGTGGAGCTTGTCTTTGTTTTCCAATGCTGGAGGCAAAGAAAGAGAAAAGGCTCAGCGGATATTTGAGGAATTTGAGCGAATAGGAAGGGTGAATATTGCTTGCATGGAGCTGAGGGAATCGAGGAGGGAAAGAGAAGAGAGAAACACAGCTGTGGGATGATATCAACAGTATTTATCATTAGAATTAGAAATATGTGCTTGAGCCTGTGTGTATTTGTGGTATTAACATATTGGCAAGAGTGCTTCTGCTCTAGATGAATAGCTTAATGGATCTCAGATAAAACAGGGGGGGAGAAAGCGTTTGCTCATTCGTGTTTGTGTGTCCATCTGTCTTTGCACTTGTGATTACTGGATGAGCTGGATGAACTCCTTCGACCCACACAGACACTGGGGGAAGCACAGACCCAGTAACAGTAGATCAGCAACACCACCCGGCCTGCACACAAGTACATTAGTTTGACAAATTTTGTCAAAAAGAAATACACAGTTAGCACACTAGTCCAAATATAGACAGCACACACAGCTGAGAACGTGGAGTCAGTAGAGTTTATTCATTAAAGCGGAGCACGACACGCGATCAATACAGTAAAAGTTAAAGTAGCTCCAGTTAATAGATTATTTAATGGAGCAGATGAAAGCAGTTCAAAGAGTTCTCCCACTGAGTGTTTTATCAACTTCCAGCCCACTATCTTGATTTTCCATCCTGTTTAAATTTGCTGTTATCACTCTTGTTTTTGGTCGCAGCAGGAAGCAGTTTTTAATGTTAAAGCTCCATAAACCGACTGTTTATGGAGCTGCTGAATACTGTGGAGCAGTCGTGGAATCAAAATAGGCTGCATGTACTTTTGATTGAGCAAGGACCCCTATGGCCAAAAGAAACTTCTTTTCAAGCTGGGGTCATTTAAATTTGGCGATCCATCTCTGTTCTGGGACCTCGCCATGCGCCATGTGCGTACACACTGCAGTGCAAAATCAAGCAGGCATCACTGACAACATAGCTGGGGTGGAGGTGGGTTGCAAGGTGGCTTGCAGGTTCTAAAGTACACTACATGGACAGCCCCTAATCTTGTCTTTTTTCACTGCCATTGCCACAACTGTATAAAATCAAGCACCTAGCTACGCAGTCTGCCTTTCCAAACATCTGTGAACAAACGGGTTGTTTCTTAAGAGCTCACTTGATGCGAGTGTGATATTGTAATAGGATGCCACCCTCACCACAAGCCAGTTTGTGAAATTTCTTCCCTCCCAGATATTCCATAATCAGCTGTAAGTGGTATTATTGAAGAGCGAAAGCATTTAGAAACCACAGCAGAGGGTCAAACCACATAAAGTGCTGAGGCGTATAGCGTGTAAAAGTCACCAGTGTTCTGACTCAGTAACTCCAGCGCTCCAAACCTCCTCTGGCATTAACATCAGCACAGAAATTATATGGATTTCCATGCCTCAATAGTTCCTGTAGGTGTAATTTGTAGGCAGCCCAGTGCTTTTGGCCATATAGCATAACTGTAGGCAGGCTAAAATAATTAAAAGCATGGCAGGTATGACATTTACCAATGGGATGCATGGAAGGTGTGCAGATCCCATCATTTGGCATGTTGATAAATGTATACTCTGTTGAGAAAGTATGAATTGAGTGCTTTTGCTCTGACTTTCTCTTGAAACAATAAACCTCTTGAAAGGCCCGCAGACAGGAGCGGGTGGGCATGGATAAAAATCCTCTATCAGTGAACCTATTGCAGTGTTGGAAAAACCCTAAATCGGTGTGAAATGAAAAAGTAACACAGTAAAGCGTACTGTGTGAGCATAGTTTAAAAAGATAATTATGAGTTTTTGTCTGTTATTTGTAACACTCATACTTGCATACTTACTTGTACTTGCAGCGAGAAAAAATAAGCCCATAGATGGATATAGTTTTTTCCCATTACCTGAGTGAAAGGTCAGAGGCCGGTGTGTTTCAGCTGAATGCCTTGTGTTTCCCAGGGGAATACAACATGTCAGCCATGAAGGCTGTTTAAGATTTCAGTCAGACTTTGGGAAGTTTGAGGCGGATCTACAAGATTAATTCTGTGTGTTTGCACCAGAAGTCATCGGCGGGGTATCAGCTGGAGTCAAACTGTCTGCATAAACACACGGGAGGTTTCCTTTTACCCACTACCATGTTTCTGTGCGTCTCTCTCCCCCCCCAACGATATCGCTGCATCCTGAATTGAGCTGCTGTGCGTCCTTGCCCTCTGCTTCACTTTGGGTTGTTTTAAACTGATGTGTCCTTGAGGTCTGCTGAGAAGAGGAGAGGGCTGGATGGGGGGGGGGGGGGGGGGACAAAAGGGCAACCTCTGGTAGGGGGGAGTTTATGGGAAAATAGTCAAAAACACTCACCAAAGTCCACGCTTTGGCTGCACTATGCTGCTGTGCTGTGGGGGGCAGATGCTGTAGCCAGGTGACGTCACACTCGATCAGCAGGAGATGATCCTTTCCCACTCCGCTGAGTAAACTCTATCACATTGTTTACTTCAGTCCGATCCCATTGGCCACAACCCAGATTTTCATATCTGGCTTCCTATCAACACGCTGGAGGCTGCGATGGAGTGCTTGAGTGTGTTTGAACACTGACTGCTGCATGTCATTTTTCTCCAGCTGCTCTCATCTGTTTAAAGTTCTGTAGCACTGCATACATTTCCAGTCAGTATTTATGTTACGCGGTGCAGTCAGCTTGTGAACGTTTTTGCCTCCAAGGTGACGAGCTCTGTTATGTTTGTTCTTCGGAGTGGCGCGGCCTCGGGTTTAGAAGTGTACGTTTAAACAGTAAAGCTGACACCGTGGTTATAAGCCACGCAAGCGATGGGCCCTGACTAATTTCCTGCTACACGCTCGGATCTGGTTAGCAGCGATTCTATAGATTTGTAAGCGCTGCACGTGCAGGTGTTGTTTTACTTGAATATTTCCTTTTTTCAGGCCTCATCCCCTCTGTGCACACCCAGCCTCCTCTCTTCCTGTCCCACTGCCTCTCTCTTTCTCTCTCCCCGTTGGAGTTTGTTTAGATGAAGCGATAGTGGGGAAGTATATTTAGGCACCATATATTCCACTGTCTGAACACTAAGCTCAGACAGGGAGCGAGAGTGGAAGAGAATGAGAGAGCAGAGAAAACAGAGAGGCAAAGACGAGTAGGAAGAAACAAATGGAAGATAAAGGCTAAATTTAAAGAAGACAGTTTGGAGCTGAGACGCGCTCGAGCGTGGCTTAAGGACACGGAGAACGAGGGAGGTGATGAGGAAGGCAGAGAGAGCATGTGTGGCGATATGTATCCCACTTTTAGCTCCCCCTCTCTTTTCTGTCACTGTCTCCAGTCTAATCTCTCAAAGATAACTATGACAGACAGATGGAGAGAATGAGGGTGGAGGGAGAGAGGGTGGGAACGCTGACTCTCTTTTTCCATCTCTTTCTTTCTCTCTCATTCTTTCTAAATATGTACCATATATCTTCTCATATCTCTCTGCCAGTGTTGGGAAGGTTACTTTTAAAATGTATTCCATTACAGAATACAGAATACATGCCCCAAAATGTATTCTGTAACGTATTCCGTTACGTTACTCAATGAGAGTAACGTATTCTGAATACTTTGGATTACTTAATATATTATCATGCTGTTTACAACTACACGAATGTACTATTGCTGTGATTTATTACTGTTACTGACGGTCCGCGGCTCCGAACCGTAGTAAAGGGACCTCTGGCTAATACGGTGGGTTCTGTGTCGGGCTTGTAGCCGAAAACCAGCTTTACTTTGTTGTCTGGGTCAACTTTGCTAGCGAGAGACAGAGAGAGGCGTTGAAAGGCTGCTCCAACGGAACTTATTGTTTTTGGAGGAAAACACGAACACGGTGTACAGTCGAGTCTTAATAGCTTACTTACAACTGGGCTCGTCAGGCACTCTTCTTGGCTGCAGTGGTTATTATTATATTTACATGCTTCCAGCTCCCGTTTTTTGCTGGATGACAGCTCGTACTTTGCCTTTTTCTCCCTCCCTCGCTCACAGACACATAATGTGTATGGCAGTCCATTCTCCCTGCAGCACGGACTACACTCCCTATGATGCTACATTCTTTAGAGCTATACCGGTAGCATTCTGCCTATTAGCTTAGCACAACAACAACAAAAAGGCCTCTCTCACCCAGGAAACACGCAGAGAGAGAGCGTCACCCTGTAACCATGGCAACCGTAACGCTGCCGCCTGGAACAACAGAACGTAGCTGTCAAACAAAACCCAAACAGTCCTGACCCGCCACAATATGAAACAAGGAAGTACCGCCGTGTAATCCATTTATTTCAACAAAGTAACTGTATTCTAAATACCACCTTTTTAAACGGTAACTGTAACGGAATACAGTTACTCGTATTTTGTATTTTAAATACGTAACGGCGGTACATTCCGTATTCCGTTACTCCCCAACACTGCTCTCTGCAGTCATCAGATGGTAAACAAGGGGCCACACCGAGGCTGAAAAAAATACAGTTTTGCACAGTTGGATGCACAAATTAATGCACAGTAGAAATTCAAAAAGTTTGTGTGTCCATTAAAATCTGTCAAATGATTTATTTTAATCAATAAAAATGAAACATCATCATTTTGATTTGTTTTTTTCTACCACCTTATGTCAACAGCAAACTTTTCTGATATATTGAAATCAGAATAAATTACAATTACAGCAAGACAATTAAAGGCTAGCCTTAAGAAATTAGTTCCAGGAATGAAAAGTATATAATATACAGTAGTATACTTCTTATTTATATAATATATAAGAACTATATTATACTATTCATCTATTTTTCAAATGTGCTGGTTTGAATATTTGTTAATGGCCGGTTATAAATAAGCTTTTTTTCCCATTGGCATTAGATAGTTTACATTTATCTAGTCTAGATCACATTGTCCTCAATGCGACATATGTCTGCAATAAGTTTTCCCCACTTGAAGCATCTCCTCCAACTCTGCACATGATGGAGGACATCATGTAGTCTTAGGCCTGCCCCTCTCTCGATTTCCAACAGGGATCCATCTCGGGACACGATGACATATTTTTGTACGTGATAAAGTGTTTTATTTTGTCTGTTTTCACTGAGAATTAATACAGTTTCTCTGGAAACTCTGCTGAGTCCCTTCATCGCTAAATCTGTTGCTGTTTAGTCTCTTCATCTTTAGTCCCTTGAAAAATTGTTTAAATTCCTCAAACTCCATGTTTACCTGTGTTGAAGGACTGCTGCTACAGTATCACAGTGTATTTATAAGCAAACTTATGCGCAATCTCCTGCCTTACATTTGTGTCTGTATAAAACTGTTAAATATCAAGTCTAGATCAACTGTTTTGCTTTAATGCCCTCCTCACCACTTCCACCCACTTAGCGAGAGGAAATTCACTCCTTAACGCTGGAAATATGTGTTCCCTTTGTGGAAACATAAAAACCACAGATCTCGATCTGTACGTCAGCCCAAGCTTGAAATGACATTTTAACAGTCTACTTTAACTTGCACTTATCTTCCAAGTGGAGGTTATTCATTAACATTTTTAACGACTTCTCATCTATGATATGGTTTTTACCCCATGTTTCTCTCAGTCTGTGCAGTGATCATTGCAAAATGTGATCCCGGAGCCTCGGTTCCTTTAACAGGAACTACCACGAAGGTTTTGAGTACTTCAGCAGGTGTTTGTCCTTTCTGAACTCGACGGCCTTGCAGTCGTGCCAGAGGCAGTCATGAAACTGTACAGGTGTGCAGCTGACATTAAAGGTTGAGTTTAAAGATGGCTGCTTTCTGGGCCATCGGGACTGAGTAAACAATGGTAGAGGTAAGAGGGCCACGTGGCCGTTCCCTCAACCCCAGTTATCACACATTTGTCACACATTCTTTTTCAGTTTAATGCTTTTGTAAGTCACTTTTGAGTGATCTGGTGTACGGTGTCACAGCTGCTTTGATCCCAGCACAAGATAGTTTAGTTTCCTGCTTGTGTGACACCTGGCTGAGCAATGAGCAGATTTGAGGACCCTGAAAGCATATGGATTTCCTTTGAATGTGTGTCATACGACACTCTTTGAATCCTCTCTTGGACACACAAGGTGAAAGCAGGGCGTTGGTATTTGACCTTTACCCTTTGTTCTCCGTTATCTCCTATGAACCTCATGACTTCGAAGGTGATGGAAAGCTCGGTTTACTTTCTGCTGATGTCATGACTTGGAGTGGAAATTTTTCCATTCTGCAACAGTGTAACCATTTCGCAGCACTGCTGTATTATCACAAACAACATTTGGTTGCATCATAAGATTAACAAAGGCTTTTGATAAAAATTATTTATCCGTATACTGTTTTGACTGCTCCAGGCAAAGTGGCACGGTGTTCATATATGTACAGAATTTAATGGTTTTTACAGTTTCAGAAGACGAGAATTTTCCCCTTAAACCCCCAGCCCCTCCCTCCTCTCTTCAGCTACCTCTTCTTCTCATGGAGTGAGGTCATGTCATTAGCCCTGTTTCAAACAAACATGATCACAGGCCTGTACATTCACATACAGCTTCTTCTTAAATAAACTGCCAAACAGTGGACCCAATCACCAGCCCTTCCTCTGTGTCTTGCTCTTCATTTTAAATGAAGATCTTAAGCTTTTGGGAAACAGACCCATACTCTTTCTCCTAGGACTATAATGAGAAGTTGTAGGCTACATCATACATTTGAGGAAACTCTGTCTGGAGTTTGGTTGTGGGAGGGAGTTGTTATGCTTCAAGACTGTTTTATTCCTCTGTGTTTTACATGCTGAATTACAGTAACTCTGAGTCTTTCATAAAATACAGGTTACTTACACACCCTGCAGTCTGAAAAAGCATCACGTTTAGGCACGAATGGAGGACTGAAGACGGTCTGCTGATGTTGTGCTCATGCCATGCCCTCAAATATATTAGTTCTTTTGCTTCAAAAAAAGCTCCTTATTTTCTTCACATTTTCCTTTTACCACTCTGCCCTGTGTAGTTTTCTGTATTCTCCACACTATTTATCTTCCCTATCCTCTCTGCACTGAATGACTTTCATTTTCTCTTTTACCTTGAAGCGGTGCCCTCTTTCTTCAGTTCTTCGACTCTATGTTTCCACACACTCTTCGCCCTGCTGCGTGCATCCTTTGGGTCGCACTCATAAATCTTGCCTTTTTCAAGCTTAAGATTACACCTCTTTTCTGCGTATGTATCCGCTGGGAAGGTGCAGCAATGAACAGCGGGGGAAATAGCTGATCACTCTCCCTCTCAGGGGTTACATGGTCTGGCCTTAGTTTCCTGACCACATGGAAAGACGTTCATCCTTCCAGCTGTTTCATCTCCGTGGTTGTCAGAGAGAGAAAAAAACTCTGCACGCACACACACAGAGAGTTAAGAAAAACATACATGCTGTCTAGTGACCCTGCTGCCCTGTGTTTCTGTGTTACAGTTGGGGCAGACAAGCAGTGCGAGCTGACCTGCAGACCCGCTGGCTATCGTTTCTACGTCCGTCAGTCAGAGCGTGTCAGAGACGGGACCCCCTGCTTCAATGTTAGCACCAATGATGTGTGTGTGGAAGGACAATGTCTGGTGAGTGGTTTCAAATGTGTGTGCGAGATTTCTTGTTTCACGTGTCTGAGTCCAAGTGTCTCCTGTCTCGAAGCGGTTGACAAAGCCCAGAATCTGGCTGTCTCAGTCTCACGTCTGGAAGCTGATTTAAACTGGCATTCAGAGTCAGGCTCTTTTTACGGCCCTTCTCGGGGCCTCTTTTCTTTGCATCTTTTCCTCTTTCTCTCATTTGCACTCTCACTCTCTGATTTTACCCTCGTTCCACCCTTCTGCTCCTGGCAGGAATCTAGCGAGCATCAGTTACCAATTTAAATAAGCAACGTTGAAATAAACACGGGCAATGGATGCGAAATGTCAACAAGATTGGACCCGTTTTTCTCCATCCCCACCCCTTCTCTAACATCTCAATTGTTTCCCAGCCACATTTCCTTCATTGTCCGACCCATCACTCACATCTTTTCAACTCCTTCTCCTGTCAGACGGAGGGCTGTGACGGGGTGCTGGGCTCCGGCTCTGTGATTGACAAATGTGGAGTGTGTGGTGGGCGGGAAACATCCTGTCAAAAGGTGACGGGAAGCTTCCACAATACCACGGTTCCTCTTGGTTACCATAAGATCCTGGACATCCCACCCGGAGCCACATTCATCAACATCACCGAGAGACGAGCGAGCCCTAACTACCTAGGTAAGCTGAGTTGCACACGCACACATTCGGTTTAGGGTTTCTTGAATAATGCTGGCCTACAGCTCCAGTAAAAGTGAAATACTGGCGAGGATAGTGCAGATTTGGGAATGAGATTTGGCCCGTGATCGTGTGTGTGCTGGTTTTGACTGAGACCTGAGATTTTTGTGGCCTCACAGACTCTAAGCTAGCATTGTTAGAGCTCATAAAGAATCAGTCAAGTGTGTAGATTTCTGTGTGTGCGTGTGTTTCTTGTCAGCCTCCTGTTTGTTCACCACACAGCACTCCAGGGTCTGTGTTTGTCTTTTTTGGGAATGTGTTTGAGCATATGGGGGGATTTTCTAAGAATTCACCAGACTAAACAAGGTCCTAATAAGAAAAGAAAAATTCACCCCAGTTCTTCTGACATTCCCACTCCCTCCTCCCTTTTTCCAGCCATGAGGAGTGGAACAGGAGCTTCCGTGGTGAACGGACGTTGGGCTGTGGACCCCCCAGGGGAGTATCAAGCAGGGGGCACTACCTTCACCTACACCAGGCCTAGAGCACAGGCGGAGGGGGAGGAAGCAAAGGGCGAGTCCCTCTGGGCACCAGGACCCACAAAGACACAGCTACAGCTATATGTAAGTTCTGTAAGCACACATGGACCAGCACTACAAAATTAAGATTTACTCAGAGAAACATGTATACGTACAGAATATTTCTCTAATATATCTCCATGTCACTGTTTTGTGCCCGAAGCTGTGTTCTTCTGCTCTGTGTCAAGATCCTCCAAGGAGACGGAATTATTTTAGTATTATGGCAGGATAAAGAAGGATATACTAAAGCTTATCCTGAGCCACCTGAAACTATCCAAGGCTTAATAATAACAGCACTAACCTCGGGCTAAAATCTTATTAAAGATCAGGAGTCATGTGTAGCTTCACATCCAGTAACATCAGGATCAGAGGAGGTAAAGAAAATAGCTCTGGTTTGATCTCCCCAAGAATCACCAACATTTTTAAGGTTTAGCGAGATACAAAAAGTAAGATATAAAAAGATTAAAACGCTGTCACCATGGCAGCAGCACTGTGAGGACGTGTAGCTCATTGCATGCTTGTTAGATGGATTAAGAATATGTGCTCCCTCTAGATCCTTGCCAGTGTTGCAAAATAAATATATAAATAAATCAACTTTTTGGCACACCCTGTAGATTTGAGTTAACACACAGACCACAAACTAAAATGCCTCACTCCAGGAACTTTTTTTTTCCTTCACTCACAAGGGCACTCCAAGTAGAGGGGGAGAAAGGCCCCAAATGTCCTCTTTTTTTTAAGTCACGGGTTGTATCCCTGTTTTAAATGCACCTTCCAATATTAGGAAAAATAGTCAGTGATGTCTTAGGCAGTAAGGCACTGAGGGACCTGTCCGAAGGGAGGGCATGGAGTGGCACTGAAACCACTCCACGTTTTCTATATTGTGCTATATTATAATAGATAACGTTACACAGAATTAATAAAGTCATTAAATCATCTGCTTTTACAGAATTAAAGTGCATGGCTGATTATAATCCAGTAATTGTAATCCAATAATACAATACATTTAATTTTGTATAATACTTATATTTAAATAAGCAATACTTACCTAAGTAATAGGTCTAAATGTTTGTTTCACCATTTGTTAAATAGCTATTCAATATTAAATGTTTTACAGTCACAGAGAGCTCCTTTTCCATGTAACACATCTTTATTACGGTCCTGCACATGAGCATGAAAACTTACCTTACATTTTTAATTTCATATTTCCTGCCACAAAAATCCCAGAAATGCCTCTGACAGCACTCGATTTTCCATCACAAGGCCAGCTGTTTGACTTTAGGAACCAGGTGGTAATTTAGTATTTTGGAAATGAATCCTGTGCTCTTGAATGAGGGGGTTAAGGAAAAGCCAACTAGAGCCAACTCAGCAACTAGACAGCAGAGCATACTCTAGCACGGAGACTGAAAGCTAGGGGAAACAGCTCTGACTCTTTTCAAAAGCAGCCAAATCAAATGTCTCGCACCCCTAAAACTCAGACATTTAGATCTTGTTTGTTTAATACAGATAAAACATCAAAAGGTTAAATGGCGTGGGTGTATTAATGGTGATACAGCAGTTATATATTTAAATCTGAACTTTTCAGTTAATCTCTAAATCATCCTTCTAGGAATTAGGTGTCACAGTTTGTTTGTTTGTTTTTTTTAAAAAAGCATATTATGACTCTTAGCACTTCCAGATGAATTTCACTCTGCAAACAGATGTGACCCCGCCAAACTAAAGCAGTGACTGAAGGCCGTCAGGATCAGTTGCAAAATATAGCAGATCAAAATGTTTTTGAAATGAGACCCCTGCTGATTAAGTCTAAATGACCTTGACTAGATTATATCTCATATATAAGACTGTAGGATTATGTAGGGGGTGGGTTCTTGAGCATGATATCAAGCTCCTGCCAGTTCATTCTGACCTCTGACCTGTAACAAGAACATTTCTCTGTGGGAATCAATAATGCGATTTTCAGGCATTTTTTTTCACCCTCTTCTTTGGCTCCGTTTTGCTCTTTAGATAATCTTCCACAAGGACAACCCAGGCATTGACTATGAGTATTACATTCCGGTTGAGAAAAAAGAGGGAGAGACCGAGAGGCTAATGGAGAGAGAGCGGGAGACGCCCAGAGAGGCACCCAGGGAGAGACCAAGGGAGCGAGAGCCAGCGAGGGCACCCCTTCGCAGTAAGTCTATGACACCTTGGCTTTCTGACCTCCTCTCTTCTGTTTGACAACTATATTTTCTCTATGCTGTGTACAGTAGCCTAGATGGCAGCTTTCCCAGCAGTCATGTGCAGCACATAGCTGAACCGTGTCAATGTGGAGCTCTCCAGACTCATTCTTTCCAAGTTACTAAAGGAAACATCACTGTAATGCAGATTCTGGGAGAATGACTGACGTCTTTATGGTTTATGATGGGTGTGGTTGTGGGCCAAATGGGAGGGATTATTTCACGAGTGTGTTTGTGTGTATTTGTGTGCGTAGATGACCTAGATGGGAGGCTATCTGATCCATATGTTGGCTGTCATGAGATGCTGACCTCGTCATGACATCATTAATGTTTTCCTCTTATTTTCATCATTTCAACATGTTTTTCGACTTTCCCCGCTCTTAATAACTCCTCTTGTTTGTTTCCCAGTCATGTTCTCCTTTACGTTTGAGCTTTAATGTCCATCTTTGTTGGCATTCTCTCACAGGTCCTCTCACCGTCTCAGTTGAAGACCCTGTTCCTGCTCCTCCCAATTCAGTCCATTCTTACCCTTCCTCCTCCTCGTCCTCCTCCTCTGTGTTTTCGCTCCCAACTTCGCACCAGTGGACACCTGAGCGGTCACGCCCACGAGGATCTGCGCCCAATAGGAATGCTCGGATCCCCCCTCGCACCGACCTGCCACTGGACACCCTGCCACCATTTGTGTGGAAGAGAGTTGGCCTCACCGAGTGTTCTGCATCCTGTGGCAAAGGTAAGACTTGTGATTGTGGGACTTCATATGTGTTACACCCCAAAAATTCTCTCATCTGCTTAATTACTTTGGATGAGGTGGTGTCTCCCTCCTCTGGTTGTTGGAAGCAAGTACAAGAATCTGTCCATCTCTTTCTCTCTCCTAAGGTACTCAGTATAGACTCATTGTATGTGTGAGCCGTGATACAGACGAGGAGGTCTCAGAGAGCAAGTGTGACTCTGCAGCCAAACCTGTTCCTGAGGAGGAGCCTTGTAACACACACCCCTGCCCACCATTGTGAGCAACCTATAGTTTAATTTAATCATATACAGGTTATATAGAAAATTAATTTCTATATTGGATTTTTTATACATTGAATCTTATTTAACAGCTTGTTTTTAAAATAACATTCATTTATCTTGGCTTGAAAGCATAGATTTTTTTATTTTATTTTACTTGAACATAGAGACATTTTATGCATATTTTTGCATACAAAAAGTAGTAGAAGTAGTAGTAGCTACATGGCAGTCAATTTGTTTGGGTTGGCTGTATTTTGTGCCATGCTTAAGAATTACTGTGAAGAATTAAAGATAATTCCACAAACTGTATAACATAATTATGAATGGAAACTAACTGCTTACAAAAGTCTCTTTGCTTGAATGACTTGTAAATGTTTTTAAGTGGATCCTGTCTCCTCTGTCACAGCTGGGAGGCTAGTTCGTGGTCGGAGTGCAGTGTATCCTGCGGCCCAGGTGTCCAGCAGAGGCAGCTTCAGTGCAGGCAGAGCTTTGGCGATCGCTCCACCATGGTTCACCCCCAGCGCTGCGCCGACCTCACCCAGCCAGTGCTGACACAGCCCTGCCAGCTCCGCCTCTGCTCCCACTGGGAGGTCAGCTCTAACTGGAGCCAGGTGGGTCCACAACACATGTATGCAGCTAGCAACAGCCTCTGTTCTTGTCTGGAAATAACAGACCCTCTCACATTGTCAGCAAGCGGGACACTTGTATAGTATAGTGTCTCAACAAGACACTATCATTCATTTCAAAAAGCTATAATTAATACTACAAAAAAAGCTATAAAAAGTTATAATTGGGAAGAAAAAGAAGATTAGTTTCGTGGTTTGTCTGCATATTCTCATGTTTGTCCTGTTTCTGCCTCAGTGCTCGGTGGACTGCGGAGTAGGGAAGAGAACAAGGAGCGTGCGCTGTGTCAGCGATCAAGGTGACGTGGTGAACGAGAAGGAGTGCAGCTCCAGGGCCCGTCCACAGGGAAGTGAGGAGTGCAACATGGGTCCCTGTGTGACCAACTGGTACTTTACAGACTGGTTAAAGACTGTAAGTAATGCACACGCATTTCAGCTTTCAAAAACTTTTTAAAACCTTTTCAGCTTTAAAAAAAAAACAGTTGAAAGCACATCTATTTAGACAGGCAGTATTTTTAATATCCTTGTAAAGCACCTTGTAATAGATTCTTATCTTAAAAGGTGCTATATAAATGAATTTTACTTACTTATGTACTCACAGCAACAAAAGAATAAAACATGCATTTAGCATCGGTCCTCAACATGTTCCCTGACTTTGTGTGCTCAGTGTTCAGCGCAGTGTGGCCCTGGGGTGCAAAAGAGAGAAGTGGTGTGTCTCACCAGAGGAGGAGTCAGAGAGGGTGGAGAAGGAGGAGACTGTGTTGGGGACAAACCAGCAGAGATGAAGGCATGTAACGGAGGCCCCTGTGTGCCAGTAGCTATGTGGTATAGCAGCCCCTGGACACAGGTAGGAGAGTGGTGTCTAAAGACTTATTTTGTGTTGTGAGTTTGGGTCTCATATTGTGTTTTGTGTCCTATAGCTGCTTTATTCTTGACTAGGGTTGGGTATGTCACTGATTTGGGGTCTTTTTTCCAGTGTAACATCCGATGCGGGGATGGAACTCAGCGACGAGACATCATTTGTGTCCAGAAGATGGGGAACGATTTTACTGTTGTTCCAGACGCTGAGTGCGCTAAGCTGGACAAGCCTGCATCAGTCCAGCAGTGCAACATGGGAGCATGTCAGGCACAGTGGTTCACCACAGAGTGGAGCGCGGTGAGAGATGAAAGGACAACGAAGAGAAATTTTTTAAAAATCAGAGATTTGTGGAAATTATATTTATACTGTTGGCCTGCCTGTGTTTTTGTTCTCAGTGCTCAAAGTCTTGTGGAAAGGGCTTACAGATGAGGGAGGTTCGATGTCTAACACCAGAGAAGAAGCACAGCTATGAATGCGACTCCAGCACCAAACCAGTCCAGGAACAAATCTGCAACACAATACCCTGCAGCCCACAAGTCTCAGGTCAGTGCATGTGTCAACAAAACTGTGATCAAGTGTGTTTTGATCTCCCTGCCAACCTCTCTGTCCTTCTGTCTGCTCACAGATGAAAACTGCAGAGACGTACGTCAACAGTGTGAGTTGGTGGTGCAAGCCAGACTCTGCGTCTACACCTACTACAAGAAAGTCTGCTGTGCCTCCTGTGTTCAGAGTGCTCAGCGTGCCAAGAGACACTGACCGGCCAATGGCAGACATCCCCTTTGCGCAAGTAGTGGAGGATTAGGTCAAAAGGGCTAATCACCCCAGAAATGACAAGTCTGTAGAAATGAGCAGCCCAGAGTAGACACGTGAAGGCGTTTGGATGACATTTAGCTTTTTTGTCCTAAATCTTAATATAAAACACTGTGAAAGTTCCTCTTATCAGTACCAGTCGCTTAAACCTGCACAGTTTAATTGAATTTCATTGTCCTTATTTTCACTCTCGGAGACTCATTTCTGTGACTTACAGTTTGTAAAGAAAGGAGGACACAGCTGTGTTTCAGCAGCAAATTTAACAATTTAAAGATTCCTCCTAATCTACGGGATCTTCAAGCAGACATGCATACCACTAATTACATGCTAAACGAATGATTACCATGTGTGCTAAGATCTACTGGAATAGATCTGTTATCAAGTGCCCCACTGAGCTACAGTGGAAAAAAACCCTCCCAGACTAGAAGGATTTTATTTACATATTTTATCTATTTTTTTTCTCTTTGCCAAAAATATTTCCTCAAGTGTCCTCTCAGTATTTGGACAGATGAACCAAAGGATTGGGGTGGGCATAAGAGTTAGTGACCAAATATAACAGGGTGGGAAGACAGAGATGAGACTCTACCCGAACAAGAAGGTCAGCTGACATGGGACAGTCACAACAAAGGTTGCCCACAAAGAAATTTTTGTTTAAATTCAAACCTAGCTATAAAGATTTGTAATTGCAAATGGGTTTTTTTTTTGTTTGTTTGTTTTTTTAATTTTATAAATATATATCAAAGAACAAACTGACAGGACAGCTGTTGCTGTAGAATTTTCTTCTTGACCAAGAACCAAGCGTATATCACATTGTTTGTCTCACTTCCCAACTATGCATTTGGCATACTCAAGATATCATGTAAACCTTTACTTGCCACTAAAATATAAACAGCAGGACATTACTTAAGCAAGAGTACTGTTGACAGTAGGACGCTGACAGTCCTAAAGGACCAGCTTCAGCCCGCTGGTTTCGCTCCACCCTCCCTTTAAGCCAACTTTCTTCTGATTGGCTGCCGCTTGCAAACACAAGCATGAACAGCAGGTGGGTGGGACTTTACCTGCTGTGTGCCTACAATGAACATATTAAGGATATCTCCTTCCAGTGACCTCATATAGAGCAGAGAGTAAAAAAAAACTGCCTTAAATCAATGTTTAGATCATTCTGAAGCCTCAGGGTTTTGACTGAATTAATCTTTTTTTTAATTATTTGTTAGCTATGTATAATATTAGCATCCATTTTAGCATTTGCTGCTTTCTTTGGTCAGTCATTGCTGGTTTTGTACTTTTCATAACATTTCCTTTCAGTACAAACCAGAAGGACATTCAGAGTGTGCATCCTCTGTCAACTGATTTCTTTATTTTTAGCAGTTATAAATAAAGTGACCTAATTTCTCCCCAAAATTTGACAAGTTCTTAACAATATCATAAAGTCAGCTTCATAGTTTCTGCATAATCTTGCTGAACAAAAGCCAGTGATCATATATGTTCAATAGACAATACAGAAGGTGGCCTTTAACCATTAATAATTACTAAATGATTGATTTTGCAATCGTTATGATTAAGCTATTAGAAATGTCTTTATGTCATTACCTTTTTGGGAGGGAATGTTGAATCTGTCTAGTGAAATCAGGTGAAGTCATAATAGGAAACCTTAAGGGGACTGAAAAAGTTGCTTTCTTACATGTAGTCTTCTAGATATGATTGGATCATATGCAATGATCCTGCTTTGACCTGAAACATAAATAATGCATATCAAAGTGGCAGCCTCTGTATATGTGTGTGTGTACTGTTTAATGCTCTTTCTCTGGCCTTGATTGTTTTTAATTTGCTCCCATTTTCTTTTTCACCTCCCACCCTGACATATACTCACACCCAGTCAAAGGTGGGGACTCTGTATATTTGTGAGATATGTTTTAAGGTCTATAATTTCTCTGAAGATAGTCGGTGCTTATGTTTATAACTGAGTAGAGTTATCAGAGGTGTTGTTATAGAATCCATTTATTCACATCTAACTGTCACATAAGTATTTTATGTTGCATTTGAAGAAAGAATCAATGTTTTTGCTCTTAAATTGCGGATGTTCGTGGGCAATACATGTGTATGTGTGCCTGGAGTGTGCGTGTGTGTGTATGTGTGTGTGTGTGTGTGTGTGTGTGTGTGTGGTTGTGAGTTTTGCATATGTGGCTTTGGATGTGTCATTCTTGTTTCTTATCCCTTGTAGTAGAAATTAGATTTTATATATAAACGTAAAAAGGATAGTAATTTATCTATTATCTAAAGAACATGTAATTTATTTGCTGTTTTGAGGAGCTGTAGCAATTTTTTTGTTACCACAAGAGATTATCAGATTGTTATTTTCAGTATACAGACAATTTTATGATGCAAAAACAGGAAACAGCGTGGAGGAGTTATTATCTCGAAGCTTCATTTTAAATAAAACGGAAATTACAGAGAAATCAAGGCGTGTGTGTGTTTCATTTTGGTCCACTGAACAAGGGTGAATTTGCCACTTTTGTCCAAACAGTGGCGCTATTGAGTCTCTTACACAACTTAGGCCTAGCTGTCTTCCACAGTGAGTCATCTATGGATAAAGAAATAAAGAGGTGTTTTTAAAAATTGTATGCTGTGGTCGAAATATTGAATGAACACGAGTGTTTTATTTCACTTTTCACCCTAGATGTGTCTTAAATTCTAATTCTTGTGTAATGACGATAATAATAACAAACATCTGACCAACATAAGACAGTAAAAATAGATCAGCAGACAAATGACACTCTAATCATATATGTGCTGTAGTACAATTAGTATTACAAGGCAGAAAAATCCTGGAAACACACAAAGATTATTACTTACATATTTATTTATTATACTCTTTATAAAATCTTGAGTGTGTGTGTGCGTGTGTAATGTGATGTTTCAGATAGGAAGTGTAGTGCACAATCCTCAGTCTTTAAGGAAACCCTGCCAAGGTCAGCTGCTGTCTGAGATGAAAATCTAGGAGTGGACGAGCTTGTGTAATGAGTAGGACTATCAAAAAGGCAAAATCAAACCAGGAAAAAAGAGAGTGGATGCTAAAAAGCTATAGGACCTTCATTAAACTTAAATATCGCTTAAGCCGGTGTAGTATCCTGTGTCCGTGTCAGCAATTTTAGAAATGTCAGCCCGAGTAACTTCCAATAATTTCAGAACTTTTTGGTGGAGAATTGATAATTTCACATAGAAATCTGTGATGTAAATGTATACTTTTACCTCCCATGGACGCTATAATAGCCAAGTCAGTCAAATACAGTCAATGAGGATTTTATTAGTGGGCTCAGACCCCATTTTGGCTTCAGCACTGCCTCAGTTCTTCAATACATAGATTCAACCAGGCAGTGGAAACAATTTGGTCCATATTTACATGGTCGCACCATACACGCTGCAGATTTGTTGGCCGCACATCCATAATGTGAATCTCCCATTCGACCTCATCTTAAAGATACTCTATTGGATTGAGATTGGTGACTGTGGAGGAAATTTTAGTGAAACTAACTGTCATGTTCAAAAAAAACGGTTTGAGATGATCTGAGTTTTGTGACATGGCGTGTTATCTTGCTGGAAGCATAAGTCAGAAGGTGGCTACATTGTGGTAATTAAGGGACGGACACAACAGCAGGCAGGCTGTGGCATTTAAATGATGCTCAGTTGGTACCAAAGTACCTAAAATGTGCCATGAAAATATTCTCCATGCCATTACACCACAACCAGTAGTCTGAACTGGCATGATGAATCCATGCTTTTATGTTGTTTATGTCAAATTCTCACCTTGCCATCCAAATGTCACAACAGAAACCAAGACTGATCAGAGAAGGCAACATTTTCCTAGTCTCCTCTTGTCAAGTTTTCCGTGTGAATTGTAGCCTCAGTTTCCTGTTCTTCACTGACAAGAGCATCCACTGTGCTCTTCTGTAGTAGCCATTTCAATTTGACTAACTAAAATGTTCACTACAAGCCAAAAAAGGTATTTAGTCGCTGCCATGTAGATGCTGATTAAATATTTGTGTTAACCAACAGTGGAACGGGTGTACCTAACAAACTGGCTGGTGATTGTATGTTTTAAATTGTGGAATGTAAACTCCCTCAGATTGACCATGCCCCCAGTTCCCACTAACTTAGGGGGGAAGTGTTCTCTGTGTCCTCCAACATAGCTAAAGATTTTCCAATCCAGTGGTACTGGAACCGTTTGGAGCAGTTTTCAAACAAGTGCAAGGTAGAGCATTCAAAATCAGGATGTACTCGCTTCTTCCCATTCTTTTTCTTTTTGCAAGGAAGACCTATGAGTTCCAGAGGGCCACAGCCCTTTACACCGGGGTTTTCATGCAAGCCTGCGTGGGCGGGGTATATATGTTGGATGAATGTGGCTCACAGAGGGCACGATGCAAGACAGGCAGATGGTGACCTTTGGGAGTAAATTACCATGAACCTTATGACTCTGTTCCCTCAATCTCTCTCTCCTTTAAAGGGTCCGGGCATGCACACTGTCTTTCAATTCAAAGATGTGAAAAAGGAGCGTGCTGTTATCGATAACTCTGGAAGTTTGGGGTTTTGGGGGATGTCACAGTTAAATAGCCCAGTGTCTGCCGGTTTTCCAAAATACAGGCTGTAAAGTAGGCCAACTCCAACCTCGAGCTATCTCTCTTCCCTCTGTCACACATTTCACTATGTGTGGGTGTGAGCGTGAATTTCGGGCTCGGGCGTGAACAGCTGTAGTAGTCGTGACTGCGTGCTCGACGACGGCGGCGCGCTTCGGCTTCACGTCAAGAAGCATCGTTTCAGCACCAAGGCCAGGGCTCGCGGCGAGAACAATAGGCGGCTCCGCGCACAGAGTTGGCTAGGCATCGTCTTTAAAGCGGTCACCCGGAACTAGCCGCTAAGATAACACGGCGCTAAAAATGCTAAAAAAATATTTTTGTTTTAAATACTGAACACACATCCACAAGTTATTACGTAAAGCTTGAAAAGATCACCGAGACGTTTAATCTGGATTTATATTTTTATTTTTCGTGTGCGTACGAGAGGACTGTTATTGACGGTCCCCGCGGCTGACGTCACGCGCTAGCAACCGCTTTGGAGATAGGAGGGGGAGGGGGAGACCGAGAGTAGAGAGACACCGGTAGCTTTAGGACGTTAAAAGCCATAGAACCGTCGGACGGGCCGGTCGCTACAAGAAACAGAAAATAGTAAGAGCAGCTCCCCATTAACGGTTAGAACAATAACGACAAGGCTGAAAGATCCCGTTACGAGTGACCGATCAAGTTTCAACAGTTTTAAGCTAGCAAAATTTTAGAAGCTGCTTTGTCCATTATCACTTTGTTATAATATAACAGGACTTGAGAGTGGTGAAAGTGATAACTCTGGATTTTTAAACCCTGAGAGGTTGGGACTAAGTGCAGAAAGCGGTGGTGTTCGAGCTCACCTGCCGCCAGGACTTCTTCTCCGTCACTTCCACACCCGAAGACCGGGAACACCGGGATTTTTGTGGATTCTTTTTATTTATTTATTTTTTTTGTAAAAACACAAGCTATAGTATTACACACCGAGGAAAGAGGAGGAGGATAAACACAAACACACACACAGCACGGCAGGCACAAAGAGCGGGGAGCATCCAGAGAGGGGAAGAAGGCGGACCGCACGGAGAGATAGAGCGCGGTGTGAGGACAACAACCCGACTGAGCATCCCTCTTTAATTTCTGATCTGCTCAGGAAACACTCTGCACGGCCGTACAGTACAAACGGTAAGAGCTTTGATGTGTGCAGCCTGTATATTCCCATGTCTTGTTTTGTTATGACGAGAGTATTATATATATATAAATATATATATGTGCGTGTGTGTGTGTGTGTGTACATTGAGGAGGAGGAGGAGGGGGGGTGATCGGACAAAGAGCAAGGGAGCCCCATGACATCCGTGTGTATGCTGTAACCTACAGCTGGCTAAACAAAGAAACCGCTCTATTGCAATGTTTTATCCCCCAGTAACATTGTTTCCTCTTCTTTTTTATGTGTAGGGGATCCTGAACGCCGTTTATCCACGGAAAGGTAACGCATCTGCATACATATTTTCTTTTCATATATTTTTAATTGGAGCGAAAAGTGCTATTATTGTTTTTTGATTGGCTAATTAACATTTGCATAATTGTTTTACCGGAAGCAACTGGAGCCCTTTGTCATCAGCGTGGGCACTAAATACACAAATAATCTATAGTTTCTTTTTCTTTAACGTAATGGATGCATGTATTTTATTATTAAATATATTCATGAAGACATTTGATTGGGAATTTATCATCTTTTTACAACATTACAATTGCAATTTGGCTAATACTATAACACATGTGATAAATGTTTTATAGGGTAAAATAACCAAGGAAAGTATCCTACTGTAATATAAATCTGTGAAAATGAATTATTATTATATAAATAAATATTCTAAGGATAATAATAGTTATTTTTCAATTGTTTTCTTTTCCTCTCCATGTTTCTGGCTATGTCCCAAAGACTCCTCCAGCATCAGTCGCTCCTCTCCAGGGATAGCTGCTCCCGATCTGTTTGCCCCTGAGCTTTGCAGTACCCAGTCATCCTCTCCACTTTGTCCCGATGAAGGAGGCTGATGCCATCAAGTTGTTTGTGGGGCAGATTCCCCGTAATCTGGAGGAGAAGGACCTCAAGCCTATCTTTGAGCAGTTCGGCAAGATCTATGAGCTAACTGTGATTAAGGACAAATACACTGGCATGCACAAAGGTAGGATCTGCCTTCGTAACCTAGAGTTAAAAAGATGCCTCCGGTGCTTGATAGATGTGCGACACAGAGGCAGATAGATGAGTGAAAATATTTCTACGTGTATGTCACGTGTATCCATGGAAAGTGTCACAGCGCCTTCGTGTCTTCATTTTGAGTTGAGGCATGAGATCCCGAAGACGAGCAAGCAAACTCGGTTACTGCCCGTACACTGCGAGCGAACTCGCTGTTTTGCAGCAGCATGCTTCATAAAACAATCGGGTGCCTAATGTATTTAAAAATTTACTCCGATTTGTAAAGCTTGTGCTCCACAGGCGGAAAAAGAATGTGATAAAAAGTTTTATAATATATGATAAAGAGTGGAAATAAGGATCTCCTGATAGATGCTATGAATGAAAAATAACTTTCTACTGTAGCAATACCCATTCAAGCACACACATGTACACACACACACACACACACACTGACCTGGGGTCCTTTGTGTTATGAGCCAGATTAGACTGTATGCTCCAATCAGTGTAATGGCGCTGTAAGCCAGGGTGACACAAGGGAAAGAATCTGTTGTTTTGAGAATCCCCACAGCCACAGTAAGCCGCTCTTAAAAGCAATGAGATGGACCATAAGATGCATGTGTGTCTATGTGTGTGTGTGCCATGTACTGATCCGAGTGCCATGTCAGGTGTGTGTCTTATCATTCTTTGTATTTCTTTTTTCTTTTTGTTTTTAATCTCATGGCACCATTAAATCCCGAGATGCGCACTCCGTGAATGTTAACTTCATTTCTCTAATCTGAATCTACATGAGCCTGTCTGAGATGTCACTGGGATGCTAACCTGCTGCTAATCTTGTTGTCTTAGTGCTGGTGACAGGTGTAGTAAACAGCTCTGGGCAGCCAGCTCTACTACCCACCCTTCCCTCACACACACAGACACAGGTACAACACGTAGGAAAACAGAGGGAGTGTATCTGGAGTGATCGTGAGGCATGCATAGTGGTTGGTATAGGGCAAGAACCTGACAGTGGCAAGCCTGCAAGGCCTTGTTAGCCCCACGCACACGTCTGTGGTGCTGTCATGTGTGCTGACTCGTGGCGTGCCGTACTGAGATGTGCCGTGCCGTGGAGTGTCCTCTTCTGCTCTAGAGTAACATCATCAGGGAGCATAGTTACCGTACAATGCATGATTATATATCTATATTTTAATCTTCACGCGTATATATCCAGAATATATGATGACAAGTAATCAGGAAAGGTATTAGAAAAGACAACATTTAAAAGATTTAAATGGATGATGATGGAGAGTGTGTGTGTGTATGTTTGTGTGTGTGGGGGGGTGCAATATAACAATACAGTCTCAAGGCAGTGGTGAAGTAGTCATAATCCTTAATGTATTTATTCATGTTCCTGGACACCAATGTTTCATTTCTTCATGTCTTGCACACATTTTTGTTTTTAATCTGTTTGGTGTCGTGTGTAGTGATTTGTCCACATTCGGAGACTGAAAGGGTTTGTGGCAGAGGGAATCATTTCCCCGCTTATACCAGATCACAGTTAGAGTCAGAAACGAGACAGATATTTACAGTTAATTTGTGTCATACATCATTAATTGTCTTTAAAAACCAAATTGATTATGTTTAGAGAAAGATCAAGGTTTGGGTTAAAGTGCATCACATCGCCCTGTTGTCTTGGTTGCCAGGGTGACACAGCCTCGGTCCAGACTCGGGGCTGCAGACATGAAATATACTTCCTATTAAAAAAACATTACCTTCAAAGTTGTGCCAACTGTCTTGAAAAACAATGACAATTTGTGTCCGTGAACATGAACAAATACATTACTTTTTTTTGTGACTATTTCACGTTTTGCTCTGAGACCCGGCTGACAAAGACAGAGATAGAGGATGACAAATATTAGAGCCGTACCCTGACCTTTTCTACCATTACTCTCTCCCTCTCTCTTTCTCGTTCTCTGCCTCTTTCTGTCTGACAGGATGTGCGTTTCTGACGTACTGTGCGAGAGAGTCTGCGCTGAAAGCCCAGAGCGCTCTTCATGAGCAGAAAACACTACCAGGGGTAAGTGCACATCAACAGACATAAATACACACACACAAACATCCCCAGATAAATCACACTTAACACTTATGTAACAATACACACAAGCTTCCATGTACATTCCTGTTGTAGCAAACATACAGACTCCATCCATTTTATCCACACACACACACAAGTGGCCTCGCATCAGTGTGCGTCTGTGCAATTGGAGGTTCAGCTCCCATTAGTAACACTGACATAACTCAGCAGCCGGCAGGCGTCTTGCTGCTAAGGACAAACACTCCCTCTCGCTGGAGACACATAGGGTACTCCGTAAGCATCATCATCTCCATTTCTCTATCTTTCTCTGTCGCTCCATCTCTCTGTCGGCCCCTGCGTTAGCCTCCGGTGATAGCTCCCGCCTAGAGAGTGTATGTAATTAATGTGGCCATTCCCCTTTGTCTCATCCCAGTCTCCCTCCGGTCGCTCCAGTGAGGGATTGTGCGCTGCACCGGGGCCGGGGTAGGACGGTGTTCATTATGGATGGGAAACTGCGAGAGCGGTGTCTGTCTCGCAGGCTCTACCTCTCTGTCACTCCCGCTCTCTCTCTCTTTTTCTTCCCTCTCTGACCTGATTTCCACTGCAGTTAAAAACAGATATTACAGTATGCGTTTTGGAGCATTTTGTATTTTTGCACACTGTGCGGCTAAAATACGAAGCGTTTAATCGAAATGACATTTTCCCAGTTTTATCCGACTCCCATTTTCCACCATTTATAACAGAATAGTAAGTGTGCTTCTACCATCTCTGAGGCGCTAGCACTCTCTCAAATTCTCTGTTCGTTGACTTGCTAATGATCAGAATTTCACTTCATGCACCTTCTTCCTGAGCCAGAGTGTTGATAAGATCTGTGTGAAAAACAAATGTGGAAAAAGAGCGTGAGGAAAAGGCGTTGGGGGAAGGGAAGTGTTGTGACACAAACAAGCATGAAATCTCTGCATACATATTGCAGTCATGCATGCTTTTTTTGAACCTCTATGCAGTCACACATTCGCAGTCACCTATACAAACACACTATAGTGACAGTAATCCAATTAGAGACTGCTAAGAAGCCTGACCTTTTTTCATAATCACCTTTCTGCTGTCTGCTGTGTCTCCCTTTTCTTGTGTGCACTGCCCTTTGTCCTTTAACTCATTCTTAGTTTCTCTACATTCCTCTGTGATGTCTCTAAGCGCAAAAGGGAAATCATCTATACGGCTGACTTACAAGAACATAATTGCTGCAAATTTCCAGATAAATTGTGATAGATATTCTGGACACACAGAGGAAACATTTGCAGGGCGGATACTCATTAGCTGCAAAGATTTACTAAAGAGTCAGCATGTAACAATCAGGAGCACCACTCCCCTGAGAAAGGCTGGTGCTGAAACAAGGGTGTGGCATTCGTGGGTTGATATAGGCCTGGACTCTTCATGAAAAGCATAACTTTTCTGCATTTGGTGTGTCTTGGTTTCCGGTTGGATCACTTATTCTGTCTAATTTGAGCCAGAAGTGTTCATAATGAAGCACTTGCAAGAATTTTAGCATGTCTGAGCTCAGTGAATTGGTTCATGAATAGCAGTAAATGAGGGGCTGACACAGTTTGTCATCAACACTTCCCTTTAGTTGAAGCACTCACAAATATTTCCATCAGCAGCCCCATTAATCACTCTGGATGTCGTTTGGGGTTGGAATGAGGACCAAAGTGCAGCCACTGAAGTAGAGGGAAGTAACAAAAGTCGAGTCTTTAGTTTGGTTGAGATAAAAAGCCCTAAAAGGGAAGTGACACACAAATTCAAAAAAATTAACTCAAAGAGCCTGGGAATCAATCAAGAGAATATGGAAACAAGAAGGGGAAGACAGGACTACACAAATATACACAGATGAAAACGGTCAACGATGGATGAGGACGGTTAGGGTGGGGCAGGTGATCTAGGGAGGAAAAGACCACAAAGTAAAACTAGTACAAGACACAAAATTAGCATTCAGAGCAAAATGATAAACAAAAGACAAATAGGACTGAGTATGAAAGGGTACTAAACAAAAAGACAGAGACAGGAAAGCACAGGAGGAAAAAGTCATCAAGACATAGAACAGAGAGAGAGAAAATGAAGAAACACTACCTAAACTAAAAACACACGAACAGACATGTATTAATCTCAAAAGAGGAACCAAAGCCCAGTTAAAATAAATGAATCAAAATTGTCTCCAATGCTAATACAATAATGAAATCAAAACAAGAAGCACAGCTCAGTCATATTTAACAAATATCCAGAGCCATGACACTGGTTTGGTGACTACAGCTAACGAATGATAACATATTAAAGCGATTAACTAAATTAAATTAAATGTCTCCATTTAATTCTATACTTTGATGCTTGACTTTGGTAACTTTGTATAGAGCAGCTAAGGTTTAGCTCTGCTATCACATTTCACTAACCACTGAAACCTGTGTGTCAACCCGGTCTCGTGCCAAACTGTGAAAAATCTGTTTGTTCCTGATCATGGACACAAATATTGTTGTCAGCACGACTTTGAAACTATTGTATTTTGGTGCTAAGTATATGTGTTGTGTGAAAACCAAGAAAATTTTCCATTTTTCCAAACCTATCCCAGTAGTTTAAATATCCAATTCGCTAGTTGTGCATTTCTTTGTAAGTGGTGTTTGGTTACTAAGAACATTAAAGGCTCCATTGCCTACATATTTATGACTCTGTCACACGTCAATCAACGGCAGAACTGGCTATCGTTTCTGTCTCCTTGAAAGTAACAATTTGGGATCCGGCCACTTTACCTTCCAGCGATTATTTCTCCCATTATCTCTGAAACTCTGAAAATCTCTGGCTGGCGCGTCACAGTTTAAATCACTAAACCTAACCAGGCTGTTTTTAGTACCATAAGCTATTGTATTTTAAATGGATAACATCTTAAAAAATAAGACAAATGATTAAAAATCGGTCACATGTAAGATGGAAAACAACGTTTCTGGTGTGACCGGTGAAATTTTTTTTTTACTTTTAAAAGTGGAAAATCTGAACTTTTTGTACTCGAACATAAATCAGTAAATCCGAGAATAGCGGAACAAAAATCGTGTGCAGGGACATAAATGTAAGGACAGGAAATCTGAGTACAGGACCACAGAAAAGCTGGAAAATTCGTTTACAGAAACGCAAGTTAATAGAGTAGAGCTTGTGACTGTTTCGGGAACTGCCGTGAGACTGTGTTGCGCATGTCTCCCTTCTCCCCCGTCTCCGTTCCCTTGCCTATATTGACTTCTTTGACGGGATTTAGAAACGACTTAAGAAGATTTTTCACTCTCTTTCACACATCCTCTCTTTGTCCCATTCTTTTCTCTCCCTAAGAAATGCTTTTTCATCTCTTCCGTATTCTTCCTTTTATTTCCCCAGACCTGCCATATGCTTTCTCTCTCATTCAATTTCATCTCCGCACCCCCCCCCCCCCACTCTCAAATCCCCTCTGTCCTGTGTTCAACTCCTCCTCCTGACGTCTTCCAGTTTCTCTACAGCAGTAGAATATTACACTAGCCTGAACCCTTTCATTTCATGGTATTCCTCTCTCATCCCTCCTTTTCCCTCCCTGCTGTCTTTTACTCATTTTTTTCTCTCACTGCACACTAGCGCTTCCTTCTCGGATTCTCATTTCACAGTCATTAATGGTAACCCTTCTAAGTCCTCCTTCTCTCACGCGCGCGCCATCTCCCTCCTCCACCCTCCCCCTCGCAGTTCCTCTACCCCTCGTCTCATTTCCCCTCCTCTTGATTAGTTGACCCCTTTGACCGTTCCCCCCCCCCCCTCCCCAATCTCATCGTCCCCCCTCCCCTACTCTTCTTCTTTGCCGGCTCTATTTGTTAAGCTTTGTGATGAGTTTATCACAAACTCATTTTCATAGTCAGATTCTGAGCTCCCTGTGAGGCACGAGGGCTGAGGTCTGTGTGTATATGTGTGTATGCGTGCGAATCTCGGGATCACTCTAAACTGCAGGCGGCGGAGGAACGTCAGGCACCTCATGCAACTTTAATTGAACTGTAGCATCACACACTCTGATGTGTTGCTTTTACACCCACGGCCTAGCAATTAAACGTTCGATGACAAGTCCAACGCTACAGAGTGTTACTGCTCCTGCCTGCCACTCACCGATGGGATTTAATGGTCTGATCAGCCAGTAGAGAAATGAAAAGAAGAAGAGAAATGCATAGAGGTGTGCTCTATAGTTTCAGCAAGGGGCGATAGGCTGTCAGACGGAATAAGAAGAAAAAGTGCAGAGGGATTGAGAGAGGGAGATACGAACAGATGGCCTTATCAGAGTGTCCTGCGCCTTGTGTTTAATTTGGACACAGAGGGAATGAGAAGCGACGAGGGAGCTTGACAAGAAGAGAGCGAGAGGGAGGGAGCAAGATAGTACATGATATTTGTCACAGTAGCAGAAATCTAACAGTAGAACCACTAGTAAAGTCCTGCTGTAGCACACAGATGTTTTGGTGTATTAGATGTGGTGCATCTAATACACCCTCTGGGATACATCCATGTGAAAGAGCTTATGTTTATCCGCCACATATTAGCATTTGTTTTCACATGAAGATTAAATTCATATGTGAATGCAGGGGTTTCCTCATTATTCCCAAATGCAAATAATATATATATTTAGTGTCGTAAAAGCCTGCCCCGACAGATATATTCCTGGTCTTATTTTGTAGATATCTTATTAAAGGTGTCTCATTCAAGGAACCACTTTTACCTCTGCAAAAAGAGCCATACTGTAGTAGATGCTCGATTTTAAAGGATAAAATATATAAAATCAACAGCCGAGAAATTATTCTATCAAAGCAGCCAAATAAATTCCACAAAACATCACAAAGTAGCTTAAATAAAGTAGAATAGCTGAAATGAATTCATACGATAGTAAGACAAAACCTCAGTACATATATTTCATGGATTTATTTAAGTTAAAAGCTTTGATGATCCACAGAAATACACTGTTGGCTGGCTTTGCAGCTAGTGTGGGTCTTGTTATTTCAGAGAGATTGTAGCACTTGGGTGATACCATGTGTCTGAGGTCAGAGGTGAAGGCTCAGCTTCCAGTGAACAAATCCAGGATAACCATTAGAAGGACATGTCATCCCCAAAGAGTGTGTGGACCACTGCAATCTAGCACAATACACAGGCGACATTTTGGATACATATTCTTCTCTCCTTAATAATAATTATGCCTGCAGTCAGAATATTTCTACAGTATAATTAGTTTGACGTGTTGATTTGTTGCCTGGTTATATAATTTTTTTCTAACATCTTTTCTTTCATTTTTGACAGTTTTGTATGTAAGTCAAAAAGCTTGTATTTCTTGTACATTCATTGGAGACACTAACAGACACACAGCTCAGTCATAGTTTGTGTACACGTACACCGGTAAAAGACACTGTCATACACACAGGCACGCTCGTGCTCATGCAAACATCAAATTTAGAGTAATCATTCATACAAAACTATCCTTGTTTCATCCTAATCCCCCATGCATCTCTCCCTCCCTCTGTCGCTGTTCATCAGGCCACACTTCCCTCCCAGCCTGGCTAGATTTTAACCTCGTATCTCCCTCTGCTCTCCATCTATCGCTCTATCTCTCTGCAGCCCTACTGCTGCTGTATTTCCTCCCATATCTCTCCCCTTATCTGCTTCTTTTGTTCTTTGTTGTCGATATCTCTCTCTCCATTTAATCTGCACGCTCTCTTCTCTTTGTGTTTATCGCTCCCTTCATCTTTGTGCTACTTCAAACACAACTGTTTGTACACACACATACGTCTACCCGCTTGTGCACACACACACACACACATCTGTTTGGTCACGCCGACATCCGCAGATCTCAATGTAGGTGAAATTAAAGTGTGATAAGCAGCTTACCAGGTGTGTGTTGTCATGCTTCACTGCTCTCAAGGCAACACTCTGCTCCCTGTTTTTTGATTAGCGCCAAACTGAAGCTCTCTCTCTCTCTCTCTCTCTCTCTCTCTCTCTCTCTCTCACACACACACACACACACACACACACACACACACACACACACACACAATGTACTTTCTGTGACACACTGAATGTCTAATTAATTATTATAAAGCCAGAAGAAGCACCACCAGTACTTAACTAAAGAGATACTACAGAGGATTGGTGCATTTATTAAAAAAAGAATAAAAGTTTGTAGTGGTGATATTGATTAAATACATTTAGTCTGACACTGAGCACTGATCCAGCTTTTTTCATTTCTGATATGACACAGTTACCTTGGCTTTCGGTTTCTACTGATAATGAGCACTGATCCGATACCAGCCTTAAATTAATAAGCTGTAATCCTCACTGTGAGGAAGAGACTAGGAATCCTTCCTTTATTCATAAAATAACATCAGGCTATACTTTTCTCAACAAAAGAACAGTCCAAGACTGTAAATGTTGACTCACTTCATCAAAGTTAGCAGTGAAGTAAAAGAAAAAAACTTCTTCAAACACACAAAGAAAATCTGTTAGTGTAGCAGCGTGAAATCCCTCCAAACTCTCAACGCTTTGCTGTTTCTTTCCCCCATTCCCCACATTAGGTCTCACACTAACAAACTGTGCTGCTGCATCATGCATGAGCTGGAAAACAGAACAACAGAGAACTGATGTGAACAGCACGATGCACCGGTGCATCGCGGGTTGTTTTAGAGTTAATGTTGGATCTTGGAAAAGTGTTGGGATTTTACTAATTCTGTGAGGTCTAAGCTCTCGCTGGCACCCCTAAACTCATGTTGTGGAGAAATACAGAACAAAAACATATGGTTTGTCAGGTGTCAGTCATAATGACACTGGCAGGGTTATAAGCAATAAGCTGTTTGATGGTGTAAATTTAACTACAGAATTTTCAGGGTTAAGGCTTGATCCCGGAAACACGTCTATAGCTGCTAAGCATTTTATTAAGTCAAATCAAAAATCAAAACCGTGGAAACTGAACTGAATTCCACGACATCCTGTGTATGTATAGTATTGATGAGATCACACACAGATGGTTAGACGGTGCAGAAACAGCAGCCTCTTCTTTATAATTAGTGTCACTTCATTCTTTTAAGGGCAGCCCAAGAAAAAGAACCAACATTGGAAATATCACCATAAATAATCGCTTTTCCCTTTAAGTATGTCAGTAGTGTTATGTGCCTGGGAAGATAGATGCGATCTCTTCAGGTATACATCAACCACTACTTTTAGTTGATGTTTATCAGATCCACTTAGAATGTGTCCATGTTGTGTACGTCCTGTGTGTGTTTCCATGTGGAATCTAAGATGCTTGGCAGACAGCCTCCCTGTGGGGCAAAGCTATGATGAGCAATTATCCACTAGGGCGACTTTGTAGGCTAATTTAGCATATTTATGTGGTCAGCAGCACTGTTTACTATTCCCCTTCACTGCTTACTGCTGCACTTTCAATTTAGAACAGACCCCAAATCTCTCTCTTTCTCAGTTTCTCTCTCTCTTTCTATATTTCCTCTCTGTCTCTCCCTCCTCTCCCTCTATCTCTCCCCTCCTGATGGGGTTTGTGATGTGTATCGCTTACCCCCTCCCTCGTGCTGTTTCTCTATTTTTATCCTCGCCGTGTGTGGGATGGGAAGGGAGTAGAGGGACAGGTGTAAAATTGTGTGTGTGTGTGTGTGTGTGTGTGTGTGTGTGTACAAGAAGTAGACAAAAAGAGGAGGAGCTGGAGAGAGTGATGCAGAGGGGATATGCAGAGCAGAAGGGTGTTTGTGAGGGGAGGGATTTGGCTTGTTTGTTTAAAACAAAAGTCTTTGCTCTGTGCATGCATGTGTGTGTGTTTGTAAGTGTGCATGTGGGTACATTTTTGCATGAAACATGGGGAGAGAAAAAGTGCCTGCCTCATATTTCACAACAAAAATGAGGCAGAATCTAATCATAGCCTAATAAAAACCTGACCCTGGAGAGCGCCTGCCTCTTTAAGACCTAACACATATACACACACATGCACACATACTCCAACACACACTGTTGTTTATACATGACTCCAGAGGACATTATAATGACTTACATTCATTTCCTAGAGACTTACCTTAACCTTAAGCTTGTGCTGGGTGGTATGAAATATGTATGGTCGTTTTTAAGATTCTGGTGGTTTTGTTTTATGTCACAGTATTGTTATTATTAGTATTATTTTTGCCTATGAGCTTACATACAGACTTTAATGTCATCATAAAAAAGAAATAAAACCTAAAATAAAACCACACAACCATAAGCAATAAATGTTCTAATCTTAGGCTCTGCTAATGAAAATCACTGGCACATGGCTGTAGAGGCTGCTTTCTGTGATTTACCAGTATAAACAGATTTCGGTCCTCATAAGAGTACTACCTGAACAAAATAAACACAGAAGGACCTTCATGTGTTGGCCTGTTTGTAAAGTTATGTTTGTGTGGATGGATGATTACCAGGCCGTGTGTCTCTCAGATGCTGAACTCTAAAGTAGCAGTAAAGTTGAGTCCATATCACACACCATCTGCTTTGTAAAGCCAGACAGCTTTAGCACAGCCTTGTGTTTGCATTCACTGAATGAAAAGACCTGAGTTGTAATTTTGTAAAGTTTGCTTCAAAACTTGCACAAGCACAGCTTTTTTGTAGCTATTTAAATCTTGGGTTCACACATTGGCTTATTGTAAACTGCCCACTGACTCTAAAATCCTCATATTTAAAATAGAGAACTGTTTTTTCCTGCCTTTTTCCAAGTAAGCATGATGTGTCAAGGCAATATATTAAAGGTGCATATTGAAAAATATATTTATCCATCCTTCCATCGGTTTTCTTCCACTCATCCAATTCAGGTTTGCAGGCATAATACATTTATACTTGAGTAAATTCCCTCCACTTAAAAAAATACTTTGCTTGGGGGGAAGGCCAAAACCTCTTTAGTGAGCAGAAACCTTTACAAAATAAGATAGATGTTCCACGTTAATGCAGATAGAAACTGGAAATACATTTGACTGATTATTGTAAGCTTACAAGAGGATTATCTTTCCCATTTGAATAAAAAAAATGCATTTCAGAGTAGAAAACAATTGTCAGAAATCAGAGTATGCGAGGATCACTTAAATGCAGTGACCTTAGCAGATCTCAGCATTTGTTCTTGGACAGGGCTTTCATCAGTGATCACCCCTTTTTTTTTTTTAACTTGAATTAATTTACTGTTCCTAACTGTCTTGCATAGATTTTCATGGCATGGCATGCTTTGGCATGAGTTGGCATCTTTTATTTTGTCCATGTCCATGTGAGACTGTCTTTCTCAAAGCTACAGCTTGCAATCCAGACATGGTGTCTCAGCATGTAATATTTATGTGTCTATACTGAGGCGGACGTATAGAACAGGACCATGCCGGGGGGGTGAATGAATGTGTGAATTTGTGTGAATGAAAGGGGAGGTTAAGCGGAGTGGAGGAGGGCCGTGAAGAGGTTTGGCATGAATAGGAGTGTATAGACGGGGAGGGGGGAAGGGTGAGACAGGGGAGGAGTAGAGGAGTTCGGGTTAGAGAGAAGGAGGAAACAAGACAAAAGTTTCCCATAATGAGCATGGAGGAAGGGGCAGGCGGGTGGTGTGCAGAAGAAAGGGCTTTTTCTGGGTGGTGGAGGAGTGGGAGGGAGTCAGGGCGCACTTCTGTCAATTTAAACAGAGACATCTGTCAGAGGGGGCCACTGGTGTGTGTCTGAATATGTGTGTATGTGATTAGGCGGGCAAGGGGATGACAGGACTTTGGTTGCACCTGGGGTATGACCTCCGCTCTGAGGTCCCCCCTCTAGCCACACTCCAACTTCGTATCTGAATAATGGCCATTTTCCTCTGACCACAGGGTAATACTGGAGCTTTATGTGACCACATTACACAAACGTAAATCACCACACTTAATAATGCTGCGTTCAACAACAGAAGACAATGGGAACAGGACAACAAGCCTCATACGGGAGACAGAGAAAACTGGGCTTCGGGTTTTGCTTTTAGTTCAGCGACCGTGGTTGTGATTTAGTGCTTTATAAATAAAACTGAATTGAATTACTTAACTAATTTCCTATGACAGCCTGGTCTAAGGCACTTAAAAATTCCGCTATGAGAATATTGATAAAACACTGATTTGTGTGTGATATGTTCATACACATGATTTACACACAGATTTTTGGATACGCGCTGTTAGTAAATGAGGTGTGAAAATGAGGCTGTTGTGCCTTATTTATCAGAAATCTATGCTTTTTTCTGCTGTTTCTGACAATTTGAGGTCAGACAAAAATGTCTTTGTAGATTGAGTAGATTAAATTCCAATTAACAAAAGTAGTTAACAAAAATGATTTTATTACCATGCTGGTGATTTCACTTTGGTTCGAGCTGAAATCTCTTTAGGGAATCCAAAAATGTATATGTGCAAAAAAAACCAACAACCATGAAATACTAGTTGGTTGACTGACTTTTAAAAGTACTGCAGTAGTAACTTGTTGATTATAAGATATTTCTTAGTCACCTGCCTTAGCCAGGCCTGAGATAGAGCTGTGCCTTCATATAAATATAAACAAGCCACATTTTAGTAAACTACTCATTTACATACAGTCCCTGGACCACGTCATATGAAGCTACACACTATTCAGATACCATATAGACACAAAACAAAGAATACAAACAAAAGACAAATACATACAATACAATCATACTAAATTAAATATGATCACAGTTCTGGTTTGCTATAAGCCTTTGTGGAACATGTAGAATGTTCCTTTGTTATAACTGGTAAGCTATTCCAATATTTACTTCTGTTCACTGATAGCACAGTTTGTCCAAATGTGGTTTTGCCTAGAGGCACCTCGCAGTGCGTTCTTTGTATAATAAATTCATTTATACAAGGTGGGGAGGGCATTTAAATTCTTATATATAAAAAAGGCTCTGTTTTTTTTTATTTCTCAAAGCTGGAAACCTTTTGTTCTTTCAAAAATGTCCCAGAGATTAAATTTAAAATGACCTTTTATCAAGCTTTTTTATGGCTTTAATGAAAAGTGATCCTGTTGAGGGTTGTTCCACAGACTATTCAGCATGTAAAAAAAAATTCACTGAAGAATGAAGAATATAGAGGGAATTTATAACATTTTACATTTAGAAAAATATAGGTTTGGATTAGCTTGAAATGTAACCTTCAGGGTTATACACTGCTTATGTTAAATTCTATCAACATTATTTAATCAAAATGACTAAAATCCTTTCTCTATATACCCCGAAGCAGCCTTGCTATTTTAGCAACAACTATGACTGAGTGGAATTATTTATTATTTTATTTATGTATTCCTCCATATTTTATGGAGGAATACATTTTAAATTTGTTTTTGTAATTTCACTCAAGTTTCCTGTACCAATAAAATGATATTTATTTAGTCAGTTACAGTTAGTTATCTCAGAAAAAGTATATTTGAATAAAATGTGCATTACACTATGCTAGTATCACTTTAACACAAAATATTAATAGTAATAGTGTGAGCAACAGCAAATCTTAGTTTTGTTTCAGGTTTTTGGGTCAGGATTGGATGGTTTCCCTTTATTACTACTTTATTACATGTTTCTATTACATCTTTCAAAAAGACTATTTAAAATATTTTGTGCAAAAACACTTAAAATACTGAAATAAATGAAAATTCTTAAAGTCATAAAAACTCAGTCTGTAATGTTTAAAAATGAAAAACTATTATGGGGTTATTAAAGGCTCCACACAACTTTCATTTTTCTTTTAAAAAGTTTGAAATGTTGTAAAAGAAGAATATGAATTAAAGAGATTTGTTATACAAGCGATAAAGTGAAAAAAGGCTAAAGCGGTATACCTTTTAAAATTTAAAGTGTGAACTATGAATTGTTTTTCAAGAAACAGAAGTTTTTAAAAAACAATTTCATACATCTATTTTATTCCTGTGACATGCAAAAAAGCTAAATCATCACCAGTCAGTGTGGTGTTTTTAGTTCTGTTAGGCTGTTATGTGAACACACAAGTCATTTGCATGTTTTTCTTGCTTTAATTTTCTGGGATCCTGCCTCATGCTGTAACTATCTGAGCATTCAAAAACGTGTCGCTGGCTCCGTGTTGAATGTAATCTCAGTGAATATGAGATTTTTGCAATCATGAATTTCTATGGCTCTGAGCAGCCTTTTTAATTCAGCCGTTCAGTTCTCAAAAGACTTACACTCCCTAAAATAGAAAGAAGGTCCAAGTGCATAGGTCTAGTAGTTATCCGCTATAGTGCTGTTGGATTATGTTGGACTAAATCCAGAGGATCAAATTTCAGTGAGTGCTCTACTGCTGCATGCAGAATGTTCTCATTGGGGTTTGACAAAAACAGCATATAATATTATAGGGATCAACAGGGTAGTTAGTTCTGCTTTATGGATGGTTTGGTGTCATTACTATGGAGCCTGATAAAGAGAAAAAGAGAAGGAGAAAGAAAAGAGAATATGTTGCTAATCCGAGAGGCTGGTGAAGGGTTAACTGCCACACAGAGTATTGAGTGGAGAAGAAGGAGGGCGGACTTCTCAGGTGTGAAGAAGAGAATGAGGGAGAGACAGAGGGAGGAGGGAGGCGAGCAGGGGGATGGGCCGCTCAGGAGCTTGTATTGTGGTTGCAGGCCCCCGTTACCAGGCAACGGAGCTGAGCTGAGATGCCAGGTTGCTAGGTAACCTGAGGGATGCAAAGCCTAACGTGGTGTGATAGAGAGACGAGGTGGGGTGGAGCTGTGCTGCCGAGCTGCTCCACCTCAGCGCTCACTGTATCTGTTTCTCGCGTTTCAGTGTCTTCATCCAGCTGTGAATGAAAGGTGTGAGCCAGGGTGTCGCATTTACCATATCCTAAATGTGACACCCCGGGGTGGCTATGCATGGAACCATAACCGGCCACATGTAGTGAAAGCAAAGCTGATGTCTATGCGTTTTCCTTACATTTTGGACCATCTTTTACTGTTGAATAACAGTAAAATATTTTAAGACTGTTACAGCGAGTAGAATTTTTGTCACAGTCCTGATGATTTTCCTTTGTCGGAAAGTGAAAACTTGGTTAGCATGGAGTATTTTAATATCACTTAAAATTAGGGCTTGATTATGACAAAAATTAGAATCACAATTCATTAGCAAGGACCACAAAACTGAATGTAAATGAAAAAAAGGGGCCCACAAGTCAATCTATGCTTTGTGTTGGTCCCAAGTCTGGAAAAATGAGGAGGGATGTGTCAGGAAGGGCAAAGGGCATCAAATCTTTGCAAAAATCAAATATGCAGATCACCATAATTCCACACTTGATCAGTCCAGACCTCGATGGAAGCAGGTTATGAAGAAGAAAAAGAATAGCAAAGATGATAGATGAATTACAAGGCCTCAGTGAGGGTCCGGAGCAGCGTGTGGGCCCGGCTAAGCCCTCTGATATCTGTGGAAAGAGGAGGGGTGGGGGGGACGTGGCATTTATAGATTTATGACAGCAAGGGAACTGTTCCGGGTGTCGTTCCGCTCCTGAATTTCAGATCAATTATCTCCAAGATTTGTTGGTCTCTATTTAGATCACCATGGCTTAATAAGTTAACTTCACCTTTGAAACATAACGAAAATTGCATTTTGTAGTTCAGACTCCTCAAAACCAAAGGGTTTCCAAACAGCTGAATTGGTTTCACTACTCTTGGTAATCAACGTCGCTCTTCCTTTCATCTTGACTTTAGCTGAGCTAAACCTGCCGCAGTCTTTTCTGAGAGCAAGTTTGGTGTTTTAGACAAATAAGTGCACCGCTGTGAGCAAAAGATGAAAGAACAGCAAAGAAGAAAAGAACAAAACAATTGCTTTTGTTCTTGGACAATTGGAATTGTTTTACTCAAATTATCCATTATCATTGAATTATTTTTAGCATATTTTTCTATAACTACACATCCTCTGTGTTTTTTTTTGTTAATAGATAGATTCAGGAGAGATACAAAATGTAGTTATTTGGTGCCTTTAACATTAGGCCACTAGATGTTGAAACCATGGATTTTTAAAAAAATAATGAAGTAGCCAAAATAACTGCAAAATAATTTATGCTCACTCAATTATTGATGCTTCTCTCTTTAAAAGTGTTTAAAATTCAAAATTTGCATTCTAGCTTAAAATGCCTGCGTGATCACCATCAATTGTTTACCTCTCGCTCATTAATTTTACAATTAATTTGTTTAATCAGACTTACAATGTGCCCTCAACTTTGTTGAGTCCAGAATAAAGGTAGAGTCGTATAAATCAGTCATGTGGATTAGTCTAAAATCATTTTTTCAATATTCACAGTTATAAACAGTGCTGCCTAGCTTAGTTTTTTTCTGATGATGAGGATGGGTTTACTAAAATTCATGGAGAGAGTAAGAAAGTAAGACGTAATGGTAAGAAAGAAGAAAAAGAAAGATAAAAAAAAAAACGCTGTGATGGCCACGTCATCAGGCGGGGTATGAAGGGATTATGGAGCTGCGAGTTAGGGGGAATTGAGGATAGGCGAGAGGAAGAGGGAGAGAAATAATGCTAGATCGTGGAGAAGGGGTAAAAATAGTTTTCCTTTCTTGTGCACTCTGGAAAATAGACATCTGAAATTGTGTGGATGGAGTGCTCCAGAGAGAGATTGAAAGGGGGGAAGGGTGGACAAACACACACGCACATGCGCACGCACGCTCGCGATTGAATGTTGTGATTCTGTGCTCTGTAATCAGTTTTATATTACTGTTTGTGATAACATTTGTTTCTTCTTGCGATTTAATGACAAAAAAGGGTCAAAAGAACAAAATGATAACATTGATTCAGCGCCGTCGTTTAATCCATGTCCCAAATAGTGTTTGTGCGTTCACATTTACATGCACACACTACCCCCTTCCCTCATAACACGGTGCAATGGTTTATTCCACTGATTTTGTGAAGGTGGGGGAGGGGGGGGGGGAGAATACGATTTGATTGGATAATCCAAGGATTTAATATCCCCTAATCCTGGCACAATCCTCTCTGCATTACTGCAGGGAGTAAGATTAACAGTATGTGTGTAGTATGTGTTTGCTTCGGTGTGTGCCAAAGGGCGGATGCTCTGAGAAGGGGGAAAACTGTAGTGGATACTGTGTGTCAGTGTATGTGTGTGCGTCTGTGTGTGTTGTCACCTCAGCATGCAAATGGGCTGTGTTTGCATGCCGTACATGATTGTGCATGTGTGTGTTTGTGTGTGTGGATGTGCCTCACACGCACACCATCGTATATCACATATCTCACTCTCATGCGTGGCCTCACATATGAATTCACTTTCCTCTGAGATATAGAAACTCTGCCTGTCAGGGAGGGCTTCTTAGTATGCAGCAGGACGGATCAAACCACGCTCCAGTATGAAGCCAGCTCCTTGTACGTGTTTGCAGATGGTTACTGTTAATTAAGCCCTAATTGGAACGTGAGTAATTAGAGGATAATTCGACTCGAAAGGAGCGTGTGGCTGTTCATGAGTGCTGGAGTAAAGGAGACAGAAATACAGTGTGAATGACTAGCGGGGGCTATACTATGTTTGAATTTTTCACTGGGGCTCAAGGGAATTTTAATTACTACAATGTAGATTCAATCCCTCACCCTTACTTATTAAGACTGCCTTTATCTCTCCATTATTCTCATCTTATTGCTCATATATATTTACACTTACTCAGGGCTCATTTTTCTCTCTATCATGCTACAATAAGAGGATGTGTTAGAGGGACGCTGAACAGGGGAAAGAAGAATTTACATTTAAAAAAATGTCTGGTATGAAAATGTAGGTAAAAGGCTGACCTTTTACATGTGATAACTTTGCATACAAAAGCCAAAATCTAATTTTAGCGGTATTTTTATTTTAACCAGGCTTAACCATCAAAGAGGTTTGGAGCATATGATAGCCATGATTCACCTGTGTCAGAAGAAATCACAGTTAGAAAATGAGCCTCATATTTAAATGTAGGTAAACAGGAAACCTTTTTTTTTTTTTTTGACAAGCCACCTATCGCACGTGGAGATGTGGCTCACAGATGTGATTTTCTGTGAAAACAGATTAAGCATCCAGGGTACCGTTTTTTGGGGGTTTTTTGCTGCTCACTGTCAGCGACATTAAAGGGCACTTTTGCTTTTGTTATATATCCTATACCGATGGCGCAAAGGTGGGAAGAAATCAGTCTAGATTGTTTTAGTTTGGGACACTTTGAGTGGGTGTAAAATTGATTTGCATGCTGTCTTTGAATGAGCTTAAATGTGAATTTCAGCCCTGAAAAATTCATGTGGCTACCTCCTTTTTTACTTATCCTGCTTTAAAAAATGCTGGTAAAAATGAGGTGACTTAAAAAAAAGCACCACATTTTGACCCACCCCTTTGTACATCTACATGAAAATTGAAGCGTTTTCATGTAGGGCTTCATTAAATATACTGAAGTTATTTTACAAATCAGCCAATTCTGAGGGTTTTATGATATTCTATGTGTTATGCCCTTATGATAAATGCTCATCTTTCTCTTATTATTTTACAAGGCAGGAAAAATGTGTGATGTTAAAGCCAGCAAACGCTCCTCCAGCACAAATTCTTTGTTTACTCAAAGAGCACAGGAGTCGCCCTTGGCAACCAGAGTTCTTGTTTACCTACCCAGTGTGCCGTCATATGATTGCCATGACAACGATCTCGTTGCTATGCCAATTTTCCAGTGCTATTGTGTCTTTATGCCGGCCAACTGCACCTTTCACCTGCTGCTTTTCCTCATCTCTTCTGATTCTTCCTCTCATCCTTCGCAGTACATCATGTGGGATTCATATTATATATGGTTCTATTAAAGTTTACACACACACACGCACGCACACTCGCACAGATGCTTTGATAAGGTTTGATTCAAAGGCCTTAGTTTGAAATCAGGAGGTGTTTCTGTTCAGTCTGTTTCAAGGATGAGCTTGAATAGGCCTAATGAATGAACAAATGGAAGAAGTGATGGATGGCTAGAGGGATAGGGAAAGGGTCAGTGGATGCAGATCCTGCTACAATCAGCCTGCTCTACAACACAATCCGAAATCAATGGACAAGACGGAGCTGATCAATGAGTTTGTATCACAAGATGGATGGCAACTTAGATGGACAGCAAAAGCACCCTGAGCAGGGCTAGGATTATGATGGATGGATGGATGGATGGATGGATGGATTCAAGGTTATGGAAAACGGTCAGGGGGAAGTGTATGTGTATTTTCCATAAGTTTATGACGATGCTGACAGCTCGAGTCGATAAAAGTGTGGGGTTAAAAGTACATATCATTCCTTCCTTTGCAGACCCCTTGTGTGCCCATGTTTGTGTGTGTGTGTGTGTGTGTGTGTGATGGCCTTGTCTTAGATCAATAGCTTTGTGGTGACAGCTAAGAGCTGATTAATCAAATGTATGGATCAGTCTCTCGCTGCTCTGCCCTCTCTTCAATTACCAGCTTCATTACATTGCCTTAACACCCCACTGGGACCTCTCTCCATTCTTTCTCTCCCCTTCCTCGCTTCCTTCCACCGTACTTCTCCTCCTCCTCGCTGTCTCTTCCCATCTTTTTTTTCTTCCTCTGTTTTTATCATTGTCTTTCAATAACTATAGATGTAAACTACATATTATTGAGCTTAAAATCATATTTTGACTGACCGTGAGGTATTAATATATACATGGATTCTTTCTGAGACCTATATATAATAATATAATACTATTATTATAATTTTCTCATTACTATTATTATTATTAATGTGTTAAAGAACAAACATAGCAAATCTCTGCATATGAATGAAGATTATATTCCTCCACTTTTTAGAGTAATGTACCCACAGATAAGAGCTTTTTGGTGAGATCCATTCCTGTCCTTTTTTAAGCAATACCTTGTGTTTTTTGCTGTATGTTCTTTATTTGTTCTATTTTGATTTATTTTTTGCTTACAATCAAAAAAGTATATAATTAATAATAAATAGTTTTAGAATTCATTTTGAATTTATTTTGCAAAATGTGAAACTGTACTTCATGAGCGTGTTTTCTTGCTGGCTTTCTTCACTGGCTCATATCTCCTTTAGCCGCGTCTCCTACCTCCATCCCTCCTTTTGATCCAGCCTTCTTTTTTCTCTTCTTGTTTCCTTCTTTTCATCACCTTCATTCTGCAGCTCTGATCCTCCTTTTCTCTGCCCTCCATTTCTCTTCCTGTGTTTTTATTCCCATCTTTCAATAACTCCTCATAGACATAAAGTACCTTTTTTAAAGGAAATATCACATTTTGACTGGCAGTGAAACATAAGTACATGATTTCTTTAGCATTATTTATTTCAAACTTTTAAAAGTTATTTTGAAACTAGAATTGTCTTCTATGTCTTTGCGGCTTTGCCCTCCTCCCTTCCTTCCACCCCCCTGCTTCTCTTCTTGCTTTCCTCTTTTCACCGCCATCATTCTGCAGCCCTCCTCTTCCTCCTCCCCCAGCCCATTCCCCTGGCATTAACACTGTGCCTCATTGCCTCAGTGCTATGACTAAGCACTGTGTGTGTTTAGTATGTTTTTGTGCCTATGTGTGCTTCTACGTGTGTGTGTGCGTCAGACCTGTGTTTCTTTCTCCAAATAGCGAATGAATAGGGGGAGACATGGAGAACGTGTGTTTGCACGCGTGCATTAGCATTCATGGCAGTGGATTGGTGTAGTCGTGACATTTTTTAAAGATAGAGCAAGTCACGACTGAATCACGCCCAGCTCCTCCCTCCCGCCCTCCCTCCATCCCGCCCTCCCTCCATCCCCTATTTCTCTTTCTATTCTTTTTGAATCATCCTCTCAGGGGCAGCTCTGCTTTCATCCTCCCACACTCGGTCTCTCTGTCTCGCTCTTCATGTACTACTTCTTTTTCCAGCCTTTCCATTCATTCCCCAGGTTCCTCTTGGCCTTCCACCTGCCCTTTCAGTCGGTTGAAGTTAGGCAGGGTCCCCCAGGTCTCTCTCTTTCGGTCTCTCGTTCAACATCCTTTTATTTTTAGCTGACTGCGCCTGGTCCTGTTACACACTTGTCATTTCACCCCACTACAAAATCTCTCTCTCTCCCTTGCCTCCCCCGCCTCGTCGCTGTATCTCAACCTCCTCTTGTCCCTCATCTAATCCGTAGTTCTTCAGTAATCCTGATCAGCTGGCCTGCATTCTTAATCTCGTCACTTCTCAATCCTCCTCAGTACTCCTGCATGCATGTGTGAGACAGAGAGACTGAAAGAGAGAGAGAGAGAGAGTGAGAAATCATAGGTAGTAAGACTGTGTGCGTTTGACAGGGATCAACCAGCCTCGGACAGAGTTCAGACACACCTGTTACCTGCTAACATTCATTTATCTGCTGCTAAAAAAAAATCCCACTTGGATACACACAGGAGCCACATAAAAATATCAGCTACAGTCTATTCATCTGTACTTTTACAACAATATTAGTATTTGTGTCTGATTTGTCATTACACTTGATGCTTGTCTGGATTTCAAAACATGCCACAAAAACTGATGTTTTCCCTGACTCAATATCATACCTGCTCATTTACAAAATACCAATTAATGTTTGAGTAAAATATGTTACCTAAAATGTAATGAGAATATTTACTGAAAGTGAAGTCAGTCTTTGAAAACAAATATGTCCAGGAGAGGCTTGTTTATGTTGACCATCCGTATTCCTGCTTGTTTGTCCCTCAGATGAATCGGCCAATCCAGGTGAAACCAGCTGACAGCGAGGGCAGAGGCGGTGAGAAATACGCTTAAACAACCAAACACGTACTCCTGCATACACACACTCGTGTCTTTCTGTCTATGTGACATAATGACATAATGCATTCCCCTTACTGTAAACGTAACCATCAAAGATTTAGACAAAAAAAAAATCCAAATCTAAATCACTCTAACCAGAACTGTAAAATCAGGCCTTTAATAAACCTTTGACGTTGTGAAGACTGGCCAAAAGGTCCTCACGGTGTACAGATGTCCTTGTTTGCCAGATAGAAGGGTAGGTGTCAAGTTGGATCAGATAGAGATGGAAAGTAGTCAGCGGGGTGCCTGGCAAGTTGCTTTTTATAAATATGCACACATACATACACATTCAGATCACACTCTTTTCATGCCACTTTCCTGGTTTATGGTCTCTGTGGTCAATACTGCAACCTGGTGGACATAAATGAAGCTGCCATAAAAAGATTGTTTTTTTTCTTTTCCTGAAGACAGTCTTTACTCTATACCAGCCATGTCGCCAGCATTGGGAATATAACATTGAATTCATAACATTTTCTTCCCTTTCCTCCACACATCCTTGGCCTCTCAGAGGACAGGAAGTTATTTGTGGGCATGCTGGGAAAGCAGCAAAGCGATGAGGACGTCAGAAGGCTGTTTGAGCCCTTTGGCAGCATAGATGAGTGTACTGTCTTGAGAGGGCCTGATGGCACCAGCAAAGGTAAAATGCACTCAAATATAATACCACAAAGTGCTTCATTTCATGCAGTGCCATTTTTATTTTTAATTCAATGACCGTTTGTTACAGGGTGCGCGTTTGTGAAATTCCAAGGACATGCCGAAGCCCAAGCTGCCATCAACAGCTTGCACGGGAGCCGCACAATGCCTGTAAGCAGCATGCACATGATCGCAAATGATAAAATCCATATGCATAAAACAAACAAACACAACCAAATATGTGTATGTACTTCTAAAGGCTTATACAGTGAACCACAGGGGAGAGTTTGCATTTTTTGTAGGTAATGATGTAATGTAAATGTATTTGCTTTGGCCCTGCACTGCTCATTGTGCCGGGATAAGCATGAGTCCCACGAGACTCATAAAGGATTAACTGGATAGAGGAAATGAATGAATCAACACGAAGCCTGGGCCCATTAACACCGAAAATTACTTGCAATTGAAACTTAATTCTGTCTTCACCTCTGTCCTCGCAGGGGGCGTCGTCCAGTCTGGTGGTGAAGTTTGCAGACACAGAGAAGGAGCGGGGGCTGAGGAGGATGCAGCAGGTGGCCTCCCAACTCGGCATCTTCAGCCCCATGACCCTCAATTTCCCCGCCTACAATGCCTACACGCAGGCGGTCAACGCACAGGCAAGCACAGACACACACAAACATTCGCTGTGCTGCACATGCATGCACCAAGTTTGTAAGGGGAGTGCTGTGCTTATGAAAGGATGTAATAAGTTTGAAGAGGCTATCAGTGGTCTAATTCAGGCTAATGTTATTACCCAGACAACAGAACATACGTCATCCGGCATTAGCTTTCCCGCAACACACAACCATTAACCCACTGACTCGGGACATAATGGCCTTGTAATTAGATCTCTATTCATCTGTTCCTCCATCACTCCCTCTCCCTGCCCCTTCCTCTCATTTTTCTTTCCCCTTTTTCTCCCTCTCTCTCTCTTTTTCCCATACCCATTTAACTGTGTCTTTGTTCTCTCTCACCCTCACTTTTTCTCCCCTCTTTCTCCCTCCTCTCTTCTACCTCTCCATCTCCTTCCTGTCTCTGCTTCCTTCCTTGTCCACAGCTTGTCCAACAGCAGGCCCTGGTTGCCCAGTCAGCGTACTTGTCTCCTGTGGCAACAGTTGCCGCCGTACAGATGCAGCAGATGGCAGCACTCAATGCCAATGGAATCATTGCCACACCCATTACACCCATCACACCATCCTCGGGTAGGCTTACATGCCATGCGTACTTAAATATATTCTTGGATTATTGGATGTATCTTCTAGCTGTACTTGTCAGTTTGTTATAACATCAAACATGATGCATTAAAATAATAGTCACAACCCTTTTTTTCTTTTAATGTTTCATGTTATCAAAAGAAAAGTCTAGATTGCTGCTTCTAGGAGTTTAAAGCATTCAGTTTATATTTTTACAGTGTAAGTATAGCAAGATGAATCTCTGAATGAAGGTTTGGTTATAGAAGCAGGTGTATTCACATAGGAAATCTAGTTAATGTCCTTCTAGATGCAAGATAGGCCTCTTGGTAGCTATCTTAAAAGGCCTCAAGGCACTTCTTTTGAAGTGTTATTTTTAATTCATTTTAATTTCGCTGGTCACTGGGACATAAAAACCGCATGCATAGTGTTACCATGGAAGTTTTATCTTTTTTAAAGAACAAAGACTTATTCTAGTTCCCTGACTTTGCCCCCAAATGGGGTTTTAAAATCCTGAAAGTTGTACTTCTACTACCATCTTTCTACCACCAGATTTCTCCCATAAATCTAAACGTTTTATTCTTTAAAAGCCGTGTCTCTCATCTCTCTGGTATAGTGAAATATTTGCAATGACAGAGACTCTGTTTTGCTGTGATATCTGTCTGTAGGTACAAACACCCCTCCAACTATTGCAGCAACACCTGTGCCAGCACTTCCTCCACCGATAGGAGTGAATGGTTACAGCAGCGTGCCAGCTCCCTCCAATGGGCAACAAACAGAAACACTATACACCAATGGCGTTCACCCATATCAAGGTATTTTGATCAAATCAAAGTATGGAGTATAGAGATATGTTTACTACTGTGATGTTGTGATGAGGACCGGACCCAAATTGCAGGACGCGAAGAAGACAAAGTGAATAAGACTAAACACAATAACAGAGACATATAAAATAAAAATACAAACAGAAACCAAGAACTCAATAAACACTACATAAACCCCAGGTCCATTACAGATATAGAAATAAAATAAATCGCAAAAATTTATTAATATATTGCCTTTTTTTAAATTCTCCTTTTTTAAAAATTTCATATCCCCAGCTCAGAGTCCAGCAGCAGCCTTGGACCCACTACAGCAGGCCTACGCAGGCATGCAGCACTACACAGGTTGGTGTATGCGCAGATCACAGAACTGATCACTTATAATCATCTGAATTCTTTATAGATATTAATTTCTGTGTGCTTTGCTTACATTAAGATAGACAAGGCAAATAAAATCAGTAGTAAATACATCTGCTCAAAAGCCACTGAAGACGATATGAAAGATGTTCACCATATGCATGTCCTTGTAAATCAAAGTTGCACATATGGATCAATTACACGTGGCTCTAAAAATCACGTTAGCTTCAGTGAAGTCATACACATATCTAATTCAGCCATATTCAGCCGTATTATTATTAATGCATATGTGTGTTTCCCAGCCGACGTCTCAGGGAGGAGGTTAAATCAAGATGAGCAGACTTGTGACTTTGTTATGAATGTGTCTGCTCTCGGACTGTCAAGGATAAAAGGACAGTTTGATTGACTGAATTCATTTTGTTTTGATTTATACAATTTAATTAAGACACAAAAGGCTGGCGATAATGTAACACAGGACATATCATGTGTACATGATTCAATATCAAGGGGAGATGTAATGCGTGTGCAGGCTCAGATCAACAGTGTCATTGTCTGGTGAACTTATTCCACTCGTATGTTACAGTTAATAGTTTTCACCTTCAGCAGAAGACGTTTCAGCTCGAACAGAGTGACTCTATTGGACGCTCCTATGTTGCCACTCGTTGTTGTGGTCCAATCATATTTTGTTGCTCCCTGTCTCTCCCAATAGCGGCGTACCCTGCTGCGTACGGATTGGTCGGGCAGCCGTTCCCCCAGCAGCCAACACTTGTTGCCCAGCAACACCAGCAGCCCCAGCAACAGCAGCAGAGAGAAGGTGATGTGGTTTCCTTTCTGGCCGGGGCCACGCCCCTCTCTCTAGTGATCCTATTTAAAGTTTTTTTTTATTGCAAAGTTTTTACAGCCTGAGATCATTTATCAAACTCTGTCTACTGTGTGGGTGCGTGCGTGTGTGTGTGTGTTAGGTCCAGAGGGGTGTAACATCTTCATCTACCACCTGCCTCAGGAGTTCAGTGACTCTGAGATGCTGCAGATGTTCCTGCCTTTTGGCAATGTCATCTCAGCCAAGGTGTTTGTGGACCGTGCCACCAACCAGAGCAAATGCTTCGGTGAGAAATGCAGACGGGGGAGAAAGTGGGAGGGAATGGGGGAGGACCGGTTTATCAGAGCAAAGAAAGGACAAGTGGAAAAAGTCATTGGCTGATGAAATACTGTGTTGATTAATGCGTGTAAACCCGCCTGACAAAATGACTAAAGTTAGCATTTTGCCTGTCTTTCAGGATTTGTGAGTTTTGACAACCCAGCCAGCGCTCAGGCCGCCATCCAGGCCATGAATGGCTTCCAGATTGGCATGAAGAGACTGAAAGTGCAGCTCAAAAGGCCGAAAGATGCCAACCGCCCATACTAAGTGACTACTGAGAGGATGAAGAACAAGTGAAGAGAGGTGAGGAGGTGGAGAGCAGGTGAAGAGTGGCACAATATGAGACAAGTGAGCCTTAGTATAGAGACAGAGTGCAATCAAGTCCCGCCCAAAGCAAACTAAGGCTAAAACAGTGAACCTCGTTAGTGTGGCGCAGGCATATTGTTACTGATATCCAGTTTTATTGGATGCTCCTCAGATGTTTACAGGACTGTGAATCATATTCAGAAAATGCTGCATTTGTATATACAATTACTTTTACACAATATAATGTTTAAAAAACTAAAATTAATACTGAAAAAAAATTTTAACTGTATTTTTAACTGAAAAAATAAGCCCAGTTTGACAGCTTAATTAAACTAAATTAAAAAGAAAATTAAAATTAAAAGACATATTTAATATTTAAAACCAAGGATAATATTAAAAAAATAAAAAATAAATATAATAAATATGAGGAGTTTTATCTCCCTCCAGTGGGCGTGGTTTTCAGAGTAAGACACATTGCGCTCTGTCTCTGTGTTGGGGGAGCAAGCGGATAAATTTGGGTTAGTGAGGAAAAAAAAGTGGACAATGTAACTTAGACTTGACAGTGCACAGCTAACTGACGGGGAAAGCTTTAACCTGACATTTCAGTGAAATATGCTTTGGGTAACTTACAGAAAAACAGCTTAATCAACTCAAAAAGAGTAAATATACTAAAATATTGTTTCCCTTTTTTATTTTCTTTGACAATCTTATTTATTTTCTTTCCTGCTGTTTTGATCTTTTCCTGAAACACCCAAGATCCTTCCGTCCAATCATAATTCACGAGGACCCCATCGCTATGGCAATGGTTGCCTAGTGACCGATAAAGCCCCGACCCCCCCTTCCTCTCACATTGTTGTAAGTTGATTGGTTGGCCTGTGTTTGGGTTGCTGTGGCGATTGATTGCCTGTGTTGGTTGCCCTTGGCAATTTTTGTTCTGTCACCTCGAGCAACCAGCCATGCGTTGACCTGCATGTCCTGTTGCTGTAGTGACCACAGACTGTGTTTGGTGCATTGTGACTTTATTTTGTATTGACCTGTGCACATACTGATCAATAACTATCAATAGCCCGGACTGTACTCAGAATCAACTGATTCGATTGGATACTTGATACTTTGAATCATTTTATAGTAATTTGATCAATTCTGTAGCAACGCTCGTTACTCTTTTCAGCCTCGTTTTTGATCAGTTTCTGTAGTGTTCTGTTTGGTGTGTTTATTATTTGAACAAATGGTTTGGGTAAAGTAGTGAGCGTGGGCATCTGTGTGTACGTATGTGTCTGTGTTACACTGTTAGCGTGTAATACAGGAGAGCGTAATCCTCGTTGTATTGGTGTCTGTACAGAAAGGTGTGCAGAGGCTTCCACGGTGGACTGCTGGAGAAAGCTAGAGCAGCAATACAGTTTACTGCAAATTACATTTACTTGTTTTATTATATTATGCAACATACAGTGGCAGTGCATGTTGGAACAGAGGCCATGATGTGGTTGAACAGAACTCTAAATATGGCCACAGACTGGTCCAAAGTAAAGGCTACACAGGCCAGAAGAGAGACAGACAAGGTTCATTTTACTGACAAAGGCACACTGTACTTTGGAGCGAGCATGCATTTTGTTGAGCTGTGCTCTGATAGGCTGAGTTTTTAATCCTGGATTGTGATTTATTACAGTGTTTGATGTGCCACTTTAGTTTTTTGCTCCTTCGTTTTTCTCTCCTGAGCCATTTTCACACATGAACTCCAGACAGAGTCGGGAGAAACAGGTCACCACATTTCCGAACATGCCCTTCATTACATAGGCCACTTAGGACTCGCTGGAACTAGTAGTAGTGATGGTGAATTCACTGGACAATTACATTCTCTAGTTATACCTACTGGATATGTTTATTTTATATAATTAAGATGAGCACTTAGGTGCATTATGTAAGTCTTCCAGATTTTGCGATACAGGCTAACTTTCATCTGGAGTCCCTGGCAGGTTGAGGGCATTCATAGGTAGGAAAAAAAAGCAAAGATCCAAGGGCACCTAAGCACAGGTAAGAGTCATAATCATATGAACGATAAAACAAAGACATAAACAAAGAAAGACAACATATTAAACACTTATAAAAACCCTCATACAGACACAAAGCGCATTAACACAATTACAAAAGCAGCGACCTGCAACACACTAAATCCGCTTACATCACGTTTGATTGACATGGACTTTGTACCGGAGAGCAGGCAATTTAAATACTGTTTCAATTTTTCACATTGCACCTATTTCGCTTCATTTCTAGAAAAGTTCAGCGCTGCGGTGCATGTGTGAAAACAGCTTTTTATATATATCCCTATCACTTCTTTTGTGCTCTTTTCTCCCTCTTCCCCTCACCACCTCCTTGCTCCTCATCTTCTTCTTTTCCCCTCCTCTCTGTCAGGTTTTTTTCTTTCTGCTTCTCTCCCCTCCAGTCTCTTCTTTCTGTCCCTCTAGCTCGTGTTTTGAGGTAAAGGGTATGTGGTTACCATGGTGGTATATAAAAAAAAAAAAAAAACTGTGAAAAAAAGTGCCTCTTGCTTATTGGAGAACAGCCTTCAACTATAGGAATTCTGGGAGAAAAATAACAAGAGAGACTGTGACGTAAATGTAATCCTCCACAAACCCGTAACCTTTACCAGAGAGCAGAAAATGTGTAGCTGCTGTCAGGTCGGTGTTTGGAGGCACTTTCAAATGGCAGCACACATTATAAATAAAGGATTCAGCTTCTATTTCTAGACAAGCTTTTACATAACAAATCCTTGTGGGTAATAAGAAGGCCATGTAATACCTCGGTATAATACAAAAAGTTGTGGCCACTTCTTTATCCTGATTAAAATGATCACCCAGAATTTCTATACTGCAAATGCCAGAGAGTGATGCATGTTGGTAGTAGTGTTTGCTTGCTATGAATCGAGGCACATGTTCATAAGGACACAGAGACATAAGTGCATACTTCTAGATTCTGTAGACTTACTAACACACACACACACACACACACACACACACACATTTACATCCAAACACACACCTACAGTCCCACAGTAACACATTTGAGTGATTTTCACTGTATTGAGTTGCATGATCCAGGCACTGTGTGTGTATGTGTTTAAAGCACCATGAGTTACCGCTGCTGAAAGACAGAATGATGCTTTCTTGTTTGACGCACTCACCTGAGACTGAAGCTAAGCGAAGCTAGGAGCATCCTGAGGTGCAGTTTGCTGCAGGAAGTGTGGCAGTCAGGCCTACACAGGAGTCTTGTTTGACAAGCTGTGAAGATCAGAGAAACGCAGAGCCTCAGAGTATTTATAACTCTAACAGATCCTCCCTCCTTCTCTGTCCCTCTCTCCTTTTATCACTCCCTCTACCCTCCAACTCTCCTGCCTTCACAGGTGACCTTTCAGAGTCCAGCTGAGGAGGAATCCCAGGGTTCATTGTGCTTTCAGACTGTCTGCTGCCTGTGAGCGTACGCGGACTGCAGCCACACTCACGCAAACACACAAACATACATCAACACCGAACCTCATAGGGTTCGTGGCTGATATGTACATAAAATGCACAAACACACACACACACACTTGCTGACACTTACACAAATACACACGCGAGTCAGTAATCTCACCCATACGGCCGAGACCTTGGTTTGACCGTAGTCTGTGTGGAACAGGGTGTTTAGTACAGCTAAGACAACTCAGACCAAGTGAGAAGGGTGAAATCAACCTGCTGATATATCACTCCAATAGACTTTAACTTGTCTATACCATGTCTAATACATGACAAATATAGAGGGACCGATGTTTCATAATAAAAACCCAAGAAAATACAAAAAAGACGACTAAATGAGTAGGTTAGAGAGACTTTGGAGAAGATCCTAATGACCTGTAAATAGTTTAGTTTACAAAGAGCAGCATTTAAAAAACAAGAAAAATGCAAAAAGAATACTACTTTAGATAAACACTGAGCAGGACACAGCAACATTATTATTATTATTATTATTATTATTATTATTATTATTATTATTATCATCATCATTATTATTATTACCACTAGTAACATCATCATCTTCATGAAAAGAAAATACATTCCAAATTGTAAAATGGGAAATCACTAACCTATTTTAAATTTCTACTTAGACTTTAGGTGAAACACGGGGGAGGGAGGGATTGCACTTTTATTCGGGAGGTTTTAATATTTGAGCTATTTTTTATTTATTTACTAATTTATCAATTATTTTGTTTATTGGGAGAAAAGGGGGTTTGAGTGGGTTGCAATATTTTGATTTAGGATTTTCTAGAGGAAAAAAACAACTTTTGAGGGTCTGTCTCTCACTTCTTGCAATCGAGTAATTATAATGTATGTATTAATTATTACAGCAATTATATTTATTTCTAATTTATTGAATCCTGTTTTTGATCCACTCTCTTTTTAAGTTTAAATAAAAAGTATCATACTAAAATGCCTGATGTGTAATCCATGTGAGTGTTTGCATGCATGTGGGAGGGGAAGAAAGGGAGCAGGACTGGTCCAATGAAAATCTGCATTTGGAAGGTTCAGCAAGGAAGAGAGCGCACATCCAACTTTTCACCAGGAGGGGGCATCGCTACAGTAATCAGAGAAGAAGGAGAGAATTGAAATACCAATTAAGTTACACAGCTTGTGATCTCATTTCATTCTTTATGGGAGCAGGCTACTTTTCTATTAGTAGATGCATTTGTCTTTCTCAGGAATAAGTATACAAGAGTATTATTTCTAATGATTATTTTACCAATAGAGAAAACTATTTAATAATAATGTGATGTGTGCGGACCACATTTTTAAGAAAAAAATGATTAAGCTGATTAAATACGAGTCCACAGGTGTGGGATTTGTTAGACCACTGAGAGAATACATTAAGTAGAGGAAATTTTGAGCATCAGACTTTTAATTTCCTGTGCTTGGATTTTAACTCCTTCTATCCTTCAGTCTATGGTGGACATATCTGGATTTAGATGAGGGGATATACACACACAACACACACAGCCGTCTACATAATCCCTATGCTTCTCTAATATTTCCCACTGAGATCTACAGCTACAAAAGTGTTTCTCTGGCCAAAACAAGTAAATAATTTAATAGGAAGAGATCATTCTGATATTTATTACAATATTGATTGAGGTTAGCAGGAAAAAAGACCTCATCAATTTTATTATACTACATTTATTTTTTATGGTGCATGAGGCCATTCAAAGATAAGATGTCAAATTGGGAATATTCCAGGATGTGATATTTTCATTACCATATGGGCTTTCTTAATATTTTATGTTATTTAAGTATAAAATATTCTATTTATTGAAGGTCTTTTATTATAGATTGTGTTTGATTAAAATTTTAGCCGTTGCAAAAAATAGGTAAATAAAGTATATATCTCATGTTATTTAACCTTATCTTTGTGACCTATTCAAATACTTGTATGATGAAAGTTAAGTTAGGACCAAGACATACCCCCGCCCCCAGCCCTCACTTTGTGGGCCAAATATAGTATTTAATATAATTAAACGTAGGTAAACTCAAGCACAGCCTTATTGATCTGATCTGAACTGTGACTGCCTGGAACAAACTGTTTGACAGGCTGGCTGTGAGTCAGATATGAAGATCCTTTGACCCCTCAGCTGCTTCTCTTATAGTTCACGTGTCACTAGGAAAATAGTTATGTCTGTAGAAAATATACAAAATAAAATATCCTATTGTAATTATCCTATTATTATTATTATTATTATTATTATTATTATGTATTTAAAAATATTTGATTAAACGCCCAGTAAAATGTAACAGAAAGGTCACGAGTGAGTGGGACATCACCAAAAGATTTCTACATTATAGTAAACATTCAGTATAAATAAAATAACGAGGTTAAAGGTCAGCCACGGCAAAGCTTCCAGCCGATCAGAAAACTATTGTAAGTTACGAAATGTAAAAAAATTGATAGCTTTTTAAATAAAAAACCAAAAACAAATATCAGACACTTTGGATTAACACGGCTGTTTCGGATACAAAGATTTAGGGGTAAAACTTATTCCGAGCGGAAACAAAACGCGGATGTGTGTGTGAGTGTGTATGAGCCAAATGCTCTCTCATGTGCTTGGACGTCATCTGCGTCCCTCCCTCTCCGTTATCCCCTCACTCCTCCCTCTCTGTCTGCGCCTCTCAGTCCGCTCTCCTGCCGGCCCGACCCCATCCTCTGTCCGGCCACAAAGACCCCCGTCGACTCCCGGGACACACGAGGGGGAATTAGCTGGGACACGACGAGGGAGGGGGGAAAAAAACTACCTGAACACTGCTGGGAGAAAAGCCGCCGATATCGCATTGCAGCATCTCACAAATTCTCCCCCATCTGTAGCTCCCCTTTCCTTCCCTTTTTTCGCACATTGTTCCCAATGGAAACATGTAAAAATCAGTAAGCTGCGCCCTTCTGAGCACAACTAGCGGGCTGGGCACACTCAACTGCACCGTTAGCTTTTCTTTCCAGCGAGCTACGCGGGACCAGGAGAAAAAGACAAAAAAACAACTGACAATTTTTGGTGGAAAGAAGATTTTTTTTCTTCTTCTTCTCGGCGCGAGAAAGACACCAAAGTAAGTACCGTTTCACTTTCATGTCGGGTGGTAGACGTAGGTCGTTTTGTGCGCCTGAGTGTTTGCGGGAGACGCACGCTCCGCATCTTCGCTCACCTCAGACGTCATTACGCACTCATGCAGGAATCGGGCAATTAAAAATAACAGGCCGCTTTCGGTCTCTTAACGAAAGAAAGAGAATAAAAACGCGGCGTAAGCTGGGTTCATATGTGATGGTAGGTTAATTATTCCTGCCAGTGGCTGTGTAATATGATGACACGAGGGCAGTCTGGTGCTTGAACGGTGGATCGCTAGTTTGCTAACTAGCCACATTATCACTGTAACTAACACACACACACAAGTCACAGCCCCACTATACAAATATAGTTTTAAATAATATATATCGTTTTTTCTATGTTTAATAATCTCCGTTTCACCATCTCCTTCAGGCAGTCTTTAATATGGTTCACTTTGCAGTAGCTACATTAAAGCAAATTTGCAGAATGCTAAGTAAACATAAATACTAAAGCTTTAAAACGAGAGGAGGCAGCTGTAGCTGCCATAGGGGAAATAATTGTTTGTTTTGTTGATGTTGCCACAATGACTCTTTCATACTCAGACGTGTAAATATGCTTTAATGGCCAGACAATATAATATTTTGTTTCTTGCTAAATTGTTTTTGTGGTTGTTGTTTTTTTTTACATTTAATTAGCATTTTATTAACAAAACAAACCGTTGATAGAATGAGATGTCCTTAAAGTCTTCTCATATTCAGTTCTTGTTTAGTTAACCACCATAGTGTATATATATGGCTTCACTGTAGGAGCCACTATTGTTTTATGTTTGCAGCTCCGGCTACCAGCTGGCACCTCTTGTGTTTACTGCTTATTTAGGTGTATGTATTTAAGGGACAACAGCTACAGGTGCTGCCTGTTGCCAACAGCTTTTTGACTGTGCTATTGTGTAACTATAACGTGTTGAGGAGATGTGCACTCAGTGGTACTTTAAATAGACACTACATTTACAGTTCTGTCACCTTATGAGGGAATAGAAGTACTTTTAACTTTACAGACTTTTACTCCTGTGCAGTGAAAATAAAATATATAGTGGCCCAAAAGGGACCATTAAGTGGGATTTGCACTTCTACGTTAAATCTACACCATAACCTATGCTATAACCTGACATTTAACTCCCTAAAACTGGAACTAGATGGTTTGGTATTGTTGTTTCTTCCTACGTATTTCTAACTACTTATTCTTTCACTGTCATTTCTTTTTGATGGTCTGAAAGATCAGTTGGAGAGAGAAACCCTACTGCTAACTAGTGTTTTGGCTGGTGTGCACACCAGCACAACAGTGCATTCCAGAGCAGCTCCAACAACCCCGACTTAACAATCCAAGATCAGTGACTGTAAACAGTAATAAAACTGTAAAGCTTTAAAACAGTGTGGCAGCTGTTGTGTATTTGTGACTTGCTAAAAAAGCTGTATGCAGAACATTGAGAGGGCTCTATGTCTGAACATACTGCTGCAGCATTTTTAGAGTTACAGTGTGTAAAATCTCACCACTAGATGTCAGTAGATTACAGATTGAGGTCAACTACGTTATTTTTTCTAACTACTTCCGATTCATGTTGATAAATCTTGGGAAGGTAGGACAAATATCTCTGGCCACTGACCATCTGTAGTTAGTGTAGGCTGTTAGTCTGCTGTTTACCTCAGCTTGTGTCCACTTGTGTCTCCTCTTGTGTGTACTCTGGAGGAGGCTGTAAAAAAATTGTGAAAGGAGTCCAATAGTCAACGAGTCAGTGAAGCTTACTTGTATCTAATGATAGCAATACTGAGATGAGCTGTTGCGTTATCCTGAACTTTTCTGAAGCCTCCGTGTGTGTTAGCTGCTGTTAGCCGGTGTTAGTGAAACTTTCTTCGAAGTAGCTCATTGTTGGACACTAAGTGACTAACTCTTATGATGTGAGAATGTAATCAAAGTGTTTATTAGAGAGAAAGTTTCATTTTTATGACAGTAGCTGGCATAACATTAACTTATAACCAGCTGTTGTTGTTCTTGTTTACCCAGCTCAGTTGTCTCGAGATGGGATTGTGGCCGTATGTCTAATCTATACATAAACTAGCATAAACATATACACACACACTCATATATATATATATATATATATATATATATATATATTAGGGGTGCAACGATACACAAAATTCACGGTTCGGTTCGATACTTTGGTGTCATGGTTCGATATTTTTTCGATACAAAAAAAATGTTCATGCCTCTTTATTAATTTGTCATTTATTAAATTTTCACGGCTCATTCTGCACCACATCTCTGTGCGTTCATCATTTGTTTGAAGCCAGCTCACCTCCTGCAACCACTTTTCTGAGAATACGCGCTTCTTTTGTGGTTCGGACTCCTTCTGACATTTCTTTGGAGGTGGAGGAACACCAAAGTAATTGCTTAAAGGAGCTTGCTTCTTCGACATCTTTAAGAGTTCTAAACAAATGTCTGTCCTCCTCCAGAAAATCGTATGTATGCAAACACGCATTGCAACTTCTTATCTTTATTTTGACAGCGAATGCGCACCTGCGGATCACTTATGTGCAGCCCTGTTTATTTAGCTTGTCATATTGCAGCCACAGAAATTCTTTTGTCCATGAAACCATAAAGCTGCACTTTCTTTTTGCCTTATAGTCTGATTTGTCATAACTTTTCCGTTTTGTGGTAAGCTTTTCTTTGGCTGTCACTTCTTCATCCTGACCTGTCTTATTTGGCTCAGCAGAACTAAAATATATATCCTGCTGCTTTTACACACGCACTCACATAACGCTCAGCGATTCTCTGTGCGATCAACCTCTCACATGTTTAAGCTTGCTGCAGAGATTTCACTTGTCATGTTTGCATAGTAAGCTAACGATTGATAAGATGATGTCAGAGGAATTGGTGCGCAAATTATCATCACTCACCAATCAGTGCTGTCGCTCTCTATACACAGTTTGCGCGATTGCAAAGTGAAAGCAAAGAACAAGCGCAAATTCAAACGCGATTTCAATATGTCACATATTGACTGTGGCTCACCGATGCCAATGACATAATTACCCAGCTACATTTCCGAAAGAATGCAAAAGCATTTACATATATTTTTCCTTCCTACGATAGGCCGACGGGCAGGGCAGGGCAGCCCGACTGGAAAAATCGCTAGCCCCAGGACTTCGGGCTAGCGATTTTGCGAGCCCTGTATCTGATTGAGGAATCACTCATCTTTGGAAAAGAGAGTTTATTACAGAGAAATGGCTCTTTCCAAAAGAAAAGCTATACTATACGCTTCTTCTGGGCTATATTCTCAGCAGCATATTAAACATGTCAGGTCCCCATAAGGAGAATCATGTGCTAATGGCTGTCTAAATGACTGGGTAAAGTTTGTAGCATGCCTGCTTGTTGTTTTTCTCTGCTTCCACTTGTCTTTGCACTAGGATGATGTCGGTGTAACTGTGCAGTCATATTCGTTGTGTTCACACTAGTGCTGTCAGCGTTAATCTGAAATGACGTTAACGCCACAACACGGCAAATCTCAGTTAACGAGCTACCGTGGATCGCCCCTTGCATGGGGCTGGACGGCCAACACGTTAACGAGCTAACTGCGCTAACACACTAGTTCCCACCCATGTAATTGAGCACTGCTGGCACATCCAACATACTGTTTTACTTTAGTCCATGGCACGCTTACCTTCAGGGTCATATGTCACATGAAAACCAAAATAGTTCCAAACGCCAGATCTGAATGTGGGTGGGGGAGGTTCAATTTGCCATGTTGCAAGGAGAGCTTAACTTCTGTCTCGCTAGCTTGCCCTGCACTCAGTGAATCTGTATTCGACTACTCCGCCTAGGCTACACTGTCGAGCGCAGATCCACAGAGCGCTCAACACAGACAGCACCGTCAGAAGGAAAGTTGATCAAATAAATTTAAAATGTTGTATTGTTCGATACATACGTACTGAACCGAAAGCACTGTATCGGACGGTTCAATATCTATATTGAATATATATATATATATATATATATCGTTGCACCCCTAATATATAAATATATATATATATATATATATATATATATATATATATATATTTGTGTGTGTGTGTGTATATATATATATATATATATATATATATATATATATATATATATATATATATATTAACATAGCTTGTTCAAACTGCTGCCTTCACGCAGGTGCTACGGAGTGGTGTTTACTAAAACCAGCTGCCACAGACACAGTTTCTTGCCCCAGTTTGCCACTCTAATAAACACTGTGAAATCAGCCACTTATATATTATTCTGGTCATATGCACGCTGTCTAGTTCTTTTCTCTGCTGTCTATGGTATACTATACATGGGGATGATCTCTAGCTATATGCATAAAATGTGATTGGGCGGAGCAGCAATGTCCATCACAGCCAATGTATTTGAGACGGAAGGGTAACATGGCCGCTTCCACAAAACAGTATCTGCTTCTGTGTATTTTTAATGGATTAATTCTAAGTTTATGAGAATGATTCAATTTTTGCGCTGCCATTAGGATATGCTGAGTAAAGGATTGACTCTGATGATTTGCTTCCATGCAGTCCTCTAAAAAAAACTGTGCCTAGTCTTTCAGGATTGACATTGTGCGTAGATGAAATGCTGATTGGTTGAAAAAGTTGGCTTGTAAAGGAAAAGGAGTGACAGCGGAGTTCACTAGGAAGAGGGAGAAACACCATCAAAGATCAAAAAAGCAGCATGAGAACCACAAACATTGGCCGCACTGGACAGTTTTCATTATTTTTAACGCCTGGTTTTGCTTCCCCATAAAGAAGATCTTTGTCTATTATCTCCTTAGTGGGAGGAGCTAAACTAAAGGAACAACAACACCACAAACATGACCAAGCAAGAGTAGCCCTCAGACTGGGTGCAAAGCATGTAGATAAGGGTCTGCAAATTTCTGTGTAGAACCAACATAGAGCTACGTCAGCCCCCCTTCGAGGTTATGATGATGTCACAATTACTGTGACCTTAAACGCTGCTTTAGATAGGCTGCTTCTAGCCTGTGCCACACTGTTGGTTGATGACCATCTGTAACTTTTTTGAAGGATTTCACGCAGCAGTTAATTTAAATGATTAATCAGTCATCCAATTAATAACTGCTGTGCTGCTCTTACAGACTGAATCTTTGCATCCATCCAGGTTAAACATCACAGAAGTCCAACAGCAGAGAAAAGAAAAGACAATGCAGTTTTTCATTAACCTCAGCCTAACCTGGACAGATAACAGCTGTCAGCTGTCAATGATTACCTCTTCTTCTTCCAAACTGTTCAATGAGTAATCAGTAATTCTGTTGTCTGTTTTTGAGCGTCCTATATGTCCAGAGGGCAAACCGCTTGGCCTCAGCGAGAGCGCTGTGCTTGCTCAAAGGGGCCGAATTGAACTGTGAGGAGAAGAAAATCAGTGTGACGATGTCCCCACACCACCTGAACAAGCCTGTTCGAATCAGTCTGCTGCCTGATTGAACGGTCTCATCAATAATTCATCAGTGTCACAGATCAGTGTCGGTGGTACTAAAACCGACCGACTTGTGATCTCTATCTAACACACAGACTGCGTGACAGTGATGAAACTTTGAGCTGTCCGTCTGTTTTAGGATGATTTCGCATTTTCTTACACGTAAAAGATATAATTCACATTTATGCTTTTTTTGTGTTTCTTTATTTGCTACGTTTAATAAAAATATCTATTTTAAAAAGATATTTTTTTTATCCAGTGTAAGGACGTGTAAAATGTGAACAATGTGTATGACTCACCCTGAAAACTCTCTGGCCCAGAATATCCAAAGCATGACCTGAGTTACAGCTAATGAACCATGTGCAGAAAGCATGTCAGCCTCCTGAACTGCCACTTCATCCCACAATATGTGCATTCAGGTTTTCATGGTTTGTACTGTGATTCCTAATCCGTAGCTGTGACCTGGACCATAACACATAAACAATGTATATAGGGAGGCTTGACATACTGTATTTAGTCCACAGCTGAGATGAAAGTATTTGAAGAGTTTGAGTTGCAAAAAAATTGTATGAATCCAACACTGCGCTACAATTAGGGGCTGATATTAGGGTTTGCCTGATTATCAGCCTGGCTGATTATGTGGCCTGATAATCCACTCTGGTCTCATAACAAAACACAAACTGTCTCGTGTTTATATGACAGTATGCCTTTGCAATTGATGTATTGCTATGCTGTCCACACTGTCCAGCAGGTTATGTGTCCCCTTGACAGCAAAGAAAACTGAGCTTTAAAAAAGGTGCCAGCCTTTGCATTTTATCCTGAACCACTGTTTTTTTCCTAAACCTAACCAAGTAGTTTTGCTGGTAGAACATAACCAAGTGGTTTTTAATTCCTTAACCTAGAAATCTGTCATGTGCAGGGCTCAAAATGTGGACTTTTCTGCCCTTTTGAGTCTTCTTGCCAAAGCTTTGTTTCCAAAGGTCAGAAAAGACGTCAGGTCCGATTATTTCTCCAGTACTTGTAAGTGACGAGGCTTCCCTGGTTCTGGTTATATGTTCTTGGTGGCTTATAAACCTGCTGGGAATGGACAAATGTAAATTATGCATAGCACAATAATAAAATCATCAATCAATTAAAAATTAAGAGCGGTAAGTATAAATTATGTGTGTATGAACACGAATCAGTACTTAAAACACCATATAGATGAAAAAACGTTGTGCCCAGAAATAGAAGATAATTAGATTAGATGTTGTGACTATGCCAAAGGGCAGGGCAGAGGTGCAGTGGTGAGCAGTGTTTCTTCACAGCAAGAAGGTTCTGGGGTCAGACCTGCTGACCTTTCTGGGTTGAGTTTGCAGGATTTCTTTGCGGCTGTGTGGTTTTCCTCCAAATATCCAAACACATCAATGTGAGCTTTGTTATTAGTTGACTGCATGCATGAACGTGATTAGGCTGACTGTGACAGACTCGGGACCTTTTGCCTATATCAGCGCGGAATAGGCTCCAACAACACCACGACCCTTAAAATTATAGATGATGTTTTCTTCAATATCAGTAGAGATAATTTTTTCAATATGGCTTAACACTGTCCCCACCAATGATGACGTGTCATGCGATTATGATAAAAATGTAACTTCATCCATCTATCCATCTACATATATACATGGATGGATCTTCAGTGTAAAATCAATATCAGATTTACAGCAATCTAAATTTAGGAAATTCATTAAATAACTTAAACAGAGAATAAGCATTGAGCAAACACTTAGTGCCAAGTGACTGAGATGTAACTCAATATCCTTATCAAACCAGTTGTAAGAAATCACCAGCAGTTTATGAGCCTTTAACTATGAAGTGACCAAGCTTTTTTTATCAACTAATGAGTGGGATAGTTTATGACTCTCATTATATTTTACACGTTATTACTTTATCATACGTAAACTGTTTTCTTTATCAATGACAGATATTGTATAACCTGTTTATATTCTAATGACAAATTTCTAACATTTTTATGTTAAAAAAGTTTAAAACTAATCCTGCGAAAAAGATTTATTTAGTGAATCCTTGTGTGTTTCCTTTTACAAAAACACAGTATTTGTGTGAGTAATACCAGGAAAAAAATACATGCTAAACTTTAAAGTATGTTGGAATGAATTGTTACTGCAGTATGTTATATATAAATATAGATGAACTGGTGATACTTTGATCAGCAACGTATTATAGATAAGCTACTATTTCATCCTTTTTTTTTTACTTCCATATTGTTGTTTAAAATAAAAACAGCCAATTTTTTTTAAAGATATATAATATTTAAAATATACTATATGGGCAAAAGTACTGGGCCACCAACACATTACAGCGACAGGAGCTGCTTAGCCAGGGAAACCCATAGAGGTGGGAATCACTATACAACTCACGATACGATATTATCACAATACTTAATGCACGATACGATATTATTGCAATTTTTTAAAATATTTTGCGATATTCAAATTCTGTACATAAAGGTAAACTTTATCAATATTCATTTTATCTAATATCAAAGTCTCACACTCAGTCTCTCATTTCAGTCAGTTTTATTGTTGACAAACTGAACGGTTTGTATTACAGTCTAGTCCAACTTAACTGAACGCAACCATCTGGTACAATTATAGCTATTCTGAACTATGCAATTTATGAAAACTATGCAGCCCCTTCAGCAACTGAAGAGTTTGAAAGTAAATTAAAACAAAATATAATTTTACATTAAATAAAAAAGTTTTAAGCTTAATTAAAACTAGAAAAATTTGCATTTCCTGCGAAAATGCAGTGTGGATGCTTTAAAGCTGAAGCTGTCTGCAAAAACTAGCTGAAAAAGCTGAAAAGTTGCAGAAATTGTAAAAACTTTGCAGAAGCAAAGGAACTTTGCTAAAAAGTAATAACTTAGCAGAACTGCAATATCTTAGAGGAAACATAATACTTGGCAGAAATACAATAGCATAGCAGAACTTGGCAGAAATATTGTAACTTACCAGAAACATGATAACTTCTCAAATATACAAGAATTTAGGAGAAATAGTATAAGATAACAGAAAGAATATATTTAGCCAAAAATACTTAAACATTACAGAAACACTATGATTTAGAAAAATAGTACAACATAGCAGAAATACTGTGATTTACCAGAGACACTGTGATGAACTATGAATATTGTAATTTTAAATTAATACTTTGTTTTAGCACAAATACTCTGGTTTAGCACAAATATTATAACATAGCAGAAATACAATTATATAGCAGAAATGCTATATTTAGAAAGAAAAATATAATATAGTAGAAATACTATGATTTAGCAGAAATACTGTAATCAGCACATATACTGTAACATGACAGAAATTCCTCCACTTAGTAGTAATACTATAACATAACACAAATGTTATGATTTGGCACAAAAACCATGATTTTGCATAGATAATATGATTTAGTAGAAATACTATGATTGAGCAGAAGTACTAAGATGTAGTAAAAGTACTTTGATTTAACAGAAATACAATTATGGAGGAGTAATACTTTAAAATGGGAGAAATATTGATACACACAAACATACACAGAGCCTAAAGGGAACATTTTATTTGTGCCATGGAGTGTGAACAAGAATCTGAGGTCCATATTAGAAAAGCTGGTAAAATGATAAAAGTTTGCAGAATTGTAATAAATGATGAATATGAATTACTGGTCTGTGATAGTGTATTAATTTGTAGGGAAAAAAACATGTTGACCAAGGTGGGATTGAACCCACGACCTTTGGGTTCCAGAACCGTGTCATTACCAACTGCGCCACTGGGAAAGAGAGTGTGAGCCTGGAAAACAGGGTGATGAGCAGTCATGTCGTGTAACTCAAAAACTAGGTGGACTAGAAGCATAATTCTTGTACTGGGTGTATCAGCGGACTTTGGTGTACTTTGACTGCGATTTTCATTGCTCTTTGTACAACCGTTGCTGAGATATGACGAGAGAAGAAACAGCAGACCTCAGATATGATTGGCTGGCTGGGAAGCCGTGCAGGCTCTGATTTGTAAATTTGACTGTCTCAGTCGTCACAGAGGATTGGCTGCCTGGGGACCTGGCAGTAATATATAGAAATAGTATGATTAAGCATAAATACTACATTTAGTAGAAATACTATGTTTTAGCACAAATACTATAAAAAGCAGAAACACTATAATTTAGCAGAAATACTATAAAAAGCAGAAATACTACAATTTAGCAGAAATACTATATTAAGCACAAATACTATATTAAGCACAAATACTATAAAAAGAAGAAATATTACAAAAAGCAGAAATACTATAATTTAGCAGAAATACTATATTAAGCAGAAATAGTACAAAAAGCAGTAATACTATAAAAAGCAGAAATACTATAATTTAGCAGAAATAATATATTAAGCACAAATACCATATTAAGCACAAATCGTATAAAAAGCAGAAATACTATAAAAAGCAGAAATACTATAATTTAGCACAAATACTATAATTTAGCACAAATACTATAAAAAGCAGAAATACTATAATTTAGCAGAAACACTATATTAAGCACAAATACTATAAAAAGCAGATATACTATAATGTAGCAGAAATACTATAATTTAGCAGAAATACTATATTAAGCAGAAATACTATAAAAAGCAGAAATATCTTAAAAAGCAGAAATACTATAATTTAAAAGAAATACTATATTAAGCAGAAATACTATATTAACCACAAATACTATAAAAAGCAGAAATAGTACAAAAAGCAGAAATACTATAATTTAGCAGAAATACTATATTAAGCACAAATACTATAAAAAGCAGAAATACTATAATTTAGCAGAAATACTATATTAAGCACAAATACTATATTAACCACAAATACTATAAAAAGCAGAAATAGTACAAAAAGCAGAAATACTATATTAAGCAGAAATACTATATTAAGCACAAATACTATAAAAAGCAGAAATAGTAAAAAAGCAGAAATACTATAATTTAGCAGTATTACTATAATTCAGCAGAAATACTATAAAAAGCAGAAATACTATAATTAAGCACAAATACTATATTAAGCACAAATCCTATAAAAAGCAGAAATAATATAATTTAGAAGAAATACTATATTAAGCACAAATACTATATTAAGCAGAAATACTATAAAAAGCAGAAATACTATAAAAAGCAGAAATACTATGATTTAGCAGAAATACTATATTAAGCACAAATACTATATTAAGCACAAATCCTATAAAAAGCATAAATACTATAAAAAGCAGAAATACTATAATTTAGCAGAAATACTATAATTTAGCAGAAATACTATAATTTAGCAGAAATATTATCCATCCATCCATCCATCCATCTTCATCCGCTTTATCCGGGGCCGGGTCGCGGGGGCAGCAGCCTAAGCAAAGAGGCCCAGACCTCCCTCTCCCCAGCCACCTCCTCCAGCTCATCCGGGGGAACACCAAGGCGTTCCCAGGCCAGCCGAGAGATATAATCTCTCCAGCGTGTCCTGGGTCTGCCCCGGGGCCTCCTCCCGGTGGGACATGCCTGGAACACCTCACCCAGGAGGCGCCCAGGGGGCATCCTTGTCAGATGCCCAAACCACCTCAGCTGGCTCCTTTCGACGTGGAGCAGCAGCGGCTCTACTCTGAGCCCCTCCCGGATGGCCGAACTTCTCACCCTATCTCTAAGGGAGATGCCAGCCACCCTTCGGAGGAAGCTCATTTCCGCCGCTTGTATCCGCGATCTCGTCCTTTCGGTCACTACCCACAGCTCGTGGCCATAGGTGAGGGTAGGGACGTAGATCGACCGGTAAATTGAGAGCTTCGCTTTTACACTCAGCTCCCTCTTCACCACGACAGACCGGTGCAGCGTCTGCATTACTGCAGCTGCAGCCCCAATCCGTCTGTCGATCTCCGGCTCCCTTCTCCCATCACTCGCGAACAAGACCCCGAGATACTTAAACTTCTCCACTTGGGGCAAGACCTCATCCCCGACCCGGAGTGGGCACTCCACCCTTTTCCGGCTGAGAACCATGGCCTCAGATTTGGAGGTGCTGATCCTCATTCCCGCTGCTTCACACTCGGCTGCGAACCGCTCCAGTGCGAGCTGGAGGCCCTCACCCGATGAAGCCAACAGAACCACATCATCCGCAAAAATCAGAGATGAGATCCTGAGGCCACCAAAGTGAAAGCCCTCCGCCACTTGGCTGCGCCTAGAAATCCTGTCCATAAAAATTATGAACAGAACCGGTGACAAAGGGCAGCCCTGGCGGAGCCCATCACCCACCGGGAACGAGTCCGACTTATTGCCGGCAATGCGAACCAAGCTCTTGCAACGGTTGTATAGGGATCGAATGGCCCGTAGCAATGGGCCAGACACCCCATACTCCCGCAACACCTCCCACAGGACACCCCGGGGACACGGTCGAATGCCTTCTCCAAGTCCACAAAACACATGTAGACTGGTTGGGCAAACTCCCATGCACCCTCAAGTATCCTCGAGAGGATGAAGAGCTGGTCCAGTGTTCCGCGACCAGGACGAAAACCGCATTGTTCCTCCTGCATCAGAGGTTCGACTAGCGGACGAACTCTCCTTTCCAGCACCCTGGCATAGACTTTCCCGGGGAGGCTGAGGAGTGTGATCCCCCTGTAGTTGGAACACACCCTCCGGTCCCCCTTCTTAAAGATGGGGACCACCACCCCGGTCTGCCAATCCACGGGTACTGCCCCTGATCTCCACGCAACATTGCAGAGGCGTGTCAACCAGGACAGCCCTACAACGTCCAGAGCCTTCAGGAACTCGGGGCGGACCTCATCAACACCAGGGGCTCTGCCACCAAGGAGTTGTTTAACTGCCTCAGTGACCTCGCCCCCGGAAATTGGCGGGTCATTCCCCTCATCCCCAGACTCTGCTTCCTCCTCGGAAGACGCGTCAGTGGGATTAAGGAGGTCCTCGAAGTATTCCTTCCACCGCCTGACAATTTTCTCAGTCGACGTCAGCAGCGCTCCGCCAGCACTATACACAGTGCAGGTAGAGCACCGCTTTCCCCTCCTGAGACGCCTGACGGTTTGCCAGAACCTCTTCGAGGCAGTCCGAAAGTCTTTTTCCATGGCCTCTCCGAACTCCTCCCACACCCGAGTTTTTGCTTCAGCCACTGCCCGAGCCGCATTCCGCTTGGCCTGTCGATACCTGTCGGCTGCCTCCGGAGTCCCACAGGCTAACCAAGCCCGATAGGACTCTTCTTCAGCCTGGTGGCTCCCTTCACCTCTGGTGTCCACCATTTGGTTCGGGGATTACCACCACGGCAGGCACCAACCACCTTGCGGCCGCAGCTCAATGCAGCAGCTTCGGCAATGGAGGCGCTGAACATGGTCCATTCGGACTCAATGTCCCCCGCCTCCCTCGGAATGCTGTTGAAGCTCTGCCGGAGGTGTGCGTTGAAGATCTCGCAGACTGGGGCCTCTGCTAGTCGTTCCCAGCACACCCTCACTACGCGTTTAGGTGCACCAGGTCTGTCCAGCGTCCTCCCCCGCCACCTGATCCAACTCACCACCAGGTGGTGATCAGTTGACAGCTCAGCCCCTCTCTTTACCCGAGTGTCCAGAACATATGGTCGCAGGTCTGGTGATACGATTACAAAATCGATCATCGACCTACGGCCTAGAGCGTCCTGGTGCCACGTGCACTTATGGACACTCTTATGTTCGAACAAGGTGTTCGTTATGGCCAAACTGTGATTAGCACAGAAGTCCAATAACAAAGCACCGCTCGGGTTCAGATCAGGGAGGCCGTTCCTCCCAATCACGCCCCTCCAGGTCTCGCTGTCGTTACCCACGTGAGCATTGAAGTCTCCCAGCAGGACAACAGAGTCTCCAGGTGGAGCACCTTCCAGCACCCCCCCCCCCCAGGGACTCTAAGAAGGCTGGGTACTCCGAACTGCCACTCGGCGCATAAGCGCAGATGACAGTCAGGACCCGTTCCCCGACCCTAAGGCGCAGGGAACAAACCCTCTCGTCCACCGGGAAAAACCCCAACGTACCGGCAGCAAGCCGAGGGGATATTAGAATACCCACCCCAGCCCGCCGCCTCTCACCAGGGGCAACTCCAGACTGAGACAGAGTCCAGCCCCTCTCCAGGAGACTGGTTCCAGAGCCCAAGCCGTGCGTAGAGGTGAGCCCGACTATATCTAGCCGGTACCTCTCAACCTCACGCACTAACTCAGGCTCCTTCCCCACCAGAGAGGTGACATTCCATGTCCCTATTGCCAGTCTTGGCAGCCGGGGGTCAGTCCGCCAGGGCCTCCGCTCCTGGCCGCCACCCGGCACACAATGCACCCGACCCCTATGGCGCCTCCTGCGGGTGGTGGGCCTGCGGGAGGATGGGCCCATGTCTCCTCTTCGGGCTGTGCCCGGCCGGGACCCATGGACTAAGGCCCGGCCACCAGACGCTCGCCCTCGGGCACCCTCCCCGGGCCTGGCTCCAGGGCGGGGCCCCGGTAACCCTATCCCGGGCAGGGTAAACTGTTCCCTCTGTGTTTTTTTCATAAGGGTCTTTTGAATCGCTCTTTGTCTGGTCCCTCACCCAGGACCAATTTGCCATGGGAGACCCTACCAGGGGGCAAAAGCCCCCAGACAACATAGCCCCTGGGATCCCTGGGACACACAAACCCCTCCACCACGATAAGGTTGCGATTCACGGAGGAGAGAAATATTATATTAAGCACAAATACTATAAAAAGCAGAAATACTATAAAAAGCAGAAATACTATAATTTAGCAGAAATACTATAAAAAGCAGAAATACTATAATTTAGCAGAAATACTATAAAAAGCAGAAATACTATAATTTAGCAGAAATAATATATTAAGCACAAATCCTATAAAAAGCAGAAATAATATAATTTAGCAGAAATACTATAATTTAGCAGAAATACTATATTAAGCACAAATCCTATATTAAGCACAAATCGTATAAAAAGCAGAAATACTATAAAAAGCAGAAATACTATAATTTAGCAGAAATACTATAGAAAGCAGAAATACTATAATGTAGCAGAAATACTATAATTTAGCAGAAATACTATAAAAAGCAGAAATACTATAATTTAGCAGAAATAATATATTAAGCACAAATCCTATAAAAAGCAGAAATAATATAATTTAGCACAAATACTATATTAAGCACAAATCCTATAAAAAGCATAAATACTATAAAAAGCAGAAATACTATAATTTAGCAGAAATACTATAAAAAGCAGAAATACTATGATTTAGCACAAATACTATATTAAGCACAAATCCTATAAAAAGCATAAATACTATAAAAAGCAGAAATATTATAATTTAGCAGAAATACTATAAAAAGCAGAAATACTATAATTTAGCAGAAATAATATATTAAGCACAAATCCTATAAAAAGCAGAAATAATATAATTTAGCACAAATACTATATTAAGCACAAATCCTATAAAAAGCATAAATACTATAAAAAGCAGAAATATTATAATTTAGCAGAAATACTATAAAAAGCAGAAATACTATAATTTAGCAGAAATAATATATTAAGCACAAATCCTATAAAAAGCAGAAATACTATGATTTAGCACAAATACTATATTAAGCACAAATACTATAAAAAGCATAAATACTATAAAAAGCAGAAATACTATAATTTAGCAGAAATACTATATTAAGCACAAATCCTATATTAAGCACAAATCGTATAAAAAGCAGAAATACTATAAAAAGCAGAAATACTATAATTTAGCAGAAATACTATAGAAAGCAGAAATACTATAATGTAGCAGAAATACTATAATTTAGCAGAAATACTATAAAAAGCAGAAATACCTTAAAAAGCAGAAATACTATATTAAGCAGAAATACTATATTAAGCAGAAATACTATAAAAAGCAGAAATACTATATTAAGCACAAATCCTATTAAAAGCAGAAATACTATATTAAGCACAAATACTATAAAAAGCAGAAATACTATATTAAGCACAAATCCTATTAAAAGCAGAAATACTATATTAAGCACAAATCCTATAAAAAGTAGAAATACTATATTAAGCACAAATACTATAAAAAGCAGAAATACTATATTAAGCACAAATCCTATTAAAAGCAGAAATACTATATTAAGCACAAATCTTATAAAAAGCAGAAATACTATATTAAGCACAAATACTATGAAAAGTAGAAATACTATAATTTAGAAATACTATAACACACACAGAAATAGAGAGAAGCAACTTTGTAGATCAGTCAAGCAGCCTGGGAGCTGTTGGATTTGAATCCACCAATCAGAGATGCTGTGTACATTTTCCCGCCAAAACAGGTGCAGCCGTTTTTACACACACAGCAGCAGTGTTGCCAACTTAGCGACTTTGTCGCTATATTTAGCGAGTTTTCAGACCCCCTTAGCGACTTTTTTTCTAAAAAGCGACTAGCGACAAATCTGGCGACTTTTTCTGGTATTATTGGAGACTTATTTATGACGACTTTTTGACGTGAACACGCATATCGCTCTTACTCTCAACAAGCAGCGGTGCTGCCGTGGGCGCCTTACCCGTGCCAAAGCACTCACGGGCGGAGGATAGTCCTCCCCCAGCTGCTATCAGGGCAGGAGACGTTCACACCTGTGCGTCCAAACGGCAAATGAATCGCGCATGAGCGAAGCCTCTGCTCCCACATTGACTGTAATGCAGTCAGTTCTTCCTTTACTGTTATGCTGTTTTGTGGACCACAAGGTTTAAAACTACTTAAACACACACTCTCACACACAAATTAACTCCACTAGAGTGCCAATTTCGGGTCACTTTTGCCGGTCCACGCCCGGGTAAAGAAGCAGGGTTGGAATTGTGACATTAAAAAACAATAATTGCTAAAAGAAATTTAATTTGTAGTTCTAAATAAATTCTAACTGCATTTAGGACGTTTTTTACTCACTTTATGTCTCTTCCACGATGTTATTTCTCTCTCCAACAACGTAGGTTACAATTACATTAGCATGACAAATTATGCAAATTAGGTGATGACGTCATCTGGCGACTTCTAGCGACTTTTAGGACAGCCAATAGCGATTTTCCTTACTAAGGAGTTGGCAACACTGCACAGCAGAGAGACTGGATTTTTGCAGTCTATTTCTCATAGTGAGGACTACCCTCCAAACAAATGGCCATAGTTTCCTAACCGTAGGGGCTAGAACGGTAATTCTTACACCGTTTTGTTCAGAAGAGATGGGGGAATCTTCAAGTGTTGACAATTTATCATTAAAATATGAATTATTAAAGATATTTGACTTGTAATGCACCATAACTGAGTAGAGGCTAAGCGAAAACTGTCTTGACTTTCCCTCAAACAACGCTTTGTAACTCGAAATCTATTTGGAGTATCAATATCATTCTTTCACCGTAAGAGACAGCAGGCTTTAGTGAACAGTCATGGAAATTTTCAGGTCTCTTTAGAAATCCATCAAAAAGATATGACGAGAGAAAAAAGTGGTTCATTTCCCGAGTTTGAAAGCTGAAGAAATCTGAGCGAAGGACGGATTTCCTACCCTCAAACAAACGTAATTCATGGCCAAATGGTAATAGGTGAGAAAAAAATTCTTGAATTGTGAGCGTCAGGAGTGTCTGAAGATATATTGGCACAAGCCTCATGTCTTAACTTTGCTTCGTTAGGGAGATATGACGATTCAAAAATGCCTCTCATTAGAGAAATCCAGCTGTGATTTTGAACAAACTCTCTATTTACTTTCTATGGAGAGTTTTGAGACTTTGTGTTGGTCTGAGGAGATTTGCCAAAATTCTGTCAATCCCACAACAACAATAGTTATATTTTCTGAAAGCCAGCAAAAATACCTACGTTTTGATGTATAATTTGTGGAAGTTGAGTGAAAATTGAGCAAGTAGCAAGAAGTTGTTCGGACATGAAGAGAAGACTGCGAAACCTACAGTGCCCCACTTAGAACCAACTGCATAGCAACCATAACAACCCATGTATTTTGTGAAAAATCACAAAGATGAAACTCAAAACTTAAAGAGAGATAAGATGAAAACGGTAACAGATATGAAAAAGCTGAATCATACATGAATAGCCCAATAATTTGTGAACATTTTAAAGTTTAAATGGAGTTTCTATGTGAAAGTATGAGGAAGTAGTTAAGTTTCAAAAACGAGCAAGTTTTAGCAGAATTGCGGAAGTTTCCCATTCATTTCAATGGGACAAATTAAAGGAAAAAAGCTTAATATTTTAAAAAGTATAATAGCAGAAAATAGCAAAAATCATAGCAGGAATTAGCAAAAATAGCAGAATAGTTTAAAGTTTGAATGGTGAAAATAGCACAAAAATTGTGGAAGTAGTTAACGGACAAAAATGCCTTAAAGCATCCACACAATAATAAAGTATAAAGAATAAAGAGAAACAGGAACTCAATAGTGTGGATGCCTTAAAGCATCCACACAATAAAGAGAAACAGGAAAACAATAGTGTGGATGCCTTTGAGGGCATCCACACAATAATAATAATAAAGAATAAAGAGAAACAGGAAAACAATAGTGTGGATGCCTTAAAGCATCCACACAATAAAGAATAAAGAGAAACAGGAACTCAATAGTGTGGATGCCTTTGAGGGCATCCACACAATAAAACATGTCTTAAATTAAAATAAGTAAATTGTCATGTTTATTGCTGCAAAAAAAAAAGTTAAACACATTTGGACAGTGAAGGAATGTCAGGATTCTTGCTCAGAAAAAGGATCAACATGCTCTGAAGTCAGAGCATGTTCCATTCCATGAAAAAATTGTTTGTAACAGCTCTGTATCGATACATTATTAGCAAACAAAATATCACGATACTACACAGTATCGATTTTTCCCCCACCCCTAGAAACCCATGTCTTGAAGCTCCTGGCGTTCAGTTTTTGTGCTGATGTTAATGTCAGTGGAGGTTTCAATTCCACAGTTATTGAGTCTGCAGTTTATTAGTGATTTTTACTCACTTGGCGACCCCTCTCTGTAACTTTATGTGGTCTTCCACTTTGTGGTTGAATTCCTGTAGTTACTAAACACTTCCACTTTTCAATAAAACGATTTACAGCTACTGGTGGAAAATCTAGGAAGGAAGAAATTTCACAAACTGACTTTTTACAACAGTGACATCCTGTTAAGTACCACACTTGAATTTAGTTTAGCTTTTCAGAACAACCCATGTTTAAAAAATGTCCAACAGCAGAACAGTCTTTTCAATTTTGCTAAAATTACCTTCAGCGTACCATTTTTTCTGGTCTCCAATAGTAGTTTTTATAGCTTATTGTGTGAGTGATCCATTCATTCACTTCATAGTTAAAGGCTCAGTTTTATTTATATAGTGCCAAATCCAAACAACATTTGCCTCAGTGTGCTTTATTTTGTTAAATCCCCCCAAGAGCAGTGGGGGAAGGAAACAGTGGGAAGGAAAACCCCCCCTTTTAACAGGAAGAAACCTCCAGTAAAACCGGGCTCAGGGAGGGGCGGCCATCTGCCACGACAGGTGTGGGGTGAGGGGAGGAAGACCTGAAAGCTGAAGGCTCTGCCTCCCATTCTACTTTTAAATACTCCAAGAACTGTCTGAGACTGAAGTGCTTTAATGTGGTGATACGATACTACGAGGTCTTTAAGTTAAGACGAGGCCTGATTATTCAAGACTTTGTGTGTGATGAAAAGGATTTTAAATTTGATTTTGGATTTTCATTTGCTGTTGAATGTGTCAAGTGTGGATGGATATGAGTAAATGGATGGTTGTACAATCACAGGTGGCTTGGTACAAGTGACTCACAGTCAGAGCACATCACTACTGTCTCATGACTTATGTTCCTCTGGCTGACTCAGCACTCCACCATCCATAAAAAGGCTGACTGTAAATCTCCATGAGATGTTCTTAATCTGTGGAGATGAATGGGAAATCTGGAGTGCTTCCTTTGTGTGGTGGCAGCATGTTTACATTCCCCAAACTTTCCTGGACTCGGTACCAGGAACCAGTGAGTGTCTGTGTAGGTTTTTGCTAAAATTTCTAAGAAACTACATCACTTGTTTGAAGATCCAGGAAAATATAAAAAGAAACAGCAGTGACAGCTGGTGAACTGAGAGAGCTGTTGATAATCACCAAACACGCTTGTACTGTACATTCATTGTCAGAAAAACAGAAGGAAAGGGACATACACAGACAACTTCCTTTTCCCTCCCCTGCCAGAGGCTTCCTTTATTTTTATTGGACCATTAAAATGGTCAGAGTCTGATCATGTGACCTAGTGAGCCAATAGCATGAAGGGTTAGGAAAGCTGTGGGGGGGAAAGTGCTTTAACATGCTGAATTCACTGCATGAACTCAACAATTCACCCTAAAAATACCCTCTGGGATCCTAAGCTGAACTCACCACATACTGCTACAATAATGAGAAATTAAAAGAACTTTGTTCACCCATTTGTTTGCTTTTGTGTGTATGTGTTTGGTGAACTAATCACAGCGGACACACTCATAAACAGTGTTTAGTCATTTTTAATTATAGGAAATCAATTATTTATACAGGGAAATAAGTGCCATCTGCTCTTTTGGCCATCCGTAGTGATGCTCAGAAGCTCATTTAGTTATCGGATTTCAATGAGATTACACCGTTGTTGTTGGTGTTGTTGGTGTTGTTGTTTTTATATAATGGAGCCAGACATGCATGCAAAAACCCTGCTCAGCGAAGCTCTTAAGATCTGGCAGCGCACTCTGGGAGAAGTGAGATGTAGGGCTACCGAAGTGGAAGAGCTGGCAAAGTGACCAGGAAAAATATGTCACCCTTCCCATCCACCACTACCTGTGTTAAAAGAAGGGGGTGGTGGGGTGCGAGAAGGGGCAGCCCAATGCTCAGTCAGCCGTGCTCCTGCAACAGGAAACTGGGGCCATGACTAACATGACATGATGAGGAAAATAACTGAAGCACTCAACCATGAGACGTAGCCAACAGTGTCAGTGAGCTGCAGTTTAAATGAAGTGAAGCTGAATTTCTTGAACTAGTTATGAAGTTAAACATAAAAGATCATTTATGGCTTTTCTGTTACAAATGAAAACATCTAAATAACCAGGAAAATTGTGGAATCATGAAACTAAAGAAACTTGTCTTTATTTAAGAGAAGACTTGAACTTAATTATAATCCAAATGGAAAAACTGAATAAATAATAATTAACTGAGCTAAAACTGCCGCGGTCTGTCTGGGAGTGAATCTGGAGTTTTATTGAGGGGCAACAGGAAAGGGAAAGGATGTGCTGAATAGCAACAAAAAAAAGGAGAAGGAGTCTTGCAACATAGAAAGTGGCACAATGTTTGTTTTAGTAATTGATAATAGCTGAAATTAAAACTGCAGTGGTGTTTTCATTTTCCCAAAGTCTGTGTGATTAAGTGGAATAATCATGAGCTTATCAGCTGCTACTTTTGGCTGCTCCTAAAGCCTGTGACTATGGGAGAAATACCTGCAGGTGAGCAACAAAGGTAACTACCAATGAAAGCGAAGAATACTGTTGATTGGCATATGATCTGCTCGTTAAATACGTGAAAGTCATTCTACATCAAGGGCCACATACTGCCCGCTTTCTTAAGTGGGTCAGATCAGTGAAAGTGGAAAATATGTGCCCACATTTTCCAAACCTGTCAAGTGGGCAGATTTGGAGTCTTTGCCGACTCAATTCTGGGCTCTACGTTTGACACGCCTATATTAGAGTGTTACCTGGGCAACCAGAGGTTTGGCTGTCCGTTGACAACAAGCTAGCAGCTTCGAGCAAATCGCTTCCAGTGTGTTTATTTCGATCCCAATTACAAATCGATTTGTGTCTCCTCCTGGGGTCAAACTAGGAATCTTTCACATGTTTAAATATGTAAACAACTACTAATCAGTCTGATGAGTTCAGTACACCAATAAAAGGCCAGTAGAGGAAGGAGGTCAGTCAAACAGTACACTTCTTCTTTATATGACAAATGCTGGATTAATAATAGATAATCAGTAATAGAAAAGCTGCATACTTTCCCGTTTCCATTTGTTGGTCAGGAGAAACAAGTAATGTTTAGATGTCCCCTTTGTATCCATTTAATGGGTGTTTTCCACATTATAAGGGTCTAATTTAAAGAAAAGGCGCTTATTTATTTCTCAGAGAAACTCTTTTTCTGCTCTGATATTAAAGTATTTCATGTGAGCTCTTATCAGAAACATTAAAACCAAACACAGCTCCAAACACAGATAAGGACATGCTAAAAAATTTATGAACCGCACAGTTGTTTTACTGCTTCTGCTTCTCTTTCTGTAAAACTCTATCAACATTAATGGCTAAGTAGGGTTTAGGTTGTAAATTTTAAAGATAGTCGTGACAAGGAGGCATTACACATGGTTTTGGCTCTCTAAGCTAAGGAGGGAATCCTTTTCAAATAACTGGCAGGGAGCAGCAGGGTGGGGATGGGAGTGGGGATGAAGCAGTTACGAGGTTTTGGCATTCGCAGCTGCAGTTGTTGGGAGGGGAGTTACTGTAGATCTGCAGGGGGACACCGGAGATAGAGTGCTTTGGGGCGCCCCCGCTGCTCAGCACTTACGACTGACTCATGACTCACGTCCCACAGATATTCATTCAAACCTCTTTACGCTCTCTCTTTCTGGCACTCCCTGAACTTTGCATCAGAAATATTCAGCTATGTACTGTCTGAGGAGAAAGTGCTGCCCTCCACTAAGCACATGTGGAGGGAAAGATTTGCTTAGTTGTTGCTCTGCCTTTTCCTCTCCTGTGAGGGCCTCTTGACTTCTATGCATGTTGTATTTCCTCAGTTATATGCATGGTAAGAAACACACAGGAAGGCTTCCACATAGGGGGAAATCATCCAATTCTCCAAATGACGTATCCGATTACAGTTGTCCTCCTATATACATAGCCAGGGATGTATAGTGGGTGCGTGTATAGCCAGTCTATAGACCACATATGGGAAAAATATGGCCTGAGCTGGGAGGAGACCCCAACAAGAGCTCAAAATGCTGCTGACATCCTGAAATATGTGCAAAAGCAGCCGCACCACCAGCTCATCATCGCTTGATGTCAACATTTTCCACAAAAACACAGCATGTTCAGTTTGTAAATTTGTTACACGACAAGTTCAAACCTGGGAAATTCTGATTTTCTGATTGCCCAACATTATACCGGTATTACCGTGAACGGTATGATATGGTCCAGCCCTACATTGAACACACTGTAGGAGCCGTGGTTAAAACTGGCTCCACTGCCCAGCAGCTTTTCTTCAAATAGATTTCCACCAGGATTGTGATGGGACATTATTTCAAAAATATAGGTGTGACCTGCGAGTTCTAGCAAACATCCAGCTGTCTTTTCTTCACCTATTTTGACACCAACAAACTTTAGGGTTTGCGGGTCTAAATGATAGCTATTGTATTGTAGCTTGGGTTACACGCTGTCTGAAAGTGTTGACTCCGTTTGTGTCCGTGTGCTTCAGGATGTTGTCGGAGCTCAGTGAGTGGTTCTGGCAGGAGCGGCGGTGGTTTCCGGAGGGCCTGGGCTGGGCTGACCTAGAGGATCGGGATGGACGAGTGTACGCCAAGGCCCGAGACTTGTGGGTGGCGCTGCCCATTGCCCTCATATTCCTCATTATCCGTCAGATCTTTGAAAGGTCGGTCCATTTTTCACGCTGTCTTATTCTATCTCAGACATTTACCTTTAATGCGTTTATGCATTTCTTTATGTCTTTAATCTCTCCTGACTTTGTATTCAGTTAGTTTATGCTTTTTTCCCCTCAGTAGTTACTTAATCATTCTTTTGTTGTGCCCAGATCTATGATGAATAAATTCCCATTGTTTCTTCAGCTGTTGTTGTTTTCCACATAAGTGTGCAAACAGCGTTCCTGTTTCCAGGAGCTAATCAGCGTTCATCTGTGTTTCCCTGCTAATACCAGGAGACTCTGTTCCTCATTGTTTTTCATGTCTACCTCCTATTCAGCCACAGAATTGTTAGAATATATAATAAAAGAAACAGTGTAATCAAGACAACACATTTACAAAAAAGATTTATATATAATAGCTTGAATATCGGATTACATAATATTTAATGATCACACCTATGCTTCCTTTTTTTGTCACTGTTTTTTAATCCCAACATGTCACAATTACAGGATGGTGGCCACGCCTCTGGCCTCGCTGCTCGGGGTTGAAGACACGGTGCGGCTCAAGGTCCCACACAACCCCACACTGGAGTCCTACTACTGTAACATTACCAAAAACCCCACACAGGTAGATACCTCTGGCCTTCTATTGCAACATCACGAAGGCTCTAATGCAGATCTCGACTGAATCACTGGGAAAATAATCAAATCTGACCTCTTTGTGCTGTTCTCAGTCTTCAGTAGCAAGTCTTTGCAAGAAGACTGGCTACTCAGAAAGACAAGTGCAGCGATGGTTCAGGAGACGAAGGAACCAGGACAGACCGAGTCTGCTCAAAAAGTTTCGCGAGGCCAGGTATGCATCCGTGCTCTTCTAAACATATATGACTGCTGTAGAGTCTACAGAGTGTTCCTCTGGCAATATGAGCACATTTCTGAGGGCAAAAGTAGCCCTCTATTTCTGCACTCATTGCAATGTTGCCCCTGCTCTCCACACACACACACACACACACATCCAACCATGCTTATTAGCACAGGGCCTTTGCAGCTGGGGCTCTGTCACCACTGTTGGTTATTTTTATTTGTAAGCCAACATTTACTGTAACAGAAGCCGAGTTAAACCAACAGCCTGATCACAAGGCTATTGAGGCCAGCTACTACCAGCTGACAGGATTCACAGATACGTACAGTACAATAGACAGCAGATAACATGATACCCATACTAGTACTGACAGCATGCAGATATACTGTCCACTGATATGGATGCAGAGAAATCCTATGATTATATTATCCCATGTGTCCTGTTTGTAAGTCTTTCATGATCTGTTGGCTTGGGTGTTGTTTATGTTTGATGAAGATCTGTGAAAGCTTTTAACTCAAAAGATCAGTTTACCATATTTACCCAGAAAACGGTGGACACGCTATGTACAGTGGATGAAAAAGTCACTGTAATAAAGAGTGAGATAGAAATACAGTTTGTACCCACCACAGGGTCTCTGGAGCTTCTCTGGAGCGTCTGATTGCATCACTCATGAGATGGAGTTGTAGGGGAAGTATTACAGCTTTGTTTTTTCCTACAAGGCTCAAAAGACATGACATTTTTCAGTGCACGCTTCCCTGGAAACCCTTTCCAAACCCCGTTCTCTCACACCCTTTATTTCCTGCGTGTCAGTTCTTGGTAAAGACATAAATGACATTAATGATGGCACTTTCTGTGGAGAGATGTTGCTGATAAATATGACAATTACAAAACTGTAAGTGTAAAATCAGGAGGCTCCGATATTAGGGCTGTGCGATATGGCCAAAATCTCATATCCCGATATAAGAATTCTATCGTCCTGATAACGATATAAATCACAAAAATGTAACATTTTCTGTAAATTCTGTGAATTTCGGGCAGCTCATCTTGCGTGAAGTGTTTCCAGCTGCGCGTCATGTAGCTGGAGTCGAGTGTTTTAACCGATGCATGAAACTATACTGTCAAGTGTTCTCTGTCTGTGAGGTGCCCACACTTGAAAAAGACCAGACTTTGAATTTCACTCAAATTTATTTTGATAGCTGGTAGGTAGGTAGGTAGGTAGGTAGGTGAAAAACCGATAGCCCATCTAGTTCAAAGTCTTCCTCACAGTGGAAAGTGGATTGCTTGTTTGCTGTCCTCTCAGTATGTCGCACTCGGGTCAAATGACTGCTGCATGCATTTTAAGGCCTACTAGGCACGCCAGCCCTTGATTTCCCTAATTCAGCTCACCTGGCGGAGCGGCGCACACCAGGCTGTAGATTGCACAAGGTCTAAATCAGCAGCCATGCACAAGCAGCAGCACAGAGCAGGTAGTGGGCAGGAGGAGGAAGAGAAGAGCAACAGCCACACCTACTAGGTCAGCGCGACACCTCCCACTCGATCTTTGCTCAGCACTGCCTGGACAGATCGCACTCAGGTGGGCTGGTCCCTTGCTTGATCTTCCACCGGTAAAAGGACCACAAGACGCCGGATGTCCCGATGTAAAATGGTGCCCAGCTCAGGACTTCTGGTAGCAGATTTTGGACTCCTGACTGCAATGCTGGAACTTGGAGAGACCCTCACATGCACATCTCGAACAATCCCTCTGGAATCAGGATTCACGCTGATGACTTTTGCGAGTCTGAACTGCCCTCTAAGGGCATTTTGGTCGCAGAGCCAAACTATGTCTCCAACAGCAATGTTTCTCTCTGCAGTATGCCACTTACTGCGGATGAACAGGTTTGGTCCAGCGAGTTGGCTCCAGGACCTCCAGAAGTTGTTGACCATGGTTTGTACTTCTTTCAGCCTTTTGAAAGGATAATTTGTGAAGTCGATAGTTTTGAAGTCCCCACTTTGTGTGGCTCGACCAAGTAACAGATTATTCGGCGTGATGTAGTCAATGCGATCTTCTCGGCTCTGAATTCTGGCATCAATGGGTCTCTCATTTGCAAGGTTGGCAGCTAGCTGGAGTGCTGTCAGAAACTCACTGAAGGTAAGAGCCTCCGCATTGCCAAGCGTATGAAGGGCTCTCTTGGTAACTCTGACAGCAGCTTCCGCGGCCCCATTTCGGTGAGGTGAGTCAGCAGGAAGAATCTTCCATGCCCAGGTGGTCTCATTTTTGGCAGAGTATTCTTCAAGTGACTCCTTGTTTTGCTGTCTCAGGTAAGCATACATTTCTTCTAATATAGGTTTGGCGCCGACGAAGTTTGTGCCAGGATCTGACCAGATTTTTCGGGGATGGCCTCGGACAGAGGTGAACCTCTGGTAGGCAAGCAGGAAGCTCTCTGTTGATAGTGTGCTCGCTAGTTCGACATGAATGGCTCGGCTTGCCATACAGCAAAACACAACTCCCCAAACTTTCATGGTCACTCTTCTCTTGACATCATCCCTCACATGATAGGGTCCAAACAGGTCGACAGATGTGAATTCGAATGGTGCAGCAGGATTTGACCTCTCTTCAGGTAAGTCTCCCATTACTTGCTTACAGGTTCTTGCCTTTGCCTTCTTGCAGATGATGCACTGGTCAACAACCTTTTGGGCAATAATTCTTCCTCTTACAACCCAAGCCTTCATTCTCATCCGCAGTAAGGTTCCTGCCACTCCGTCATGTCCCTCGCTGTGTGCTTCTCTGGCGAGGAGGGTGGATAACCAGGCTTGGAATGGTAGAAGGGGAACGGCTTTGCGGTCTTTTTTGAAGGTCTGGATTCTGCCACCACAAACTAGAAGTCCACTTATTTGGTCTCTGTAAACGACTAGTCTGTCTGTTGTGGTGCTTGGGAAGTTGACGCCCTCTTGTGCTGCTAGGCAAAGGTCTCGAAAAGCATCTCGTCTCTCGCTGACTGTGAGGACACCTGAAGATGGTACTACCTCCCACTTTTCTTGGTCTCTGGTCTTGGATCTCATGAACTTTTTTGCAACCCTCCAGACCCACGCCACCATCCCAATCAGCCTTCTCAGGTTGCTGAATCGCCTTTCGTCGATTAGCTGTTGGGTTGCTACTCCTGCCAGTGGTCTTCTCGACTCTACGTGTGCTGAGTCCTGAGCTGCCTTGATGTGGAGTCTGGTAAGGACTGCAACAAAAGTCTTTTTCTGTAGCTTTGTGACCTTTTCTCGAGCTTGGGCAGCAACTTCTCCGGCGGATTTCTTCAGCCACTCATCCTCAGGAAGTTGGAGAAACTTTGGACCCGACTGCCACTCGGAGTCCTCGGTTAGGACATTTGGACTGGCCCCTCTGGTGAGAATGTCTGCAATGTTTGCTGACCCGGGAATCCACCACCAATCTTGGACATCAGTGCTACTCTGGATTTCACCAACGCGGTTTGCGAAGAAGGTCTGGAAACCGTAGCTCTCACGCTGGATTGCACCCAAGACTGTTTGGCTGTCGACGAGGTGATACCATTTTTTGACCTGGATTCTGCAGTGTCTCTGGAAGTAGGTCTTCAGGCGGGCAGCAAAGACGGCGCCACACATCTCTGCTTTAATAGGATCGCCTTTGTGGTTGAGAGGCGTCAGTTTGGCTTTGGACTCTACTAGTCTCACGACGACACTATGGCTGCAGCTCCAGCGAAGGTACATCACTGCGCCATATGCATGTTCACTGCCATCAGAGAACGTGATGGCACTGGGCTCTGCACAGGGATCTGGTGGAGTCAGGGCTCTAGTGAAATGCAGTTTCTTCAAGTCAGCATACTCTTCCAGAAGCTTTATGGCATCTTCTCGGAGACCTTCAGACAAGGCTGCGTCCCATGTGTCTTCGAGGCAGTGCTTTACCTTTGCTTCTTGGAAAGCTCTCCTTACCAGGATGGCACCCTTTTGTTTGACGGGAGTCACAAGACCGAGTGGGTCATATAGGCCGGAGACTTGGCTTAGCAGTTCTCGCCTGGTGAGTGGATCAGGTGTTTGCTCTCTGACTTCTTCTCTGAGCAGGTCTTGACCAAGGCGCATTTTCCTCCTTTTCTTTGAGAAGTTCACTGCAACCATGACATGAAGCTTGTCATCATTGATGGTGTAGCCAAGGCCAAGGGCTTTGTTGTCATCTTCAGTCAGCTGGTTCGGCAGGATCATAGTCTTTGGCTCTGATCGAGGCAACTCTTTCTTTGACTCCTCCCTCCCACTTTGACTGGAGTAGACCCAAGGCTTCATGTAGAATCCTCCAGCTCTCAGGATGTGCTCGATGTTGGCTGTTAGGCGTCTCAGATGGTCAAGGTCATTGTGTGATGTCAGGATGTCATCGACATAAGCATCTTCTTCCAGCACACGTTTCTCTTCTTTGAAGTGACTGAATGAAGGTAGGTTTGCAGTTTCTCTCATGGCGACTTGGGCTACGCAACCAGCAGGTTTGTCTCCAATGTTGACTCTTGTTATGGCATAGTCTTCTATGCCTGCATCTTCTGTGTCACGCCACAAGAATCTGTGCAAGTGGACCTCTCGATCTTCCAGCCAGACGGAGTTGTACATCTTGCGGATGTCACCAAGGGCAGCGTAGACACCAGCTCGGAACCTCAACAGGACAGCTCTTATCGGGTTCAGGACATCAGGACCTTTGATGAGGATGTCATTCAGGCTGAGGCCCCTGTACTTCTGGCTGCTGTTCCACACCAGCCTCACTGGGGTAGAGACCGAGTGTGGGTTTGGCGCGATGAGGTGGCTTATATACCATACTGGCCCAGTCCAACTCTGCAGGACTTCTTTGGACAGCTTCACTGCAGCTCTGCGGTTTACCATGTCATGAACTTGTGCAGCATAGGCCGTCTTCCATTCAGGTTCTTTAGATAGCTTCATCTCAGTTCTGATGAATGTTGCTTCTACCGCTTTCCTGTTATTTGGCAAGGTTGCTGGATCTTCTACTCATGGGTATTTGGCATGCCAATGTGGTTCACTGCTGTGGTCATCTCCAGTGGAATAAGTCAGGCCATTCCTCACGATCTCCATCTCCCTCTCTTCTGCGAGCGTCATTTCTTTACCCCCTGGCTGGCAGCTCCCACAACGACACCCTCCACATCTCGGCTGGCAAGCGGCTCCGATGCTTTCCCACCTCCACCACTTCAGAAAGTCTCTGCTGCTGGTAGCTGTGGTGGATAGAGTCTCAGGGTGATCAGGATGCTGACAGGAAGCTAGGTCTTTAGTGAACTCTTGGTACTTGAATGCAGCAGCTCTCATTGATCTTGCGAAGTGAGTCTTGGAGGTGTGGGCCGTCAAGGTGACTTCCTCAAAGAGATCTGGATGCGTGCCCCCAATTGTCTTGCCAAGTGGACCATCCCAGAGAACCAGGTCACCGATGGAGCGGATCTTTTGGGGCACCAGCTGGCCTTCTTTATGGCTGATTAGAAGCTGGATCTCTCTGGGTCTGATGAGGTCTTGGAGAGGGATGTCAAGGAAGATCTTCTGTAGCTTCTGAGGTGGAACATGTCTTTTCACTTCAGCAATCTTGTCAAGACCATAGCAAACTAACTGGTGAGCCTTTAAAGTTCCTCTTGAGGTGTTGACACGGATCTTGAGAAGGTAGCGCTTGGTTGCCACAGACACCTTCATACCTCCGACACCCTGGATGACAAGCATGACGTCTTCACTGCGAAGGTTGAGCTTACTTGCAGCTTTATGGGTTATGTAGTTTGTGTCAGATGCTAGATCAATCAGTGTCCCAACTCTCTGCCCATCATTGGCGATGACGTCAAGGAGCATCAGGATCACAGGGTACTCTTTTAGACCAGTCTCCTCCAGTAGACCTCTCTCTGCTGCCATGGAGTTGAAGGCTCGTGATGAGACGTTGCAGAAAGCTTCCCGACACCGCTGCGCTAGCTCTGGCGATAGTTTAGAGATGAACTCTTCTTGAACCTCTGTGTACCTCCTCCCCTCAGCTCTCGCCGGACCAGACTTGGGCCTTTGTGATAAGGGTCGTGGCAGGGGACAAAGAAGGTAATGATGCTGGTCTTTGCATTCTGGATTTCCACACAGGTAAGTCGTCTTTCTGCAGGGTTCGTCGTGGATCTCGAGGCACCTCTTGCAGGCTCCAAGTTGCTGCACTGCATCTTTTTCCTCTTGTAACTTTGTGTTGGTTCTAAACCGTCTGCAGATGTAGAGCTTTCTCTTGTGTTTCGGGTCCCCACAGATGATGCAGCCTGCTGGATCAGTACTGGATTTAACTGACTTGGTACGGGCGTACTTTATTGGGAACTTTGTTCTCTCCTTGGCAGGGTCGATGTCTCTCAGCTGGTCTAACTGCTCGTAGATGGACTCTTGAGATTGGAGGTACGCAAGCAGCTTGTCAAACCGGTTCTGATGAGTCACAGCATTCTTTGGATCAGCAGCGTGGGTAAGCCAGTCTTTCTTTAGGGACTCAGGCAGCTTGCTCTCAATAGACTTTATTACTAATAGGTTCTTTATGGCGCTTGCTTGATCCAGCTCATTCAAATCATAGAGGGCCTTTTCAACTGCGTGGATAAGCTCTATAATTCTTCTAGGCTGGTTGCTACGGACAGGAGGGATAGCTTGAAGCTCCTCAATGATTTCAATGGCGATGGTGGCTTGATTTCCATAGCGGTTCTCAAGGACTCTGAAGATCTCATCGGCCGAGGTGTATGTGGACAGGCGCAGATCTTTGGCCACTTTATCGTCGAGGCTATCGAGAAGTTGGAATTTCTTTACTTCCATGGACCTGGTTGGTTCACCTTGCTTTTGCAGAGCCTCCCATTCCTTCCGCCATCTGTAGAACTCACGCTGGCTGCCGGTGAACTTTGGTAAAGCTGTGGCTTTCAGTTTTATGGCTGCGACCGGGGCCGCGTTGCGGACTGTGACAATTGCTTGGTCAGCATCTCTTTTAATTCTCTCTGCTTTGATCAGGGCTGCCTTCCCTGACACCAGCTTTGGAAGGCAGGTTTCGAGCTCCATTAGTCGACGATCACAATCTCGCCCCTCAGCAGGTGGAGCCCAGCGGTTCCATGTCTGGTGTGCCTGCTTAGCTTTCTTCACCAGTTCTTCCAGATGGTGGAGCATAAAATCATATGCCTCCAGGGGTGTATCAGGCTGAGTGGATGTGACGTTCTCACACACCATTTCTGCTGATTTTAGAGCAAGGGTCAGTTCTTTTTCACCATATGATGTCCACAGTGTCTCTCTGATCAGGTGCTTCACCTCCTTCAACTTCTGCTCACATTCTTTCTCCGTTTTCTTGACGTCTGTTCTCTGTTGGCCCATCAGCTCCGGTGTGCCCTCTGCTTCACACTGCGTGATGTAGGCGGCCTCAAGCTCCTCATTCACGTCAATCACTTTGGAGCCCTCTGCTGTGAGTCTCTTGAAGGAATCCTGCAGCTCCTCTACAGACATATCCATGTGGGTCCTTATTATATGGTTGGTGAGTCTGGAAAACAGTCTCTTTGCAGTGGTTCGCTCCATTTTCAGCTCTTCGAGTGACTTGGACTCAGCCATGCTGCTTTCTTGGTTATTGATTGGACAGGCAAACGGCAAGTTGCGATTTCCTCCAGGCCCCCAGGTGGAGTCTTCTCCGTCTTCGTGGTGAGCTTTTGTGGAGTCTTCACTGGTCAAGGCCGGTTTCTTTACTGGCCAGGGCGGTTTTTCACTGTCAAGTGTTCTCTGTCTGTGAGGTGCCCACACTTGAAAAAGACCAGACTTTGAATTTCACTCAAATTTATTTTGATAGCTGGTAGGTAGGTAGGTAGGTAGGTAGGTGAAAAACCGATAGCCCATCTAGTTCAAAGTCTTCCTCACAGTGGAAAGTGGATTGCTTGTTTGCTGTCCTCTCAGTATGTCGCACTCGGGTCAAATGACTGCTGCATGCATTTTAAGGCCTACTAGGCACGCCAGCCCTTGATTTCCCTAATTCAGCTCACCTGGCGGAGCGGCGCACACCAGGCTGTAGATTGCACAAGGTCTAAATCAGCAGCCATGCACAAGCAGCAGCACAGAGCAGGTAGTGGGCAGGAGGAGGAAGAGAAGAGCAACAGCCACACCTACTAGGTCAGCACGACATATACATTTTTAGACATAAGTTGCCGCTGCCGTTTTCTTTATGAGTATTTATTACACAGCGTGCTGCGGGGAAAAGCCTGTTCTAACGGTTGAGTCTAAGTTTTATTTTTTAGCACCTGGCGGCTCTTTTTTAAATTCTCATCCGTAAATAATCGGCTCTTTCACGTGATTCAGTTTATTTTGAAAAGTCTCAACAGGATCTTGAGCTTTATTGTGAAAGGTTTATGTGGAACATAAACAAGCAGACACGCGATGCTGTTACCGTTGTTGTTACTAACCACAACGCATAAAAACAGAGAGAACTTAATTAACAGAAATTAATATAGCCACTACAGTGACCATCAAAACGATGAAAAAATTTGCCGTAAACAGCATGGTGGTGTAGCTATTTTGCTACACCACGAAACAAACGATAGCGTAAAATGAAACGATAGACGTTTTTATATCGTCACCCGATATATATCGTTATATGAACAGCCCTAACCGATATGTTTACCAAGTATTCGGATGGTTTGAAGTTGAACCTGTTTGTTCCCTGAAGAAACTCATTTGTTTCATTACATTTGCATTACTTAGCCGTACGTCATACGTTAGCAACATAAAGCTTAAGCTGTAGTCAAAGTCTCTTCCACTCAAATCTTTAATGAAGTCACACGCATGATCTGTATTTTACTGTTTAAGTATTAGCTCAAAGAAACAATAGAACACCTGCCTGAAGCCGCTGGAAATGGAGTCTGCAGTGCTTTAAGCCTGACTGCTCATCAGCATTTTTGTTACTTGTTCAAAATCAGGCTTTGGCTGCTTGGCTGGAGTCACCATACACTCAGCTTTAACCTCACTCTTTCTTTGCCGCTTTAGCTTTGGTTTAGCTTATTGCACATTTGCAGGAGTTGATGTCACGTTAAGAGCAGTTGTTTCTGGGCGGGCTGTGCTTTACACTTTAGCGGCACATTTTTGTCCTTTGGTGCCAGAAAAATGAAAATAATTTTCTGCACCCTTTAAAAGTTTTCTGTATCCCACCTCCCTTCACATGAACTGAAGTGACCTGATTTAAGTGGAAGTGTAGAAAACAGCATGTTTTATGATTTTGTTTCTTTCTGTCTGCCTATCACACACATCATATTGAGCTTTTGTAACACAAATTCGATTAGTAACTGTGATGTGATGTTGAATTTGTGTGTCACAACAGCTTTAAGTGGGCTAAATGCTCGAAAATAGCTTGAAATAGCTTTTGAAGTGATTTTGTTTTCCTGGTACACATGATGGGAAAAATAACTACAAAAACCAAACAAATAAAGCAAATAATATTATAGATGTCAGGTATGGGCCAAGCATTTACATTATTTCAGCCAATTTACAGTGATGTGTGTGCATATGTGACGTGTGGGTGTGTATGTGTGGGTGTGTGCAGGCGTGCATGTGACTGCATGCTTGTTGCTCTCTGGTCATGGTGTGTCTTTCAGCTACAGCGTAAAGGCATTTTTCTTGTGAATCGATGTATTGTGGATGTGCACACAACAGGCTTTCTGTATCTCTCCCTTATTCCCCCCACTGGGGTATCTCCCACACTCCCACTCCTTCTCTGTATCCGTGTCTCTGCTGCAGCTTTTTCTGTAGCGTCTTCTCATTACACCTGTATGAGCAGTGACAATGACTTATCACTGTCTCCAGTACAGGGTGTTGTCTAGTGGCTCTCATTGTCTGTTAGCACATATTTGACTGTGTCTGTGTCTCTGTGTGTACATTTGTGTGTTCCCGCGTGTGTGTGTTGTGTTTGACATTATCAGCAGATTTTCCAGGCAGTTTAAGCAGCCTGGCATCTCTCTTTAACTTGTGTTTGTGACTGTAAGCGAGAATTTGTGTGTGTGTGTGTGTGTGTGCGTGTGTGTGTGTGTGTGTGAGTGTGAGTGAGATGCATTTATGTGTCTGCTGGTAGAAAATGTGCCTACTGTCTTTCCTCATTGACTGAGTAGAAAGTGTGTTTGTATGTGTGTGTGTGTGTTCTCTTGCAGTTGGAGATTTACCTTTTACCTTCTTGCTTTCATTGCTGGCCTGGCCGCCCTCATCGATGTGAGTACTGCCATGTTAACCTCGACCACTCCTCTTCCTCCTCTCATGCTTTTATGTATATTCATGACCTGTCCAGACTTTTCCTTTGCCGTGATAACCTCACCTCTCGCGCTGTCAGAGGGGGAAGCATTGACTCATCCTTGTGCTGAGTCAGTTGTTATAAATACACCTGTCGTGTTTTGCTGTTTCATTCTCATCCTGCATGTCCTTCCAGAAACCTTGGCTGTATGACCTGAAGGAGATGTGGCAAGGCTTTCCTGTGCTGGTACGTCTCTAGAATCACTAAGTACAATAAATGCACTGCGTATCTGTTCATTAAATTAAGCTCCAGAACAAAAAGGTCCTGGAAGGTAATAAAGTTTCTCCCTGGAAGCAACCTGTCTAGAGTGGCTTTTCTTCGTTTCGGTTTCACTTTAGATTTGATTAGTTATAGTGTTAGTTTTAGTGTCTTTAATGGGTGACATTTGTCAAGGTCAGATTTAAGGACTTTAAAGCAGGTGTTTTAACATAAACACTTCTCTCACAGTCTCACTGACGATCCCAGACTCTGTGAATATCTGTGCCAAAACATCCTCAGGCTTTTTATTTTGGTTTAGTAAACTATACTCCCTCGGTTGGGATGCATGACACATATAGATTCAGCTGATACTGGATTGGAGCCTTAATTGCCTTAATTTTTCTTAGCATTAATTCACCAAGATGCTGGAGGCATTCCTCAGAGATTTTGGTCTATATTGACATAATATCTTCACACAGTTGCTGTGACAATCATGCAGCTTGGATGTGTTAACTGGCACTCTCTGAAGTTAAACCAGACATTAGTCTTTTTTAAAATTACACCAAAATCAATTTTATCAGAGAACATTTAGAAGGTTAATCTGTAATCCAGGAAAAAGTACAACCCCACTTCCCAGTAGTGATTTGCACAAACTGTTATATTGACTTTAAAATTAACGATCTGTATCCTCCCCTTCAGACTCTCTTGCCGTCCCAATATTGGTACTATATGATTGAACTGGGTTTCTATGGATCTCTACTCTTCAGCGTCGCCTCTGATGTCAAACGCAAAGTAAGTGAATTTATCTCAAGAACACAACGATTTTTTTTATTTAGGAGTACAAAGGATTTGAACAGGAAAAGGAGGAAAGAACTGTCCATCCATCAATTTTTTGCTGCTTGTCCAGTCTGGATGACAGAGTCAGCAGCCTAAGCAGAGATATCCAGACCATTTGCCCCCCAGCCACCTCCTCCAGCTCTTCCAGTTGAGCACAAAGACATTGCTAAGCGAGCCAAGGTTTGCCCTGCAGCCCCCTCCAGGTGGGACATGACCAGAATACCTCACATAGATGGTGCCCAGGAGGTATCCTATTCAGATGGAACCACCTCAACTGGCGCTTTTCAGTATGGAGGAGTAGTGGCTGTTCTTTGAGCTCCTTACCCTACCTTTAAGGGAGAGCCCAGCCACCCTTCGGAGGGAGCTCATTCTCATTATTTTGGTCACTACCCAGAGGTCGTGACCATTGGTGACTGACTAGTAAATACACAGCTTCATGTTCATGTTCAGCTCCTTCTGCTGTGTACAGCATTCGCACATCACTGCAATCTCCTGCACCACTCTTCCCTCACTTGTGAACAAGACCCTGATACACTTAAACTCCTCTATCTGAGGCAGTAACTCAGTCCTGTCCTGGAGTGGGTGCTCCACGCTTTTCCAATTGAGAACTTTGGGAACACATCAGACTTTGAAGTGCTAATTCTCATCCCATATGCTTCACACTCACGCTCAAACATTCCTCCAGAATCCTAAGGTTGACTGACAGACAGACTCTCCTCTGTCAGTTAGTCTGTTAGTTTAGTGGAGTGTGACTCCCCTGAAGTTGGAACACTCTCCAGTCCCCCTTCTTAAAAAGAGGTAAGACAGTAAGACAGTCCCAAATCAATGTCCCCAACTTCCATACAGTGCAGAGACGTATCAGCGACAACATTTCCACAACAATTAGAACCTTTAAAAATTCAGAGAGAATCTCATCCCGTGGTCCATGAGACTAAGTCATACTGAACCCAGCTAAGCCCTGTGATCTAAGGGCTAAGGGTGAGCCCGTCGACCAGTCTTGCCTCCAGGGCTCCAGTAACCCCAATGTAGGTGAGGTAATGTGGCTCCATAAGCGTCTTATGAATCACACTTGGCCTGACCTTTCACCTAGAACCAATTTGCCTTGGCAGACCCTACTGGGGACAAATTTTGACAACGTGGCATTTAGGATCATTAGGGCTGACAAACCCCTTTACCATGATAAGGTGGTGGTTCATGGAGAGGGGGCATGCAAAATGTAAAATGAGTATGTCATTTGTGCAGACACAGCCACCATTGAATCTCTGTGTAGCATCATAATTCTGCACACAAGGCTGACAAAGAGTCTTTCGTCACTCTTCTCTGATCAGTTTCACATCTGGCATGGACTGTGAGTGGACATTAGGCTGCTGTGACACGTGTGTGTTTCAGTGTGCCTTTGTGTGACATGTGTGCGTGTGTATTGTGCGCCTTTGAGTGTGTTTGGCTTGGACTTTGCTCAGCCTGGTCAGCTGAGCACAGTGGGGTAAAAACTCTTGCCAAACTCTTTCACAGTGTGTTTCAGCAGCACAAAGTCTAACCCAGATAATGTTAAGCTGGATTTACTTGCATTCTCATGTATCTGGTTAAAACATAGTGCACGGTTATTTATGTGTTCTGTTTCATGTACACGGCATTAATTCAAAAACATCTTTACCCCCCCACAAACCCCACCCACCACCACCATCTATCTCCCCCTCTCCAGGACTTCAAGGAGCAGATAGTTCACCATGTAGCAACAATCCTCCTCATCAGCTTCTCCTGGTGTGTTAACTACATCCGTTGTGGAACTCTCATCATGCTGGTGCACGACTCCTCCGATTACCTCCTCGAGGTAAAGCCTCACCTCTTTTTATACACTGATGGAAAGCACGTGCCCAAAATCAACTAACCTGTAGCTCGACATATATTTACATCCTGTCATCCTGGAGATATTTTACTCCGTGAGGTGTGAGAACTGTGTTTGAATGTTGCACAGTTTGCACTGATGTCATTTATCCCTGCCACCACTAAGCAGGATGTTTTGGCCTTTGAGTATTCTGATGTCTTTACACTGATCACATACTGCCCCCTTGTGGAGGAAAGTGCAATTTAAGTATTATTTGTGGGATATAAACACTTTAGACTTTCATTAATTAGCATGGTTTTTATCAGGTAATAGAAATATTTGTAACCTGTTGCTTTTTTTTCTTTTTCTTTTTTTTTTATTCAGGTCATTCCCTTAAGCATTAAATGTATTTTAGTTTGTCAAAGGGCCATAAATAGCAGAAATGTGATACTGACTCTTTGCCAAAGACTGTATGAGTGGTGAACATAGATGCCATGAAGTCACCCACTGTTAGCAAAGTCCAGTTAAAAGTTTGCCAGACGCAACGAGCGAGGGGTGGAGCTTACTGTGAAAATGGGGGACAAAGCACACAAATCATTAGCCAATAATCTGACACATAATTTATAAAATGAACTTCATGCTTTATTCAGCATGGTTTGAAGTTACTGGCTGAGACCATAAAACCATCAGAAAAGTGTCACTGAGTTCACAGAGGAAGAAATCTGAAGACCAGAAGTCTTTTTGTAATCACAGGATCGCCCCCTGCTGGTCTTTAAAGAGAATACGTGTTTAAAGCACTTTCACTTTAGCCTCTGAATCTTTTACAGATCCATTGGCTAAGTTCCTCCTTTATACCACGAATACTCTTTGGTTTTATTACATGCGGGTCATTCATGCAGTCAAGCCCAAGAGGACCCATTTACAAACAGAAAAAGCTATGAATGAAGCTTAAATGCTTTTTTTCCAGAAACTTTCCCTTTTTGATTATTTTTTTAATCTTTTCCACTAACAGTCTGCAAAGATGTTCAACTATGCTGGGTGGAGAAATGCCTGTAACTACATTTTCATTGTATTTGCTGCAGTCTTCATTGTCACCCGCCTTGTTATCTTCCCCTTCTGGTAAGCACACACACATACACAGATTTGAGACAGTCATTTTGACTACTGCACTATACCACTGTTTGTCGTGCTTCACTCTCCTTAATCCTCGCCGTCTCTCTTGCAGGATTATTTACTGCACGTGGGTGTATCCAGTGACCATCTATAAGCCATTCTTCGGCTACTACTTTTTCAACGGACTGCTGATGACTCTGCAGTGTCTACATATCTTCTGGGCCATTCTCATTATACGCATAGCAATCCGATTCCTCACCAACAATGTAAGCAAACCAAAAGAGATCAATTAGGTCAAACAGGAAAAACTAAATAATGCTGCAAAACATTTATTTCTGTGAGTCAAATTTGCACATACTCTCTTCTGAAAAGCTGCAGATCGAAAATGAATAAGGCGTTTGAAAGTCTGAGTTTGTTCTGACACTCTGCAGAGCTCCAGAGCATGAGCAGGAGGTCTCCCTGATTGATGATGATGTTTACATATTTTCATGAGCTTTTCCTTGTGTTCTTCAGGAAAAAGTGGATGATGAAAGAAGCGACAAAGATGAAACGGACGAATCAGAAGAGGAGGAGGACAAGGAGGCAGGAGAGAAAAAACATATGAAGAAAAATGGCCCGGTGCAGAATGGTCACACAGTCCACAACAACAACCACCGCAAGAGGCAGTGAAATTAAAGTCACGGGATGGAGGAACATAAGAAGGACTTATATCCCTCAGTGGAGGAGCAGGAGGGAGGGACCAGTGATCCCCTAAAACCCAGGACAGCGGGTATCTGAGGAAATTTGGCACTGTTACTTTTACACAACACACATTCATGTTTTTTTAGAGGGCACAGAGATCCAGCAGATGACATACACTACATTAAGTGGCACGGCTCTTCGCTTTGTCATCAGAGGGAAAAAATGTATCACTGCCTTTTGTTTGATGTTAGTCCCAAACGTTTTCAATGAGACAGGGAAGAAAAAATGGAGAAGAGCAAAGTTTGGAGAAGACAGATGAGGGGGCGGAGGAGGTGATGCTGCTTCTACTTTAGCTTTCATGTTCTGACTGTGTGCCTTAGAGCCAGCTGACGGCTACGAAAAAGCCATTTTAAAGCCTTCTGCTTTGAAATTGAGTTGCTTTATTCTTTGTTTGCTTTTTACTAACAGAACAAAACAACTGAAAGTGGGTTATGTGAAGGGCATTTATTTCCCTAGGTTTCTGTCTATGCAACTATCCGTTCAGCTATTGCAATGTCTTTGCACAAAAGTACAGAGTCTCTCATATAAAGTAATAACCTGCAGTAGGACTGTGCTCCTCTGCTCTCCGGTGTGGTTTGTGCCATTTGTAAAGTGTTCTGGTTTGAGTTTCGTAATCAGCAAGATTTTTTTTTAAAGGGGGACCTATCGTGCTGGTCCATATTTTCTGTCATAAACTTTTAATAATGGATGTTCACATTAAACATGGCCAAAGTTTCAGATAATGAGGTCTGTGCATGTGCAGGCATTCCCTGTGGGCCAAAAGCTCAGACTTTAGGTTACTCTAAATGCTCTACTTCAGGTAGTTTTTTCTACCCCTGCATCTGTTTGATGTCACAAAGAGAGGCTATCCCTAATATGGTAATCTTGGGCACACAGCTCTACCCACTTAGTGTTAAAATCTTTTGTTTACAAGAGGCAGCCAATCAGGAGAAAGCTGGCTCATACCTGATTTATGGCACTGTGTTAAAAGTGTGACGTAGCCAAAAACCTCAGAAACTGCAACACATCTGTTTGGCAGTGATACGCAGTGTAAACTCAGTATGCTGTTAGCACAAGGATAAAACATTAGTTGAACAGCATCTAATGGGCCTTAATTGTATCTAGCTTGCCCCTTATACTATTACAAATATCCAGTATTGTGCCAGATTTATTAGCTCAGTTTTACTCATGTTGACAGTGACAGTGCCCGAGTATGAACGCGAGCATCACCCGCTGCAGTGGAGATTCAGCGCAGTACTATAAACCATGCTTCAAAGGGACCTGGCAGGGAGCTAAAACCGCTTCTTTCAAGATAACCCATGATTATTCTGAACTGTGAATCATGCAAAGCTCCTCTAGCAGAGTCCCAAGAATAAAAATATGGTGCTGGAAAAGAGCATAATATGTCCCCTTTAACTTCTGTTCATTCCTAATCCACCAAGGCTCACTTTGTACAATTCCTGCTTCCAGTAGAGTCATCTTCAGAGTTCTTTGGCGTTTAGGCTATAAAAGAGCTAGAAATTAATATAAACTCCGATAGAAAACTTGAACTAACTGCTAAATAACTTTTTCCTCTCTTCTTCAGCTCAAGCAGTTTTGCATTGACGATGCCACCCACTGAAGAGCGATGACTCAATGCGAATGGGCGTTGCTCTGTTGAAATGCTGGAGTTTCATTAAGTACAGTGGAGCAGGACGCTTTCACAATTTCAGATTTCCCGAGGTCACTGCCCAATAGTCTGGGTTCTGATTGTTAACCCGACTGCAAATTTAAAGTGTTGATCTGAGTAAATTTTTTAAGTATCATTCTGGGTATTAAATGTGTTTACAGGTATGTTCTTTGAAGCTTTTATTTTGTTTTAGTTTTTAGATGAAATCATGAAATGAGTGTTACAGAGTTTTGTTGCTCTAAAGCTTTGTATGTCAAGTGCCTTATCTGTAATGTATGGGAAGCTCTCCTTGTCTTCATGCCCTCTCCTTTTCTTTCCTGTTTCCACCTCACATCATAGATCCAACCCTAAGACTGCTACATGCTCTCACATCTTCTCTTCTTTATAAAATGCCTTCCTTTCAAACTCACCCTCATTCCACTACCACGTTCTTTTTAACTAACCCCCAACCAACCAGCAGCCTCTCTTCCCCAGCGATGCAGAAGAAACAGCTGTGTCCTAATTACAGTGTTATTATTATTTTTTGTCTGTTTTTTTGTTTAATGATGCCTAAGTATTGTTATTAATGATAAAAGCAAAGATCATGAATCACAATGAAACCAAGTTGAATTTGTGGTTATTTTCGCATTCATCACGGCTAATCCTAAGTAAATCAGTCCTTTTATAATAAGAGTATATTATATATACAAGGGGGTCACACTCATTTTTAATTACATTGTGGACAATATAAATTCATTTTAAGTGGGCTGGACCAGTCAAACTTTTGCCTAATAATCTATATTTACACACACAAAAAAAACTTTCTCTCAGCATAATAAAGCTACTACAGTTAGTTCCTGAGATTAAAAAAAAAAGTTAGTGCAATAGACTCACTTTTACACATTAAAAATAAGTGCTGTGTTTAGAAAATCGAAGAAATCCACCACTGCTCTGTGACCAATTTGCCCAAAGATGTGAACATTTAAAGAAAATGCACCATCAGCTAACTGAACTACCTGAACTTTGTCCTATAATTTAAAAGCTTGCATTTTCTGATTATTTGCAGAAATGTTCTGTTTTTGCAGTGCAAACACTGTACAAACTAAAATGATATAATAAAATGGGTGATAAAGTCGTGCACTAGGTGGCGCTGTCACCCCATAATGACATCCTCAAGGGTTTATGCAGTTTAATATTAAGAAATTGAGACTGTGCATTGTTGAGCACTGTGACTTTGCTAACGAATAAAGTAGTTGTATCCACTGCATGTATAAAACTTTTGCACATTGCACATAAAACTTTATGTGCAATGGATGGTTTTAATTGTGGGGTATTGGAGCTTATGTATAACTATAACTAATCAACTTTCATTTGATTGCAATGTATCCATATTTTACATTATTGTGTCACACATAAAACAGTAGTACCAAAGGGACTGCTCAGGTTCAGAAAGGCTGCGAAAAAGAGGAAGACTACGGAGAAGATTCGTGGACGTAGTGATGGAGGAGATGAAGATGTCTGGTAAGACAGAGTATACCTGGAAAAAGGTGAGAGGGAGGCAGATCATCTTCTGTGGTGACCCCCCTTAAGGAAGCAAAAAGAAGGACAAGTTGCAAGCACTAAACAAACAATCCAACATTTAGAAACAGGTAGCAGGCTATAAACACAAAATTTATTAAATTGCCGTTTAATTATTTGATCTAAGCATTTCTGGACTATTTCACGTCCTTCGAGTTGTTAAATTTGCCACCTTGAGGAGCAGGAGAGATGATTCCTATTCACAGCCGTGCAGTAAAATATTGTAGGCGTTAGTGTGAACCACGAGTTTCAGTCGAACTGGTTATGCACCAAAACCCCGTCACATTTGCATCATGCACCTCTGTCATGGAAAGCGGCGGAGCTGCAGTTCCCTCCGCTGCCAGCAGGGTTTGAGGTAGTGACGTCATTGGTGTCGTTTACACGGTAGCTTTAGCCCTGCTAGCGAGAAAAACGCCATCTTATGTTGACGGGGGGTTTAAACGGAGTGAAAACAGGGAGACAGGCACTGAGGAGGCGAACCTGTTAATTTTTTATGATTAAAATTATCCGAGTCACCTGGACTAGTGTTAGTCATGGTTTGAGGGCCTGCATAAGCGCAAAAGGAAAAAGGGCGAGAAAGTGAGGAAATCAGCAAGATACTAGTTAGCATTTAGCTACCTAGCGAACGGGCAAGGGGGAGGACCGGGGTAGTTGAGGATTTTTTTTTTTTTTTTTTTTTTTTTTTGGGTGAAGCTGAAGTTTTTGTTTATGTTATTCCACACGGAGATGTCTTCTTCAAATGCAGGTAAGGTCAACTTTAAGCCACAGCGACGTTGTAGTCACACCCCACACTGCAGCTGTTAACCAGTTATGAGGGATTTCTTGAGTGGAGCTTTAAGCGGACACTTTCCCAATGATAGCGTGACAGCGTCGGCTAACTTAGCTCCGTAGCATGGCTAGACTTGTTATTGCACAAACATGCTAACGAGCACACATTAGTTAACTGTTATTGTGGCTCTCCTTTCATATTTTGCACCACTAAAAGAGTTACGCTGAAAAGCCAAACCTGAGTTGAGCAGACTGTCAAGTTGCAATAGGCTGACGCTGTTCAAATTTTTCGTTTTTAATTCTGTGCACAAGATTGTATCTGCATGCTACATGTAGCTTTGAGGTTAGCCCCGAATCGTAACGAACACGAATCAAGAGCAGATGAGGTTAATTTTCTATGTTGTGGCCTTGAAATCAGACACGTATACGCTGATGTTATTTTGAGCCCCGATTACAGGCTCCTGGCGGTGGTTGAGTTTGTTTTTCAGTGCTTCAGGCATAATAGGAAATCACTTGTCATCTTGTTTATTGCGCCTCTGTGTTGCCCTGTGTTATTAATAGAGTTACAAGACCCAGATCTGGGTATGGGGGCCAGTGGGACCCAAACAAGTGGCGGGGCTGTTGTACCAAAAGGGAGCAACAAAAGACGAGCTGCGTAAGTGTGTGTGTGTGAGAGAGAGAGATACTGTTAATTTTTGTGCTGATGTATCCATATTGTGCTATGCACATTTGCTGACTGGCTGACTTTTGTTTCTGATCGTCGTGGTTGAAAATTATGGTGGGAAAAAATGTGTGAAACTGTGTCAGATCGTCTTGTTTCTCCTCTCTCGCAGGCCAGACTTTGATGATGTTGATGGAGGCAAGTTAAGCAGGTATGTTTGTGTGAGTTACGCTGGACATCAAGGGTTTAAACTGGCTGCATTATAGTAAAAATCAATCTGGTTCTCTTCTTTCTCTTTAGGTTTGATGATGACACAGGAGGCTCCAGCAATGACAAAGAGCGCTTTGCCAGGTAGGAGGATGAATTTAGAGGAATGGACATATAGCAAGGGAATATAGCAGAGCATTAATATAGATGCAGGAGCAACCCCTATGCCTGTCTCCCCACTTCAGGGTTTTTTGTTTTGTTTTTTTGAGGGGAGAGGTCATCCTGCACTTCTTTTTGTTTCGGTAGTGACTTTAGGCCTGTTTTTTTTAGTGGGTTGGTTTCATTTCCAGGTTTTTGGAAGACGATCAGAGTTTTGCAGATAAGGAAAAACTAGCCAGGTATGGCCTGTACCACTGTGGAAGGCTCCCTCTCCTGCTTGTATTCATATTGATATTGAATGCAGTGATCAAATACGTTCCTATCCTGCTGGGATACCAGCACATTATTGTTTCAACAGCACAAAATTACCCGTATATTTTGCTGCTTTGCGTCTGTTTTGGTGCCTCCACTTTGGTGGCTGGTTTCCCCTTTCAACCCACCACTATGTTATGTGTCACTAACTGCTACACTGTGTAAGTTAAGGATTTTTTTTCACTCCAGTAACCCCTTCCTCTTTAGCAACTATCCTTTCTGTCTGTTTTGTCCCCCTCTCCCCTCTCAGGTTAACTGAAGGGTCTTTCTCTTTCGGCACTTGCTCTCTTTTATCACACAAACTGGCCTTGAAAGACCAAACTCTTTTGCTTTCTCACGTTCATTTTTTAAATTTCTTTTTAGATCATTGACTTTACATTATTGTTTGATACGTTCATTACACGTTTCACCTTCTTGCACTCCCACTTCTTCTTCCTGATTGGCATCTTTACATTGCGACATAAACTCTAAACTATACGCGTTGTCCACCCACCCATCTGTTTCCCTCATCTCGATCCCTCCTCTCCACCTCTGTCTCATTCATTTCCTCACTCCAGGGAGAACCACAGTGAGATTGAAAGGCGGAGGCGTAATAAGATGACTGCTTACATCACAGAATTATCTGACATGGTACCCACCTGCAGTGCACTAGCGCGGAAACCAGACAAACTAACCATCCTGCGAATGGCAGTTTCTCATATGAAGTCACTTAGAGGAAGCGGCAATACCAATGCAGATGGGTCGTACAAACCTTCATTTCTCACCGACCAGGTATGAGAAACAGAAGGAAGTTCAGATTTGCCTGCTAAAACTTAAAAAACCCTTACTATTCAGGGAAGGCAATACCTGTGACTATGTGACAGTATTACTTATGTAAGAGTTGTTAATATAAAGGTTTCACAGTCACAGTTAACCTCACACTGTGTAACACTGAAATCAATAGAAGTAAAGGATACTGAAAGTAACACCTTTTTAAACTTGCTTGTTTTCTCACCTTGTGGCTGTTGGTTAGCTTTTACTTTTGGTAACTTTCCTTATTAGGTAGTCGGTAAAGTTTAAATTAGTAATGTCAAAGGTTATGTTCATTATTATTTTAACCATCTTTCATTTAGACACTTGTTTAATTTGTTAATTGTTCAAAAACCCAACTATTAATATGCCTTGTGTTCAAGTGAGCCGTGTACACTTGTATATTATGCAGAACTTGTGTATGTTGTGTATGTATCTCTTACATTGTAAAGCTTAGTTGCATGCTGCATCAGCTTCCACACTGCTGTCAGTGGTAGAATCGGATTTGATTGGCTGTCGGTTGAAAAGTAAAACTTTTGTCACCTCTGTGCTGCAAGCAAACCAACAGACTCACAATACTGTTTTGCAGTGCATTATGTCATCTCATCAAAGGTGAATTAGAAATGTGAAAGTTCACATCTGAAATGCATGCATGCAAGTGATGAAACTAGGGATGTGCACGATTAGATGACTAGATGTTTAAATATTGCTAATATCATTATAGTTGAAGAAATGATTTCAAGAGTGTTTTATTTAAATTTTCTGAATTTGGTGGGCTTACCAACCCGGAGAGTGGGACTAGAAATCTGACCCTGAACCACTGAAAAAGCATTAATACTGATACGCAAGGGGATAGGAAGACACAACAATCAGTGGGGTTTAAGATTTACATGTGAAGGTTAAACGGAGACAGAAACATCAAAGGTTTGGAATACAACAATGGGGTGACAAGATGAAAGACTAAGATATATACATGTGAAACAAATGGCTGATATTATCTGAGGGACAAACGCTCCAGGGGTTAGGCAGCTGTGTTCTGGTTGCAGGGCTCATATCCAGCAGCAGTAATTTTTCACCTGAATGTGACACAAGTCACGATTTTTTAGTATTTTTCAAGCAACAAAAAGTAAAACAGAAGTGCAAGCCAATCATGGTTTGATAGTTTCTGATGGCTTTAAAATGCGTATATAGTGGTAGTATGAACATTGTTTAACCTCATCCACTAGATTTCTGCTCAACAGTTTCTCTTGCCTCATGTTTTCTTACTTTTAAACTTATTGGCTCTAAATGCGTAAATGAAACCATCAGATTTCTACTCTACCAAGCCAATAACCAGGTAGCCAATGTTTCTATATACTCTTCCCATAAAAGTGTTTACACTTCTAACACTTTTCTGCATTTTTACAAATACTTTAGATTGATACCTCCACGACTGATCTTTGACCTTCACTACTCGCTGTCTGTCTGTAGGAGCTTAAGCATCTTATCCTGGAGGCTGCTGATGGCTTCCTGTTTGTGGTGTCATGCGAGACGGGGCGCATTGTCTATGTCTCTGACTCCCTGACCCCAGTCCTCAACCAGTCACAGTCTGACTGGCTCGGATCCTCCCTGTATGATCAGCTCCACCCAGACGACAAAGACAAGCTTCAGGAGCAGCTCTCCACTGCAGAGAATAACAACACAGGTATAAACACATTCTAGGAGCAGTTTCAGTCATGAGGGAAAATGTGTGTTTCATTTTGTGAGCACAGTTCAGTGTTGTCTTTGTCCTCAAAAGGGAGGATGTTGGACTTAAAGACAGGAACAGTGAAGAAGGAAAGTCAGCAGTCATCAGCGAGGATGAGTATGGGAGCTCGTCGATCATTCATCTGCAGAATGAGGTGATTAACAGTTAATAATATAGTTTATGATTGTATTGAAATGTGTAGCAGAATGCACAGTTTCATGTGGTGTGTTGGACTGTTTGTGTTTGCAGGTGTGGCACGTGTCCAGTGGAACCAATGTCAATGAACAGACTGCAGTTTCTTAGGAACAGAAACAGGTGACCAAAAACAAAAAGATCTTCTTTTACAATCTTATTGAACTTACTGTGCAGAGAACAAGCATACCTAACATATACCAGCTGTAAATTCATATTTTCATTGTCTTTTCTTCTTCAACCTAAGAAATGGTTTGGGTGCAGCCAAGGAAGGGGAACCACAGTATGTAGTGGTGCACTGCACAGGATACATCAAGTCCTGGCCCCCTGCAGGTAAAACTAGTCCTTCTCAGTCTTTAGATACATGAGCATCTGTTATATTTGCTTACTTATATGCAGAAGACCTCTTTACAATGCTTAAAAGCACAGAGCTAGATTGAAAAAAAAAAACTTTAATCCTTTATATTTTGTCTTTTGTCTTTCAGGAGTATCATTAACAGATGATGAAGCAGACAATACTCAGGGGAGTCGCTACTGTCTAGTTGCTATTGGGAGATTACAGGTACAGTGGATGTCTTGTGGTCCCATGTCTTTTGCTGTGAGGTCAAGTAAACGGGCAAATGTTTCGTTGATATCAAAGTGCAGTAACCTTTGATCCTCAAATCATCAGAACATAAATAAAATTAACTGTGCCAGTGGTGGAAGATAGATTTATGAGGTGGAAAAAGCTGCATTTTATTTTTTTATTAGTGTGTTATCTGAAGGTGATTTTGCACTAGTTAGTTGAAGTCATTGTGAAACACTGATATAATTAAGAACTTCTGCGTTTTGTTCTGTTCTTGCCAGAACAAAAACTGATCTGAAACTGAAAATGTAAAAATCTAATCTTACTCATGCTCATTGCAACTTTGATATTATCTAAGTTTTTGTGTCTGGGTTTTTATTGCCTTTTATTTTTGACTCTTCTCCAGGTTACTTGTTGTCCTGGTGACACAGATGTGAACAGTATCAGTGTTCCTGTGGAGTTCATCTCCCGACACAACTGTCAGGGCATTTTCACTTTTGTAGATCATCGCTGCTTGCCCGCTATCGGATATCAACCCCAGGTGAACATAGCTGGCTAAAGTGCCAGGGTTGCATTGCATTTCCTCTGAAAGTCTTTATCAGAAGTTAGTTTTCATGTCCTGTAGAGTAACCACATTTTCTTTTGTTGCAGGATTTATTGGGGAAGAGTATCCTAGACTTCGCCCACCCTGAAGACCAGGGCTTACTAAGAGACAGCTTTCAACAGGTGAATTAAAAACTCTATTAATATCATGAACTCGGTTTAGCATTGGAGTTTTGTATTTGTGGTTGCATTGATCCACCATTTTCCAATTCAAATATGAAACACACTTTGCCTTTGAGTGTCTGCTCATACAGAATACCAGCTCAATGGGGTATCACTGTTAGATTTATAAACTGTACTCCTGACTTTGAGAAGGAGATTGGGAATCATATTATGTTAGATGGGTGAAAAAGGGTGTTACACCAAGAACCTGGCTGTAATTGCTTTGTCACTAGCAGATTGTCGTGGTTGCCCCTAGTTTGCATGGAGGACAGTTTTGCCACCACAGAGTTTGCAAACATCTTGGTGTTTTCCATGCACACCACTGGCAACTATTGCAGCCTGCTAGTGACCAAGATAATTGCAAGGAGGTTGTCCATGCAATAGTGTATACCTCTTTACAACCAATTTCACTCAAGCTGTAACAAGCAATCACTTGTCAACCAGTCAAGGAATACATTTTTTTTTTCGCTTCAGCTACCAGTGGCTGCTACGTGGTTGCCATCTTCAGTGCAGTGTCAGTCATTCATTTGCTGAATTCTGTTGTCACTGCTTGTTTTTCCCTTTCCCTACTTTCACCTGCGCGTGCTCTCGCTCTCTCTCTCTCTCTCTCTCTCATGCACACTTCACGTTTGGCTTGCCATTAAAAGTGTAGTAATTTCAATGGATCTGATGACAGCTCCATAGCGAGAAAGAAAAACCACTTAACCACATAAAGAAAAGCTGCACCTGGACTTTCATCATGAAAGTGGACATGATGGATGTCTACATGAGGCTGAGAAATAACTTAACAATAATTCTTTGTAATGCCAAATGGCTTGATGATGTTGTTTATTTTCAGATTTGTGGTATGAATAAATGGCTACGGTTCTGTTGCGTACTGGTTTAGATATTTGCTTGGCAAGCAAAAGGTTGCTGGTTTAATTCCAGCTGGAGACACAGATACCTTTGGGTTTACATCAGGAAAGCAATCCGGCGTAAAACTGTACAAATCAAAAGTCACGATGAGGCTAATAAAAGTATCTTATAGTATAAATGAACTGCTATCAGCATGATCTTGAGCAACAGAAAACTTCATAGAACTTTTAGCCCTGTCCAAAACCACTTGGATGTTAACTTTAAATAGTTGGATCCTTGTTTTCTTTTGTTGTATATGAGAAACACAGTTTATTTTACCTGGGTGATGTTAGAGAGAGATTTCTCTTGAAGGTTTATTTGCATTTAAGTAATTTATTTCCTTAACTACATAAATTTTAATTTACATGTCCGTGTGTGGATGACAGGCTCAAAATGGGGGAAAGCATTGCTGCAAGAGCAATGTAGCAAAAATGGAAGATAAGATCTCAGAACATTCAAAGTTAATGGTGCAAAGTCAGACTAAAACTGAAACTGACCATACAAGTATAAACTGTCCATTTTCCAATGAAGAGCACTTGTCTGATTGTATTTGCTGCAAGAGAAAATGTTCTTTCTGCAACACCAGATTCAGCAGTAGACACTGTTGTCCCATTACCTTTGTAACCCGATATCTTCCAGTCACTCAGTTTCTGTGTGTGCATGCAATCCTCCGCTCATTGCTTATGAAAACACCACAGTATGAATGTTTGGCTTGTTGGATGTGTGTGTCCACAGGTGATTAAGCTGAAGGGTCAGGTTCTGTCAGTGATGTTTCGATTCCGCACCAAGTCGAGAGAATTTATCTGGATGCGAACCAGCTCCTTCACTTTCCAGAACCCGTTCTCGGAAGAGATCGAGTACATCATCTGCACCAATGTCAATGTCAAGTGAGTCAAGCAGACATGATTACACTATCAGATCCAGCAAATAACGAAAGCATTGATGTTTTTCACCGTGTCTGTGAGACATTCCTCTGTGTGAACGCTTACAGTTCCTCTTACATCCACAACTACCACAGCCGCTTTTAATAAACCACAGACTCATCACTCTCTCCCAATACTTCTCCTCTGCACCCACCAATGATTGTGGGGCAGTAGAAACTCAGCTCAGGACCCCCTCACTCCCATCTCCTCCCCTGGGGCTTCGATGCCCCCTTCCCTGGGTCAGAGCAGCCCAAGTGGTCCTCCTGTAGTGCTCAGTCCGGGCCAGATGGCCACCAGGTGAGACCAGGCCTGACCTCCCTATCCTCTCCCTGCTTGGGAGAACAGGGGCTGCTTCTTCGTGGGAGACTTCTGCTGTTTCTAGCAAACTACAGTTCTTCAGTTTTTTTGTGTTTTTCCCACTCTGGGTGATTCTTCCTTTCTTCATTTTTGTAGTAATGGAATAGAAGTGCTAAAATGGAGCATGTCTTATTTTTCTTTTATTATTCTGAGTATTAAATATACTTTAAAGAGGTGAGCTTTTGGCATAGGTGGTGTGGCATGTTAGCTGTATGTACTCTCACATTCTTCTCCTGACACCTTTACTGTTCCCACGGTGGACGGTGGTTGACGGTGGTGGGCTGAGTGCTAGTTTGTTAGCAGGTGTTTGGGATTTCTAATGCAACAGTGAAGAGCATGGGTTTGTGAAAGTTATGGTATATTAGGCCGACTTCAAATAACAAACTCTCTCTTCTACTTTTTCAGACAGCTACAACAACAGCAGGCTGACCTGGAAGGACGAGATGGTCCATATGAACCAGGATCAATGACCCACCCACAGGTCAGGGAACACGACTGTACCACTTGACTGAAGCATACACGTTTCCTGTTTCTTTTGAGTTTCTTTTTATAGAAACAGTGGCAGGATGTAGATTGTTTGCTTTCCAGGAAAGCACATCCGGATGTTGGGAGAATCATCACAACTTCCTTACAACTGCCTGCTATTCTTGCTTGAGTCAATTGCAGTGCTTTCTGCTGTAGTACTTAGTCATTTTCAGCAGAAATGATTATTTTTTTTAATCATGACTCATGTGAATTGTGCAGATATGTTACAGAGAAAATATTGGGGGCAGTGGGAGAATATCAACTTCTCAAATGAAATGTTGTAGGTCTGAGCACAGTTTTGTGCTGCATTCTTTGTTGTTGTTTTTTGAGAAGCTACAAGGATGTTTGTTTGCATTTAGCCTGAGCTTTAACCTCCTAGTTGCAAAAAGACAGCAGTGAGCAGGACAGTGCCATAGATTAAAAAAAAAAACATAGCTGGACAAGTTGATTAGTGAAAACCACATCAACAATTTCACCTGTGAAACTATATGTGGAACGTGACATTAAAGTAAAAGTCAAATTCCTTCATCTAACCAACGGTGTGATAAGAAAAGCAATGTTTGCAGCTGCTTCCATCCACTGTCATCTGGTTTTCATAACAAGAGCACAACTGACTCAATAATAAGCAAACGTCAAAGCTGTCTGTAGGTAGATCACCTGCTATATCTGTAAATTTGGAAGGTTTTCTTGTAAAGTTTGCCATTCTAGCTGTGATACCTGCAGCATGTAGGAGTGAGTTTGAAGAGAGGCACAGCATTTAGTCTGCTACATCTAATATATTTTTCTGATAAAAAAATATTTATTTATCCCATATTTACGATTAGTCTTTTAAGTGTTTATATTTGCTTGTGCTGTTCTTGTACGTATGACAGCCATCATCAGCTAGCCACCTATATAAGCAGCACATCAGCATGTGGTGATGGGCGTGTAGTTTCTATATGTCTCAGTAAGTTTGTGCGAATTTTCAGTGTCTGACAAGTGGAAATAATTGATTACAGAAACCATTAAGAATTGCATTGATAGTAAACTGGGGACATTCTTATTAGATGGGCTACATCATAAAACACCAGTGGCAGAAATCACCCAAAAAGCGCTGGATTTTCTGTATACGCCAAACCAAAGCCTTGCACTTTTTCTTTTTTTTCTATTTTTTTTTAACGGCTGAGCCATTTCTAAACCAGGGAGTGTTGTCTAATTGACATGTGAGATATGAGGAAGTTTGCTGCTCTTCACAGTGCAGTTTCCTTATTTTGTCATTAGCAAGTCATACCTCTGTTTATACATTAGATCAGTTTTCATTCAAGCTCACAACTAAAAGGAATTAATTTAGTTATCATGTAACCTCTTAATCTTTGGTTATGAAAACGGCAATAGGTAAAACATAACACAATTTATGAATCAGAAATAAGGTGAACTACAAGCAAGATAGCCAGTGGTGGTAAAGTAAAGCAACTATTAGCAATAAACTGGATTCCAACTCTGGGTCCCTCATAACTTTTAGGCTTTTCAGTCAATTTAGTGCCAAAACTGTGAAAGCTAAACTGACTGCAGGATAAAAAAAAAATGGCGCACCAGATGCACAATTGCAATTAGAAGTAAAGTATCCACAGGGAGCAGCTAGAACATGTCAATATTTGCTTATTCTTAGATCTGACCAAATGGTGGAAGCAGAGGCGTCAGTTAAACTGTAACTGCCATGGAAAGCTGCCAGTAGCAGTTACTAGGGCAACAGAGTATTCACAACCGACAGTGGTACACACACAAATGTTTATTAGATGGTCCATGTTCACAACCAGCTGTTTTTGTGTTTGCAGCAGCAGTTTTTTACATCGCCCTCAGTGTGCAGCTTTAAAAGATGTTTTGCAGACTTGCAGCATGGGCCAGTCGTTCACTTCACTTACTGAACATGTGTAGATTAACAACATATGAACATATAAAAGAATAACAGTTCAGTCATAACATTTTAGTTGGTTTTACTGATACCGTTTGTATTGTGTGGGACATGTTTGCTAGTTTTGACGTCCTTAATGTTTTTTGTTGTCCTCATGCTACTGTGAACAGAGGCTGGTCTGTTACAAACCAGACCTTTAACTTGCCCAGCGCTGCAGGCATCAGTTATTTTCATTATTGATCACCAGAATGTTTACAGTTTATGTTTTGAGCCTGCTCTTCTTTAGTGTAACTCTAGACTCACGCCTTTTTTTTCTTTCTGTTTTTTTTGGGTTGGCTTCAGATGCAGGTGCAGCCAGTCACTGCAGCAGGGCCGGACCACAGCAAGAGCATTGAGAAACCAGAACTCTACCCTTCGCTTTTCCAAGGGCAAGATCAGACCAAAGGCCTTCCTTCCTCCACCCCTACTCCATCCACCCAGATCTACGCCCCAAACAACAACTTTGCTGCTGGTCGTTCCAGCGATGCATACAGGTAGCAAGTCTTCTGTGTCCGTATGTATACCTTAGTCATTGTGAGGGCTGCTCAGTGTTTGTGTGCTGTTGCTTGTGAATATATTTACACTTAGACATTTAATTTCAGTTACTTAGGAGTGCAGAGCTATTTCCCCCATAAACAAGCACTTTTGTAGCTCCGTTTAGTTGATATAGGACTAATTTAGGTTTTATTATCACCTTGGAACGATGTAAAGTTAATGCTGTGAACCTTACTGTATTAAAAATTTAGAAATGTTTATTATATACTAACTGGAGGCAAGGAGAAAAACTCCCAGTTACTAAGTTGTAATCTTCCACTGTGTCTGGAAATCGGGTAATAAAAGCTTTAAGTTGATGCAGAAGATGCCTGGCAAAGATTATAGGTCCCTTCAAAATCTGCTCTTCAAAGCACAGACTGAAGTAGCTATACTCCCTGTTCTCCTGACCTTAAAATTTGCTAACATAAAAGATAACTTGTATACATGTCCTAACAAAGTACTGTGTGTATATATGGCCTGAGGAGCGGGTCAGCACGAATACAGTACCTGCAACAGCAAGACCGAACTGAACTACAATCAGAAAGTCAGATGATGGAATACCATTAAAAGCTTTCCTAACATTTTTAGACGTTCATTCAGTTTCATCCCATCATCAGACAAGCAAAATTACCTTTAGTGCAAATCCGTTATCACTCATTGTATTCCCGAGAGTTGGGAGTGTCATAAACAGTAGGAGGAATGCTTATGACCGGCAGTAGATGCAAGAAGATGTCACTAATGCGTCTTTTCCCTTTGCACCTACTCGACTCTTCTCTTGTCCGTTTTGGTCGTTTTCCAATACAGTTGAGTACCACATTACAATTGTGGTTGTTATAGCAAGGGAACCTGAAAGTCTTATGTCATTTATATGAGACGCAACACAACAATGGAGGGCATGGAGGCAATGGTATAAATGCTGCTCGGTCTGTGGCTTTTTGTCAGTCTCCGGGTAAAAGAAGAGAGCAAAAAAGCATGTGTGGCCATGTCCCTCGCTGCTGGTTTTGGTTTTTTTAAATGCCCGGTTTTATTCTTGTTCCACTCTCATGCCCCATCCAATGGCATCATACCTACCCCCTAATGAAAAAAAAATCCTAAAAATCAATTGGAATTATGTCGAGCCAAGCAGGTGCTAGTGGAAAAGAGCCTTAACAGCAACCTCTGTGGTTCTTCTTATAATGTTTGCCACTAACCTTTGCAGACTCTCAGCAAATAAGTTTTCTTTCCCTTTTAGAAGCTTTAAAAAAATAAACAATTGTTTGCCAAATCCAACACTGGCAAAAAGTGGAAATGAAGCAGTGAAATGTTGACATGCAGTGATGTTGTCAGGAATTATTGTCCATCAAATGTATTTGCATCACAATATTGGCGAGACAATGCCACCAAAACACTTACATATCTGAAACCTGTTTACACAGAGATTATGAGAGAATGTTGGGCTCTGATCTGATTTTATCCCTATGCATGTTGTCACTTTTCTCCATAGACCAGTCAATATGAATCCACAGATACCGCAGCCCACCCACTCAGCCTCAGCAGGACAGATCTTGGCTCAGATTTCTCGTCAGAACGTAGCCCCACAGCAAGTTAACCAATCCAGTACGACAAGCCCCCTCCATGGAGGCCCAGCAGGCGGGTGGCCTGGGGCTGGACCTGCAGCCAGACCGCAATTTAATAACCAGGTAAACTAGTATAACCAAATTGTGTGATTGTGTTTGATGGCATTTTTAGTCATTTTATATTCACAAAAAAAGACACTATCACGAATATGTTTACATGCCTGCTTGGTTATTGATCACATCATACTACCTAAGGGCTAGTAAATTAAGAAATCTCTGTTTCTTTTCTTCCCAGCAGGTGGCTCCCCAGGCGGCAAAGACCATGTCGCCACAATTTACTCCCATGGGAGGGTTTGTAGGCGGCCCTACCAACACTTTTGGCCAGATGCCAACAGGTGCTGCTCCCATGCCTACAGGTGCTGCTCCCACCGCCACCAGCGGCGCAAACTACTCGCAAATGAATGCTCGTGCAAGCCTCAACAACAACGGTTTTGGTAGGTTGTGTGTGGGGGGTTTTTCTTCTTCTTTTTTTCGTCGTCTTCTTTGTCTTTAGTTGTACTGGTCTGTAGTCTCAATCTCTTCTGCATTCCTGTCCCAGATGGCTCTCAGTCTGGGGCACAGTTCCCTCCTCGAGCAGCAGAGGCAGTGTGGCCCCAGTGGCAAGGCCAGCAGCATTCACAGAGTAATTCAGAGCAGGGCAACCAGCAAGACATCTTTCCTGTGAGTGACACAAGCTCATTCAGTTTTAGATGTTGTTTTACTTTTCTATTCTATGTCACATTAAATAAATCTGTTTCTTTTATTTGACTCAGGATGTGTTGTCTATGTTGGACCAGCCTGCCAACTTCAGCAACGAGGACTTTGAGATTCCTATGTACACGCCATTTAACGAGTGACCTGGAAATACTTCTGTCGTCTTGCCTAATTTTTTGCCCTCACGGTTTCTTATATTTAGCTCTTCTCCTCGTCTGTTCTTTCTGCTCTTCCCCTTCTTTGCATGGCTTCAACTGCACAGCTACAAGACAGTTAAGGATGGAGGGATAAAGTTGAATGCAGGGAAATGGGAGAAAAATCAAGAATTTGCTACTGACTAAAAGATTATTTTAACAATATACCGCCATTGTAAGAGAATTTTCTAGCTAGCACTGCCCAAAGCTCAACAACTCATGTTGTAGATATGTGATATACAGTATATATGTTCATATATATATATATAAAATATATATATAAATATAAAAACGCACAATCCCACAACCACACTTGAATAGACTGCACAAAACACCCTCCTAACTCTGGTAAATGGAAATGAAAATGGAAGTAAACACACACTTGCACACAAAGGCCTTTTATTCTAATATATTCATGGTTTTTCTCAGGCATTTTTTAAGAGTGTGTTTTGCTGTTTTAGCTTTTGGCGTGTAGACTAATCACTCCAGTCACTGATTTAAACTCTTGGGAAATTGCAGGGATATACAGCTTTGGTGATTTTTTTTTTTTTTTCCTTCATTTTTTTTTCTTTCTCAATTCTCAGCTGTTGCACGCTAACCTCACTCTGTTTCCTATCCACAGCATGTCTCCGCATGACTGAACTGTCCATAGCACAGATTTTTATCAAGTAGTTTTCCGTGTACAAAGGTGGCCTCCCCTGTGAATTCATTCGTTTTCCCCCTTTTTGTGAAACATGCAAGCATTTTTTTTTGTGATGTACTTCAACACACCTTAAAATGACTTATATACATTTTCTTTTCCTATAAGGTGTCCATTTGACATGTAAACGATCTATTTTTCGTTGCATACATAGACATAAATACAATATACATGTGTTAATGTTTGTAAAATGGATGCATACAGTATCATAATCAACTCAAGCTTATTGGGTTTCTGCCTTGCTTAATTTGCTTCTTTCTGCTACCCTGATTACCCTTTAATTACAGGCTTTTGTACGTATTTTATAAGAGAAATATTAAATAAAAAATCACACAGCAATAATTAACAAGCAGGAATTGTGTAATTTTCAAGCCATTCTTTATCATTGTTATAAATGTTTCCTTTAAATGTTTTTGAAATGGAGACGTGTGATTTTTAATTGAAATGTCTCCAAAGTATTATATTGTTTGAACTCTTGATCTATCCATTAACCGTTCTCTGACTGGTATTTTACTAATGGTTTAATCAGGGTATTCAGGATTAAAATGGAATCAACAGAGACAAAACTGGTATGATATTCAGTGAGAATGTCCATGTATGTGTGTTTTTTTTAACAGTGTTTTGTCCTGTCCTGTTGTTTGTTAGACTTGGACTGAGTCTGTTTTTTGGCGATTTTGCATTCTAGCAGAATGTCTCACAATGAACGGCTGTGCTTCTGATGTTATCTTCTCTTGTCTGTGTGTAGCATAGACAAGATTCATTCATAATTCATGATAACAGATTATGTCATTGTATGTAAACTCATGTAGATAACGCACAGGCTTCATCTTCCAGAGGATGCTATGCTGTTGGTGACTGTGTTGTCTTCGTTATTGATGAAAATCTCATTGGTTACTCGGTATCCAGTTTTGTTTCTTTCTTTTTCTTCCCTCACTCATAGAAACACACATATATAAATATACTGTAGAGGTATATGAAATTTTAAATGAGAGAGATATGTTTTGGTTTTTGTATTAAATTGTTACAATGTCCAAAATGAAAGTGTTTTATTGTACTGGGTTTGCATTTTATTATGTTCTTCAGCTCCAGGTTTTTATTCTTTACTAAAGTGACTTATCCTTATTCATAGTTCAGTATAATCTTTATTTTATATCAGTTCACTGCATGAGATAAGCTCCCTCTTGTTTAATATTTTGTTAATTAGCAGTATTTTTTATTATAAAAAGATATACTGTAGTAAATTTTGCATCTGTGTACTGCCACAGTCAATGTTAAATGTAATATTTAGGATTGTGCAGACTCAAGTTTTTACGCAAGACGTAAGGGTATTACATTAACTGCTTTGAAATTACAGGCATTTTTACAGTCCCCCATTTGCAGGCATTTTAATTGCACGAGCAAACCATAATTTCTAATTTTGTGGATTGTTTTAGTGTTTTAATGTGATGAAATTCATTTGCAGTCTTTGAAGATGCTAACTAGCTTTCAGGTGCTGCTTTTTTGTGGGTCTCTCTGCCTTTAGCTTTGAGTTCAGTAACTAAAAGCTGCTGTGTTAGGTTGAGATCAGGTGACTGACTTGGCCTTTGAAGAATATCTAATTTCTTTGCTTTGAGAATCTCTTGGGTTCCTTTTGCAGTTTGCTTTGAGTCATTTTACCTGTGAAATGCTGTCTGTTCAGTTTTCCAGCATTTGGATAAGTCCGAGCAGCACTTCAGAATTCATCTTTCCACTTCCATCAGCAGTCACATCATCAATAAACACGTATGTGGCCCGATTCTGTCTATCCACAAAGCCAGATGGGACACACCTTGATTTCCCGTTTTTTGACCAGGATATCTTTATAAATATTTATCACTGCTTTCTTTAATCTGTGCAATTAATTAATTTTATCAGATGTGCTCAAAACTCCAGGAAAAGCCTTTAGTTGATTTAAAATGTTTCTACAAGGGTACTACTGAGACTAGAAAAATAAAATGTTTCCCATATTGGCTCCCTGTTAAACCCATCACATTTAAAATATTTCTCCTCGCATACAAGGTTTTGAATAATCAGCCCCATCTTATCTTAATGACCTCATAGTACCGTATCACTCCTTTAGAGCACTTCACACTAAGACTGCAGGCCTACTACAAGTAGAATATTTAAAAGTAGAATGGGAGTCAGAGCCTTCAGCTTTCAGGACCCTCTTCTGTGGAACCAGCTCCCAGTTTGGATTTGGGAGACAGCCTCTACTTTTAAGATCAGGCTTAAAACATTCCTTTTTGATAAAGCATATAGTTGGGACTGGATCAGGTGACCCTGAATCCTCCCTTTGTTATGCTGCAATAGACTTGGGCTGCTAGGTGATTCCCACTGAGTATTTCTTCTTCACTCACCTCATTCTTCACCCGCTGTGTTTATACATGAGTCTGCATTTAGTTATCATTAATCTCATGCTGTCATCCACAGCATGTCTTTATGTTGTCTTCCTTCCCTCACCCGAAACTGGTCAAGGCAGATGGCCGCCCCTCCCTGAGCCTGGTTCTGCTGGATGTTTCTTCCTGTTAAAAGGGAGTTTTTCCTTCCCACTTTCACCAAGTGCACGCTCAACTGATGGTGGGGATCATCTCTGTTTTCTCTGTATTACTGTAGGGTCTTTAACTTACAATATAACATGCCTTGAGGTAACTGTTATTGTGATTTGGTGCTATATAAATAAAACTGAACTGAATTAAAGTGCTTAGAGTGGTCAGTAACGCTACAAAAGCACTAAGTAAATCTAAGTTAGTGTTATCACTGTATTACACTAACTTCCTTGAGTGTGTTCTTGATTAGGTCATATAAAGTGTTTTTTCTTATCTACGGAAATCATTCAGTCGTCATGTACTTCAGTTACCTGCTGTGTCTTTCGGGCCTTTTGGTGTTGCTGAGCTGGTCAGTACATTCCTTCTTTTTAACCAGATGATGCTGATTTGGCCACTCCTAAAGTTTTTGCTGTCTCTCTGGTAGGTTTATTTGGGGTTTTCAGCCTCTTGTTATCCTTCATTTGCACCCACATCTAGTAGTGTCTGTAGCTCAGAAGGTCATTTATTAGTCGGCCTGAGGTTGGTTGGTGGTTCAATCCAGGTGTGTATGCCAAAGTATTCCTGAGCAAGATACTGAATCCCAACTTGCGGTACAATGGGTGCATTGGAGTGTGATTGTTAACTAGAAATCACCTACTTAGGTAGGGAAAAAGTGCTTTTATGAATAGGTGAATGAGGCATGTTGTATAAAACACTTGAGTAGAAAGGTGCCATATAAGAACCATTTTCCATTTCTTTAAACCTCATATTGAGGGTTATTGTAAAAAGCAACCAAATGCAAGATCATCACTTTGATCTTTCTATCTGCTTCATTTGTCATGGAAACAGACCTCACCTGACCATGAAACTGTGTATCAGTCAGTTATCCAATTACTTTTGAGCCTCTGAAAATGGGGGATTGTGTATAAAAAGGACTGTAGTTCCAAAATATTTAATGTAATGCTATTTCATTTGTTGATGTCTGCAAGTACATCACTTAATTTAAAATGTACCGTGATGCTACACAGGGGCAAAAGTATCATTACTATGTGACTGTCCAAATATTTCTGGGGGTTACTGTATTTCCACAGTTTATGGCATTGGTCTATTCACACAGCAGTCCCTGTTGTAGTTACATCCATCCTTGCTTGAGCTTCCTTTAAACAATTTTGTGTTCGTATTTGCAGAAAAGACAAAAACCACGTTTGCCCCGATTGTATCCGTTTTCTTTCGCCTTTCTGTTTATGAGTGAAGACCGAGATATCTGCATGTATCTCCTGGGATCAGTTTTCACCTTCGTCCTTCCCTCCTGTCTTTCACAGGCTGGGGGTGAAAACGGATGGTAGCAATGCTACAACTCTTCTAAGAGAGGTTTACTGTGTCACCTCTTCAGTCTTTGGGTTGCACTTGAGTGACAGCATGTGCTGTAAATCTTGTTTTTCCAGTATCGTTTCAACAAATTCGCCTCCTCATCAGACTTTTTAGTTGGATTCGCTGCTATTTACGTAGAGTCACTTTACTCGTTGTGTGTTTGCGTGTCTGTTAGTGGCATCAGAATACAAGCAATCTGCATTTTTTTTGGTCAGGATCAAATTCCAAACCCTCTCAAGTGGATTGCCACTAAGGCATCATATCCTCTTTCTCCTCCTCAACCCTTTTTTCCCTCCCTTTTCTTGACCATCTTGACCATCTTGAGCTCTCATCTTTCTGCCTCTTTCAGGCCATAAAGTGGCCCAAACTTCATGCTGCTGTGCAGGGGCACGTGGCACAGCAGATTGGAGGATTTCAATCTGCTCACTTCACTTGAGCAAGATTAAAACAAAACAAAACAGTGTACAGCCACAATTTCTTCCTTGTTGTCATCTATCTACACCTTGCGCTGAGAACTGAGATCCTACTCAGGTGTAATCTCCTGTAAAGGCCTCATGTCCTAAAGAGATGCCTGGGTGTCCTAATCTCAGGAACGACCTGATTGTTACCAAACTCCTTATTAACTATGCATAGAGGACACGGTAGCCAAATGGAGCTCTGTGTGTCCATCAGTAAATCTTATCTTTGGGACGAGGACGTTAGGTGTCAGCGCAGAGAGGAAAAACAGCCAAGACAGAAGAAGAGTTGGATGATACGTGACGAACTGAAGGAGGCACTTTTATCGAAGCCAACAGATGAGAAGAGAACTGTGAAGCAGATAAACTTTGGATTTATTTGAATATTTCAACATGGACCCTCCAGCCCTCCCTGTGGCCAGGCTGGATGTGGATGTAGATCTCGGGTTTGCCCTCTTCTTCTTCTTCCTCCTCTGCTTTTTCTTGTTGGTGACCATCATCCGCTGTGCTCAGATGGTGCTGGACCCTTACAGCGCAATCTCTGAAACGGCATACCAGGAGGAGCAAACGGAGGAGTGATGGAGACCAGAGACCAGTTCAAGCTGTACAGATGGGATAACAGAAATAAAATCCTACATGCCACAGAATATTTTCAGGCATTTTTTGTGAATGAGTGAGGGGGCTGAGCGGTTTGAGACCCTCTTTGAACTTTTATAAAGCTTCTACCCTACGGCAGCAGGATAGAGTTATGCCAACAGCATCTGCACCTTCTAATCATGTAAGCGTCCATCTAAAATGTAGAACATGTTTCATAATGTGATTTGTTGAAACATGCATTAATGCCCCACATGTTTCTGTAAATATCTCATAGCTTTTTAATGCTAGGACAAATTATGAGGGGGAAAAACAGTTCAATAAGTCTCGGGTGATTCTTAAGAATGAAGTGGAATCTGTTCATTGTACCAGAAAGTACACTGTGAAAAGCTGCTTAATTGCAACAAAAGCAAATCCCCTCCCTTCCACGATAATAGAGTGCAGATGTTCTCAATGCAAAACAGATGTTCAGTTCATTCCCCAAACTCTGCCACACGATGTTTTTGAGCTATTTGCGCAAACTCTCGTGCAAACGACTTATTATTGAAGAAATTGTGGAAGTAAGTTAGCTTGTAGCAGGTGTCAGTAAGTCGATGATGGTTTCTATGTGGAAGAAAAACTGAAAAGCTTCTCTTCGTCCACAGTGGTTTTTATAATAAACATGATGTGAATATTCAGCTCACATAGCCTTCTGGATGTATTTCACAAACTGACATCACAATCTATTAAAGCCAACCTTCTAGGTTTTTAATATTTTTCACAAGTTTATTGTTTGTGTTTCCTTTCGTTTACTTTGTGTTACAGTGATGCTTTGCCGCTTCCAGCCGCTCTTTCAAATACAGGAATTCACACCCAATGATCCTGTCAGGAGAGACTAACTCATTCTAACGGTCCAAAGTTAATTAAATAATTGCTTTGCACTCACCAGACACCTTATTAGGTACACCTTGCTACTACTGGGTTGGGTTGGACCCTCTTTTGTCTTCAGACCTACCTTAATTTTTTATGGCATAGATTCAACAAGGTGCTGGAAACATTACTCTGAATTTTTTGTCCATATTAATGTGATAGCATCGCACAGTTGCTGCTGATCCAGATTTGTTTACTGCAAATCAATGAGGCAAGTCTCCCATTTCATCACATCTCTATTGGACTGAGATCTGGTGACTATTTGAGTCATTTGAGTGCAGTGAACTCACTGTCAACTTATGGTGTGTTATCCTGCTGGAAACAGCCATCAGAAAATTGGGTATACTGCAGTCACAAAGGAACCGGCAAGACCCAGGTAGGCTGTGGTATTTAAACTATGCTCTGTTAATACTAAGGGGCACAAAGTGTGCCAAGAAAATATCCCCCGCCCCTTTACACCACCAGCTGCAGCCTACACTGTTGATAGAACACATGCTTTCATGTTGTGAACTTTCTTCTCCATTTGATGCTCAGTTTGAACTTCCGCATCTTGACCATATTATTGTGTGATATCTGAGTTATTTAGCAGTCTAACCAGTGTACCTAATAAAGTGGCCTGACGTAATTAAAACATTTCAAAGTTCCTGCATGGAAACACTCCATGAGATCATTGTCTAAAGCAATTTCTGTGCACATTCACACAGTTAGCTGAATCACACATGCAATGTTTGTAAAGCTTGACTGCACTTATACTAAAATGATGATGCAATTTTATTCATTAAATAAAAACGTTACAATGCCTTGATTTTTTGTTTGTTTGTTTGTTTTAGAACTTTTGGAGCAGATTTTTTTTTTTTATCATGATGAAAAGAAGGCCTCTGGGAGTTTTGTGGTCCTCCCCAGGACACTTCAACTCAGTGACCCTTCATTTTTGTAGTTTCTGGTCAATTTTGTGCCCTATTCAGCATATATTCATGATGGAAATGTCTGTATTTATGTAAAGAGAAACACAAAATTCAGGCAACGATTGAAAATATAACTGTTGTCCTAAATAAATCCTTTATTTGTTTCATATTTTTATGGGATCTTGGAGGAGGGACATCTCTCTGCGTCCCGTGTGCCGGACTGCACTTTTCTTAAACCTGGGTAACCCGTGTGGGCGGGTTTGACCCGAACGTATCAAGTGAGCTAACACCGCCTACCTCGGTTTCCCTGACAAACAAAGCATGCACTCCCCATTGTAGCTAGCCGGTAGCATTGGCTAGTTAGCCAAATATTTGCGAGCCAAGAGCATGGAAAGCGTTGAGGGGTGAGTCCTGTTTCTAAGAGAAATTTTACACGTAGGAGCAGGCGTTTCTTTGACTGCAGCTTCACGGCACGCAAGTTTGTTGTTTTTTTTCCAGTCGCAGGCTTCACTTATTCAGCAGATGAGCCATTTTCTATGCTAGGCTAACGAGCTAGCCTGCGCTCCCGTGTGTCCTGCTCTTGTCTGGCTTCTCTCAGCTTCGGTCAGCAGCAAGGCTAGGGTAAAACTGGAAATAATTGAAATAATTTAAGTGGATTTTTAATTCAGTGCATCTCCCTGCATGCTATCCAGTAGCAGCTTAGTGTATTCACTTATGCAGCTGCTGTATAATCATTTAAACTGGCGATTAAACATTTAACTTTAAAATAATTACGTGTGCTATTACTACAAACTGCTTCTGTCTTTGCTGCTTTTATCCGAACAGCAGGTTCTAGTTTGAAGTAGCATGTAAACAAAGCCAGCCGTGACATGTTGTAGTCGCATTTTCAACTCATGTGAGCATGCCCAGCATCAACTGCAGCGTCAAATCAGTTAAAAAATTTGCTTCTCGCTGATGTTTTTAATTGTTCTGTCTTCGCCACAGAGGAACATGTAGGCTTCTGTATGCTAAGGTGAAGTGAATGCTGCAAACATGCACTGCACAAGCATGCACACCAGCTCATATCTGCAGAAAACAGCATTTATGTTACCTGGAGTTATGAGTTATGAGCTTTGGCTGTGATTTCAGCTCCATTAGCTTATAGCTTACATGTGTATCCTTATCAGACACTTCCTCACAATCCAACAAACTTTCCTGGTCAGTCTGAGTCGGAGCCAACACTTTACAGTAGGCAAAGTTTCTCTCAGAAGTATCTCAGGTTTCCAGGTGTCTCTTTAACTTCCTTGGTACCGTGTTGACTGTTGGAGTAGTTCCTCTTGACAGTTTGTGTGTGTGTGGTTTTCTCCACACAAGAGGATGATCAGTTTCACCTCCTTACAGTGTTATCCTCTTCAATATCAAGTTTAAGGTGTCAGTCAGGGCCTTTGGTGTGTAGTAACACAGTGAATTTAAATTTCATTCATGACTTTCTGTGCAGTTACAGTATTACTGTTTGGTTGACACAAATTTCCCAGGCACAGCTGGACTCGCCTCAAAGAGCACCTGAGTGCTTCGCCACAACATGTGAAGAAAAAAAGCAACATATCAGCTGAAATATCAGAATATTCTATTTTTTTTTCACCAAATATCAATGTCAGTCTTGAAAAATCCTACGTCGTGTGCGAGGGAACGTTAATAGGCAAATGTAAAGGAATCTTTGGAAGAAGGAGTAATAAATACACACCGACATGTTTCTGTGCTCCTTTCTCAGAATGGAGGTGGACGGCTGGGACTCCAGTCTGGAGGAAGAGCTGGGTGTTTCTTTGGACGAGCTGAAGAAATGGATTGAAGAAGCTGTGGAGAAGAGCGAGATTGTGCAGAAGAAAAAGACTCAGTTGTCAGAACTGAAGGAATGGGTGGAGCAGAAAGAGGAGGAGGAGGCTAGGACAGAGAAGCTTCTCCGTGATGCCAACCAGTGAGTGGGAATTAAGATATTTCTTTTATTTTCATCAAACGCTGTGTCTTTATTGGTCTATAAACAAACTCTTCTACACTTTCCGCTCACTTCTTTCCTCCCTCCTCTTCCTCAGGTCTGTACTGGAGTGTGAGAAACTGGTGAAGGCAACTTACCGAAAGAACGGCCTCGTCTACCGAGAGAGCAGCTCGGAGGACGAGGGAGGCGGAGCCATGTTGTCCTCTGAAGTCATCGAGATAGACGATGACGACGACGATGACGTTATTGCTGTTGGCTGTTGTAAGTCGGGCCATTTAGTCATGAATATGCATGTACGTAATGGAGTGATTATGCCTAATAATTATTTGTTTTTCTTCCATCCTTCATTTTCAGTGGTTCCGCCGAAGAAGCCTCTAACTCCAGTCAAAGATCCAGTGGTGAGAGCAACGCAAAGCATTGCTGTATTGATCTTTTATATCTGTCTGTTTGAGGAGAGTTGATCGGTCGAATTATTTTCATTTTGCTGATTGATAGCTCTTAGCTGGTTCAGTTTTTCCTGACGTCTAACAAATGGATTGGTGGACGTGACCGATAAAGCCTCTGAGAAAAGCAAAACACTGTCTCTCTTGCTGGATTTAATCCAGATTAACCGAAACAATTTCCTTCGTAGCTTGTCACTAATTTTTTATGTTATAACTAGAAAAAGAGCCATTCTAGGACAGCCTGTCTGATCTGTTATTAGGCAAGAGGTAGAGTACACCTCGGACAGGACCAGAGATTTTCCTGCATGTGAACAACTTTAGGAAAGGAAAACCACCTGGACAATGGTTAAAAAAAAATATAGTTCCACACATTAAGTGGAGTTTTAACTTTTCCTTCAATAGACATAACCAGTCGTGCTCACATGCACCATCCCCCAAAGCCCCATTTTAAGCTAGAAAAACCCTTGTGTCTTTTTTATTTCTAATGCCAGGTAAAGGAAACTTCCACAGTGCTGCAGAAAACCTCCCAGCAGGTGCAAAAATTGGTCCAAATGGTCAGCAAGCCACCACTGAGTGCACCATTGCTCCGTTCCCCAGTACCGCCCTCAACTCAGTCAGGTGAACACACACTGAAGTGCTGCTGCATTCTTCAGGCTTGTGTTGAAATACTGATTCTAATGTGTTTTGCTCTTCTGCCCTTTAGGTAGCCACAGCTCACCACCTGCCGTGTTTATATCCCAAGCATCTCAGTCTGCAGGCCAGCCAAACCCCAACATGCCAGAAGATGAGCTCAGAATCTGGATGAGCATTCTGGGAAAGAAGCGCACCAAGACGTGGCACAAAGGCACCCTCGTTGCTATCAACCCAGTTGGTGTGTTATCATTTTCCTTTTCTGCCAGGTTCTTACTCCATGGGCTGTGTCTGCTTTGTCTTTAATGCTCCACACCCTCTGTCTGTCTTCAGGAAATGGTACATTCAAGTATAAAGTCAAGTTTGATAAAGGCAAGAGTCTGCTGTCTGGAAATCATGTGGCTTTTGACTATAACCCCACCCTGGAGAGTCTGTACGTTGGTGCTCGTGTAGTCGCCAAGTATAAGGATGGAAACCTGGTGTGGCTCTATGCTGGAATAGTAGCAGAGATGCCCAACAACAAGAACCGCATGAGGTGGGTTAGATGGTCAAAAATCTGAAGAGCTGTGGGGGTGCTTATTGCCTGGGTTTCTTTATAAAGGCCTTTGCGCATGTTTCAGGTTTCTGATCTTCTTTGATGATGGGTATGCTTCATATGTGACGCTGCCTGAGCTCTACCCAGTTTGCCGACCATGTAAGAGGCCTTCTCTCAATTTTTTTTTGTTTATCTAAAAGAGAAAATAAGTAGCACTTACTGGAATATTTGATTTTTAAGAGTTTTTGTTCTTGTTTTTACAGTGAGGCATACTTGGGAGGACATAGAGGATGCATCGTGTCGAGATTTTATCGAGGAATACATAACTGCATATCCCAGCAGGCCAATGGTTCTCCTAAAGGTTGGCCAGATAATCAAGACAGAGTGGGAGGGAACGTGGTGGAAGAGCAAAGTGGAGGAGGTGGATGGCAGCTTGGTGAAGATCCTCTTCTTGGTATGTTTGCACTAGAAATAGCACTGATTTAGTCAATGCTCAATCAATCAATCTTTATTCCTGACTCGTAGTCAATGGAAACAATAAGTCACACAGCACAGAAACTAGATAAAAACAAATGCATCCAAATTCTCTCACATCTCACTTGCACTGACCCATCTCTGCCTCTTCATTAAAAATCTATATACTTACTTAATTTGCTTGTGCATGATGCAAAGCTACCTGTAAATCATACTTGCCAGAGCGATATACGCTGGCACAGGCCTAATTCTATGATAGCGGAGAGTTTTCTCCAAAGAGCCATTTATGAGCAATATTTGGCCAAAACAAATCTGCATGGGCTTGCAAAATGTAATGATGTATAAGATTATCAGATTAATAAAAGGGATAAATGGTTAAATCCCCCATGTAATTACTCTGCAGTGAAATATTTGAGTTTGAATTCTTCTAATTAAAACTTTGCATCAGCCTAATGGCCAAAAAAACGCACACTACTTTCAATTTAATTTTGACTAAAGTTCAGCTTGGTCCATGAGGCAGTCGGCTTCTTTTTTCTTCACCTGCATACGGCATTCAACCTTTCAACATGTAAACGATGATAAAAATGACATTTGCTAATAATTACAAATTAATTATTGCCATTATTGTGCATAGAGGTGTATCATGGCACGCCTCCTTATGGATTTACAAATGAAAACTACACCGTTTGAGTCCTTGATTAGAAAGTCACCAGACACCTTAGCAGCTGGGAGGCTAAACTATCTGTGTTGCCCGCTGTTGACAGGATGATAAGAGGAGTGAGTGGATCTATAGAGGCTCCACCAGGCTGGAGCCGATGTTCAATCTGAAGATGACCACAGCCAACACCCAGGAGAAGAAGCTAGCTGGCCAGCAGAGGACAAGACCTAACATGGGTAAAAACCCAAGCATTCACCAATCGCTTGCAATTTTCTGTTTGTGCTTCTTTCTAATTTGACTTGTTCCTTTTTTCTGTCTGCAGGGGCGTTGAGGAGCAAAGGCCCAGTAGTTCAGTACACCAGTGACGGGCATGTTGGAGCGTCTCCGGTCAAAGCGCCACAGCCCTCGACCAGCCAGAGTTCACCAACAGCACAGCTTCAGCAGCGCCCACAGCCGCTGCAACCTCAACAAAGCCCTCAGCCCGTGCTTCCTCCACAGCCTCTGCCACAGTGAGTGACGCTTATAAACATGTCGGCTTTATTCGGCTCAAAAAAAGTAAAAGTTGAGGGAAATGTAGAGTTGGAGCTTCATGCCAGTTCGAATTAAAACAAGAATCTTGTAAAGTAAGTAAAACGTATAATAAGAAGCTGAGAAACTCTTAATTCATGTGAGATAACAATTCCATTTTATTAGATTTATAATATTTTACAAAGCGTTTTATTTGCTGATTAGAATGTTGCAGATTTTAATAAGGTTTCATTTCACCAACATGATGTGACATGTTTCTAAATGAAAAGAAATGTGTGGGTGGGATTGTTACATGGTGTGACTCGCTTCCTCAGTCAGCATGGGATTAGATTATTAATCTTAGTATTTGCCCCTTAAACTCAAAAGAGAACACAAATCTTTTTAGATTAACAAGATTATCAGCAGGTGGGCGAGGTGGTACTGTCACATCATATCAACAAGGTTTGTGGTTTGAGCCTCCTGATTGGTCGGTGTCTTTCTGTGTGGGTTTCCTCCCAGAGATATGGTGGAAAGAAAAACTAGAAAACAGATATAATGAACCCAAGAGAGTCCAAGATACCACCATTTAAATGACTACCATAATATAAGGATAGTAGTTATTGTTATTATTTTACATTATTTGAATCATTTCCTACAAAAAATAATGACCCTAATCTTACTCTCCATGGGCCAAATTTACTAAAGGGGGTAAAATGGCGAACACAATCCCCAAATTGCGCTTGTAGGTGTGGTTAGTTTTACAGATAATTTATAAAAGTTGTGCTGGGACAGCTACAGACCCTAACCTTGTGTTGCACCTTAATTCCTAATAATACTAGTAGGTGCAACACATTTGTCCGAACATAGCACACACGTCCCCCTTTTCCGCCAGGACCATGTCAAGCGCCATCCTGTTTTGTACTGCCATCAGAGAGGTGGGACCTAATTGCTCTGCTAACCCTTCAACTGCATCACGTGTCAAATTGGCCAGCCGGAGAACGTTATAATGCACATAATTAATCCGATCGACATTTTTGTTGGGGGTGACAGGCTTAAGTTGGGTCACCTCAGGGTCCGCTGAAGGAAGAGAAGTTGGATGAGTTCTGAAACTGGGCAATTCACACAATAGGAAAATAATTGTTACCACGACAACAGTGAGCACAGTTAACATCCCCATCACTCTCCCGTTTTCCCAAAGCTTTATTTTCACATGGTAGTTTCTCACAGCCATTTTAATGTCACCTTATGGATTTTCAATGTTATTCAGAATCAAACCTCTGTCTTAGGAATTTTTAACTTTTATTTTATTGCTACAGCCACCGATGTCCTCCTGTTGTCGATTCTCCTTTCTTCAACCTCCAGGGTTAGACTACCCTTCGGTCGTTGCACAGGTCAGGGGATTATTCTGCCCCTTTTTCGCTCAGACCTGTGGTTTTGGGGTCACGGCCGTGTCCGTGTCCATCATAGAGCAATCGCTGTCTGGTCAGCTATGTTCGAATACGTGTTGGGACATCATGAGTCCGGAGTTTTAAAGTGAAAGATAAAGCCCGTGCGTTTTGTCGCCAGCTCCGGCGCTCGACCCTGGAAAGACGGGTGACGTTTGTGGAAAAAGTGCTGGGACGCTTGGCTGTCGCATGGCATGACCCTCTCCTTTCCGAGTCTGGAGCCCCGGCTTCGTCCGAGTCCGAAGACGAGGATTTTCAGATCGATGTCCCCGCAATTAGCTGGGCTGACCACATGGAATATGTTGACGGGTTAGCCGATGACGAGCCGGAACCATGCAGGAGTGCTGACGGGCTTCAGCCTGGGTTGAAGTCCGCCAGCGCTCCCCAGGACGATGATGACGTGCTGGACATCGGCCTGGACATCCATGGTTTGTCGGAGGATGAGCAGGAGAGCTCATTGTCGGCCCAATGTACCGTCGCTGCTGCGCCGGTCGGCCACGGTGACACCTCTCTTTTCTCCCTGTTTCGCCGTGCTGCTGAGAAGCTGCAGGTGGACTGGCCCTCTCCTCCGACAGCTCAGAAGCCGTCGCGGTTCACGGGGTTTGTCCTCCCACAGGAGCCCGCAACGGCCAAAAACTGCCTTCCCATGTTCCCAGACTTTCTCTGCGAGCTAACAGCATCATGGGACAAACCTCTGTCTACCCGCGTCACTGTGCCCGGCTATGGACAGTACATGGAATTGGACGGCACCAAGGGGGCTGGCTTAGCTAACCCACCCCCTATGGAGCCGTCTCTGGCTGCTTATCTGGCCCCGTCCCATAACCATGGTGTCGGCGGCCCCGCAACTCTGCCGTTCAAGCACTGCAGATTCTCTGCTTCGCAGCTGGAGAAGATTTATCGAGCTCAGGCCGGCACTGCTCGCGCCATGAGCTCTGTCACCATGCTCCAGACGTACCAGGCAATGTGCCTGACGGAGCTCGGATCGCTGGTTCCTGATGGCAGCCCGCTGGCACCTCTTCTTAACGAGGTCAGAGTCGCCACAGATTACACCCTCCGTGCGTCTCGCTGTGCAGCGCTCTCCCTGCGCAGAGGCACCTGTGGCTGACCCTCTCTGACGTCCCGGATAGGGATAGGGCTGTATATCTGGACGCACCAGTGTCTGCGGCTGGGTTATTCGGACATTCACTTGAAGCCATTCAGGCTAGATTCGATCTGAGGAAGAAGCAGACGGAAGCTTTGCGCGACATCATCCCCAGACGTCAGCCCAAGCCCGCAGCTAGCTCTCACAGGCCCGCCGGTCCTCTGCCGACTGGCAAGAGACCGGCGCCCACTGCTCAAGTGGGTGTGCCGCCAGCGAGGGCACATCCTCCAGCCCGAGCTCCACGCTAGTCGGCCTGGAGCAAAGGCCCACCCTCGGGCCCCCGGCGGGACCCGACGCCCAGGAGGAAGAAGCCTCAGCCCTCTTAGCTGTGGTTTCGAGTGGAGAGGGGGTCCAGCAGCAGGGAGACGCTGTTTTTACCCCTCTGTTGCCGCACAAGAGGTGCCGCTTAAGTTATGTTCAGGTTGTCAGCCCCAGAAGGCGCTGCACTTTCCTAACACTGTCTCCCAAGCACAAAACCCCTGCACACAAGATGCCTCGGGTAACTCCCTGTTCAGGTGTGTTAAATGTTCAGGTGACCACATCGAGTGTTCCCGCTGTTTTTCATTGTTGTGCCCCAGAAAAGGTGCCTCCAACAAAATGTATAAATGTACATGTTTCCATGTTACAATCAATAAAGAGTGTTGTTTATTCTCAAACAATCAAATACTCAGCCTGCAGGCAGAATGAGCCAGGTCAGGCAGGTGATGCAGTCCCCTGCAGACACACTGGGGGGCGACAACGCCCCGTCGACGGTGCTGCAGGTCAGCCGGCTGGCTGCTCACCTCCCTCAGTGGCGCGCTTGCGCCCCCTCTCCGTGGGTGCTGCGAACCGTTGCCGTGGGTTACCGGTTGCAGTTCCGGGTCAAGCCGCCTCGTTTCCAAAGAGTCGTAAACACTACTGTCAACACCAATGCGGCTAGGTAGGCATGGTAACTACTGTTAATCACGTGGTTACCGGCTACCGGCGGAAATAATGGAGGAAATTGGGACGTAAGCCAATTTCTGTCTTAGCGCATTTGCGCCGCTGTGTGTTTTTGTGGTCTTCTTTTGCGGCTCATTCAGTGAATTTTGGTCTGATCGTGGTGAAACTTGGTGTGTGGAGTCAGTGATAGCTCTGGAAGCTAACCAGCCTATCTTTAGCCGGTTACATGAAGTCTGAAGAATTTCTGGTTCGGTTATGTTTGTTTAGTGAACTTCTGCGCATTTACCTAACTGCTCGTTTAATCACGGCTTGTTTTCGGTGTGTTTGGTGGTTGTAGAAATGGTTTATATGATATTTTAGCTGAGATTCTGAGGTTTCTGTGGATACCATACATGTCTGGACTTATATTTCTCAACCCGTGTTATAACCGATTAAACGTGATCTCCTCCTTTTTGCCCCCGGTACCGGGGGCGTGGGGCTTAAGTGGTTAAGAATCAAAATAGAGAAATGCAGAGGGGTTGGAGTGTTTTTTCCTTTAACTGACTATTTGTGCATTTTTCCCCCTGTTCACTGACTTGAAGGAATAAACATCAGATGGCCCGAAAGAGTACTTCTCCATTTGTTCCTGGGGTGGGCGGCACACATGCCTCTAAAGTCACGCAGTCTCTTGCATCCACTAACAGCAACCTCTCAGGGTGAGTTCACCTTGTGTTCATTAAACTAGCCATGTTTTTCAGCACAGAAAGCATTAACTTCACTCTCTGTCTTTTTCCTGTTTGCTTGTCAATCCACAGCGGAAGAGCGCTGAATGCCCCAAACCCTGTGGCGCCCACGTTCACACAAACGTATCAGAGACAAATGACCCCGCTGACTACAGTCCCTGCTACTATTCCCCACGCAGTGGCCCAGGTCCCACACCAGCCGGCGTATCGCGCCCCGACCGACCGCATCTTCTATCTGGCGCACACATGTCAGCCTGCCTGTCTGAAGCGTGTCCGGCCCGCAACAACAAGCATGCACAGAGGGAAGAACCCGCTCCTCACACCTTTGCTGTATGACTTCAGACGTATGACGGGACGGCGCAAAGTCAACCGCAAGGTGATAAGGAACATCAACATGGTTGACGACTTTAAAATGTATTTCTTTTTTTTTGTATTTATAGGTAACCCTTACCTTTTGCATGTCCACTCCTCAGATGTCTTTCCACGTCATCTACAAGGCTCCGTGTGGACTTTGCTTGCGTAACATGGCCGAGATCCAGCAGTACCTCTTCCAGACGAACTGTGACTTTATATTCTTAGAGATGTTTTGCCTGGACCCCTACGTGCTCGTCGATCGTCCCTTCCAGCCACAAAGGCCCTTTTATTACATTCCAGACATCACGGCAGGAAAGGAGGATATTCCTCTTTCCTGTGTCAATGAGATTGATAACAGCTCTGCTCCTGAAGTAACTTACAGTAAGAACAACACTGAGATCATAATAAAGGGACAGAGACTGTTTTTCTGTTGAGGGTGGGATTTGGGGTTTAAGGACAAATCTTCGTTTTAAATGGCAACTAACAGAGCATTTTCAGTGGTCTTGGAAAGTAGTAGGTGTACATATGAGATGATGACATATAAGCCAAGACACAACACTAACAAAGTCATTTTTTTAACTTGGTTATAACATCAATTTTCGTTCATTATGACACCCTACATTCTCATTACAGTATACTGCTAAAAAGGTTATTGAAAATCTAAGCTGAGTAAAACACAAGTTTTCACAGAATGCATAGTGTCCTGTGAAAAAGTACGCACTTACTGCTCCCATAGGAGGTAAGAGCGAAAAGGCTATCAGTGTTCTGATGCAGATGATCCCAAGTACAGGAACAAATCTGCAACAGAATGGCTGAAAAAGAAAAACAACAAGCAGTGATGCTGTGTTGCAGTGAAATACAGGCAAACCTCAAAGAACTGAAGCAATACTGGAAACATGAGTGGGCCAAAATTCTTCCACATAGATGTCAGGGACTGATGACATCATAGAAAAACAAGAAGCAACAAGTTGTTGCTGATAAAGGTGGTTCTAGTCGCTATTGATTCATCTGTTGTGTTTAGTTTTTCACAAAAAAGTGAACCACGATGTGAAATACACTACAGGTTAACAAAAAAAAACGAATAAATGAATAAATTATGCATAATATGTGGATAAAAACCCTTTAGGAAAACTTTATGGTTTCTTGTGATATTATATGATGTGATGTTCACTTTTTCGACTGTGATTTTCTTTTGAAGTCAACAACTCAGCAGCTCATACTAAGACTTAATGTGAAGAGTACTGTACATTTTTAAAAATGACTCCGACACCACATTAATGCAGAGTTACTTTGTAATGACAGGCTAATAGATCACGTTGTCCTCTCTTTAAGGTAAAGAGCGTATTCCTGAAGATGGCGTGTTTATCAACACCAGTGCAGACTTCCTTGTCGGCTGCGATTGCACCGACGGCTGTCAGGACAAGTTAGTGAAGCAGCTTTTTTTTTCTTTCTCTTTTTCATATTTCTCCCACTTCTAGAGCTCTGAGGATGTCTTTGAGTTTTAATACCTGTTATCACGTAATTACAGATCCAAATGCTCCTGCCACCAGCTGACCCTTCAGGCTACAGGTTGTACACCGGGGGGACAGATCAACCCAAACGCAGGATATTCGTACAAACGATTGGAGGAGTGCCTGCCCACAGGGTGAGACACTGAACAACAATACTGAACCCTCATTCCCCTTAGTACCTCACGAGACCATAATTACTGTTGAGTTTATTGGGCCGTCTTTCTTCAGAGGCACTTATCTCTTCTTTCTTCTTGTTACCTGTTCTCTCTCTCAGGATCTATGAGTGTAATAAAAGATGCAAATGTAACGCTCAGATGTGCACCAACCGGCTGGTGCAGCACGGCCTGCAGGTCCGTCTCCAACTCTTCAAGACCCAGAACAAAGGCTGGGGAATCCGATGTCTGGATGATGTAGCTAAAGGCTCATTTGTGTGCATCTATGCTGGTGAGGAAGCGTACTTTAAATTCAGGTGATGACTTTATTGCAAGAGGACTTAATTATTTGCCTTTTTTCCTGCCGCTTCACCAGGTAAAATCCTGACAGATGACTTTGCTGACAAAGAAGGTCTTGAGATGGGTGATGAGTATTTTGCTAACCTGGACCACATAGAGAGTGTGGAGAACTTTAAGGAGGGCTATGAGAGCGAGGCTCACTGTTCAGACAGCGAGGGAAGCGGCGTGGACGTATCCAGGATAAAAATCCAGCCCTCTGCTTTAGTGTCAGCTAACCCTGTGGGGCGACCAGCTAAGAAGAGTAAGTCTAAATCCAAACACGAGAGATCAAAGCGGCATTGATCTTCTTATTCTCCATATAATTTCTCACATTTCTTTTTTTCTTACAGCCCAAAGCTCGAGCTCGTCAGGCGACAGCAATGAGGATGAGGACAAAGAGTCTAAGAGTGAAGATGAAAGCGACAGTTCAGATGACACGTTTGTGAAGGACAGCTACTACAGCTCCAGCTCGGTGTGGAGGAGTTACACCACACGTGGGCAGGTCAAAGGCAACAAGGAAGGTGAGCCAGCTGCATCTTTGTAGTGTAACGGGTTTCACACCAAGGACAGTTCACATTAGATAGATGAGGAGTTTGTGTATGTGTGCTTCGTTATGAAGATTTGTCAGCGACTAAATGCTTTTTATGTTTTGGGTCTCTTTCTTAGAGATGGAGTAATCAACAGTGTTTTCTTCTCTTATGTTATTCTTATAATACATACACTATACTGGCAAAAGTATTCACTCTTCTGCCTTCACGCACACATGAGCTTGAGGGACGTCCAATACCTAATCTATAGGATTTAATATTTTAATGTTGTTTAATATGACGTAAGGCTTTAATGCGGCTGCTTGGGCCATGGAAACCCGTCCATAAAGCTCTCTACGAACTGTTCTTGAGCGAACCTGAAGGCCACATGAAGTTTGGAGGTCTGTAGTGACTGACTATGGAGAAAGTTGCAGACCTCTGTGGACTATGAACTTCAGCATTCGCTGACCCTGCTCTGTGTTGCTGTCATTCCCAATCACTTCCGCTTTGCTATAAATCCACTAACAAGCGACTGTGGAATATTTAGTAGCGAGAAAATTTCATGAGCGGACTTGTAAAGGTATCATCTTATCATGGTACCACGCTGGAATTCAGTGAGCTCAGGAGAGCGACCCACAAATATTCTTAGAAGCAGTCTGCATGCCTAGGTGTTTGATTTTATACATCTGTGGTCATGAAAGTGATTGGTGCACCTTACTTCAAAGATTTGGATGACTGTTTGAATACTTTTGGCAATATAGTGTATGTGAGTGTAGTTTTGGTTAAGTGGGAAGTGTCCCACACAGTGGGATTAAGGGACGACCTTTGTACGGATGGTATGAAACACATTTAAGCTTTTCGGCCTCACTTCTTGCAGTGTTTCCTCATTAATTCTGTCAGAAAGATTTCTGTGTTGTATTTTTACACTTGTCTCTCTCCTCCTCTGCCTCAGGGAGTCAAGATAGTAAAGATGGAATGAGCATCTCAGCCAGAGGAACAGATGATGAGAAGCCACCATCTATGCCAGAGGAGACGGGAAAAAGCAAAGTGGCTTCCTGGCTAACGAGCCAGGGGCTTAAAAAGGTTATTAAAGACAACGTAATGTTGGAAATATACAGAATACACAGAAATAAAGCTGTAATCCTACTTTCATCTCATGATCTTTTTCTTCATGAACATGTTGCGTGATTATCAATAACCCTTCCTTTTCTATTTTCTTCGCAGGAAACTGGAGATAACAAGAGGTTTGTTTGGATTTCACACTAACATGCTTACACTGGTGTTTAGACCGTGTTTGCTTTCACACGTTTGTGCTTGAGCTCATTTTGCTGGAAAGCATTTCTGTTGAGATGACTTTCTTTTTTTATCTCTTGCAGTCCAGTGAAGCCTGAAGTGGTGAAGAAGCAGGATGTGATGACTTTGTCTGACAGTGACGATGTTCAGACCATCAGCTCAGGATCCGATGACAACAAAGACAAAGAGAAAGCAACGCCAGGTAAAGAGTCGGTTGTCGGTTTCATTGTTTTTACTGGTCTTAACGCAGATCAGATGTAGCACTCTGATCTGTACAATGACAGTAAAGATTTATCTTATCTTAGCTTGAATTGCTTTTGTTTGTCATCACACTTATCGTAACTTTCCACTGGTTTTCTCTCTTCTTACATCTGGATCAGGTGTGACTAAAAAGCAGGTGGCTGTGAAATCTACTCGTGGCATCGCCCTGAAAAACAGCCACGGGATGATGGTGAAAACAGGCGTGCCTGGAGGCGGAGGGCCGGGAGGAGGTAAAGGAGGACAGCAGGGGCAGACGGGAGGAGGCGGAGACAACACTCCCACTAAAAATACCCGCCAGTTCTTTGATGGGGAAGAGTCCTGTTACATCATTGATGCCAAGTTGGAAGGAAACCTCGGACGTTATCTCAACGTATGAATCTGCTGCTGTGTGATCGTTTTATGTCACTCGAGCGCCGCTCTGACTACTTTCCTCTGATGTTGTCACCTCTGCTCTCTGTTTGTGTTACAGCACAGCTGCAGTCCGAACCTTTTCGTCCAGAATGTGTTTGTAGACACGCATGACTTGAGGTTTCCCTGGGTTGCCTTCTTTGCCAGCAAGTGAGTTTTGAAACAGAGGAAAAGATTATCCAAGATTTTCTGTACTTGAACATGCCTGCAAAACAGTAGAATTCTTGTCTTTACCCTTACAAATAAACTGACAGGAAGGTGTGTTTAAAGTTGAGTAAAGTTCAACATATGTGCCGTTTTATTTTAGGGGATTTCTCTCTTACAGGGCGAGAGGCCATCATCCATAACTATCTTGATGAGTGTTTTATTAATTATTAATATTATTTAATCATGTCTAACACTGAGACTGCACTACTTTGAATGTTTGCTTTCAATGATGCCGTGTTGTTTTCTGTGTGAATGCAACCTTAGGGTGGCGCTGCTGTGTCATGTTTAGGCCTGCCATTGGATCATACAGGAATAGTTTTACAGTTGCGGAAAGGTGTTCCTATGAGCAATGGACTGGATTTATGCCACCCGCCTAAACAGCACTTGTGGCTCAGTGTTTGCAGGGAAAGAGAGAGGCATTAGACTGGGAACTCTGTAACAAGCAGTCGACCACTCTCACTATTAGTTTCAAGGCTAGAACGTACAATGAAGACTCATCTGACTCATCTGGCCACTTCACCTTGCTCCCCTTTGCCCTTTGTAAGGTAAAAGGGCAGGTTGCTCTGCCCTTTTGCCCTTCAAAACAGCTTTAATTCTTCATGACAACGAGATGCTGGAGACATTCCTCAGAGATTCTGGTCCATATTGACATGATAGCATCACACAGTTTCTCTAATAGATCAATATCTAATGACTCAGTAGATCAGCAGTTTCTGAAACACTCAAACCAACACAGCTGGCAACAAGAACCGTGCCATGCTCAGCCTGAACATCAGCATGTTGTCTCAACTGTATCTACAAGCCTAAATGAATTGAGTTGCTGCCGTGTGATTGGCTGATTAGACATTTGCGTTAATGAATATGTACCTAACAACATCTTAACGTTTTGTTCTTGCACTGACATCACCGTTTGTGTCGTCGTGCAGGAGGATCCGGGCCGGCACAGAGCTGACCTGGGACTATAACTACGAGGTGGGCAGCGTGGAGGGTAAGGTCCTGCTCTGCTGCTGCGGCTCCACCGAGTGTCGAGGAAGACTGCTGTGATCCACAGGGACCTCCATTACCTGTAGTAAAACTAAGGAACCCTCTCAACAATGTACCCCAAGTTTTATTTGTTCTTTTTTTGGAGAGGTTTGAGTTTTGTTTTTGTTTTTTTCTTTCTTTTTAAATTCAAATTTTACATTTTATTACTACTGCCTTGATTTTATTTTTCCTCTACATCTCAATAAAATGTCCTCTCTGTGAAACTCACCAAAGGTCCTGAATTGAAACAAACCCTTTACAATAAAATAACTGTATTATGACCTTTTATTCGTTTTTAATAGTGTATTGATATTTTATTTAATCGAGCTTTAATATTTGTGTGCCTATTTCTCTTTAAATGTTACTTCAAGTGCTCAGAGTGACCAGCAAATCATACAAGTGTTGTCATTTCTCACAGCAGCACTGACCAACCACCTGTCTCAGAAGAATAAACAAACAACATTCATATCTCACAGTGGAGAGAATCAGCTCTGATGTAGATCGGAAGCTGTTATCTATCGGATTTTATCCGCTAATTAACTGATTTATCAAAAATTTGCTGAAATGTTTTACTATCCCACAGTTTTAAAGCGTCACACAGGATGCTTTTCTACCATCTGGTGAGTAAAAACCTGGTTAAAATCGATAGATGTACTTCACAGTGCTCCAACGGCTAATTAGGCCGTTTCATGTCAGCTAACATTATTGATAAGATGTTTTACAAATCGTTACGTTTAATAGGAACATGGGTATTTTAGGCTAGTTTTTAATCATGAATAAGCTTAAATCTGGGAAAAAATGTTGCCAATGTGCACAAACCCATGAAGTATACATTCAGACTCGCTGATGGTTACGTTTTATGTTCCAGTCTTCCTTTACCCAGAGACAGGGTGTTTAAGTACATTTTAAGTGGTTAAACATATTAATATTTTAGTCTATAAAAGCCTAACAGAAGCATGTTTCAGTCGACCCGTTAAAGTAATTAAATGTATGTACTTCCTCACAAGGAAAATAACCGGTGCACTGTGTGTTAGTTTTGGGGGGAGTTTATCAATTTTACATACATTTTACCAACATTTTTATGCATGTAAAACTCACATTCTGCCTCTGAGTCCATATGTATATTTAAATGTGTTTAAAAAAAAAAGATCGCACGGTGCAGGTGCAGCTGAGGTTAAGCAAACATAAGCATCAAGTTTAAAGTATTTGAAGCCTTGTTTATGAAAGACGCTAGCTTTGAAGATTGAGAGATCAAAGGCTACATAGAGCGTAAAATGAGGGCATTCCCATCTTTGTATTTATTCTTTTTATACTTTCAGACATTTTTAAAACCGTGAAAGAAAAATTATATAATGATCAAAGTCATTTCGATCAGTTTTTAGCTGAAAAGCAAATGAAACTGCATCTATTAAAGGGTAAAAAACTGGTAAATTGTTAATCTGTTAATCATTTTTCATACTTACTTACTTACGTACTTTTAAAAAAAGTACACATTTGCACATTTGTCCTAAGTACACTTAAGAATTAACTGACCTATGCTGTGTAAAATGAAAATAAAAACAACAATGGAGTGATTTGCAAATTTTATAACCCCCATATTTTACTCTCCGTAGAACATAGAAAACATATGAGATGTTTCGACTGAGACATTTTTAATCATGTAAAATATTAGCTCAGTTTGAATTTTTGTTAGCAACATATCTGGAAGATGCTGGGCTGGAGGGGGAGACAGGTGGAGGAACATTTTGCAACTAACTTAATTGGCAGCAGAGCAGAGTAACATAACTGAGCATTAAAACAGCATCTTGAATAGACAGATTCATCAATCTGGAAAAAAATGCATCTGCAAAATTGTGGAACAATTTCAGAGTAACATTTTGATGCATGACCATTAATCAATAGCCATGAGTATCATTCACAGAGAGTTGGAGAATGGCTGCAATCACAGAATTATAAGATGTTCATAAGGTTTGAAGAAGTCATTTGGATGAGTGATGAAACGTTTCTCCCACTGAAAACATTACGTCCACATGAATAGAATCAACTTTCTGGGATTTCAGAGTAATGTTTTTCAATGAAAATTGCAAAGTCTTTAAATAATTCATCATCTACAGTATATAAAATTTAAAAGATTCAGAGAATCTGGGGAAATCTCTGTGCACAAGGCGGGAACGGGCTGGAAATTAAAACTGGACGCTTGTGATCTTCTGGCCATCAGGCGGTGCTGCATGAAAAACAGATGTGAGTCTGCCAAAAACAAATCACTGCAGGGCTCAGAAACATTTCAGAGTTCAACACAGTTCAGTGTGCCAGCCACAAATTATTAAAAAACATTTATGGAGCGTCCTCTAGACTGAAGAGGAGAGGGACCATTCATATCAGTGCTCAGTTGAAAAGTCTGCATGTCTGATGGGAATGCTGCCATATGGCATATGTTGCTACCTATGGAGCAACATACGCTCCCATCTAGACGAGGCTTTTTTTCTGGGAAATCCTTGAATATTTCAGCAAGACAATGATAATGATAAGCCACATACTGCATCTATTCCAGCAGGATGACTTCATAGTAGAAGAGTTCAGGGATGGACTGGCCTCCCTGCAGACCAGACCTTTCACTGACTGAAAATATTTTGAATATCTTCAAACAAGAAATATGACAAAAGCGAAAATGCCAAAATGCAACAATGACCATCAAAGGGTGTCAAAACTATGAGAATCTATTGGTATTTTTAGCTGATACTTGCTAAGTATTTACTCTAAACAGAGTAAAAACAGAGTAAAAACTCAAGTTTTACTCTAAACTTAGCAAGTTTAGAGTAAAACTTGCTAAGTTTTACTCTAAAAATGGAGCACGACAGCGAGTGGTCGGGGAGGTGAATCGCGTGTTAATGGTACCATAAACTTTTCCCAACCACAGACTGTCTTTGGTTCTTTTCTGTCACAGTTTAAAAGGTTATACATTATTTATTCGTTCTTTAGCTTTTAATCCTGATTTCCATCTTCAGTAAAATAAAACATAAGTCGTCATTAATCCCCTGTGCCCATTTCAGGCTGGCAGCTACGAAAGGCATCAAGGTTCCCCGCCGAGATTTCCTGAAAGTCAACGTTAGAAGCACCTGGTAAGAAGTTATTTGAGTCATTTTCTCACATTTTTAGCTTGCTTGCATATTAAAATAAAGTTAATGCTCATCCAGCGATGACATCATAAACTACGTGCTGGAGCGGGTCGCACCACCTCGTCCAGGTCTGCCCCGACCCCGATTCTCCCTCTACCTGTCCTCCCAGCTTCAGTATGGTGTCGTTGTGGTCTACCACCGGCAGTGTGCTATTCTTCTGGGTAAGGAGGCATTTACACACTGAAGGAAGGAGAGACATAATTGATCCAGATGTTGATTCATTTGTTGTCCTTTCAGAGGAACTTCAGTCCATTGTGGGACAGCTGGTCAAACAGAGAACCTCACAGAAAATTGATATGGATGACCACAGCAGGTGAGAAATTATGCTCAGCATATTTACCTTCATGTTCAATCTCAAAGTAACAGCTGTTTCCTGGCACTGAGCTTCCCGTTGTTTTCCAGACCATCTCTGGTCCTGCCAGATGTCCTGACTCTGCTGGAGGAGACAGACGGACCTCCTGACCCTTTATTTGGAGTGATGCAGCTGCAGGATGCCATGCCCAGCCCCAGTACACTAATACAGGTTGCAACTAAACAGTAGCAGTTAATAAGTGAAAGTTGAGCTGTAAATCATCTTATTAGTTCATAAACCAAGAGTTCTCTGGCTGTATTGATTCTTAGATGAGTTGGGAGTATCTGAGAGAAGCTTCTCCTGAGCATCCTGAACTGATCAGTCCAGCTGCTGCACTGGAAAACGGTAGGATGTGTTAAAGTCGCCGAATTGAAAAAGTGTACTAGTTTTCTTTCCTTTTTATGTATGTATCAAGTCATACTAAAAAAATGACCTTAGCAGGTCTTAAAATCATTTAAATACAGCCTCAAATGAACGACACGTGTCACATTACACCTTGTCATAATCAATTTAACAAAAAGCCTAAATGTAGAAACATCGAGTGCAAAGGTGACATGATTCAGCAGCTTGTTGAACCACGTTTAGCAGCAACAGCTTGAAGAAATCACTTTCCCTGTGACTTTATCAGTCCCTCACGTTGTTGTGGAGGAATTTTGGCCCACTCCTCTTTACGAAGTAGTTCATGAAGGTTTGTGGGGATTTATTTGTGCACAGCTCTCTCAAGGTCCTTTACTTACTTACTTATACCTAAAACCCCTCCTAGGTATAGGCTGTTGCCAAGGGTTGGTCTTTCTTAAGGTCCATTTCTGTCAGATTGAGGTCTGTGTACAGATACACCAAAATAAGGAGCAGAAAGCTTTTTTTAATCACTATTGCATCTTATTTCATCTTTGGCACGGATATTGTTAATCAAATCAAGTTTATTTAGCAGTGCCTACTTATCTTCTTAATTCCTATAGAAGCAGGAACCTTTTTTTTTTTTTATTTTTTTTTTATAAATTTTATTTTCAGTCACAGCAGCATGTTAATAACAAAACATTGAACATAAAGTAGTTTGCTGTTCAGTATTTACAATACCCCAAAAGATAACAGAAATAGAAAAGGAAAACAAACAAACAAACCAAAGAAACCCCTACAAAACAACAAAAAACAAACAAACAACAACAAACAAATATAAAAATAAAATGTATAAGGGACATTCAGTGTACAGTTAACTATGATAGTGATATAGAGATATGGCATCTGGTCATGATAAGGTGGTCATTTTAAACGTTTCCATGTACATCAGGAATGGCTGCCATGCCTTAAGAAATTTGGTGGTTGAACCTGCCAGTGTATATCTCATCTTTTCTAAATGTAAAAACCTCATGAGCTCTGCAAGCCACTGTTCATGTGTGGGAGGAGCTTCCTGCTTCCATCTTAAAAGTATAAGGCGCCTTGCGATAAGTGAAGCAAAGGCAATAGAATTCGAATAGTATTTTGGCAAAGTGATGTCTTGAGGTATCACCCCAAAGATAGCCGTTAGAACAGAGGGATCATATTTAACGTTATATATCTCTGACAGAATGTTAAATATAGACACCCAATAGTTATGAAGATTGGGGCATGTCCAAAAGGTATGAAGGAGCGAACCTGTTTCTGCTTTACATCTGTTACACAGAGGGTCAGCTCCTGGATAGAACTTGGCTAACTTTTCCTTGGAGATATGTAATCGGTATAGGACCTTGAATTGAAGGAGCCCATGCCTGGCACATATCGAAGAAGAGTGTACCCTCCGGAGAAAAGATTGCCAGAGTTCATCTGTTATAGTCATCCCAAGGTCTTTCTCCCACTGTGCTTTAAGGATGGAGAGAGAAGGAGATTGAAGATCTAATAATATAGCATAGATTTCTTTAATCGCCCCTCTCTTATGAACGTTTATATTAATAATTTTATCCAAAGAAGTTTCCTCAGGTAGTTCCGGAAACGAAGGAAATCGACTCTTTACAAAGTGGCGAATTTGTAGATAGTGGAAAAAATGTTGCCGAGGAACATTAAACTGCTTCAGGAGCTGCGTGAATGAGGCAAAAATCCCATCTACAAAAAGGTCTTTGATATTTCTAAGGCCATTACTTTCCCATATTTTAAAGGCAGAATCCATCATGGAGGGTGGGAACATATGATTTGAGCAGATAGGTGCTTTAATTGACATTAAGTGTAACCCCAACCTTTTCCTACATTGCACCCAGATTCTGAGCGTGTCATACAACAAAGGGTTACGTTTATGGGTGTATAGTTCTAATGGGAGAGCTGAACTCAACAACGCTGATAGGCAAATTTTGCCACAATTGGATGACTCAATTTGGAGCCAAGCTGGAGTCTCTGTAGTAAAATTACTCATCCAGTACAGCATATTTCGAATATTTGCTGCCCAATAATAAGACTGAAAGTTTGGCAAGGCTAATCCACCCATTGGTCTAGTCCTCTGCATGAAATCTTTGCGAATTCGTGGACTTTTGCCATTTCAAATAAATGCAGAGATATGCTTATTCAGTGTTATAAAATACTTATTGGGTAAGTAGCATGGGATACATTGAAACAAATAAAGGAACTTGGGTAGTATGTTCATTTTGATAGAATTGATGCGGCCAATTAATGACAGTGGTAAATTGTTCCATCTCTGAAGATCTGTCTCAGTATTCTTAAGCAGCGGGACAAAGTTTCTTTCATAAAGACCTTTGTATGAGTGGGTAACCTTAACCCCCAGATAGGTCACATACCCTGATTTAACGTTAAATTGAAAATCTGAAAATGAAATCTTCCTGGCTATAGAGTTGACACAGAGAAGTTCACTTTTATGTAGGTTCAACTTGTAACCCGAAATATTACCAAAACATTCAAGAATGGCAAGAGCACGGGGAAGAGAGCATAAAGGCTCTGACATATACAGCAGGAGGTCGTCAGCATATAAGGATATTTTGTGCTCCTGGTCACCTCTGAAGATGCCCTTAATGCAACTGTCAGCCCGCAGTTTAATCGCCAATGGTTCAATTGATAATGCAAAAAGAAGAGGGGATAAGGGACAACCTTGTCTCGTACCACGGAGAAGTGGGAAATAACAAGAGAATAACGAATTTGTTCTAACACGTGCCATAGGTGAGGAGTAAAGTAACCGAATCCATGAAATGAAATTAGGGCCAAATCCAAATTTATGTAGAGTATAAAACAGATAATCCCACTCCACCCGGTCAAATGCCTTCTCAGCATCGAGTAATAAGGCAATTTCAGGGGTCGTAGTTGACTTGGTGTGTAATATGTTTAAAAACCTGTGCAGGTTGAAAAAACCATGCCTACCCTTCACAAAACCTGTCTGATCTGGAGAAACTAACAATGGTAGATATTGCTCTAGCCTGAGAGCAAGTGTTTTTGACAGTATTTTTAAATCTACATTTAAGAGTGATATAGGACGATATGATGAACACTCTAATGGATCCTTATTTGGCTTCAATAGGAGTGAGATGGTTGCTTGTCGAAGCGTTAGGGGAAGACATTTTGAAACCAATGACTCAATGAACATGTCCCGTAATAAAGGTGATAAACTGTCTTTAAAGGTCTTGAAAAATTCAACCGGATACCCATCCGGACCCGGGGATTTGCCATTCTGCATTGAGCTAATCGCCAATTTAATTTCTTCCACTGTAATTTGCTCTTCCAATTGGTCTCTGAATGCCGAGGTCAAAGTCGGAACTGTCATTCCATCTAAAAAAGCCTCAAACAATTCAGGCGTGTTTAAAGATTCAGAATCATAGAGACGAAGCAGGAACCTTTTGCACTTTAAGCAGATACACCTGCACTAGTTGTACAAATAATATCTGCTCACATGGCTTATTTTTCTGTAGAAATGTGTTCAGGGATGTGCAGCATGTGCACGTCCCTGCATGAGCTCACACTGCAAATCCAGGCAGAAGCGAGGAGCAGAAAGAAAACGACAGGTCAAAGCGGAGCAGAGCAGAGCGCCTTCAAACACTTAATTTGCAGAAAGCGATGCCTCAGAGTCAGGAAGGGTTGTGCAGCTGAATTTCACTCAGCAGAGGAGATCTCTTTAATTTAAACATGATTAGTCATAGCTTCCGCTGGCCTCTGTGGAGTTGATGCTGAAATAGTGACTTTTATATTAATGTGTATTCACGACTCTGTTTTCGCAGGTATAACTGTGTCTCCAGAGGCCATCACTCTGAGAGAGGCGGAGCCTGTTGGTATCCCCGTTACAGAGGTAGGGGAGTAAAAAGAAAACAGATCTTCAGTGTAATATCTCTGCTCATCATCTGCCTTATTTCACTGCTAGTTTGAGGGTGCAGAGCTGGTTGATGACCATCCAGATACTATTGACTTCCTGCTGGCACAAACAGATCACTTTCCAGAAGGTGTGTAGCAAAAAGCTTCTGTAATTTTGCATTTTCAAGAAAAAGAAAACGTAGAATGGGACATAACATAATCTATAATCTTTTCTAATAGGAGATTTGGAGATACCAGGAGAAAAGGTGGCAGCGGGGGAACAAGAAAAAGAGGTGGAACGGCAAGAACGAGAGGGCGACCTGGAGAAACACGGAGCAAAGGAGCTCACAGGATCCACTCTAGAGTAACTTAGAGACACTTAGGTAAACAGAAAATACCACGACAAACAAACAGTGATCCACTTACTGTGTTTTTACATGTGTCAGGTTGCAGCCCACTACTCTTTCCAGTGAGGAGGCTATTTTGTTGCCTCAGGAAGAGCCAGGCCTGCCCGCAGAGAAGCCCCCCTCAGACCAGCTCACCCCCGTCTCTGTGCCCGGCCTGCCTGCTCCGCCCTCTGCAGCAAAGGAACGTGAAAGGCGTCTAAGAAGTCTGGAGTTGGAGGTGCTGGCTTTTGTGGGTTTTACTTAAATGACAGAAATTTTTGTATCTTTACCCCTCCCACGCACACCAATCTGTAGATCCTGTGATGCTCTTATTACTGCCAGTACTATTTAAGAAGGTCAAACATGTAAGATTATATGTGCAGCTAGCAATGATAATAAATAATGAATCAAGTTTGTCCAGATTGACATGATAGCATCACTCAGTTGCTGCAGATTGATGGCTGCACATCCACAATGTGAATCTCCTGTTTCACCACATCCCACCGGTGCTCTGTTTGACTGAGATGTAAACCCACTGTCATGTTAAAAAAAAAGGTGATTTCAGCTTTGTTATCTTGCTGGAAGCAGGATGGGCATACAGTGGTTGTAAAGTAATGGACATAGCAGCAATACTGGCGTAGGCTGCGGTGTTTAGACAATGCTCAGGCTCTAAGGGGCCCAAAGCATGCAAAGAAAATATCTTCCACATTATATCACTACTTTTCTGACCATCCCTCTTTAAACCCTACGGATGGTTTTGTGGCAAAAACACCTAAATCTCTCTCTTCTTCCTCTTTCTGATGTTGAGATTGAACTTCAGCACGTCTTTTTGTTCATTATCTGTACCTACTTACCCAAACATGCTGAAATAGCTCAGTTGGGAGAGCTTTAGACTGAAGATCTAAAGGTCTTTGGTTCAATCCCGGGTTTCAGCAGTGGAGTGCTGTCTTTAGGCAGTCCCGACCTGGAATCATAAATGCTTCCAATTCTAAATATGCAAAGTTGCTTCCATTTGATTAGATGTTTGTGTTAATAAGAAGTTAAAGGGCTGTACTTAATAAAGTGGCTTGCGTATGATACTTTGCTGAGACTATATAGAGTCCATATTCACCAGCTGAAATCTTTGGAATCAGTTATTCAGATTACAGTTCTAGTTTTAAAGGGAAAATTACTGTTTTGCTTTGTTTAGGTCTTGAATAGGTATAGAAATGTCTTAAAACTGAGTGTGAAGCCTCCCTGAGAGTTTTCCATTCTGGTGGAAGATTAACACCAACTGGAGGAATATTTTGTAGGGTTGCTACCCCCACCCCCTTTTGAAAAATCTCCCTAACCCTCTTTTACTAAGTCGTAACATAAAAACAAGACATTAGCTACAACTTACAAATCTCTGGTCCCCTTTAGTCAATCTATTTCCCTCGCCCCCAGGATTTGGCTTCACCAGAGAAGAAGAAGAGGAAGAGGAGAAGGAGGCAGCTGATCTTCTTTGACCCGGTGACGCAGCTCTCCCAGGACGATCTGCAGCGACAGATCGACGACCCTTTGACCGAGACGAGGCGACCACTCCTCGCCCTGCTTTCCTTTCAAAGGATAATTCCTGCTGCTGATCTCTTCAACAAGCCCTGCACCTGTCAGTATCACAGCTGCCAAAAATAGAGCAAAGCATCCTCTCTTCACCCCAGAAACATCTGTTTAAATCTCACCCCCCTTTATACCTTACTCATTACTCAGATGGAAATCAGGTAGAGCTGTGCACTGTTGGTTTTCTAGTATGGCCATGGACTATGCTGCGAGCTCCTTTCTTTTCTAATTACCGGCTTCTAATAATCTAACTGCTAATATTTTTAATGCTGGCTCCTCTAAATTGTTGCAGTAAAAGCTTCACGTGGAACCTTGAATTCTATTTATTCCCCTCACTTCTTATATTCAGCGGCCGCTGCAGCTCTATTAATGGTGTGACTCAAGTAACCTTTTCAAAAATAAACCACGAAGCTATTTTCCCCTGCAGTCTTGCCTGAAGAGGTTCAGTTTCTATGGAGACAGAGTGCAACCATCACACCCCTCTCGGGCTCGGACCTGCAAGTTGGGGAGCGAGGCCCCGAATCCACTGATTCTGAAAGGGAGAGAGAGCGTGAGATGATCGAGGTTCCCGAAAGAGAGGTGTGGAAAAGCGTTTTGTTACGTGGGCAGTGATTGGCAGGGATGTTTGCAAAGGCTTTTAATGCAGGAGATGGAAAAACACCCACAGTTGTTAACTCATTACTTGTGTCTTTCGTGAAGCAGGTCCTCAGAGAAATGGCAGAAACAGAGATGCTTGATATTTCAGGTAAGATTATCAAAGATTATCACCGGTACGCAAAGATGGATGTAGATTCCAGTTCTAAAAACTAAAGCTAGCGATGATGTCATGACCAGCAGGGGGCAACACCATAAGTTGCACTATCCTGATATCTTAGTAAACACTTTCCTGAAGGGTTTAAGATCTCAAGCACTAATTTCAAGAGTTTTTCAAGGCAGTATGTTTTTATTATGAACCCTATTAGAATCAGTGAGCACAATTAATGCTTTAAGCCAGGCCTACCTTGCATGCTGCTACTGTGTGCAGTGTCATGAATTTTAAATCCCTCACCCAACCCACTCATTAATCACACATGAGTTCAACACACCACAAATTACAAACATTCAGTTACTCTCAGTTTTATTTAAAGCACCAGTTCACAACAAGCTACCCTACTTTGTTAAACAAATAAGCAAGAAACACCCACAATAATCAAATGACCCCCTATGAGCAAGCACTTGGCAACAGTGGGAAGGAAAAACTCCCTTTTAACAGGAAGAAACCTCCTGCAGAACCAGGCTCCAAGCCATCTGCCACGGTTAGTAATTAGCAAGGGGCTGAGGCTTCAACATGACCTGAATAACTACTGAGTGTCATAAAAATAGTTACGTCCATCTTTGTATACAGTCTTTGGATTAAAGGTAGAAATTCACAACACACAAAACAGAGCAGAAGCCAATTTTAGGTTTAAATTAGCAGGTGTGTGTGTCTTTTTTTTTTATTTTAGCTTAACTGGATGTAACATTTTGTCCTCAGTGTGTAAGCATTGCAAAATTTATTTGGCACAAGCTAAAACCTTCTGTGCATTCACATGGGGTGAGGCTGAGGTCAGAGGTCAGGTCAGGCGTGTAACACTAATGGCTTTTAAAATACGATAAGATGCATTCATTTTAATATGCATGTATACATCCAGCCCAGGGTGAACTGCCACTGGAGGGCAGTGACCAGAGAGAGGTGTCTCGAGAGATCTCCCCCTTATATCTATCCGAAGGGTAAGTAAGTATCAAAGAAGATCTCTGTGTATGTTGATGTGCAGGTGTGTGTCTGTGTGCGAGCAATCACACTCATGTGCACCCATCATTTGGCAGGTCCACTCTCTCCAGGTCTATTTCTACACTGAGGGACATCCCAGAGGTGTCGGACGAGTTGCCTGGGAGAGTAGCCGCGGAGTCACCTCGGTAATAACCAGCAGAAAAACAGAGACGACTCTCTCTTTAGTGTCTCCCGATGTTTGAGTTTGATTTGGAGACAGGGATGTGGTTTGTTTTTTGCCAGGTTGCTGCCAGAATTGGCCGAAGGTGAAGCAGAGCCTATGCTTTTTCAGTCCCTCTTGCCGCCCGAGGTCAACCGCAAAACTGTCAGCAATGTTTTTCAGTGGCTTCTGGGTAAGGAGGCACTTTCACTTATCATCGAACTGTCCTGTCACTCATGTTAAAATTGTATTAATGGTACAGCGCCAAGGCTGTGGCGGTCCCTGGCCCGTGACCTTCAGTTTATAAAGGTTGAAATAACAAACAGTGTCACTAGTGGAAGCTTGAGGAATGAACTGATGGACAAACATACTGGTGAATTGTGTACATTCATGGAAAAGTAATTTGCTTTAAAAACATGAGATCTTTTCTGTGCTTCAGTGACCGTTTATGTGTGTGTGTGTGTGTTGGTGGGTAGCATCTTTATCTGCCAGGAAGCTGCGCGTGGAGCAGGATGAGCCTTATGGTGACATCTTCATATTTCGTGGCTCCAACTATGAAGAAATACATCTGCCTTTGTAACATGGAAGCAGCGAAGCAGCGCTGAGCCTCCTGATCGGACTCGTCCCGTCTTAAAGCCAGACTGGAAACTTCGTGTTCAACAGCATCATAAATACAAAGCGGTGTTTTGTGAGAGATCATTTCACGAGAAGGGTTTAAAAAGCATTTTATGTAGCTTTTAATGCGATTAAGTGTTGTTTTTATAATTGTTCCTTAGTGCTACCAGGTTTATGAGATTTCTGATAAATATTTTAACAATTTTTATCGTTTTATCTGCAATCAAACAGAAGTGTTGTCGTTGTTGTTCTGTGCACTCAGTTGAACTGTGCTGTGTTCTGTTGAACTGCAAAATAAATGAGTTTTTGTGACCTCTGTGAGTTATTTCTGTGACGAAAACGGGCACCGCATGCACGCAACAAAGTATATGTAGCGTGCAGAGGAGGACGGGTGTGGAAAATCATACTGTCAGGGTTAAGGAGGTGCAAGGAGGAAAGGAAGTAAGTTGAGTGAAACTGGATCCACTCAGCCCCTGTGCCCACATCTTGATTCTGATCTGAAAACTTTCTCAGGGGGTTGTGACCAAAGTTTATTCTTAGCATCTGTCTCAGCTCGCCCTCCTCTCTGTCCGTCTGTTCCTCACTTTTTGTGTTTGTCTGCTTCAGCTGTCGTGTTCGCTTACTTTCAGTGTTTGCCTTTTACTTTTTCTCTATTCTCCCTAAGATATTCTTTCTTCTTTTGTCACTTTTGTGGTGAAGCTTCGGCATCGTGTCTTCCTTTCACTTCTGGTTTCAGCTGACAACACTGCAGGCTATTTTTTACTTTTTCACAACTCCTCGTCCTCCAGTTTGTTCCCGTGCTGCTACTTGACTATTTATCGTGCTGACTTTGACGCTTTTCCTCTCCACATCTCCTCATCGCCTTTTGTTCCTGCCGCTACCTCACCTGCATCTCGCCTTCACCTCCCGTGCAGCATCCCTCCATCCGCCTCTCTTCCACTCAGGCTCGTCTTTTCTCTGAGTAGATCTGCACTGCTGTGCAATGGGAAAGACAGAGCTGCATTCTCTGTTTAAGGGTTTTCTGGACTGTATTTGCCTCTGCCTTTCTGTGAGTATCTGCATTCTTTGAGCATGTTTTTGTGTCTCTTTCTAAGTCTGTGTGATTTACTTTTAACCAGCTGCACTATGTGTTGATCTCTTAAAGATCACCAGCTTTCTAACAATGAATGTGCAGATTGGTTGTGTTTATGTATGTCAGTGGCCCATGTCCTGCGCTAAGTGTCAGTTACGCACATGCTGAGCTTCTGATATTAATAACAGTCTCAGAATGTGGATGGAAATAGAGCCTCAGCTCCTCCAAAGAGAGTCATCTGGCATTTTCTTATGAGCCCCCTTTAGGGAAGGCTCAGGTCTTCGAGATCAACCTTAATGCATTAATCATGGCTGCATTAGGACAGCCTCAGCAGGAGGACGTACACAAAGCTGTGTGAGCTTCTGTAACCATGCAAGCTTGAGTGCACGGGTATGTCCAGCTGGTGACCTTTCTCCTTACAGACCCAGAGGTCAGATGTTACTTGGTGTGTTTTTAGGTGGGGTGTGACAGAAGCAGGTTGATGTTTTTTTGATCTTTTGCTCCACCTTGTCATGAATGTGGCTGACTTTGTTTGCAGAGAAGAAGCGACCGGGCTGCAAATGACAGTGAGAGGGACTCTCAAAATGGTCACCTGATCTACAAAAGTGGTGACGTCTTTGAAGACAGATGTAGGTTGCAGCACAGATGTAGGAAGAGTAAGCAGCCTCGTTACGGTGCTCCGTGATTAAGCTGATCTTTATCTGTCTTGCAGATGAGATAGTCGACACTTTAGGTGAGGGGACCTTTGGGAAAGTGGTTCAGTGTGTGGACCACAGCAGGTAGGTTTTTCATCAGGAGTTTCAAGTTGAATCAATGTGCAGTCTGTGTGTGGTTTTTTTTTTTTTTTTTTTTTTTAACTGTGTTTAAAAACAGAGGAGGAAATCAAATTGCATTGAAGATCATTAAGAACCAGGACAAATACAGAGAAGCAGCCAAATTGGAAATCAACGTCCTGGAGAAGATCAGTGAGAAGGATCCGCAAAACAAACAGTGAGTCTGTGATTGAAACGCTGTTACCCGTTTCACGTGCTTTATGTTTCACCCTCTGTTTCTCTTCCTCATCAGTAACTGCGTGCAGATGCTCAACTGGTTTAACTACTACGGCCATGTGTGCATCTCCTTTGAGCTGCTGTCTCTCAGCACATTTGACTTCTTGAAATCAAACAACTTCCTGCCGTATCCAATTAACCAGATCCGACACATGGCCCAGCAGATCTGCCACGCTGTCAGCTGTGAGTCCAATATGCATCATACAGAGTGTGCAGCACCACTTTCCCTTTTCTGCTGCACCTCTGCATCAATGCCAGGGATGAGACTAAGCAGATTAAACATGGCAAATTAGAGCAAGACGCAGGAGCAGTCAGGGCAGTGAGTGATTGATTTCATTCACGATGATTGATATCATTCAGTGATTAATTCTAGTCAATAACCGAATGCAATCATTTGCAAATCTCAGACAAGTCTGCTATTTATAATTTAGTCATATCAAATATTAATTTCATATTCAGTACAACCATTTGTTATGTAGCCATAACATGGTATCACTTGCGTGATATCATGCTGGCAAATTAACTTCAGAATGAGACAGGATGCTGTAAACCGCGGCCTACGATTCTCCAAAATAAAAGCAGAGCATGCACTCCTAAATATTTAAACATAAACAGCACAAAAGATGAACTGCAACCACAGATTTTATAGAAGATGGGTTCATCCACTGTGACTTCACACATTGGTTTAGATTAGTTTAATGCTACTTTTTTGGTCATTAAAATGTTTTTGTTTTTTGTTTTTTGGAGACAAGAGGTATCACATTTTTAGATGCACGTGCAATGCACAGATATTGCAAACTAAACCTGAAGCTGGGCTGTACCACACAGGATGTAATAATATTAAATTTCTCTATTAAAAAGCTTTTTTAAAAACTCAAATGCCACTTGGCTCCAGCTGCATGTGTTGGGAGACCTGCCAGTCAAAGCAGCAACATCCTTAACTCTAGTATCCAAGTGGATGAGTTATTACAAAAAGGTCAGCTCTATAGCGTTGTTATGAAAGTGGAAACTATCCACAGAAGCCAAAGGTTTTTTTGTAATGTAAACATGTGTTTTAACACATGGGGTCATGGGGATTGACTTGCTTTTGGAACTGGCCTCAAGTGGCCATTAGAGAAGCTGTAGTTTTTGGCAGCTTCACCTCGGGTTCAGTTTTCGGCCATGGAGGTTACTCCTCAGCTGGAACGCATCACACCATCAAAGAGTCCCTCTGCTTTAATTAAACCAACACTTCATCAGACAGAGTGGCTTCATTCGGGTTTCTGATATATAATCTTTGTAATATCTTATCTACTAACATTTAATTCGCTGCTGTAAATCTGTCACATCCAGCTGTCTACAATCAACCACATTTGAGGTGTGTCTGCTCATGATGAACTTCCTCATTTGAACTTCCCTCCCGTTTCCTCTGCAGTTCTCCATGACAACAACCTGACTCACACTGACCTGAAGCCTGAGAACATCCTCTTTGTCAACTCGGACTACTCCCTCATATACAACGCCGAGAAGGTCAGAAATGGCTGCAGGCGTGATGGCTGAGCGCTTCAGGGGATGGTAGAAAAAGCGGGGATTAATGATGGCAGAAAAATGCAGCTTTTCATTTGGGTGCAAATTTGTTTCAGCAGAAATCAGACACCCACATGTATGCTTTTTATAATCTCATATTTATCCAGGAAGGCTGCAGCTTGTTTGTTGACCTTTGCAGGAAAATATGTGGCAGCTCTGAGACATATTGCTGAATTTTTATTTATGTAAATCTCCACTTTTTCTTCGTTTTTCACAGCCACATAAAAAGACGACTAAATACACCCTTACTGCTTCCTGTTAAATCAGGATGTCCAAGCTTATTAAACTTTATGACGGCACCATGGCTTGGTTTGCATCTGAACAAATCACATGACTTCTGGACCAATGTCCTGTGAACAGACAAGATCAAAGTGGAGACACAGTGTTGCATTTAGCAAAAAAGGGAAAACAAGCTTGTTGACTTTCTTGGAATTAGTTAAATCCACCAAGCAGGGTTTTTTAAGGTTAACTGGGTTAATTGAGACGTCGTGAGACGTTGATTCAGTTAGTTGATTGAGATGTTTAATCTAATTAGTTTAATCCAGCCAAAAAAGAAGTGGGAGATTAAGGGGGTTTATCTGCTGGTGGGGCTGTGTCACGAAGGGCATCTGCTGTAAAACGCAACCAAATCAAACATGCAGAGCTACCAGCTACAGTGACCCCTTGTCCACATGGAAACAGCCGATAGTAACGTTTTTGTTGTTGCTGTTTTTCTAATCTGATAAACTCGTTCTTGTTTTGTCCTACCGTGCTGCAGTATTGTAAAATTGTTCATAACTTTTTATGTTATTTTAATCACATTAAGTCAAGCCTAATGCTCTTTATCATTTTTATCAAAGCATCATCAATAGCAGGAAAATACAAAGATTATACTTTAAATGAGCGAAGTTGGGAGGGTTTACAGTGTTCCCACCTGTCGCCCATTTAGAAGTGCAATGAAAGGCGGGTAAACGACACCACGGTGCGGCTCGTCGACTTCGGCAGCGCCACCTTTGACCACGAACACCACTCTGTCATCATCTCTACTCGTCACTACCGAGCCCCAGAGGTCATACTTGGTAAGAAATGTCATTTTAGGTCGGGGAGTATCCAGGACCTGCCCAGTCCAGTTGGTAACAAAGCTATTCCTTCTTCCACAGAGTTGGGTTGGAGTCAACCGTGTGATGTGTGGAGTATCGGCTGCATCCTGTTTGAATACTACAAAGGGTTCACACTCTTCCAGGTCACACATTCGACATAAAAGTAAGACGAACTTTGTCTTTTTATTTGTCATGGTCTTTACTTCCTCTTGTGTCCACTTACAGACTCATGACAACAAGGAGCATCTTGCTATGATAGAGAGAGTACAGGGACCGATTCCTCAGAGGATGATTCAGAGGAGCAGGTATCCCGCTTGTGCACCCTCTCATTGTCACAAACTCTGAAACACTTTGATCTGACGACTCTTCATTTTGATTCTCAGAAAGCAGAAGTATTTCCACCGTGGACATCTAGACTGGAACGAGTGCTCCAAAGCCGGACGCTACGTCAAATCCAAATGCAAGCCGTTAAGGGTGAGCCGTGGGCAGGCGGACCACAGATAAGCATTATCTGCTCCGTGCCCACCATTTGAATATAATGTCTCTCTCCTTGTTTTACAGGAATACTTGTCATCACACGGGAGAGAACACCACCATTTTTTCGATCTCCTAGAGAGGATGCTGGAGTACGAGCCCTCAAAGCGTATTTCTCTTTCCTCCGCTCTGTGCCATCCTTTCTTCCAGCCCCTCCATCATCCAGGAAGAAGTCAGGGGTGGAGGAACAGCTGTGACATGAGCAGATGACCTTTGGTAGACACTTAACCATATGTGGACCATATGGTGAGGGTGTTTGCAAGTTTATTTGTAATTTAAGGTTTAAAAATAAGAGGTTTAAGTTATTTGAGTTAAACACTGAAATGACAGCTAACAGTGAAAGAGAAAGTCTGGAAGCATCATTGTAAGCAGCTTCTCAGATAAAAGAAGTTTGAACAGTTACAGCTGATTGAGCTGGAAGAGAGAAAGGAGAAGCATCATCCTTTCAAGTAGGAAAAAAAAATTAATTTAGCAGACACGTTTGTCTAAAGGTGCTAGCAATTTTTTTCTGAGCATATTATTTTTATGTTTGTTTGCTTTTCTATGTTTCTTTTAAAATTGTCTTAAAATTGTTTACAAGCTTGTTAAGTATGGAAAGACTTGACAAATGCAACCTATGTGACATTATAAAAATCCAACAGTCTCAGCCTTAATGTATCCCAAAGAACAGAAGCATTTTTTTTGAGGTAATCAGTCTCTAGATATTATTTAGAATAAATGTGATTTTTTAAATTGTAATTTTCTAGTTTCTAGTTTTAATTATATATAACATTAAAAAAAGGAAACAATTGAAAAATATAAAAGTTATTTGCTTTTACTTTTTTATGCTGTACTTTTTATATTGGAGGAAAAAAAGATGAAGAAATGGCGCAGGTGCCAAACGTTAAACTACTAATGGAGAACTGACCTTAACAAGCAAATCAACTGAAGGAAATATTACATCGTAGGCTTGTGTGATAATCAGATTAGGGTGACCAGATGCCGTGTCTGAAAGTTTCATACCCAACTTAAAGAAAAATACAATAAATCAGACATGAGTCTAGCATGTAAAGGCCAACTAACTTAACCTGTTATGCAGTAGTCCTTATTTAACCCTGTATTCATGATTCATGTTCTTATATTAGCTATATCTTTAAAAAAAAAAAAAGATTTTTCTAGTCAATTATAACACACATGCACTGTGTCACTTCGTGCCATATTTCCCCATCTGTGAAATTGAAGTATAATTTTATCAAAAGAGACAAAAATTGTATTTCTCAGTATAAACTGCCAAATCATTTTCTTTGTGGTAGGTTCCATCAGATTAAACAAGCTGCTAACTCTTTGGTGACTTGTTGCTCTGATGGGACAGGCTAACCTCCAGTTAAATATAATAAAAAGCCTTCCCTGTGTTCTTTAAACTCAGGGAAGGGAAAAAACAAAAAACAAAACAGAGTTTAGGAAAGTGCAGTGTAAATGTGGGACTTCTGTATGTGGGAGATGTCATAAAACTGCTGCAGAGTCCCACAAAAAAAGGGACATCTGGTCACCCTAGCAAAAACACTGAAGTTTGGAAACAGGTGATCTAGTAATGGTTATAACAAACACAACAGACGTTGTCTTCATGCTAATAAAAGAAACATGTTCTAAAATTGGACATTTTAAAGGGAAAAAATAAAATGTATTCAGATATGTGTCTAACATTTGGAGGACATGTTGTATTTAAAAGCTGAAGATGTATGATCCTTTCAGTTTTGTGCTTGCAGTCACTTTATGGCAATTTGGATGTTTTCTGTAATAAATTTTGCATAAAATAGCACCTGCAGTCATTGAATTAATTCAGTTTTTCATGTTTTTCTTGCAACCTTTCAGTTCATCACTCATACATTCACACACGACTGACTCTCAGCCCTCCTCTGGCATCTTGATTGAGTGCAGCTGAGCAGAGAGCATGGTCACTCTGCTGAGCGCGAGCGTGTACTCGCCAGTTTCCCCTCTTCAGCCTTTGCAGTGCTGAAAGCGAGTGCAGGAGGCAGGATGCATGACACCCACTCACTGGCAGTGAATGCATATTTCGGTGTTCTACTGTCACACGGGTGCAACGCGACATCACGCGGACTTTGAACCAGGAAGCTGGAGGTTAAAGATCAGCTGGCGTCCGATCCGACTGTCCCAGACAGTTTTCACATGCACTTCCATTTGGTAATTTCTGTAGAAGTTCAGGGTTCCAGTGCAATAATGCATAAAAATCACTTTAGATATCAAGATGCAGCAACACGCACGCACACACACACGCACACACGCACACACGCATGCACGCACGCACACACACACCTTATCATTTAAAATAAGAAACATGACAGATGCATCACTTCTTTATAAGATTGTGCAACATAGGGAAAGACCTTTACAAAAGCTCTACAACTCTCTTCTCTCAGAACAATGTTTTTTTTCCACAAATATTCAGTTTTGCAGTTGTACTTCAAATATATTGTTAATAAATAATGCTATAAACATGACTCTCGTACCGGCTACCTTTAAAATGAGACTATTCACTGTAAAACATTTTCAGTGACTTTATTCAGCCTTCTTAAAGACTTGCTTTGCTGCGACGCCTTGAACTCTCATTTCCTGCAGAGAAGAGACGGAGAAGAAGAGGGAAAAAGAACATGAGGTGAGAGGGTGTAAATGAATGGTGAGAAGCAACAAGAACATTTGGGATTCTGTCCAGAACACCCCCCTCACCAGCTCATGCTTTGACCTCATAATCCGTCTTCCACTCTTTCACCATCTATTCATCAGGTCTTTTCAGCCCGCTTCCACTTTCCTCCTCCACCTCTTCATTAGTCCCTCACTGTTCCCTTTGTGTAACCTCTGAAACCGTCGCTGGTATTCCCCAGCATATTGAGTTTAGCATCGGCAACACTTTCTCTAAATTTGTGCGAGCTTTTTAGTGGGAGAATGCTGACCGTTTGAAAACGTAACCAGCAATGAAAGATAAGCTATGAGTTTTAACTGTTCTAGAACAAATGTGCCTCTGAGCTTCTGTAGCACTTGTGCATTCAGTTTAGGTGATTTCCCCTTTTAGGCACATACAAACTCCACAGACCTCTTAATAAAAACCTTTTCTCACAAAGACGGTAACAGAATTAGCCAATGAATAACTTCTAAAACTTGCCTTATTTGCATACCCTCCCTCATTTAGCATATCAATTTCTCCATCACTTCCCTTTAAGCTTTCATTTTCCTTCTTTCCTCTTCCTTGCTTTCTCTCTGCACTGGCCTCTTGTTCCCCTCGTACATCCTTACCAAATGCAGCTTGTCGCCCTCCAGCCAGTGCGTCCAGCCTCGTCCCTCTTTCTCGCCTCGCTGTACGCAAACCAGCTTGTCTCCATTCCAATCTACTGTAGTCTGTGTAACCACAGAGATGGTGTTAGTGTGAGACATTAGCATGTAAAGTAGCCCACTCAACACTCAGCCACACAAAGAGACAAGAAGCTTTATGCAGCGCAAAAAGGGGGGGACTAATACAGTGATGCGTGAGAGGTCATGGAGCCTTTAAAATATACTTAATTTGTTCAAAGATGTGACCAAAAACATCAGATTTTTGATATTTGTTTAAAAATTACATGAATATTAGTTGACCTGATAAAAAAAATTATCCAATATTATAATATCTCTAAACGTAAGAGCTCATCAACCTTTGCATCTTTTGTATCATGTGACACCCTGTAGACAGCAATAACTAAAAAAAGAACATTTAAAGATAAAAGTTTGGGCTTTGACTTTCCAAAACATTATCTTTAACATCACTTTGGTGGAACAACTTGTGAGTTTGGGGTGATGTTTTTGTTTTATGATCCATTTCCTCCTGAGATTTAATCCACGGACAGGGGTCCTGTCACCTCCTTGAGACTTTTCTGGTGCGATTCAGAATTCATTGGTTCATCAAGTTGTTTAAGACTAAATGCACAAAAAAATATCCAAAACATAACGCCACCATCGCCATTTCCTTTGTCCAAACACAAGACTTCTTATTTCATACTAAAAAGTTCTACTTCAGCATCATCTATACATGAATTCAAGCCTTCATGTATAGATGCCTGCCTTCTGGTTTCCCAGTGAGATCTTTAGCAATCTGCAGGTCGAGTTTGCGCTGCTACGATGGACTCTATCGCCGTTTAATGTTCTGCTGATGTTAGACTCAGTAACCTGAACACTGTCACTGTTGTCGAGACAAACTCTTTAAGGATGGTTTTATAACCTCTCCAGACTGATGAGCATCAGTAAATCAATAAATCAAATCAGTACAACAGAGGAACCTCCTCTGTTTGGGCCATGACACACTTCCCACTTCTGAAAACTCGAGCATTTTACAAGCAAAGTGGTAAAAGCCACAATAACACGAGTCCTGGCTGGCAAATGTGCACAAATCCCGCCTCAGGGTCACATTACATTTTAAACATTTCACCAAATGCTTTAAAAGTTCTTCATCATAAGGAGGGCAATCCCGGGCACGACCAACACATGTGTGTCAGATCTGCTGTCTGGACTTTCACCGAGGACATTTCGGGTCAACATTGGGATAAATCCTTACTAATCTAGCATTAGTTAAGTGAACACTTTGCACCAGCAAAGACAGATGATTAGCGCACCAAGTTTAGGACAGAGTTCCAGGGCTCATCAGTTAAAGTTATCCCCAAGTCAGTGTCCCAGTCTCAGACAGTCAGTGGAGCACGGATTAAGGTTACTGATAAGTTCATAAATCTGGGATATGAGTCCTCTCTGTTTAGCATTCAGCTGAAGAATATCATCATAGCCCATCATTGAATACTTGGGAAGGAGCTGAATGTTTCTTATTCTGGGTTTTTAAACAACAACGAGTGGTTATGGAATAATCCCAGCGGGAAGTGTACAGACTTTACTCAAGTACCCAACCTTCAAAGCAAACTTTGGAAAAAACACAACACACACCTGACAGGTACGGCCATCCACTATCCTCAGGTCCTCAGTAAATTCTTTTCCAATATTAAAATCCATGCTGAAATTCTTGAAGGTAGTGATTGTGTTGATTTTCATGGCTCCTGTCTCTGGGTCATGGATGATCTCTTTAGTGGGCTTCAACATACACACGATCTTCCTCAAAGCAACATTAACATCTGGGAGAAAAGAGGGAAAGATTTTGTAAGCCACACTTATGGGGGGATCTTTTCTACCTCAGACACTGCAGGTAGAGTGAACACACACTTGTAAGTGGGTCAAAGGTGGTGATTTCATTACACTAATGTGCTGCTGGAAATGTAGACAGTCCACATCACTAAATCAGACACTGGAGATTATAAATCAGTCAACATATAAACAATTATTTAAAGATAAACGCATGAAAGATGAATGTTAAATTAGAGGGTTTTACCCATTAAACATTTGATGGTAATAATACTATAAAATATGCTGCATAAAGACTGGTACCTAAACCTGTCAGGTAGGCGTCCACATTCTCCTGCTCCACCATATGATAGGTGCCGGAGTAATTAGGTTTAGTCATTTTTTCCTTAAGAAACTCCAGAAATTCCTGCTTTGCCTTGTTCTGGTTTTTCCTCCAGTCCCGTCTGGATCCCACGGATCAGCTGCCGACCCACAAGTCTGAACCAAGATTAGTGTACAACCACTTGTGCGTAAATTATAAGCCCTGGCAAATACCTGTTCCAATCGAAACACAAATACAGAGTAATCTAAAGAGATTCTATGTGAATACATAGTAATAATTTACACACACGCTAAACTTCACAAATCTGCTGTTTTAGCTTTTTATTTCCAACTTCCAGCACGCACAAATGTCTACAAATACTTGTGATGTTCTTTTCGCTCACTTACAGGTCGTTAAATAGCCGTGCACGAATCGCCTGTTGATCGCAGAAGTCTAATCATCACTTCTGCGGTGAACCTTTGTACAGCTGACGACGTAAGCTACGTAACTGACCGACGTAGTTGCCAGCTTTTGCGTGGTGTTCCCTGTAATTACCTTATAGTCTGTCCCGGTGTTTTATATGCGATGTCAGCCACGATGGAAACAAATTAAATGCCGGGGCTTTCCCCCTCTTGGGTCCCCACTCTTTGTAGTGGTCAGTTGCTTTTTTGTCCCCCTGGGGCTAATTTTTGTCCCTCGCCACCCCTCCCCCGGCCCCCTTCACACATATTTCATCACATCCATACTGATTGCCGAAACTATCTCCCTAACATCTCCATCCATCCTTTTTCTTCCACTTATCCAATTCAAGGTTTGTGGGTCTTTATACTGAGGTGATGATGATGATTATTATTCTCGGTAATAAATTCAAAAACTGCGGCGAACAGGTAGCCGGAAAAGCATAGCAGGGATCCACAGTCCAATCACAGCAGCTGCCAGCTCCTTCGACGCCACCTGTAGTTACATTTCCAGTAAGCTGGTGCACGTCTGGTGACGTCGTAGGATTCGGGGGAAGGGGTTACAACGTCCCTACACATAAGTATAAATCCCCGGTGACACGCACAGATCCCGTCACATGTGCACGTGGATTTTGGAGACAATTTTTAAGCTGCCAAATGTAAGCTGCTTTCAAGTGAGGGTGGAGAACTGGGACATCTGAGCTTCATGTGTTTTTCATATATCATCCCTCGACTAGAAAACGAGTAATAGCCTGTGAAAGTTAATATATGGTTTAATTAACCTGCACTACACGCTGGATGTTCTTCTGTTGTAAAACGGTCAGTTAGAGTTCCTTCTCTGAAGCGAGTATAGGATATCTCTTGCTCATTTTTAAATATAGATTTAATCCAAGTGATGTAGAATGACTACATCTAGGCTCCTATATGGCGTCTGGAATCTTAAATTGGGGAATTCCAGGGAAAGCCCAAATGCCCCAGTTTTCTGTTAGTACGTGAATGCTGCTTACATTTGTGGATCTGGGTAGAAGCTGGCAGCCCGAAGAGTCTCAAACCTCCACGTGCACATGTGACGTGATCTATAAATTTCCCCGTATCAGTCTAGGTGTGCGTAAACACTCGTCTAGTCATCTAAATGAGGCTCAGTTCACCCGATGCCACATCAGCCTTTGTCACCATAAGGAGAAAAACCGAGAACCTCACTGCTTTTTATATAGGTGGGAGTCACCAAACACCCCAAGATACGATATCATTGACATTTATAACATGTTGCCATATACCGTGTATTGCAATAACATATTTAAAGGCTCCATCACCTTATTGTTAAACTGCAAATTATGTCCTCAGAGTTAAACTTTGTCATCGTCTCTTTATCAAATAAGATAGTTATCTCACTTCACTTTTTTGTTTCCAAGCATGCCAGCACTGTTACTAAAACCTGCCATAAGAGGGAGTCAGTTTGCTATCAGTCTGCGATTGAATGGGGTCAAGTTGGCAATTACATGTAATTTGTTTCTGATAATACAGTAATAATAATGGGAAACCATTTAGTTGACCCTCAGACTAGTCTACTTCTGCCTGAGGTTTCTTTTACTGAAATTCAAGTTAGTCCTCACTGTTGCTAAGTGTTGCTAAGATCTGATTGTTGGGGTTTTCTCTGTATTATTGTAGGGTCTTTGGCTTACAATGTAAAATGCTTGGAGGTGATTGGAGTCGTGATTTGGCATTATATAAATAAATCTGAATTGAATAGTCACCACAAGTTGCAACAGTAATGTAAAAAAAATAATTAATACAAACACCAGGCAGCCAATATTTATTTATTTATTTTGGTTGATTGAAGGAGGTCGCCGTTCTATTTTTCCTCCTGTGACTGAGCCATTAGCTTGCTCTGAATTAGGAATTAGGTTTTGTCAAGCTGCTTGTGTCCAGTGTGGGATGGTTTGTTGTTTGAGTTAATTTAATGTAAGTTTACTCAGCTAACGTTGTCTCAGGATGGTGCTGCATGAGATTTTTCATTGTATTCCGAGAGTATTTTAATTTATTAAAATATCCAAATTCGGTGTTCCTGTATAGCTACATGCAAATATCGCAGTACTACGCTTGATTTTTGTCTCAAGCACTTGTTTTTCCAAACACTTCCTTGTTTCCAAAGTGGTCGCCACAGTATCCTCGGGATCAGAACCAGAAGTAAACTAGCTTGTGTCGCCTTCTGCTCTCAGGATCTTTTGCATGTTAACAACCACACCACTGAGGGTAAAAGTTAGAATTAGGGTTAAGTTGCAGTAAGGGTCAGAGGCATTCACCTGTGATGGTGAAGGTTAGGGTGGCGTGCTAAGTTATAATGTCAACCAGTGTGTATAAGTGTGTGAGAGAGCTTTTCATGGAAGTCACTCCCCAAAAAGCAAAAAGAGCCACTTAAGGGATTTTCAGGGAGATCAGTGTCCAACATGTGACAAAACAACACTGGCATACACGTGAACACACACACACACACACACACACACACACACACACACACACACACACACACACACACACACACACACACACACAGTTCACAGGAGATAAATTTTACATTATTATATCAATTTTGTCTTCCTAATGAGAAAGCTGGAGAATATAACCATGGAAATGTTCAGTAATGTTTCTGTTCATGAATTGAAGTATGAATTGAATACTGGCTGACACAGGACCACCTCGAGCTATCTCGATTCAGTAGTAAAAGGCAAAACTTTGGACTAGTAAACAGATCTCAGGTCTGCATGAGCTTTGGGGTAGGGGGCGTGGTTTCTCTCTGTGATCTTGTTAAAGTATTAAAGCTTCCTCACCTGTTAGAAATTAAAGTGCTCTGGGCACCAGAGGAGGAAGAGTAAGGGGAGAGGGATGTGGAAATGAGTGAGGGACTTCAAACAGGTTGGTTGAAGTGTGTATATGGGCTCTCTGTGCCAAGTAGGGCATTAGAGTAGGTCAGAGAGCATAAAACTCACTGTGGAGTCGTTCCAAGACATTCAAACAAGTGTGCCAAAAATAAGAAATCAGGAGAACAGCTGGGCCACATTTCTGAAAAAAAAAAGGACACATGGAGATCTAAGTAACCCCATTTTACATTCAACATAGTTATATTTAATAAATAATGTATCGTGGTGTTGTAAGCAGTGTGTTATAATGTATTTTTAGAAACTGGAGACAAATGATAACATTTAAAGCCATGTTCAAACTCTTTTTTCCTCCTGTTAGTAGTAATGATAGTTATTGGTAAAAATATTTTGCTAACTGTAGTTGGTGGAAATGAAATGAATTAAACACAGCATCAATTCAGGAAGCAGAAAAGTCAGGCCTAATTTACTGTCTCATGGAAGAGAATTAGGCTGTTTATAAGCTCCTTCTTTTCATTCTGTGTCCAGCATAATTAATACCTGTTGCCACTGAAGGGGAGACTTGCTGCTGCTCTCTGTGTACTCATATGGAAGTGCAGGGAAGTCCCAGAGCAGCCATACAAGACATTGAGCCAGTGACTCACCCTCAGCATCTAATTCTGGGTCAGGCTGACCTGCTATCACTTTCAGATGTCTCTCTCTTCCTCTTTCCCTTTCTCCTTTTCTCTGTAGGGATGTAGTTGTTGAAAGAGGTGTGTTGGGGTCAAAGCAGAGCCTCACCAGCTGCAGCCAGTTCTTTAAATGAGACCGCTACATATCCTCAGAACTGATGTTTCCACTCAGGTTGGTGTTTCTGTGACCATGTCTCTTGTTACTTTTGCTAAATGTTTGGATAGATTCTCTGAGCCATCCTGCCTTTAGTGTTTTGCAGTCTCCTCTGCTCTGGCTTCAGTGTCTTTCTCAGCAGTCAGCACATTAACCTCTCCCTCGCATCTTCAGGCTCTCAGCCATCAGCTCAGCCTCCACATCTGGCTTTGTTCTTGCCTGCTGGCAACCCCTGGCCCTCTGCCCTTCCATCAGAGATTTATAATTAATCAGTTTGGCCCATCCCCTGCCTCATGGTCTGTGTTTGCACATGGTTTGTAGGTCACCATAACAACACTGATAAATGCACAGACCAGTCACTTAACATGGTGTTGCAATCATTCCCCAGAGATTTTGGTTCATATTGACGTGGTAACATTGTCTTGCTGTACAATGCACATTGAGATCCAATGACTTTGGATACCATTGGAGTAAAGTGCAGCAACAGACACAAACAGAAATGCTGAAACAGCTCATTTGGAAGAACGTTAGGTCCCTGGTTCAATCTCACGTTTCAGCAGTGGGAGGATAACTTTATGCAAACGCTCCCCCTTGACTTAATAAAGGATTGTGTTTCCATTTGTACTGAGATGCTTTTATGTGATTGGCAATTAGATATCTACCTTAATTAGCAGTTGAATGGGGGTATTTAATAAAATATTTGCTAAATATGTGATACTGTGACTAGCTAGAATTGCTATTGTTTTTCTCTGTGTGTATTTCAGTGTTGTATCTCCCATTAAAAGACTGTGTCTACATACCTAAATGTACTGAGGTGCAGCCACGTGACTGGCTGCTTAGATATTTGTGTTAACGAGTTGTTTTTACAGGAGTGCCTAATACACCTGTGACAATCCTAATAGCAAACCATCCTCTTTGTCTGTAGTGATCCTAAGTGAAACTGAACAGAGTGAAACTGAACAGAGAGGAAAGAAATGACCCGGTGAAGGTTGTTTTTTTAGGTTTTGTTTTGTACACTCATGCCCTCTGCCTCACTCAGATAATATTTCTGCTGGGAAGCTGTCTTTAAGTAATTTGATTGCATGTACATTTTCCATGTAATTTGTTACATAAGTAGACGGTAAAATGTTACATTTACTGGAATCTAGTTTGGTTTGGTATACCGATCACATTTCCCCTAATGGTTAATTATCTACATAAATAACCCTTTGATTTTATATTATGTTGTGTTTTATTCAAGATTCTTGCTTCAATTTTTAATGAGGGTGAGAAATCCTTTTTTGAGTGCATATATTTAAAAAAAGAAGAAAGAAATCAGGAGTAATGTATTACACTGCAACTTTTAAAACTGTGTTTGTGGATAAAAAAGTCTACGATGCAGGAAACTATGTTCTCCCTTTAAACAAACTTCAGTACTGATTGTTTGGTGGAGAGACTGAGGGAGACCGGAGGGTGACCCCACTCTGTCCCCTCTTTTCTGACAGTTTGCACAGTTGCACAGTCCAGCTGTCAGTACGTTTCTGATCTCCCACTGACTCAAATACTTCTCTTTAAGGTCGGACTCTCTCCATCCAAGTTTCGTTTCTTCTTTCCCCATCTTTGGTCATCTTTAATCCACGAATGTTTAGTGAAATAAATACCAACAGCATTCTTGTAAGAAAAAAAAACTGTCGCTGTTGCATTTATTCTCCCATTTTCTAAACTATGAAAACAACATAGATTAAATGGAGCTACGCAGGAGGACAAATGAGTCTATAAATATATGAACTTACTGTAAATGCATGGGTGTGTCACTCAATATCACGTCTAAAGCTTCACCCCTGACACGTGACTCATCAGGTGCATTCCCTGCCACGGCTAACGAGATTCCCCTCATTAAGTCCCTTAGGTAGTAATCTGTGTGGCAGAGTTGGGGGTAGTGAAATGTGAAAACGATTCTGTAGGAGGGAAAGAGGGAAGGAGAGACTGAAACCTCGATGGAAAACAGTGATTTTGTCCTGTGAAGGCCAGGAAGTTGCAGGCTTAATATCTCGTGGACAGTCTACTGTTTTTTATTCTTGTTTTCCCCACTTTTTTAAAATCTTTAGGGATTGGCTGGTGGTGGTGAAGGCCATCTGGCTGGGTGCTTTATCTGGATTTTATGGTGTGAGCCTTAGGCCAACTGTGGCCACCTGCATGGGTAAGATAACCGTGAACAGGAACAGCATGGTAAACCAAGTTTGTGTGTAAATCAGTGGTAATAGACCCTGAAAATTAGCCTGTTCAGCATGTTAGTTTGGCATTTTCATGTTTTGTCATCACGTAGTTTCCGTTTTTCTGCTTTACTGCCCTCTTTAACCTCATCTAGATGATGAACTCTCCATCAGTGTGTTTAACCTTTCTGAGAGTCTGAGCCTTGTCTGACTGCCGTCCTTGTCCTTGGCAGGAGTTATTGCTGCGAGATGTCAGACTGCGTGTCCTGATTTTCTCGTGTCAGTGCAACACAACATGAGGGAAGGCAAAAGCCACCGTAAATTCACCTGTCATCTGACGAGGAAATAGGGGTGTGTGTGCGGTACATCATGGAGTCTGTGGTGAGATTAAAAAATTCCCTGAGCATGCCCATCAGGAAGCTGACCAGCTGTGTGTCGGAGGTGAGGGGGAAGAAGCTGTGTGCTAAACATAGGAACAAGAGGGGGAGAGGCAGCGGGAGTCGAGGAGGATGCGTCAAGTTGGGCAAAACGTCTCCCCCCCGAGCTGCATATCCCAAAGATCTGTCTATCATTTGCTCGTACCAGACAGAGCTGGAGAAGGAGAGGCAAGTAATGCTCTGTATGTGATGTAGAAACCGTCATGCAGGGGTGAAGGAAGTATTCATATACTTTAAGTAAAAGTAGCAACAGGTGCTTTTGTAAACATGAAGTGTTACAAGTAGCACTCTTACAGTGAAAATGTTGCTTAAAAATCACAATTCATAGTTTTGGAATCTAAATGAGAAATTATTATCGAGAAGAAATAAAAAATGAAAACAATGAAACGATTCACAAACTGGCACAAGGAAGGAGCCCACACAAGAATTTCTATTCAATAAAAGAGAAATTATGAAACATAAACAGACAAAGCACAAATAGCAAACAATGCTGATGCCACATCATGTGCAAGAGAGAGCGTGTGGCCCTGAGTAGTTCATCTGGGGCATGATGTGCCTCATCAGGCATCATTAGCGGATCGACCGCCCATATCAGCCAATTTCTGTGTAGTGTAACCACAAACTGCCTCCAAGACAGTGGGAGGGGCGTCAGAAATGGAAACCACATGTACCACAAAGCTGCACAAGCACCTGAGTAGTATCATTATTTTGTGCCATTACAAATAACAGGCAGGGTTGCTTTTTGGATGCATAATATGAACAGGCGCTTTATCATTTCCAGGTGAAAATGGAAAAAAGACTCTAAACACACATGAAATCAAGTTTTGCCTGAGTTACATGTAATTCATCTGCAAACTGAAATCAATCCCCTCAGTTCAATTCCTCACTGTGCTCTCATTACAGGAGGCAGCTGAGATGAACGAAGGCGTTAACTGTTGTCACCTGTGCAGAGAGATTTTTATTTTTTGCCTGCGATATCTGAGCTGTATTTATGTTTGTCTGCTGTGTTGACAGAAAGCTGCGGGAAGCCACGAAGGCCCAGAAGAATGCAGAGAGAGCAGCGATGAGAGCTCATTTCAGGAGAAAATATCAGCTGTCTGAGGTCTGTGTTTGGAAGAAAATAACAATATTTATCCTCTAGTTTTGTGTAAATTGGACAGTTTCCCCCTTATACACGGTACTGTTTTTTTTTAATTTCTTTAACAGAGTTGAATTGAGTTCTCAGACACCAGTTTTAATTTTCTTCAAAATATAACATTTTTCCAACTTCACTGAATTAATTTAGATAAAATGTCAAATAACCACAAAAATGTACTGCGTAATTCTTCTGAATTTAGGATTCAGGGTTCAGCAACCAAAAAATTCTTACCAGTTCAAAATGAAACTTGCTGTGTCAAAGAAAATGAGAAGATAGAGAGAAGATGAGAAGTAAATACTTTTTATCAAGTATTTACTTGATAAATACCCTCAGGGAAAAAAAACTGGACACAAATCATGAAAGGAAAAAAAGGGCAGCACGGTGTGGTGGTGGTTATCGCAGTCAGAAGGCCTCCTCAGATTTGAATCCTGACTTTCTAGTCCAGTCTGGTCTTTCTGTGTGGAGTTTGCATGTTCTCATGTCTGTGTGGGTTCTCTCTGGGTACTTTAGCATCCTCCCACAGTCCAAAAACATGCATGGGGTTAGGTTAATTGATTCTAAGTTGGCTGTAGGTATGAGCGTGAAATTGTTATCAATTTCCCTGTCATGCCCAAATTCACACCTGCGACCAGTTCTGACTCACCTGTTAACCTAACACAAACGGCTGGAAGCTGGAGTATCCAGAGAGAAACTATGTATGTACAGAATGTGAAAACTCCACACAGGGCCCCAGCTGGCTGGTGGCTTTGAACCCTGCAGCCACTGTGCATTATGAAATTTCATCATTAAACATCATGTTAATGTCTGTAGCTCAGTAGTTATAAATTTATCTCAATGCAGTTTCTGTTTTTCCTCCTTTCCTTTTTACACTTCTCCAACAACAAGATGTAGCGCATCTTGATGCAATTATGGTTATACTGCATAAAAAAACTCAAACTGTTATCACTTCAGATGTGTTTGCAGCCTTTGCAGAGGTACAGCCAACCCCCAACAATACAATAGTAGGCCTACTCTTTACAGGCGTTATCCATGTGTGCCAACTTGTATGTTACTGCAACATAAGAGATGTAGAGCTATTTATTCATTTTTATTTTTGCAGCACGTTCAACCCTGTAACCCATTTGTTCTTCCATCATCCTTCAGAACACTAAGGACACAAACCAGCTGAGGTCAGTCGGAGGCAAAGTGTCGCTCCCCCACGAGCTATCGACAATAATTCATCCTGAAACCAAAACCAAGGACGATGGCTTCAACCTGCTGAGTGCCTTTCAAGGCCTCAGCTTCAGCACAGCGGTCCTCACAGGGAGGAAACGCAGCGGGACGCCTACTCCTGTACCAGCAAATGGGGGATCTTGTAAAATCATGTGATCAATATGTAGTCACGGCAATGATTATTACACTCTATTAATGAATAGATGGGGATTTATGACTGCTGCTTTTATGTAAACTGAAGTCAGTTTTCTTCTTACATAGCTCTGATAACATGTAACAGGTGAATAAGTCACCTGTTTTACTTAATAATAACAAATACGCCAGTGTAAAATGCTTATTTTAGGTATTGATTAGATATAATCAAACATTATTATGAGGTGTTGAATTACTGGTCAGTACATGACAATGAAAGTACAAATGGGATTTTACGCAGTCCTTGAAGAATTTTCTCCTCATTGAATATGTTGATTTTATACTGTTCTAATAAGCTGTTGCATTATATTGTGATTATATAACAAAATCAATAGTTCCAAGCTAGTACGCAGAGCTGTCGGTCTAAATGATATAGATCCAACTAAGAGATCTATACACAAGTGAGGAACATCAGGGCAACAAAACAACATGAAACTTTTTTATTTTGTATGATTATGTTAGAATTTGTCCACTTTTCTTTATACTGAGTCCTTTCTGCATCACATCTACAGTATCGGTGATGTGTATGAGCCAAATCTGCTAGTTTCTAATAACTGCTTTGTTTGTGTTGAGTTTATTTTGGTGCATAAATTCAAGGATTTTATACAGTATGAAGAAAACCACCACTTATGAAGGTGGACATTTAGTCTGTTTGTTTGTAGCTGATTTGCTGTGGTTGAACTTGTAATAAAACACATTTCGGGAAGCTACACTGGCCCATTATCTGTTTTTTGTGCAATCAACCTGACATTCTGGCTCTGTTGTGTTTCTCTTGAACTCTGATGCTCAGATTTATAAATCATCAAACTCCTGTCAGCAGTAAATCGCATTCAAGGGTGAAGTTTGGCGTTGGAGGAGGGAAAGAATGAGCCCTGCAGAGACGACACCAAACAAGAAGTGTCACAACTCTGGATGAGACCGCCTGGCACAGCTCACTCAGACCAGAGCCAGCATGTCCACACGAGTGACTGCGGGTATCAAAGCCAAGGGCTCTTGTGGGTCCAGAAATGTGTTTTTTGGTGTCGCACCTCAAAAGGGTCTTTGTGTGACCGCAGCAGGGACTGTGGTGCATGGAAAGCTAGAAGGCGGGAAAAGAGTAGTGAAAGGGATGCGGCGCTTTGAGGAGATCCCTCACACTGGGAGGAATGGTTGGCTCAACCTGCTGAAATTCTGGAGAGAAAATCGCTTCCAGCAACTTCACAAGCACATGGAGAGGACCTTCAACACGCTCGGACCCATCTACAGGTAGAGGGAAGCTTAAAACGTTCTTCAGTATGTTCGTGTGCTTACCAAATATCCTTTCTCTGTCTCTCTGTGTGACTGCAATAGAGAAAAGCTGGGCACCCTAAGCAGCGTGAACATCATGCTGCCATCTGACGTCAGTGAGCTCTTTAAGTCAGAGGGTCTGCTCCCCCAACGGATGACCCTGCAGCCCTGGGCGATACACCGGGAAATACGCAACCACAGCAAGGGCATCTTCCTCAAGTCAGTTCCACGTGTGTGTTTTAAATTACTCGTGAAGTGGTGATATGCATCTGTGCAAGCAGTCACACGATGGAGACTCCTCTCCCCTCCGTGGGTAAAATCCCATTATTCTACTGATTAAAATTTAAGAGTCAAAATTTGACTAAATCATTTCAATGTTCCCTCGAGGGATGGAAACCACTCCATGTGGGTGTGTGCACATGAATGTAATCACTTGTACCATCATCGTGTCTTTTGGGGGGTGGGGGTAATTTAATCAGGCGTGGAAAGTTTTTGTTCATCATTTAGTTTCTTAGTTGCTTCCTGCTCATGCTGCTCACAGAGAGATGGTAAAACATCGCTGTGAAGGTACAGCACTCTGGTGTGAAACATAGATAACAAGCAATAATTATGACTTTAAAAAGAAGACTGGGGTTGTTCATAAAACAACAACAAAATGCAGCAAAATTTCAGCCCTAAAACAACAGCTTTTCCAATGAGATTCTAATTATAAGGAGAAAATGCAAAATTAAAGCAAAAGATGAAGTTTTCTCATTTCTTATTGGAATATTAGAACAAGAGCGCACTGCAAAGGCTGTGGTCATCATAGAGATTATATATAATATTTAAAATTATACACAAAAAGAGGTCTCTAGACATCCTTATACTGTGTGTGTTGTTCGGTTGTTGGTTCTGATGTAAAGGTCCTTTTAAAAGTTCTAATATTAGTGCAATCAGACATTTTCTAATTCAATATTTTCAATATTTTAAGCCTTTAAATCCTTAAGCATGAACTCATTGCCAGAAAATTATAGTTTTGTGTTTTTTAAACTCATGCAAATGCACACAAAAACTCATGGCTGTAAAGGGTTAAGTGGTAAAGGCTGCTGGAAGTTTGTAGCCACTGACTCAGAGTTAGTGTCACCCCCATAAAACTGGAACACTCATGCAACTTAAAAAAAAGGCCAGTGCATTGAATTTTTTTCATAATTCAAACAGTGAATATTTTTTTCTTATTCTTTTACATCAGAATTTTCAAAGTCATCAGTTCTCTCTTTTAACCGACTTTAATTTGCTTTCACTCAACCACAGAAACACGCTGTGGTTTAACTGCACATGTAAGAGCTGTGCATTTAAGAAAATGCTATACACTTTAGATGAACTAATATATTTCAGCTATTTAAATATGGCTGCTGTCACGAGTGTTAGCTACGTGTTTGTACCTGTTAAACATGATAATCCCCCGCTGTCTTCAGGAAAAGGAAGTTTTCACTGGATTCCGAGCAGTCCTGTGACCGAGTAGCTTGTAATGACCTTTAGCAGCCACAACTTCAAGTAGTGACTTTTGCTTTGTGTTGGTGTTTGCATGATTGTCTCACTCTCTCACAGTGTTGTGGAGGAATTTTTTCCCCTATCTTCTTTACAAAATCGATTCAGTTCATTGATGCTTGCGGGTATTTGAGAGCCTGCAAAACGAGCCCAAAGATCATGCCTCCAACACTGCGCCAGACGGCGTTTGTGCTCATCTACTGAGTATGTTTTTTTCCAAATGTGGTGCTGTGCATTCCAGCGAAACAGCTCTACTCTCTCCAAAAGGACATTGTTCCAGAAACCTTGTGTTGTTCAGATTTAACTTTCCAAACCTAAACTGTGCTGTCATGTTCTTTTTAAAGAGACGAATGTAGAGACGAGATGTATCTCTTGTTTTTTTTCTGTGAACATTGCATAATCTGATCTTGGGGTGAATTTGCAGGGACATCCAGTCCCGGGAGGACTGTGGCATTATGTTAACACACCTGACTGCTCCAGATCAGCTCACCCTTCATTCCTATGGAAGCAGTAAAGGTGTACTTATTTTTGCACCTGATTATCTCGTGTCCTATGAAAACTTTCTTTGTTGCATATTAACTATTGCAACGCTTGGGTAAAGGTAGACGTGTGGTTGGGAAGAGGTCAAGCACCAAAAAAAGAGACTTCTCTCAATCGGGCTTTCTTTGAATTCATGTTTATACAATGATAAGTCTGACTGGGAGTCAGACTTGAACACGATGCCCTTATTTTATTTCACATTGACTGAGCAGATATGAAATAAGCTCATTTTAATGCTTAGCGTGCACCTTTCTCTCCACAGGAATGGGGAAGAGTGGAGAGCTGACCGTCTGCAGCTGAACAAGGAGGTGATGATGAGTGCAGCAGTAAAACGCTTTCTCCCTCTCCTTGATGAGGTGGCGAAGGATTTCTGTCAAATGCTGCAGACAAGAATGGAAAAGGAGGGAAGAGGAGAGAAGGGAAAATGCGTTCTTACCATCGATCCCAGTCCTGACCTTTTTCGTTTTGCACTGGAAGGTTAGAGGTCATCAGCCCCATGATATGAGACCTTTGTGTATCTCTAAGTGTCATTTTACAGCTTGTAAAATGAGTATGCATTAATTCCTGTTTATTTACAATGAAGCCAAAAAAGTAGACTTTCTTTTTCTATGTTGGAAAAGTGTGGAGAGGTGTGAAATGATGGGTGTTTGACAGAAACATCCCATAAATGTCAAGTCTAATTTTTCGTGCAGCTGTGATCGACCTTGAAGCCCCGAGGGATGGAAGGCCACGGATTCATGTCGCTTCCCCCTTTTGACAGGCTTTCAGCCTAACTATCAGGTCTATGCATTGACTCACAAATGCTGATGTAAGCTGCGCCAGTTTCTGACGTCAGAGGAATTACACAATCTGCAGGAGCATCGCCTCTTTAAAATCTTCAACAAAAAAAAAAGAGAAGAAGATGAAAACGCAAATAGATCAGTGCTGCTGCTCTCTCTGTCCTTTAATTCTAAAATATTCACACCTAACATGAGAACCGAACCTCATCCTATCCCCAGGCGTCTCTTAGCGTACTCTGGGTGTAGGAGGTCAAAGAGAACACGCACCTTTAAAAATAGAAATCGCAACAAAGATGATCAAAGCTCCAGCATTATTTCAGCAGGTCTGCTCCTTTCATGTGCCTATCTGCTGTATTCCATGTTCGCAAGTGTGAAAGCCTGTATGACTCAGTGTACACTTGTTTGCATCTGTGTGTGTGCGAGTGGGAAGGGCGGGGGGGGGGGGGGGGGGGGGGGGGGGGGGGGGGAGAGAGAGAGAGCTGATGACTTTGAGTCACGCTGCTCTGCTCCTAATGGAGCTCAGCACAAGAAACCAAGTGCTAAGCCGGAGTAAGAAACTCTACTCCAGTCGCTGATGTCGTGTTAATATAACTTGAACATGTTTGATTGGGAAACATCATGTGCACCGTGGGGAGATCTATATGAGAAGGGGTCTATTTTTGTTTGTTTTTACATTAAATAAGAAAAAATAAAGTGGATTTTTGAAATTGTTTAACTGTTATTTGGAAGAGATTAATAAATTGATGACACATAGAGACATTCAAGACAAAGGTCAATGTAATCCTCCATGAGGTTTAATAGTTTACTTATTTTTAAGTCCTTTCCTTGCTCATGTTTTAGGTCATCAGTCATCCATCTCATCTTAACCCGCCTATACCTCTTTCTTTTCCTCCCTTCCTCCCTCTCTAGCTAGCTGCCATGTGCTCTACGGAGAGCGTATTGGCCTCTTCTCCTCATCCCCCTCCCTGGAATCTCAGAAGTTCATCTGGGCCGTGGAGCGAATGCTAACAACCACTCCTCCTCTCCTCTACCTGCCCCCTCGCTTACTGTTGCGCATGGGTGCTCCCCTGTGGACCCAGCACGCCACTGCTTGGGACCACATCTTCAGTCATGGTAGGAAAGGGCCATAATCGCAAGAACCTCATATCAGCATCAGCGTGCTTCTTTGTCCTGTCACTTCCACAACCTGACTGTTTGTCTTCCAGCGGAGGCGAGGATCCAGAGGGGGTACCAGCGCTTGTCAACCTCCCTGGGTAGAGCATCTCCGGCTGGCACTGCTGGAGGCCAGTACACTGGAGTTCTGGGGCAACTCATGGAGAAAGGGCAGCTATCTTTGGACCTCATCAAAGCCAACCTCACTGAGCTGATGGCTGGAGGGGTGGATACGGTGCGTGTGTTGGTGTGTGTGTGCCAATATGTGTGATAGCCTGGGTCTCTATACCTAATTCTGTGTCACATCTTATCCTATCCTCTCTTCAGACAGCAGTACCCCTGCAGTTTGCTCTGTTTGAGCTGGGACGCAACCCTGAGGTGCAGGAGAGCGTTAGGCAGCAGGTGAGGGCGTCGTGGGCACAGGCTGGTGGGGATCCTTACAAAGCCCTGCAGGGGGCACCACTTCTTAAAGGCACAATCAAAGAGGTCCTCAGGTAAACACGTCAAGAATCTGACTGCACATGGTCTCTTATATCCATTTGTTTGCACATGGGAAATAAATGAGAACGGCACCTACACATACACATCTCTGCAGTCTGTTCTTACATCTGTGTGGGCACTGGAGGTTTTTAATAAAGACTTTTAATAAAGACTTAAAAACTGGCACTGATGTAGCCTGTCTAATATGGAGAGGAAGGTTATTCCAAAGCATCGGCGCGGCAACAGAGAACGCTCGGTCTCCTCTAAGTTTCAGCCGTGACTTTGGGACCGAAAGCAGCAGCTGCTCAGCTGACCGAAGGGAGCGAGTGGGGACGTGGGGCTTCAACAAGTCAGACAAATAAACAGGTGCCAGACCATTTAGAGATTTAAAAACCAATAAAAGGACTTTAAAACGGATCCTGAATTCAATTGGAAGCCAGTGTAAAGAGGCCAAAATTGGAGTGATGTGATCAAATTTTCTTCTGCCAGTTAAAAATCGTGCCGCAGCATTTTGCACTAATTGCAAGCGTGACAAAGTGCCCTGCCCAACCCCTATTAAAAGAGAATTACAATAATCTAAACGTGAGGTAATAAAGGCATGAATAACACTTTCCAAGTCACGCTTGGAAAGAAAGGGCTTAACCTTTGATAAACGTCTGAGGTGATAAAATGCTGATTTTACAACCCCGTTTACATGGTCATCAAAGGTAAGTGCAGAATCAATTTTAACTCCGAGATTTGTGATCGAACTCTTTAGTTGGGAAGTCAAAGCTGCAAGATCAGCATCCAGAGTATGAGAAGAACGATTTGGGCCAATAAAATTGCGTCTGTCTTCCAATCATTAAAATTTAAAACGTTTTTTGCCATCCATGCTTTGACATCAGTAAGGCAGTCAAGCAGAGGTCCAGTTGGGAGACTATCAGAATGACTAAAAGGAGCAGTGCATCACTGACCCACCACCAAACCAGTCAATGCTGAACAATGTTACAGGCAGTATAATGTTTTCTATGGATTCTCAGGTTCACCCTGAGCACATGTCTGTCACATGTTCTCATGGCGAAATGCACAGGGCATCAGTGATTGGCCTGTCAATTCTGGTATTCTGTGCAGTCAGCACAGGCTCCACTGCAGGACATCGGACCCTCGGGCAACTCTTATGAAGTCGGTTTCTGATTGTTTAGTCAGAGACATTCACACCGGTGACCTGCTGGAAGTCATTTTGTAACTATGGCAGTGCTCATCCTGTTCCTCCTTGCACAAACAAGCATATACAACACCTCCTGGCAGTCTCATGTACTGATGTGGCATTCTGGAGGAGCTGGACTACCTGTGCACCCTCTGTAGGGTCCAGATCCACCTCATGCTACCAGTAATGACCCTGACCCTAGCTAGCTACAGGGTTTTTCTAAATAATAATCAAAAGTTGTCACCGGAAATTTCACACAGGAATATTGTACAGTAATTGATGTAAGACACATATTATATATAGACAAGAAGAAACTAATTTTTCCTTCAACTCATGTATGAAAAAAATCATCAGCTGTCTGAGTGTCTGTGTTTATCAAAAGGCACCTAAATGAGAATTGATTACCAGCAATCTTGATTATGTCAGACAACTCAACTAATGGAGGATTCAAAGGTAATATGTCAGAAATTTTAAGTTTTCAATGTCTGGATTGCTTTTGCTTTAGGTTGTACCCAGTGGGAATTACAGTGCAGCGGTATCCAGTCAGAGACATCGTTCTCCAGAACTACCACATACCTGCTGGGGTGAGTGTTTGGACTGTAACTCTGATTCTTTCTGTTGCACTCATATAGACATTCATATACATTCATCTGACTAACATGCGTTTGGTGGTAAATTCTCCTCAGACTTTGGTCCAGGCCTGTATTTACCCGATGGGGAGAAGTGAAAAAGTGTTTGAGGATCCACTGCGCTTTGACCCCAGCCGGTGGAGCAGAGAAGAGGGCCAAAGGGTGGAAGCCGCAGGGTTTCGCTCCCTGGCATTTGGCTTCGGGGCGAGGCAGTGTGTCGGGAGGAGGATTGCTGAGAACGAGATGCAACTTTTACTCATGCATGTGAGTGACAGCAAAAAAGGGAAAGGGGAAGAGTAAGGAAGCAAGAAAGCAAGTTTTGGGATGGGATGAAAGTGAAAGGACAATGATGCAAGAGGACAGGAAGAAGTGGAAACATGAGAGCTCAGTTATAAGGCTGGTAAGAAGTAAAAGCTGTGCATTTAAAAGAAAAGAAGACTTCAGTTCACACAGTGCTTTATAAGTCATTGTTTTGCAGTGAATTAATGATTCAGTTCCCTATAAGGACCACTTTACATTACTGGTTACGGTGAAGATAATAGTTAAATTAATAGTTATAAACATTAGTTATAAACAAGTTCAATTCAATACACTTGAATTTATATAGTTCCAAACCATAAGAACAGCCGACTCAAGGTGCTTAATATTGTAAGGTGAAGGCCCTACAGTAAAACAGAGAAAACTCCAACAATCAACAATCACTACAGGCAAACAATTAGCAACAGTGGGGAAAAAAAACTCCCTTTTAATAACAAGAAACCTCCTGCAGTGTTGGGCAACTTCATTGGTTCATGTTTCATGGAAACAGGGTGATCAATGGAGGAAAAAAACATCAACAAATTTTAAAGTTTAACACTGTTTTCAAATCCTAAAACTTTAGATGGAATATGTTTATTCAACCAGTAAGAAAAGCTCTCAAATAAATGCGAAGTTTGTTTCACTAAATTATAGTTCACCTGAAGAGAAACGAAAAAAATCCAAGTAGCATTTTGAGCAGATGCACCTATTTCTATTCCGCCCCTCACTGTAGCATGATTTTAATCCCTGTAAACGTCTCTGCTCTCTCTTCTTCTCTTTCTTGACGCTTCCACCCCTCCCCTCTCCTGCCTCCTCCCTCTCTGCATGTCTAGATCCTGCTGAGCTTCCATCTCAGCGTGCCGTCCTCAGAGGACCTCAACACCACAGTCACCCTCATCCTCCAGCCCGAGACTCCGCCGAGGATCACTCTCAGCAAGCTCTGACACACACACATGCTCAGAGGAGAGTCGTGCTGTTACCATTTGACAAGTTTAATCACGTAGGGTTAGCGCGCTTTAATAATTTATTTCCGATTATTCCTAATAAAGACCTTTTTAAGCGTCCTTACACACTTTGCATTGGAATGAAGATAAATAAAGATGAATTTTGTCCACTGTTCTTATTGTTTTCGTCGTGACAAAGGCAGCACCCACAGGTGCAGCATTAACATATATCCATCAGGTGGCAGTAAAACTCACACCTGCCCATTCATTTACTTTTGTACCCTGCCCCTGTTCACCCAGCACTTGTTACCTGCTCGAGGAGAGATCCGAGAGGTTCGTTACTTCTCTTCTAAACATTGCAACTTCTCATCATAATGAAAATACGCTGTTTGGGCCAAGTAAATACTTAATTCTGCTTATCAGGGCTCGCTCCTGTATCCACCTCTTATGATTGTTTCTCTTTGTTTTATAGCTAAAAGAAATCTTGCAGATTATTTCCGTCGCTGCGGCGGGTATTGATCGCTTTGTGTATTCCTCTTTTTTCCCCCCCTGCAACTCACGATCAAGTTTAAAAAGAACTCAATGCAGGAGCCACGTGGGGGGGGGGTGGAGGGGGGTTATAGTAATCCTACAGCATTGTTCGGGTATTCGGTTCATATTGCAAATTTAAGTTGCACTTTGGTGCCAATGCGTAAAATCGACCTTTACCCCGTCTGATAATTACTGCAAGCGTAGCATTAGTAGAAGTTACGGAGGTGTGTGCTTTGCACGTTAGATGGCTGCAGGGTTAGATTTTAAACAGTCAACTCAGGACAAAAGTGCTGTTTGTCCTTTGGCTAACGATTTACACCCACCTGTCCACTCACCAGGGTCCACGCGTGACCGCGCACAGAGACAGCTCTGCAGAGTGAGGCTCCGCGCAGACTCAAAGTGCTCCTTAAGTACAAGCCACGTCGCCTCTACGTGTAACCTCATTTGTCAAAGTCTTACTCTTCAATAACACCTCTTATCAGTCCTACGGATTTTTAATAGCTGCTGTTGTGAATAAACACTATGAAAGAGGGAATAAAATTTACATCCATTTAAGCATGCGAGAAGCAAGAAGAGGCCCAATATCTACTCTGAGAGATTTCTTTGCAAAAGTTTTTTACGTCGTGTGCTGATAATTATTTAATTATGTTATTGCTCCCAACAGATCAGCTATAGGGAATTATTAAGAAATAAATTAGGAATGCCAGATCGTGGATGGTGTTTATTCTACTCCAGCTGTAAACTTTTTTTCTTATTTTGGTTTCTTGTTTAATTCCACCAGAAAACAGAATCTAGTATTAATAAAATGAACCAGTTGGGATGATGTTGCTTGGTGTAGCGTTTTTCCTTTTAACTCTGTAAATATAGCTACGGGGTCTGTGCAATGTAAAAGTGACCAGTTATCCTGGGACCTCCTGGATCTCCAGCAAAGTCATGCCCTGGCCCTGGAGCAAAGTCTTCATGGTGCTGCCGTACTGAAATAATGTTAAGTGGTGTTCTTGGAAATGTTCAGGTTTATACAACTTCAGCTGCAACTGATAGCTGTTTTCTTTACTGACCTACTTGTAAGTATAATTATTTGTTCTCAAATGTTCCAAAATGTTGAAGATAATTTGTTTACAGCAAACTAAAACCATTGGAAGAACTACAGTGAAGCATGTATTTAGTTCTTTTCCTTTATAAGTGAGAAGTTATTGTTGGTTATTTTCTACCAATAATACATTGACAATTTATACTAATACATAATAGCATGAGTAAATATGTTTGGCTTGGAATTCACATTCTGAGGTCAAGGTTGGGGTTATATAATTTGCAACGGTGCAGGACACCCGTGTAATTTTGTACTGTAGTTTACCCTGTTGGCTTGCAGTCTGGCAAAGATTTTCCATTTTTTAGCAATCATTGTAGCCAGGTCAGATTGGCTCTCTTATGCTAACTCAGCCCAATCATGCAACTGTTGCATGCTGTGTGGACCCAGTCCAGATGGTGTGAGTGGGAGGACGAGATAGATGAGGGGCAGCAGAGGGGCGAAAGAAAGATGAATGAAAGAGACATGAACAGGCTTGTTCAGGTGGCACAAGACCAGTCAATAACATTAGCGCTGTAAAGGACAAAGACAGAGGAATTGAATTGAGAAATTGGGAGAAAATAAATTACACAACAAAATCCAAGAGAACCTAAAACAAAAGTAGACTGGAGAAAGAATCGGACAGTGAAACAGTAGGTTTGGATCTATAATGGAAGGGTTACTCAACATGGGTAAGCACATTCATATATTCTCATAGAGGTTTAGCTTGATTTTATTTATTTTAATGAAAATGTATTGAATCCTTTACACTTGTAGCTATTTTATTAGGAACACTTGCTCAACTTCTCACTTTTGCACTGCAATATTCAAATCAGCCAACCACGTGACAACAATTTAGTACATTTAGAGACACATTAACTTATTAATCTTGGGGGGAGAAAAGCTTAAGGGTAACTCCTAATTGCTGAAACCAGGGATCTTTAGATCTTCCATCTAACGCTTTCCCAACTGAGCTATTTCAGCAGATAGAGATAAATTTAGACAAGATCAAGTTGGCCTGCTGAAGTTCAACCTCAACATCAGAATGGAGAAGAGAGGTGATTTAAGTGACCTTGAAAGTGATATAATTTTCGGTGCCAGACTTGCTTGTCTGAGTATTTTAGAAACTGCTGATCTGCTGGGATTTTCTTGCACAACCATCTCTAGTGTTTACATAGAATGGTCTGAAAGAGAGAAACTATCCAGTGAGCAGCAGTTCTCTGGGTGAAAATGCCTTATAGGTACCAGAGGTCAGAGGAAAATGGTCAGAATCTTTCAAGATGATAGGAAGGCTAAAAGTAGTTCAAATAAATACTGGTTACAACAGAGATATGCAGAAGTGCATCTCTGATAATGTTGAATCTTGAAGCGGCAGAAGACCACACTGAGAGCCACTCCTGTCAACAAAGAACAGGAAACTGTTGCTACAGTTCACACTGACTCACCAAAATTGGCCTGTAGAAGATTGGAAACAAACGTTGCAATTAGTCTTTTTGATGTGATGAGTCTCTCTCCTCTGACGCTCTTCTGTTTCAATATTCAGATGTTAATGTCAGATTTGGCATTAACAGCGTGAAAACATGGGTCCATCCTGCCTTGTAGCAATGGTTCAGACTGCTGTTGGTATAACGGTGTGGGGGATATTTTCTTGCCACTTCGGGCTTCTTAGTACCAGCTGAGCATTGTTTAAACACCACAGCCTACCTAGCCACAAAGCTTAAGTTGTCTCAAATCATTTTTTTTTGAATATGACAATGACTTCAGTGTGCTCCAAGTGCCTTCATAGTCACCAGATCTCAATCCAATAGAGCACCTTTGGGATGAGGCAGATGAGGACGAATCTGCAACATTGGAATGTTCCCAGTACCTTTGTCAGTGCATGCGCTGAAGAAGGGAATCCAACGTTGTACTAGCACTATGGATTAGTGTTTAATATGAACTGGCAAGACATATTGCGTGTGATTGATAACCTATATCTTGATGGAAAAATACTAAATAATCCCCTTTTCGTAATATCATTGATTGTGCAGTGTCACGTTTTTGCATTATGTCATTTTTCACTTGCATAACAGTCAGATGTCAAATGCCTTTGAACTTCAGTGCAGCCGCAGTTGGATAAATAGCTGCACTCTTACCGTGGGCTCACTGATCGATTGCACAAACACTCCAAAACACTGTGACCAAGTGCAGCTCATTCCTGGTATACTGGGGTTACACCCATAACTGGTTTTAATCAGTCATGAAGCCTCAGTGTTGACTGATACTTTGCAAGTTTAGTGTCTTTGACCTAATGTCTATTTATAGTCAGCCTTCCAGTAACAGGTGCCTGCGTGTGTGTACATTTGTCTGGATGTTTGCAGGTGGATGTATTGCATGTGTGTGGTTCCATGTGTACTCTCTGGGATGTGTCTGGAGAGGATCTCAGTGGGACACGTAATGATGTGTGCAGCAGTGCGGCAGAACTGGGTCACAGGGAGGTGGAGAGGAGAGAAATAGAAAACGCCGACAGACACTGAATCTACAGGATTGACGAGTTTTGCAAGTTCACATTATACTACAAAACCGCCATTCACTGGTTTTACCAGGGAATTTCCTTTGCAGAGTGCAAACTATGGTCCTTGCATGTTTTCTGCTTGTCCATTCACGGCGTAGTCCTTAAACTGATAACTGACGCATACTATTTTAAAAAACAGCAAACAACCTTTAGACAGTTGCAAAACAACCTTGTAAAATGTCGGCCCTTCTGTGATGTGTTGCACTGTTCTTCTCTTGTCTTCTTTCCCGTCTTTGTCCTCACCTCTTCACACAAACCTTATGTTGGACTCACCTCTCATCCTCACGCTCTTTAGTCTCTGTGATGGCCGAAATTGCAAGCTCGACTGACTGTGACATCCTTTAAAATGGATTCCATTGTACTGGCTCAAAGCTCTTAGTCAGGTACCACAGTGCTCTGGATGAAAGAAATGGGCTCCATTTCCTGGTTAACACTCTCAGTTGGCGCAGCCCATAAACTGTTTATAAAAGATGAAGGTAGCCATTATGCTATCACCCATGTGTTCAGAAAGTCCTGTTTTTAAGCCTTTAGTTTGGTGCAATGGCTTTTGCCTTGTTTTGTTTGTTTTGTTTGTTTTTTTGTTGGTTAGCAAGATCCAGCCGTATAAGTGTCCCATGCTTGAAAGTCAATATTTGGTATGACCTCCTTTATTCTTCAACACAGCCTGAGCTACCCTAGGCAACCTTTCTTGTAATCTCTTTAAGTAGTAAAGAAATAATTTTTCAGGCTTCTTGAAGGACCTTCAAAGCTCTTCTTTGGATGATGGCTGCTTTTTGTTCTGCTGTCTGTCAGAATGATCCCTCACTGCTTTGATAATTTTGCCGTCTGAACTCTGGGCAATCACGTCCACTGGTATCTCATACCATAAAGTATAAAATATCCAGTTAAATCTGAATAATAACATTTAAACATTCACCCAATTGCTGCCCACGAATAAGGTTTTAAAACCTTGCTCTTATGAAAGTTATACTTCTACTATCATTTTCTCTCTCATAGGGTTCAATTCAAAATTCTTTCAGCACCATCTCTCTCTCTCTCTCTCTGCTGCAACCCATGACCTAACTTAGCTGTGACCATGGATACCACAGTCTGTCTTGTACCAATCTAACATGGTCCATCACAGTTAACTGAGCCACAGTATTGCAGACTTCCCAGTTTAACCTGCACTTACTGTCCTGCATCACCTCTGAAAAATGTGGAATGATTATCATGTATTTGTTGTCATAGATCTTACTCTATATGAAATAACCAGGCGAATTCAGCAGATCCTCTGCTTGGTTAAAAAAAAGAACGGGGATACTGCATTTAAGTTGCTCAGCAGTCTTTACCTTTGAAATAATCTTTTGTCTTCCCGTCCTGTCCTTTCTTTCTAAATAGCTCTCTTCATCTTTCTAATTTACCTACTTTTAAAAATTCATCCATTTATGCTTGCTTCCCTTACTGTGGCCACGTTATAAACTACATGCATGGATTCATGACATGAAAGCCACTTTAACCTCACACCTTGAGCACACTAACTAAATTAAAAAGGATCTAATGTTTAAATAGTGAGTTCATACAAAAATCATCCCACCTACAGTTTTTATGAAGTGGGAAATGGAGATGATGTGCTTTTGTAGCCATATTCAAGTGGCTCTTTTATGAGCTGCAGGATTAGACACTTGAGCTTTGAGTTCATTGTTCAGCCCTCGAGGTTGATGCTCAGTGATGCCATAGAGACTGGTGGTTGTGGAGTCACTGGGATAAGGTGCTGAAAGGCTTTACCTACTGGTATCTTGCCCAGTGTGAGTAGCACATGGATCAAACTGCGTAGTTTATTGGTATATGGACTGCTGCTTATATAGAAACCTTCTACTTAGGTCTGAGCACTTGTTACCAGTCTCATTCACCCAGTCACACATACATTCACACAGCATCTTTTACTTTGTACTTTTATCTAACATTCACACACACACACACAATAAGCCTAGATTGGGGGGAACTCGAGGTTCAGTAGCTTGGTTTAAGGATACTTCCACATATAGACTGTGAAAGCTGGGGATCGATCAACCGACCTTACGATTGGTAGCCGACCCACCACAAATAATTAAAAAGTAATTCACTAGCTGGGACAACATCCTACCTACATATAGGTGTGAACAGCATTTCTAGTAGATAACGGGCAGATGGCTTGAGCATGAATTGAGGTGTGGGTTTGGGAAAGGCTGAGAGGGGACTGGGGTTGGCTCCAGAAACGCTGATATCTATAAAATCAGAGCTTTCTTTTAAAATTGGTATAATCGAGATGTTATAGCATCAACAGCTCAAATGAAAGGTTGCACTCATCATTATGAAACTGTAGAATTATGAGCCAAGTTCTCTGGTTTACCTCAGATCTATAAGTGACTGCTTTAGATTTTCAGCTGGTTGAATTGGTTTTAATGCCCATAACTTTACTGGTCTGGTTCGCTCTCTTGACTCTTGCAGTTTCATTTCTAGCAGCAGCAGCTGTCAGACTGACAGATACTTCAAAAGCAGAGCTAAAGTAAGAGTAAACATTGAACATTTCATCAAATTTACAGGGGTGCACAAGAATGCTGATGTTTGCCATAACAGTTTTATAGTTCAACAGATTACCATTACTGTGGTGACAGTCGTTATTGCTGGTATGTGGTTTTTGCTCATCCATCCACTCCTTTGTCTTTTGCTTCTGGAGGATTTGTTTTTATTGTGCTTCACAAGCTGACAGAGCGGGTAACAACAGAAATGCAACCGCTGACTCCTTTCAGTCCCAGTGACTGTAAATACTGTATCCAATAGAGAGACAGAGTGTGTGTGTGTGTGTGTGTGTGTCTTCCTTTCTGGTCCATGAAAAACAACCAGACTTAAATTAAACGGTTGCTTCCAGCTTCAAATGTCAGCATAAAAACCTTTATATTGCCTCCATATTATCAGTCATCATCTCTGTTTTCAAATGCCACTTTACTGCTTGTAAAGTATAGCGTATCAGCAGAGCCGCTGTGTATAGTTTTCGCAGTAGTGACTCATAAGTCGGCTGAATACCAGCATCTAAACCTTTGTGACCCCTGCTGGTGGCAGTTAATGTCAGGTCTGTGTGTGTTGTGTTTTATCTCTTAATGTTAGCATATTCTGTGTTGTTCCTTTTTGCCATTAAAACTGAAATTGTGCGCTTCGTTTGGTCGGAAGTGTTCGGTTCATTTGGTTTTCACAGGTGCAGTTGGCAGTAGAGCTTCATGACTCAACTTCACCCCACTGACAGCGTTTCTCTGTCATTACAGCTCGCATCAGGCGCTACTCCGATGTGATGACACTGCCGGACTCTTTCATCCAACGCCAGCAGCTTGACGCCAGTATGGCTGACACCTTCCTGGAGCATCTCTGTCTCCTGGACATCAACCAGGAGCCAATCACAGCGCGCAACACCAGCATAATCTGCACCATCGGTGAGTGTGACAGACAGTGAGTCTCAGTTTCGAGTTTGTTGTCTGACAACTGTTATGTGTCATCGTTGGCTCCGTGTCAGAAAGCCAGCGTCTGGAGGGGGTGGGTGGTCTTCAGCTTGTTGGCAAGGCTTTTTGGCTGATGCAGTTTGAAGCTTTTGCTGTCCAGAAAAAGATGAAAAACAATTAGAAGGAAATACACTATACAAACGGCTCCTAAGTCATCTGGCTCTGGCTTTCCAGATGATGTTTTGATTCCTCGCGAGGACATGGGTTTGTTTATTACTCCCTGAAGGGTTTTCATTAAAGTGATAAAGTAACAGGCAAGCAAACAGTTCATTTTAATGTCTGCCTGTAGCTAACAAAAATTTCTATCATTAATAAATTATAACATGAATAAGGCTATTAATAAAATATCAGAAAATACACAAAAAAAATAGCCAAAATGTAATTTTGTAGTGGCTGTTTAAAACCTAAAGATCCTTTTATTGAAAACAAATAAAAAAAAAATTGGGGGCCTACATCGAATGAATGAACATTTGATTATTGAAACTGCTTTTCTTTTATTCGCTCTCTTTTTTCCTCTTTCAGGTCCGGCATCTCGATCGATCCCCAAACTTCAGGAGATGGTCAAGGCTGGAATGAATATCGCTCGTCTTAACTTCTCTCATGGATCACATGAAGTACGTACAGCACACATGCTGATCAGCCACAACATTAAAACCTGGCTTAAAACCTGGTTAACATCTGGAGGTGTTTTGTGGTATCTGCCACCCACTGCGGAGTGGCTGTGGCTCAGGAGGTAGAACAGATCATCTACTAATCAGAAGGTTGGTGGTTTGATCCCTGGCTACATGCCGAATATCCTACAGCAAGATGCTAACCTCAACTTGCTGCTTTAGCATCTATCAGACTGTAATCTGGGAAGTTGGAAGACCTTGCAGTCTTTGTTTCTTGTGTTCCCTGAGCTGTTCCTGTGCAGTTGGGATGTGTGGATGGGAGTGGGTACATCCATGGTTTGTCAGCAAATGCCAGCACCCATCACAGATAACAGATGATGATCCATGTGAATCATTTCACTGGCTATTGGTTTTAATGTTGTGGCGCATTTGTGTTCACACGCCTTGGTTTTCCACTCAGCCAGGTATTGATTCCCTGTCTGTGTCTTTCAGTATCACGGTGAAACCATCAAGAACATCAGAGAGGCGGTGGAGACGATAACCTCTGACCCGTTGTACTATCGACCGGTTGCCATCGCTTTGGATACGAAGGGCCCAGAGATCCGCACCGGATTAGTTAAAGGGGTGAGCATGCTTTGCTTCATCTATCAAACAGTCTAAACCTAATCAAGCAGTCACATGCAGTCAGGTGTAAGAGGTGCAGAAAATACGCCAATTCCTTGGTGCAGCACATCATTTGTTACAGGTTGCTACTTTTCCTGTAAAACAACAGCTGCTGTGTGCTCATCTGCCTTTTCATCATCATCTTATTGTGTTGTTGGTCGTGTTGCTGTTGCCTGCTGTCTGCTTTGCTGAAACAAATAACTCCATGGCTGCAGGACAACCACCTCGTGTGTTGATTAGGTTCAGAAATAATTCTGCATGCATTTGATCTGAGTCTGGGTAGACTAATGAAAGGTGCACTTGAGTTACTAAACACATGCTAAATATAACTCTATTTTTATTAAATAATTTATATTTTTAACATAAGATATTTACAGCATACAAAATTATATATGTAGGTGAATATATGTAATGGCAACCAATCAATCAACCAATAAATCAGTCAATCATTATTATATATAATAATGACTACCCACGTTGTATGTTAGCTGGGATATCCTTCAGTGCTCCTGCAACCCTACCTGGATAAGTGGTTAGGAAGATAGATGGAGGGATGGATGGATGGATGCTATATTTGGCCATTTATAGCAGGCGTGGACATCAACAACAAGTTAAAACATTCAACACACGAGATAAAACACAATAAACTGGCAGTATGGTGATGGGGTGATGAACAGCACTCTGTGTACAACAATGCCTATGGTATATTTGGTGTACTTACTGCTGTTGTTGCCTTAAAAGTGACACCAAACTGTTTGTTTTTATAGCATACTCCTGAAGGCTCCTCACATGTTAGGAATTATTCATTGAGATGTATACTTTTGACTGCTTGTTTTTTTGTAGAAAATGTTGTTATTGCATTATTGAATTATTCTGTTAATTTTTAAACTTATGCTATTTTTGAATCCCATTCTTGTCTTTTTGACATAACATCTTCTTTTGGCTACTCCCTTTAGCACTCATCACATCTGCATCCATCTCACCGTATCCCTACTGTCCTCCTCTGTCATATCGGCCACCTGCATGTCCTCCTTCTCTACATCCATGAACCTTTTATGTGTTCTTCCTGTTTTCACCTTCCTGGGCACAAGATATTCAAAATCCTTCACCCAGTATTTTTACTATCCTTCCTCTGCAAATTTCCAAACCATCTCAGACTTGTCTCTCTAACTTGGTCTCCAAACTGCTCAATCTGAGCTGTCCCTCCGATGTACTCATTTCTAATTCTGTCCATCTTTGTCTTACATCAACTGTGCCGCCTTCATCTCCACCGCCCTATTTTTCAATGATGTAAACCAACAAATAACAAAGAATAAAATAGGGTGATGCTATCTAACTTTTGCACAAACCTTACAACCACTGGTGTGGCTGTGACAGAAGACACAGTTCTCAAATATTTGGAAATATAATTGTTACCTCATCAGTAAATACCAAACGCTTTGCACAAAGCAGCCAGTGTATTCCTTTTAAAGTTTCACGCCTGTACAGTACAAAGTCTCTTGTGTTTTCATCATTGCTGCCACTCAAACCCTCTCAGATAGGGTACTAGAACTACTCATTATAAACACTACAAAACTCACAGCATGCCTTTTAATCAACCAGTCACGGATTTCATCACTTTTCAGCACTCAGAGATCCTGTGTTCTAAGAAAATTCAGTTGCTGGAATGACAATACTACTGTATGTTTGCTTACAACAAGAGCAGTAATTGGAGGTTTTTGTGTTTCGTATCTGTGTTTCGACAGAAAGTGGAAGAAGAGGTGGAGCTGGTGAAGGGCAACAATGTGCGCGTGGTGACTGCAGAGAGTGACAAAGACAAGACAGATGGAAAGATAATCTGGGTGGACTACCCCAACCTGCCCAAAGTTCTCAAGAAGGATGGAAAGATCTACATTGATGAGGCCTCATTGGACTCCGAGTATTAGATATAGGTAATGTGCATTACACAGACTTTAGCAAACCTACAGAAAACATCTCTGTCTATTGCTGTTGTAGAACATCTGCAGTGACAGCTGTGTCCAGAGGCACTGCGTTTTCAAGTTGTCTCTCTGTCACTCTAACACATTTATTTCTTTAAATTTGGTAACAGTCCCTGGGACGCTTGAGGACACGCTTGGACATAAAGCCAGAATTCATACGCTGATAATGAATTTCATGCAAATGTGTAATTAGAATAAAATGATGATCTTATTTTATATTCAAAAGGTGAAAGACCATCAATGTGACACCCTAAAATCATTCAGACATGCATTACTAGCTATTGTTCAACTCAGAAACAGAGAAGGAGTTCAGATTCTGAATTGGTGATTATTTGCTCACCATAAATTCCTTCAAAACCTTGTCTGTTTTTTTTAATGCGCAAGAGAAACTATGGTGTGAAGGGACACAGTATGTGTGGTTGTAATTCGATAAAAACTGCTAAAATTGTCAGAAAAAATTGCCAATTTATGGATCCGTCCCTGCTGTTGCCAAGGACAAGATGGAAAAGTTCCATTCAAATATTATGTAAATAATACGTTATAATATATTTGACTACCTTTTTTGGGATCTGATCCCCCTACTCACAGCCCACAATTTTTCTCCACCATCAACTATAAATTTGGATCCAAATCAAATTTTACCACAATAAAGGTCAGCAAAACAGTATCAACACAGTCTTGTGTGTTTATCTCCCTCTGCTCTTCTTGGGCCTGTTTGGATTTTCACCTCAGGCTCCTTTATCCTCCCACGGTCCAAAGTTTTCTTCGTCTTCAATTATGTTGTATATGTGTGTAAATATGTTGCTGTGTGTGAACATTTGTCATTTTCTATCTGCGAGGTGGTTTTTCAGTTTTATGTGCATTCTTCTATAGCTCATTCTCATATATCTCATGCACTGAATGCAACTTTTCAGGCCAGTGTACTGATACAAACGTGTCCACAGGCCTATAAAACTTCATCCCTGCATGCACGTATAACTTTAAATCTTTCTATGGATTCTTGAGTTCCATTATTATATATACTTCTAATGTATTTTCCTTATTATCCCAACAATTGTGCAATTTCCCATGCTCTTATTTTTGGTTGTATTACTGAATGTTTTTATAGTATCAATGCACCACTCCTTTGTGAGTCCCTGCATCTCCAACATTTTTCTTGTCAGGTTCGGACTGGGTGGACACGGTGGTGGATTCAGGCGGGATGCTCTGCAGTCGTAAAGGCGTAAACCTTCCCGGCTGTGACCTAATCGGCATGCAGTCGGTCAGCCCGCGGGACGAGGCTGACCTGAGGTTCGGCGTGGCTCAGGGTGTTGATATGGTGTTCGCCAGCTTCATCCGTTCAGCCCAGGATGTCAAGGATGTGCGTCGCGCTCTGGGGGCGCATGGTCAAGATATTAAAGTGATCAGCAAGGTGGAAAGCCGGCAAGGAGTTCAAAAGTGAGTCCTGGAAAAATCCAATTTCCAATTAATGCCATTTCTGCAGAGTTATTCTTAGCCAAACAGGCACTGACGGCATGAGTCTTCCATAACGAGACTTTGACAGGTCTTTTAAATCCACCGCTGATGTGATCTGCCGCTCCTGTGGACAGCCAGCTGTCAGTGAAGGAGAAACATATGTCAACTTTAGATTTTACACATCTATGATTAGCAGTCTCTGTGGCTGTCCACGTGAGTTATTGCAGCCAATTAATATATCTGACATAATTTATTTCCCTGCCTTTTTTACCTCCATTACTTATCTCATGCTTTGTCCTGCTGCTCCCCGGCTGCTGACAGTGTTTAACTGCAGTTTTAATTGAAAGAGATTAGATAATAAAGATGAATTCTTAACAGTAATTAAGTGGTTTGTGAATATTTGGTGTTAAACGTCCTGTTTGGATGTCCTGCAGCTGTGTTTTTCCCTTTTAAATCTACATCAGCATCACAGCTTCCTGCTTTTCCTTTCAGTCTCTTTGTTCCTTGCTCATATAGGAGTTTGGATTTTATCCAGATCATTTAGGATTTAAATCAAAATTTTACGCTATCCTCGATATCTTTTGAAGATCTAAAAGCAGCGTGACAAAAAAAAAAACCTGCATTTGAAGATCTAGTTTTTAGATAACGTGTAGAATCTTCCTTATTCCTCCTTTTGTGCTCTTTTTCCAACTCTCTCTTCTTGAGCCCAAACACTCACTCCTTCTTCTAATCTGTCTGTCAGTTTTGAGGAAATCCTGGCTGAGAGTGATGGCGTGATGGTTGCCAGAGGCGACCTTGGGATCGAGATCCCTGCGGAGAAAGTCTTCATTGCCCAGAAGATGATGATTGGGAGATGCAACTCTGCTGGGAAGCCTGTCATCTGTGCCACACAGGTCAGAGATGAGCGCACACACACACACACACACACACACACACACACACACACACACACACACACACACACACACACACACACACAACACACACAGAGAAAAAAATCACAGAAAAAGAAGAAATATGGAGATTAAGACTCTTAACTGCAGTTTGAGCCAGCCGAATGTCAAACGGGTCCAACTACACATTAACCTTACACTCGTGCATAATGTCACTTGTCCAGTGAATTCATTTTCAGAGATGCACACATTCCCTCTCTTTCACACCCCTCTGCTTTTACACACATACACACACACACACACACACATGCGTGCAACACTCCCGCAGCCATGTTGAGTCACAGTGCTGTACTTTGTTTATGCTACAGCTCTTGACTCGGAGTGACAGCGTTATAGCAGGTTTGCTACTCGAGACCTGAGCCCACAAACAACACCCACACACATGCACTAATCAGCATTAGTCGGAGCTTCTTAACTAAAAATGCAGTCTCACAGGCCATGCTGCAAGCTATCTCATTTTCCAACTGTCTGCCTCGCTTATTGACTCATAACACTGAGTCTCCAGCATACCAATAACGATTTCTCTAACTCGCACTCGCCTGCCTCAGTCTAAATGATCTCTTATTACTCCTATTCTACCATCTATCCATCCACAAAGCCATTACCTCCTGTCTTCGTGCTCGCCCATATCACTTTGTCAAAATGAACAAAAATTGACAAAGACTCCGAGTGGCTTATTTTTGATGGACTCATTGGTGAAATCCATTTATAGTACCTATAGAGACGTTTTGGTTATAGCTGAAATGTTATTGTATGTGTGTTTTTGTGCCTTTGCAGATGCTTGAGAGCATGGTGACCCACCGACGGCCAACTAGAGCAGAGGGCAGTGACGTTGCCAATGCCGTGCTGGATGGAGCTGACTGTGTAATGCTATCTGGAGAAACCGCCAAGGGACTGTTTCCTGTGGAGTCAGTTGCAATGATGCATTCGGTGTGTGTTTCTGTTGTGCACATGGTGTCGTTCGGTGCGTCTGACTTAGTGCCCTCTGATAATGCTCTAACCCTCTGTCTGTCCCTCTCCCTGTCTCTGTCGCTCTATCTCAGATCTGTAGGGAGGCAGAGGCGGCCATTTTCCACCAGCAGCTTTTTGAGGAGTTGCGCCGCCTCACTCCTCTCTCCTCTGACCCCACGGAGGGTCACGGCGATCGGAGCAGTGGAGTCGTCGTTCAAATGCTGTGCCGGGGCGATTATAGTCCTCACGCACCACTGCAGGTGAATATATCAGCTAACATTCATGATAAATGTGTCAGAACTAGCAGTGCTATATGCTATATCGTGACATTTCACCTGACTGTCACGATATAGCATAAGACAAAGTTTTATTGTTGTTTGATGAGGGTTTCCTACCAAAAAACAGTAAATCAGTCAGAACCGCTAAAGTCAAGAGAATCTTACGTTTGTTTCAGAAGAGCAGCAGCAAGAACCATCAACAGATATTACATTGATTAAGTCAGAAATGGCATGGAAGGAGAAGCTGTGGTAGAGGAGGGTTGCAAAGTAGCTTGCAGATGTAAAGAAGCTATGGTCATGCTTAGGGAACTTAAATAAGATGCTCTGTGTGAGGTCTGTGTGAAAGTTGCCTGACACTGAGATCAGCTGATCTACCGGGACTATAACTGGCCTTCACTTTGTAGCCTGTTAGTTTAATAGAGAGATGCTGGTAGGTGGAGTTTGCTGCCATGTTGTTCTCTCTCCAGTTCTGTTGCAGCGCTAAGCTAAGAGCTAGCATATTTAGCACACGAGTAACTAAAAAGCCTGATTAGATTTAAAAAAACCATCCATCCATTTTCTTCCGCTTATCCGGGGCCGGGGTCGCGGGGGCAGCAGCCTAAGCAGGAGAAGCCCAGACCTCCCTCTCCCCAGCCACCTCCTCCAGCTTATCCGGGGGAACACCAAGGCATTCCCAGGCCAGCTGAGAGATATAATCCTCTCCAGCGTGTCCTGGGTCTGCCCCGGGGCATCCTGCCGGTAGGACATGCCCGGAAAACCTTGCCCAGGAGGCGCCCAGGGGGCATCATTGTCAGATGCCCGAACCACCTCAACTGGCCCCTTTCGATGATGGAGGAGCAGTGGCTTACTATGAGCCCTCCCGAATGGCCGAACTTCTCAGCCTATCTCTAAGGCCAGCCAACCTTTGGAGGAAACCCATTTCCACCGCTTGTATCCGCGATCTCATTCTTTCGGTCACTACCCACAGCTTGTGGCCATAGGTGAGGGTAGGGGCGTAGATCGACCGGTAAATTGAGTGCTTCACTTTTACACTCGAGGCGATCGTGGCTCAAGAGTTGGGCGTTCGTCTTGTAATCGGAAGGTTGCCGGTTCGAGCCCCAAACCGACAGTCTCAGTTGTTGTGTCCTTGGGCAAGACACTTCACCCGTTGCCTACTGGTGCTGGTCAGAGGGCCTGGTGGCGCCAGTGTCCGGCAGCCTCGCCTCTGTCAGTGCGCCCCAGGGCACTGTAGCTTGCCATCACCAGGTGTGTGAATGTGTTGTGTGAATGGGTGGATGATTGTGTATAGTGTAAAGCGCTTTGGCTATACAAATACAGACCATTACCATTTACACTCAGCTCTCTCTTCACCACAAACAGACCGATACAGCGTCCGCATCACTGCAGCCGCTGTACCAATCCGTCTGTCGATCTCCCCCTCCCTTCTCCCATCACTCATGAACAAGACTTAAACTCCTCCACTTGGGGCAGGGTCTCGTCCCTGACCCGGAGTGGGCACTTGGAAAACCATTTGAATATTATTTGAAAACAATTAACATAAATATATTATCATTGTTTGGGCGGCATGGTGGTGCTGTGGGTATCACTGTTGCCTCATAGTAAAAAGGGGTTTGAATCCAGCCTGGACCTCCCTGTGCTTGCACACGTGTTAGTGATGTATGCAGGTGCAAATGTGTCTGTAATTTTTGTGAGGCCTGCAACAGACTGGAGATTTATCCATGGTGTAGGAGATAGGCTCCGGCACTCTGGTGACCTTGGATTGGAAAGAGGAACTTGATTAATAATTTCTGTATTCGTCCTTGTAGATGCTAGAAACAAGTTTATTTGTCCCTCTCCAAACAAACACATAACACAGGCTCTTTAAAGTTTGCAGCTACAGATGTTTTTCTTTTATCCCAAAGGTCCAGGCTGAATATTGCAGTAATGTTTGCTGCTTGTGCATCTTCTGGGTTTTATGGGCTTCATTGTACTGTTTTTGTGTATTTTGTACTTTTCTTCCAAAGATTTTCCCATCTCACATATATTAAATGTGCACACAGGAGGACACACACGTACCTCCTGTTACCAAAATGTGCATAAAAATACACTAGAATGATCTCCAATTAGTTTAGCCATTATGTCTAAGTAAACATACAACCATAACATATCAGATATTAAAACTGTGAGATTTAATTCTAATTAAAAAATAGTTTATCTGTAATGTCTGCAATATATTTCAAAAGTGTCAGCACATAAGATTCTCACATTCATAGACAGCGGACAGTCTTAAAAGCAAAAGCTTCTATAAATGAGTGAAGAAACTAACAAATGGAGAGGTATTTGTTTAGTTGATATCCTACTGTGCTCTGGGTGTTAAGCTGCTGAGTAAGTGCCGATTTCACTTTAAGATGTTGAGAGGAAGCAGTCTAAACGACCTTGAAAGCGGGATTAATAACGGATCATGGAAGACAGCAGCTTTAATCAAAAAAGCGAGTTATTATTATTATATTTGGAAGAAAAGAGTCCTGTATGATTTATACCAAGGAGCAGTGATGCTGCTTTCGTTTTCCCTCAGTATGAAAGTGTTGTTCATGCGTGCCATCACTGATAATTTATTTTCCATCCTTAACTTTGCACTTCTTCTCTGCAGGTCGGCTCATCTCCTGTTCCAGGGTACCGCCCTCGCTGTCCGATCATTGCTGTCACCAGGAGCCCACAGGTACACTCTGCTCTATGAACCAAAAAAAAATATTACTTTTGTGCTGTCACCTGGTGCATTTGTCTTACCATGAAAACATGGCTTAGATAATGATATATCGCTGTTTTCAAAAGTGAATAGTGTGCGATGTCTACTCTTGCTGTCTGTCGTGGTAAATTGTGACAGTGTTGTCAGACTGGTATCACCAATCTGGAGTATTTATTACGACTGTATTTCTGTTTTATTGAGCTTTCTTGTTCTAAGACCGGTGATCAAAGTGGGTGACACGGTCTTTAAAAAAAAGAATCATGGTTTCCAATAATGTCAAAGCAATAATCAGGGTCAAATTTGATGGAGCACATGTGAATGCTCTGTAATAACCCCACACTATGGCTGGTCACTGGAATGAAGGCAGCTCCCCCTGACCTTCATTATTATGACGTCCACACTTTTTGATCAATCACAGGTCATCTTTTAGTATCAATAAAATTGTGGTGACAGAGTACAAATTGGCATGTTTCGTTTTTTCTCAGTAATATTAATTAAAAGAAAAGAAAAATAAAAGGATACACAAATAAATGAATATAATAATGACCACATTTAAAACAAAATTGCCTCATTCTGACATACTTTCATAGTCCTCTCTCTTCCTTCTTTAAATGTAAAAATAGGTCTCCATCTCCTGATAAATACGTCTTTCTGAAGTTATTTGTTCAATCAGATAGATTTCCAAATCCTATTCAACCACACGTGCGATGTTGGAGGCTCGGGTTTCCACCATCAAATTATAATGCATTTAATTGCTCAACAGTAATCGTTACAGATATTTACTAGCTGCAGGAATCTTATTTCGATGTATATCTAACTTTAGAAAAGACCACAGTATGTCCAACATGAGCCTTCCGGGCTCCATATGTGTATTTTATTATTTTGTGTTTGATTTTGATAGTTTTTTTTCTTTGCTGTGTTTTTTTTCTGTTTTACTTCCTGTCTGTATGATTGTTTTCTTCCTGTCTTGTTCCCAGTCTCCCAGTTAGCCTTCATTGTATATTTATACACTTGTCTGTTTGCATTTCTGTTTTTACTGGTAAATATATCGGGGGATCAACAGACTGACAGACTATAAAAATTAATAACCACCAAGCAACTTGCAGTTATTTTATAATGTACCTAATCTTTTTTTTCTCTTTGTCAGGTCACCCGTCAGTCTCAGCTGTTACGAGGCGTGTTTCCTGCCCTCTTCCACCCTCTGCCCGCTCCTGTGTGGGCTGATGATGTGGACAACAGGGTCAACTTTGCCATGGAAATTGGTCAGTCTGTGCTCTGTTCAGCCCGCTTGCAGTTCTTATATAATATAAGCCATATTACTCACATGCCCTTATCTCTCCAACACCACAGGGAAAGCAAGAGGGTTCTTCAAGTCCGGCGACATGGTGATTGTGATGACAGGCTGGATCCCAGGGTCTGGTCACACCAACATTATGAGGGCAGTGAATGTCCCGTAACAACATGAGCTCACTGGACTCTAAATCTAACAGAGTTGCTGGAGGTTCATTAAGAGAGCCTTTATAAATCTTTTAATGCACCAAAAAGCCAAAGAACCACCCCTAAAATTGAAGCAATAACCTCTGTCGAAAGCAGCAGAAACACTCTACTTAAAATTTGAGGTTATTATGAGGAAACACTTGGTCTAATAACCGCTCATATGAATGTACCCATGACTCCCTTCAAATAAAACTTGACTTTAACGTTAATACGTTGTTCTCCAGTTCTTGTCAGGACACAGGCTTCTGTAATTGAACTGTCCTGCCTCCTGTTTTTATATTAAAAGTGAAAGTATTGTCTCTGTGGCTGCCATTGTTGATGCACATTGGTGCTCTTTATAGAATTTGGAGATAAGGCTTTCATTCCTACCCAGAGTCTCAAGCTTATCTCTGTGCAGCGGCAAATTTTTGGCTATTATGAGCAGCAGCCGATGATGCAGAGCTGACACCCCCTTTGTCAACTGAGATGACCCAGATGGCCACATCTGCATATTGCTCACCCAGAAAGTAATTATATCTGTTCCTGTGTGGGTCTTCCTCATGTCTCATAATCCTTTTATTTTCTGACATCCTTGCTTCCTCCTTCTTTTTTCCTTTTGACCTATAATGTGCATTAAATCCTCCCGAAGCAGTTTATTTCTCTCTCTTTCTGCCACTAATAGCCACTTTTACAGAGGCTGACTCACTGTAAATATTTCTGTGGTTAGTCTAATAGCGTTTTATCTTTCTGAGACAATTGGAGCACTTACAGAGTTTTATATCTATATTTGCAAAAGTCTGTTTTCCATAAGGAAATAAGATGTGAGGTTTTTCACTTATTCTACATGTAGATCTATTCAAGTCAACTGCTGAAGTAAAAGTAGTAATACCACAACAAAAGAAAACTGAAATAAAAGTATAGATATCAGATAAATTTATATTTAATCTTTTATACCACCAATTTGACCTCTTAAAGTATTGTGCAAAAGCCACACGTCACTTCTTTATATTTTGCTACGGAAATGGGAAATAGGTGTAGAGATTTATTAACATTATTTATTTATTAAAATGTGCAAACAATGGATTCATAATACATAAAGGAAAGTTGAATATAATACTAACAAGCTGTGAAATATTCAATATTTGGTTTGAACAAATTTATTCTTTAACAAAGCCTGAACTCTCTCAGGCAGCTTTCTTGCAATATGGAATATGGAATATTTCTCCAGGCTTCTTGAAGATCATTCAAAGCTACTTCTTTGGATGTTGGCTGCCTTTTGTTCTGTTCTCTGTCAAGCTGATCCCACGCTGGTTTAAAGTAATGTTGAGGTCCGGGGTCTGGGGAGGCCGATCCACGACTGATGTCATGTGTGCTTTTACTACATTGGCAGTGTGTTCGGGATCATTGTCATGCCAAATATTGAAGCCGCTTCCAATCAGACTCTTTCCAGATGTTATTAAATTGGTGGATCAATATGTGATGGTACTTTTCTCCATCTATAATTCCATCAGTTTTGATAATGGTAGTGATGATCAGAACCAAATATTGAAATTGTGATTCATCAAATCCATTCATCAGTTCAATACCTGTTGTCATTAATTTTTGGTCCAGTTCTTGTGTAATTTGACACACCACAGCCTTTCTCCCTGTTTCCCTTCAATAAGAATGGCTTCTTGACACCCACCCTTGCACTGAGAACTTTTCTGATGAGACTTCAGTGAACAGCAGATGGATTGACTGAAGGCCTAGCAGATCAGGACGTTGCTGGATTTTTCCCCCCCTGTTTCTTAAGGCCATGGCTTTCAGATACTATTCATCTGCTGTACACAGTATTTAGCCTCCCACTCGTTAATCAACGAATAAAAATAGCCATCACAGCAATTGTAAATGAACATAATAGGCACCCTTTTTATACTAAGTAGTAAATAGCTGTCAAATGTAATTTTTCCCCTCAAAAATGTTGTAGTTTTAGATGTTTACATAAAGTACTTCACAGCTGTTCTTAAGCTGAACATAATTTTCCCTGCTGAGTGTAATTTGGATGTAGATGTGTTCACAATTCGTAACAACACATAAAAAATAAACTACTCTGTTACATTTAAAATCCCTGCATTCACAATATTTCTTGACCTTAGAATACTGACAGATCGACTATAAAGTCTCTTATTTAAGAAGGATAACCAATAAACAACTGACGAATAAAAGTAAATCTTGCTGCGAAAAATATAGTCGTGTACTTAAATACATTTAAAATACTTAAAAGGGAAAAAGTACATTACAGTAAACTACCCTGTCACCAGCCTCTGTCAGTGCGTCCCAGGGTGGTGTGTGGCTACAATGTAGCTTGCCATCACCAGTGTGTGAATGGGTGGATGACTGAATGTAGTGTAAAGCGCTTTGGGGTACGTAGGGACTGAGTAAAGCGCTATATAAATGCGGGCCATTTACCATTTACCATTTATTTCATGATGTATCAGCCTTCATATCTCTCTAGACGAACTCAAGCTCTGGAGTTTAACTGCAGATTGAATTAATATTTATTATTTCTTTCTAAAAGGTGTATCTGCTTCACGTTGTTTGGATCACAGCGTTCTTTAAGGACTTCATTCATTTTTCTTTTATTTCCTTTGTAAGTCCTCCCCATTGTTGGTATAAAAAAGGCTTGCCCCTTTTTGCTATTTAAATAAAGTTTCATCATCCCTCTTTCCATCACGCGCTCCCTCGCCGCATTGGTGAGAAGGGATGACGCGCATCCTGTACCTGCGAGGGATGCGTGCGTCTTGCGCCGGCTGGGCATGCGGCCTTGGGGGAAGGATGATGGGGGATGCGGATGCCATGGCAACAAGCTGATTAGACTTGTTGCCATTCCGACTATTATATGGACATTTATTTATTTAATATTCATTTGCACGCGCTGGCTGCGCGCTTCTGCGGACGTGTCAGACCGACCTCTGAGTGTTGAGTCAGAAAAGGAAGTAAATTGAGCCGTAAACTGGACTCCATCTGCTCTGCACAATCTCCCGAGGACCAAGGCTCAACAAGTTGCTTTTTTTTTAAAGGAAGGTTTGAAATTCATGGGAGCGCACAGTTTTACCTCGGAGCGGCTTTCTTCATTTAAATGTAGAGTCTGTAATCTGCCGTTGGTGCCATAAGAGGGGAAGGGACGCCGCCGTATCCCTGTAGACTGGACACAGTGTCATTGAAAAGTGAAGTGAAGTGCATGGCAGCGCCTGCATGTGAGGAAACATGGAATGTGGCGCGTCAGGCTGTGAGAACCTCATCAAGTTAATTGCGGTATCAGTTTTTTTTTTTTTTTTTTTTTTTTTTATAAAATAGCTTTTTTGTAAAGGAGGAAATCTGTCTGTGTGTCTGACTGCGCTTCAGTCGCGGGTAGATGGGTTTTCCGTCATGGTGAAGGTGTTTTTTCCCGCACGGATACTGAAAATGACAACGTGTGGCGGACTCAGTGAAACATGGGCTAGACCTGGGGTATTCTGACTTCCTTCCCAGCCGTATTTGTTCCCGTTTTTCCTGCGTGCATGTGCCTGGTTGCTGGTCGAGTGAGTGTCCGTATGAATCAGTGCGTCTCGGAATGAGCGCTCGTTTGGTGCCTTTTTTTCGTGCGTCCTTTCTGTCCGTTAACAACCATCCCTCCTAACAGAGTATCGAGTGTCCTTGTCTTTCATCCTCGGATGAATGTTCCCCAGTCTGACACCTTAGCGCCCAAAACATCTCTTACATAATGATATATGATGAAAGGGGCAAAGACTGGGAAGGTAGCCTGGACATATAGGCTACACGGACAGGACACAGAGGGCCAATGAGCGTCGAGCGCTCTTATCTACAATAGACCGGGAATCCGGTGCCAATATGACCGGTGTCGGAGCGTTAAGGGGCGACTGTGGAGCGGAGAGGGAGGGCCTCGGGCGGAGAGCAGCGTTTCAAGGACGAGGAAGGAGGACTGGCAGAGAAACATCTGTAAGGGACAAACGAGACTCTTTAAGAAAAGAGGAAAAGTTGAAGCTGCTGGCGTCACAGTGATAGGGGGGGAGATTTTTGTCTGGATGGGGCTTTTTCCAAGTGCACTGAGGTAAGGATGGCCACATCCGCGAAAAGAGGGCGGAAGACTCCGGGAGAATGACTGGAGACACGCTGCACTTTTCTGTCGCTTCTTCAATTTAACATTCAGAGCGTCACTGACTTTCTCATCTATGTAACCTAGACAGGTCGACAGTACTGAATAGTTATTCTGAGGGGTGGGGGTCACAGGTTATATTGATCCTCCCCTCACACTCCTCCCCTTCCCTGAGTTGGGATGGATGGGGTGGCTGGAGGTGTGGGTACCCCTAGTAGCGCTGGGGGGTCCGGGGGTGACAGCCTGCCCAGGCGTAACGGAGGGGACTCGAAGAGGCGCAGTAAGGGCAGCTTGCCTCTCCCGGCTACAGGCTGTCCCAGGCCTCGCTGGAGGGAGAAAAGGGCTCCTTTGGGGCAGATAGCACGTCCTCAGGTGGGACGCGGGCGTCGCCTCTCCATCATGAGCGCCTCCACCAGGGACGGCCTGCCCTTCCGTACAGCAGGCACTCCAACTACCCCGATTCCCTTGCCGCCTCCTCCGTCCTCCTCTTCTGGCACAGCCCATCCTCCTCCGCGATCAGTAGGCTTCGCCTCCCGTGCAGCCCTGGCCTCTACGTCCTCCACCGGGACCGGTGTCATGGTGGTAGCCACCGGTGCAGAGACCACCACAACCACAGCATGCAACACCAATGCAGCAGGAACCCCTGAGATGATGGGTCAGTCTAGCCTGGGTGGATTTGGCATGGGATTGGACGGGGAAGACTACAGCAACTCCAACCAGAGCACCTTCATCCAGAGACAGTTTGGAGCCATGCTTCAGCCTGGGGTCAACAAGTTTAGTCTGCGCATGTTTGGATCGCACAAAGCTGTGGAACAGGAGCAGGAAAGACTGAAATCAGCAGGAGCATGGATCATCCACCCCTACAGTGACTTCAGGTATGGAGCCCTGACACACACACACACACACGCACACGCACACGCACACACACACACACACACACACACACACACACACACACACACACACACACACACACACTCCACAGCAGCTGGTCACTCTGATGTTGGTTTGTGAATTAAATGCCACTTGTAGCATTTTCAATACAGATTATGTTTTTTCTGAGATATGTGGATCAAAGCAAGTTGAATTCATGCTCATTTTTACAGAGCACACTTGAAGTATAATGATAGACAATTAACTAGAGAGAGAAAGAGAGAGGAAAAGGAAAACAGATCATGCATTAAGCAACCTCTTCAGTTGTTAACAGGGGAAATGGGGAGGAGGACAACTGGGAAAGGAGAAAGAAATGCAGGAGGCTAAATATATATTCCCAGGGCACGTCAGTAGTGCATAGTAAGTTACGTCAGGGTTAGAGGAGAAGATGAAGCTTAAACTGGGGTTGTACAACAAAGACACAGCTTCAGGTGCTCATGGAAAGAGCAGTGATCAGGGGCTAAGGTCTCCAAGATAGAACTCTACAATGGCTGGTCTCCATTTCTAAGAGGAACATTTTATTATAGTAGCCTGTTGTTTCCTGGAAATAATCTTTTAGAGATATAGACAAAAGGTGCACGTCCCTTTCCAAGTAACTTAGGTAAAAAGTTCAGTATGTTTTCATGTAAGGTGGCTTAACCAAGCACAGCGCTCCCTGTGGTGGTTTTACAGAGGGATTAGGATTTTTCTGCCACCAGGAGCTGAATAGTTAGTACAGCAATCGTCTGATTGTTGGGGATTCTCTCTGTATTATTGTAGGGTCTTTACTTTACAATATAAAGCATCTTGAGGGGAGTGTTGTGATTTATACATATCTCTCTCTCTCTCTCTCTCTCTCTCTCTCTCTCTCTCTATATATATATATATATAATATATTATATATATATATATTATATATGATGTACACAGTGGATTTTCATTAGGCTGTTTTTTATTGCAACTTTTTGAATGGAGGCCAGTATGGGAGATAAACTTCATGAGTGCCTGGCAGGCTATCCTTAACACTCCTGGCTAGATTGCATGCACCATTGCACATGTTAAATATGCGTTATTATTTATGAGTTAATAGGCCAGGTATTCACAGAAAATCGCTCTCCATAATTGCATGTGCCTAAGATGTGCAGATGGACAGCAAAGGGAGAGGCAGCATTCATAATCTCCAGACAGACTGCAGCAACAATGGATGACTTGATCCCCAAGGCTCCTGGCCCACTTTTGTCTCATCAACCACACACAGGCACAAACTGACTGTGTCATTTTTGTATTGTCTGTCAATGTAATGATCGCTCACAAGTGCTTCTTATGGGGCTGCTCGCAGGTAATGTGATGTAGGTAGTCAACGAGGAAGGTGGGGCAAGATCGACAAAGAGTGTTGTGAATGGGTTTGAGTTTTATTGAATCTTAGCCTGTCCTGCATTAATTGATGTTCAACCAAGACATCTGATGAGGTTAAATAGTCCTAATTAGCCCGTTGCAGAACTGCAATTGAATTTTAGTCAATTATGTATGGCATTCTAAATTATGCAAGTTGAGTATGCATTATGCATTATTCAGTCATCTAACTTTTCCGTTAAGTACCTGAAGAGGAACTTTGCAAGGCCGAGGCGCGAGAGACAAGAAGACAGATTACCTTCAGAGCTGCTTTATGTGTTTTGGCCCTGGCAGCCACTAGAATGTTGTGGTAGCGCTTGTGCTCGTACATTTGGTCTGTCATTACTGAGTCTGCCGATAAGCTCCCACACCTTTCACCTCATTAAGAAAAGATGTGACGCTGCTGGACCTATAAGAATACATAACGAGGGGCAGAAGAGGTGAAGAAAATACACATTGTGGCACGAGAAGCATACAAAGTGAGAGATGAAGGGTGAGGAGAGTTAGAAATAGAAGCAGAGTGAATTCATGTTGAATCAGGGATGCTACTGATACATGTACAGTTGTTCTTGTTTGTCTGTATGTGCCGGGCTGGATGATGGGTGGAAACTTGCAAGGAGCTGACATCTGGCCAACCGCAAGCAGGGAACCAATCACATGCAACACAGGACACACTTGGCCTCAATTACAGTAGATTTGGTTTTTTGGTATGACAACAGCTGAGCAGGTAGATACAGGTCGGTTACCCTCCACCACCTGTTCGTGTTCAAAATGAAATACTGATGAGGTTACAGAGACCAGCTTTGATTGCATTTGCAATTCCTGTGTGTATAAGCATGTGTGAGTGCAGTTCACAAGTGCACTCTATATGCATTTATACCCGAATGAACCGCACAGTACACAGCTCCCGGTGTTTCACCAGGTGGAAAATCAGAAACCAGGTCGTGTCAGGTATTTATTCTGATTTTTAGTTTGGCTGTCACATCTTCTTGTCTGTTTGGGTCTTCCCTTCTCCATTCAGGTTTGAATCAGCTGTCACATCCCCATGGAAACAGTAGGCTGTAGTACATAGAAGCAGAGTAATGTGCAGTGTACATGGACAGTGTCACCAAGTATTTTACTCAGCAAACTAAAACAATGTATACAATCCACATTTTTATCTGTGAAACCTGTATGATAGATACAAGATTGCAAGAATAAATATATTTTCTTAAGTTAAAAATGAGAAATACATAATTCCCTAAAGGGTAATGTACTATATTGAGCAGTAGGAGTAAGTACTCAGTAAGTACTCAAGCAAAAGCAAGTCCATTAGAAGAAAAGGCCAAACATGAATTTTACTGTTTCATTGCATGAAAGGAATAAGAAAAAAGAAACTGACTTGATGTAAGAGGAATATTCCTTCAGGTGAATTGCTAACAAGTCACCATCTAACATTTCAGATTGTGAGCTGTTAGCTGGTACTGTACAGACATTTAAAAACAAGGAAATAAACAAATAATAAAATAGATTAGATTAGATAGCTCAAGGAGCAAATGCACATTAAAATGTATTCAAGTACCTCAAAATACTAGAGATCAGAGGAGAATGGCTAGCCTGGTTTGAGCTGATAGGAAGGCAACAGTAACTCAAATAACCACTTGTTACAAGCAAGATATGCAAACGAGCGTCTCTGAATGCACAGCATGTTGAACCTTGAAGCAGATGGCCTACAGCAGATCAGGAACACACTGGGTGCCACTCCTGTCAGCTAAGAACAGGAAACTCAGACTGTACATCAGAAGGTTGTAAAAATGTTTTCTGGTCTGATGAGTCTCAATTTCTGCTCAGACATTCAGATTGTAGGGCCAGAATTTGGCATAAACAACATGAAAACATGGATCCATCTTGCCTTGTAAGAATGGTCCAGGATGGTGGTGGTGTGATAGTTGTGGCACAGTTTGAGTCCCGTTGTTCCAGCTGAGCATCATTTAAACACTCCTTAGTTTTGTTCGTGACCATGCCCAACCCTTTATGATCACATTGTACTCATTTGCTTCCAGCAGGATAATGCGCTGTACCACAAAGTTCAAATCACTTCAAACTGCTTTCTTACAAATGAAGATGAGTTCACTGTACTTAAATGGCCTCCACAGTCACCAGATTCCATTTCCAATACAAGCACCTTTGGGATGTGGTGGAACAGAAGATTTATTCATGAATGTTCAGCCAACAAATCTGCAGCATGCGTGATGCTGTCATGCCAACATGGAGCAAAATCTCTGAGGAATGTTTCCAGCACCCTGTTAAATCTATGCTTCAAAGAATTAAAACAGTTCTGTCCAATCTAATACTAGGAAGGTGTACCTAATAAATTGTGCACTGTATATGTACTAGCATTTTCCACCTATAATACAGCGCTGCCACAAACAATATTTTCCATAATCTGTAAATTAGATGTGGAAATCAGAGCATAATCTTCAATATGATCAAATCACAATATGTTGCCTACAATAACAGTAATGTCACAATATATTTATGCTGTGATACACATGTATATCATGTGGTAACACAATCATCTATGACACAACAATATTTAATAGGAAGAAAATCTCAGCGGGTAAAATATTGGAATTATATATGAATTCACTCAGCCATGGTGTTTGTGTGTTTTATCACTATAACTTAATTTCAGTAACCTGTCAGAGTTAATTAGTTGTCTGATTTGTTCCCCACCCCCGCTCCCCGTAACTTTCTTCTTTGCTGCAAGGAGTCATGAGCTAGTGACTGTAGTAAGTTAAATTTACTGGGGAGTCAGTTTCAGAACGCCTACATATTTTAATTTAAATATTGATATAATATTCATGTAGATGTCAACAAATGCATCGCAAGAGGAGGAACAATCATTTTACTGTGTCCATGGAATGTTTTTCCAAGCAGTTAATCAATAATCAGTGGTTGGATAATCAATTAGTCACTGGTTGAGGGTTATTTTATGCTGATCAGTTAGTCACTTCAGTTGAGACATTATTAAGTAAATAAGTTTGGTTAAAAGGGCAAAAGCAAAGTCCACACGTCAGTGTTAAATTAATCATTTTAAAAGTAACCTCTCTAAGGTTTTCCATGGGAGCCTCGTTAGGTACAGGATTATGGTTCATATTGTTTACGGGGTCCTGACAGGCATGATGTAATTTACAAACATGTTCCCACAGTCAGAGTTAACAAGCGAGTTCTCCAAGTCAGGAGTAAATCGCCTTCACTGCTACGACAACTGCAAGAGCGACCATGTTGCTGTAAATAATCCCTGCGTGGTTGTTGCCAGTGATTATGAAGCAATACATCTGTCAGTGTAAGTGACAAAGTCAGACAGAAGAGTGTGTGGGGCCGAGCGATGACTCATGCATGCTTAATATTCATCAGTCTAGTGGTAGCATCACACCATGAGGTTCTGTTACTAAATTGGTGCTCCATAGCAATCGACCGCAGAGCTTGAGTGTACTTTGCCTAAAAAAAGAGACGCTGTGTGTGTAAATGAGCGAGACGGAGACAGCGTGAGGATGCAAGAATAAGCAAGTCATTGATAACGCGTTGGCTAAAGGGCTTAGCAGAAACGAGAGAGAGAGATGACACGAATCATCTCCCGATGATTGGATCGGCTCTTCTGTCATACTTTAATCACTTTCAGCATCCAAATGACATGAGTGATCGCCTGCTTTTCTTTCCGAGACGACTACATCACGGAGTCCTCCAGCATGACATTCAGATTGATGAGGCCTCCCAAGGTTACTGATCGTTTGCCTCCCTCTGTTCTTAACTGTCTTCCTCCTTTTCTCAAATCACTTTTGCCTTTTTTATTAGTATGAAGCACAGGTGCTTTATCTTGCCAAAGCAAAGGATGAAACTGTCTTGAGGGAAACATTCATATCTACTACAGCCTGACTTATATTACCAGGAGGACTGCACTTGTTATTGTCCTGGCTCACGGATGTGAATAAGCACAGATTATTTAACAAACACCTGTTTGAACACATTTGTAGCTTTATGAAAGTTTTTAAAATCTTACAGAAATCTGAGTAGAAATGTGAATTTTAAAAGGTCGGGGTGGTTATCAGGTAGGAGAGAGCTGGCCTGTTGCATTTTAAGAAGTGCCCTTCAGTTTGCAAGTTGGAGAACTGAATATTACAAGTTGGGCCCTGCTTTTCACAGAGAGGCCTCTCCTGCTTTCATTGAAGTTTTATCAGAATGGTGGCAAATTTCTTGCAGTAACATCTCCCGTAGGCACTTGCATCTGACCCTCCAACTTGGGGACCACCAATGTCGTATAACTGTGCCAGTAGCATCTTTTAACCACTAGCAGCAGTCTTTCTTTTTTTAATCAGGTGGAAATGCATTTAACAAGTTTTAGAAAATCCAATGGCACCAAGTCGTTGGGAAAGCTTTAAGAACGTGATACCCATCTTGCCCTCAGGTGCTTCAACTTTGACCAATCTTGTTTTGATGTGTCTCTTTGAACTTATGGAAATGTAAAATTGAATCAGAGTTGTGCCCCTTTGAATCTAATTTTTCAGGATTATATGTTTAGGATGGGAATGTAAAAATGGACGGATGCTTGGCTCTGCCTTTTGCAATGTGGAGGAACAAAAGAGGAAGACACGGCGCCCTGATTCAGCCAAACAACATTTTTTTAAAATGAATATGCAGGAAACGTGGCATTATCCACATCAAGTGCAGGATACAGTTTTTTTTTTTTAACAGTAGGAATTTTGACTCATCACAGTAGAAGAAGCATGCCCTAGGCTCTCTCATCTTCCTGTAAAAGAAGACGTCATTCATCAGAAGAGGCTTCCTTCTTCCATTGCTCTGTGTTCCAGTTCTGATGCTGTCATGCCCATTGTTGGCTCTTTCAGTGGTGGACCGGAGTCAGCACGGACACCCTGACCCTGGTCTGTGGCTATTCAGCCCTATACCCAACAAATTCTGACATCTTTCTATCAGTCAGCATCAACTTTTCAGCTCGTCTGTTGGATCCAACCACGCTGCCCAGCATTTACGCTCCTGCATCAGTAAAACTTGGTTCACCACTGCTCCTTCCTTGGACCACTGCATACCAGGAACACCCCATCCATTTTTGTCTCACTGTTCGGCTCTCGTCAAACTCACTCAAATCCTTACACTTACCCATTTTTCCTGCTTCTAACACATCAATTTTGAGGACAAAACATACACTTGCTCCCTGATATATCCCACCCACTAACAGGTGCCATGATAAAGAGATAATCAGTATTATTCACTTCACCTGCCGGTGGTCAAAATGTTATGCATGATTGGTATACTTCACCACACTGTCATTTCACAAAGAGCTTATAAGCAGGTTCACTCTTGAAAAGTGACAAAGTGACACATGCAGATTTCAGTCACAGTGAATACTAATCCTGTTCAGTTTGAGTATTCTGTTAATTCTCATCATTTGAGCTGCTCACAGGTGACAAAACCGTGGTGTCTCTGTTTGTAAAATCATGTTAATATAGATTTCAGTAATACTGACTTATGCTAAACATACATATAGATGAAGCTTATATTGGTCCCAGTAAAGAAAAAAGAGAAATTTCGCTTACATTAATATTTAATATTTCTGTTTTTGGTTTGCGAAATGCTGCTAAACCTCTTTTACCACAACATGAAAGTCTTTTTTCTGTTTTTGCATTAGCATGTGAGTCAGCATATTCAACTGGTTAAGATACTGCCAAAGTGTGCAAAGTTGTCTTCAATCCAAACAGCAGCTTGAGATGTTTTTGCCTTTATTTTAAATTCTATTTGTGGTATTTGGCAACCTTTTAAAACAACAAGACAATATAAGAAAACAAGAAACGAAGATGGAGAGACCAGAGTTAAATAAAGAGTAACTGTCCATCGTTATCTTTTTAGATTCTACTGGACCTTTTGATGTTACTGTTGATGATGGGAAACCTAATCATCCTGCCAGTGGGCATCACGTTCTTTCGAGACGAGAACACTCCTTCATGGATCATCTTCAACGTGGTCTCGGACACTCTCTTCATGGTCGATTTGGTCCTTAACTTCAGGACCGGCATCGTCAAGGAAGACAACACTGAGATATTACTCGACCCGAGGTTAGAAGGAGCATTTATGTGCGTGTGTGTGTATTGTCTGGAATATCAGTGCAGCAGGCCCAATGCCATAAATTTAAATTTGCTCTTCTGGCCATCTGCTGGGTTTGTGTTCAAACAAATTAATGTGTGAGATGTGAAAAGGTGATGTGAGGCCAGTGGCAGAGCTTTGTTCAAATCCCACTGTGTTCCTGTTGAATATTTATGAGGAAGGTTTCATGCCAAGCAAATGTTGAACTCTCTTCCACGAGACTAGACTGCCTAATGAGGAATGACACTGGTCTTCCATCTCACTCTAACGTCAGGGCGATTCGCCAGAAATACCTGAAGAGCTGGTTCCTCGTGGACTTTGTGTCATCCATCCCGGTGGATTACATCTTCCTAATGGTGGACAGTCTGGACTCAGAGGTCTACAGGACGGCCAGGGCGCTGCGGATAGTCCGCTTCACCAAAATCCTGAGCCTGCTTCGGCTCCTGCGCCTGTCCAGGCTCATCCGCTACATCCACCAGTGGGAGGAGGTGAGAAGCACAAACTCAGATATTTGTGGAAAAGATTTAATATTTAAGGCATGACTCATCAGAAGCCCCTTTTGTATGAAACAACATGCTTGGAGGGCAGAGGCACCCCCGTTTTGGATGTGTTGCTGATCAAGAGGCTTTTAGGGATAAAAAAATCTAAAACCCCATTTGCTCTCTTTAACCTCACTTATTTTTACATCCTCTTCTTTCTCAGATCTTCCATATGACCTATGACCTTGCCAGTGCTATGGTAAGGATAGTAAATCTAATTGGCATGATGCTGCTGCTGTGCCACTGGGACGGCTGTCTCCAGTTTTTGGTCCCCATGCTGCAGGACTTCCCTCCTGACTGCTGGGTTTCTAAGAACGTGATGGTGGTGAGTCTCTGTGTTATTTTTAATATGTTTCAGTGAACGATTTTATTGTCAGGCCAACAGACGCAGGACGTGACATTCAGGCTGAGCTGAATGAATCACACAAAAGCCTATCTGGATTGTTTGAACAGCGTGCGCAATATTTGTTTGAGATTTAAGCAAACCGCTGCTTCTGAAAAGACTCACTGTTTATCAGATTTGCCATGCTTTGCCCCTTATCTGTGTTAACTGGCTCATGCAGCAACATGTCCAGTTAGAATAAGATTGACTGTAATTAAAAACCTCCCAGAGATCAGGTGTAGGTGTGAATGAGCTCAATCTGTGGAAGGCCTGGGGACCTGCTGGAGATTTTGCATGAAAGCATACAGACTCAGATATTCAGCTGACTCATGTCTTGCAGTTGCCTGTGTGATGGTTGCTAAGCAGACTGATGCTGGGATTTTCCCCAGAGAAGGTCCCCTTGTCCAATGGACCATTAACATCTTAGTATAATTGGACTCATACACAAAAACACACACGCACACATAGAGGCGGCTCATTTTATTGTCAGTCTTTAGAACATTTATTTAATAATGCAAGATGATGGCCCTTTTATTGTTTTATATGTAGCGCAGCTGCTCGATTTTATGATTTTGGTCAGCACACTGGCTTTCGGCACTTAAATTGCTCTCCTGCAATATGTTATGATCTCAGCTGTATTTTCTAAAATGGTTTGGCTGAGCCACTCAGAGGGGAAAACGCTCCCGTAACCCGACTAAAATAAGAACAGTTCAAGGCTCCAGCGTCTCTGTAATTAACGCTTGAAACTTGTTTTATTCCTCTGTCACCCTTCCTCTCTTCCTCTCCCGCTCACAGAACGACACATGGGGTGTGCAGTACTCCTATGCTCTGTTCAAAGCCATGAGCCACATGTTGTGTATCGGCTACGGTGCCCAGGCTCCCGAGGGGATGACTGATGTGTGGCTCACCATGCTCAGTATGATTGTAGGCGCCACCTGCTATGCCATGTTCATCGGCCATGCCACCGCTCTGATCCAGTCACTAGACTCATCGCGGCGACAGTATCAGGAAAAGGTGAAATATGACGCTTGTTTATGAGTGTTGTATGACTGTGGGTGCTTCTGACTATGTAGATCTACAAGCCATCCAGGTGGGTCCGTTCTGGGTCCTGCAGCCTTTAGGTTGACTCTCTTGTTCAGACTTTAAACTTTGTTCAATTTTTTTGTCTGGGGTTTCAATTACTATTATTAGCGGTAGGCTGGTTTTAATTAACGCTGAAGTACTTCAATGCTGATGCTAAGATTCACAATTTAAAATGAAACAAAAAAAAGTTTGTGATTTATGTTGGAAAAAAACAAAGAGTTTGCTAAAGTTATCACAGCGACCTTTGTTTATTAGAAATCAAAATAGGCCCTTTTTAGTGTTAATGATTAATACAAACTGTGGGAGGCATGAACTTTTTTAGCTCCTAAAGAGGACCCTGCCAGAAAAAGGTCAGATAACCACGGGAGTAGTGTTTTTCAATTTGGGAATGAACCTAGTAAAGGGGTCAAGAGATAACTAGAGTTCAAAAAAGGGGAAAAAACATTTCAACATATTTCTAACACCCGGAAGTACGCTCTAGTAAGATAAAGTATTTAAGAAGTTGGTGTCTGAAATCACTGAAGTTCTTCTGCATAATAAATATAGGCATATAATGAATTAGGGTAATTCACATTGTACAGTTAAAAACGATATTATGCCCTTGAAAATGTCCACAGTGGTGAAGAGATCGTAACTTCCCACTGGAGCTGTGAGTCAACATTCGTAGATTTGAAATTATACCTCACAATGGCTGTGCAAAGTGATGATAGTTTACTATCTAACATATATACATCTCACTGTCTGAGCATCTATTGAGGCACTGACCCACACACACCAACACAAACATATCAAACTGAGGTCACATTTCAAGGTTGATTCTGATTTAAAATTTCTAAAGAATGTATTTCCACAGTCTGCGTGTACTCTTCTCTTAAAGTGAATGTGTTTGTGCCTTCATTATTGCAGTACAAGCAGGTGGAGCAGTACATGTCGTTCCATAAGCTCCCGGCAGATGTTCGGCAAAAGATCCACGAGTACTACGAGCACCGCTTCCAGGGAAAAATGTTCGATGAAGAGAACATCCTGGGAGAACTTAGTGAGCCGCTAAAAGAGGTGATAAACTCACAAACACCCACACCATCACACGTACATGCCGTAGATGCTGTGTTCATGCCTGCAGCAGATCTGTGACGAGCACTCCCTCCTCTCTTTATCCCTTCTTCCTCTTTGTTTAGGAGATAGTCAGCTTTAACTGCCGCAGCCTGGTTGCGAACATGCCGCTGTTCGCCAACGCTGATCCCAACTTTGTGACCGCTGTACTTACCAAGCTGCGCTTTGAAGTGTTTCAGCCATCAGACTTCATCATCCGTGAGGGCACAGTTGGACGTAAGATGTACTTTATCCAGCACGGACGCGTCAGCGTGCTGACCCGTGGCAACAAGGAGACCAAGCTGAGTGATGGGTCTTACTTTGGAGGTGAGGATGTTTTGGTGTCTCGTTAAACAAGAAGGAGAAGGTTTTGGAGGGTGGAGCAGAAGCAGAAGAAAGCAGTAGTTTTTTCTGTGGTTGGTTTTGCAGAACTACTGTATATACTGCAATTTCCCTGTTATATTGATAAAACTGTCCTCTAATTGTCAGAGATCTGCTTATTGACACGAGGACGAAGGACAGCCAGTGTCCGAGCAGACACATATTGCCGTTTGTACTCTCTCAGTGTGGACAGCTTCAATGAGGTTCTGGAGGAACACCCGATGATGCGACGTGCCTTTGAAACTGTTGCAGCTGACCGACTGGACCGTATTGGTAACTTGTGGTTTTTGAATTGCTACGTACATTTGTTTTTCAATACTGACAATACCAAATACTTGCAGATATCACAGGCCCTTTGTTAGGATTGTTCAAGCCGCCAAAAGATCAGGAGTCCTCTTTGAATACAAGCTGTAAGAATTAAAAGTAAAAATAATTAAGGATTAGAAATCTTTGTAATGTAAAAAAACAGGAAAACGCTTGAGGCTAAAACTCCAGCTACGTGACAGCTTTACCTACTTTAAAAGATATCATTCCTTTAGGCATTCCGTTTTGTCAAGCTCAGTATCTCAGGTTACAAAGACATGTTGAAGATTTTATTTCACATTTCCCCTTCTTTTTCTCCTCTACAGGCAGGAAGAACTCCATGCTCACGCGGAAGTCATCCCAGGGCGGTTCTCTTGGTGGCAGCATGGGTCGTGGTGGAGGCCGGGGTGGGGGGGGTCCAGGAGGTGGTGGTATGACAGCAGGAGGTCTGGGTTCCTGTGACAGCATGCTGGTGCAGCAGATTGTTAAACACGACAGCATGCCAGCCATGCAGGATGCCATCGCGGCCGCTGCTGCCGCTGGAAGAAGTGGCACGGTGTCTCCTCGGCCACGCCCCGTCATCTGGGCTCCGCTGGTCCATGCTCCCCTGCAGACTGCGGCTGCAACAAGTAATGTAGCCATTGCCCTCATGCACCAGCAGCAACAGCAACAGCAGCAGCTGCAGCAGCTGCAGCAGCAGCAGCACGCTCTTGGAGGAGCTTTTTACCTGCCCTCCCCTCTCATCTCCCCCTCTCCCTCCTCCTCTTTCCCTCTTTCTTCTCCTCGTGCTCCTGTGTTGCAGCCCCTTCGCCCCTCTGTGAGCTCTCTCATTGGGATGATGGCGATGGGAGGAATAGGTGGCTTGTCGCCAAGAGGATTTCCTGTCTCCCCCTCAACCATGGGCCCTCCTGGTGGGGTGACATCGCCTCCTGTTGCTAAAACTCCACCCACTTCAGCCTCCTCTGTCCCAACTTCTGTCCAACAAGGAAGGAATCTCCATTACAGCCTCCGACTTCAGGCAGATCATCCCTCAGCGATTTCTGGATCTCTTGGAGCCCCAACAGGAGGAGGAGGAGGACCAGCTGCACCTCCCCACAAAACACCAGCCGCCAATCCGCCTGCCTCCAGTGGCCCATCAGATGGCAACACTTCGCTTACAGCTCAGCAAGGGGCAAAAGAGGCTCTGTTACGTCATGGAGGAAACACTTCACAGGGTCTCCCAGCACTAGGAAGACTCACCCAGGAAGCCAGGCTGCTCTCAGCCTCACAGCCCACCCTGCCTCATCGCTCTTGGGCTGCAGTGCAGCCTCACCCTCCTCTCCATCGGAAGGCCTCTGGCGGTAATTTGCTAGCAGCTCCGTTTCTGGCAGGGCAATTAGCCAGGGGAAGCAGTGCAGGCCTGCTGACCTCTAATCCTTCAGTACAGCTGGTGACAAATATGCCATTTAATGCACAAGCACAAGCACAGGGCACACTTCCTGTCCAGCCCACTATAGCACAGACTGTATACACACAGTCTGCAGCTCACACTGCCTCTGCTGCCACAGCTGCACACATGCCTTCTACATCTTCTGTGCCAGCATCTTCCTCTCCTCCAAAGCATACCCCGCTCTCCTCTGCCACCCCTTCCCCTGCACCCACTCCTTCATCTCCTACACCTATTCTTTTCCAGACTCCTCGACCGAAACCAATCCCAATGACCCCTTCCCGCTCCTCCTCTCCTCCTCTCTGCTCCACCCCTCCATCGGCAGGAACAAGCCCACTGTTGCTCTCTTCAACTCCTCGTCCCAAACCGATTCCTACACCCTCCTCCCGCTCGTCCTCTCCCTCTCCATCTTCCACACCACCTCCATCCTCTGTTTCTACCCCTGTTCCACTACCTCAGCCTTACGGGACCAGATCCTCACTCACATCCTCTTCTCCCCCTTCCTCTTTGGTTTCATCTTCTCCGCCCCACCCCCAGAGCCCAAGAGCGAAGGCATCCAACACACCACCATCTGCTTCTCCATTGTCGGGTGCCAGCCCTGTCTTGACTCCAGTCCCTTCTCCCACTCAAACAACCCGCACCCGAACATCTACCCCCTCCCAAACGCCTACTCAAGCCAGCACACCGGGTACCCCTACCCAGACCTTCACCCCAACACCTTCCTCATCTCCCACCCCTCTTACCTCTGTCCCCTCCCTGAGTAAATGCCACAGTCCAACACCTTGTCTCCAGGCCTCAGTCTCCAGCTCAGCAAGAGTCCCCACTTCAAGCCAGATTCCTAAACAGGTCTCACCTCTCACCCCAACCCAAACTTCAACTCTGTCCCAAACACCTGCTAGCACTAACACTCCAACTAAAGTAACTTTTTCAGTTCATCCTGTAAAGCAAACATCTCCTGTCCTAACTCCAAGCTCCACTGCCAAACAAATCACATCCACAGCCTCCTGCTCAACAATGTTATGTCCAAACCAGAGCTCCACAAAGTCCCCCGCTCCTTCTACCCCCTCCAGCACCACCACCACCACCAAAACCACTCCTTGTGTTCAGCCGGCCTCTTCTAACCCCCCAAAACAAATACCAAGCACCATGGCTGCCCCTACCCAGTCCTCAAAACTCAATACACGTTCCACCCCTGTCCAGACCACACAAGCATCCACCACTGCACCCACCCCACACGCGGACTCCCCTGCCAAATCCACCTCTCCTAAAGGTGGACAAAAAGACCCTCAGCTGTCACCGGGCAGAAAAGACTCAGAGGGACTACGACACAAACTGCCCGCCAACATGTAAAACATAAAAAAAAAATTTAAAAAAAAATGAGGAGGAAAACCTCATAAAATGTTGGACTTTGTGTTGTGGTGGGTGCCTGAATAGCAGAGCCATGGATATGCAGAGTTGTGTCAGAGTTGGCACCAGACAAGCCGTGATCTCACGAGGACAGATACATGTTTGCATTCACTCTAGGATGTGATTGTCTTAGAACATCAGGTGTTCACGTGACTCACAGCCAAGCCATCAATCAAAGATCCAGGAGAAAGACTTTAGGGGTCCGCAGAGGGGTTGATAAGGCAGAGTCTAAAAAAACCATCCAAATGTATACATACATATCTGTGTTAGTGATTGTTGGAGCAAGCTGGGGAGCTGAAGTGGAAATATGCTGCAGTGTATCTACACAATAAAACGGAAAGGAAACAACATCTGGGAGTCTGGACAAAAAAATTAGAAGCTAATGAAAAAAAGCAATACTTGTGACGCATTTTTCTCACTAATTAAACAGGAAATTTCCTTGACAATAATAATGAATGTGGGAAGATATTAATCGTTTTCCTGTTTGAAGGAAAGTCATGATGACAAGATGCAGGCAATAGAGCAGATACTTCCTTGTTTCCAGCTCCAACTCCCTCTTGCCTCCCATTCTTCACCAAAGTGTAATATTTTCTCATCAGAATAATAATAATTATACTGATATAGCGTTTAAAAAGCACTGTAAAGTCAATATTCATATGAATTTGAAAAATTAGGAGCAGTCCACTTGTAGTTTTGTTGTCCCAGGTGCGTGGTGTTTAGTTTTTGAACAATACAAACCTTTTAAATCTACATGTTCGCTTTGACAGCTTCTGTAAATTGTATTTTTTTTTTCTTCTCTGTGTGTGCGTGCGTGTGTGTGACACACAATACTGCTCTGCTGTGCATTGTGGTTCACTTGATTTCTTTCTTTCTCCACCCGTCTCCCTGTACTGTAAATACGTGCCTCTCTGTGGGTCTGTTGTGTGCTTCCTCACTCCTCGGTCTCTTTGTCTTTCATCTCGTGTCTGTCTAGCTGCCTTTCATCTGATTTCACAGCTCTGGTCGCTAACTGTTTCTTTGACGCTCACAGACTCACTCCCTTTCTCTCAGTTTGCCCGACACTTTGCTGCCATCGGCCTCATGTTCAATTAGCGGTTTCCTTCTTCTGTCGCCCTATGACACTGTTTCAGCACAGTTTCCAGTGATGTTTGATGTTTTCTGTGGGTAGCAACAAGGCATTTCTGTCTTAATCCCTGATACCATGTTGCCTAGACGATATATTTAAGGACCAAATGTTTTATTTTTTATTTATCACAGCTTTAGCTTTTGGAAAGAAAAGACGGCTAATAGTACTGCCAAACTGATGATCATGAGTGTGACACTGAGGGTGATGATTTTCTGCTTGTGATGAAGATGATGCTGACATGATGATGATGATGGTGTATAGCTGGATGTAAGAATAAAGTGGATTTAGGTATTATCTTGTCGAGCGTGTTGAGTTGTGAGTTTATTGTGTGTGTGTGTGTGTGTGTGTGTGTGTGTGTGTGTGTGTGTGTGTGTGTGTGTTCAGTCTCACAGACTTGATTTAGGTTTCAACCTATTTTGAATTCATGACCTTTGGACCATTTAAGCAGGACTTTTACATTCATAACTGAAAACTGTTATAAACTATGGTTATAGTGGTTCTGCCAGAGGTTTTTTCCTGTTCAAAGGGAGTTCTTCCTTCCCACTGTTGCCAAAGCGCTTGCTCATATAGGGTTATATGATGGTTTTCTCTGTTTTCTTTGTATTATTGTAGAGTCTTGATTTGTTGTTGTGATTTGGCACATTAGAAATTAAATTGAACTGAACTGAATTGGGTTTCACAAAAAAGCTTTACACTGTTAAAAGTGAACTCTCCACAGTAATAATTGTTGTTTTGTTGTTTAATCATGCTCAGAGCTGTGACTAAGCAAACACTCCCACGCAAAAAGATTGTCTCACAGATTTTCCTTTTTTTTTTTTTAATCGAACACTTCAATTATACTTTGCATTGTGTTTTTTTTCCATCAAAAAGGTGTAAATGATGTTGTAAAGCTTTTACCACACTCCCAGAAAGACAGTTTACAGGAAAGCAGCAGCATAATTTCCATAAATCAAGAAATTTAAAACTCAAATTGTCTTGTAGTTGACCTGTTCTTTGTAAATGTAGATTGAAAATGTCCCTCCAATTAAAAAAAAAAAGTATTATGTCATTTTCATTAGAAGTTTTAGAAGGTTTTGATTCTTAGTACCAAAAAAAAAAAAAAAAAACAAAAAAAACAAACCAAAACAAAAACCTCAAGTTATTAATGTTTTATGTGAAATATGAATCATGGTATGTGTTTCAGCCCTACTGAGAAATATGGATTTTTTGGTAGATCTAGACGTGGTCATTCTTTGAAATGCAACAGATACCACATAGAAAAGAAAAACAATAACATAGGCTTGTTTAGGTTTTATCGGACACATCTGACAAGCAAATCCTTGTAGCTAATATGAAGGTAGAATCATATGTGCCGTTTAGTTAGAAAAAAACTAACCAGTATTTTGGGGCAAGAAACTCACACGTTTTTTTGTTTTGTTTTGTTTTGTTTTTTTTCAGATTTTAGTGGCAAATCACAGCGTCTTCTTCTTCTTCTTCTGCTGGCTGCTTTTTACAGGGTAGTGTGCCATGTCACAAAGTATAGATAATCTCAAACTGGCTTCATGAACACAACAATGACTTCACTGTACTCAAATGGCATCGGCAGTCATCAGATCTCAATCCAGTAGAGCACCTTTGGGATGTGGTGGAACAGGAGATTCCCGTTATGGACGTGCAGCTGACAAATCTGCAGCAACTGTGTGATGCTATCATGTCTACATTAACCAAAATCTGTGAAGAATGTTTCCAGCACCTTGTTGAATCCATGCCATGAAGAATTAAAGCAGTTTTGAAGGCAAAAGGCGGTCCAACCCACTGCTAGGAAGGTGTACCTAATAAAGTGGCTGTATAAAACATAAACAATTAAGAAGTGTTTCTTTTTCAGATTGGGATTTGATAACTGCATTTTTTTCTGTGTAAAACCAACCACAACAGTCAGTAAATTGTAAGTTTTAAGTTATTATATTCAAGATAAGGAAATTAGAAAATACAAACTCGAAACTTGTCTTTAAATTTAACTCAAGCACAGAAATTAAATCAACGACTGCTTCCTATCACTGCCACTAACCAGCATTTTGCTTTACTTTGAATAGATTTACTTGGATGGATTATCTGCACACAGAGTATCACTTGAGATCCGACTTGGACTTGACCTCTGACTCAGCCTTGGAGTCATACATGATCTTGGAGGATTTAGGACTGAAGGTTTGGTGACTCAGGTCCAGCTCTGCGCAGTACAACCTCTACCTGTGTGGGATGAATGACTGGTGAAGTGTCTCTCTTCTGCCTCCCACTCTAGCTCTGCTGCTGCTGCCGCTGCCTGCTGCTCATGGATCCCCAACCCTAATCCTGTACCTCTCCGCAGAGGGCAGGCACGCTCACTTCCAAGGTTAAGCTTGTGAATGTGGGGACACTTAAATCTCTGCCGCTCTTGAGAGGAACTAAATGAATATCCGCCTTCACGAGGGTGGATTACATTCCCACTGATACACCTGCTAACTTTCTGTCTCTCACATGTGTTTCCCCTCTCCTCTCATTAGAGTCCAAGAGGTTTTCAACAGCACTTCAGCCTCTGTGGCCGTCAGAGAGGGAATTATTTTTCACATCTACAAGCTAAGAGGCATTAACATATTGGATTTGCACTTGTTATTATTATTTGCACTGTGTTTAAATAGCCCCTGCAGAATCTCACAAAGCAGCATTAATGTTTCAGCAAAAGGATGAGTGTCTGACTGTAAATATTTCAGCTTTTTCGCACCTGTGCTGGCATTTTAACTGAGAGGGAGGTGTGAGGCTGGAGGCTGTGGATGGAAACGTGCTTCTAAGCACATTCACACAATTACATAGTGAAGCAGAGCAGGTTTCTGGTTGGAGGCTCTCAGTTCAGCACACTCGGGCCTGCCGGTGGTGAAGTGACCACTAGATGGCGACGACGCTCTAATAATCAGGTGAGTACAGCGGGGTAGAAAACGAGCATCCCTGCGAGATAATCGCATATGACTAGTAAGAATGTGTTTCAGTATGTTTCATAGAGTGACAGCTGAGCACAGGACAGCCAGGAGTCTGTGAAGTGAAGAGAAGATCACAGTGTGGAGTCAGGAGTGTAGCAGAGGTTAATAAAGGCAGACCAGCCTGGATTACCAGCCGTGAATAGAGGCGGGGGGATAAACGGGACTTGTAATTGCTGCTTGGCTCTGAAATAGACTCAGAGGGAAGTCTTCCTGCTGGAAACAAACCAGCCTAACAGGCTATTTTCGAAGGCAACTTTGATTATTTGAATCCTCATTATTATATAAAACACAGTAACAGCAGTCAGCCTACATAGATGGACTGAAAGGCCGTTCTTTCTTATGCTTTAATGTCTATGCTGCCTTGTCAGACTGCTTTCTCTGAATGTTTCTAGATTTGGTGGTGTACCCAAGGAATTTTTGCACCTCAGTAAAACTCCTTTTCAGATGAATTTCTATTAAATCTACCAGGCTGGCATAGAGAGTTTGTAAAGGTTTGTACACCCAAAACATATGGTCAGGTTATAAAATACCCCACGGTAACCACACCAAAACATTAAAATGTATCAATAAAAACATCCGGTAATCTCAGCTGACAGGTTTTTTTATGAACACTTTCAATTTCATTTTTTTCCCTTCTTCTTCTTTTTTTTTTTTTTTTTTTTAAATAAAACACTAAAATTCATAAACTGGGCTTTACGTACTGTAATAATTTTAAAAATAATAGAAAAAGTAGAATAAGAATAGAAATTTTTTTTAAGCAGCAGCTTTTTAAAAAGCCTTTTGGGAGGTCCCGATCCTGCGCTTCTGAACTACTGTGCAGCCCTAGGTGGGAATAAAGTGCATTTATGTAGCGCGTAAGGTGTTATTCTGGTAGCACAACCGCAGCACAAGCACAGATTTAAGGTTGGATGGGGGGGGAGGGATGGGTGGGTTCGCAGAGTTCACCACAAAAATATATATAGACTTCCTCCACCTTCACTACGAAACCCACCGACACACACTCCGGGAGCTACAGCAGACAAGGACAAGACTGAAGCTTTGAAAGAGCGAGGTGATTCCCATAACCACTTCAAACACCAGGCGCAGGTTTATACGTAAGTCTTGAAAGTTCAGTAGGGAAATGAGGCTGCTCTTTAGCGTCTGTGGCTGTGTCACACACACAAACATACACACACACACACACAAAGAAAAAAATATACCCCACTGTTCTTTCTCTGGAAAAAAAAAATCATAAATGAGTTGCTGTGTTTTGCACTTTAGCAGATTATAGCGTATACTTCCTTTTTTCTCCTCTCTCTTAACTGATTCACCGATTCACCAAAAGTCATTTTTAAAAAAGTCCCTTTAACAGTTGCCCTTTGTAGACACCACATTGGATGTGACACATCCTCTATACGAGTTTCATTTATCATATTCGTTTCCGTTTAACTTGAATCATCGATCAGCATCTGCCCTTGCCTTTAATTGGAGTTGGTACCCTTTCTCTTGGCTGACTTCCACTGCTCCATCCCCTTGGTCACCTCTACTTGACTTCTCGGGAATATTGCTGAGTCACGAGGAGGGCGAAGGGGGCGATGTTTCGACTCAAAATACCCGTGCCTGTGACAAGTAACCTGCGCAAATGGGCAGATATCCTTCAATCCGCTTTCAGCGCCCACGTTGCTCTGCTCACCTTTGCGCGGTGATGCCCAGAGGAGAGAGGGGGAGGAGCGGGGTCTCCAAACCTGCCCACCTTTCTCCTCCCTCCGCCGCTGACAGCTCGACAGACACCGCTGCTGGCCTATCGCGCCAGAGCCGGACCCCTCTCTTGTCCTTTCTCTCCCTCCCCCTGTGCCCTGCCCACCCCGGCGGTCTCCTCTCCAGCCCTGCCAGAGCCAATCCGCGACTGGGTGTAAGTAGGGCAAGCCGCTTCCTGGTTCTCAGAAAGGAGGAGCTGGGAGTCGGAGTGGGCCAGCGCAGGCAGAAGACAGGGGGACAGAGCAGCCCAGAAAGCCGGCGGTCTGCAGAGAGAAGAGGAGAAGGGAGCTGCGAGGGAGGGGGAAAAAAACGCCGACGCACAATTTGGCGAGTAAGAAAACCTCGCAGGTGTCGAGCTGAGGACGACAGGAGCGGTGAACCCCCCGCCTTCTGGCGAAGAAGAGGCGAGAGCTGGGAGCATAAAAAAAAGAAATATACGAAGTAGAAGAAGTCGGCAGGGTGGGACGAAGTAATCCAGGAAGTGTGGAGGCCGGTCAGGTGGGAGGCGACGAGCCAGGACAGGTGACACACCGGCACTCAGGTAACTATTCACCTGTCTGCCCTCGAAATGTCAGCAAACTAGAGCAATCCTGTAAACTAAATGTTGTTTTTAGGGGGCATGGTTTGTTTGTTTTGTTTTTTCTGCCGTGACAGCACCGGCTTGCCTCGGGCGCTTTCGTCCCTCCTCCCTCCTTCCCGGTTACTGATCGGGGTCACGGGAGGACTGAACACGTCACGGCTACTCAGTAACTCCCGTCGACAATTATTAAAAGCGTTTCGGTTTACTTTTAGAAGTGCACAAAGCCACACATGCTCTCACAGTTCTTCTGTTTTTGTGGTGGGCGAAGCAGGTGCTGCAGCCGCTGTTTGTTACGTGCGTCTGCGCGCGGCGGCGGCCAGGTGAGCGACACTGAGCGGGGTCGGCGGGTACATTTCTGGAGACTGGGCTGCTAATTATAGCCGAGAACACCGGCTGACATCCAAAACCTATAACCTGTTCTCACGCACATCACCTGCCTCCCTGCGCCACTCACGGGCACGCGGTGCAGTGGATCTGCTGGATTTAGTCTCTTGCGCCTAAACGAGCCACCCTCAGTGGTCTGTTAATCATCATTATCATCATCATCATCCCTACGGCGCACCCAGTGTTTTATTTTAATCCTGTCACAATCCTGTGTTACAAAGGCTGTAATGTTAGGTTAAGGCTTCAGCCTGCATCATGGGTGGGGAGGGTTGTTATATCAGTGGGCTTCTGTATGTGTGTATGTGTGTGTGTGTGTGTCGTTGAAGAGGTAACCGTGTTGCTGACTTGCCCCTCTGACAGACCGGCCTAACAAGCTCAACTGGCTTGGGTTTGGTTTCCCTGTGCTGTGAGCAGCTTGGTTGGTTAAATCTTTAGGCGCCCTTGCAGGCAGTTAAAGCCCCGTGAAGCTCCCAGGCTCAGGTGTTACTGAAGGCTTCTTTATTTTCTTCCTTCTGTCTCACCTCTGTTTCTCTGAGGGGTGAGAGTGGGTGGCTGTGAAACCAGGGAAGGAAGGTAGCAAAAAGACAAGAAGGAGACCTTAAAACAGCCTGGGTACTTTCTGTTTTCTTTGTGTGTGTGTGTGTGTGTGTGTGTGTGTGTGTGTGTGTGTTCTCTGTGAACCGGTTACCATCATCATGTGATGGGGCATTTCTAACACTTACACTGGGTTGACGCCACACATGGAAGAGCCATCAGGGTTTTGAAATAATTTCTTAAAGCCAGCTCTGTTTGCCCTAACTTTGTCTGCAACATAATTAGACATCTGTGTTTTACCCCACCACCACCCTTGTTCCTGGTGTCCTAACATGACCTCCATCTTGGCCTGCTGTCTGCATGCCTGCTTTTTGTAGCCTTGGACATTTCATCATTATGTTTAGTCTTAATTTGCAGAAACATGAATATTTACTGTCCTTCAGTTAGAGAGCTGGGGACATTAAAAAAAGAAGCCCTCATTACTTGTACATGGTATGTTGCTAATCATGTTCATCTAAAAGGTGTGTGTGTGTAGGGGTGTGTATTTGTGTGTGGGCTTTCCCAACCCTACTTACAGTTGGAGAACTTCTTTTCCGAAGAAGTCAAAGTAGGAAGCAGTTGGTTTCTGTCGGTGCATTTTTCTTTTTCTGTTCTTCTACAAGAACTCCCCACTCCACTCCAAATTACATCTGGTGCATCATATGATAACTTGTGGGTGTGCAAGTGTGTGTGTGTGTGTGTGTGTGTGCTTATCCACATGCAGCATAGCTAACCCAACATATCTGACAAAACAAAAACGAAACGGGCGTCGTTTAGTTAGTCAGCACCTTGTGTTTTTCTTTATCAGTTGATCACATCTCCTCTCTTTGTTCACGCACCCTTTAGTTAAAGGTAACAATCAAATTAAAGCTCCAGGCATTGCGTTCTTTGACATTATTGGGCAAAAATCAATAACAATATCTCTCACACTGTAATTCAAGTGCTCTGAGAGAGAGCGCTACACTCCTGCACCTCCTCGGGACTTCGTTTTCAGCCTTTAGAAAATCTAAACTATGACAGGAAACCAGTCACAGGTATTTTATAAACCAGATCAAAAGAGTAGCACAGAGCAGTATTAAAAAAGTGAAACTTAGACACCGATTTGGTTTAAAGAAGAAGTTTAAATTGTGTGTGAAGCCAACAATCACTGTACACTAATTTTTCTAGTTCATAACAACTGTTCGTTTGGAGGAAGGGGTGTATAGCAGAGAGAGAGGACAGCTGGTTTGTGTGTTTTCTTTCTTTTTTCTTTTTTCTTTTTTTTTTACTGCATCTTTCAATTTGATAATTCAAGCATTAAAATCTTTTTCTTTTTCAGGTGTATGACATCTGCAAACCTCTGAGCAAAAAACCAAAGAGTAAGGGGTCGTGCAAAGGAGAAAGAACAGAAAGCAAGAACCCATCTTCTCCTGGGTTTATGGACTGGAGGTAGGACTCTTGCACCTTTTTATAATATGACTTACACTGTAAACACGTGTACACTCAAGAAGAGACTAGCACTTATGTGGCAACTGGAGACCACAAAATGTCAATAGATTTCAGGCGGGTGAAATAATCAGTAGCAACACAAAGTGGGCAGGTACAGAATTATCCTAATCTCAGCTTTAAGGTGAGCAATTGAAGCAATTACCAATAGGTGTGAAAAATACTGTTGACTGGCATGTGGCACATAAACTACTCGAGCAGGGTACGGAAAGTCCAGCAGCAGCTGTCGGCTGCAGAGCGACGGCAGACGAGCAAAACTGAGGCTTTTGTCTGCATATCACTCACTCGCTCCGTCTTCCTGACACTTATGCTGTCAGGCAGCCGTGCGTTACCGTGTAATGGGAAAACGATTATCTTGAAATGTTGTTGTGTCATCCAAGCATATTTGAAAGCCAAGGTCTTAACACCTGTTTCGAATGGCCGCCCTCAGCAATGGAGAAGAAATTGTGCGTCAAGGAGTAGATGGAAATGAACAGTACAAGTGGAGATAACACTTGCAGGACATAAAAGTTGTGTGTGTGGTGTTGAGTCACAAAAGCAATTGTGTGAAGAGTGTGAAAAGAGCTTGCGTCAGTGCCTATAAGGTCACTTTAGGAACTGATTTTCCTGTAACTTCAGGATGCACGTCTCTCCTAATGTTATTCAAAAGTTGTGACTACACGGTGTTACCCTGCTAGACTAAAAAAAACAACAACATCTTGATGGCATATGGTACAGTTATATTAATTAGCTCCCCTGCAAGCTCATAGATGAATTAGACAGCGACATTAAATCGACATGGTTTAGCAGTGTTTCTGTTCCTGTAGCTTGCTAAAAAGTAATAATGTAATTCTGAACAAATTATATGCTATTACACAGAATTATTTAATAAATATATATTTATTTAAAATGGATTTTGCTATTTAATTGCCACCAAAATGTCATATTATCAGTGCCGCTTATTCAGAGCTCCATTTGCACTCATTTAACACGCTGAGTAATACATACATGACTAATTTGTGCGATATCAGCTAAACATATGAGCTTTACTAAATCAAACGTGCGTGTGTATGAGAGGGGTATCCTCTGGAAACGCTGGTCTTGGTGGGCTGGGAGCAGCATCGTGAAAGCATCCGTGTCCTTGGAATAAATATGAGCTGAATAAAGTGGTCAAACAGTTAAATATTTTATAGGCAACCTGGAAGTTAACTCCACTGTGGTTTGTTGGCTGCAGATGCTCTACTGGCTTTTAAAGATGGCTCAGGAATAATGCCAAAAATAAACCCTCATGTTTTTAAACCAGGTTGATGATATTTATAAGTTTTTGTTGTTGGGAAATAAGCACAAAGGAGCTTTAAGGACATCATAACAGTAATGTTAGACATAATCACATAGCGGAGGACGCAGTCTTCGAGGATTAGCGGCTCCTTCAGCTTCAGGCAACAATATGCTGGCTAATTTAAAAACATGCAATTAAAATGGAACAAGAGACATGAATCTTATTCATTCATTTCTTTTCTAAAGCTAAATTATTATTCCAGTTGCGATCGTGAAATTGAGATTAGCAAACCAACCATGTAATGAATGGATATTTTTGATATGCCTCCTGACAGCATAAGGTCAGATCCACCTACTGAGAAAGCGGAGCTCTAAAATAAAGGTCTCATGACCGGATTACTGATGCTGATTATTATTTAAATGAAGATGTTAGAGTTTCCTGTCAATGTCAGCAAGATGCCACAAACCTACCAACATTTGTGCTGTATGAAGTGCAGTTCCAGCCACGCTCGGTGCATATTTACCTGTGTTTCAACGTAATCCAGATAACGCTGGTGTTTTAATCACACTGAATTTTACCTTTAAAACAGCTGCAGTTCTGTCAACTTTCCCTTCCTCTTAACTGTCATAGGAAGTAAAATGTATATTAATAAAATGCATGATGTATTGTTTACATGTTATATGTTTAGTTATAAAGAGAACACTCCTCTTTGAAGGAAGCTGGAGCATGAAAATGCCTATATGTTATGTATAGTTATCTGGACTGAAGGTTAATTTTAATTAGGTTTGAATTTGTTTATGACTTTATCATGTGACTGTGTGTGTGTGTGTGTGGTGGGCAAGTTGGTGTGACAATTCATGTGACCACTGCTTTGCTAGAGTATGACTGGTGACTACCATGTGTCCGTGAAAGGGTGGGTATAAAGGGAAGTGACTTTGAGTGGTCTGTCAGGCGAGGAAGAGAGTCACAGACCTACACACACACACACATGCACACACTCTGATACATGCATGCACACAGTTCTGGGAAATGCTTTAATTAGGGCATGTGAGCCCATATAAATTCCCCCTATTCAGACATGGGTCTTTCAGTTTCATATGAACCGACTGAGTGGGAGGAAGGTGGGGGGAGAGAGAGAGAGAACGGGGGATGGAGGATGGAGTTGAAAGAAGTCGAGGTTTCTTTTTTAGCCCCAGATATCTGAAGGTGTCTCACCCTCTTTCTTGTGTCTCCTTTGTTCTCATCCAGCATCACTCCAACACCTTCAGTAGTGCCCTGCACTCTGACTTTGTGTGTGTGTGTCTGTGTGTGAGAAAGATCACAATGTCTTCATCCAGCGCTTTATTGTCATCATGTCCTTAAATAAATCCAATACTGTAACTGCGCTAATCAGATCTGTGCCCGGAAGTTTCCTCTATTTAAACATACATGGTTTTAGACAAGTTGCGCATTTTCACCATATATGGCGGTTGTTTCTCCACTTTAAAGCTGTAATGACACAGGGGTGACTGCATGGTGTCCGTAATCCAGTCTGCAGCGACTACAGTTGAGTCTTGCCCCCACTCGATCTGTGTCAATAGAGGAAGTTATGTATCTGCCATTTCCTCTTTTCAGTCATGAGTTTCTGTAGCATTTGACAGCCCTCCCTTGCTCTCGACCACCAGCTTCACAGCCCACGCCACCCTAGTGTTAACCAAGGAGCAGGTGGCCGTGACTCTTCTTCTTCTTCTTCTTCTTGTAACGAGTTAAAGAGAAAAGGGGGGGCCTGAGGGAAAAAAACAAAAGCTACAGACTGAAGGAGTGATCGTGATTCAGCTCTTCTAGTAACAGTGCAATTGTTTCTGTACACATTGAGCGGGCGGTTATCATAAATAGGTACAATGAGACAACACTTCAGGGAAAGTGAGAATAAACACCCAAACATGCGCAGGCAAAGGGAGTCATTGCAGCTGAAACTGACCCCTTTCATGTGCGCTGCTCAGAGGGGAACTCCAGCTGCAAATGGAGGCGTTCATTCCAAAAGGCTGCACATCATCATCCCTTCTGGAAAAAATCAAATCACTTTAGTTTTTGTTTTAAAATGTGAATTACATTGTTTTTATTTTAAATGCAATTTAAAATAGAAGTATTTGTGGACCACAAAGTTTTGCTGAGATGTTCGTCCATCATTCAGGCTGCATTGGCTTCACTAACTGATCATTTGATCAGCAGTTAAAGTTCTTGTTTTCTCTCTTTTTTTTTTTTCTTCTTCTTCTTCTTCTTCTTGCCTGGTTTCTGATACCACAGCAGTGGGTGTTGCAGTTGTACACCAGTCAGCTAAACGGTAAAGCCCTCCCTGATGCTGGGCTGAAGTTCTGATAATATTTCATGGATTGTAGTTACAGTAAATACAAGCGGCCTCCTCCTCTTCCCATACAGTTGAGCCAATTTGTCAGGAAAGTGACACATTGTTTGGTCATATCCTCTGGTCGTCTCTCTTTCTTTTCATTTCTACCAGTCTGGCAGCGTTCACCTGTTTTGTTTTGTTTTTAAAAATGTTTTGGTCTAATCTTCCCCTGAGCCGTTTCTCAATCATTTCTCGTGTGTTTGTCTTTCATTTATCTCTCCATCTGTTCTAGTGGTCGACCATTTTTTTTTATACAGCACAGGAAGAGGAAATTGATCAGGATCAGTTAGTTTTTGCAACATTTCTCTTTGTGAGGATGTGTGTGTGTGTGTGTGTGTGTGTGTTCAGCCCTTTTGCAACATCTTCCTCTGATGTGGGAGTTCATTTGTGCAGGACAACAGAAGCTGTTAAGACCCTCCCACTGATTTGACAACTTTAATGTAATGGACCCACAATTACACACATGCCTGGTAACAATTTTGAGTGCTAATCTAGGTTTTTCAGTCGATTCAAGAACCCCCCTTAAAAGAGGGGGAGAGCAGCATTTCACTTAAAAGTACCGCAAGAATATGTTGCTGAATACTTTCACGTAACTTTTTGCCCCATCTACTGATTGCCATCTCCAAAACCACCTCACCTGCTCCACCTACCACTGCTGTTACTACATTCTTGAGCACCCACAGGAACACACACCAAAATTTATTTTAAAAATGTTTTTAAAAAGTTTTTGGCTCAGGTCTACAGTAATTTCTGCAGCACAGGTGGTGATGGGGTCGTGTTTGACTGCATTAGGTTGATCACATGGTGAAACCTCCCCAGCAATCTTATGAATATAATTTTATATCCTGCACGGCAAGGCTGAAAGCTTCAGTCGGACATTATATTATAAGCGGCTCCATGAGGAGTATCGAGCAGGACAAGTTAGTTTTCATTTAGCTCGAGGAGAGAACTGGAGATGTCGAGTATAATGTGGAGGGAGACTGACAGGAATTCAGATGTTAAATGTGATTATTACACATAAAGAACTCATAACGATATTTTTATTGTACCTCTACAAAACTGTGAATTGTTTTTTGTCTTTTCTTTTTCTTTTTTTTCTGGCCAATTAATTACCCTAAAAAATACAACACAGAGCGAGTGTCTAACTCTAAAAATACTACTTTTTTAAATTACTCTTCTTATTATCACGATATATTACAACACATGTACAAGCATGTTATTTCTATAATTTTCACAGTACATATGTTATATATGTACTTGCTTTTCAAAGCCATGACCAGTTATTGAAACTGATTTACATTGTTAGTTCTTATATTATAAACCTGTTGACAGACATCCTCTTATACGCCTGTGTGTACAGAACATAAATAAATTAGGAAAATGATTATAGATGTATTTTAAATATGTATGTATGTGTATCATTGTAGTATATTGCATATATATTAAAAAAAAGTGTATTTAAATATTTTATTGTATTGTTTCTGGATTCAAATTTTTGCCACTTTTTCTTTTTTTAGTTTAAATTTACGCAGCTGGAGGATTTAATCTATTTGCAAATAAAACCTATTTATTTTATAATACAGTTTTTTTAGCCCCGATTACGTTGCAGTATCGCACTAGCGTCGATTGAAAGTATGACTGAAAAGTGACTTCCTAGTTGCTAATGAACTCTTCTACTGTACCTAATTTAAATATTCTCTCGGGTAATGTAAAAAATTAACACTATATATATATATATATATATATATATATATATATATATATATATATATATATATATATATATATATATACATACATACATACATACATACACTTTTTTGTTAAACTCTCCATGTGATTTCTCATCTAAAACTAACTGTGAAGATGTCGGGTTGATTTCTGACCACAGTTACTGCACCGGGTGCAGTACGCCTACACAGTTCATTTGCTCTACCTGATTGGCATGTTTTAACACTCCTGCTAACTGATACATTTCTGTATGTCTGACGTTTTTGTTTTGTTTTTTTCTTTCTTGTTTTCACATGCAATCGCATGTCGTCGTTCTCTCAGTGGAAACATTCCTCAACTTCATCAGCTCAATTCGACTCATCAGATATAAGAAATCACACACACACTCAATAAGATAACGTTTCCTGCTTTTGCCTATTAATTGACGCAGGGTGCGGCATTTAATTCGCCCACACACACCTTGATGTTTCAGCGTACACGCACAGCTGTGGAGTTCTGGGGCTAGAAACTGCTGACCAGATAAGGAGCTAAAAGAGGGGGAGAGCAGAGTGTGAAACCACTCTGTCAGCATGCCTACTTTCTCTCTCACACATCTGTGCATTTTCTCCATCTTAGGGTGAAACTCCCTTTTGGTGATGCTAATGATAGAGGTGGCTGCTACCCTCAGACATCTGCACACACACGCAAACGCATACACCTGCAAGGACTCGGCGACTTCCTGTGGCTGCGTGCATGTGTTCACCTCTTGCTCTATCGCTCTGTTTACCTCCCAGTCTTCATGTCATGGCTCCTCTCCCTTCTCTTTTTCTGTCCCCCCCCCCTTCCTCCCCTTTCCTCCCCTCCACCTTCCTCCCCTCCACCCCTTGTAACTTAACTCTCTCTACTCTTGTTTCATGTCTCTTCGCTAACACAGATTGTTCGAGGCTGGGACTAGATTTTCCTGTCTTAACCTCCTCTCTGCTTTATCTTTCAGAGTATCTCAACACCCACTCCCCATTCACTCACTCACTCGCTCTCATGTGTTTCTCCTCCCCCATACCCTCCGTACACTTGTTTGATTTCTAAGAACATGTGTGTTTTTAGAAAACATACCTCCCTCATGTTCCTTTTTTTAACTTTTGTTGCCTCTTCTCAAATCTCAGACCGTTTTCCTTCCAACCTCAGATTGATTTCTCCTTTCCATCTCCTTCTTTAACTGGGGCAAACAAACAGAAGAATTTGACTTAAGGCTGATTTCGGGCAAAGAAAATAAGCACAAAAAAATTTTTGTTTTGTTTTTTACAGAAATAAATTGAAACTGCTTTAGAAAATGATTCAGAATGAAAAACATGTAAAGTTCAACTTAAAGTACTTTAAACCAATCTTTAAACTAATCATAACTTAATCATATCTTCCAATGTTCTGTGTTCTTTAAATCTTACTACACTTTTAGTTCACTTTTACAGTTTTATTACACATTTAAAAAAAATTTGAAAGTCTTAGAGGCATCCGCTCATTTCCTTCTCCTCCAGATATCAAATAGATGCTTCCATAAAATTACATTAAACTATACAAATAGAATAGCTAGCACAAATCCTGTTTCCTAAGTTACAACAAAATAATATTTTCAAAATAAAACCATGACTTTCTAGCAGTTATTCCTCAAAAGCCCACCATTTTGTCCCTTGCACACTGTAATGTCATTCTTTAAAGGTTTTCAGTATAGAGCCTTTGGATGCATAACTGTCACGTGGTAAAGGGAAACATAAAAGCCTTTTATTCCCATAGATGTCAGGTTAGAAGCTGGTGGATATTACACAATGTATATGTGCACCCAAATGTCTTGCCCCATGTGCTGATAAGCTGATAATCCTCCAGCAGATTCACACCGGCGTTCAGGTCTGGCATGCAAACCGGCTGCTGTTGTAGCTCGCAGTGGAGTGTTGTGGTGTGGGAGGGCGAGGGGATAAGGGCCTTCGCTCTGCCAACCAAATGAATAATGTAATGTGTTCTTGGAACTAAGACCACAGCGTGCGCATGCGTCACACTTTACACACACACACACATCATAACGCCCCAGTTACAGTAAGGACAGAGGAGGGCATGGTTGCAGGGCCACTCTTAAATAAAGAAAGAACAAACTTTGCTGAGTAACATCAACTCAGAGGACTTCTCTTTTTTTTTTTTTCTAAATTCCTCTTCAGTTATTGCAGGGTGCAATCGTTGTAATTATCATGATGGTGTCTCAAGTCTTGTCTTTGACAAATTCAAATGGCGATTCAAATTCACCCCCCTCACTGCGTCTGTTTTTATATCTCCTGGTGGGATGCAAATGTTCAGTCCGGAGGGAACTGCTGGGACACACAGCAGGTGGAGTTTGTGTTTTATCTCCCAGCAGGGACGAGCTGCTTTACTAGAGGACCTGCCCGTGTCCGTTTAGTTTTGCTTTTTATGCAGTTTTAGACACAGTTGTCACTCCAAATGTGAAGGTTTTGCGCCCCTGTAATGCCTTTGAGAGTGCTTAGCCTGGCTGAAAGCAGCGGTTCTGGTTTGGCAGACATTATGTGTGTATACTCTCATCTCTTCTCATCCCCCCCACGTTTCCTCCTCCCCCTACTCTTTCTCAGCGAAGGTGTACCAGTACCACATTCAAGTCATTACCCCCAAAATAGTAAGGTGTTTAAAAAAAAAAAAAAAAAAAAAAAAGGTTGAAATCTTTCTAAACCCTTTAAATCAGTCTGTCAAACAGAGGAGAGACGGTGTGAGCCGGACGAGGTGTGTGGAGGAGAAACGGTATGAATTTGAATCTTATTTTTCATGTGTTTGGCTGCTTTGTTGTTGTTTTGTTGTTTTTGTGGCAGAGGTTGTTTAGCATCATGATTTGTTTTGTTGTGGTTTGGCTTAACTTTGCGCTAAATACGGGGTTTTATATGAATGAAAACACTTGTACACGTGTTTGTTTCTTAGTCACTGTGTGTCTCTGTAGGAGGAATTTCATTTCATACAGAAACTCCGTCTGTAACGAGGACATTTTATAATAATTTATTCAGAGCCGCTGAAACGCATCTGTGTGCTCCCGTCGAGTCACTGAACAGCACAAACGTTTTGCAAATAGCCACGTTCAAAACTGTCGCACAACTTTTCTTAAGCTTTTCTTCCAATTTAGATTTACTTTGTAAAACTCTAAAATCGATCCATAAACTTGTCCGTCTGCTAGCGCGAGTACTGAGAAAGCCATCACAACACCACAAATGCTCATATTAACCAACATGGACGGAGACACACACACACACACACACACGAGCAGGCCACTCTGGAAAACATCTGACATCAGAATTCATAAAAGCTTTTCTCCTTCTCCCTCTCTCAGCTACAGTTTTCTGTGACTAGTATAAAGTCATATTTTCCCCCTTAGTGCTGGAGCCTGATATAATTGAGGTGGACTGGGAAAACTTACAGCCTTTAACGGAAAATAGGAGCCATAAAAATAATACCAACAGTTCTAGTTCCAGTTACCACACGCTCTGTGTGTGTGCAGTGGGATTTCACCATATAGTCGATGGATAGTATAAGCTGCTTTTATACTGAAGAGTAAATCTTTGTGAGCAGGTTCGGTCAATCCTGTAGCTGTCGTTTTCCTGGCCTCCACACAAACTGCTCTCTCTTTCTGTTGAGCTGGTGGACAGTAACTGTGGATTTAAGTTTCCATTTCCTCTTCAGTAAAAGCAAATCCACGGCAGATCCTCCACATTTCTTTGATTTCTTTCTTCTTCTTTTTAAAAAAAAAAAAAAACATTTCGTATAACCTGCAGGTTTTTGACCAGTGCCCTCGCAGTTAGATGGAGACCCAAAAAATGATTTGAAGTTGTGATCTGTATATTTAAATAAACAAATAGATCTTTGTTGTTAAAAGAGAGGAAGAGTGTGCACATAATGAAAGCAAGGGATGAGGAAACCGTAAAGTTGCAGAGGTGGTACATTCCTCCACCGTCGACAAAGAGTAGGAGGTGAGAACAAAAAAACTAAGAAAGAGATGAGATACAATTGTTGGAAAGATAACATCTGTCGCATTAAATGTACAGAAAATCAACACAATCCAAAATTCCATGGGTTAAAAAACTTGACTTTTATCTACTTTGCATGCTCACTTTATTTGTGTGTTTTGGCGAGAGTAAGAGTGATGTTCAAAGACACGCCTAAAGGCAAACAGTCCTATCACTTATTTGACTTTTAAGGTAACAAGTCCTGTTTAACATGAATAAACTAAGAGTGACAGTTATTAAGAGTTAGGCTAATAGCTGAGCACTTGCTTGGAAGTGCATAACAATATGTGTTTGTGGTATCAGCCTGTGGGCTGGTTTAACATTAGTTACAATGTGTTGCAAGATTCAGCAACTTATGCAGACATGTCCTTCGTAAGCACCAAAAACAACCAGAAACAAAGTCACAAGGAACGAGAAAGGGGGGAGACACGAAGAGTGTGTAGTTTGTGGCTGTGCATGTCATAATGTGTCAGTATTAAGTGACTCACAGGCGGACAGAAAATTGATGGGAATCGTTGAAACTTCTATGCAATCTTATTATTTTCCGAATACGTCTGTGTTCTGAGGAATGTGCCTAAAATAACAAGCTTGAACCACCAACCTCCCATGATGCTCTTTTTTTCTCTCTCTCTCTGTCTCTCTCTCTCTTTCTCTCTCCCCTGTGCCGGAAATTTAATGTGCACCGTTGTTTGCTCCTACCAAAACCCCTTTGTCTCTCGCTTTTCTGCAGGGCTTCAATTTCTGTTTTTTGAGTGACTTTTTGCTTGCTGAGAAGCATCTGCAAATATTACATTGTGTGCTCTGTGTTTTTTTTTTAAAATAAAGAATCTGATTTTAATGGAGTGATTACCAGTGATGGCGCTGTTTGAACACAATTTTCTGCTCCAGTATCCTATCTGCTTAGTTTCCACTGTTCATTATCTGTTCTATGATAGCCTAAAACGTTCTTTTTTTAAATGTTATTTTACAAATTCAGAATTGTCCGTAAAATTTCAGGAAACTGTGAAAAATGGATGTTGCAAAAGGGACATTTTTATTTTTCTTTGTCCAGCACATGCTCTAAAAGTCAACCTTATTCAGTTTGCAGGAATCTAAGATGAGGAAAAGCGGCTAACCCTTATTTGTAATAATCTGAAAATGTCTGACATCCCAAGTCTGAGAAATGTGAATTTAAAAGAAAAAGTTAGGTGTCCAAATAAACAAAAAACAAAATTGAGAAGGTTGTCTGAACGTCTTCACTCTTCTATATCAGCAGTTGGCCCTACATGTCGTCCTTGATGCCTCAAGTTCAGCGAGATAATTCTTAGTACAAGTGCGCTGGCTTCAGAAATATTAGTAAATATTTGTAACCGAATCTTTGGTGGCATTTTCTGACAAGTACCCAGTGACGTTCAACATGCCTAAGTTTCAAAGGAAGAGCACTTTGCACCAGTTTATCTCAGTGGTGCAATGTGATATGGTTTAACTCTCATATTGTACCTACCTCACTGTTTTAATATGACTCACAATGCCAATATGATTTTGGTTCTTACACGGTTGTTCGTTTTTTTGCGTTCTTTGATTTTACCAAAAAATACTTTTTTCTTCTATTTTTTTACATTTCACATGGTTTTGGTTGCATGTGCTTATTTCCTTCCTGCGAAAGTAGTTGTACTGATGTGCATGGTCTGAAGCCGGATGGGTATTAATGCACAGCAACCGCAGCGATGCCATAACCTTAGCCGCGTTGCGATCCACGTACCTGTTGGCCTCGTACTTGTGAACAGGGAGGGGACGGCAGGAAGATTATGTTTATCGGAAAGTGTTCGGAAAATGGGCCGTTGGGTTTTGGAGAGAGGGGGCGCGTAGGCGACTTTGGGGGGGGAGGGGTATCTCTCAATGTGTCTTCGTCACCCTGCACCCTCTTTTGGTACGACAGGAAGGAGAGTGAGTGACAGAATGTGCGAACGAGGTAGACATCCCCAAGGATGAACGCTTAACCCCGACTTCTGACAAAGAGATCAGACCTTTTAAGTTGTCTGCACATCTGAAGGAAGAAGGAAATAGGAAAAAAAAAAAGAGTGGTTTTGAAAGAGAAAGAAAGAGCGAGGAGGAAAGTGAAGGAGAAGACTTGCGAAGAACGAAAAGATGGAAGCCGTGAGACAGACGCTGCCTCGTCTCCAGCTGACGGTCCCCATGCCCATAAAGAAAGGGAAGGTAGGACTAACATTTACGACCTCTGGGTGGGTTCGTCCTCTCACCTTCGCACGAGAAAGAGACGGTTTGAGAAATCAAAAGGACCACAAAGTTTGCAGAAAGGTACCGGCAGGTTCTTGATAGGCATTTCATTAACTGCCTGTACTTTTCTTTTCTTTTCTCGTTGTTGAATGGGTGGGGTGCATTTCTGCGTGACTTAAATAGCCTGTCGTTAAGATTATCACCTAACTGGTTAAATCTAACAATGGTGGGTGGGGGGAGCCACAGATTGGCACGCTATGTGTGCAAGTGCTCATGTGTACTCTGTGTGTGTGTGTGTGTGTGTGTGTGTCTGTGTGCTCTTGTGCATGCACGTGTGTGTTTAATAGGGTGTGTTTTGGAGCAGGTTAGTCAGGTGAATGTACTGTTGTTGAGCAGAGCCCTCTGGGCACCGTGTGAACACTGTTATTGGATGGCCAGGGGGCTGCCAGTTGCTATGGGAGGGAGACGAAGGGCAGGGAGGGGGAATCTGGAGGGTGAGTTGTTTGTGGAAAATCTGGTCTGCTCAGGTGTGTGAAGAGATATTGTCGACCAGGTACAGTGTGGACAGGGTGAGGTGCGAGCTTAGGGATCCAAAGAAGGGAGTTGTTGGGTCTTATTACTGTCACATCTCACAAAGGGAAATAAAGAAAGTCATTGTCCTTGCTTGACGTTCATCACGGGATTTTACATTCAACCCACCGCTCATACTTCTTGTCGAAAAACTGGTTTCTAAAATATCCTAACGCCACTTTTAAAAGACAAAATACAAAGACCGCGTTATGAGAGTCACCGATGGACCTGTTGCAACTCTAAAAATTTGTATTTGACGTCAGATTATTTTCGTCTTTATTAAAGCTTATAATTCTCTTACTGTTTTTTTTCCCTTCCTCATTCTTTCACTGGTACTCCCCCTTTCACCCACTCTAGCCTGTCACTTCCTCCCTTGCTTGGGTTTTTTCCTTCTCTCTCTCTTCCATCAGCCCCTCTCTACCTGGTATTTTATTTCAATCAGCTAATGCTATAAGGGTTTCACACGAATTAACCTACTGCCCTCTCGTTACGACGCCTACAGCACATTACATAACCTTGTGTCCTTTCCTCATCTTCACTGTCGTTTTTGTTTTATATTTCCACCGTGTCACACATGATTTAATTTTTCTGCTTCCTCTTGATTTTTGTATTTCATTTAGCTCTCATTCAGTTGCCTTCATTTGAACTTTTTCTCAAATGCCCCGACCTCTCGACATCCACCAAAAATCACCACCTCCTGATTTAGTAACCTGGATCAAAAGCACAGGGAGAGTGAGGCGAGGAGTGACGCAGAGTTGTTGTTGTTGTTGATCCCCGTTTAAACTGTACGTCAGGTGAAAGGGGAATCCTAGCCTCAGTGACACTTCGAGATTTATTTTTGGGAGATTTAAGTATGACTCTGTGAAGGATGGTCTCTTATTTTTAGAAACTACACAGCAGTAACGTGTCTTTCTTTAAAAAATGAGCCTGTAATTTGCTCACCCCTCTGCTTCCGCACATAAATTGAATTACCTTTCTTTCATGTAGGTGGCAATGTCTCCAGGAGAGGACGGGCTGATTGGGATTCCCTTCCCGGAGCACAGCAATGAACTGTTGTCCCACCTCAATGACCAGAGGAGGACAGGGCTCCTGTGTGACCTCACCCTGACTTCCCGCGGGGCACGCTACCCGACGCACCGCTCGGTCATGGCTGCCGTCAGTCTGTACTTCCGCCGACTGTTTGGTACAGAAGAAGCGGGCGGCGAGGGCGGAGGTGGTTTCAGCGTTTGCCAGCTGGACTGTGTGGCACCAGACGCCTTGGATGCCCTGCTGGAGTTCGCCTACACTGCCACTCTGACGATCCCCAGCTCTGGGATGAGAGATGTACTGCGAGGGGCTCAGCTTCTGGGCATCCAGTGTGTGGCTGACGCCTGCAGAGACATCCTGGGGGAGACGGCAGAGGCCGAGGGGGAGGCAGCAGAGGAGCAGAGAGTTCAGCACACAGCTACTGATAGAATGGTAGGGGGAGAGAGGGTAATAGAGAAGGCCTCCAGAAGAAAAACAGACAGAAAAAATGTGAAAAAAATTGGGCCATATCACAACATCAACTCCTCACCTTTGAACCCGCCGCCTGCTTCTCCCATCTCGCATCCTTCACCTGCATCTGACAGCTTTCGCTCTCTGCCTTCTACTCAGCCTCCTAGCCCCGAACGCCACGAGCTTCGCCTCACGCCTGGCCAGAACGGAGATCCTAAAGAGATTAGAGAACCTGGCAGAGGGGCTACACTAAACGGAGGGCTCTCTTATTGGCTACAAGACCGCCCTCGTATAGCCCACCCACCTCCCCTACCGCCCCTAAATGACAAGCTGTCAGGGGATGAAGAGATTGAGGGTTTGGGCGAAGATGGTATGCTGATGGGAAGCACCTCCATGCCTACCTCTGTAGCTGATCGTGGTGCAGCCCCCTCAGTAGTGGGAGGGGGGAGAAAGAGGAAGTCTCAGACCCCACAGCAATGTCCTGTCTGCCAGAAGATCATCCACGGAGCAGGAAAACTGCCACGACACATGAGGACGCACACTGGAGAGAAACCCTTCCAGTGCAGTGCTTGTGGAGTCCGCTTTACCCGGTACAGAAACTTCTTACTACGATAATCAGAATGTGCTCGGTTGTTGTTGGTTTTTTTCATCATATTGTTTTTTAACTCTTTCTACCTCTTCATGATTTTGTCTTCTGCTCTATTTTCATCAGCAATGATAAGTTGAAGATCCACATGAGGAAACACACAGGCGAGCGCCCGTACCCCTGCCCCCACTGCCCTGCTCGGTTTCTGCATTCCTATGACCTCAAAAACCACCTGTCCCTCCACAGTGGGGCGCGGCCCTTCGAGTGCCCGCTTTGCCACAAGGCGTTTGCCCGGGAGGACCACCTCCAGCGTCACCGCAAGGGTCACAGCTGCCTGGAGTTACGCACGCGTCGCCCTAGACGTGGGCCTGAGCTGGTGGAGGATGACATCGGTGACGGAGGCAGGAGGGAGCAGTCCAACCATCTGGAGGCTATGTCTTTACAGCCCCACTCCTCTACGTTCATCCCCCGCACAATGCTGGAAGGGGGAAGTGGCTCCGGCGCCGGTCCTCTAATATTTCCAGGTGACATCGAGAGGGAGCACTCTCTCGCCCTTCAGGCTCTGGCGCAGTTTGGGTCTCAGAGGCTGGCCAGCTACCCCGAGCTTTTCCTACGAGGGCTGGACATGCGAGCAGGCAGGGAGGCGGAGGGAGAAGATGCAGGAAGAACCCACTCGCCAGCTACACATCGCGACCGGTGGGCCGAGGAAATGGAAGAGGAAATGGGAGACGAGGAGGCAGAAGAAGAGGAATAGTGAAAACAGAACGTCTGTTTGACTGATCAAGTGTGTGTATGCGTGTGTGGTAAAACATCCACAATAAAAAATAATAATAATAAGATCACTCAGGTGGCTGGACTAATTACCTGCTGCTCACCGATAGAGAGCGCTTAAGAAAACAAAGATTAAATGAAAAAATATAATAAAAGAAAAATTGCAAAACGGGTTTTCTGCGATATTTTAAACGTTTGTCTTCTGGTTGTTGGCATTTGATTTAATTTTTCTTTTAAAATGTATTTCTTGTTTGCCGTTTAATTTCATTTACTTTAGGTTTGAGCTGTTTCTTATGTCTTGATTTTATTTTTGGAAGCTGGTGTGTGTCAGTGTGTGTGTGCGCGTGTGGTTCCTGGGATGCTTTTTACTATGCAAACTAAAATCCAGGGCTGCGGCATGGAGTGATAGTTTAAGATGTATATTTTAGTTACAAAATATGTTGATTCAGGTGCACTTCAGGAGTCATATCAGCTGGATCACAACAATGAGTTTGTGTGCCCTGTCCTCTGGTGGTTATCAGTGGAAATGCAGTCTAAGTAATTAGACTTTTTCTGTGCATTGAAAGCAATAGTCTTACCTTCTTTTTTTGTTGTTAGTTGTTGAGTGAGCTTTGATTTGGTGCATAAACCAAAGATTTTAGGTTTTTCTTAAGAGGAGATGAGAGAGGTGAACTGTAGCCAATGTTGGGTTTGAAGGCAAGATTCTTCCCAACTGTTTTGATAGCCATGAGAAAGAAACCTGCTTCTATATTTGAGTGTTTAAGAGCTGCAGAGCTCTGTGTTAAATGCCTGACCAAAAAGAGACAAAGTCTGGGTCAATGAGTTGATGCTGATAAATGGTAAAGACAATTCTCCCCCCACTCCCGAGAAGCTGTGGACTAAAGTCTTCCAATGCACTCGCTCGGGTTCTTTGATCGAAGACGACGTGCCCCCACGCCCTTTCTCTATTTATTTATTTATTGATATTTATTAAGGTTCTTCCGCTCAAACTCTTTTGTAAGACCAAATAGAGGGTTGGACACAGATCTGATCCGCTCCTCATCCAAGCTGCATTACGCTAAAAATCTTTCCTTGTGGTCTCCATACACCTCAAAGCCTTTTTACAGGCAGTGTCTTTGTTTGGGTTTTTTGTTGGTTTTTTGGCCATTTCATCCTCAATGCATTCCTTTGCACATTTAACCCCATCAGGTTCCATAACACAGGCACATTCCAGAGAGAAGGGAACAGCAGTATCAGGGGTTGAAACCCTCCCTCGTAAACGGACTTTTCAGCACGCTCTTCAGTTGTTAACTCAACATGTTTGGTACTGTATCACATGTTGTTGCATGGCAGTTCTTACAGATCGGCCTAAAGGGGGCCGTTGTCTTTTCAGTTCATTCGTTTTTGACCAAAGGCTTTTTATCACCCTTTACCTGGAGCAGAACCTTCACGGGGTGTGATGCAACCATCAATTGCTTGAAGTGACAGCATTTGTTTTTATTTTCACTTTCATTGAAATCTGCATTTTCAGAGCCTGCTGTATCAGCCACGCTGATCTGGCCTTGTGTGCACTGTCAGCTCTTTTCCTTGTAGTGAAACCTTTTCTCTGTTTCCAGTTTATTTTGCACTAAGAGATTTTGGAGCTTCAAGCTTTTTTTCTTTTATTTTCCTTTAAAATCTTTTCCATTCACTCACTTACTACCATTTAAAAAATTGTGATTCAACTACTTCTTTAAAACCCACATGCTTCCTCCTGTATATTAGTACAAATATTGTCAAATATAATATATACGTATATATATATATTGGGATGAAGTTGCCTTAGTTTTTTGTTTTTTTTTTTTGTTTTTTTTTTTGTGCTGCAACTATTCTCAGGAAATCTTGAGCAATGCACTAAGTGATTAAATAAAATATCGAATGGGAAGAAACTGGTGCTGCAGGGTGATTGACACTCTTCATACTTGTGTAATGCCAGTAGTTTCATATTTGCTTTTATATCAAGTTGTTTGATGTTTAAATCACGAATGAATGAATTAAAATGTAGGTGAATACGAGTAGTGACAGTAAACTACTGGCCTTACTAGAACCAGTCTTACTGGAATGGCAGTATGACGGTTGGTACTGGGCATGAAGGGTGTTGGTACTCCCAGTCGGAGCTTTGTGAATGAATGTGGTTTAACTGATGCCAGCTGTGAAGTTGTGAGTTTCTATGTGAGCTGTTTTTTGTTTTCCTGGCTTCGGTGAAGGGACATGGGGTACAGTCTGAGCAGAGAGACCCCGCTATCAGGATACATTTTGTCTTTCGGTTTTTAGTGGACCTTCTCAGTGATATGAATTCATTTTCCCAAGATTTGTTTCAGTTATTGTAAAGAGAATAAATAAAGATATCTAAGCTTGGTGTTTCTGTGTTACTGTTATTTTGTTTTTTACTTTTTTTTTCCATATCTGCCCCCATCTCACCCTATCCCCAGTATCCTCCTCCTATCACACCAACCTTCTGCATATCCTCCTTCACTACGTCCATGAATCTTCTCTAGGCCCTTTTTCTTTTCCTCCTGCCTGGCAGCTCCATATATCTAATGTCCTTCCTCTGCATATGTCCAAACCATCTCAGCCTTGCCTCTCTAATTTTGTCTCCAAACTGCTCAACCTGAGCTATCCCGTTGATATTCACATTTGTAATCTTGTCCATTCTGGTCACTCCCCCAAAAAATCAGCATCTTCAACTTAGACTCCTCAAGCTCTGCCTCCTTAGTGCTACTATCTACAAAACATAGGTTTGAACAGATCTCACAACAATCTTGTAAACTTTGCCTTTCACTCTTGCTACTATCCTTCACCCCTCACACTCGTATCCACCCACTCCATCCTGCCAGCACTCTCTTCTTCACTCTCTTGTGCACTGCTTGCTTTTTGATGGCTAACCAGAGGTATATAAACTCATCCACCTTCACTACCTCTATTCCTCACATGTTCACCTTCCACCTCTCATTCACACATGTATTCTATCTCGCATAACTCCACCTCTCTGGGATCTCCTACACCTGCTCCCTACTCTCCCTATAGTTTACAATGTCATCTGCAAACATTATAGTCCACAGAGACTCCTGCCTGACCTTATCAACCTGTCCATCACCACCGCAAACAAGATCCACAAAGACACGGTGCAGCTCCTTCTGACTTTCTCTATGCTTCTGCATCAACACTGTCAAAGCAAACAGCAGTGCTCTTTCTCGGAACGAAGCCATACTGCTGCTCGCTGATCAACACCCTTGCTCTTTAACCTAGCTTGAGTAACTCATAGTTTCATGCTACGGCTCATCAACTTTATTCTTCTGTAATTACGACAACTCTCCACATCACCCCAGTTCTTAAAGATCGGTAGCAGTACATTTCTTCTCTACTCGTCAGGCATCCTCCAACTCTCCAAGATTATGTCAAACTGATTAAAAAGTCTGCTGCTACCTCTACTAAGCATCTCCATATCTCTACAGGTACTGTATGTCAGTAGGACCAGCCATCTTTTCACTCTTCATCCTCTTCATAGCTGCTCTCACTTCCTCCTTACAAATTCCTCTGCACTTCCTGATTCTCTAACTGCCCTCCATCTGTCCCTCTTCTCTGGGGTTTAAAAACTAGCACATAGGCAATTTTCTAAGTCCGATGTCAAAATCCACGGAGAGTTGAGAAATAGTATAACGCACTATATCTGCAATACTAGTGAATTTAAACTTAAACTAAAAGGACCCCCCAACATTTAATAATTAAATAGTTGTGACTGAGCTATGTGGGCAGAAAAAAGTGCCGCTGTTATTTTTAACATTCTTGTGCTGACATTTCTTGTTAAGTGCCAGTAAGTGATCTGTTATATGAGCTAATCTTGGTGAAATATCACCTCACTGAGGTGTCAGTTATGCTTTCAATGGCATTGTCAGAAAAGGTGAAAGGTGATGGGAAATGAAGCGTGCCTGAGCTAGTTGACAGGAACGTATAGACTGAGCTGGCACTGTGTTTTCAGTCAGCGATCACTGTTTGTTTACAAAGTTCACCGTTATGCTGACAGATTAAAGAGTAATTGTTTCAAATATTCGTTTATCCTGATTCCAGACAGATTATTTAATGATTCTTTTTGTTTTGTTTGGATTTTATGGAATCGAATTGATTATTTATGCTATTGTTACTTTAATATCGCCTCTGTCAGTGCGCCCCAGGGCAGCTTTGGCTACAATGTAGCTTGCCGTCACCCGTGTGTGAATGTGTGTGTGAATGGGTGAATGACTGATTGTAGTGTAAAGCACTTTGGGGTCCTTAGGGACTAAGTAAAGCACTATACAAATACAGGCCATTTACCATAATATTTTGTTTTAAATATTTCTTATGTTTACTTGCTTGGCTGTTACATTCACTGTCCACTTTAATAGGTAAACCTTGTTAGTATTGAGCTGGGCCCCCTTTTACCTTCAGAACTGTCTTGATTCTTGAATTCACAACTGCAACACTCCATATTCAATACTGACACTATACCATTACATCGTTGTTGCACATTTATCAGTTGCTCATCTTGTTCAATTTTGTCTTATCAGTGTGAATTGTAGCTTAGGTTTCCTGTTCTTAGCTGACAAGAGAGGCACCCAGTGTGGTCTTCTGTTGCTTTACCCCGATTTGCTTCAAAGTTCATTGTATTGCTTCTGCGTTCCTTTGCTGTAACAAGTGGTTATTTGAGTTGATGTTGCCTTCATATTGGCTGGAAGCAGTCCGGCCAATCTCCAGAGAACTGCCTCTCACTGGATATTTTCTTCTTTTCTGATCATTCTTCGTAAACTGAAGACGTGATTGTTGGGGAAAATCCCAGTAGATCAGCAGCTTCTCAAATATTCAGACGTCTGGCACCATCAACAATGGTTTGCTCAGTTTTCCTAGTATGGTTGCTGCAGTGTGATTGGTTGACTAGATATTTGTGTTAACGAGCAGTTATGCAGATGTACCTAACAAAGTGGTGCTGTGTGCTTGAATGATTTCTTTGGATCATAATGGAGGTTGAACTTGAGCTCACTTTTTCTGCCCCCTAACCCTAACACGGGGGAAATAAACTTGCACGCAACACTTTAAGCCCATTATTTCTTAGTTTAAGTGATTGAGCTGGAAATGGTGTGGGGGGAAAAGTGAAAAGGTATTTCACATGGAACTCATTCTGACCTATGAAAGGCACAGGTGTGAATAATAAAATAAACCCTGGCTGGTTTGCTTTCATGGTCCTAAATTTGTTCTGGCTCTGTCTCACCGTGGAACTCAGCTGCACTTAAAGTGAGTAACATTTGTGTGTTTCGAGTTCAAGTTCAATCATCTATGGAGCATTTTCACAGAAGATTAAAAGGAAATAACACCTCAAGTGTTCCAGTAAACTTTTCCAGTCAACCAGCACACAAAATACCAAGACAAGTGAAATGCCAACCCAAGTGGCAAAGCAGGCCTCACGGATGGTATAAATACATCGGTGCCCCCCACCACCATGCCAGGAGGCCATGTTTATTTTCAGATTAATAATTCGTACATAACCATGTAAACTGTGCTCAAAATCCCTTAATAAAAACGATAGGATGTGGCTTTGATACTGACCCAATAATTGTCTTGATGCATGCTCAATCAGCCAGGTAAGGAAATCCCAAAAAGTTGATTCTGTTCATCTGGAATTAATGTTTTCAGTGGGAAAAACGTTTCGTCACTCTTCTAAGTGACTCTCTGTGAATAGTACTCATGGCCACTGATCAGCTGTCATGACAATTTCCATATTAGTGAGCATATAGTTTTTGGGTGGCCCAATAATTGTTTCTGTGTGCGTGCGTGCGTGTGCATAACATAGCCTAACGGGTACCTTCCGCGAGCAGGACGTGACGTGGTCTCTAATCCTCTTAGTTTAATTAAGCTGAACCAGCAGGCGTAGGCTGCAGCTTCCTTCGCAGCCGAGGTTTAAAAGTCGACTCGATCTTCTAAGAAAACGTAGGACCCTGGGAGAAGCAGCTTTGGAGTTTAAAAGCAGTTTAAAAGTGAGCTGGGGGTGGGGTGTCTTGGGCCCATGCAGGATGCTGCCTCCGCGGATGCTGTGGGGCGCTGTGGCGCGTCAGGTTGCTCCACGACTCACCTACAGCACTGCTGCGCAGCCACAGGTAGGTAGGCCTGCGGTCACACACCAATACACAGCACAGAGAAGAAAGTGGCACGTTTGTGAGTGAAATAAGATTATCCAGATCGTTCCACTAAGTCCCCGCCCCCCCCCCCCCCCCCCCCCCTATTACTGTAGATTTTACAGTAAAAGACGAAGATGAATCGTCTTGTGCAATTTTAATAAGTCCTATAAAGTACTCCTGGGTTTAATTCAGAAGTAGTCTTATGTTAAGCTTCACAAAAGTTGTATTGTTTGGCATTTTAATTTGTTGATATGGCGCCAAATCACCTCAGCATTAATCTCAGAAGTAGAACATTACAGATTGTTTAAGGCAGCAGATGTCCAAACCCAGAAAGACTGACAGCTTTTTTCAGCCACACCTTCTTTTTTTTCTTCAACTTTTCTCTTTTCCAGCAGGTGAAGCCAAAAAAGACCAAATTTGGTCCTCTGAGTGACCAAGATCGGATATTTACTAACTTATATGGCCGACATGACTGGAGGTAAAAGTATTTGAAGTAAAACCACCTTCATTACTGTCTAATGACCTGTAGAAACACCTTATCTCTCTCTGTTACTCTTCTATTCCGTTTTTTCTGCCAGGCTCAAAGGAGCGCTAAAAAGAGGAGATTGGTATAAGACCAAGGAGATCATACTGAAGGGAGAAGACTGGATCCTGAATGAGGTGAAAATCTCGGGGCTTCGTGGCAGAGGAGGAGCGGGATTTCCGACAGGCATGAAGTGGAGTTTCATGAACAAACCCAGCGATGGCAGGTAGGAGCAAGAGGGAACAGAAACAACTGTGAATGATGCTAAGGTTTCATGAATAAATAATCTGTTGGCGTGTCTGTGACTTTCCGCATTTGCTATGTGGTAGGCCAAAGTATCTGGTGGTGAATGCTGACGAGGGGGAGCCTGGGACATGTAAAGACCGCGAGATAATGCGTCATGACCCCCATAAGCTTATAGAGGGCTGTCTGGTGGCTGGGAGAGGCATGGGAGCTCGTGCCGCGTACATCTACATTAGAGGGGAGTTTTACAATGAGTCATCAAACCTACAGGTAATGTATGGATGAATGTGTGACGAACAGTCCGCGGATGAAGAGCGTTTGTCTTAATTGTTTTCTTCAAACAGGTGGCCATTAATGAGGCGTACAAAGCAGGGCTGATTGGAAAGAATGCCTGCGGCTCTGGGTATGACTTTGACGTGTTTGTTATGCGGGGAGCAGGCGCATACATCTGTGGAGAGGAGACTGCTCTAATCGAGTCTCTTGAGGGCAAACAAGGGAAGCCCCGGCTCAAGCCGCCTTTCCCTGCAGACATAGGTGAGGTAAACTCTCCACAGCAGCCTCCAATATCCTGCAGCACTTAATTATGGTTTAAGAAACTGCAAAATAGGGTTATATTCTAATTATAGTTATTTACTGCTCTCTTTCTCTCTCCCTAAAGGGGTGTTTGGATGCCCAACAACGGTGGCCAACGTGGAGACAGTTGCTGTGGCGCCTACGATCTGTCGTCGAGGCGGCGCTTGGTTCACCAGCTTTGGGAGGGAGAGGAACTCTGGGACGAAGCTGTTCAACATCTCTGGTCACGTAAACACCCCATGCACAGTGGAGGAAGAGATGTCTATTCCTCTGAGAGAGCTGATAGAGAGACATGCAGGTGTGTGTGTGTGTTTAATCCAGTTCTGTCCATGAAGAGTTTATGAAACATTACACCTTTTTTTCCTCTTTTCTCTCGTATGATTGGTGCAGGAGGAGTGAGAGGTGGCTGGGACAATCTATTAGGAGTGATCCCAGGGGGGTCCTCCACTCCCATTATCCCTCAGCATGTGTGCGATGATGTGCTGATGGATTTCGATGACCTGGTTCGTGCAGAGAGTGCCCTGGGAACCGCAGCTGTCATAGTCATGGATAAATCGGTAAACAGTTGCCTGAAATATTGCATGGTTCACAGGCTCCTCAGTGACAGCAGAAAGAAAATCTGACTGATGTATCTTCTCTGCAGACCGATGTGGTCCGAGCCATTGCACGTTTGGTTGAGTTTTACAAACACGAGAGCTGTGGACAGTGCACCCCCTGCAGGGAGGGTAAGGAACTACATTCAACACTGGGCTCAGGCAGTAACTGTTAAAACATCCATTATCTCACCCTTTAAAATCTTTTTACATCCTCCTTACATTCCTTACAGTGCTCTTCTCTCTTCGTTGAGCTATAATAAGCACTTGTGTGAACTGTCAACAAGAACATCAGGGTTAGGTGAAGTGTTTACTACTCAGGACATGCCTGAAGGGTACATAGGTGTGACAAGTGCTCAAATATGTTATTATAGCAAACTAAACACTCTGGTAAGGTAAGATATACCTGTAAGAGTACAATTATCGAAGCATTGAAAACATAATACTGGTAAAACAGAGGTTTTATGCCAAATTAATCATAATCTGAGCCTGTATTGATGCATTTTATTTGCATATATGTAATGTAAATCTCAGTTAGAAAAATCCTTTTTCATTATATGTATAATTTTTTTTGCATTAATTTGGACAAGCAGTGCAACAGCACTCGTTTCATTCTCTTAGTAAAGCTAGAGTCATAATGCGTGAGTAATTTAATCAGTTAGCTTCAGGATTTGGATTATTAGTTTGTGAAGAACACAAAAGGAAGCTACAACTGTTATTTTAAGATATCAAATAGGTTTTTAAGTTGTTATTAGAATTGGATTAAGATTAGGGTCGATAATAACTCCTCCAAGGTAAAACTTTGCTTAAAAGTTTCAGGAATTGTAATTTTATAATGCTTGTTCAACTCCTTTTTCTCCCACAGGAGTGGACTGGATGGATAAATGATGTGGAGGTTTGTCGAAGGCGAGCAGCAGTTTCAGAAATTGACATGATTTGGGAGCTCAGTAAGCAGATAGAGGGGACACACATTTGTGCTCTCGGGGATGGAGCTGCTTGGCCTGTGCAGGTGAGATTTCTTCTTGGAGGCGTTTTAAGCACTTAAACTCAAGTTCAGTAAACTGAGCCTTCAATTTCAAAAGAAATGCTAAATGTGAAGAGTCAGGGGTGTTTATCCTCTTTTTTTTCCCTTTTGTGTGTGCAGGGTTTGATCCGCCACTTCAGGCCAGTCATGGAGAGCCGCATTGCTCAGTATAACAAGAAAAATCCCGCAAGGGCGCCAGAGGTCGAGATGATCTGAAAGTGAAATGCCTCCCATTCAGTCTGTCATCAAATCATTCCATAGATCATGTATTTTAAGTGTAAATATTACTTATTGATCAAAGTTATCCTGATCGCAAAAGCTATGTGTGGACAACCAGTCTGCTTTGGTGATATAAATGCAGCAATGACATCTTCAACTTAGTTAACTGATGCACGGCGCAATGAAAGAAATGAACACATACGTCAATAAATTAGCTTTATTTCATAAACTTGAGAAATAAATTCAAATGCTTCACTGCGTACATGTCCAGTCTGATCTGTACAAAAAAAGGAGATGATCAAGAAAGGATTAAGTGATTGATGTTTGTTTTGTTTTTACTTTGGGGAAAGAAAAGAGAGTGGGAACAGGAAAAGATGTGTTAGGATGAAAGGAAAACTGGTCTGTGATTTACAGTCTGTGTTATCATTTCACAGAGACACACAGCTGAGCTGGTGCAGGTTTTCTCTCGATTCAGACCAAGAAGGCAGGCAGAATATTGCTCAACTGACCAGCTATACATCCAGACTAAAGGTTGAAGTATCACTCCGGCAAATGTCCTTCTTTGAACAATGACTAAGGACAGTCAAACAAACAAATGGGAGTCTTTACAAAACTTTAGTTTTGTCCATTTAGACCCAAGTGCTAAATCCTGAAACCAACACAGAGGCTGTTACGAGTCATCCTTGTGACGAACAGATGGGCCTCGTTTGGGTGAATATCCTGTAAGACTCAGCAGAAAGCACGCGGTGAGTTCAGAATTTTTTTTTCTGCATTAGGTGCCATCCAGAAAGGTATAGACTGCTGCTGCGCTGTGTTTTAGCTCGAGGGGGTGGTGGAGGAGGGCAGCGATAACCCTGTGCCCAGCCTGAGGTGGTTGTGGTGGTGGTAGTTGAGGAGGTAGGGGGAACTGCCCCAGGGTTACCTGGCCCTGAAGTGGCTTTTGAGGTGGGATGGTCTTCCTCTTCATCAGAAGAGCCGCCGGTGTATGCCACCAAACCTGTTTTCAGTCTTTTTACTGCAGGTGCTAAAAGAGCAAGAAGAGAGCAAAAGAAAAAACAGGAAAAGAAGGAGAGAAAGGCAGCACATGTGGAGAGGAGAAAGAGAAAGAGAGAGAAAACATACACAACAACAGCAGCAGCTCATTTCAAGTCAAAGGTAATTATTTCAAACTCGTGTTGGGAGAAACAAAAAGTTAATAGATCAAATGTAAATCAACGTTTATGTCAGCCGGTTTGAGGAGGGGGGTGGCGGCCATTCAAAAGCAGCCATTGGTTGGTGGGGAGCGACAGTGTCAGGGGCCGTCCAATCAAGCGGCAAGAAGGTGTCACAGGACGAGTCGTGCCCCACCCCCAACCGATATCCATCATCACACCGGAGACACATGGAAGAGAAGAAAAACACAGAGAAAAAGAGAAAAACACAAAAACAGGAGAGATTCTCGTTAGCGAGGGAGGAAAACGAACGTCGGACAATCCAGACTGATGATGTCGTCACGGCTCGACATAATCGCACTCCTTTATAAAAAGGAGTTGAAGGCACACAAAAGGTGTTGAGTCATAGCTCCGCCTCATTATCTTGAGATGTGTAGGCACAGCTGAGAATCCTGGAAAAGCCCGTTTGAGGCTTATTGTGGCGGGCGCTGCATTTATCTCAGCCACAAAACCAGGAGCGGCTTTAATATTAAATATAGAAAAACTAAACTACATCTGTTTTTGGGGGGTTTATGTAACAGACATCCAGCTTCAATCAACTGAAATGTTGATAGTCTAGTAGGCAGGGAGAGGATTTACATTTGACTCTACAGCTCTACATTAAGGCTGTGAATAAAATTGAGGCCAGGCTTATAAGAGGGTCACAGTCCGTGATTTGGATTGCAGGGATTTGTCAATCCACAGGATAACGCCCTTACCGGCGGGGCCTTGCGGTGCCTTTCTCTCTTCCACCTTGGGTCTCGCTCCATTCACAGCCAAGGGGGGTGGAGGCATTAGCTGCTTACTGGAGAACACAAAGAGAGGGAGTGAGTGAACCTTTCTCACTGACCTGTGAATATTATTAACCTGAACAACATCCTGTGTAAAATCTGCACACCTGTCCCTCTCACACGACGGGCTGGAGGAACTCTGTGGGTGGGATCCTGGATTCTCAGGGCTGCCCATGGAGAAGCCTGCACCTAAATTAGTCATATGAATGGGTCCATGCTATGAGCAGAAAAACACACAGGCACGATTAGGAGACATCCTCAACTAAGCCCTGCCCTGACACTAAAAAACAATACACACCTATTTACAACACCAAAGTGAAAAAAAGCTAGCTTACCACAAACCTGTGATTATAATGATATTTTCCCGTCCACTATGAAAGATACTTTTAACAGCTCTCCAAGCTATCTCAACCAAGGTACAAAAGACATTTGAAGAGAGCAAAGATGATATGTTAGGAGACAGAAATCGGAAACAGAGGTAAGAGTGCTTCCTCGGCTCATGAAGGTGACTCGTGACAATGAGGACTCCGACATACATACAGGGAACAAACAAACATGGAGACCACGATGTGGAGAAAATAAAATATAGGGGGTGTTTAAAAAAAACAAAAAAACACCAGAGAATGATGAGGGGGTGAAAATGCAAAAGAAATGTATCACCTGGTATCCCAGCAGGCCACTGTCTGTCTCGTCAGGCACCTCCTCTGTAAAGCGTCTTTTCTGTGGTGGGTTGGCTGGGGCAGCAGGAGGTGAAACTTTGGGTGGTGCTGCAGCAGAGGGAGGTAAACGTATAGGAGGGGCTAGAGTCTGCACAAAAGACGAAAACAACAGTATCGTCTGGTTACTAATTTGCCTGCTATGACACATATCCATGGCGAGGGTTTCACAGTTTATTAAAGTAAAATTAAAGAAGTAGTAATCCAAAGATCTAATTTTGTGCAGAAGTTTTGATTGTGTCAGATGTTTAGATTTGCTCCTAGTTGCCTTTCAAGGGGTAAAGAGTTAAGTGGACCTAGGAAAAAAATGGGATTGTTGTACAGTCAAAGATTTTACACAATCTTGTTTTATTTGTGTTTCCGGATGCCTGCTTTAGTTTTAAGGCCATGTTACAATGAATCCTACCTGTGGCAAGATGTCAGGAGCAGGAGCAGGTACTGGCGCAGGCGTGGGTGCAGGAGCTACAGTGGGGACAGGGGCAGGGATGGGGACAGGTACAGGTACAGGGACAGCAGCAGGAATAGGAGCTGGAGCCGGGCGGAGAGGGTACTGAGAGGGAACACCAGCGGCAGCCACTGGCGGCACAGGAGGTGGGACAGCGTAAGGTGAAGGGACAGGCTGGGGCTGAGGCTGAGGTGGGGGTACGGGCAGTGGGTAGCCTTGCTGGTAGCCAGTAGGGGGGTAGTAAGGAGGTTGAGGAGGTATCCCATTCACTACTGGAGGCTGTCCAAACCCTGAATAAAAACAAAAGAAACAAGCAAAACAGCTAGAATGAGGCTCTCACAGAGATGTCAATAAACAGATGTGTTAGACTGAGAATGTCTGTGAAGGTTCTCAGTCATCCAGGTCATCGTAGTCTAAGGAGCTTGGAAAGAAAAGCGTCTGGACTTCTATAAGTTGCTTGAAGACGTTTCACCTCTCATCCGAGAAGGTTCTTCAGTTCTGAAACTGAAACTGAAGAAGCTTCTTGGATGAGAGGTGAAACATCTTCAAGCAATTTAAAGAAGTCCAGACGCTTTTCTTTCCAAGCTCCTTAGACTGAGAATCTTACAGCTTTCAGTTAAAGAAAAAGAGCTTTGGTACAGCAACAGAAACTACAGAAAAACTACCAGCTGTGGAGTACCTTGTGGTGTTGGCATCATTTGATTAAGGAAGCGAGAATACTCTGCATGGACCTAGAAAAGAGGAACATTGCATTTAATCTTGTTAATAGTTTAAAAAAAAATACTTTGAAAGTCATCCTATAAAGACAAGAGTTCAACATAATGTAACCATTATAAAAGAAAAAAATGTAAAAACCAACTGTAAAAGAACGAGATCTATCAAGATTCAGTTAAAAAAAAAAAAAAACGCCTTCGAACATTTACAGCACAAACTCCCTTTGAGTCTCCACCTTTAAGAAAACGGCTGTGTCTGCAGAAAATACTTGTGGTCTCCGCTTGTGGTGCAGCACACAAATAATCCTTCACTATCTACAGCTCTGTAACCGATGTGCGCATCTGCAGAAGCTGAGATCAGTGATCCCTTAAACCACAAGGAAGTGCGTGCTTCTTTGCTTAGTTTAAAAACATTTTCGTTTTATCACCAGCGAGTGTCAACAGCAATAGTTTTAAAGAGTTAACACAGTGTGGAAACATCAGTGCCACCAGCGATTTAATTAATTGTTCATTTGCAATATTGATCTCGTACCATTACCGTTTCCAGTTGTTTAGTTAAAAAAAAGAAACAAAACACTTTTCATAACTAATCTGTGACAGGCCACCACTCATTACTTACTTATTATTTATTAATGCTCAGGGACTGTCTAGTGACTCCACAGTGTAGGGGTTTGCACCTTTGCCTAACAAGCAAAAGATCTCCAGTTCGATCCCGTGAGGAGACAAAAATCCCTCTGGGGTTGCATCAGGAAAGGCGTCTGCAGTAAATATCCGGCAAAACAAATATGCAGAGCTACCTGCTGTGCAACCCCTGTGGATAAGGGAGCATCTGAAAATTGGTTTTAATCCTTGAGGACCGTCTGCTGAAGCTGGAATGGGGAAAATGGACACTTGGAGTACTCACTGTCTGAAGCAGGTTCTCACACAAAGTCTTTGCTGCTGCAAGTCCTTCAGGTTTCGAGTGACTGGAGAGAAAAACAGCAAAAATAGTTCATAATCATGGAAAACTACCAATATTTGAAATCCACTGTTCTCTATTGACTCTGCATGTGACATAAATGCACCAGACTTCATTTTCTAATTTTTCGAAAGGAAATTTACACAGAACTATATGACAGTTGAAGTAGTTTTGGGCTTCGTGTCTGTACAGTACTATCTTATCTTACCATCTTATTATTCTAACACCCGGTAATCAGAACTTTTTAATGTTATTGTTTAGTAGTGGGTGGCAAATAGTTTGTAGTTGCATTACCACCACCTTTTGGCCATTACAGTGAATAGCATCCCACCAGGCACTGGTTAAAAAAAAAAAGCAGTAATCACATTTACTTTTAATTTTTTTCTTAAACAAAATAATAATAATAATAATAATAATTTGGAAATTCTGACTGCGCTCTACTGCAGAAAACTCCAGAGTGTGGCAGTGTTGTGACAACGCTTCATTAGCCTGCACCGTCTTTAATGGACAAAGACTGATGATACCCACCTTATGTAAATGTACATGGGTTCAAAGGCCTCTCGTCCAGAGGCAGGCTCCAAACAGCCGGATCCTTTCCCTCTGAGGAAGACTTTGGCCCCGGTCTCAGCCTGGATGTGCTGCAAGTATGAACAGCCGGGCCCCTCGACACGCTCTTTGACTGCAAAGCCCGGGACAGCGTGATCCAGGCCCACAAAGATCTTATCTTGAACAAAATGCATCTGAGAAATGAAAGAAAATATGAAGGGTTGCAGTAACTATGACTAAACACATTACCATACTGACAGTTTTCAGTGCCCCCTACATTTATGCCCCCTTTTAGATATTAGTTCCAGTATATCTCCAAACATTTTTAAATTCATGAATGTCTAGAGGTAGGCTGATCATTCCAAATATCGACAGTATCGAGACAAACACTTTTATTGGATCGATACTCTATCCTCAAAGGTCAGAATGTATTCCACTGAATTGTGTTAAATTTTTTTATTTCAATAAGAAAAATATATCTCAAACATGCACTATGAAAAATGTCTGAAACTTTTTGTGTTCTATGTTATCACCTGTTTTATTTAAAGCCTATAACACATTTAAACAACAGAACTTGACCGAAGTCCTTTAAAAACAGGCACATTCACATTCGACTGCTACCAAAGGTTGGATGCAAATCAAATCAAGTCTTTTTCATTCAAACGATTGCAGCTACTTTGTCGGCACTAGACGTTTGAAGTCTTCCAAGTCTTACCCTTCTGAAGTGTATAAAATGTAAAGCAACCTATTTACTGTTCTTTTTAAGGCATCCATTAAATATGACGCTAACTACAGTGGGGCAAAAAAGTATTTAGTCAGCCACCGATTGTGCAAGTTCCCCCACTTAAAATGATGACAGAGGTCAGTAATTTGCACCAGAGGTACACTTCAACTGTGAGAGACAGAATGTGGGAAAAAAAATCCATGAATTCACATGGTAGGATTTGTAAAGAATTTATTTGTAAATCAGGGTGGAAAATAAGTATTTGGTCACCTCAAACAAGGAAAATCCCTGGCTCTCACAGACCTGTAACGTCTGAAGAAGACGTTAAGAAGTGCCATTCATACTCGTTACCTGTATGAATGGCACCTGTTTGACCTCATCATCTGTATAAAAGACACCTGTCCACAGCCTCAACCAGTCAGACTCCAAACTCCGCCATGGCCAAGACCAAAGAGCTTTCGAAGGACACCGGGAAAAGAATTGTAGACCTGCACCAGACTGGGAAGAGTGAATCTACAATAGGCAAGCAGCTTGGTGTGAAAAAATCAACTGTGGGAGCAATCATCAGAAAATGGAAGACATACAAGACCACTGATAATCTCCCTCGATCTGGGGCTCCACGCAAGATCTCATCCCGTGGGGTCAAAATGATCATGAGAACGGTGAGCAAAGATCCCAGAACCACACGGGGGGACCTGGTGAATGACCTGCAGAGAGCTGGGACCAAAGTAACAAAGGTCACCATCAGTAACACACTACAACGGCAGGGAATCAAATCCCGCAGTGCCAGACGTGTTCCGCTGCTGAAGCCAGTGCATGTCCAGGCCCGTCTGAAGTTTGCCAGAGAGCACATGGATGATACAGCAGAGGATTGGGAGAATGTCATGTGGTCAGATGAAACCAAAGTAGAACTTTTTGGTATAAACTCAACTCGTCGTGTTTGGAGGAAGAAGAATACTGAGTTGCATCCCAAGAACACCATACCTACTGTGAAGCATGGGGGTGGAAACATCATGCTATGGGGCTGTTTTTCTGCCAAGGGGACAGGACGACTGATCCGTGTTAAGGACAGAATGAATGGGGCCAAGTATCGTGAGATTTTGAGCCAAAACCTCCTTCCATCAGTGAGAACTTTGAAGATGAAACGAGGCTGGGTCTTCCAACATGACAATGATCCAAAACACACCGCCCGGGCAACAAAGGAGTGGCTCCGTAAGAAGCATTTGAAAGTCCTGGAGTGGCCTAGCCAGTCTCCAGACCTCAACCCCATAGAAAATCTGTGGCGGGAGTTGAAAGTCCGTGTTGCTCGGCGACAGCCCCAAAACATCACTGCTCTTGAGAAGATCTGCATGGAGGAATGGGCCAAAATACCAGCTACTGTGTGTGCAAACCTGGTAAAGACCTATAGTAAACGTTTGACCTCTGTTATTGCCAACAAAGGTTATGTTACAAAGTATTGAGTTGTATTTTTGTTATTGACCAAATACTTATTTTCCACCCTGATTTACGAATAAATTCTTTACAAATCCTACCATGTGAATTCATGGATTTTTTTTTCACATTCTGTCTCTCACAGTTGAAGTGTACCTCTGGTGCAAATTACTGACCTCTGTCATCATTTTAAGTGGGGGAACTTGCACAATCGGTGGCTGACTAAATACTTTTTTGCCCCACTGTATGTATAATCTCACCCCCCTCACCTTTTCTAAAAACAGTAAGTGTAAACTGATCGGTGCTTCAAAATTAGGTGGAAACAGAGAGTATGACCTGCATCCATGTGGGAACTGCCTTACCCCTGACTGAAAGTGTGGTTTGTGGTGGGTCACAGGGGGCAGTGAAGGAGCAGGGAGGTTGTTCTGCTGATAAACTGTGACTGAAGCCCCAGTTGAGGAGAAAGATGGAGAGGATGATGAAGCAGTTGCAGCCTTCACCACCCCGTTTGTGATGATCTCCTTGATTCTATTAACTGCTCCTGGAAAAGGGAGGAGAGAAACTGTCAGTCGAATTACGAGCTACACAAAGACAAACGTTTATGACTGACTGAAGTTTAAAAGAATACTTACTGTCAACAAGCTCTCTTGTTTGTCCTTGGACGTGTAGATACAGAGGTCGATCCCTGATTGGAATGAGCAGAAACAAGGCCGCGTTTACATAAAAACATCAAACACCGGGTCTACTATCAGTTCGGTTAGTGAAAATGAGAGACAGTCACCCTGTCAGCGCTTTGGTCTTCTCCTCTGCTGTCATGTAACGGCCTCTGGTCGACACTGCAGCACCGCTCACTTTACTGATCTGTGGACAAGCCATATTAAAAATTACAAAACACATCACGAGCAATCCGCTAGCTAAGAAACAGACCTAATTTTTGAAAATATCATCCTTCCTTATTGTTGCTGACCTCATCCTGCGTTTGCCCGCGTGTCAGGAGATTTCGACAATTAATTGGAACGTCATTGATCTCAACTTCAGCTACCACCAGGTCGTCTTTGGCTTTTGGCGGCACTGGAGGCTTTCCGACACCAAGGACCTGAAAGAGGGTACGGAACAAGAAGCATGCGTCAGTCAAGACTAGAGATGGACCGATCCGATATTACGTATCGGTCCGATACTGACCCAAATTCCTGGATCGGATATCGGTGAGAAATAAAAAATGTAATCCGATCCATTAAATATCAAAAAAGCATCTCACAAAACTTGCTACACGGCGTAACCCGGCTCATAACCGTAGCACTTTGCAGCAGTGTGCATCACGTGATAGAGCAGCTGTGTGCTACCAAACCAGCATTTCATCTCCAAGGAAGTTTTCCCAGAGAGAAGTAAAGCAAGTGTGTAAGTTAATCTCTGAATGTTTGTAAAGCATTCCCACGTTAAGCTTAACAACAGATATATGGAGCGACTGCCTCTCTCGCTCTCTCTCTCCTGCTCCTACTTCAAACGTGAAACTGATCAATGATCAGCTGATCGGCTTTTCTGTCGCCAGTCCATCTCTCTTGTTTGTTTTTGGCCCACTTTGCACCAGAAAGAGGAAACCAGTGGCTGAACAGCAGCAGCACTATTAAGCTTGATAAGCTGTTGTTAGAATTTATTTAATATTACTTTCTACACCAGGATCTTTTTCTACGTAGCTGACGGCTGGCAACTGTGCAGGGGCGGATCTAGCAAAGTTTAGCCAGGGGGGCCGATAGGGCATGAACAGGGAAAAGGGGGCACAAAGACATACTTTTCTTTCTTATTCTCATTTAAAATGTCGAGCTTTTAATAAATAATTATCTGACTCTTACACCCAAAGTTTTAATCTGATGTAAAATATATATATATATAAGTCCATTACTGTATATAGTAACTGTTAAGTCTAATATACCCTAAGCTATAGTACTTTTTCCTTTGGGAAGGTACCATCTGTGCAGTCTGCAATTTTGTTGAAGAAAGATGTTGAATCTATTTAATTATTTTTGAAAAATAATTTATTTCTGTGCATTCTCCTCCCTGCATCAAATTAAATTTGATTACATCAATTAAGCATCATGAGGTGGGGGTGGGGGTGGTTCCCTATTTTTTTTTGCTGGGAGTTTGCAACCCTATTAGTTAGGTTGCTTAATATTTCTGCTAAGTACTCTGCTTAGCAGAAATATTAAGTATAAATACTGTATAAATACTGCTAAGTTTATTAGATTAGTATTGCTGAACTATGAAATATTTTGGGGGCAGTGTATTTTTTACATACAGGTATAACAGAATAGCTTTAGTGTTGTTATTTATTTAAACTTGAGTATAAACTTATACAAAATGCAGCAAGATATTAAAAAAACATTTTATTGATTTAAAAACACACTATATCGGATTCATATCGGTATCGGCAGATATCCAAATTTATGATATCGGTATCGGACATAAAAAAGTGGTATCGTGCCATCTCTAGTCAAGACACAGCTCATTATTTTATACTGGAGACTTAAAACATACATTTTAACAAAATAATCCTGTGTCTCCGCTCATGTAGGATTTGGCAATTGATCGATTTTTATTATAAATTACGACTCTGGCTTCCAAAGACTTTGAAAACAAGATAATGAAAATGTTGCCGCATTTTATTTGGCAATGACTCGCACTGTGACATGATTGTTCAGCCGAGCTCAAGCCAAACTGTGGAACAGGAGGACGTTGTCAACAAGGGAGTTTGTGTTTCTTTGTTTCAATTTGCAGTGCAGTGTTTAAGAAAATCCAGTTACAGAAATGTTCAATAAAATTGGAATAACTCTGAAGTTAAAACTATTTTAAGCTGCTCTCTTATTTGCAAGGGTTTGCCACTGTGGGTAACCGCATTGTTTTGAAGCCCAAAGGGATTAGCGTCTGAGTGTTGAGAATTAAAAATGATTTAATAAAGTTTTGACTCAATATAAAATTGAAGTTACAAGTTAACAATAAAATATACTGTTTTCACAATGTTGATGCAACAAATCTTTAAAGCAAAAACAAAATGTACTAATTTTTTATTATTTTTTTTATTTCAGATTAGTTTCTACTTCGTTATTAAGATATTTGTTTGATTGCACTGTATTGCATTTTATTGAAATACATAACATGTTACTTGTATATATTTACCTGCTGAAAAAAGTATATGTTATCTTATAACCTTGATGTTGGAGTCTAAGTGTAAAAATGCAGGACGAGAGAAAATATGTAGGAATACAGTTAAAGCTTTAAATCAAATGTCATTAAATAGACACTGTTGTGTTTGAATATCCTGTTTTCTTAATTATCTTCTATGAAATCCAATAATATCTGAATATGAATATCTTGCTTATGTCTTTGTCAGTGCTGGTCACATGTACACATATATATAAGTGTATGGATGACCCCAGGAAGAACACATAAGGCTTATGGTAATAGGAATAACTATAAAAGTCTAATTTCCTTTGGAAGCTTCCTAATTGCTTGAACTCTCCAAGTACTAAGAAAAGGTGCTTCCTTTATTACCTCTTTGAACACATCCGTTAAGAAAGGACAGAAGATAATACCGCCCACAGAATCTCTGTGTTTATTACAAGAAATGATCACCATGACAGATCATGCATGTGTTAGGTCACAGTGCGTTTTCCATTTCATAACATAGCCTGCTGATACGTTCTGCACCTTTACCCACAGGTCAACACAGCACTGCTGCGATAGAGTTGTTGAGTTTGTGTGATGAACATAAATGTATAAATAAAAAAAGCTCTATTAAAGTTTAATGATTACTGTACCGGACCCTATGGAGTAATGGGTGAATAATTTGACTTCAGGTAGAGATCATCTCTCCAGGAGAAAGTGAAAATAACAGTGGCCCTACAGTATGAAGATGTTGGGCAAAGTATTTTGTATACTGTAAGTTAAACAATCACAACATCCACCCCGAAATTATTAAATAGCCTTGTATAGTGCAACCTGGGTACCACGCTTCTCTATTACGGTGTTGTGCCAAAAACTGATTGTCTGCCGGTATTTACCAAAAATTGACTGCTTGTATTTAAACTGCTATAAGTAACTTGTTGGGCTATAATATGTGAAACATATGTCAAATGCATCCCTCATGGATGACATAAAGTCATCTTGAGCCACAAACAACATTCGTGTAACAAAGTAGAAGCCACAATCAGTTTTTGGCAGTGACTTTTATATAACCTTTATTTATGCAGTTTAAAATAAAGCTCATTAACATTAAAAATGTCTTTTGTAAGAGTAAGTTGGCCAAGAGGACAGCAGAAATGGCAGCAAATATTACAATAGTTCTGTAAAAATATTTTAAGTGGGGATAAAGGACTAGATTGGTTATGATGTAAGTACAATAACACAGTTGGAAAGATACTTGAAAAACAGATCATTTTTAAATTCTATATATAACCCCTTTGTAAACCCTGTTCACTGAAGTCTATTTACCAACATACCTAAAGATATTACACATAAAAAATACACAGAAACATTGGAAATCACTTTTTGGCACAACAACGGATTCAATAATTTATAAAATCGCCTTTAAAACAAAAGTAATTAATAAAAGGATGCTGTTCATTACCTTATCAGGCGGCCCGGGGTTGCCTATCTGTGAGGGTTTGAGTTTGCCTTTGGCCACCAGCATGGCATTAATCTTGGCAGCCACAGCAGCAGCAGCATCCAGGGCCCCGGTGGGTGCAGCTTCAGCCTCCCCCATCCCACCAGAGCCAGACCCGGGCCCAGGCTGGTCCCATTTGCTGCGGCGGCTAGAACACAGAAAGACAAAAAAACATTAAACTAGTCAAAAAAGTTTGTATAACCCTCACTTCAGCCCACAAACCCCCCAAAAACCCAACCGTGAGGATAAGCAAACAACACCCAATGGTGTTATTGTTGACGCTTTGGAAACTAGAACTGTGGTCTAACAGGGTTTTTCCCCTTTGTATTCAGTTTGCGGTCACAATCACAGGCACTCTGCTACCGAAATTAATTATTTAAAAATATTTTGTTTTTGAGTAGCTACAGGATAAAAAGCATGAGCTGCTCGCCAGCTGCAGCGCGACAGCACGGCCATGATTACATAAGGCGGCTAACGTTAGCGAGCTAGCCGGCTATCTGAAAGCATAAAGGCGGCGGCTAAACAGCACAATAAAAATACAAAAACTGTTCAGGTTTAAAGGCTTACCCGCTGCTCTGAGTCCCACAGAATGACATCAATGTTTCGTCAAATAGAAAAAAAATCCCTGTGAAGAAAATCTCTCCAGACTTCTGCACAGCTCGTACAGTCAGCTGTGCTGATGGCTAGCCGCTTCGTGTCTCACCGTTTCCGCCTCCGGTTACTGCTGTTCTCGCTCAATGACGCCACGAGAGGGCGCCAGACACCAGCAAGTGTGTTCAAAAGGAGGAAAAAAACAGAAGGTTCAGGTGGGATGCTTCTTCCTCACCTGTCGTGCTACCCTTGGCCAGTGTCTCTTGAGGCGATATCAGAGTTTCCAGTGAAGAGAAAACCCTTGAGGTGCCGGACAGGCTTCATGACGAGGTGAGTTTTAGCAGGTGTACTCCTGCTTAATCTACTGAAAAACCTCATAAATGAAAGGACAGGTTACTGCACTGATTTGTGTTGATATTCTGTTAGGGTTTCAAATGCGCAAATTTAAACATAGTCAGTCAGTCATCTTTAAATGCGGAATAATTTGTCAGTTAAACTGTGACAGTAAGCCAAATGAATGATGTTCACTCAGTAAATATATGTATGGACTGATCATACATAAGATTGATGTTTGAGGTTTAACACTTACAGCACTATGATAACAATAATACTAATAATACTAATAATACTACTACTACTACTACTACTACTAATAATAATAATAATAATAATAATAATAATAATAATAATAGTAATAATAAAGACAATGAAACACATTTGGTGTGGTTTTCCAGTTTTGTATTTCTGTTTAATACTACTTTTTGGTTTCTGCTTTCTGGTTTTATCGATGTTCTGCTGTATTTCTATTTCTGTGTCTTTTTCTTTTTTTTGGTATTCTTGCCATGAGTCTTGGTTTCTGTGGTCCACCCTCACCTATGTCCTGTTGTGTAATCAGCCCCAAACTCACTGGTGTTTTCTTTAGGTACTCTTGTTCAACCCCTTGTTAGAAGTATTTAATCAGCTAATCACATGGCGACAAGTTCAAACCAAGCATCAGATTGGGGAAGAAAGGTGATTTAAGTGACTTTGAAGGTAAATGCTTGTTGATCTCATCTGATCTATTGAGATTTTTCCACACAGTCATTTATATGGTTTTCAACAAAAAGACAAAATGAGAAAATATGGAGAGAAATGTGGGTGAAAATGCCTTGTTGATGCCAGATGTCAGAGGAGACTGGACAGACTGCTTCGAGCTGATAGGAGGGCAACAGTAACTCAAATAATGCTCATTACAACTGAGGCAGAGGAGCATCTCTGCATAAACAACATGCCAAACCTTGAAGCTGATGAGCTACAGCAGAAGAAGAGCACACTGGGTGCCACTCCTGTCAGTAAAGAACAGGAAACTGAGGCTACAGTTTACACAGGCTCATCAAAACTGGAGCAGAGAAGATTGGAAAAAGGCTACCTGGTCTGATGAGCCTTAGTTTCTGCTGTGACATTCATGGTAGGGTCAAAATTTGGCATAAACAACATGAAGTCATGGCTCTATCCTGTCTTATATCAACAGTTTAGGTTGCTTGGTGATATAGTGGTGTGGAGAATATGTTCTCAGCACATTTGGGGGCCAATTGATCATCTTTTAAATACCTCAGTCTACACGAGTATTGTTGCTGACTGTGTCCTTCCTTTTATGACCACAGTGTACTCATCTTCTGACGTTTGCTTCCAGCAGGATCACACCCCATGAAACAAAGCTCAAATCATCTCAAACTGCTTTCTTGCATATGACAATGAGTTCACTGTACTCAAACAGCCTCCACAGTCTCCACAGATCTCAATCCAGTTGAGTAACTTTGGGATGTAGTGGGAAGGGAGTTTTACATCCTGGATGCATATCTAGTAAATCTGCAGCAACTATGTGATGTAATCATGTCGATATGGGCCGAAATCTCTGAGAAATCAATCTGTGAATTAAGGTTGCGCTGAAGGAAAACAGGGTCTAACCCAACACTAGCAAAGTGTTTGTCAAACAGTTTATGTTCCTGAATTTGCTGTGTTGCTTTACTTGCTGTATCCTCGTGTTTTCTTTGGCTCGCTTTGTTTTTGGACTTTTCTGTTACTATCAAAGCTATTGAAACTTGTGATTTTTTCAAAGTTATTCAGCATTCATTGTCCTGCACTTGGGTCCTCTCCAGCTTATCATGATACAAATGTATTCCTGCTAACATGGACCAGTTTGTGAGTTTTGTAAAGAGACTTAAAATTAAATGTTTCTAAACTGACCCAAGATTAAAAACCCCAAGTCTGCTCTGTAAAGAAAAACAGACCCAGTCTTGCAGAGACCCCATTTGCCCCTATAGGCTAAGCCAGGCAATGGCATCGTGCCTCCTGGCTCTTAAGCTGTGCTGGCTTACTGAGAGTCACTCTGGCAGGTACAGGTGTTCGGTTACTGACCACCCGGGATCTCAGAGACAGGGCCAGGAGGTGCAGGTTTCTGTGGAAGGTGAGAACACCGTGCAGGGGGGCAACATGAATCAACAGATTGAACAACTGGCAGCCCTGCTTGTATTTCTGTTGTTCTGTGGTGCAGGGTGCTGAAGATTATCTGCTAAACTCTGCTTTCTTCAGTTTGATCAGGATCAAGATGTGTCATGTTTTCATACCAGGAAATTGTTGGTTTGCATTTATCTATTGGGCCTAAAATCATTTTATCATTTTTAGAGTAGAGGTCATGGATAGGTTTTGGTGTTTTTATAGTAATTAACATGCTTTTTACTAAATATTTAATTTATTTAACTGTATCTTTTAAGTGTGCTGCAGATATTTTGTTAAATGCAGATTTAGGTAAGGGTAAACTTTACATGCTAAAACTGTTAACTTGTAAAGTTCACTGTTTTAACTGACCGTCAGTCATTATCACTGATAAAAAAAAAAAAACAAGCATGTAAGCTTACAAGGGAGGTCAACCTTTGAGCCTTGGAAATGAATCATATTTCTTTACCAGGTGAACAGAGTTTGCTGTGCAGCATTAAGCCATCAGGACAGGAGGTGACCTCACAGCTAGAGACTTGATTGCTGAGGTGTGTCATTTAATGAGCCACCTGAGCTGGAAGTTCAGTCAGTGCAAAGACAGACGGGTGGAACAATAAGTTGTGTAACACGGTGCAGCCATTTTAAAGCTATTACTTGTGTATGACTACATGACTGTAGTGTGATGTTTGCACAGACGTGATTAAGTCTTGGTGTAGAACTAGCAAACCCTGAAAAAAAGAACTGAGGTGTCTTCTCCAAAGTTAGGTGGGTTTTTGTTTTTTTATAGCTGTGGCAGGCAACTAGGCCTAGGGTGGCCAGGTGTCCCACTTTATGAAGGACTGAACACCATTTTCACTCCTTGTCTTGCTGCCCCACATATTGAGACATTGTCCCACATTTTGGCTGGCTTTTAAGTCAGTACATGCAAGTCTCACCAGAATCACGTGAGTGCAAGTCAAAAAGAAAGAGATTCATCGAAGCACAGTTACTAAATGTTTTAAGAAAGAATGTTTTTAAGAATGTTAGGAATATTGCAATAAAAATAAATATGGTATATTTCTCTTTTATGTCATCTTCTTAATCTTATTCTTTCAGTTGCTCGTTTTAAGGGTCACCACAGCAGATCACCTGCTTCCACCCCACCCTTTCCCCAGCATCCTTCTGGGACCTGGGACCCTTTTAATCCGGTATGGAAATCTCATTCTTGAGGCAAGGATTTGTCCCACACAGACAAACTCTTGATCTCACCCTCACTCTGATTTTTTCTTTCACTTCACCTCCAGGTGGCACTCTAATTCTAACAATGACACTTAGAGCTACATTAGCTGGTCTATATGTCACATTTAGATAGTTATCATACTGGTGTTTTACTTTAACCTGTTGGGCCAAATAAATTTACAGTAAGCAAACGTATCCAGCTTGACCTTTATATTTGATTCTGCTGAACGCAAGTGACTGTAAAGATAGTAACTTTAGTAAATAAATGCTCAGTAAAGCATAATAATTATCACTCTTCTTATCTGAAAAATGTAAAAGATCATTTTTCATATACATTCCTACCCCTAAAACCAAATGTTATAAATTCTTGAAAGTTTTATTTGCCATTTATACAGATGCACTAGGTCTGGGTACATAGGAAATCTTGTTCAGAGCTCAGAGTCAGAGTCAAATAAATACAAATATGTATACAAGTATAAAACAAAGTGCACACTCAGGTAAAGTATATGTTTTAACTGATAAAAATAAGAATGAAACAATATGTGACGTATTTAAACAAGAAAAGCAACAAACTAAGAAAAGCTGAAAATCTTTATACTTGTAGAGCTTTAAGTTGGTACCATTTGACTTAGAAACATATGAATCAACTACTCATTTCATCTGAAGAGCACAACAGGTCATTCCAGCTTTTTGTGTAACACAGTAATCTGTAGAAATGTAAAATATCCGTTCCTCACCAACTGCAGGGTGTCAGAAGTCAGAGGTCAGCCAAGTCTTGACGCCTGACTCGACTGTTTACAGGCAGTATGCTGTGAGAGGAGAAGCCAGGGGAGCAAGAGACACAGAAAACAGAGGGAGCAGGAGCGAGCAGGGCACCCATCCCATATTTACTGCCTTTCCTAGTAAGAGGCAAAGTGTGAACTGTAATGTGCATGTTGGTGGATTTAACCTCCGGCCTTCAAGGCACGCAGGCCTGGGTCTCGCCTGATCCTGGCGGCTGACACAGATATGTGAAATCAGGGGACGTGATGAGGAGAAGGGCGCCTCACGGTGGGCTTCGACTGGGTTGAACAATGAGATACTGTCAGTACCTATGTTTCAGTTCGCTGTCAAACCAGAAATTACAAGCAGGTTTTTTTTTTTTTAATCTTGTGGTTGTGTGTATCACAGGCACAGTATCATCAACCTGAAAGGGATATCTGCTGTTGTGGTGTTATAAATGTTACAGCTGATAACATGTCATAATACCAAAACCTTTTGTTATAAATAAAATGAGAAACTTACAAAGATAAACATCACATGAGGTGAGGCCATGCAGAGCAATGGAGGTGCAGACAAAGCAAAGTGTAAAGGGGACAAAAAGTGATTAAGAGAAGGAAAACAGATGGGCAGATTGAATTTTAGAGGAGGCGGAGTGCAAAGGGAATCTTTCTTGTGTATGTCTGGAGAGAAAGGGAGCCTCTTATACACTTCACAGCGTGAATTTGGCCCAGGGCTGTGGCCTCGTCTCGTCTACACAGCGGGTTGCTTTCCTGAGCGGGCTGCCCAGGGGAGGGGCACCTGCATCAGCCTCAGTCACTGGTCAAGAAGAGAGCCTGATGGGAGGGGGTGAGGGGTGCTGAAATGGAAAGATGCTCGATGGTTCCAGGAAAGTGACATGTGCTGGATTTATGAAATCTTCAGGTAGAACAGAGCACTGCACTCTGACGAAAATATTTGTCCCCTTTTTTTCCCAGTGGTCTCGAGACAATGACACCCTCTGTGGTCTCAGGATGAAATCTAAAGCTTCTGTTGCACGAGAGGATAAAAGTTATGATTGGCACAAATCCGCCTCTGCAGCTACCAACACAAAGTTTAAAGATTGGCCGGCCTGCCATCTGAGACAATATTTTCCATCTTATTTCATTGGGTTGACCAAACACAGTGTATTTGAAGTTTATCAAACACTCAGTCATCCCTGCAGATCTGTGGCAGGACTTAATCATCTGATATATGGAGGTTAGAATACATCGACACCTCAAACCTGCCCTCTATGCAGAGTCAGAAAATTGAACAACAAGCCCTGCGTGCTTTAATATCCACACTCCTGTTGAGTGTCTTTTTGGATACCTTTCATCTTTACACAAGCTACACCTCCATCTTCTGTCATTTTGGTATGACCCCGGGGGTCCCAAAATCACTGAGTCTCATATTAAGGCGCCTTATTTCAAATGTATACTGTTCTGGCGCTTCCTCTGAAAGAAATTCCATTTCAGTGGATAAATGTGGTGCTCGGGTCTCAGTTGTCTGTGAACGGTGGATGGATATTGCATTAGCTTTGCAACAGAAGCGCCCCCGTGGTGTGACTGCACAGGGCTCTGGATAATAACTGCAGTGGGAACGTTATGCTGAGAAGTAGCCGTGCCAGGTAAATAGAAACACATGGCAGGCGGCATGAATTACTGGAGAGCTCTACAGCCTGCAGAAATAATGGCATCACAACGCAGAGACACACACAAGCTCCCTTTGACAAACGCTTTTGGTATGTGTCTCTTCAACCTGTTACTGCTCAAGTAGTAATGGGACACATGACTTCAGAGCTTCTTGTGCAGTCCAGAGGTATTTCTTGAATATATCTACTTCATGTGGAGATAAATAAACCTAAAATGTAAGTTTAGGTTTCATTTTAAACTGCATTATAGCATTAAATCAAATTATCCATTACCTGAACGCTCCCATTATTAAATCTTCCTCCTTTTTCAGCTGATCACTTTAGGGATCACTACTGTGAATCATCTGATTATTAAATGGCAAGAAAAAATGTAGAGTTGCTAGATATTATAATTTGAATATTATAATAATATTATAATTTGTGAGTTTTACTACTTTGGTCTCCTGAAGTATTTGGTTAATTTTCTAAAATGTTGTCTCAGATTCTCCATGAGCATTAAAATGAAAATGTTTATAACTTATTTCTTGAATTATTTTTATGAGGAGGTATGTCCTCTTAAAGGAAAAGTTAACCACCATCAGCACAAATGCAGACATACTGTAAACTTTAGAAAATAAGTGGAAACACAGTAAAAACGTTTTATTTTTTAACCTGTTGTATCAGTTACGCTGAGCCAGTGCTGTTCTGAGTTTCTGTGAGCTTTGATTGATTCGTTTTCAAAACACTCAAATCTAGCCTGATATCTGATCTTGTGGCTCGTGTCTGTATTTTGGCTTCCTCAAGTCTCCCGGTGCTTTCTGAACCCACTGCACAGACAGAAAATAAGTGGAGAAAGATTGGAGATGGCATGTGTCAATAGCCTCAAGCCAGACTTGAATCAGGGACCATATAATCGCATAGTAACTTAAACCACTTGGACTCAAAGTTCACACCTAACCAGAAAGCTCTGTGTTTCTGACCAGTTACACTCTGCCCCTTTTGTCCTGTTATCCCTTCCCCAACGTTACTCCTGTCTGTCAAACGGCAATATTTGCTCATGTGCGTCAAAGAGCAGCAGGGTCTGCGACACAGTACAGAGCAGCCTTTGAGTCAGACAGACAGAGACAGAGACATGGCTGTCATGCTGACACAGACACAAACAAAAGTACGAGTGGAACTCAAGGACTTCTTGACCGTATTGTGCCTTTTCCTTAGCGATCCACATATTTTATACCTGAACTTTCCTGTTGTCTTGACCTTTGTTGTTGTTTTTTATATTTTTATATTTCTGGTGGTGTTGATTACCATTAGTAAAAAGATCCAGTGACACAGTGAATTACAGAAAGCGTACTCTTTATTCAAGACTATATATTATAACCTATATAAACATCAGTTATAGTCAACACCAGTAGAGAGCATGCAAAGCATCACATTTTCAAACCCAACATGCAGGTCAAGATATAATTTTTTAAAAATTTTCTTTAAAAAAATATCAGAGATTGGGGGGGAAAAAACAAAAAACAAAAAGACTTCTGACCCACTAATACATAATTCATTATGTCCACAAACAATAACTCAGAATAATGTCCCAGCGAGGTCCCGCACAGACACAACCTATTGTTAAAAAACAAGCGTTTCCTTTGATTGTTCTGAAAATAAGGAGAAGAGCTTCAGGGCTTTACTGGAAATGCTTGTGCATATGCAGCATGTGGTATAAACCCCAGTCTCCTAATGATTACACTCTCTTTACTAAATAAAGCTGACGGTTTTGTTCTGGGGTTAAACAAGGTGACGCGTGTACACGTGTTGCTGTAGTATCATTAGTGACACTGCATACATTTTCCAAAGTTAAAAGAACATTTTAAAAACCAAATTAAATTATGATAATAATAATAATTCATTATCAAAGTGACAGTGGAATATTTTGCAGTTACAACTTTAGGTGACACATCTTAAAGACTCAAAGACTCAAACTCAAAACTTAAAAGTTAATCTCCTAATAGGAAACATTGTCCTTTTTACAAAGCATTTTTGCAAAGTGCTATCATTTGGGTAATGTTATTCTACTTCCCTGGTTTGCAGGCTAAGATGAAGTGAATGATCTTTGGTGTCTATTATAAAGCATCCATATACAGTACCTGTATGTGCACATATACATGCACACACTCACATTATGGTCTATTATTATAGTGACACTACTCCAGAGAGCTGCTTTTGCGGCACAGCTGATTTGGTGATGTCAGCAGCTGTCGGTTGCTTTTTCGTTTTCCAGTCAACAGTGTGTAAAAGAATGGATTCACACAAGAGTTTCCGTAAGTCAGACCTGTGAGGATACGATTCACTGTCACCTGTGTGCCCACTGGGACTGTCCGCAGCATGTCAGGCTTGTAGAGAGGCAGCAGCTGCCAGATCCAGAAGGGAAGAAAGCAGGCCCAAAAGGCCAGGACAATTCCCAGGATGAGGAGCAGGACTTTGGGTTTGGGAGCACGAGGAGGACAAGCATTGTTGTTGTCAGTGGCCCAGGCTGGTCGTGTCTGTGACACCCAGTAAAGGCGACCCAGTGTTGCATAAAGTGCTCCGATGGCCAGCCCGGGACCGAGAATGCTAGTGCAGAAAAGCACACTCAGATAGGCTTTGGAGCTCTCCTCATCCCATGCTGGAATGCACAGCTGGCCCTCCTGGTCATCCCCATCTTCCAGGTGCAGTGTGATCATCATGGGCAGGCTGAGAGCCACCGCTAGCCCCCAGGCGAGGCCTACACGCAGCAACTTGGAGGAGTTGGAGGATGAAGTGTGTAGTGGGTCAGCAACAGCCCTGTAACGGTCCAAACTCATGGCGGTGAGAGTAAAGATGGAGGCGTGCATGGTGAGGAGATCCAGGCTCAGCAGGAAGCGGCATCCAAGCTCGCCAAAGGCCCAGCCAGATGCCAGGCTGTCATACACGATGAAAGGTGCGGTGAAAAGGTACAACAGGTCAGCTAGAGCAAGACTCAGCACCTGGAGGTGAAGAGAGGAGGAGGAGGTAGAGGAGGTAGAGGAGATAGGAGAGCTGGAGTTGGCAAGGCATGATGGTAAAGGTAGTCTTGTCAGGCAGCAGGCTGGTAATGCTCCACATCTTCTCCTGCTTCTTCTCCTGCGCCTCAGAAGGAGGACCAAAGTGTAGAGGTTTCCTGTGATGCCCAGCAAGGAGAGGAGAGAGAGGAAGGAGCAGAAGAGAACTGTGGATGCCAAACTGGGTGATGGAGAGATGGAAGGAGAGGAGGAAGGCACAGAGAAATTGGAGATAAAAGGGAAGGTGTAGGTAGAGGGTGGTGGCAAAGAGCCTGAAAGGTCCATAATGTGATGTTTTTTATTTTGTTTTTTTAAAAAGGAGAAAAAAGCTTTAGAAGGAATAAAGTCAGTGAAATATCAGCTGAGTAAAAACGCAGTTCTAGCAGAGGCAGAAGGGGAATGGATGGGGTTAGGGAAAAAGATAGAAACAGGTGGAGAGGAGAGCAAAACAGTATCTGTTAGATTTTTCAGTATATTATATATATATCCTCTTATTTTTACTCTCTGGTCACTCTCTGGTTTTAGGAGATTTTATTTTCTCTATGTGTGTTAAGAAAAACATAGCTTGTATTTGGATTTTTGAGAGTGCCTCAGTTTGATTTATGCATATTTAAATCATAACAACCAATAAATAAAGTCATATAAACATGTAGAAATGAAAGTGTCAGCTAAAGCAGAACCCTCTCTGGTTGGCACTGATTTTATAGTTTTATACACTGTTAGAAAAAACATCTTTAAAAAACAGTAATATTCCGGCAGCTGGGGCGCCAAAATAATTCCGTAAAATAACAGAAAATAACTTACTGATAAAAATATGGTTATTTCCAGTAATGAAAATACAGTTTGTTGCCCTAATTTTACTTGGGATTTTGCCTTTTTCAAGTGCTTTTAAACATTAAATTAGGAACAATTTAATGTGATTAAGCAATGAAATTACCTATAAAAAAAGGTCAATGAATGCGGCAATATGAATAATAATACTTAAATGTACAGAAATATACAGTTAACAGTTGGTTTAAATAATAATGGATTGCATTCATATCGTGCTTTTTGAGACCCTCAAAGCGCTTTAAAATTCCACTTTACAATTCCTCTCTGGCCATCACCAGTAGGTGAAGTGTCTTGCCCAAGGACACAACGACCGAGAGTTTCCGAGCCGGGGCTCGAACCGGCAACCTTCTGATTATAAGGCGAACTGCCAACGCTTGAGCCACGAGCGCCCTAAATAGCATTAATAATAATAATTATTTGATGTAAAAAAAATTTTATAAGAATCATTTTATATATTTTTCCATAGCATTACATTTGAATTTAACAGTTCAATCTTTCAAATAACGGACAAATATTTGTGAAATCATGATGCATTTGTGAATGTATTTTAACAATCTAAATATGCATATGTACAGACAGATACATTTAAAAACAAGAAAATTATGTTTTATTACATTACAGTGATTTTATGTTAATTTACATTTGAAATGTGAAATCACAGTCTATTGATGTAAATTTAATGATATTCTAGAAGAACAGTAAAAAACTGTAAAATACTTTTATATAAGGATTTTTTTTACAGTGTAGGTTCACACATAGCTGAGTGAGACTGTTGTGGTTTTAGTAAAATAATTGGATTTTCAGAGCAGGAGGTCTCCAAATGAAGACGATGAATCTAGACTGAAACCTCTCGTTCTTTCTCAAGGTCAGCAGTTGGTCAATAATTTAGAGACGGCTTAATTCAGCAGACTCAGCTCTAAATGATTGCATCTTTTCTTTAAATTGTGTGTTATGAATATGGAATACGTACTAGTTTTAGTTTAAAGGACAGAAATACATTATCAGACAATTCAAAACTATGAGCTGGTTTGACTTGTGATTTTCTGGAGAAACGTAATCAGCAGTGACATCAAAGCAGAGGTGGGGAGCCTGACAGAAACAGGCTGCGTGACTCGCCGTGACCCGGGTGGCACTGGGGTTAAGAGCTACTGTTGAACTCTGGAGGAGCGGCTGTACCCCTGCAGTGCTGCGTGGCTCCACAGGTTACTTGCTCCCTTTAAATAACAGTGATATTAATGACAGGGCCTCACAGATCAGGAAATTTTCCAAAATTTTAAATGCTTTAATTCTCAATTTGCCCACAAATTTACCCACAAACAAAATAATTCAAACAATGTGGTTTCAGTGTGTTTAAAGACTGCGCTGTCAGCATTTAATTTATGGCACTTAAAATATTTAATCAAGGACTCAAAGAAAACTTTGAGGAGCCCTGAATTTGGGGAAAAACATCCTGTAGTAACTCTTTTTTTAAAAAATAAATAAATAAATGAATAAATAAATAAATAAATAAGGCTACTGTATGTCATTTCTCTAAAGCAAAACCTTTATAAAAGGTTTTTGAAATGCTTTTGAAAGCAGAGAAGCTGCCATCAGTATAGTATTAATTAGAATAATTACTGAGATTTCTTTTAGAAACTTACTTTAGATCAGTTTAGTCCCAGACACTGAAAAATAATATTCCTTTACTTGGTGAAAAAACTCAGTTCCCATTTTGAAAGATCTTCTCATGTGTTGTCTTGAAATCCCCTCTGACCTCTTCAGCCATAAATTGACGTTTTTGGCTGATTAAATGCAGTTATGTGGTGATAATCTTCATCCAAAGCCTGTGAGCTGATCTCCGCTGCCTGTCTCGCTGTCTGTCCACAGCTCAGCCACTGATGTGTCTGACCCAACCGAGTGTGTGTGAGTGGAAAAAAAGGGGGTGGGATGGGACGCTAAGTAAAGGGAGGGGGTTACCCTACATACTGAATATTAATACAGAATTGTCCTGGTCCAGGGAGACCCCGCAGACTGAATTAGAAGTTTAATTTTTCCCTCATTAGAAGCATAAAAATAAAAAATAGAGCAGTGACTTCTTTTAATCACTCAGTAGTTAACAGTAAATAGTAATGCTTACAAAAGCTTTGAATTAAGTGAGGATGTAAGAATATTTTATTGCTGGTTTGGGGGGGGGGGTTACCGTAAGTTTCATGACTCTCTAATAGTTTCAATACCTTTAAACCAAGCATAAATCTCACTGTGAACTCACTGAATGGTCTTTCCATGAGAGTCTGACCATAAATGGTATCCTAACATCATATTTTGGGAAATAATCACATGGTCTGTAGTTCACAGTTATAACAGCTGCTGCATAAAATTTAAAAACCTAGCCTACCACTAAAGAGCCATGAAACCTGAATATTTAATATAATAAAGAAGCAGGTTTCTTTATGTTCGGGAAAACACTTTAATAAGGACATTTATATAAAAAGGCAAAAAAAAATGTAGGGAAAAAGCAAAACTGTAAAACGGATGCAAGTGTAAATGTTATTCCTGTTATTACTTCATTGGCCAACGTCTTTTCTGTATTTGTTTTATAAACCCTCGATAAAGAAAGTAATGTCAGTGGCACTCAAATCAAAATGCTTTCCTGTCCACACATACACACAAAAAATGGACTCAACAAGCACTAAACACGACACACACTTTATTTTATAGGCCAAATGGTCTTCAACGTGGCTTGCTTTGTGAATAAATCTTGACTTCTGCTTCATACATGGAAAATGTAATCATATATATAAAAAAGACCCTTAAAATTGAGTTAAAATTCTCTGTGGGAATTGCAGCGAGACAGACTGACACAGCAGTGGTATTTGTTGTCATTTTGTGACACGCAGCAATAACTAATGCACTTCAACTTACACCCAAAGTCAATACCACACAGCTCGTGTTCCAACGTCTCACACCCCCGCGAGGGATTTTTATGATGATTTGGTGTTTAAATTATAGAGGAAATTAATTACCCACTATACTTGCCTGTATCAACATTTTTCCATGTCAGAGCAAAGTTGAACTGGTGCAGACTCGCTGAATAAACGGGTCTTTCAGAACTTATAGTTGCATGTTATCCGCTGAGTTGTTTTTGGCTTGGCAGTTGTCGAGCCTACAGCTGTGGTTTGCCAGCTTCAAGAGGTTAAGCAGCTTGGTAGTGATTTAGTTACGACTGCCCAGTAAAATGTGTATGCTGTGTGGCTCGTGCTGGTGGAGGGGACTCCATGTTAGCTGCTTCATACATGTGAGGACATACATAAGATAGACAGAGACAGGCAGTAAAGATGAAAGGGGGAAGGGGGGGGGGACATACCTATCCCCATGGGGTGTGAGGAATTTGAACAAATACCTGGCACAGACATGCCAAAATAGGGGATTGGGGGGAGAGGGCCATAGAGGCATGTGAAGACCAGGCTCCCTCATACAAGGAGATGGACAGGTATATAAGTTGAGTGGATAGAAATGAGTGCCAAAGTGGCAAGAAAGTTTTATTAAAGGGGCATCAGGTGGCCTGCTCATATCAGATGTACAGCAGTGTAGAAAGTTGAGTTGAGTTGATGAGTATGAACAGTGAAACCAGGCGTTTGGGTGCAGATGTTACTCATATTTAACATGGAGCAGGGAGAAGCAGACTGAGAGAGTCTGAGTGCTGCGCTGTTTATTTGTCTTTGTCAGAACACATGTCTGCCCAGACACATATATAATTTCTAATTACATTTACCTGAGCTATGAGTGTGTTTTTTCCTATACTTTGACCTAAAGATCTTGTATTTAGTCTCTTTAATATCGAGTATGCAGATAAGATCTAAAGCCCAGAGCTAACCTAACCCTTTTTTTGTCACTAAAGCTGTATACAAAGGGCAGAGCTATGCTGGTTTTGTATTGTGTAATTGTAGAAACGTTTTCTTTTATATGTTAAAGAATTAAATAATGACTGTTATTTCCTAATTCTGACTCTATAACTATAGATTAACTTATAAAGTGACTTTTTTTCATTTAAATAAATTATATTTATCTGTTTGACAAGATCACATACAGTCTTTTGTTTGTTTTTGTCAATTAATCACCATATATAACATTAGCTTGTTTGATTGACAGTATTTGGTAAACTGTGATGGGAATGTTTTGACTAAAATGTTAAATCACTTGTAAAAACTTGATGAAAATTATTTCTCTGCTCATACATTAATGTATTAAATGATTTAGCTCAATGTGATAACACTATCTTAATAAATAAAGTAATTTAATAACTGTCTTATCGATGGATAAAAAAAACCTTTAGGGCAGGTATAGATCATAGCTGGCAGTGAATGGATTGCATATGGGAGTCTATCCGCTGCACTTGCCTGACATAGTTCATTAAACTAATTGTGTGGCTGTCAAAGAGAAACATTCGCCACCACCTATAACACTCCCAGTTTTCTGGAGGGCTGAGATATCATTAGAGCACACAGTCCCTGGGGTGTTGTTGACTGCAGGATTTTTAAAACAAAAGAAATCTTGATTTACTTTTTTATTAGTCAGTATTATTCTTTATCTTTACAATACGCCCAATTGTAAGCGTTGCAACCCTATCCAATCAGGACCTATTCACAAAATGACAAATACCCTCCACGTAAACACAAACAGCTCCCTAACCTTTTCCTGGCTGTCCTTGCCTTCCTCAGTCATTTCATTAATTAGCCAAACCATTTCTGAGCAAACTGACTAACAAATTGCCTGCCGGTGAGAGTCCTCACGTCGTAGCCTTGATTAAATGGGCGGACATTTGCGTTTATGACAAATGGTTGTTGGACTGGGCTGATTCACAACTTGTGATGAGTTATTGATCCCCACTACGCACACACACACCCCCCCCCCCCCCCAAAGCTTGTCTGCTTTGCAGTTACACATCAAATTTCTCCTGTTCCCTCAATACAAACCTGTGTGAGAGCACAGAGCTCAGATAGATACGCTTTTTAACGTACAATTCCCTACTCATCTACTTTTATTAATTAAATACATAAATAAATACATCAGATTTTGTGGATTATGCAGGGCTACTCTTTGTATTAATGACTTTATTTTGTATTTAAAATTACAGAATAACTTCAGCATTTGTCAAGTAGAATTTGAAGAGTTTAATTAACATGTCAGTTTCAAATTTATATTTTAACTTGACGTATACTTAATGTTTTAAATTTCCTATTAACATCCTGAGACCCAAACTCTTTCATGGCATGCATTTTTAATTTCTCTTTGCTATTTGGGCTGATTGGGACCTGATGAATCAAAAAGAACAAAGAATTCAATTTTTTTTTTTACCAGATTTTTGTTTCTGAGAAAAATGAGATCCGCATATGAGGACACTGGTTTTAAATGTTGACAGAATAGTGGCAGCATAACGTCCTCGTAAGTGGATATCAGGCCCTTGTAGAGAAAAATTTAGTATTTTGGTCTAGACAACCCAAAATGTGATGTCCACATATGTGGACGCCAGGTCCTAGGAGGCTAAAAAAGCATTCAATGCAAACATCATTAAGTTTGTTAATTAATTCCATTAAAACAAGTTTTAATGGAATTATTACATCTGTCTGTCATTGTTTTAATGCTATTCTTAAAGCACTCATGGTGTCGCAGCTTAAAAATAAAACATAAACACTTTTATTTACCCTTAAAGTGGAAAAATTACATTTGCAGATGTTTTATTTGTGGCCTTCAACAGTCCCAGTTTCTCCCCCGTCTTAATGAACTGATTAAACAAAATCAAAATAAATCTACTAGAGAATTTTCTAGACAGTCCTTTTTCAGAAGCAGTGCTTTTGTGCATTTGGTCCTATTGAGTATTATACCTGGAATACTATACCCTCACAATTAAGGAGCACAAAATCTCTTAACTCCTTCCCCAGACCTATACAGCAGCAAACTGGATACTCGTGATCTGAGGTGATGTCACCCTAACTCTGTTTTTACTGTCTGTTCTTAGTTAAAAATTATGTTAATGTCTTTTTGTGTGAATTTTCATAAATGTTCTTCAGTGTTTGATGTTTAATATTTAGTAATGTCTTCTGGGTCTTATATGTGCTTAGATGCCTGCAGATGAAATTATTTCCAAATCAGGCACATTTACATGCTGGATTTTGGTGCTCATAATTTAATGTGAATCATATATATATATTGTTAAAGAAAAAATAAAATTAAACAAACAAATTCAAACTAGATGTTTTTTAATCTTACATATAGGGTATTCCTACACTTACTTTCAGTCACATTTCTTTTGTTCTGTGTCCACAAGAAGATTTAACCTCTCCCGAACTCTTTCATGGCATGCATTTTTAATTTTTCTTTGCTATTTGGGTTGATTGGGACCTGATGAATGTAAAAAAAAAAGAATTACCAGATTTGTCTTTTTTTTTTTACCTAAATTTTGTTTTTGAGAAAAATGAGATCCACATATGAGGACATTCATTTTAAATTTTGATAGAACAGTGGCAGCATAATGTCCTCGTAAGTGGATATCAGGCCCCTGTAGAGCAAAATTAAGTATTTTGGTCTAGACAACCCAAAATGTGATGTCCACATATGTGGACACCAGGTCCTAGGAGGTTAAGCAACACTTGATTGTTTAAATGATACAAAATAGCGCTAAAATTAACTGCGAAGTGCAGAAAAATATTTTAAATACTTAATTTTTAATACATTTTATAATATTCAAAAATCACAATAAATAATTTTTCGTAGTTTTTAATGACGACAAGCTGAATATCTTTTGGTTTTAGACTGATAGTTGTACATTAAGCATTTTAAAAGCTTGTTGCGAATAGTCTGAGCAATAATATTAAAAATAATATGGGTTATCATTACTTGCAGCGCCAGAAAAAGTGATCCCCTTTTAGGTCTGTTAGCTGTATAGTTGTATACAGTATTACTGACAGGAAAGGATCTGTCTACTGTCAGAGAGTCCAGAAGATCGGTCTTCTGTGTCAACCTCTGAATTAAGTTTGCAGAGGGCAGACACCGCACACTGAATAAGTATTCGCCTAACCCTGGAGTCACAGAGCATTAGATTTGGACATTTTGCAACCATAACAAAATCTGGAACTTGTTGTTACATGACACTGAGCCGGAGTTTGCTCCTCCATCTGCAGAAATCAGATCAGCCTTTCACAGGCACATGTGTAACGTTATCATAGCAGCCAGCCGGGAATTGGACTGTTGCTTTGCAAGCGGGATTGTTTAGTAATGCCATCATATGAGATGTTGTAGGTGTTACAGGGAAAACTCTCAATAACAGTCCACATGTTACAGGCAATAACACGTAACTTTAAAAGCATTTCTGTGAAAACAAAAGTGTAAGCATGGATATTTTCTGTCTGTCTAGCTTCGTTCAAGTCATAAAACACCTAAGGTGTGACGCTTTTCTCTTTTAGTGTCTGCACAGCTGCTCATTTGAAATCTTCCCCTGTAATTACACTCTCAGAAACCAGGTGTGTGTTGCCCCTGGTCAATTAGCAGCCCTGTAGTCTGATTAGCTAAAAACCAGTTTAGGGTATAAAGCTTTTAAGTCATTTAAAGTGCAGGTTGGTTGATGGATGCAAAAATTGTTTTAATCTGCCCACTGGTGGCTTAGATTCAGTACTGCAATGCCATGCATCCATCCAATAATAATATAACAGGCTAATTATGCAAACCTTCAGTGGGAACAAACCAGCATGCTAAAGCAGTATTTGCATGAGCCTCAGATATGTGGTCGATCTCCTTCTCACACTGCAAGCCTGCTGCAGACATTTCCCTCCAAACTGTAAAAACCAAAGCAAGCAAGCACCCCATCACCTTTCCAAATCACTGTTGTACAATAAATATCAGTGTCTGAAGCTAAGCTATATTTGAAGCTAAACAGTGGAAATGTTGGCTCACTGTTTAGCAGTTAGAAATGAGCACTGCTGGTGGTTTTATGCACCATTACTTGCCAAACAAGTAAAAGGCAAAGTTTTGTTCCAAATGTACATATTTCTCCTCGCTGTTTATTTTAAGCCACAACAGCTGCAACAATTTACCAGCATCATAACACAACAGAAAAAGATCCAGAAGACTGACATGTATTTATCTATTTTCAGGCTTTTAAAAATATTGTTTATATGGAAAGAGGAGAGAGCAGAGAGAAGGGCGAGATTATTTGAATTAGCAGATGTCTGTGCCTTTTAAACACGAAGGCCAAAAGGACAAGCCCAGGAACCACATTAAAAAGGCACCAAATTGCAAAGAAATGTCTTTAAATTAATTTTGAAACCAATGTTCTGTTGTCATAATAAAAACCTGCAGTTTCTTTCTAAAAGTAGTGTTTTTCTGATAGTTTGCAAAGCCTGACATCACCATGCCGTCCCACGTCACCCTCTTTCTGCGTGACTCTGCCCCCCTCCTCCCGGAGAGTTTTCCATGGGTCAATTACAGTTACAACAGTGTTTTTACACCAGCGCTTATCCTATTTTTAAAAAGACACACTCTGTAGACACACTTTGTACATACAACATGTATAATACATTGACTAAACATTTTCACATGTCAGGACATTTTGATTTTCCACGGCATATGCTTGTTGAGACAGCTTCAGCAGTGGCCGTGTGAGGCAGATAAATGAACACCATTAGGTTTAAAACGTCCAGAGGTGTATGGGCTCACGTTGGTTGGATGCAGTCGATTGTTCTGGCTGTTGCCCCAAAATCTGATCCCCGTTTCCATAGAATGACTGAGCTTATGACATGGGTCACTTCTTGGCCTCCTTAACTGAGATTAAATCAGATTAGTAAAGGCAAACGCACAAACACACACTCACACACATGCACGGACGCACACAAACTAGTTAACTCAATACTCCGGTTACATAGTCACTGTCTGATGCTCTCTGTCTGTCCCTACAATTTACTTTCAGATATTTATTTTTGATTTTTTTGTAATGTTTAAAATTAAAGACAGCAGACACTTTTAATGCAAGCCAAAATGTAAAAAAAATATATAACATAAAAAATAATCAGTATAACCATAAAAAATACTTTGTTCTTTGTAATAATCTAATAATGATCACATTTTCTACTTAAATTATTGTAAATTTAACTTAAAATACAAGTCTCCTACACACAAAAAGCCGAAAAGAGGGATTACAAATAGATAATTTTATTTTTAGTTTATTTTATCAAGATCCCATTAGCTACAGCAGAGCAGTAACTTATGGCATGGATCACTTCTTGGCCTCCTTATAAGGTTAAATGAGCTAACTGAGTTTATTATTTAAAATAATAATAATAACTTCCTTGTTTAACAAGCTATTCGTGTAATAATAAAAACACTAAAAATAACTTGAATGTAAAAAATAATCGGTGTTTGGGTTCTATATGTTGGGATATTATCCATATAAACTGTAATTCTGAGGCTGGTGTGACAAGGTCACTCTGGCATTCCGGCGAGGCGCGTGCGCGTGTCTAGTTGGGAGCGGACAGCACGGCAGGGTGGACGCGCACACCAGCGACCTGAGGGCTCGCGGACAGAGCGCCAGCAGTGGTCCGCTCGCGCAGCACTATTAATCATTAAAAAAATAACCAAACAGCGGCTGGTTTAACAAGGAAACAACCCGAAGCACCAAACTGACGTTTCATGGGAGGACGCTGTCAGCAGAGGGTAAGTGCTGATTGAATTTCACTTGTGAAATTTTGCTTTTCCTTAAATTTTGCTGATTGAAGGAAGTTCGCAAACACTAATTATGATTACAAACAGCCTGTAATTTTAGTTGTCGATATTTATATTATTTCGTACTGTAATACTCTGAAAACCCTCACATTTCTGCACCTTTAAATATCTGTGTCAGGTTTAAACCACTGTGTGATGTTTTATAGTCAAATCTTGAATTTAAATGTATTTTCACCCTAATTCACAATGTGCAGAACTGGAGGATTACTGGAGGAATAAATAAAGAAGCCAATGTTTTGTTTTGTTTTTTAAGAAAAACGAACAATGTCAGAGAGATAAGTTTGCCTTGTGCACCCAAACTTTAATCCTTTTCTGCCTTCGTGAGTCATAACCTGATAGGAAACACATCTGTATTTTTAAAAAAAAAGCTTTAAAATGAGGCAATACTTAACAACAAACGAGTACAAATGTGAAACACATGCAGCCTCCATCCTTTCCAACCAGGTTTATTTTCTGGCAGCACTGGTAGGTACAGCAACGTTAAAGTGACATGGCATGGATCAGGATTTTTGAGGGTGGCACGTGGTCGGACCGCAGGTTGGATCAAAATACGGGATTATAAGATAACATTTTCTTCACCCAGCCGATTACATTTTTTAAACAGCATTAAAGACCTTTAGGTGACTGTAAAGGAAACGAAGACAACTGATCAGTGCATAAATAGCACTGAAAGTTGGCATTTTGTTTCTTATAGTGAAAAGACATTAACGAATAGATACGTCAGCAACATCCATAAAGTTGGGAGAAATGAAAGTTACAGGGCAGAGAAAAAGGAAACAATCAGAGGCTAATGTGGCTCAGTATTTCTCCCCATCATGGGTCAAGCTCCAACCCTGTGCTCATCTCACATAGCTTGACGGTATATTTTGGTAGAATCTCCTTGTTGGTAATTTCACACACACACACACACACACACACACACACACACACACACACACACACACACACACACACCTGTTTACAGATGTAATATATTATTATTAATATTAATATAACAAATATGTATTTGATGCTATTTCTGACATTTTTGATAAAGCTTCTCTTCCTGTTTTCTGCCTTTATGTCACAATATTATCGTTGTTTGTTGCCTTATCTAAAAGTATCCTGTAATTTTACTCTCCTGTTGTTAATCGTTGTATTAGTCTTAGAGGTTCTTGAAATTGAACTAGCACTGGCATGTTGCTGGGGTGCATGTTATGATTGTCGGTTGGAGGAGATGGAGGTAGGAGATGGTGTTGCACATTATCCGATAGCAGAAGAGGATTATTTTTAGTTTATAAGAATAAACAATAACTATTTTAAGTTGCAGTTTGACTCTTCATTCATATAATGTATGTAGCCTATACGTTGACTGTAGTATAGTGTCGCCTTTACTGCATATGGCCTCACTGAACCATTGTTTGTGCTTTGAACAGATCGGTTAAAGCTCTGCATATTCATTGGATGCCGGGGTATGTCTGCACCTGTGGGGTCATGTGTATTAGCGGTGGCAGGGTACAACACCATTTTTAGATTTCTCTCCAGTATGTGGCAGTAAATTTTTTTGTTTTTGTTTTAATGTAATATGTATGAGATAAATGGGGGATTAGAAGCAGTGTGAACATATTGATGTTGGTTCTAATGTTATCGGTCCTGTCTGCATGCTTTTCAGCCTTCTGAGTATTTTCTTAATTAGAAAAGTGCTGTGTTGCGTTTTAACCACCACATTGCTTTATGCGCTGTCTTAACTCCGAGATTAACATTTGGTTCCATCACACAATGACCTCTGTCACAGCGAACAGCTGAGCGAGGACCGGAAGCGGTAAATTTTCAATTAGATGGAATAAGGCTGAATGCCAGGATGACCACATGCTTGTGCTTATGATCAGATGCTGCTGTAGGAGGGTGTGTGCACATTGGCTGGCAGGAAATTGGTAACTACTTCACCCTAGCTGTGCACAGTAAAACATCTGTTTTACTGAAAAACAATGTTCCAAATTTTAAGGGTCTTTTTATCCTGACATACATTTAAAAATTCATAAGCTCCAGCTGAAATGTTAACAGTCTGGCTGCACTGCAGGTAAGGTAGGATCCAGGAAAAAGTATGAACTCCTATGTCCCCTGTTAAAACTGTTTGCTATGAGTCAAGCAGTGATCTTACTTAAAGGTTAATATGGGCCGGGGTCCCATAGTGTATATTCAGAGCAAGCTTATTTAATTTCAGTTTAATATCATAATAAATTCATGGCTAGTTAATGCAAAGATATAGCATCGTGTATTAAAGCCATGTTAACTAATTCATATATTTTGCTTCTCTCTTTCTCTTGCATCTTTGGCACAAATATACACTAACAGACTTGTCCTATCAGCAGCTGTTTGTTTTGCATGCACACATTCAAAGCAGACAGTTATATTTTATATACAGTCTGTCAAATCATTTTTACTAAAAATCTCCCCATAGATGACCTTTTTTATTCCAAAATAGCATTTCTGTATGGTGTTTTTTTTTTTCTGCAGAGAAGGAATTTCCATTCTTTCAAAGAAGTTTTTGTCGTAGAAATAACTGCATTTAAATAACACAAATAAAAAGAAACTGCTGCGATATCTGTATGAATAATTATTGTACATGCTGAATTTTCCCTTTGCTGCTGCTTATGACCACTTATGACCACAGGGCACCCCCTCATTATAATTCCAGGTTTAATCCCAGTTCTTTCTTAATTATAATATTACTTAATATTCTGATGTAACTGTTACTGTTTGGTAATCTGAACACCTGCCAGCTGTAGCTATTGTAATATAAATTATTGATTAGATCTGGAAAAAAGGTCACAGCAGTGTTGTGCATTTACGTACTTATATTTTCAGGCTTTGCTTATAGATTTTCTGGAGAAATTTCTTTGTGCATATAGAACATGATTAAAATCTGCCTTGCATTGTGAGGTTTCATATATAAATTAAGCCTAAATAAAAGACATGGAGAGAAAATGGCTTGACAATGAGCCAAGGGACGCTACAAGAGAGGGACAAAGACCCAATCCGTGTCCTGGTTTCTGACCACCATTGATCAATATGACTTATTATGTCTCTCTATATTACTGTGGCTTCACAATGTAGAGGCTCGCTTAGGTTCTGTGTTGTATGTTGTATTCACAATGGTGATAAACCTAAATACCTTAACCTCCTAAGACCCGAACTCTTCCACGGCATGCATTTTTAATTTCTCTTTGATATTTGGGCTGATTGGGGCCCGATGAATGTAAAAACAAAGAATTATCAGATTTTTTATTTTTACCTTATTTTTGTTTTTAAGAAAAATAAGAGCCACATCTGAGGATATTCGTTTAAAATTTTGATAGAACAATAGCAGTTTAATGTCCTTGTAAGTGGATATCAGGCCCTTGCAGAGCAAAATTGAGTATTTTAGTCTAAAAATCCCAAAATGTGATGTCCACACATGTGGGCGCGAGGTCCTAGGAGGTCAAAGAGCAAAAATGGGATGCGAAAATTTCTGGCTCATTGTTTTCTTGAAGAAAATAGGAAATAGGGCAGCTCAGCCGTGTACCAGAAGAGGCAAAAATACTGATGGCACTGCAACGTGAAGTTTATTCAATACATCTTTCAATGACAGTCGAATCATATCCTTTGCAAATCTAATCTGGCCACATAACACTTTAATATGCCAAGATAATCTGGATAGAACGAGGACAGGGGAGGTGCCAGAGAGAGGCAAAATAAATCATGAGAGACCCGGTGTGAAAGAAAGCACAGAAAGTAGGTGGTGAGAGTGGATTAGTGTGGTCCTGCACGGAACGATAAATGCAATCATTAAAGCACCTGTTCTGTCAAGTCAGTGGGTTAATGTTGAGATCAAAGCTATTCCAAGCACTAACAACCTGTGGATATGCTCAAAATGTTATTATTAACACAGTCTAACACTCCCTAGATTATAAAGGACATTATTACAAAAGTTGTTGGGTTATCATTTTGATGCTACAGTTACATATGCTGGTATTTCTGTAAGTTTTCTCTTTGTTTGCTTAATTAAAAAAGTTAATATCACAGGAGAATTAAAAAAATATATCTATCTTGTATTTATTGTTACAACAAATGGCTCAGCACAACACAACACCTGGTCTGTATGAAAAATAAAAGTAGGAAGGTGTTAAGAGAGAAACAAAAGAAGTAAATTTAAAACAAATAGCATACTACGCAGGGTTGTAGCAAATACAAAACAAATATCAAACAACCAAGCAGTGACAGATGTGATCAGCAGTGACCTTGTTGTAAACAGGCACCAAAGGTTTGCAGTCGATGATGAGATTTCAAACCACCGAAATGACTCAGGAGTTAGCAAAACAAAAACTTTTCCCTTGAATGCAACAAGCAAGTCAAATATACCAGCGGAAAGACTTTCCAAGACATAAAAATGTTTTTCCTTGCAGTATATGGAAGGACATCGTAACACCTATTCAAGCAGGCTTTAACAATTTTTGATATCCAGGAAGTAGAGATGAAGGGTCCATTTTCAAAGACATTCCCAGTTTTCTTTCCATACTTCATGTCTATCCAATAGGATAACAGTTTTGTATAGTTACACAGTTTTTTATTTTTTATGTTCTTCTTCACTGATATCTACACCGAATGGCTTTTTGGATTTGTTTGGTCAAAGGACTGACAGACATGATTAGTCTGGTCACGTTGCCCAGCTTTCATCATATAAGGCAGGGCTGCAGATGAGATGCTTCTCTGGAAGCAACAACTTCACACATGTAATTTTCCCACATAACCCTCCATGAATACTCTTGTATGAGGAATCGTTTGAGATATTTGGCACCTCAACACGATAAGGTTAGGCAACACAACGATACATACACTCTCATATCAGCCACATGCACGCCTCTCTCATTGCCTACTCCAGTGGCTGTTGCGAGTCATCAAATGACAAGTCAGCCCAGAGATAGCCGATGTGAGAACTTGTTCTTTGGTTGGCACGAGTTACAGTAGAAGTATGAAGGTCAGGACTGCCTACTGGGTTATTTCTTTATTAAGTAAACACTGGGCAGCATAAGAATGTAAATCATAAATCACATTATCATAATGTTAGTGTGCAGTTTGGTGTAAAATTTGACCATAAAAGACTTTAGGGTTCAGTTTGATTTCAGTCTGGCGTTCGAACAATTTCCACAGTGTTGCAGTCACATGTTATATATCAGTTTTTACACGAGGATGTGCCAGGAGCATAAAGACGCATTTGGATGCAGCTCTCAAAGCAGGATGATACTCATACTGACACATACTGTCATATTAGTATATTTTGTGTCCCTCTGTTGTTCCTTTATACTTTCAGTGGAGGTTTTCTGTATTGCACCAGATTATTACCTTTTAATACATTTTTGTTGTAGCTGGCATCGTGTTGGAAATGAGGTGAATATTTCTCAGTGGGGATGATTGTGCTGCAGGAGTGATTACTTCTCCTGCATTAATTCTGAAAGTGGACTACATGTAGCTTATAGTGAGTTTTTCAAGGCTGCAGATAGATGTCTAACAATTACAGTAAACTAGCTATGCAAACTTTGTCTTATCTATTTGATCTGTATTTTCATCTTCAGGTGCTGTTACCAGGTTACAAAAACTAAAATATAATTGCTGAACATTGATGAATTAAGTGTTATTATGAACTTAATGACTTCTTTCTTTATTTCTGCTTTTTTAAATAAATGTCACATTCTGCAGTATAGCTCACCCTATTAAACTGGAGCCACTGCTCTTTATATTCAAGCATCACAAGAGTAAATCATGGTATCAGAGCTCCATCAATGGTACTGACTTATTTTTAATTGCTTATGCACAGCTTTTTGCATACTAACATAGACTCATCTGCCACTTCATTAGTTACACCTTGCTAATACTGAGTTGGATCCATTTTACCTTCAGATCTGCTTTAATTCTTCGTGGCATAAATTCAACAAGATGCTAGAAACATAATTAGAGATTTTGCTTCATATAGACATGTCAGCATCACACAGTTGCTGCAGATTTGATGGCCGCTTATTAATGATGTGAAGAAGAAGATGGTTACACTGTGTCAATAAAGTGATGCTTATGATCAGCAACCAGACCAATCTAGACTGTGGCAATTAAAGGGTTCTCATTTGGTACTACGTGTGCCAGGAAAATATCCCTCACACCTTTTACATCACCAAGCAACCTGAGTTGCTGACATAAGGCAAGATAGATGCATGGTTTCATGTTGTTTATGCTAACTTGTGACCCTACCATCTGAATATTGCAGCAGAAATTAAGACTCACCAGAGCAGGCAGCATTTTTCCAATCTTGCAGATGGAAGTTGCCTAATTTTGGTCAGGGTATATGAACTGTAGCCTCAGTTTCCTGTTCTTAGCTGACAGCATCCAGTTTGGTCCTCTGCCACTATACCCAATCTGCTTCAAGATTTGACGTGCTGTGCATGCTCTTCTTCATACTGTGGTCATAACAAGTGGTTATTTAAGTTATTGTTGCCTATATCAGCTCGAAAAACTCTGGCTATTCTTCTCTGACCTCGGGTATTAACAGTGAATTTTCACCCAGAGAAATGCTGCTTGCTGGTTAGTTTTCTGTAAATCTTTGAGATGACTGGAAAATTCCAGCAGATCAGCAGTTTCTGAAATTCTCACCAGCCGATCTGACACCAACAACCACGTCACATTCAAAGTCACTTAAATCACCTTTCTTCCCCGTTCTGATACTCGGTTTGAACATCAGCAGCTCATCTCAATCCTGTCCACAAGCCTAAAAGCATTCAGTTACTTCCATGTGATTGGCTAATTAGAAAACTCAAGTCATAGTTTAAAGTTAGGCTGAGAATTTTCAGTGGGTTGACATTTGTTAGATGCAATTACTTAGTATATTCTACCTTTCCCCATTTCTTTCTATAACACAAGTAGCTATTTGCAAGACTTCAGAGGATTAGCAGATAGGCCTCTCAGTTGCCTCTGTAAGTATAAATGAGTGAGCTATTTCTTGTGTTGTGTTTTTTACATTTTTTAATGGTGGATACATTTTAATGGTCGTTGCAAATATTACTGCATAACATACGGATATAAACATGCATTTTTCTCTTTGTTTCTCTTCTCTTTTTCTCTGATAGGTACATCTGGGTCAAGCTACAAGAAGGTCTGATTTTTCATCTTAACACTATCCACAAAAAAGCAACCAATGAACTGCATTTGATAAACCAGAGGGATACACTAACAAAGGTAAGTGTCTGATCGACAAACAAGATTTTAGCAGTTTAGCTTCTCATTGCCTTTTAACTTGGCAACATGATCATTTAAACTAGTGCTGATACTTCCTTCACATTCATATTCTCCTTTCTGTTTGTTCTAATTTCTTTTTTAAGTCTGCAGTGGGTTAGGCGTGATGATCCAAACATAAAGGGATACAGAACAGTCACCGAAACCTCAATAAGGGGAAACGGAATAAGAAGCAGACTCTTTCATTTCCTTCTTCTGTGACTCTTCCCTTCCCTGAGATCAACAAAGCTCAGTGCTCTCACTGAACATGTGTCAAAAAAGGAGGCCAACACTCAAGCAAAGATGAACCCCTATGTTACTTCTCACTTCAGGAGGGATCTCTTCCCCCATTTTCATTTGTTGTAGACTTTTTGTTTACCCTGCTTTTACTGGTTGGATGCAATGACTTGCTCTGTATTTGGAAAGTTATAGCAGCAGCTCCTGCTTCTTGCTTTGCTGTTCTCTCTGTACCTTCAGCAGTGCACGGTTATGGTTGAGTAACTGATTTTGTTCACTGGTTACTAAATGATTATGGGTTGCATGATTTTTACACTTTGTCAGGATTCAGTTGTAAGGGTCTCTGGGAATGATTGGGCAAGGTAAATGATAATATTACAAACACATCCTTTTCATTATCAGATGTATTTGCATGTTTTTCTTGCTTTACTTAAGCCTTTAGTAATTATTTCGATATATTGATGATTTTGTATACTTTTGCATGCTCATTAGTTGATAACTTGTGGTTCACTTTAAAGATTCTCTAGCATGCTGATGTTTTTTGTTTTTGTTTTTTTCCTTTTTTTAATATCTGCAAATAACTTTTTATTTGAGGAACCTCTTTGATGCTCAAATAGCCTTCGTGATCTGGTTCAAACAGGGATGCCAAGTAAGAGTCTACAAGGCACAAAAACTGTTACAGCCTCCTGCTTAGACATACACCTGACCTATGAACTCTGGAGCTTGACCTCTGCAGAAAACAGATCAAATCAGGTGATTGCTGTACTCAACTTTTGACTCAATCTTCCACGTAAAGCTAAGTAAGTTTAGAGATAGTCAAAATAATCATCCTCTGTTGTTTTCTTCATTTTTTCTAATCTGTTGTCAGGCGTAGGGGATTTCTCAGCCCTAACGCTGAGCTGTGTTGAGGTATATCTTTGTTGTGGCTGTAAATGTAGTTATTGGCCAATATTATCCAGGTGGCAGTGCACAAAATACTTCTTTGAGAATCTGACAATGGCCATTAAACAGTTTTGCAGACACTTAAAAAGAACATGTGAAATTGTAAAGGCAGTGACATGATTGGAAAAGAAATGGCAAACAAATCATGTTTTTTTTCAGTTGGGTCCCTGGTGTTGGGAACAAAAGTTGTATTTCCTTTATCTGTGAAAAAAGTGATGAGAATAGCTTAAGCCAGCTGAATCAAGATATCTTGGCAATGAATTATGAATGATAAATAATAACAGTAGAGATTTGATGGTTTTGTATTGTATTTTTCCTCATGCTCTTCTCAAGTGGTTGTGAAAGTGGAGAGAAGTTTCGTAAGAATTGGCATGTTTCTTTCTTGTTTCAACTGCATGTTGGAAGTTATCATACTGTTTGACCTGAATTTGGCTTTGTGTTCTCTGCGTACGTTGTATATCATCACATTTCTATCCCATTGTTTTGCTCCATTGCATTATCAGCTTATATTTTTTGTGTTTATCAAATGAGTCCTGCTCGAGCAAAAAACCTCAAGACTATCCTTTTAGTGTTTTCAACTATATAGAACCAATCCTGCATGTTTTTCTGATGTATGTCAAAGTTAGCCCAGCTCTACCACTCCTTGTCAAATGAAATTTTGCAGATCACAGAATTGGACTCTTTGGGCTGCTATTGAAGTCATTCTTTTCAGCTCACCTCCTTTCACTTAAGTGACTGTGATTTAAGGTCATTGGTTGTTACTGAACTCACACTACAATAAAGCCCATTAGCTTGCTGGGAATCCATTACTGAAAGCACTGACTGTACGGAGAAACAGAATAAGAAGTTGTGGAAGAGACACTGAAGAAAGTGATTGACCAATGGCCTTGGAGGGTGTTATCCTCTGGTTACCATTGGGCGCCATGGACCTACAATTATCTCTGTATTAAAAGAGACTGACTGTGACATTAACACCACTCATAATTTCACTGACGGTATCAAGGTGCTTATTCATTACATCGATAAACAAGGCACACTTATAAATACAGAGAACTCATAGCAGATGATGGGGGCAGCACGTGTAAAACGACGCTTCAGTGCTGTGGTGGATGGGCCAGTGGAGGAGGAGGAGGTCATGAGGCTAGCACAGAGTGCTGCAGATACATCTGGCGGAGGGGGGAGCCCAGCGGGGACAGGGACCCCAACCAGCCCCTCTCCAACCCATGCCCTCAATGGCAAAGCTCTGCCTCTTCAAAGCAACACCAACAATGCCCGGAGGCATGGTGCCATTGGAGAGTCAGCTGGAGGAGATGCAGGAGGAGAAGGTGGGTTGAGAGGAGGAAGAATGTGTTCAGGGCCCAAGAGTGGAAGAGGCAGTAGTGTAGGAGGGAGAGGGGAAGGCCGTTCTTCATCAGATCAGGATTCACTCTCTTCCCCCTCCACTACCAGCCGCCAGCGCAATAGGCGCTCAACCCGCCGGCCCCGACAACGCTTTGTGGGCAAGGACGGACGCTGCAACGTCACCTTTGTCAACATGAGCGAGAGGGGCCAGCGGTACCTCAGTGACCTCTTTACCACTTGCGTGGACATCCGCTGGCGATGGATGCTGGTCATCTTCACTCTCTCCTTCGTTCTCTCCTGGCTGCTCTTTGGATTTGCCTTCTGGCTCATTGCCTCCGCACATGGAGACCTCTCCATTCGGCTTACCCCTAGCTCAAGTTCATCTCCAGAATCAGGAGATGCTGGCTCTGGAGGAGAGTCTGATAGAGAGGCAGCGGTTGAGGAGCCATGCTTCTTCCAGGTGAACAGCTTCATGGCAGCCTTTCTGTTCTCCTTGGAGACGCAGACATCCATCGGTTATGGCTTCAGAAGTGTGACCGAAGAATGTCCCCTGGCGGTGGTGGCGGTCGTTTTGCAGTGCATTGTGGGCTGCATAATTGACGCCTTCATCATCGGGGCAGTCATGGCAAAGATTGCCAAGCCCAAGAAGCGCAACGAGACCCTAGTGTTCTCTGACACTGCTATTGTGGCGCTGAGAGATGGAAAACTCTGTATGATGTGGAGGGTCGGAAACCTACGCAAAAGCCACCTGGTAGAAGCACACGTCAGAGCACAACTACTAAAGGTAAGTGGAAAAAATACAAATAATCATACTGATGAAAAAAGAGGCCAGAAAACAACCCTGACATGAAAAAGGTCAAAGAAGTTATCTGGTGATTGTAACGGAGTCAAAGTCAGGAATGCACCAAATAATAGAGGTTGCTACTGTGATAGAGCAGTAGAGGGAAAAAAAGAGAAAGAGAGAGGGCTGAGACCATCTGGCCCGTATTCTGTGGACCGTAGTTAATGAGAGCTTGTTTTATTTTCCCTCAGGGGTTAGGAAGATTTACCATGGATTAACTTGCCCACAATTCTTTAACTAAGGACCATTGTCCTTCGTCATCTCATTCCTCTTGTATACTGTATCTCTGTGGGTTCGGTGATTGTTTTCTATGACTACTGAAGTTTACCCTAATGTTTGTCCTTATATCTGTAGTTTGCATGTGTGTTCCCTCAGGATTTTCTGTAGGATCAAAATCTGTAGCGCATTTTGGCTGCAGTGTGGAGAATTTGTTCTCTTCTAATAGCATGACCATATCAAAGTTTAGGCAGGGCAGATGGGATTAAGTTTGAGGATGAAGGGAATACAATTGTGAATGTTAAAACTGGATATTGTTCAATAGCAAGGTTGGGTGAGTGATAAGCCTATGGATTGGCAAGGTGACTAAAGAAGTGCATAGTGAGATTCAGCTGAATATAATAACCAAATGCTAGACAATTCGGTCAGGGTAAGATTATTAATTTACAATGCTTTCATCAGATTACCTTTAGAAAATGTCATGTGTTACCTTCAAGGTGATATCACGATGTAATTAATTAACCTTTGTTCCAATAATAAAAATCTTTCTGTTTTCTTTTTAATATTCCCTCAAAAGCCTTAATGAACTGAAATATCTTATGTGGGATGTGATATGGACCAAATAATGACTTTCACATTTCAAACCTGCTCCCAGTCAAGGGTGACACCAGAGGGAGAGTACCTTCCACTGGACAACGTGGACATCAACGTGGGGTTTGACACCGGCACTGACCGCATCTTCTTGGTCTCGCCTGTAACAATTGTCCATGAAATCAATGAAGAGTCGCCTTTCTTTGAGATGGACCAAAAAACGCTGGAGAACGACTCTGACCTGGAGGTGGTGGTCATACTTGAAGGCATGGTGGAGGCCACAGCCATGACCACGCAGTGCCGCAGCTCCTATCTGGCTACTGAAATCCTCTGGGGACACCGCTTTGAACCAGTGCTCTTTGAGAGGAAAGATGGCTACCAGGTGAAAACAGAAGAACAGACAGAAAACTCTTTTTTCCATTTAATTCTGACACAGGTTCCAGTCTTTAAATCTAAGACCATTTTAAGTCATCACTGATGCATAGTCATGACGTCATATATATTTTACCAGGTTTTTTGATAAAATTGGAGTGATGCTGAGCAAACTAAATATAATTCACTGTGTTTCTCCATTTATCATTTAGTAGCAAAGCCTCAGTGGTGCCAAAGAAAGAGTGGAGTTGATGTTTAAAACTTCAATAGTCTTGATAATCAACTTAATCCTGTCTGAGCTGCTGATTAGGTAATAGTTAGTCAATCTGCAACATTTTGTGTTACCACTAATTGAAAAGGCTATGAGTCATTCTCTTCCCTCAATTCTGTTGTTATATCTCAGATTGCATACTTTCGTGTTTACACTTGCTACTTTCAGCATGTTTACATTAACAAGCATAGCTACATGCAGGGAAATACCACCACCATGGTAATGTGTTCATAACAGTCAAGAAGTTATGTTTTCACTCTCAATCGTTGGCATGTGTTGACGTGTTGTTGGGTGTTAACGTGTGTTTCCTTGCTGTCTGCAAAGTAGAAGCTAGATATTTGGTCAAAGGCTTGACAACATATGTGACAAAGCACGTAAAAATGCAGACCGAGAATCCCGACTGTGCACAGAAACAACCAAGAGATGATGCAATCCAGAACAGCCAGACTTCATCAGCCAGAATGCATTTGAAATTTAGCATTACACATATTTTAAAATCAGCAAAAGTAAAATTCTATCAGCCCTAATTGTACATTACATAACATATGTATTGTTTTGCTCCTGGGAGAGAACAAAAGTCACTTTAGGATTGGATCTTGAAAGGCATCGGCATACAAAAATATGCCAAATCAAACATGCAGGTGAATAAGGAAGCACTCAGAAGTAGCGTCTTCTATTCAGCAATAAACATTCTTCAACTAAACATCAGCAGGGTTGTATTGTCATTTTGAGTCTTTTGAGCATTTAACTAAAAGTCACTGTTCTACGCTTTTTTCCAGGTGGATTACTCATTTTTCCATCGGACCTATGAAATCCCAAACACCCCTTCCTGCAGTGCTAAAGATCTGGCCGAGCAGAAGTACATCCAGAGTTCACGGTCGTCATTCTGTTATGAGAACGAAGTAGCTCTGCAGCTTGCCTCCCCCGACGGTGAGCTGGGTCAAAACCTTGAGTTTGCCTCCCCACCGACCCAGAGGCAATCCCTGGCAGAACATCTCCACTACAACTGAACGGAAGGGAAAAAGACAGGAAACCGACTTCAGAGAATGAACTGATATGATGATGGGAGACAGAATAGTAGAGAGAGCCTTGAATAAACCAGTGTACAATAAAGGATAGGAAGAAACACTATTTACAGAATAGGAAGAAATATTTAGTGCGAACATTAGGAAGTTTGGTGTTACTCTTTTGGTGAGTTGGATTTAGTACACTGACCTAGTTGTCTAATTGGTCCTGGCAATCTTTCAAAATCATTGAAAACTGCTAAGTCTCACATCTGGCCCATCACTACCACAGCACACAACTGACTCTAATACCTGACTGACAAGGGTATGCAACAGCGCCCCATGGTGGCTACCACATGCAATTGACCCTCAATTTTTATGATGGGAAGATTTTGACCTCTGTTGGAGGTAATGTTTTAGATTCTGAGGAATGTATTCCACTAAGATGCTCACTTATCACTTTTGTTCTTTTATTTTCTTATGGTAAGTATGGATTATGCACTTTTTGGCATCAGGGACTGAGAATGTATTTGAGATAAGCCAAAGCAGAGCAACAGTAACATGGAGCAACAGCTTTAAACTAGCAGCGGTTTTGAGATGTTTGTTCCATGTAGATGTATTTTCTCTGTGTTGTTTGTTTTTTGGCTTTTTTCCATGTGTGATGCAAAGAAAAAGATGTTCACTGATTGTAAACTTTTATGATTTTAACATTTTGGGTTGAGTGGAATAGCATGATTGTAGAGTCTCAGACCACACAGGTGATCCAGATGTGATGATCGCCATGCATTGTTTTATGGCGCTACTATCAAAGTATGTTGTTATCTCTTATGTCTGTAAAAGCAGCCTCGCTATTGTTTTGGTGTGCTATTTTTGCATTATTGTACACTTTAACTGAGCTATAATACTGTAATCTTTTAAGTGTTGGTGGTGCAGACTGAATAGTGAATATAAGGCAATAGCATTGGAGACCTACACTCACATCCAGCATCTTTCCATTTCTACAATTCTGCAAGAAGTGGATGAAGATCCAACTGGAAACTACATCAGACTCACAGAAAATTAAATCTGGGTTGTTGGGGTTTTTTTGGCTCATAAAATCATGTAATTTCCTTAGGTGGTAGGTGGTGCCTTCATAACAGAGCAGACATTTTGCAAATGTCCCTTCATCTGCATGATGTTGAAAATGTGCTTGAATTGTATTTTTTATCATGTGCATTTGCAAGATGACCACTCTTAGTGTGCAGTATGTGCTAAGATGAAAAAAACTGAGCAATCCCCATATAAACGTGCCGTGATGAATGAATCTTTTACCCGTAATATACTGTAGGCTATGTAATAGTTGCACTTTCTAGATATATTACAAAGCACCTGAGATATTTCTGTTTATTTTAACATTAATAATTAAGAGTAAATAATGCCACCTCAGTATGTAAGTGTTTGATTGCAGCATGTGTTGGCAAAGTGTGGGGGCGGCAATGCCGTGTTGAGTGTTGACCAGTAATCAGCCTGTCCGACGCACAACCTGGAAACTTGTTGTTTGCACTTTGCACTAATTATGGAGACTAATATCACTGATGAAACTTTAAAAAAGCACAGTAGTGTTGCAGGAACAGCACAGGCTAACTTCAGTGCATCAATCGCAGTGTTCTGACTGATAACATATTATCTCTTATAAATAGTGTTAATGCTGTTCCATGTCTGTCTTCCCTTTCACTTCTCTATTATGGCTACCATTTTCTATTTATAGGCTGCACAGGAGGTCATGTCATTTTCTCCCTGCATCCACTTCCATGAAATGTAACTTGAACTTACAGCACCATCACTTTACTATGATGGGACTTTTTAAACACAGCAGAAAGAAATAGACGGATTGATTTGGATTCACTGTTCACAGTACAGTACATTTTATACATAGTGTAAAGCACAGAGTAGTATAATGTAATACCTCTTTTTTAAAAAGAATTAGTAAGATGAAATCGACAAAAGCTACTGTTCTAGGATTTGGGGGGGGGGGTTTCTGAGGAGAATTTTTTTTTTTGCTCCAGCAGACACTAGATATATAATTTCAGAGCTGCCTCAGGCACAAAGCACTTCCAGAAAAAAGAGAACTGTGTTATAGAAGAAATAAAACATGGGGATTCAATTGTGATTATTGGGTGTGTCCTTATTTATACTACTTGCACTCTCTGTACTTCACCCAGTTAGCCTATATATGTTTTAAAAGGACATTCCACTGCAGCAATTTTACATGAATATCTTCCTTGTGTTGTACTTTCAGTGATTATTTCAACCAATTACAGAAAATGTAACTAAACAGTGAGTTATTTATAAAGGGGGAAAAAAAACCTTTATGATATAAGTGAAACTGTAGTAATGAAGTGTAACTTGATTAATATGTCTACCCCTTATTTTCTTATCAAAATTCAAATATTAAATGAAAATTATATCACTGCTGATGAATCAGACGTAGAAACACAGCCTGCAAAAAGAATTGTGTTCTGACTAAAAGGACACAGAGCAGGTGTGGCACGGGTGATAAATGTAACCAAGTCAACCAAATATGATTTTTTTTTAGGGAATATAAAAAAGGGTTTGATGCAAATCATTAATTCACTGCTGTTCAGCTTGTTTCCTTTTTTTTTTTTTTTTTCTTTTATTGAGCAAGCAGCACGGTGGCACAGTGGTTAGCGCTGTTGCCTCACAGCAAGAAGGTCCTGAGTTTGACTTCAATATTTGGCTGCTGACTTTCTGTGTGTCTCTGTGGATTGTCTCTGGGTGCTCTGGCTTCCCCCCAAAGTCCACAGACATACAATTAGTGGAACTGGATTAACAGGTGATTCTAAATTACCCATAGGTGTAAACCCACCCCACCCATTTGTTCATGGGTGGGGTAAACAAAAAACAAAAAAAAACATGCCAAGTTGAACAGAAAAAGAAAGTTTTCCTGCTTATGCTATGGTAATTCCTCTTGGGGCATTCTCTAAAGGTTCTCAGGAATTTTGTGACATGTAGGTCTGTATTAGAGAATAGAATAGAATAGAATAGAATAATCCTTTAATTATACCACAAGGGGAAATTTGGTTGTATCAGCAGCCAAAACACACTTATACAAACAGAACAGGACAGAGAATGGAAGCAAAATTTTTACATATTTACATCATGGACAATAGTTACCAAAGCAGAGTACTGTACAGTATAGTATTATTGTTACAGTCACAAATATAAGGACTAGACTCTCTATTATTTTACTTTATTTTATTGCCAAATTTAATATTATTTAATATATGCGTTACGTTTTGCGTGAAAACAAATATATAATTTTAAAGCAGAAGTTGAGATTTCATAGTTTCTCGCTATTACTCTGATATGATTGGTGTAAATATTTACTTATTTACTAACCGTGCTACTCTTGGAAATTTGGGGTGATCTGAATCAGGCACCTTGAATCAGATCTTTCCAAGAAACCCTGCATTGAGCTTAAAGGTGAAGTCAAACGAATCCGATCCCAGATCAGCGTCTGCAGACACTCGCTGCCAGTCAGTGGTAAACAAAGAGCGCGCAAATCCCCCTACTGTAGCGCGAGAGCGCCGCACGGCACCTGCTCCAGCGCTCCGATTTGCCGTTTGCCATGTCATTCAGAAGAAGCCCCGCCTCACGGCAGTTAGCATTGGTTAAAGGCGGAGACGTCTGCGCTGCTGTTGTCTCGATTCGTCAGCGCGAGCGCTTTATGACCGTTTTAGGGCGGAAAGCTCCCGTCGTATTCAAGAGGCGGGTCTACGGCTCGGTTCTAGATTATGATTGGACTCGTTTCTCTCTAGACCTGTCTAAAACCCGTCTGCTCGTACTTGGTTGGTCCGCTAGCAGGAAGTCCTTCTCCGTGGCTGAAGCCGCCGAGTTGCCCTCAGTGCTCTCTGTCTAGTTTATTCTCACCGAGGAGTGTGTGTTGCTCCACTGTGAGAGCAATGCAATGATAAAAGCCGCATATGCGGTACGCTACACACCTATCAGGCAGGAAAATAACCCAAGAAACACCCTCATCCCGGTTCCCCTCACGCCGCAGCCTTATCCACACCTCAAAGCGGAACCTGAAGGTAAGACATTTAATTGCCTTTACTCTAATCCAACTCGTAAATAGCCAGTGTAATATCCTCAACGTATCATTTTTTTAGTGGAGCTGGCTAACCTCGTATGGTTAGTCTAAATGCGGTGGCTTAACGCCTAAATGTGAAACAGCAGAGGGGCTGGGGGCATTTAATTTAGGGTTGGTCTTTGTGCTAAAAGAGCCTTTCATCGAAATGACCTGAAGTCTGGCCAAGAAAAGCAATTATTCGACCTTATTTTTAACATTCCGACCCATATTACCATAATCTGTTGGTCCATTGGGATTTATGTGTGATAGTAATGGTAATGATGGTGGTATTATTATTATTATTGTTATTAATAATAATGATGATAGAAAAAAGGCTGTTTTTGTGGCTGCCACATGCATGCCGTTCACAGTCATTTAAAGGCTGGGGCCCATATGGTTTGTCATGTCTTACGTTCAAGGTGTGGTTGTCTTCGTCAGGTTTTTTTTTTTTTTTTCCATTTGAGCTGAAGCTACGGTTTGAAAATGCAGGTTAGTTCACAGAGCTCCAGCTTCGCAGCTCCTGCAGGCGCCGCACTGCAATTATTACAGCCTGTGGGTTTTTTTGTTTGTTTTTTTAAATAATAATGTCACCTTTTCCTCAACGTGTCCGCTTTAAGTGCGCAGATGACACGGTATCGTCCCCGATGCTGTGTGCCACTTGGCATCAAAGCTGAAGAAAAGGCGTTTCCAGCTCCCCCACCCGTCACGCGCAAGCACCCACACAGTAATTACACGCGCACACACATACAGAGAAAAGAGGACCCCCGCAGTGAATGACCTCAGTTCAAACTCACAAGGTATTGTCTAAGGGCTGCTGCTCAGTGTTCAGGGTGTTGCTATGGAGGAGAGCAGTCGAGGTTTGGCAACTCCAGCTGCTGCAGGACGAGTTTGCTGCTTTAGTCCACGATGTACTGCGACATCCTGGGATACGACCGCCTGTGCAAGGAGTTTGCTCCAAGTTAATCGGTGGCATCGATGAGGTTCAGCAGCATCGTGCACTACAGTTACAGAGCTGACAATGCAAAGACCTGACTGATGATAGGGCTGATTGAAGAATAGCCTGTGGAAACAGGTTACATCTCATGCATTTTCTCTTCCTAGAGACATAATTCATATGTCAGTTTGTTTTTTCTAAGCCCAAAACAAACAATACATTCTGACTGCTAATAAGTTTTACCCCGACCCTGATAGAGCACATTTCTTTGTGGCATTTAGAGGTATTAAATGCATATTAGTCAGCCACATGATTCACTGACATGACATGTTTCTACATTACTTCATCAATGCTGGCTGCAGTAAACCCATGTACCTTCTCTTCTCCTGGAAATAGTCTGTATATAGTCCCAGGCAAATAAAGTGTTTGTTGTTATATTTATTTAAAACTACATTACTCAGAAATATGAGAAAGTAGTAAGAAATAGACTTGGGGCCGAGTGGCACATGTGGGAAGTTTGAACTTAATAACAGTTGCACAGCTGTTTTATGTCACCCTGGGATCACATATTTTCCATACTGACTGTCTGGGTGGTGGCGACTCTTTTGTCAGCATGTTTACTCCACACCCACAGTTGTATTAAGGTTACAGGTATGGTAATCACAGGGCTGGGGACAGACGGGCCAAAAGAAGTGAGATGAATAGCAAGAATCAAGCTCGATGACATACCTGTTAAAGCATGGAGGATAGGCCTAAAGCTAACACACTCACCCTATAAGACGGCACAAAAGCCTGTCTGGTCAGACTTGACTTGTTCAAAGGTAATCCCTTGTGCTTGTTTCAGAGGAACTTGTGTTAGCTCATTCCTTCATAAAACTGAATTCTGTTAATTTCAATGACCTCACACAAAAAAAATCACCTGCATACTCACCATTCAGGCCATCAGATGCCACAGATTTATATTAACATGACACTAATAGCTGAAGCTGGGATGCTAGAAAGATTAATCAAAAGGTTAATGTTATTTTAGGGAATCTAATTATCTGTTAACTAACAGATAATAAAACCATCTTGCTATCATTGGTACAGTAAGTAGGTCCCAGGTGAAAATAAGGCGTTATAACAAATTTGCTTTACACATGAAACATCTGCAGTTTAAGACCAGGAGGAGACTGAAACCCAGTCCTGAGGGTTACAAGCTCCTGCATTCCCAGTTCTATTCCCAGGCCTAGATAAATGGGAGGGTTGTCTCAGGAAGGATATCCAGCATAACATCTGCGCTAAATCAAAAAGCCTGGATAATCATCTGCTGTGGTGACCCCTTGGCATTAGGGGAGCCACCTAAAGCACCTATACCTTACTCCACTCCGAGCATCTCTGCTGTTGCCATAGATTTCAGTTCAGCATACTCTGAGCGCATTTTTGACATTTCAGGGTTTTTTCTAGATTCATTTTTTTGTTCTGTTAAAAGTCAGAAAGTATCATAATGTAATAATTTATAATAATGTACATTATCACATCAGCAGGTCACAATATCAACTCAAAATGTCTTCACTTTACTTTCAGAGATTCAAAGAGATTAAAATAGCATCAAATATTCATTTTTGTTTTACTGATTGTTTCTCATTAAGTGATGAATAAAATAAATAAAGCAGTGGTAACAGCTGCCACACCTGCAACCGGGCTTTTCTGGTTGGCTTTATTGCCCCTCCTAGTATATTTCTTAGTTGTCTGAGTAACTGAATCATTATGTTGTAGTACTGCAGTGATCCTGGCTATAGTTTGCCTTCATGTGTTAGATTGGCTGCCACTTTTAGACTGTCACCTCGTCTTCCACAGGACCCCAGCCCCTAAGGCGGATCAGCATTTTAGCAGCAATGTGTCCAAGTCCTCAGTGAGAGGGCCTCTACAGTTTTATCTCTGCTGAGTCCAGTGGGCTCTAGTGCTTCATCTATTTCAAGTTAACAATAGATCCAGTCCATTTTGATCTCCTCTTCTTACTGCTTTCCCACCCTTTTCCCTTCCCATCCTTCCCCCTCTTCACTGTCATGTCAGTTTACTCAGTGGATTGATGTATCTCGCTGTTCCTCCACCCCTCCAGCTCTCCACCCAGCCATCTCTCTGTCTTTCTTTCATTCCTGTCTCCTCCTTGATTTGCTGTGTCTTTCAATTAGGCCATCGCTGGCCAAAACTCGGCTGGATATGGCTTGCGTGCTACTATTGCTCTTCCTATATATGGGTGCGTGGCTGGTTGCACATCAAGTGTGAGATGTCTTGGCACAGAATCACATTAGTATCACAGTACGACAGTCCTTTATATCCTCTGCAGCGCTCCGGTTTGTAGGCCTGTGGCAAGAAGTGGCTCAACAAGGAATGACTTTTTGTTGCGCCCTTTTTTTCATGTCTAATTCTCTCCTTACCTAGTGCCAGAAGTACCATGTCCAGGCCAACGGGGGGCGGTGCCAACGATGTCACCCGCTTCCTGTCATCGGGCACAGCGCCAGGGTCTCCCAACTCCAACAACTCTATGTTCTCTGCTGCCAGCCAGGCTGACTGGGCAGCTAAGAGGCTGGTGTGGGTGCCGTCAGAGAAACAAGGCTTCGAGGTGAGCTACCATGACATGCGGTGCACGAGCACAAACATTTCACCTGCAGGATGTTAACACAATAGACAAGTTTCACTTGTTTTCTCATTCCTCCCTTCCACTGTCTGAGTTTGTTAATCCCCTGGTGAATTATTGGCCCTGAGTGTGTGCCCTTAGTTAAAGGTGTGTCAGACAGGTCAGGCACAGACATGGGCTGTGTGTGTGTGTGTGTGTCACAATTTTTATGTTTGAGGAGGTTTTTGTTACTATAGCAGTGCTCTATTTTTTCATCTTGTTGGATTATTTACTTTTGATTTGTGATGGTTACTTACATATGTAACTATGTAAGGTCAAAGTCATCAGCAGCGATTACCTCTACCTCTATTACCTCTAAGCATGCACGTCAGCTTGATAAGACCTTAGAGGGTTAAGTGTAGTTAGTATCACAGGCACAGTCTTACAATTTTATATTTTTGATTACGTTATTTGCTTTTGTCATTTAAATAGTTTTACTTCCACTTAGTTTCCAGTTGTGATTTGCTCATTTCAGTTTGGCCTTTAGTCTTTAAAAATATTTAGTTTCATTTTCTTTACAATTTAAATGTGGGTGTATCCATCATGGACAAGTTTTCACAAGCTCAGAAAAGATATTACAGTAAAAAGAAAAAAACTTGATGTCATTTAGACATTCCAGTAAAAAGAACAAACAAAAGCGTCACCATGCTTGTTGTGCTGAAACATTTAACCACATTGATCCGTACTAAAACTAAGCACATGTCTCAGTTCAGAATTTATCTTTATTTCATTTATCTAAAATGTTTTTCACACCTCATTTGGTTAACTGTAACAGCCTTGATCATGAGGCCCTCATGTTATTTGTCTCACTTCACCTTGCTACTTGTCTAATGCTCATGACAAGTTTGCAGTGTGCATGTTGAAGGAAGTGACATAAGAATTTGAAGTTTTGTCTCACAGCCTCTCTCTGTCTCTGCTGGACTCGTTTCATAAAAAAGCTCTATGAATAGAACAATACGCTCCTTCAGCCTCCCAATGTTAAAGAGGCCTTTGCAGAGACACTGACTTCATTTTACAATCATGATCAAACACACACACACACACACACACAGAGAAAGGCATGCACACTGTCATCTAGTTTCATATTCTTAGCTGGTAGTTCAGTGTGACTAACATTCACCCACATGAATGCAAACACACACAAACACACACACATTTTGCGTGTTGTGCATATCAAGTAGTGGAGAGAATAAAATGCAGCAGAGCAGGGTCCTGCAACATGGTCAGAGCTTGAGATCAGTACTTGCTGTCCAACAAGCACGAGATCAGCAGCGTGACAAAGGAGGTCATCTCTGTCCTCATCTGTCACCGTCTATTCTCGTCATGCTGTCAAATGTAATGACACTCATGCTCCAAACCACACTTGGTCCCATTCTGACAAACATTTATTTTAAATATAGTTATAATGTTTGCTGTATTTTAAATTTGGGTAGGAGTTTTTTTTCTTCTGAGGTGTAGTAAATGTGTGCATTCATTTTGGCAGTTTTCTTTAGCAAACTTCAAGTTATGTGAATGAAGTTCAACCTGATGTGCAGGCATAACTTTCTGTTCTCCTCTAAGCTGAATAGAACTATACAGCTTAATATGCTTGATACAGGAAACTGTTTAACAGTTTGTTTGTTTTTTAAGTCAAAGATACATTTATTATAAGTGTCATCTGTTTGGAAAGCTGTCTGCTTTCCAAACCAGAGTCTGCCAAGTAGCATATTCATAGCATCGTTGTGATCCAACAAACAGTCTGCCCAAAAATCTTTTTATTAAACAAGTGTCATTTTGTTCTCAGTTACAAGGTAAAAACTCCTCAATGTTTTTTCTATTAAATCCAGTCTGCCAGCATCCGAGAGGAGCGCGGCGATGAGGTGGAGGTGGAGCTGACAGACAGCCAGCGGCGGGTGACCTTGTCCAGGGAGGAGGTCCAGCGTATGAACCCTCCGCGCTTCAGCAAAGTGGAGGACATGGCCGACCTCACCTGCCTCAATGAAGCGTCGGTGCTGCACAACCTGAGAGAGAGATACTACTCTGGCCTGATCTATGTGAGTGCACCAACGACAGCTCACACTGTACACACACATGCATGAGCAAGAGGAAGCAGTCGCTGGACACGTGAAGTCCTGGATGTTGTGTACATGTGAAGTGCGGTGGGATCTCTTGTGTAAGCTGATATGCATCGGTAAGAGATGCATTTCAGCTTGTGTGGAGTCAGTTTACGAAGTTGTTGTGTGGGTGTGGGGCAGCTATGGGGACATCTCCAGTTTCTGCTGGAAAAAAAGGGGGGTGCAGATGTAAGATGTCAGTGAAGTGGCATTTAAAGTGAAATAACATAAAGAAAATTGACTCTATTAAATGCAGAGCTTCCTGTTAATGTATAAATAATGTGTGTGTAAATAATGGCGGATGCTAAATAAGAGGTGGAAAGTCAGGAACGCAGAGAGATTGTTGGAATAGCTTTGAAGGGTGTATCATACTATTGGATAAGATAGGTGTGGGGGGCTTTCATGACTTTCATTTATGCAGCAATCATGATGGGCGCTATATTGGTGTTGACACACTGTGTGTCATTACTGACTGTGTTTACAAGAGGTGCAATTTTCCTTTGAATTTTTAAAATCAATCCTTCTGTGCACAATCCTGTGCATTAATATGTAATCCGGGATGCTCTATACAATCTTGGCAGCACTGTTGCCTCCCTTCTGTGCTTTCTGCTAAAGCAACAGTTTAATGAGATCGTGATACTGCAGATTTTACACAGGCCGCCCACAGAACATGTAATTTTTGTCGGTCTACTGCAGTCTGGCCTAAATTACTTGTATTAAGTGCGTCAGAGGTCAGAAAAGTTGCAGATTTTGAAAAACAGTCATTAAACTCACTATCTTCTACATAAAGTTGTATTTTTGAATTATAGAGTATAAATAATAGGACTATGAGAGGGTAAGACAGTTATATTCTGCTGGGATTGACATCCCCCACATAAAATTAGGTCAGTGTGAATCTCTCTGTTCTGTGTGTGTTTTCTTCTAGACATATTCAGGGCTTTTCTGTGTGGTGGTGAACCCATACAAGAACCTGCCAATCTACACAGAGTCCATTGTGGAAATGTACCGAGGCAAGAAACGCCACGAGATGCCCCCTCACATCTACGCCATATCAGAGGCTGCTTATCGCAGCATGCTGCAAGGTACTTAGCACTGTCTGTGACCTCTAAACCTTAGTTAACTCTGACCCTGTACATGTTCCGTGATCTTTGATCACTAAGCCACATTGTGAATACTGTTTCAAGGTGTGGTATATTCCTGGCTGTTATCAAAAGCCTGAAAAGTTAAAACAAATATACGGGATGGTATTTTTACAACTGAGATTTCCAAGAGTGGCACTCCTTTTAACGAACAGTCAATCCAGTGATATAACTTTGTATTCGTTGTGGTTAACCGCATAACTTTACATGTAATAGCAATTACTGACAGATACTCTTCATGCCCTCCCCGCCTTTCATGTAGAGTTTATTAAATGAGACAGAAAGGGTCGGTTGAGCAATGTTTCTGCCTTTGAGTGACTACCTGAGATAACAGAACAGGGCAGATGAGACTCTTTAGTCGAAATTACTACCTCACACCTCTTTAAGGGTAGGTGTGTTACCGAGGTGATTCAACCTGTATGACCAGTATGAATTCCTCCAGGCTGAGCGCGTGGGAATCTTAAAAGCAAATGCAAGTAGTGTTGCAAACAGTGTCCACCCATTGACTACCAGTGTTGAGTGGTTTGGCAGCCTGGAGAGACCAGTTCAGCTGGTGACCAGCTTCGCTTTACAGCTCTTATTGAAAAGAAGTGACTGACATGCAGAGAAAAAGGGCTCAAATACACAGAATATTTATATATTTGGCTGCATGGATTTCCACAGCACTTCATGCCTAGTTTGTGGGGGTGGAGGTTTAATATAACATGAGCCAGCTAATGCCTTAGAAAGCCTCTTCATTCCCATGGAGCAATTTACAGTGTGTTATTTCAAGGAATCATATGTCATTTATGTAATTCATTTTTATTCATTTTAGCCAAACCTGTTGTTGAACGGTTGGCGTTTTATGTCGCCCCCATGACCTTGTGACGTGTTTTTCTCTCCCACAGACAGAGAAGATCAGTCAATCCTCTGCACGTGAGTAGCCTGCAGCAAGACATCAGTGTGTCTCTGTGTACATGCTTTGTCATTTGGGAGGAGCATTTTTCTAGTGTTTGCTGGAGTCCTTCTGCATTTGTATATTTAGTGTGCATTTGCTTTAACTAGTATGTATTGAGGCCTGCATGCACTCATGTGTTTATATTTGTAGCTAAATGTGGTGCAAATCAAAACACTCTGGTCCTTTTATATAGATCAGAAGAGGAAAATGTGATAATTTCAGATTTTATCTGGGATTTTATATTTTTTCCAAGAAAAAAACAAAAATCTCAGCTGAGTAAATTTGCATCTTAGTAATTCTTCCATGTAGCTACGTACACAGTTTCTATAATTGAGAGAAAAATAACACAGAAAATCAACTAAGACTTCAGTACCATATTGTGAATATAGCCAGCCTTCTGTCTGTGTGCACCCACCTGCTTGCTTGCCTCTGATCCTACCATCCTGCTCTTCTTCCTGCCAGACTCTTCCTGTCATTGTCAAGGCTCCCAAATCAGGCTCATCTCGAGTCAGTCTCAAAGTGTGTGTGTGGAACAATTCGGCTGATTTTTTCAGATCTTTTACAGCTGCTATTTTTGTTCCTTTCTCCTCCATTATTCTCCAAAAGCAACAACACTAGCATAGCCTATATCCTTCACACCTGCCTTCTGTTTAGACCTGTGGTCTTTGAATGCACTGCATGGGCTCTAATGTTTATTATTGTGTCGAGTGTGCGTTTGGCCACTTGTTCATGTGGATTCTCTCTGTGTAAAAATTATATATACCAATTTATGATTGAGACCATATGTTGAAGACCGAACATTTAGGCCAACAGGGGAATTAGCTGTGTTCCTTACATAGTTTTGTGTTTGTGTTTCAGAGGAGAGTCCGGAGCTGGGAAAACGGAGAACACTAAGAAAGTCATCCAGTATCTGGCTCATGTTGCCTCCTCCCATAAAGGTGGCACTCTGGGTAGAAAAAAGGAAGCTGTGCAGGTATGTTACAGCAGAGGTGCAACAGAACAGAAGAAGAGCAGCTTGGAGAACACATCACATACAGAAAGGCTTTATAGAAACTTGGGAATAAAACAGGAGGGGAATGACAGGAAGGATAGAATGGGTGAAGAAATAACCAAGGATTGATGTGAGAAACCAATAACTGCAGTCTGCACTCTAAATACTGTACAGTTTAAATGAACCCAGTTACAACTATTTCAGGTTGACATTGCTGTTTACATATTAGGCAGTCTTCGACCACTAAATCACCAATCTAGGAAGAGTATTGTATGTTTTAAGAGTGAAATGCTGCCCAGCTGGTGTATATGTAAAGAAAGACTGACACTACTGTTGATGTCTTACAATTAACTTTGGGTCTAAAAACAGGGGCTGTTAGTGTAGAAAGACTAAAAACAAAGTGGAAACAGCTTGAAAAGATTGTCTTACTTTCTGTGACTCGTGTACTGCAGTGTTTTAAGTGATTATTAAAGGGAGGCTGTGGAGCTTAGCTGTAAATTAAACTGTTGTGTTTACATTGAGTGTTACTCTCCAAAATGCATTGTGTGTCTAACAATCATGTCGAGTCAGCTTCCTTCCTTATAAAACCATATGTTAGGTCCTGCATTGTTGACATCCAACTTCATGAGCTAGCACTCTTCTTCTTCTGCTCCTTCTTCTTCTTCTTTTCTTTTTTTTTTCTTTCTTTGTCTTCTTCTTCCCTGTTAATTGATATTATAAGACATACCAGGTTTTCTGTAGGTGCAGTTAAGTTTATTGTATCTTAGCTCGGAGTGGGCTTCTTCTTTGAATCATTCCGAGCATTATTTCTTACCTTCCTTCCTGCACTGGTTTTTCCTTCATTTTCTTCCGTGTGCACTGTCCTTCTCTCTTGCCTGCATGTTCAGATGGACGGCTCTAGGTCCTTAACAAGAGGCAGCACTATAGTGAACAGGGTGAGTTAACTCTGTCTTGCTGCCCTGTCCTTACTTTTGCTTTTCTCCTGCCCTGATTTCTGCATAATGAACTCCAACTAACTCAAAGCAGAGTAACCTTAAACCATTGAACTGTCACTGCTGATATTGTTGCTCATTAACAGTGAAGCCCTAGACAGTATATTCGATTTAGACTGTTTCTGTTCTTTTGTTTGTTGTTATAATTGTTGTCTTATTTGTCTTATTTGTCTTTTTATTGTTTGTTTGTTTATCCAATCCACATGTTTGCCCATCCATCCAATCTCCTCCCCCTTAAAACTTCATTTTTTTCCACACACAATTCACCAGAGTATGCAATATGTGAGTATGAAATATTTAGAAAACTTGGGTTTTTATTTATGGGGAGTCCTTCTTTTAAAGTGAAACTCTTCCTGTAGAATATTTACAGGACCTGATATGATTGTCTTGCTTCATAGTGAGAATCATATCTTCCTTCTTTCTGACTTTCATCTGAATAACCTGTGGTCTTGTGGGTCTTTAGTTCTGGTAGTTAGTTCAGTCTCTACTGTTATACTCAGCGGGCAGGTGGTTGCAAAGTGTTTCTGCTGTAGATGTGGTTTTAATAACACAAACTGAACATGATGCAATTGAATGATGTGGGAGCAGGTGTGTTGTTGCAGCTGTTTGTGTGTACAGCGTTTGAAGTGTACATACTCAACTATATGGCTTTGTTAATGTGTGCAGTGCACACATTGTTTGCTCTGTGTTTTGTCGCTATCAAAGGGCTGGCCTCTTGCTCTCTCTGTTTGCGTCTGCCTTTTGTGTTGACTGACTGGCATTCTTTGATAGTTCTCTTTCAAACATTCGTTTCGGTGTCTCACTATGGGGAACGCTCTCTCAGCGTTGTCCTCAGAAGCCTCTATATCATTACTCCAGCCAGTATTGGCTGGCAGTCGTGACGCTTGCGTCAGGGAGGGGCCACCCTCCTCCCTATAAAAGGGTGTGACGCAGCGTCACCCGTCATTCAATTTCCTCTTCTCGCTTCTTAGAATCCTCATCTCTCCTGACTGTGAACGTGAGTGCTAGCTTAACTGTCCACACGAGCAAGCTAACACCTTGGTCACCGGGCGCTAGCACGGCTCGCGTTTCGTGTCACCTGCTCTTCACCACAGAGCCAGGTCGGAGAGTGTGTTAGCTGCCACCACGCATCTAGCTCAACAGTTAGCTGACCAAGCTATCTGTCTTTGCTACACACGGCCACCAAGCCAAGTAGCGCAAGCGCTAGCCACCACACTAGCTAGGTCATACTAGCTCACCATAGCTACCCGACCGAGAGAAGAAAAGAAAAAGAAGTTCAGCATTAGCCGTCCAGCCATTCCAAGCTAGCTACACCAAGCTTCCTTAATATGGCAGACCGCAAACCGCTGCCCAGAATTTGCTCCTGCGGTTGCAAAATCTCAGGTTCAGATACACATGACGCGTGTGTGATGTGCCTCGGGCTGCAACACGCCCAAGCAGCTGTTTCCACACCGGGTATATGCGAACACTGCGCTCGCTTCACCCACAAAAGCCTTCGCCGAAGGCTAGCCCGCCAGGCTAGCTTGTCGAAGGAGGACCCAATGCTGTCTCCAGTCGGCCCACCGATGGAGCACACTGAGTCCGCCACACCAGGCACCAGCTGGGGCGACGAGATGGATATCGTCCTCCCGCTGGTGCATGATGCCGAGGTCAGCTGCGAAGCTATGTTTGATTCTCTCGAGGCTAATGACGAGCTACTCAGCGAATCCTCTGAGGGAGCGTCGGAACATCTCGTCTCGGACGAGGATGACGACGTTTTCTTTGCCCCCTCTGGTCGAAATTCTGCGACACAAGGGGCCGATTGTGATAACCCCGGCACACAGTCCCGCGGCATGGAGCTATTTGACGTTGCAAAACGGGCAGCTGAAAAGCTGGCAATCCCATGGCCCGCGGTGACAACGGAGACCTCCACCTCACGATACGAGGGTAAAAGGCTCCCCGTAGCAAAGCGCACTACTAAGCAGGTACTGCCGCTTTTCCCCGAATGCGTGGACGAGGTCACACGCTGCTGGGCAAAGCCATTTTCGTCACCCAACCCCGTGCAGGGAGCGGCGGCGTTTGACTGCGCTGGAATGAAAGAGAAGGGCATCTACCAAATTCCCACAGTGGAGAATCTGGTGGCTTCTCATCTCCACCCAAACCAGAAACTTTCCATGTCATCTGGTCCGTCCCTGCCCTCCAAGGCCGAACGCCTGCAGTCCTCCCTGGCTGACAAGGCGTATAAATCGGTTGCCACCACCGCGAGGGCATTGAACGCCTCATCGCTCCTGCTAGCCTACTCGGCGGAGCTCCAGGACCAGGCTGCTGCGAACCCGGACGCTAGCGAGCTGTGGGAAGAGCTGGGCGTAGTTACGGACCAGTGTCTCCACCTCACTAGAGCAGCAGTACAAGCGGCGGGCAGAGCCCTCAGCATCATCGTCCTACAGGAGAGGGCAAGATGGCTGAACTTGTCGGGGCTTTCGGACAGAGAAAAACGTGACATTCTGGACGAAAGCATCGACCCCGCTGGGCTTTTCGGGACCGCCGTTGCCACCATGCAAAGACGGTGCGAGGAGAAAAAGAAAGAGGGAGAGGCCCTGCAGCTGTGTCTCCCTAGGAAGACCCAGGCTGCGCCTCCACCCAGTCGCCGCACGTTCGCTCAGGTCACCAGCCGTCCAGCCGGCGTGCCGACGTTTAAAATCCCTCGCCGCCCAGCCCCGCAGGTCGCGGCCCAGGGTCCCCTAGGATCGCAGAACCCTAAGACCCACTGGCCCAGGAAACACTTCCCGCCTGCTGCCGCTCAGGGTGCCCCACCACCAGCCAAGCAGTCGGACCGCAAGAAGAAGCGGACTGCCTAACATCCCCCACGGGGAGATCGGAGCAGGACCAGCCCGGGCTCCAAGTTCACTCCAGGGCTCAGTTCCGGAGCCCGTTCGGAGAAGTGTGTTCTGCCTCCACCTTTCAGCGCCTGGGACTCGAGTTGGATCCCACAGAGCGCATTTCAACAAAGAGACGGCGAGACACTGTTCAGCTGAATCAAGCATGTCTGTCTCACAAAACACACTGTTTATTAAAAACTCACCCGTTGCATCCAGGCATGTCGCCAAGGGCACGGGAAAGCATGTTGAAAAACATAATGCCCCCACGCACCCAGACACCACCGGGGTTGATTCCCTCAGTGGTGTCCGGCCCCATAAGCGCTGGTCAAGCGCGGGCCACCCGCGCATGCGCAGTCGGGTCTGGCCCGAAGGACCAGTTTCCGCCACAAGAGGGAGCCAGAGCTCCGTCTACTGTGGAGTGCCTGTCTTTGGGGCCGCTGTCAGCAAGAATAGAGAGATGGCGAGCTCTCGCTGCGCCAGAATGGGTTGTGAGGACATTAGAGCGAGGCTATCGTTTGCAATTCGCAACCACCCCTCCCAGATTTCACAAAGTGATTTTCTCTCTTGCAAAAGGCGAATCAGCCAGGATCCTGCAAGAAGAAATAACTACCTTGCTATCAAAGGGAGCAGTACGAGAAATACCCCAGGAGCAGAGCCAATGCGGCTTCTACTCAAAGTATTTTCTCGTGCCCAAGAAGGGAGGGGGACTGCGTCCGATACTGGACCTACGGGCTCTGAATCAGCATCTGAGGTCATACAAATTCAGGATGTTGACGACCACCACTCTGCTGCATGTAGTGCGCCCAGGCGATTGGTTTACATCAATAGACCTGAAGGACGCATACTTTCACATCCCTATTTACCCACCTCACAGAAAATTCCTGCGCTTTGCGTTTCAGGGCAAAATGTACGAGTACCAGGTCCTGCCGTTTGGTCTCTCACTGAGCCCTCGGGTATTTGTGAAATGCACAGAGGCAGCCATAGCCCCACTGAAGAGGCGGGGCATCCGCATAGCAACATACATAGACGATTGGCTGCTGCTATCAGAGTCCGAAATAATGGGAAGAGAGCACACCAGGTTGACAGTGGATCATCTGATGGCTCTGGGTTTCACCATAAACTACCAAAAGAGTGTCCTGCAGCCAGCTCAGGCCATCTCTTTCATAGGAATAGCTCTAAACTCCGCCTCGTACAGAGCGTGTCTCTCTGTGGACAGAGTAAAAAAAATGCTATCACATGCCGGCATTTTTCAGTTGGGAAGATATCTCCCATTCAGAAAATGCCTGCAGATGCTGGGATTAATGGCGTCTTCACTGGCAGTCATTCCACTAGGCAGACTGCATATGAGGGAATTTCAGCGATGGGTTGCATCACTGAGACTGAATCGAAAGCGCCATACCTACCGCTATATCAGAGTGACAGCAGACTGCGCTGCAGCACTCCACTGTTGGAGAAATCCCACATTTCTCACTCAGGGGGTGTCACTGGGGGCTGTCACAGCCAGAAAGGTGGTGACCACGGACGCGAGTCTCACGGGCTGGGGTGCTACTCACGAGGGCAGAGCAGTGAGCGGCAGCTGGGGCTCACAACAGAGGGGTGCTCACATAAATTGGCTAGAATTGCTAGCAGCATTTCTAGCACTGAGACACTTCCTTCCCCTGTTGAGAAACCACCATGTTCTGATCAGAACAGACAACACCACTGTTGTGGCATACATCAACAGACAGGGCGGGTTACGTTCCCGTCCCTTGCACATGCTGGCTCGCAGACTGATCATGTGGAGCAGCATCAATCTGTTGTCACTGAGAGCTACTCACATTCCAGGAGCTCTGAACTTGGGAGCAGACTTAATGTCCAGGGGAAACCCGCAGTACGGGGACTGGACCCTGCACCCACATGTGGTGACCCAAATCTGGACCCGCTTTGGCCAGCCACAGGTCGATCTGTTTGCCTCGAGGGAGAACGCTCAGTGTCCACTGTATTTCTCCCTGAGGGACCAGGAGGCTCCGCTAGGGGTAGACGCATTAGCTCACAACTGGCCACATGCTCTGCTTTATGCGTTCCCTCCGCTGGCCTTAATTTCTCCCACTCTAACCAGAGTGAGAGAGAGAGGGCTAACAATGATATTGATCGCCCCAAGGTGGATGAGGTCCCACTGGTTAGCGGAGATTGTGCCCCTCTTGTGGAGCGAACCTTGGCCTCTCCCTCTCCGACGAGACCTAGTCTCCCAAGCCAGGGGGGAGATTTTTCACCCTCACCCCGAGCGCCTTGCCCTGTGGGCTTGGCCCGTGAGAGGTTGAATCTGAGTACGGCAGGACTCCCCCAGGGTGTTATAGCCACTATTCAGAGTGCTAGAGCCCCCTCCACAAGATCATTGTATGAGAACAAGTGGAGGGTATTTGAGGAATGGTGTGGAAAGTCTCACACTCTCTCCTTTCAATGCTCTGTGACAACAATTCTCTCCTTTCTCCAAGAACTGTTAGATAAAGGAAAGGCCTTTTCCACAATTAAAGTATATCTAGCAGCCATTTCAGCCTGCCATGTGGGCTTCGTGGATGGCCCGGTGAGCCATCACCCGCTAGTCTGCCGTTTCATGAAAGGGGCACGACGGCTCCACCCGGTGTCTAAACCTCTCGTTCCCACGTGGGATTTATCCCTGGTGCTGGGGGCAGTTTCACAGCCACCATTTGAACCACTAAACCAGGTGGAAATAAAAATCCTGTCTTTGAAGACTGCATTGCTCCTGGCTCTCGCATCTGCGAAGCGTGTCAGTGATATTCATGCGCTGTCAATACACAAAGAGTGCACCCGATTCACGCGGGATAACTCTAGAGTCACACTCAGGCCAAATCTGGCCTTTGTGCCCAAAAATCCTTATCTCCAATGCACCCCATTGGAGCTGGAAGCTTTTTGCCCTCCTCCTTTCTCCTCCCCTGAACAGGAGCGCCTACATGCTCTCTGTCCAGTTAGGGCTTTATGTACCTATATAGAGAGAACGAAGGCTTTCAGGAGGTCGGATCAGCTGTTTGTTTCCTGGGCTAAACCACATCTTGGCAAGCCCGTTAGCAAACAACGCATTTCCCACTGGATTGTTGAGGCGATCCAATTGGCTTATTCCAGCACGGGTCTGCCCCCCCCGGAGGGACTTCGTGCTCATTCTACCAGAGGGATGGCAACCTCTTGGGCCCTTTTTAGGGGTGTCTCTATAGAAGAGATATGTGCAGCTGCGAGCTGGGCTTCACCTTTGACCTTTGCAAGGTTTTACAGGTTGGATGTCACTGCACCGTCTCTAGCCCACACTGTGTTAAGTGTGGGTCCCCACGAGACCTCCTAAATTGGCAGTCAGTCGTTCAGATGGGCTTATCTGGCAATACGGGAGTCTGCATATCCCCATAGTGAGACACCGAAACGAATGTTTGAAAGAGAACTTGAGGTTACTCTATTCCGTAACCCCCGTTCTCTGATAACATGAGTGAGGTGTCTCACCAGATCACCCTCCTTGCACGAAGCGAGGAAGAGGTGAGCTTATCTTGAATGACGGGTGACGCTGCGTCACACCCTTTTATAGGGAGGAGGGTGGCCCCTCCCTGACGCAAGCGTCACGACTGCCAGCCAATACTGGCTGGAGTAATGATATAGAGGCTTCTGAGGACAACGCTGAGAGAGCGTTCCCCATAGTGAGACACCTCACTCATGTTATCAGAGAACGGGGGTTACGGAATAGAGTAACCTCAAGTTTTTGCCATAAAACCATCTCTTGTAACTACCTCCTTTGATGCTCATCGCTGGCTGCTGCTGCATCGTCAGCTGCTGCATCGGCAGTGCGACAACTGCAATAATGCATTGCAGCGAGCTTGAATCAGCCAATATGTAGCTTCACATCTCGCTGTGTAACAGTGCTTCTCAACCAAGTCGATAGTATCCCTTTATTGATTTTAAAAATCAATAAAAAGGTTTCAAAAAGGAAGTTATTAAACATATGAAAAGCAAATGTGCAACATAATTGATCCCCTTATCACGGATTGCTAATGAGAGACAAGTATTTAAATTATGTTGAGAATCATTTGTTCTTGTGACGGGGAATGGGGAGTGTGTTGGATGCTATATTGGGCCCTAAAATGCATCAGTATGTGTCACTGCTCTTCAACACTGAGTCATGTATTTTTTTGTATTTTACATAACAGATCGTTAGTTCCTCTCAGCAGAGCAGTGTTAACGTGTGCATTTTAGTCCAGAGGCCCCCATAGAAGTCTTTCTGTGAAGCTGTCATGTCTGTAGTTTTGTCTGATCAGACGTCTCCTCTGTTTCACAGGGTGAGCTGGAGAGACAGCTGCTGCAGGCCAACCCTATACTGGAGGCCTTCGGCAACGCAAAGACTGTCAAGAACGATAACTCCTCTAGATTTGTAAGAGTGGACTAGATTCATTAATCGGATAGATAAAGTTCTGCCGTCAGTATACAAAGAAATGAACTGAAACATGAGCCACCTCTCCTGCTTTTTCAGGGTAAATTCATTCGTATCAATTTTGACGTGGCGGGATACATTGTTGGTGCCAACATTGAAACCTGTATCTTTCTGCTTACTTTGTGAAACTGCACTTCCTCCTGCCTTTACAGCAAAGGGTAGTGAGAAGGCAGATGGTCTTTCTGAATTTTCACTTGAATGCTTGCTTGTCCGTGTTCATTTGGAAAAGCATTTAAGGGTTTACCTGTGTACTGTACTAGAAACAACTTTAAAATGGTTGCACATATCCATAACTATATAAATTCAGACCTCCTTGAAAAGTCCCGGGCCACCCGTCAGGCCAAGGATGAGAGGACTTTCCACATCTTTTACCAGTTGTTATGTGGAGCATCAGAGGAAACTCGAGGTGAATACAAGTGTCATTATAAAACATATATGCTATTTTTGCAAAACCGACTAGTAAACTGTGTCTAAAACTTGCTGTATTTTATGTCTCTAGCGGACTTGCTCTTAGGAACTGCTGATCAGTATCGCTTTCTCAGTGGAGGCTCGATACCTGTTCCTGGTCAGAGCGATTCAGAGAATTTCACCCAGACTATGGACTCCATGGCTATTATGGGCTTCACCCCTGAGGAGTCAATGTGTAAGAGAACAGAGGCAGGGAAAAAAATTGGGTATTTTGTGTCTTCAATCCTTGCCATGAATCACCTTCCTCCTCCCTGTCTTACTTCTCTGCAGCCATGCTGAAGGTGATCTCTGCTGTGCTCCAGTTCGGGAATATATCCTTTATGAAGGAGAAGAACCATGACCAGGCGTCCATGCCTGATAACACAGCTGCTCAGAAACTCTGCCATCTGCTGGGCATCAATGTGCTGGAGTTCACTCGGGCCATCCTCACCCCGAGGATCAAAGTAGGCCGAGAGTATGTGCAGAAAGCCCAGACTAAAGAACAAGTAAGATCTTATATGCAAAAACGGCACACATGCTCATACATAAACAAACATTTGTCCCTGTGGAGTGTGACTATACATACATTTTCTCCTAGGCTGACTTTGCTGTGGAGGCCCTGGCAAAGGCAACATATGAGCGTCTGTTCAGATGGCTGGTCCACAGGATCAACAGAGCTCTGGATCGCAGACAGAGACAGGGAGCCTCCTTCATAGGCATCCTTGATATCGCTGGATTTGAGATCTTCCAGGTGTGTTCATGTGATGATGCAGTATAGTGAGAAGTTTAACCCAATCTAGCACAGAGGATGACTTTGTTCTCAAAATATAATAAATTGTCTGTAATTAAGTGAAACATGTGACATTAAGGGATATTTCTAGCATTATATTTGTATTTTATGTGGAGAATAAAACAGCATTACAGATGTGCAGTGGTGTGAATTATATACAGTTTTATGTCTTTACAAATCCAACAATGTACCTGTACTTTTTCAGTGTACATAACATGTATTTTTCTATCTTTGCTTGCTTTTCTAAACCGATCCTATGCAGCTCAACTCCTTTGAGCAGCTGTGCATCAACTACACCAACGAGAAGCTGCAGCAGCTCTTCAACCACACCATGTTCATCCTGGAGCAGGAGGAGTACCAGCGAGAGGGCATCGAGTGGAACTTTATTGACTTTGGCCTGGACTTACAGCCCTGCATCGACCTCATCGAGAGACCAGTACATGCATACTAAAACACATTTTTACTTTTCATGAGATGAGACTAGATGCTGATAACTGATATGTGCTTTCCATACAGATGGGACAACAGATTGTTTATTTATAGTTAAATAAAGTGCAGATTGTGAACGAGCCCACTGCTTAACTAATACAAGCAAACAGTATCAAATAATTCTTTAATATTTTGTCATTTTGAATGAGGAAATCCACATTTTGCTAATAATTTCCCCCCTGTTCATGTCAGGCCCACCCACCTGGTGTTCTGGCCCTTCTTGATGAAGAGTGCTGGTTCCCTCGGGCCACAGATCGCTCATTTGTGGAGAAGCTGTCTGCTGAGCAAGGCAGCCATCCAAAATTCTTCAAATCAAAGCAGCCACGTGGGGAAGCTGACTTCTCCATTATTCACTACGCTGGAAAGGTATCCCTTGACTTTTGTTTTTCTTTAATCTATCCTTTCAAATTTAGGCAACCCACGTTTTGACTTTCAGTGATGATCTGTCTCAGCTTTGATTTCTGCCATGTGACCTCTTCTTCCACAGGTGGACTACAAGGCAAATGACTGGTTAGTGAAGAACATGGATCCCCTGAACGACAATGTGGCGTCTCTTCTCCACCAGTCATCTGATCATTTTGTCTCAGAGCTTTGGAAAGAGGGTGAGACTTTCTGTTTCACACACTTTCTAAATGCTGCCTTTACAGATTTTGTAATGAAAACTTCAGCATTTTTTGCAACTGTGCCAGTTATAAATATTTAAGCTATTCTGGTGCAAAAATGTATTAACGTTACTACATTTCTCTCCTCTCTTACATGCTGTTTCTTTCTCGCTTTCTTCTGTTCTGTCTCCTTCTTGTCTTCTTCTCTTTTGCCTGCTCTTTTCCCCTTTTGGGCTCCTTCTTTCCTTTCCTATGATCTTGCTCCCTGTGGTCTCCTGATGCTTCCCGATCAGACATTCAAACTCTTCCTCGTGTGTACTTCTTTGACTCCTATGCCACACTGCAGACTAATGGCGCAGACAGTAGGTTTTTGTACCTCCTTACAATCCTCCCTCCGGCCACTGTTGTTTGCTGGCTGCCCAGTTTTTGTTGTCTTTATTGCTTTTTCTGCCATTTCCCCTCTTTTTAGTTGACATTTTTGTGGTAGTGTTGTGTTGTATCATGTTGTCTCTGTGCTGTTGTGTTGCTCTCTAATTTCTCTTTCACCACACTTTTGGCCTTCAGTAAAAGTGCCGTGACTGATAGTAATTCTCGTAGTGATTCTTGTCTGTAGAAGTTTCACTTCATTTGTCACAAAAGCCACATTCAGGATCACCTTAGAGTGTCTGTCTGTAACTAGAAGAGCTCTATTGAATTCAGTTCAATAATTTAAAATGAGTCAATTGGTTGGCCCGGACACATTTACAGTCATGTTAATTAACGTGCATGGTCTCTAAACAAAAAAAATGTAAGCGTACTTGCATGCAGAAATGTGATCCTGAATCAGCTTTAGAGACGCAACATGTTGCTTTAGAGTATTGACATGTAAATAGCGTTGCATGGTTTAACCAGTGTAGACCTTTAGCTTTAGTCATCAAAGAGTGATCAGTGTGTTTTTTTAGTTTAGATCACATCTGATGAACTGGAGCATATTGATCTGAGTGGTGATACTTGCCTCTCTGTTCTCTCTACTTTTTACTCCTGTGTATGAAATTAGCTTCATACACTTAACAAAATAAACCATCAGTCTTTTCAGGCAGATCTGCAGCTTTGCCTGTGCAGACATGTCCAAAGTTGACAGGTTGAGCTTGAAAAACATTACCTGTGAAACTCATGCACTGTATTAAGTGTGTGTGTGTGTGTGTGTGTGTGTGTGTGTGTGTGTGTGTGTGTCTGTGTGTGTGTGTGTGTGTGTGTGTGTGTGTGTGTGTGTGTGTGTACTGGCTGTGGAAATAGATGCTATGGTTCTAGTTTTAAAAACTAATGATGGCCGAAATCCATCTCATATATTATTTCTGTCCAGAGCTTGATAGGAGATATGAAACCAGGTGTTGTTGCTATTGGGTAATAGCATTAACCTGTTCACTCACTCATGAAATGCCAAATAATGCTTTTTTATTTATTTATTTATTTATTTATTTTTAACTTCAGCTAATTGATCATTTCTGCCAAAAGTGAGACCCTGTGCTCTGTTTCCTTCTAGTGGACAGGATTGTGGGTCTGGACCAGGTGTCGTCAGGAGAGAGCAGCGCGCCGGTCACATTCGGAGCAGCAGGACTGAAGACGAAGAAAGGAATGTTTAGGACTGTTGGGCAGCTTTACAAGGAGTCTCTTACCAAGCTGATGGCCACACTGAGGAACACCAACCCTAACTTTCTCCGCTGCATTATCCCCAACCATGAGAAGAGGGTGAGGCAGGCGGTCAGGATGAACTAGTGAGAAGAGATAATAGCCTTCTTTCTGCTGACTTTTTACCCATTTACTTTTCTTCAGGCCGGTAAGCTTTCCCCTCACCTGGTTTTAGACCAGCTGAGATGTAATGGTGTTTTGGAGGGCATCCGTATATGCAGACAAGGATTCCCTAACCGCATCCCGTTCCAAGAGTTCAGACAGAGGTGCGTATTTGTGATGGTCTTTTTGATTCGTGAAGTGTAAACTACACGCACACACTTCATGCCACTCTAAGAATCTTTTATGGCACCTGCCAGTAGACCTTTCTGCTCATCGTATCATTCACTCAATTGCACATTTATCATTTGTCTTCCAGATATGAGATCCTAACCCCTAATGCCATTCCTCGCACCTTCATGGATGGCAAACAGGCATCAGAACTCATGGTATGTAACTTTCAGGCAGCTAAAACTTCACAGCATTACATACAGTTGTTCAGATAGAAGCTTGACCAACTCCCCTGCTGCTCTTCTAGATCAGTGCTTTAGAGTTGGATAAAAACCTGTTCAGGGTGGGTCAGAGTAAAGTCTTCTTCAGAGCTGGAGTCCTAGCTCACCTGGAAGAAGAAAGAGACCTAAAGATAACTGATACCATCATACGCTTCCAGAGCGCTGCCAGAGGCTTTCTCTCACGCAAGTAAGACTAATTACTAATAGAGAACTATTATAGGCATCTCATTAGTTTTTAATGTCTTTTATATATAAATTCAATATAAAATATAAATGGAAGAATAAGATGAAATTCATGTTACTTTAGTTATTGGTCAGTTTAACAGCCTTTTTTGCTACCTGAGGTAAAAGAGATGGAGGACGATAAACATGTAGTACGGGTGAGGTTTCTCTGCAGCGCTAGTATCTGTGCAGTTGGCAGTTTTGTATTTCACTCTTAAAGGAGCATTAATATTTAACAATTTGTCAGCCCCTATCAGTGACTCAGGTGTTGCAACAGTTTTGAAAGGTATTTGGCAAAGCCTGAATTACATAATTCATTATGGTTATATGTTTACACTGGTGACTAAATGGAAAAAAGTCTATTCATTGTTATACGTCATTTGATTAATCTGGTGTCAGGTACATTTCTGTCATACATTTAAGATACAAAATAAGTTTCAGTTGTTTTACATAATCTATTGTTTAAAGATTTATTAAAGAATAACAAGACTTAATTTTTAGTCTAAAAGTTTCCATGTCCCGAAAAAGTCTCCCCAATAATGACGTTTATTAATAAACTTCACTATGTTAGTGATATCCTAAAACAGCAAAGTAAATATGTGGAAGGTGTGGTGGAGAACAGGGGAAAACATAGTTATATGGACCAAAACTCATTACCAATAATTGAAAGTTGTTTGTTAACCCTGTCAAACACCTGCTCATATTACTCAATATTGCAGCATCTTTCAGTACCTTTTCAGGTGAATACAGTACGTGTTAATACCTCTACTCTGATGCTAAAGGTACACTGTGCAATATTAAATAAAAATGTGAATCTCATTGATGCATTTTGTTTGTTTTATTGCTTTCAGAGCCTTTTTGAAGAAGCAACAGCAGCTTAGTGCTCTGAGGGTGATGCAGAGGAACTGTGCTGCTTACCTCAAACTCAGGAACTGGCAGTGGTGGCGACTATTTACTAAGGTGCTGTGCAAACTTCTCAACATAGACATGAAATGCAACCTACATTAAACATAATATACAACTAAAGGCAAGGCAGTGTGAGAGCAGAAAACCTTGTAACGTTGGGAATATTCTTCATATTGACCCCTTTCACCTCACCCAAACAGGTGAAGCCCTTGCTGCAGGTGACACGACAGGATGAAGAGATCCAAACCCGGGAAGCAGCGCTACAAAAAGCCAAAGAACAACTCACCCGAGCGGAGCAGGACTACACAGAGCTGGACAGGAAGCACGTTCAGGTAAACAAACCTCATCCTCATTGTGCTTCCTATCCACCACAGTTCTGTCTTTGCCTGTCTTACTGTCAGTCGGGGCCTCACTCATCACCACTCCTCCGTTTCTGTCACATTGTAGCTGATAGAGGAAAAGGCAGTGCTGGCTGACCAGTTGCAGGCAGAGGCAGAGCTGTTTGCAGAGGCGGAGGAGATGAGGGCCAGGTTAGCCAGTCGGAAACAGGAGCTGGAGGAGGTTCTGGGCGAGCTGGAGACTCGACTGGAGGAAGAGGAGGAGAGGGGTGTGCAACTGGCCAATGAGAAGAAGAAAATGCAGCAGAATATACAGGTTATAAAGTTGCTGTCTTTTTATGTCAAAACTTTGTAAGAAAGATTGTAAATTGACATTAAAACAAGCTTGCCTTGACATTGCTTTCTCTGGTTTTGTCAGGACCTAGAGGAGCAGTTAGAGGAGGAGGAAAGCGGCAGACAACGCCTCCTGCTGGAGAAGGTTACCCTGGAGACCAAAGTAAAGAGTCTGGAGACAGACCTGGTCACTGCAGTAGAGCAAAGAGACCGACTCGGCAAGGTGAGCGTCACATTAAATTTTGTCAAGCAATGAAAAAAATTGTTTCTGTTTTCTTTTTAAAAAGGTTGTTTCACAACCTTAATAGCAAACCCAGGCATTACAGCAATACAATTACAGTTGCACACTTGCATTTTTCTTCATTATGTTGGCTTCATTTTCTAAATAAATTGAAGAAAGAAGAAATAATAACTTGAAAAAAATAAAACACGATGAGACTAGGATTGCAATGAGGTAAAATAGGTCAGGAAGGGTTGCTACTTGAAAGCAATTATTCCTGCACAGTTACTAATAAAAAAATGTTTCACGCATCATCGTTTCTCTCTGAGCAGGAAAAGAAACAGCTGGAGGAGCGTCTGAATGAGGTCACCGACCAGCTCACCGAAGAAGAGGAAAAGACAAAAAGTTTGAACAAGCTCAAGAACAAACAGGAAGCTGTCATCGCTGACTTGGAGGGTAACTATGCTAAACAAATTTTGACCTTCACACAAATTTGTTTCCACACAAGTAATCACACTAAGGTTGACATTTATGTATTCAAGAAGCAGGTGTCCCAGCAGGAATGGATGCTGTAGTCCCGTCACATGCCCATAGATAGATAGATAGATAGATAGATAGATGGATAGACAGACAGACAGACAGAGATCATATGTCGCTGCATGAAGCTTTAAAATCAAGAGCTCCATTTGTACTTAGATCGAAAACAACATGCGGAAGACTTATTTGAAAGTATATATGTCCAGAGCTTTTACACCTGCAAGAATCTTTCTAGCAGGTAAATAAAATTCCTTCAATGTGCTGTTTGATCTCAAAGATTTGACGAATTAGTCCACTCGTCTGTCAAGAGCTGCAGTTACACGTGTCAGGTCCGCTGAAGGTGCAGCCTGCTTCCCAGTTACAGCAATGCAACACCGTCCCAGATGGTAGTGCGGAGGGGTTTTTGTATTTATTAGTGCTGTACAGTGTAACTGATGTGCAACAATCAGAAAGCAACAATTTATTTCTGTCACTCACTGGTTTGTTTTGACAAACATACCTCCCTCTGTTCAGTCACCTTATAGATGCACTATCCTTTTCTCTCTTAAGCCCAAATTCAGCTACTTGACAGTAAAATAAGTAATTCTAATGGTGGTCCCTGCATTGGAAAGCCACTGAGCCCCTTTAAAGTTTACTGTAAAAAAGCTTCTGCTGTAGAAATGTGGCTGTTAAAAGTGTTTTAAATCACAGTCTGAAGTTTAACTATCTAATCCAGAATTCTATAAAAAATATCTGAACATTTAGCAAAATAGTCAAAACTCTGATTTTTGTGCAACCTTACTAAATGGAGGAGTCTATGTTTTTTGCAGTGTCAGGGTTTCTGCAGTCAAAGCAAGGAGCATGACTCAAACTTAGGGTGAACAAGGCAGCCAGGAACTGTTTTAAGGTAGTTTACTGTTGGAGAGCAGATATAAGTACAGGTGCTAATGAAGAAAGTGGAAACAAGTTGAGGTAGGTGTGGCATGACAGGAGTTTAGTGACATCTGGTGGGTGGATGGGGAAATGCAGGCTTATTTACAACTGTAATAACTTTACTGTTTAAATTCTGTGATTTGTAACTTACTCCATTGCTATTTGCAGAGCGCCTAAAGCGTGAAGAGCAGGGTCGCTTAGAACAGGAGAAGTTTAAGAGGAGGATGGAGAGTGAAGCTATGGAGGCCCAGGAGCAGCTGTCAGACCTGGGAATGCTGTCCTCTGAGCTGAGAGGCAGTCTGGCTCAAAAGGAAAAAGAAATCACCTCCCTGCAGGGCCGGTGAGACACAGAAAAGTATCAGAGACGCAGTAACTAAAATATAAGCCTGTAATGGATTTTTGAAGTTTTTTTGTGAATCTCTCAGGTTAGAGGAAGAAGGTGCACGCCGTGCTGAAGCTCAGAGGTCTCTAAGGGAGGCCTTGTCCCAAGTGTCAGAGCTGAAGGAGGAAGTAGAGAATGAACGAGGGATGCGGGAAAGAGCAGAGAAACAACGGCGAGACCTGAGTGAGGAGCTGGAGGCTTTGAGAACTGAGCTAGAGGACACTCTGGACAGCACAGCTGCACAACAGGAGCTCAGGTAGATGATGAGGACAAAACAAAGTTTACATTTAGTGTTTTTGTTATCAGACCAGAACTCACGCTTCTTATAACTCCACAGGTCTCGACGGGAAGCAGAGTTAAGTGAGCTCCAACGATGTGTTGAAGAGGAGACTCGCCGGCACGAGACCCAGCTTTCAGAAGTCAGAGTCAAACACAGCGCTGCCTTAGACAGCCTGCAGGAGCAGCTGGACAACAGCAAGAGAGTACGAGAAACACAGAAAAATTCAAATGCACATGCATGGAGACATGCGCAGTCTCTCATCGTGTCTCACCCATGCTCTGCTTCAGGCACGACAGTCCCTTGATAAAGCCAAGGCAACGCTGGAGGAGGAGAGGCAGAATTTGACCTCTGAGCTCAAAAGCCTCCAAGCAAGTCGCTCAGAGAGCGAGAGGGGTCGTAAGAGGGCGGATAACCAGCTACAGGAACTGAGCGCCCGTCTGGCTCAGGCTGACAGAGAGAGGGAGGACAGGGAGGAGCGAATCCACAAGCTGCAGGTACAAATGAATAGGTACCAGTTTACTGGTTTGTGGTTTTAAGGTGTGTCAGTAAAGAAGTATTCTGTTTCTGTTTTGTTGAATGAATTTAACCTAAATGTGTCTCTTTTAGTGTGAGATTGAGTCCCTCTCCGGCAATCTGTCCTCCTCTGACTCCAAGTCTCTTCGGCTCGCTAAAGAAATGAGCAGCCTGGAGAGCCAGCTGCATGATGCAAGGGTAACAAATGCACACAGACACCAAGGCTGCATTTGATTTGGACATTAGCCTTTGACTGTTACAGACTCCTCATGTTTAAAAAAGAAAAAGTAACTATTTCTTTAAAGTCCAGAAGAAAATCCTCTGACTGTTGGAAATTAAAAGAATTTGATCCACCGATGACTCAAAAACAACCTCATATGCACCATTGCTCTTCTCTTTTAGGAACTGCTACAGGACGAAAGTCGCCAGAAGATGGCCCTTGCCTCAAGGGTGCGAGCACTGGAGGAGGAGAAGAATGGACTGATGGAACGATTGGAGGAGGAGGAGGAAAGAGGCAAAGAGCTGAGCCGACAGATCCAAACTCACAGCCAGCAGGTAAGTCTGAGGGCCGCAGTTTATTTACCTCTTAAGCTGCTGCTTTAGAAAGATATCAGTTAACATTTTTCATAAAATCACAGAAGGGCTTTCCTTCAGACAGTCAGTATTAAATGTAAAGTTCTCTGTCTATATCTATGACTTATGTACGCACCCTGTGTCTGTTTTACTTCTACAGCTGACAGAGCTACGTAAGCAGTCAGAGGAGGTGAACAGTGCCGTGGAAGCTGGCGATGAGATACGCAGGAAGCTCCAGAGAGAGCTGGACAGTGCCATTCAAAGAGAGCGACAGAAGGAGGAGGAGAAAGAAAGAGTGGAGAGGCAGAGGGAGCGACTGAGGGAGGAAATAGAGGACATGACCATTGCCCTGCAGAGAGAGAGGCAGAACTGCACGGCCCTCGAAAAAAGGCAAAAGAAATTTGACCAGGTTAGAAACATACCACTGCTTCTCACATACGCACAAAGGCTGCAAATGTCTTTATGCGCAGTAACATTACCTCCTTGACCCCCCAGTGCCTGGCAGAGGAAAAGGCGGTGAGTGCTCGGCTTGCAGAAGAGAGGGACAGAGCAGAAGCAGACAGCAGAGAGAAGGAAACAAGATGTCTAGCACTGTCCCGAGCCCTGCAGGTAAATTATTTGATAGACGGCACATAAATGTTTTTCATACATCTGTGTTTGTGATGGTAAATCGTCTGTCTTTCTGTGCGTAGGAGGCTCAGGACCAAAAAGAAGAGCTAGAGAGAGCCAACAAGCAGCTCCGTCTGGAAATGGAGCAGCTGGTGAACCAGCAGGACGATGTGGGCAAAAATGTAAGACTCTACACCTTGGGACTCTTTTTTTATTATTTCTGTCTCAGTCCTCTGTGAGTCACCATCTCTTAAATGCTTGTGCGTCAGGTCCATGAGCTGGAGCGCACACGGAGGACCTTGGAAACAGAAGCCCAGAACCTGCGCATTCAGACGCAGGAGCTGGAGGAGGAACTGTCAGAGGCAGAGAACTCAAGACTGAGGCTGGAGGTCACCCTGCAGGCGCTTAAGGCTCAGTTTGAAAGGGAGATAAGCACCAACGAGGAAAAGGGAGAGGAGAAGAGAAGGGCCCTGAGCAAACAGGTAGGATGGAGAATGAAAAAGGAAAGTGCTGGTGCTTCTGGTATGTACTTTTTGTCCAAGTTAATCAGATTGTTTATGTTCTTCTGTCGATCCCAGGTGAGGGAGTTAGAGATCCAGCTGGAGGAGGAGAGGAGTCAGCGGTCTCAGTCTGTGTCATCCAAGAAGCAGCTGGAAGCAGAACTGCAGGAAGCTGAGGCCCAGGTGGAGACAGCCAACCGTGGCAAAGAGGAGGCGATGAAGCAGCTTCGAAGGCTGCAGGTAAAACAGGGTACCCACACCTATTTAAAAAATCTGTTTCCTGTAAATGTCAGTGTACTTAATTTAAAAATATCCTTATCAGGGTCAAATGAAGGAGGTTCTGCGCGAGCTAGATGAGGCAAAGGTGACTCGAGATGACGTCATCTCCCAATCAAAAGACAGTGAAAAGAAAATCCAAACCCTGGAAGCAGAGGTCCTGCATCTTACAGAGGTATGTATGTCTATGTCTGTGCAAAAAAACCCATCCAGTAGAAATATTAAGATATCTTGCATTTATTTTTAACCAAACTTTTCTGTCTGCATGAACGTCTTTGTGCAGGAGCTGGCTGTATCAGAGAGGCAGAAGCGACAGGCCCAGCAGGAGAGAGACGAGATAGCAGACGAGATGGTCAGCAGCAGTTCTGGAAAGTGAGTTTAACTTTACCTCTGATACATTTTGTTGATTTGAGGGGTTTTTGTGCACCTGTAGTGTTGTTACTGAGATTGCGTTTGTCCAGGAATGTCCTGAGCGAAGAGAAGCGGAGGTTGGACGCACGAGTCAATCAGCTGGAAGAAGAGCTGGAAGAAGAGCAGACTAACAATGAACTGTTGACAGAGAGACTACGGAAGACAGCCCTACAGGTATGTTCACTCTACAAGTGTCTCGGTCACACACTTTGAAGCACACACTCATCACAGCTACATTTCCACTGCAGGTGGAGACTCTGACTGTGCAGCTGCAGGGAGAGAGGACTCTGGCCCAGAAAGCAGAGGCGGCTCGAGAGCAGCTGGAGAAGCAGAACAAGGAGCTGAAGGCCCGGCTGGGGGAGATGGAGGGGGCAGTAAGGGGCAAACATAGGATGAGTGTCGCCGCCCTGGAGGCAAAAATTGAGACGATGGAGGAGCAGGTGGAACAAGAGAGACAGTACGAGAAACAGACACATGCATCAGTACAAAAATCTTCCAAAGCTGTAACCTGCTAAAAAGAATTCAGGAATGAAATTGTTTTATAACACAAACTGTACATAAAAATAGACAAGGACTCTTTGGAATCACCCATTGGTTTGCAGCTACCATTTGAAGTCCACAATTTAGTATTTTGTCCTTTACTATTTTTTACATTTTTGTTTGGACTAGAGGTAGTTGTCAGCTAATGCTAGCCCCCACTAGCTAACAAGGAACGTCCATAATTTATATTGAACTGGATTCTAACTTTGGTTGGTAAAAATCTACTTACAAGAAAACAGACTTACTGGAGACACTGAACAGTCATCTCTTTATGGGCTCTTTTAGAAAAACCAAATGCTGAAAGAAGCTTTGTATTAAATCATGAATAGGTTCAGGCCTTAGTTTAATTTTTCAGTGGTGTAGGCCGCTTCTTGTTTCATACATAAAACTAAGGGTTTCTTTATCAGTTTAAAGTAAATTTGTTAGTTACATCGAATATTAATAATAATAATGTACACTTTATTGATCCCCATGGGGAAATTACTCTCTCTGCATTTGACCCATTCACTCAGTGAAGCAGTGGGCAGCCACTAAGCAGGCGCACCAGGGAGCAGTGTGCTGCTCCTTTGCTCAGGGGTAGCCGTTCAGTGGATTTGAATCTCCCGACCTTCCAATCACGCGACCACTCTACCTACTGAGCTATGCCTGCCCCAATTGGGCCCTTTATAAATTTGTTAATTAGAACAGAGCTTGAAAACCTACCTATACAGTCACTGGACACCTTGCTAGTATCAGGTCTCAGCCTTAATTTCATTCAGCCTTACAGCCTTTCAGCCTTCATTCAGCCTTACTTCTTCATGGCAAAGATTCAACAAGGTGCTGGAAACATTCCTCAGAGATTTTGCTCCATGTTGACATGACAGCATCACACAGTTGCTGCAGATTTGTCGACTACACATCCATGATGTGAATTCCCCTTTCTACGAAATCCAAAAGCTGGTCTGCTGGACTGGGATCTGGTGACTGAGGAGGCCATTTGAGATTAATGATCTCAAAAAACCTGTTTGAGATTACTTGAATCAAATTATGAATGTGAATGTGAAAGTATCCAGTTGTCCTGCTGGAAGCAGGCATCAAGAGATTGGTACACTTAAATCACCTTTCTTCCCCATTCTAAATTTCAGTTTGGTCTTTAGCAGTTGCTGCCATGTGATTGGCTGAGTAGGTGTATGTGTAAAGGAGCAGTTCAACAATTGCACCTAATAAAGTGGCCTATGATAATTGGTTACATTTACAACATTTATTAACAAAACGACACATGTGAACTGTGCCATGATTGTAAATACATGGCATGGGGCGTATGAGGGTTTTCAGTGTTATAGGCCAAGCAATTACTGCCAGACAGATTTAGAATCACTAAACATCCGAGGGGGAAAAAAAGTCATCATTGATTGTAACAACCCTGTTTGTCCCTCAGGGAGCGAGCAATTGCCAACAAACTGATGCGGAAGACGGAAAAGAAACTGAAGGAGGTGATGATGCAGGCAGAAGATGAGAGGAGGCATGCAGACCAGTACAGAGAGCAGGTGAGAAAGTTAAGATTACCCTGACTGCACCGTGCAGGTCAGTCACATTTATCTAAGTATGCTCAGAATAGCATTGTCAACAACAGGGCATTAAATAATCATTTAATGGGTATCAGGTCAGCTAAGCTTGCTGCTTTAATTGTGTCCGAGGGCAGTGTGTTGAAAAATCATCCTAAAATGAGTGATTTATCCGGCTCAGTCCAGACTAATCCTAATCCTGCATTGGCATCTGTGTGTTCATCGTGAAGTTAGAACATGTTCCACCACAAAATATAAATCCCTCAGTCACAGCAGAGACACTGACTCTCCTCCCAAAGCATCATCTGCAATAATCTGCCAGGTTTAATCTGACTCCTGATCCCCATCGGTCCTCCTGTCCTCACACTAATCTCTCCATTTAAATATCTGTCCGTGCTCCTTCTTCTTGGTCTCCCTTTTCCTGCAATCTCTTGTCAACTCGACCTCTCTGCTGCGCTCTGTCCTTTCCCTCCTCTTCCTCCTCTCTGCTCTTCTCCTGCAGCTGGATAAGTCGATGGTCCGACTGAAGCAGCTGAAGAGGCAGCTGGAGGAGGTGGAGGAGGAGAACTCTCGCTCCAGTGCCCAGAAGAGGAAGTTGCAGAGGGAGCTGGAGGAACTCACTGACAGCAGCCAGACCATGAACCGCGAGATATCCTCCCTCCGCAACCAGCTCAGGTAAGTGTGTGTGTGTGTGTGTGTGAGTGTGTTGGTTCATGTATTTATCTGTGGCTTCACTTACTGTTGATTTTGTTAACACCCCATTAACTTTTCATCGTTTTTTTTTTTTGCTTTGCTCTTTTGTTGCGTCCATTTTTGTCCACGTAACACTGACACATTACCCATCTGTCTGCGACACTCAGCTTCCCCGAATGGAGACCAGATATGTAGGTCATTGTTTTTTTTATTATTATTATTTCTTGTTCTCATTTGTTTGTCTGTTGTTTTGTGTGTTTGTCTTTGTGTTTGTGTATGAAAAGCCTGCAGCTTTCCATACACAAACACAAAGTTGAGTAGTTTGCTTATATTTTTGTCTCCAGCATATTTACACAGTTCTCTGTTTAGGGGGAAAAATAGCTTTCTTGGTGAAATTTGGATGGAAAGTTTGAATATTCTTAGTCATTTTTTAAAAAGAGTGGAAACAGTTAACCTGAAAATGTTAAACGTTAACTCTGAGCCCTGTTTTCTGGAATTTCATAAACTAAACAGTTAAGTAACTGAATAATAATAAAAACACATTTTTTAACTCCCGCTTCCTTTTTGTCCAGACGTGCTGCGCTGCCTCTGTCGATGCGTGGACGCAGAGCATTGGTTGATGACCTTTCATTAGAGAACTCCGATTCAGAAGAGCCTCCTGCCTCACCCACCCCCTCCTCTGGGGTCCCAGGGACCCCGACTCCATCCTCAGAACACAGCCTGGACCCTCCGCCGCCCTACAGTGTCAACAACGCAGAGTGACACGCACACATCTGCTTAGCTACACAAACAGCGCACACACACACAAGCATCAGCCTCAGAGCCTCGACTGCTCGCGGTGATACAGAGGCAGGCACACAGCACATAGCTACACTAGTTTTAAATTAAATGCCATGTAGGATAAATATCAGGCAGTTAGTTGTAAAGCATCCTCCCTGATACAGCGATGCTCTTTAAGATTTTGCCTCATTTTTTTCTCAACAAGTACAGAAAAGAAATTTTACAAAGCGTCAACTGGAATTGATTTTATTTTATAAAACAACAAAGACTTGAAGTTTCTACATTACCACCTCTGTAATGCACTTCTCATAAACTAAACTACATCTGCTCACTAAGCAGTAAAGAACTTTTACATTTGGATTTATTTACAAAGATTTGATGTGGATTGAATACACAGATCAGGGCTGCTGGAAGATGACAATCTGTATTCATGTTACACGAGCAGTCAAGTACACACATGGAGCAGAGAATTCGCCTTCGATATGAGTGTGAGTTAACTTTTTAAACTTGGAAGAATTTGGCAAAAAGAAAGAAAATTGTCATCTAAACACAGTGCTGCACATTTTCTAAGTTGGCCTAACAGATAATAATAAGAAACCGGGATGCATTACATTGTTTTCATATCACCTGTCACAATTACAGTGACACAAAGAGCTAAAAGCAGCCGACATGCAGACAGACTCGCTGCTTTAGACGATAAACTCTTTTCTATAGATTAGAAACAGTACGTTGTTAGACCACGCAGTAGATAGTATTAGATAGTTTCTTTAACTTAAAGTCTTAACATATTGCATCAGAAATTTTGAATTTGTATAATTTATATCAAATACCAGCTTAAGTTATTGATCACTGCTTGTTTTCTGTCTTGTGTGTGTGTGGGGGGGCATGTTAGTCTGAAAATTCCTCTTCATGCTGGCTCTGATGTCATGCTGAACCGGGTTACTTTAAAGGACAGCTAAGACTTGTTTCTGTCAGCATCTCAGCATTGGGTTGCAGATGTGAATTTGCATGGAAGACCTCTCTGGTTAACATTATTGCTGGTTTTAAAAAGAAAAAGGAAAAAGGGAAAGAAGAAGAAGTACACGTTTATGGATTCTCTTCAATGGCAACATAACTGGAAACGACTTGTGGAGGACTCTATTCATTCATATTTTTATCCAAAGCAGAACAAATGGTCAGAATGGGTCTTATTTTCTTGTTTTAGAACGATAAAGGTGTTACATTTTATTTTGACAAGCATCTTGTACACTGTAAGGTTGATTTTACTGGTTTACTGTGTAAATTATTAATCAAACAAAGCTTTTCTGTTTAACCAAACGGTGGGCGTACGGATGAGAAAAGGGACTTAAATTTGTAGTTACCGTAGAGTAGCTGTAGAATAGAGTAGATGACGGGAGTAGAGGCTGGTTGGGTTTTCTAACATGTCTTGAGTAGAATAAACTCTGCCTCTGCTCGCGGGTCCTGTGTAGAAGATTAGAATATAACTGAGCGTTAGGCTCAAAGCATTTTCATGGACTAGTAGTGTTAGATTTAAAAAAAAAAAAAAAAAGACAGTGGAAACAATGAGGAGTAAACTTTTATGGAGTAAATGGCAAATAGAAAAAGAAGTTGCTTTTCTTTTTTTTACCCTGTCAACTCAAGATGACATTATCTTACACCTGCTCTGATAACCCTGCTGTGAAGCCCACTTTTAAAGTTTTTTCTTCAGACCGTCTCCATTGTCATATCTTCTATTTTTAAAAGATGGCCTTTTTTATAGCTTTTATATAGTTTAGTTTATGACCTTCTGCTGCACTGGGGGGGGTCTTAACAAATTGGCAGATGCTGTCTAAAGAAGCAGTTCAACCTTTTGGGAAATTTTCTTTCTTGCTTAATGTGAGTATCAGTCTCTTTTTTACCTACATTTTAAAGCTGCAGCCAGTTAACTTAGCAAATAGGAACTGGGGAACATATAGTCTGGCCTCACTGTGAAACCTGACATTCATATCTGCAGAAGAAGCTGAGCTACAAAAAGAAAAAAGTGGCAATTTCACCTGCAGGTTATGTGTACAACTATTTTTTAATTATTAAATTACCAAATTTGGTTGAGCCTAATTTTAGAATTTGCATTGTCACAAAGGGGGCTGTTTTTTTACCTGGCTAGGTTCGAGATCAGTTCTTTGGAAGGAGAGTTAAATGAGACATAAAACACCTCTGACTTAGGCTTTAGCTTTTGTCAAGTCAGCTAAAGCCTCAGTCACACATAGTAGAAATCAGCTGGCAACCTCCAGTTGCTAGGGAAAAATGTGTATAACCCCACTCAACTGGCAAGCGGTTGCTGGTGGTTGCTGGCTGTCATCAGGCAAGTGCTGCAGCAAAAATCTTGTTGTGATTTCTTTGGTGGCTAGCAGGTCGCACTTCCATGCCAGCTAGGGTCATGGTCAGTTTGTATGGAAGACTCTTAGTGCTGCTTAGCAAGTAAATTGGGAATGTTGAAAACAAGTCTGCGCCTTCCATGTAAGCTACTGACGACTGCCGGTCTCTATGCCTGTGTGACGGGGGCCTAACGTAAAGAAAGCCTGCCTATGTTGAACTCGCCTCCAGTAATCCAGTAATGTAGTAATATAATTCTTTAATTTTCCACCAAACAAACTGGATATTACTCAATAATCTACAAACTTTATGTGCTGATAGGATAGGTGAATTCTGTTGTTTTTAGGTTTTCTGCCTTTATGCTAAGCTAACTAGCTGCTGGGTGTAGTTTTGCATTAAATGTACAGACCTGTGAAAGCCACAGATCATCTAATGAAAGCCAATTTCCCAAATGGCACAAGTACAACGAATGTCACTGATGCTTTAACTGGAAAATCTGAACTAATGAAAGCTTCGGATCATGTAGCTGAAACCATAAATGTTGCTCTGAATGTCAGAGTCAGAATCAGAATCGCGTTTATTGGCCATGTATATGCACAGACACATACAAGGAATTTGGTTCTGGTAGATGATGGTTCTCAAGCACAGCCATGTAAATCACAACAACATGTAAAAAACACAATACACACACACACACACGTGCATATATACATGTACACATGCATACACATACATACACGAACATACACAAAGCTGTGTAAACCAACCATAAATAACCAATCTAAATGTTATATACATAAAATACAGAATGAGAGAAATGAAGTGAAGTGAAATGAATACCACAGAATGTACATAAGGTACAGGTAAGGTTCTGATTCTGAATGTGTTTATTATTCTAAATCAGCGGTCCCCAACATTTTTTGCACCACGGACTGATTAATGTCCGACAATATTTTCACGGACCGGCCATTAAGGTGTTGCGGAGATAAATACAACAAAATAAAATGATACGACCAAGACAAAAAGTGTGGTATGTTTTAAATATAATAATAAACACGAATTCACTGTGTAATTGTGTTTCCTCCTGAACAACATTGAGAGTAACATCCACCTCTCTGATGCTTAATGCCCTCTGGTCGCTATGGTAACACGTAAATATTTCTTTCAAAAAAAGGTACACAGCTACAACACGGGAAAAGACCCAGGGAAACCGAGTTAACGACAAAATCCCTGAAAACCATAAATGTCATACCCGGGCCTCAACTCGCGGCCTAGTATTAAACGACTCATGGACCAGTACCAGTCCGGGGATTGGGGACCACTGTTCTAAATAGTCCTATATTATCTATACTATACGGAAAAGAATCAATAATCCTGGTGGAGTTTATCATTGATTACACACGTGACCACTACAGTAGTTTTCGGTAATCAGGGTTGTCATCACTGTTTAAGTTAACATGCATCTGATGAACTGATAAAAACAATTAATTTAATCTACAGTCATCCCACATGCATCCATATTTTTGCCATGCCATGATTCACAGTTAGTGACAGAAAGAATATGTGGCTCAAGAAAGACTACTGACAACATATATTTAACACCCAACTAAAGGGTTTTAATTTTTATTTTCTGTATGTGTTACTCTTTTGTTTTAGTAATATCCAAAGGGTTTTGATTGAACTTTTATGTTTCTTTTAGTTTTTTTGTGTAAATGCTGCACTTTATAGTGTAAAACAACCAGACACTGTCAGTACGTTGTGTCTGCTTTGTCATGCGGTTTGTCACAAAAAAGGCCGACATAGCATCAAGCCAAATGAGCTGACGTGGTGTTGTCTCTCTGAACTACTCAATAACTCTTATTAAACAATGTGTATCAAATAGACCAAAATCTGGATTGAACCGCTGGATCGAGGGCAAACGAGCTCTGTTTACCTGTAGCAAAAGACAAGGCCGGTGCTTCTCAAAAGTGTTATTTTACTTTTCTCTGTCTGTGTTTGTTTATGGCGACTGTGGAACCATTTTAAAAATGTGTTTTATCGTTTTAGCCTCTTTTTTAAATTATGCTGTAATAATAAAACATCTGACCGGGGTTAACTTTAATATATGTCGTTGGTTATTATTATTACTTTGTGTCCATTTTATTTGGATAATGGGTAACATTTCATACTCCTCACTGTAATCAGTGCATAGACTGACACTCTTACATGTTAAACATAACCCATACACTGTAAAAAAAAAAGAATTCCATAGAAAAACGGAAAATGTCCTGGTAATTTTCTGCCATTTTTTTACAGAAGTTGAAGAACCTTTCCATAAATGATAAAATGGAAAATTCAGTAGATTTACAGTATACTCTCTGTAGTATTTATGGACATTTGCTTCAGTTATAAAATGGAAAATTCCATTTATTCACTGTATATTTTCTGTATCATTAACTGATACAGTTAATGATACATTAACTGTATCAGTTAATGATTTTCCGTTAATAGAAAAATTGAAAATTCTGTTTATATTACCATTTACAGGCACCTCTTTTCACTGTAACTCATGAAATGTAGTTCTTTATATCCTTAACCATACATTTCTATACATTTGCTCAAAAATTCATAAATTAAAACTTTTTAAATTAATCTGTGCTTAGTGCACAAAAACATTGGTAAAATTAATGTTAAACATTCTTTTATTCTCCTCAACTCAAAAACTATACTAAAATATAATGACAGCATCCAATCACAACTAAACAGCTGATACATACACAAAATAATGCACAAACTTTCAAATTTGAGCATTTTTATTTCCTTGAAATCAGTTTGCTGTCATGTAAATTTCTATATACAAAAAAATATATAAAAAATGTAATGATTAACGATATGTTCACATTTAATAATATCCAGAGTACCTTTAAGTTAGAATCACAGCCTTGTGGTTGTTTTTGCCTCAGCCAAACAGTTAAGGTGTGGTTTACATCCATGTCTGTCCTCTTATGATACAGTATACACATGTACTCCAGGAACAAAAAGACATTTTAAAAAGTTTCTTTTTTGTTGCTGTTGTTTATGTCTAAGCTAAAAAAAAAAAAAAAAAGGAATAAAAATACAAAGGATTAGGGCTGTGTAATATGACCAAAATATCATATCCCGAAATAAGACATTTCTCATTCTGATAATCATATATATCACAGAATAGTGCATTGTCTGTACACTCTGGGTGTTTTGTACCTGGAGCCAAGTGTTTTGACCGATGTATGAAACTATATATTTTTTAGACATAAGTTGTAGTTGCCTCATCTTCACTGGCCATGCTGGTATTTTCTGTGCCTGTATCCATATGGTGACCATCCAAACAATGAACAAATATTGCGGTGAACACTGTATTTTGTGACACCACGAAACAAATTATATATGATAATGATAAATATGAAACGATGGATGTTTTCATTTCATCATCCTATATCTATCGTCATATCGAACAGCCCAACTAAGGATTATAATACATGTAGAGTTGCATACACATAACAGCATTCTGTTGCAACATAAGCAGTTTATAATGAAATTAACATACATACCTTGAAAAAATTAAATCAACCACTACATTAAACTCACCTTGTTTTTGTAGAGAAGATGACCAGGCTTTTTCTTCATTTTCTGACACCAGCTGCTCTGGATCATCACCACCTTGTGTCTTCATCTTTTTTTTACTCGGTGAAGTCTTTCCTTTTCTTGGCTCTGCACTGAAAAACCAAAGTGTGTGATCTAGGGCTGCCACGATTAGTCGACTAGTCACGATTACGTTGACTATCAAAATGGTCGACAACTAATTTAATAGTCGACGCGTCGTTTGAAGCTTTGTAAGATCCCAAAAGACGCAGGAATAAGTAGTAGGATTTAAGAGTGTAATAATGGACTGAAACAGAAGATAGCAGCACTGCATGTACAAGGATGCCAGCTGCTGTTAAACCCCGAAGAAGAAGAAGCAGTGTCCGGTAATGTAGCTGTGTCCAAATTCAGGAACCGCATACTCCTGTGCCCGCATTTGTAGGCCAATTACATTACAGCAACACGATGAAGGCTGTCCAAATTCGAAGACACCACATATTTTCAAAAGTGCTCCGATGTTTTTCAGTACATCGGAGTAACTAATTACTGATTACTTCCCCAAAAAAGTAATCCAGTTACTTTACTGATTACTTATTTTCAAAAGTAATTAATTACTTAGTTACTTTTTAAAAACACGATTTACAACCTGGATAGGTGATAAAGCGATAGATCTTTCAGCCCAATTCTACTTTTTCAAGTTCAAATTTTATTTGCCACATGCAGTGGCAGGTTGCCCTGCAGTGGAATGAACCCACCCCCCTACCATACACACACAACACAGACATCACATGGGAATACAAGTCAGAGAACGGTTGCATTATAGAAAATAACACTGAAATGTACACTACAATGGGAAAGTACAAGAGGAAAAAAATAGACCTCTACTCATGCTGGGCTATAGAGGACAGCATGAGAACAGGAAACAAAAAAAAAACTCCTCTGCACAGAAAGCACATAAATTTCCACAATACAACATTATAGAGCACGTGACCAGCAACAGGGTTGGGTAGGGGATAAGGAGTAATCCCAGGCAACATAGCAGCCATCCTGCCACTGCGCCGACTCTCCAGCGCGTGCCCAGACCCGCCTCGTGTTCCCAGGAGGCAACAAGCATCAAAGTCATTGGAAGGGGAGGGGGGATGTGTGAGTGCTTATCAGTGTAAATGTATGTGTGTGCGTGTCCATAGTTCAGCTGAGACAGTGTCCTTCGCCCTACCAGGCTAAGTAAACAGTCTACCAGCCAACCCAGGTGGCCTTGCATGGAGTGGGAAGAACAGTCAACACACAGTCGTTATCAGGGAGTTTTTGTTCGGCTCCAGCCTTGAGCCCACAGCTGGCGCCGAGGGGGTATCCGCATTGATGTTGATGTTGTTGATGTTGTTGATTTTTCTTTTATGCGAGCAGCTCATAAGAATTTCAAAGCTGTTCTTTAACACTCCGACACTGGTCTCTCAATCTCCCGTTGGAGAACCGCGAGATTCTCCATGATGTTATCAAACTTACAATCCGTGGTCTCCTCATTCTTGTATGATGCATAATCCATCATACAAAATGTAATCAAATGGAAAAGTCTCTTTTTAAAACTTGTTTAATTAGTTTTAATCTTTTAACTTTATGCATCAAGCAAAAATTAAATTATATGCACCATTCTCTGACTTGAAGAAATTAGTTTAACATTTAAACCTATTTTCTGCACATTCCAGCACATAAAATAAAATATTTTTTGTGTTTACACTCAGTCTTTCAAATAGATGTAAGTAAAACACAGCAGAAAATAAATAAAGTCAAAGACTAGTGGTCCTTTTGCTCTATTTTCACCTGTAAAGCAGGAGTGAGGTAGGCGGAGGTTTACCCTGGTGCAGGTGTGCCGCAGCGGTCAGTTGAAGAATCCGCAAGTTTCTCTTGCGGATTGAGTTTGATTTATGGAATCAAACTCAAAGTAAGGTCAGTACTTCCACGCTTTAAATGCTGCACGCTCATAAGAGTATGAGCTACTTAAAAAAAGTTACTTAAAAAAAAACAATCAGATTATCCATCTCTGGTTAGCACATACCTTAAACACTTAAAGCTGTAAGCTAATGATAGTTATATAAGAGCAGATGCATGCTGGTGCAATAAGCTGCACATTTTACATCCAATGGATGCATGATCTGATTAGTTGACTAATCGCAAAAATAATCGGTGACTAGTCGACTATCAAAATAATCGTTTGTGGCAGCCCTAGTGTGATCACATTTGAAATAAGTAATATATAATATCTGCAGGGTTGAAGAGTTGAAGAGCTATTATTGATTGAAGAGTGCTTCAATAAATGATAGCTGTTGATCCATTTCTCAAATAATCTCTAAGGATCTGAATTTTTAAGAAAGAGACAACTATCTCTGCTTATTAGGCTAAAAGCTTGATATAGATATTACGATTTATAATATGTCAGCATCCCCCACAAGGCATATAAAACCCCTGCACACCAGCACTGCGCTTATACTTCAATCAAGATAAAGTTATTATTTATTTATTTATTTAGTTATTATTATTAGTATTATTTAATCAGATTAGCACAACAGGGTCACAAAATTATACTCTGCTGTTAAGAAAAAACCATCATGAATACTAATTGAACTGTGATTTCACCTACTTGTTGTGAATAGTAGTATACTACTGATCGTTTTGATTTACTTAAGTGTACATACTAAAAATGCTGCTCAGCATTTCATAAATTATATTTTCAATAAATATTGAAGGAAAAACACAGTTACAGTGGGAATGTGTCTGTCTGCAAATATTCACTAAACATTTCTATGTGCTATAAAATGGACATAATTATAAATGTGCTGAGATGAAACTAAACTTTCAATAGGATTACCACTATAGTCTGTTAACCACCAAATTAATTTATGTTGGTCAGCTAGAGTAAAAGTCTTTACTTTAGCAGCCTAAATCAGAGGCTAACATTAGCATTTATTAACATCAGCTATGAGGCTTAAACTCGTGTAAGTGTAACTTTGCCTGAAAACCTTCAGTTCTTTCTAAATAAAAAGTTAAAAAACATGATTACGAACAAGCATCAGTCAGTAAAGGTCACGGGAAAAAATTCAACAACACTACACATGTTGATTAAAAATAAATCATGCTGAGAGGTTTCTTGTTGCTGCCACTGACTGAGGTAAAAATAAAACAAGCAACACTTAAAAAAATCATCAGATGTGTTTCAGGGGATGGCACGGCACAACAGCTACAATATGAGATGCGTTGAGTAGATGAGTAAATGGCTTATGTGATGGAAATACGGAAAACTCCTTCACATTTATACAGTACATTATACTGTCTTGTTATTGTATTGTTATTGGGGGGAAATGTATTCACAAATGCAGACATTTCTAAAAAAAAAAAAAAAAAAGACGTGAAAATAATTTTTTTAATGTGGAATTTGAAAATGTTTTTTCAAAAATGGGGGGGAAAGGGATTTAACAACACAGGAGAGGGGGTCAAGACCCTCACCCCAATCACCTTTCACACCCCATCTTGCCCCTACCGCACCCCACCTGCCCCTCACTCACCCTCCCTTACCCCCATGACACCCACCAAAATGTTTTGATCAAAGAGGGAGGGGGTCAAGCTGGAGGAAATGGGATTTAAGGACATGGAAATATGGAAAATTCCTTCACATTTATACAGTACACTGTCTTGTTACTGGGAAAAAATTATTCACAAATGCAGACATTTCTAAAGAAAATAATAAAATGTGAAAATCTTTGTTTTTAATGTGGAATTTGAAATGTTTTTTTATGCCAAAATGCCAAATTGATTTTAGCTAGCGTTAACTATGATTATTAAACAGTTAACATGGTCAACCAAGAGCAGTTTGTCGGTTGACCCAATAAAGTATAAAGTTTACCTTACATAGTACTTACAGACTTATGTTTACTGTTTAATCTGTGTAATGTCACTTGGGTTTTCTGTTGCCATGCTCTGCGTTAGCTCTTTGTGTTAGCCTGCCGGAGCAGGCGCTGGGCTGTGTTTTGTCTGGCATGGATCTGCGGTTCACCGCTGCATTCAGGTCATTTTATGCATTTTATGCTCTTAAATTTTTTTCATGATCTGTTTTTTCATTATCTGGTCCCGGTGGCCTCCTGGTCCAGCTGGACCCCTCCCCTCCCTCCTTGATCAACACCTTAGATTGACCTGCCCAGTCTTTTGATGCGCTGGGAGAGCCCAGGGTAGCTGTAGCTCAGGTGGCAGAGCAGGCCACTAATCAGAAGGTCGGTGGTTCGATCCCAGGCTGCCTCCTGGCTGCATGCCAAATATCCTTGTGCAAGATACTAACCCCATGTTTGCCTACTGGTGGTGGTCAGAGGGCCCAGTGGCGCTAGTGTCCGGCAGCCTCACCTCTGTCAGTGCGCCCCAGGTCAGCTGTGGCTACAATGTAGCTTGCCATTGCCAGTGTGTGAATGTGTGTGTGAATGGGTGAATGACTGAATGTAGTGTAAAGCGCTTTGGGGTCCTTAGGGACTAAGTAAAGCGCTATACAAATACAGGTCATTTGGCCAAAGCTCACGGGCAGGAGGGTGTGGTTCCCAGGCAGGCACCACACGTCGCACCAGGCAGTCTGCGCTTGGGGCGACGAAGGCAGTGCCCGAAGGCCGCCTGCGACTGCCCCAGCCGCGGAGACCCAGACGGACGCAGACAGGCGTAGCCCCGCAAGGGGGCCGCAAGGTGCGTTCGAAGTGTCGATAATCAATGTGTCTTGCAACTCACATCAGTTGTCTCAGCTAGCTGCAACAGGAAACCCAGGGAACTCATCTGAGTTCACTGTCAAAAGCATAACAACAACATAAAAATGTCATGTTCATGTTACAAAAAAACAAGTTATAACATAAAACACTAAGGTTGACAAAACAATGTACATATTTTTTTAATGTTAATCCAGCAAGTTTTTTTTTTTCAGTGTAGACAGTACAATTGCCTAATCTGTCAAAAATATGGCAACATTTTCTAAATAACTTTTTTTTTTTCATCCAGTGTGAAGTCCTGGCCTAAATTCTTGATTAATCAAGAAAACGTTAAATCTGATCATGGTTGCTTGGTAATTAATAATTAATTAAGGTGGTATAAAAAAAATTGTAGATCATCTGTATGTCACATTATGGCAAATGCACAAACTCCTTTTCAAAAAGAACTTGTGATGCCAGCATGCTTTTTAACAAAACACCTCATAACAACTCATAAACATTTTGGACATAAAAATTCACAAAGCTAATCAAGCATGTTTAAAGTTTGGTATACAAGGAAGAACCTAGACTAGTTATTTACAGTATCTATATAAATACTGCAAAACAGTTCTTGAACAGATTGATTTGGACTGACCTCTCAAGTAAGTACTGTATAATTACAAAATAAAGAATAGAATAGAATAAATAGTTCAGATCTTTGTTGTAAGCTAATAAATGCTCAAATAAAAATAAATAATGAGGTAATATGAACAGCACCTACAGATGTTTTTGATCTAAAAGCTGGTGCATTCACAAATTAGAAGTATAAATCTTATAACTTGGTAAGGACACCGTCTGAAAGATGTTTTCAAAAGTTAAAAAAAAACCCATCTTGAACGTATTTATAAATGTAAGATTTCTTAACAGAGTAATTGACAGAAGAATTGAAGTACACAGCTCTATATTAGTTTTTTACTCTAGCTGTCACAAATACTGTTTCTTCATTCCTCATAATTCCCAGTTTTTAAGGATAAATTTACATACATAATAATATAAATACATTCTTAGATTTATATCAGCCCAGCTTTGATTGGAGTTTGTCCGCTGTTATGCAATCCACCAGATTAGGTTTCTGTGTCATGATGAATGAGATCTGAAGGTAAAAGTGATCCAACCCTATACCTGATAAAGTGGCCATTGACTGTACATTCACATTTTCTTTAGTTTTACTCTGAACCTGTTTGGTTTGATTTCATAATTCCCAGAACTTCTGTATTTGTAGTTAGCTGGCAATTGTTCTCTAAAGGCAAAACATCAAAAAAACAAAAAGGACAGCATTTTAAATGTGTTCCCCAAAAATTTGTAATGTCTTTAAACAAAAGTAAAAACAAGAAGTCATTGAGAATTTTTCTTCTCAAGTATGAGACTGGTTGAGTCTGATTCTCTTTAAGAACATGAGGCATGTGTTCCTAGTAACTAAGTGACTTTCTGTCCTTCAGGATATCAGTAAACAGCCAGTTGTCTTCCTGAGGCGGTGTTGGTATGGGGCGGAGCTCAGCGTTGTTAAGTGGGACAGTGAAGGACTGAGCAACTCCTTCAAATGGTGTAAACTGTAGGTTATTTTCACAGTTAACTTGCATACAGGTGCTCTCCTCCTGAGAACACTGGTACGCCTGAAGCTGTGCGATGTTGTAGTGGTGGTAGCTCACTGAGGAGGGGATCTGCTTCTGGTTGATGTCTGTACTTTGACAGAGTTTAAAGGTGTTAAATTGTTCCTCTTCTGTGTATGCACTTTGTCTCAGGGTCACTGAGCTCCTGTGGTTACCCTGGAAGTGGTCTAAGGTCACTCCCTGGTCTGCATATGCATATTCATACCTATACTCACCTTCACAGTGGAGATCATCCACTTCGGTAAAGTTATATGACTGGTCTCCAAATACATCATCATCATCATCACCATGGCATGCACAAATGCTTTCAAAATATGCCTCTATGTCAATGCAGTCCCCTAAGTCAATGGAAAATGGCTCCATTATGTCAGTCAGCTGACCCTCAGAGAAGTCGAAGTAGCTCTTCTGAGCCTGCGCGCAGCCCGCGAGGTCTGTGAACACTTGAACAGAGAAATCACAAGAGTCAAGAGACAATGGAGATAACTCTGGGGAGAAGGAGGGGGAGATGTCCACATTTTGGCTAAGCTGAATGAAGTCATTTGTAGTCGACTCTGTGTCTTCTTGGTGGTTGTCGGCTGGCTTCGACTGACTCTCGTTGTTAAAATAAAACAGCTCCGCCCCGTGGTAGTAGTCAGAACTTCTTGGGGAGCTAATAGGTTTAATTTCCACCGGTTTATGACCTCTGCTTCCCTTTTCCTGCCGCCTCTTGCTGTGTTTGTTCGCTGTAGCTCTGCAGGTGGAGGACTGCGATTTGGAGTGATGTTTCCAAAGATGCCCTGATTCAGTCTGCTTCCTTTTTGTATTTACTAGACTTGAGGAAACACTGATAGACTTTGAGGCACCATCTACACCTGTTTGAAGGCTGTTTTTATCGGCATCCTGTGGACCACCACTTTTAGATGGATTACCTGACTGGTCAGGTGAATCTGGCTTGTGTGATGACAGAGAGGACATGCCTTTGTCCTCATCCTTAAAATAAAGAGCATATGCCAACCGCTGGTTTGCTGCTTCAATATCTGCAAATTTTCTGTTGATAAGAAGAAAAGTGAATGAATAAATGAATTGGGACAACAGTGGAAAACTATAACTAAAGGTATTTTGGCTGTGCTAAATAATTTGCCAGATGATTTCTTTTTTAATTCTTCTTTAAAGGGTTAAAATCCAAAATACTGTCATTAATATTTCATATTTATAATTCAGGCTGAAGTAATTTTAAAAGACTGTGTCATGTAAAGTAGAAAGAAAATATTACTATATAATAGTTTTTGGGAAGGTGGCATTTTTTGTTGTTAGGACCTCAAGTATCAGCTTTTGTAAAAAGAATAAATAAATCTGACACTGTAGAAAAAATAGAAATGCATGAAAATGAATGTCGCTGCTAATCATTGGCCCATCTCAGGGCATAATAAAAACAATGATCAAAGCTACTAACCCCATATTTGCCTACTGGTGGTGGTCACAGGGCCCGGTGGCGCCAGTGTCCGGCAGCCTCGCCTCTGTCAGTGCAGCTGTGGCTACAATGTAGCTTGCCATCACCAGTGTGTGAATGTGTGTGTGAATGGGTGAATGACTGATTGTAGTGTAAAGCGCTTTGGGGTCCTTAGGGACTAAGTAAAGCGCTATATAAAATACAGGCCATTTTCCATTTTACTAAAAATCAATGGAGTTATGTAAACATGCTGGCCTTCAAAGGCTTAAAATCCCCAATCTATAATTAATATTCAGTATTTACAGCTCAGGCTGAAGTATTTTTAAAAGAATAAGTGATTTAAAGTGGAAAAAATATTATTACATAGTATTTTTACAGCAGTTTTGGGGAAGCTGCCATTTTTTGTTCTCAGGTTAAAAATACTTTTTAAGGATCCTCTAAGGCACAGGTGTCAAACTTAAAGGCCGGTGTCTTGAAACTTTTCTATGTATCCCTGCTGCAACACACCTGGACAAAATTGTAGATCATTATCAAAACTCTATGGAACTTAACTGCATGCTCAGGTGGCAATTCAGCCATTTTATTCATGTTACAGCTGTAAACGACCTCATTAATATTTTGTCAATATGGAGAGCAGACTTTATCACAGTAGATAATAATGTGTATGTGTTAGTCCCCATAGGGAAATTACTCCTCTGCATTTAACCCATTCACCCATTGAAGCAGTGGGCAGCCACCAATGCAGCGCCCGGGGAGCAGTGTGTAGGGACCGTACCTTGCTCAGGGGTACCTCAGGGTAGCTGTTCAGTGGAGTCGAACCCCCGACCTTCCGATCATGGGACAACCACTCTACCTACTGAGCTATCCCTGCCCTTTTTTTTAAAAATAATAATGTAATTAATTAATTAATAATTAATAATGTAATGTAATAATGTAGATGTCTTTCTGAAAGCGCTGTAACTAAGTTTAAGAATATAATCTACCCACTGTTATCATCTTCAATGCCCTGTACCAACAGAGAGCATTAACTGCTGTATAATGCCCTCCACTATCTTACTTTAATTTGTCACATGACTAAAATGTGTCATCGTTTTCAAAAAGGCTCCGGGTTCGCTGTCCACACTGCGACGCGAAAATTGCATTTTCAAATGTATCTGCCTTGGAGAGCGTTTTCAAAACGCTGCGTTTTCCTTGACTGAAAACACCGTCACAGTGTGAAAAGATGTGTTTTCAAACAAAAACATATTAGTAGCAGTCAGTCCTGCAGCAGTCAGGATTGTTGCCTACTGGTTCAAACCCACCGGCCAGGTGGGGCCTTTCTATGTTCTCCCTGTCCAGGTTTTCACCAAATTCCTCCCGCAGTCCAAAGAAATGCAAGTTAGGTTAATTTGTGATCCTAAATTGAGTGTGAAGTGTTAGCTTCATGATAGACTGGCGACCTGTCCAGTTGTTCTTGCGCTGCGACAGCTGGAATAGGCTCTAGTCTCCCCACGATGCCTGAACTATGGATGAAGCTGGATGGATGATACTCTTGAGTAACGTCATCAACAGCTCAGAATCATGCAGGCCAATCTTTCTACCGTTTCAAACAAATTATTCTCTAATCTCAGGCCTCAATAAAATCTAGAAATATTTCTAGGATATTAAACTGAGAATGTTTTTTCTCTGTTAGCATGTATGTGTAAGTTAAACTATGAATCTTATCCGGTTTGAAATGATAAAAGTCCTTCAAATGTTTTCTTAAAAACATTTTTAGAAAGATGAAGTCAACTTTTGCCAGTGTTGTGAGAACCTTCCCTTTTTTGAAGTCACATATGTTAGATTTTTATCAAATTACTCTCCTAACCTTCAGTGTGTATTTTCAAAAAACTATTCCTTTAAAAATGAAATGTTATCTACCCTCCATCTTTATTTATTTTTTTAATCATTTTAGGGGATTTAAGGAGTAATAAGTACACATTCATGTGAAAACCACACAACACACTGAATGCTACATAACAATGTTTTTTGTATTTTTCCCCCTCTCGTCATCTGGGAGCTCACATTTTCTTACGTTCAGTTTCACTGGCAGGAAAAAGCTGTTCTACATTTTACTGCAAGTGTTTCACTGATGGTCAAACACACCTCTGAATCATGTTGTGCAGGAAGCGACGGTGGTTGACCTGCCGCTTGGATGGTCGGTTCTTCTTGGGTTTCTGCAGGGTCCTCATCATGTGACCTGCTGCTGAAGTTACAAAGGTGTAAAGGTCACGACCCCAGGGCACCCCTCGCTCCAACCCAGGCTCGAGACTCGCGGAAATGGATGGCCGCATGCCTGAGAAACATACATTTATTTACTGCATAGGATGCCATTCAGTGGAGATTTAGGAGAGTCAGGAGTCACTGACTTAAAGTGGAATAAACGTCCATTTATATAACATAAATGCTCCAGCAGAGTCTTCTTGAGTTTAAAGGATGGAGAGCAGAACAGATCCTGATCAGAGGAGCTCAGACAGGTGCTGGTCATAAAGGTGTTGTATACCCGTAAGGCAGGCAGAGCTCTGAAAGTAATCAGAGTAATCTTGAACTGAATCCTGCATTTCCTGACAGATGAGAAACAATGACAGAAGCAGTAAATTTCTCTTGTACTTAAATAAAATATAATCTGCCTTCACTATATCTAAAAGTATTTATTCTGCACAGGAAAAAATGATTTTATTATTTCTCAAAATTAATATTACTGTTCTGAGGAACTGTGGCATGATAAGAAGTAAATGGTCTGGTACTTGCACCTTTCTACTCAATTTTAGGATTTTTTTATTAATATTATAGGACTTATCCATTATAGTCTTATTTACCCAACTAACACATACACACACATTCATACAGCACTTTTATCTCTGCCTTTGTGTTTTCTAACATTTACACTCAGCGTCTTTCTCAAGGATACTTTGACATGTACACTGGAATAGCTGGGGATCGTTAAACCGACTTTCTGATTGGTAGACAACACACCCAGACTGCCTTAGCCATGCCTTAAAAAGTCAAAAGTCTAAAAGCCTGGCTGCCACAAATTTTACCCCCAACTATAACGCAAAAAACAAAGAAATGTGCCGTCAGACTAACTGCAGTGCATCAGTAAAGCAATAGAAGGGGAGTTAAAAGTTCAACACTTCTCTGTGAATTTATGTTTAGTACAAGTAAAGTACCCAAAAGTGTACATAGTCAATTTCCACCAACTAGGAAATCACTATAAAGAAATCAAGCCCCAATTCTCATAAGATGAACATATAGGAAGTGATCAGGATGAATAATTATTAAAAAAAATAAAATGATTAAATGATGAGAAAAGACAAACTGCAGGCAAAAATCACTGATTAAGCAATAAGTGTTTATATAAACCTGTTTGTAAAGGCTGTAACTCATATTTATTATAACAACAAAATGTCAAAAACGCTGTTACAGCTAATGTGTTGTACTGTGGAAACAGCAGATCTACATAACTTATAATTATATAAAAATATATAAAAATAACTGCAAAAGCCTGCTTACCGTTTTGTCTCCAGGTTTCTGTGTATCTCTCTACAAACTGCACTGAAGGCTGAGGAGGCGTGCTGCAGTAATTCAGCTGTTAATGCATGTGTGTACATGTATTGTGGACTGATGTGTGCACAAATTAAGCTGAGTGACATCAGTGGTCAGTGCAAATGCACAGATTTTTTTTCCTGCTTTTTCTCCCAGGCAGTCTGAAAGGAATCTGCTTTGACAAACTGATAACGGGAGAGGAAGTGAGACATGATGAGAGGGTCTGAAAAGAAAAGGGCAATTATCTGAGAAGTCAACCACTTGTAGAAGTGTGGGCACACGCCTCCATTGTGTGGCTTTCTGAAAGCAGCTTGTTAAATACTGCGAGACACTAACGCTTGAGTTCAGGGTTAACAAGCACTTAATTGACCAGTTTAAACTCTGGCCCTAATTATCACATTCTCAGTGGGAAGATCTAAGATGGTTGCTAGCTGCTTTTAATTGACCTTTACAATTCAAAAGGACACCTTCCAGGTTCAACATTTTGCATATCTATGGCAGCAGGTGTGTGGCTAGGCTTTATTTTTATTTATTTATTTTACACAGATGTGAAAATACATTTAACTTTACAAAGTGATTTTAAGGTTAAGATTATTAACTTTTCTCTTCTTTGCAGCTCACCGTTATTGTTAATTTTCTAGATGTGAGAGCAACATGCAAATCCAACACAACACACAACAAAAATTCTAATAAGGAGTAGGAATTTGACTGTCTACATTTGACCATATGTAGACAGTCAAGTTACTTTTTGGTATCTTTTACCTAAAAGTAACTTGGTAAAAAGTTGTCGACTTATTTCCCTTCCAGCCAAAAAAACTGCCACATTCATTCTCAGAAATGAATTTCTCTTTTAGAGTCAGAATTGGTGTAAAGAACATGAAGACATGGCTCCATCAAGCCTTTTATCAACAGTTTAGGATGGTTGTGGTTGGGTTAAGGTGTGAGGAACTTCTTCAGCACACTATAAGCCTGTTAGAACCAATTAAGCATCATTTAAGCACCACATCTTACTTGAGCATTGTTGCTGGCATGTCCATCTCTTTATAACCACAATGTCTTCTGATAGGCAACACACCATGTCACAAATTTCAAATCATCTCAAGTTGGGGTTTTTTTTTCCATAAATAGTTCACTGTACTCCAATGGCCTCCACAGTCACCAGAATTCACTCCAGTTGCAGTTCCTCACCTTTGGAGTGAGGCAGAATGGGAGACCCACACTGGGAAATCAGATAAAATCTGCAGCAGCTGTGTGATGCTGTTGTGTCAATATGGACCAAAAGCTTTGAGTGTGAGGTTTGTTCCCAGCACCTTGTTGAATCTCTGACATAAAAAAAAAAAAAAAAATGAAGCAGTTCTGATAGTAAAAGGGGTCCAACCTGCTTTTCCTGAGGTGTACCTAACAAATTGTCCAGTACTTTTACTTTATATTACTCAAGTGAAATATCCACCCAGCTTCTTAATCTGTACTGACAAGTTTGCAGATCGTTTGGCTTTTCACTAAATAAACCAAGAAAATGTACTTAAGCATGTTAAACAAACCACATTTTAACCAATGACCTGCAGAGCTAAACGAGCAAAAACATTCAATATATACTAATACAGCACAAGTAAAAGCAAAAATAACCCAATGCAGGTGAGGTCCTGACATGCAGAGGCAAAATTTAGGAGCAGTTAATGCAATGGCATCGTCTCCTTTATGCTTTCATTTGGCTGTTGGGACACAGAGTAACTACTTGTCAATGATTTTGTGAGAATGTTCACAGTAAAAAAAAAAAGACAAAAAGACAAAAACACAAGTGAGAGGTGTAAATTCATTCACTTACTTCAAAACAAGCCATAAAATCTTGAAAATTGCTTCTATCCGATTTTGGCACCTTTTCAAAGCCAAGCGGTTCACTCAGAGAAGGGAATCGCTGGATGCCAGGAGTGGCATCTATTTATAGTGACACTACATGTGCTTCGGGCCCAAGGGTGCACAGCTCTGGTGTGGTTACAAGGAATAACGTGGTAAGTCATAGTGTGTTAGAGATTAGAGATTTTCTTACCATGATTTGCTTACATAGTGACATTACACGATGAGTGCAATGAGTACATTCAACCGTTGTTATCAAATCTGCATGCACATACATTCAGCTGTTTAAGCTTTACAGCATGAGTTTGTTAGTGTGTTTTCAGTCAGGTCTCACGCTTCACATGTTGTGTTTTCTCACAGTCCTCTCCAGGGGGATGATAAGGCTTTATCACACATGCCCTGCAACAGGAGCAGAACTTTGACCCTGTGAGATCTCGTCACATGTAGATTTGCCTCTGCTGATGATCCTCTTTGTCCAGAGAAATGTAGTTTGTGTCTTTTTGGCTTTGGGGAGACTCAGAAGAGTGTGAGAGGAGCAACACTGAAAGGTAAGTCTGGATATTTTAGGGGATCACTAATCATAGCCTAGTCCTTATGCTGCTGAATTTCCTCACCCACTGTTGTTCAACCTTCAGTGAACGGCTTTCCTAACTTAGGAAAATGTCGAATGACTTCAGCTTTAATGCTCTCTCTTATCAGATTCCTCACTATGAAGTCGGTCTGGGCTGTGTTCAAAGCTCGCCCGTACATCACTAACATCCTGGGATACACAGCCCTGTTCGCCTCTGCTGACCTCGTACAGCAGAGCGTGCTGGGCGAGAAACCAGCAGCAGGATCCACATCGGAGGATTTAGTAGGAGTCGACTGGCATCAGACGGCTCGAGTGGCGACTGTCGGTTTTTGTTTCCACGCCAACTTCAACTATCACTGGCTCAGAGGGCTGGAGAAGATGCTGCCAGGAGGCGGAGTAAAGGCAGTAACTGGGAAGGTGGTGGTGGATCAGCTGATTGCGGCTCCTCTCACCATCAGTGCCTTTTACATTGGTATGTGTGTCTCAAAGTTTATTGAGATTTTTCTGATATGGCCTAATATTCTAAATCTGAAGTGATGGACTGAGCCCCATATATGGTCCATTTTTAGATTCTAGTTTTGACTTTTAGAGCTATTTGTGAACCTCCAGCAGGAGCCTAAGGTCATGTGATCAACACCTGATGGCTGTGCATCATAAAAGTTTGACATCTAAAGATGGCAGAGCTTTTGGAAGACTGGTCCCTAGACTCTGAGTTTGAGATCTGTAGATTTGCTGGTAGTTTTTAAAAAGCAACTAAAAACTTATATTTTCTTTATGTCTTTATGTTTTTACCCCATTGGATGTGACACAATTTGTAATATTTATCTTGAAAGGTACTATAGAATTTTTTTTTTTAAATAAGTTTTTTGTGTAAAGAAAATCCCCATAATCTAAGACAGAGTTCAACCAGTCAGGCTTCAGATAGACATCTACATTGTTTTACTGTTTTATTGGATGTTTTTCACAGTCAGTATGAATCTGCTGACCATGCAACTGCACCATACCACTCGGAATTAATGGCAGCTATATTCACTAGTCAACTTATTGGGTACAGGTCAGTAATGAGTTGGGGTATCTATTGTCATAGTGTCAATTCAACAAGGTGCTGGAAACATTTCTCAGACATTTTGGTCCATATTGATACGATACCATCACACATGCTACAAATTTTTCAACTGCTCATCCATAATGAATCTCCCATTCCACTACATCCCAAAGGTGTTTTATTGGAAGTCTGAGATCTGGTGACTGAGGGCCATTTGAGTAATCTGTCATGGCCAAGAAATCAGTTTGAGATGATATGAGATTTGTGATATGTGTTATCCAGGAAGCAGCCATCAGAAGATGTGTACACTGTGGTTATAAAAGAGTGGACAACATTCTGGCAGGCTGTGGTGTTTAAATGATGCTCAGTTGGTACTAACAGGCCCAAAATGTGCCAAGAAAGAATCCTATTGTTACATCACCACTACGCTGAACCGTTTACACAATCTTTTCCAAGATTTCATGTTGCTTATGCCAAATTCTGACCCAACTAACCAAATGTTTTAGCAGAACTCGAGACTCATTAGACCAGGCACTGATTTTCTTATCTTGTATTGTCTAATTTTAGTGGCCCATGTGAACTGTAGCCTCAGCTTTCTGTTCTTAGCTTTCAGGAATGACACCTAGTGTGCTCTTCTACTGCTGCTGCTTCAGAGATGCTTTAAGTCACTATAGCCTTCCTGCAGTTTGTCCATCCTTCCAAGACCACTGACATCAACAAGGCATTTTCACTCTGTGAACTGGATATTTTCCCTTTTCAAGACCATAGTCAGCAGGTGTTACTGTTAGCATGCTAATTGGACTCTTTGGTCTACTCTGGTTTTCATAACAGCATTCACCTATGAAAAAACACCTATTAGATCACTGTATATTAAATATAAACTTAATAAAAACTTTTATAAACTAAAAAAGCCTCCTAATTCTAAGAACACTAATATAACCGTACTGATGGCAGCACTGTTTTATTACTAAACATGACTACTTCTGCTCATTACTGTTGCATTATTACAAGCTTTGTCCTCAGTTATGGATTAAATGTGGACAAATCTCAAATGTTCACATACTCAACTGATCTGCACAAACATTTTAGGTTACATCAATACATCTGAATTAATCAAACAGTTTACCTTATAGTTATTACCAAGTAACACAAATCTACCCATGAATAATTGGGTAAGAAAAGTGAGTTTTAAATGACCGATTGAAAAAAAAAATCTGTCTACATTGTAGGTTTAAGTTTACTTGAACACAAAGATGACCCACTTGAAGACTGGAGGCAGAAATTTTGGACATCTTACAAGGTCGGTATAAAGTCATCGTCTGTCTTTATTAAACTTCATGATGGCGATATGTTCCCAGATCTCCTGTAATAATCTCTCTCTCTCTCCCGCTTTGTAGACTGGGGTAGTATTTTGGTCAACAATGCAGGTTTGCTCAACTCTTCTCTGCACACACAGACTGAGAGAACTACACTGATGACAGGCTTTCACAATCATGATATCCATTTTTCTTCTTTCCCATCACCTCAGGCAGTGAATTTTGCATTCGTCCCCCCTGTGGCTCGGACGGTGTTTCTGGGTGGTGTCGCCCTGGTTTTCACAATCTTCCTGTGTCACCTCAGACAGCAGCCACACCATGAACAGGAAAGAACCTGAGACTCTCCCTGTCACATCGAAGGCTTTAGTAAACTAACTAAAAACACAATTCCAAAAAAGCTGGGACACTGTGAGTAAAATCTGAATGCAGTGATTTATATACATCAGAAACCCATAAACCCCAGCAACTGGTCTGTTCCCAGATGTTTACAGGCTGCTGTTAAACAAAGACGCGATGCTACATTGTAGTAAATATGGACTTATCACAACTTTTTTGAGATGTGTTTCTGCCATCAGATTCAAAATGAGCTAATATTTTTCTTTAAACGTCACATGATACATTGTCTCAGTTTTTGACATGTTTTGTTCTATTGTGAATAAAATATAGGGTTATGAGAATCTGGTGAAATCATTTGATTTAAACAGAATAAGAAAATACTGTAACCAAATGTGAGGAACAAAAATGGCATTAAATTCTTATTTTAAAGCTGCTTTTTCAGAATTCATAACCTGTGAAAGTTTTTTGAGCTAATTTTAAACCAAATAAAGTTTCAAATAAATATTTTGATATTCTTTTATTAATGGTCCTCAGTCACAGTACCCCGCAGCTTAATTCTAGTGATGCATTTTACCTATAAGTAAATATATAAGCATAGGAACCTATTTTAAACAGTATCTTCAGGCTCTTTGCTACCAGTAGCCTGTCACAAAACACTATTTGTCCTCATTTCTTTAGTTGAATCTAAAAAATACCAAAGATAACATAGTCTGACAGTCATAAAAAACAAAAATAGTATTTTTGTAGCAACAAGGTGATTTCCAAAGAGCTGTGACTCGAAAACTCTCGGAATGGTGTGCACCCTGTCCGTTGCTGAAGTCTCATCAGAAATGGTGTCAGTGGAGAGGTGGCTGTCAAGAAGTCATTCTTAAAGAAGGGAAAACACTTTAAACCTATTTTACACACCGTTATGTTTTCTAAGAAAACAAAAACATTTTTTGTTTTGGTACAAATGATACAAACAAGTCCCCCCAAAATACATACACAGAAATAAATATAGAAATAAATAAACACAGAAAACAAATAAAAGAACTTGAGTTTCTGTAAAGGAGTGATTTCACCCATCACTTGCCGCCCTTGTATTATGTATACATTTCATTTTGTTTGTTTGTTTATAAATATTGAAACAGGTTTAAATCAGGTTGGTACAGTTGTAGTTGGGTTAGTTCTTAGTTGCGCTGCAGCATGTAACAATAATCAAAAGCTACACTTTAGCTATTAGCAATGGCTCAGGGTCACTGTAGCCATTAATTTTACCTGAATCCTTTGCAAAAAATCTTTATGGATTTTGCATCATGGTGCTGATCCAGAGTACTTCCCTTATTATTTATTCCTAGTGCTATAACAATAAAGTAATTAAAATAAAATAAAAAAGTAAAACATATAAAATAATGTACTTATGGGGATTCAATTTGTTTGACTATCCAGTCTATGCAGGCAGAAAGTTTGTTAAATGTTTAAACTCTAGAGAGACAATCATTTTGCTGCTGTAAAATCAGCACTTTGTCATATTTGAAATATAAATCGATATTTTGTAAAGTGTTTTTTCAGAATATCATAATTATAATAATTCATAATTATGTGGATATGCATATATTTCACAAAAAAAAATCTAATAGGTCCTTCAGAAAGGCAGGAAAAGCCCTTGAACTTACTTTAAAACTAAATATGTTCCCTAAACGGTGGACTGACTAGGATCCCTGACACCCTTACCCAGCCAGCTAGCAGCTGTGACCAGCATTACTTGTGCAGTTAATAAAAGGACAGCTAATATTAGTTGCGCTGGTGCACACACAGCACGCCCATTTGTTTCAATTCGTCAGCTAAGCACCGCTCAGACGGCAAAAAAAATACGCGCGCTCTTCGCTCCTGGATCGTAACCAGCGCGACCATGAATTAATTAAATACACCATTAAATAATTAATTAAATGTGGCAATAATTAATTAATTACATGTGTCATAAGTATTCATGTAATTAATTATTTCCGATTTTAATTAATTATTGCCACATTTAATTAATTATTTAATGGTGTATTTAATGAATTCATTATGGCAGTCCTGGCGTTCCATACACTGCAGTCAAGGGCGATCATTGGTTAATGGTAGTCATGTGACTGATGCAAGTCAGATCCTTTTATTTAGCAAAACTGTGATTAATAGTTAAATATTATTGTTGAGAGGCGCAGGCAAGACCCCACACGCACACACACATAAAATAAATAAATAAAGATTTAAAAATTGCCTCAAGAAAAGGGCAATTAGGGCACCAATCGGGAAAGGGGCAGGTGCTTTAAACTTCCTCTCTTTCATCCTCACTTCTCTGGTGCCTTTAGTTAGAAAAACCCGAGCAAACGCTCAGTCTTTAAAGAAATAGTTGTTGCAAAGCTGACAAGATGAGAAACAGACACATTTCAGTCAATCACATATTTTCCTTTCTCTCCCTCTCTGTCCTCCTCTCTCAGTCTCTTATACAAACCTTAAATGTTGTAGTCAATAAAAATAAATAAACCAATTGAATACAGGCTGCTGTTGTGATTTGCTGTCATCGGGATCTGGAGCTTTGCTGTTACAAACACTGAAGACAAATTCAAGCAGAAGATGAATAACAAACTAAAATACTTAAGTAGATCAGCTCCTTGGCTGCAACTCCCGATATACCAGCAGAGTGATTCAGAAAGTTAAAATGAACCGCTTAAATCTCTAACGATTTAAGCTACAATAACTAACTTTAAAAAAAAGATAATTAGAGAACACATACAAATAAGCAGAATCTTTGTAATTAACGCCAACGCATTATTATCAGAACAGTCTGAGCTTTCGCTGTATTTCTGTTTAAGGGTGATTTAAGTCTGCATCACTGATTTGTGTCATAAAATTGCCTCTTCATTTTCTATCTACCTAGAAAAACATAAGAAAATACTAAAATACGATATTATTACTACTATTAATATAGCCGTAAAAGTATTTTTAGAGGTGCTCTCGTAACGCAAAGTTATTTAAGGACTAGTTTTATCGGTGAGTTTAACTGACTGACACGCAGAAGAAAAGGTTCTTTGGAGCCCAGATGGTGTGAAGGATGAGACCAAAAACAGAAAATTTGTTAAGGAAAACCAAAAATGTATTGAATATATTTGGGGAAAAGGGAAAGTGGAACAAAATTATAAATACAAAACTGTGTGCTGTGTGTCGTTATTTATTTGTTTTTGAAGAGCAAAATAACTTGAGCCCTGTCAAAGGTCGTTGCCATGGACACGCGGTGGCAAACAGCTGAAAATGTCGTTTAAACCTTCTTTGCTTGTCTCGTCAGTGTGTTTTCTTCCGTCAAAACCTAACAAGCTCTTCAACTGCAAACAGCAAAAGCCTTTATTCGACCGTGGCTCAGGGGGTTGGGAAGCGTATCTGTAACCGGAAGGTCGCCGGTTCGATCCCCGGGCTCTCTGGTCGTTGTGTCCTTGGGCAAGACACTTCACCTACCAGAGGGGCCGATGGCGCGATATGGCAGCCTTGCTTCTGTCAGTCTGCCCCAGGGCAGCTGTGGCTACACCTGTAGCTGCCTCCACCAGTGTGTGAATGCGAGAGTGAATGAATAGTGGCATTGTAAAGCGCTTTGGGTGCCTTGAAAAGCGCCATATAAATCCAATCCATTATTATTCAACGTTAAATTTCGTGTCTAGAAAGGATTTTATTTTTTTTTGTTTAAGGTAGAAAAAAGTTTTTACAATGACCCAAAGGTTCAACTGCCAAAGAAATCCACTAAACATTGGCGCTCCTCGCTGGGGTGGTCCTTACAATGAGATCAACGCCCTCCGACGAGCAAACCAAGACCTCAGCGAGAGCGCATACATGCTGAGGAGACGTCTAAATGGTCTCTTGGAAGAAAGGCAACGCTACATCCACCGGGATCTTTTTGTAAAATATAAAAACGAAACAGAGCAGAAATACATGGAACCTGAAGAACGTTACAAACAACTGGAAGCAGAAAAGAAAACAGCGGAGGAGCAGAAGCAAGAAATGGAACATCCAAAAGATGCAAGTGTAAAAGTGAAGCCAGACAAAGAGGCCCAGAGTCAGAAAGGTGTGGAGGAAATGCTGGACCACCAGCAGGAGTGTAAACACATGAAAGAGAAGCCTAAAGATGAGGAGGAACAATTGGAGCAACTTAAGAAGAACTACGAAGTACTTCTGCAGAATTATACAAACTTGATGGAGTTGCATGGGCAGACAAAATGTAGTGAGCAAGAGACAGACGCCACAAAAGACCAGAAAAAGCAAGAGAAGCAAGAACAAATGGAAGTCGAAGAGAAAGAGAAGCCAGAAAAGAAAAAAAGAGGTAAATGGAGATTGTTTAGGAAGTTTTTTGCTGAAAGGGGCATTGAGGATGCTGCTGAACTTTAAGATAGACACGAGACCCACTGACCTCATTTCTCCACCTTCCTCTGTTAAGACCCTGACCTGCAGACCCCATACATCCTTCTCCGCACCCTCAACCTTCCTGCTTTCATCTCTTCACCTCCACTCCCCCAGCCCCTCTCCTTCCACCTGCAGGGAGGTGTCCGTGCTAATGTAATTAAGAGCATCAAATAGAGTTCTGCTCAGCGTGTCTGTTTCTCTGTGTAAGTTACTTTGGTTGATTAACGTGAGTTTTTAGTTTGTCACATTAAAGAACAAAGTGGGAAAATACATTTTACAGATACACAAACAGTTTGGTTTAACTGTGTTTCTGTGTATAAAATGATCTCATCATGTTAATGGCTATAAATTTAATAACATTATATGTTCTACTTCACTTCCAACTTTACCAAAGTATGAAATACTAAAGTTCTTTTTTCCGCTATTGAATCAAAACAAAAGAAATTTTTAACGTCAATAAATTTGGCTTATCTCAAATTTGCAGCTTACTAACTCAAACATCTAGGAATGTGTTTGAGATCATAACCTGTTGACTTCTGGGTGTTGTTGTTTTTTTCTTTTTAAATATAGTATTTGAATGAATACTTAGTGTACACCACCACTTCCTTCAGGTGCTCCCTGGGCATACACTGTGCGATTTTTTTGGCCCATTTTGAGCCGATTTTTCAGTCGTGCGACCGTTTTGGGCTGTTAATCCTCCAATATGCATAGATCAAAAATCATTATCACAACAAGAACCACTTGAGAGATCAGCATAGAAAAACGGGGTAGTAATAAAACGGCACTGCAAATGTCAAAACCCCCAGGCAGAGATCTGAGAGGAATAAAGAGGTCAGGGAGCAATAAAACATATTAAAATCCAAATATGATGTCGTTTTTTTTACATTTTGGCGACACCCTGTGGCGTCAGCTTCATTTGCAGAATGCATGGTGCAGCGATGTAGCATGGAAAACGCAAGACACATTACCGGGTATGAATGCCTGGTAAAAACGAAGGCTATTATAATTTTAATAATGAGGTCACGTAAAATTTTCCACTTGACTAACCAAAACAATTTGTTCATATGTGCTCCTGTTGCTAAACCATTTCTGATACAAAATGTAATCTAAACAATTCATTTTTAAAGCTCTGTGATATAAAACTACTTTTTGGGTGAAATTCCGTGTTTATTTCCAAAATGCCTGATAAAAAAAAATAATCCTTCTAGTATTTTACTAAATGTACTAATTTGCTTAAATACTTATAACTAAATTAAACCAAAAAGATGCGAAAAGGTGAACTCGAGAAATGCTCATTTTCTGTTTCTACCACTGGAGGCGCCATCCTATATCATCCGAGCTGTTGGGGCAGGAAACGCATGCTCTCTAACCAATCAGGCGCCTGAGATCTAAGCGCACAGCTTATCGCGAGACCTCGGGTCTTCCTTTTCCCTTTTCGCTCTGAGTCCAAGATGGTAGGTCCTGCTAACAGAATTTCTAAAACACGATAGTCAGACTATCCGCGGTCATCCTCTGAATTAAACCACCTGATGTTTTAGATGAAAACATTTACACGTTATAAACATACTTTATGTCCGTGTCGTGCTAAGATATCGTGTGATTTGACTTTATAATTCACATTAGCCTATATTCTTGGGAGCCGACACCGGTGGTAGCTGTACGCCTTCAAGTTGAGAATAAGTCAGATTTACAATGGGTTAAAGATGCCATATATTATCACAGGTCACTGTTTATTTTTGTCCCAACTTTAACGTATGTGTCGTAAGATCAGAAATTCCCTTATTTGACGCTATGTGCATGTTTGCTGTGCCGTTCAGAGTTAGCGGTTAGCTGCAGAGTGTCAACGTGTGTATCGGCCGCTGTTATGTGGATGAGTATGAGCTATGTAGTGTGTAATATCCCTCTTAAATGTATGCTTTTTTAATTTTTTTTATTTTAAAGATAAACAGTTGAGGGTTAGATGTATGAGGTGTTCTTGGTCAAGATTATATGTTCTTCTTACCTGATTAATATATGAATCTGCTTCTAATCAATTTTCCAGGGAGTCGACATCAGGCACAACAAGGACCGTAAGGTGCACAGGAAGGAGCCAAAGAGCCAGGATATCTATCTGAGGCTCCTGGTCAAGGTAAGATTAATTTCTAGGTGTGTGAAGTTTGAAATGGTAGCTTGTGCATTTTAACTATTGAACAGTCTGAAACCTGTAATCCTGACATTCCTGGTGTTTTTCCTTTAACAGTTGTACAGGTTCTTGGCCCGCCGCTCCAATGCTCCCTTCAACAGGGTCGTCCTGAGGAGGCTGTTCATGAGCAGAACCAACAGGCCTCCCATTGCTGTCTCCCGCCTGGTAGGTCTTTCTTCCTCTCACTTTGATTTTCACACATATATCCTCCTGTTTGCTTTTACTATGGTGTTCAGGTTAATGGGTTAGTCTTCAGCGTCCCTGGCCTAATGTACAGAACTGTGCAGTGAACCTAAAATAAAGCTGGAAGAGGGCTATCAGGGCTTCTCTAAGGTTATGAATTTTGTACTGTACATGGGGGTAATACAGTATTCCTTTCTTCTTATGAGAGATGCACTAATTGCAATTTACTGTTTCAGATTTCCAATTTTTTGAGTGTATTTCCTTTCTAAGGACTACAATTGACAGCATATACTAACGAAATTAATTATTTAAGGAAGAAGTTACTCTTATAATAAAAGAGGCTCACTTTACAGTTTCACCCAAGCTGCAGAAAGTTACAGGATCTCTCGTTTGAACAAATGAAACAATGGATGGAAAGAAAAATTTAATGGAAAATGAGTTGCTGTATGCCTACTGTTACCTGACAGATTTGATCACATCAATCAAAGCAGGTTCAGCAGATTTGTGTAAGAAGACAAATGCTGGGTATTGGAATAATAATGTTGCTCATTGCCATAATTTTCCTCTTAACTGCTTTGACCCTTTGCGCATACTGAGGCTGCTGACTGGTGGCTGTCTCTGAGCTTTGGATTGCTTTAGTTCTAGATGCTTTTCGTTTGTGTTTCTTTAAAATGTCTGTGTTTAGGTTTTGGTTAGATTTGGTTTTTCTGGTATGAACATTCCTGACATAAGTGGACAACTTGTTGTTTTCGCTCACAGTGAAACCCACACTTGCAGCATGTCCGGTATAGCTGTGAGTGTGTGAGTGCAACTTCTTTTCTGCAGCACCGTGCATGTGTTGTGCATTCATGAAATGGTAAGCCTCGTAGTCGGTCATGTAGGAGGCTGGTTGTTGGAACCAGAATGTTGGAAAGTTGGCTGATTATGAGCCCTGGATCGGTGCATCTCTGCTACTCTTTCCATTTAGTTTTTAACGCGTCTTTAGAGATTCTGTAAAACAAATCACTGGATTTTTATTTTAGTGCTCCCTGTTATCAGTTCTATGATCACACATTGATTTGCCTCAATTTCTTCTTCTTTTTTTTTTTTGTTTATTTTTTTCCCCTAGATCCGTAAGATGAAGCTTCCCGGCCGTGAGAACAAAATCGCTGTCGTCGTGGGAACAGTCACTGATGATGTCAGGATTCAGGATATCCCCAAGCTCAAGGTAGGCCTTACATTTAAGAAAAAACAGTTCAACTTCACTCCCACCCCCACCAGAAAATACATTTACTAACTGCTTCTTCAACATTGTAAAGGTGGCTTAAAAAAAAATCTCAAATAAGACCTCACCTCTTGCTTACTGTCCCACAGATTTGTGCTCTGAGGGTGACTGATGGTGCCCGCCGTAGGATCCTGAAGGCAGGAGGTCAGGTGATGACCTTCGACCAGCTGGCTTTGGCTTCTCCCAAAGGACAAGGCACGGTGCTGCTGTCAGGTAACTGAACATATTGAGTTGGAGATCCTATTTTTGAAACGAGCTGTTTCCACCAGATACCCTAGAAACTGGCCAATAAGGAAGATGTACCAGATAACAGCTTAAGTGTGCAGTTTGCTGAAGCTGTAGTGGTTGAGCTTCAGTGGCTATTTGGAGGCTAAGAACACACTGCAATGGATGAGGATTGTACATCAAACAACAATGTATTTTTCTGCTTTCAATGGCAGTCAATATCTTATTTCAGCACAAGAGAACACTGTCTTAGCCTATATTGGTACAACCAAGAAATTGGCAAATAACACCAATAATCACATGCAATAAGAACTGATTACTGGGTTGAAGTTCAGTATTTTTCCAGAGCAGATTGCTTGTTTCTGATTTTTTTTTTTTTTTTTTTTTTTTTAAATTGTTTGAGAATGTTAAGTTTTTATTAGTTTCTGTGTTAGCTTTATACTTGATTATTAGGTGGATATTGTATGCCCAAGGTACAATATTTAGGATAATCATTAATAGGTTTTAAGTAGTAGAATTGAAACTGGTAGAATCAGTCTTGAAGACATCCAAAGTCTCATTAGGCAAGCTGCGATTACACAGTTCACCAAACCAACGAATACTAAAACTAAGGACGTGTCCTCATGTTATTTAATTAGTTTTCTAACTTCAAACAATCACTTTAGTTCAGTTCACATGTAAATTTTTAGTTTAGCTTAGGTAATTACATACTATAATGTTGCAGCATTGTGTTAAACATTTGTCATCTGCTTTTTTTCTTCCTCAAATAGCCTCGATAATTACATTAAATAAGTGCCAATATTAGATTTTAGGGTCTGTTACACTCTTAAGGCTTTCACAGTCTTCTTGTTCCTTCGGGTGTTTAGTATATCTGGTAAGGATCTATCAGTGTGATATTTGACTCTTGATTCAAACAGCTTTATATCGTATTGGCGGATCGATTAATTTGTGACACCTCAGCAGCAGTTCACTGTTTGGTGCAGGTGGAGATAGCATAGCATGTAGGAAGCAAACAGCAGTTAGGACGTCATATTCAGCATCAGCAGACACCTGAAGTCGGAGCATTATAACTTCGAAAAACTTGCATTGGTGCTTCCCTAATATTTACAAATCTAGTCCATACTAAAATGTGATTCTTGCACTTAAATGGTAAATGGCCTGCATTTGTATAGCGCTTTACTAGTCCCTAAGGACCCCAAAGCGCTTTACACATTCAGTCATCCACCCATTCACACACTGGTAATGGGGCGCATTGACAGAGGCGAGGCTGCCGGACACTGGCGCCACCGGGCCGTCTGACCACCACCAGTAGGCAACGGGTGAAGTGTCTTGCCCAAGGACACAACGACCGAGACTGTCGGCTCCAGGGCTCGAACCGGCAACCTTCCGATTACAAGACAAACTGCCAACTCTTGAGCCACGATCGTGATTCTTGCACTTAATTTAATATCTGACATAAGGAAAAGGAAACAAATTATATACATATACATATTATCATCATCATTATTATTATTATTATACAAATTATATATATTTTTAAAAGAATACTTGAACTAAATCCGAGTTGGAGTGATGTTTGATTGGAACTGGGTCCGGGTCTCCCATCAGTTATGACTTGTGTGTGTACATATTTACGTGTGTGTGTGTGTGTGTGTGTGTATTTTAACCTTTAATATCGTCTTTTCCTCCAGGACCCCGTAAAGCCAGAGAGGTTTACAGGCACTTTGGAAAGGCTCCTGGAACCCCTCACAGCCACACCAAGTAAGTGTACATCTGATGTGAAGTTGCTGTTGTAAAAAACTACTTAGCCTTAGGGCTGTTCCATATAACAATATATATCGGATGACAATATAAAAACATATATCGTTTCATTTTACGCTATCATTTGTTTCGTGGTATCGCAAAATAAACTGTTTACTGCAATATTTTTTCATCGTTTTGATGGTCACTGTAGTGGCTATATTAATTTCTTAAAGTTCTCTCTTATATAACCACACTACGGACGGACAAGCGCCTGTTTTTAGTTGTCGTTAGCAACAACGACCATCGCGTATCCGCTTGTTTATTTTCCACATAAACCTTTCACAATAAAGCTCAAGATCCCGTTGAGACTCTTCAAAATAAACTGAATCACGTGAAAGAGTATGCAGTGTTTACGGATGAGAAGCAAAAAAGAGCCGTCAGGTGCTAAAAAATAAACCTTAGACTCAAACGTTAGAACAGGCTTTTCCCTGCAGCACGCCGTGTAATAAATTCTCACAAAGAAAACGGCGGCCGTTACAACTTATGACTAAAAATGTGTAGTTTCATGCATCGGTTAAAACACTGAACTCCAGGTACATGATGCCCAGCTGGAAACACTTCACGCAAGTCGAGCTGCCCGAGATTCACAGAATTTACAGAACATGTTAAAATTTTGTGATTTATATCGTTATCGGACGATAGATGTTTTATGTCGGGATATGAGATTTTGGTCATATCGCACAGCCCTACTTAGCCTTTAACTAAAGCTGGTTATGTGCATGTACTCAGGACTGCGTTGAGAGAATCAGGGAGACCATTGTCCACACTTGCCTTAACTTGCCCTTTCTTGTCTGTAGCACACATAAGGAGATTATAAGCCTCATAGTTCTCTAATCACTAATTAATGTTTAGTTTTAGCAGGAGGTGACATATTCAGAATGTCTGGACATAGTTTTGTGCTCTTGTGGTTAAGTTTTTGATGGTCATCATACCAATGCATGTTTGAAAACTGCTCAAGGGATTCTCAGTAGTCCACTGTTGCTTCATGCTTTAAATGCCCAGGAGTCCACAAAGGCCAGAATTAAAAGATTTCCTTATTCTGGCATGCTTTTTCAAAAAAAGGTTTACATTCAGACTTAGTAAATACACATCCAGCTGTTTCTTGGGCTCGTCTCCTAGGACGAGAAGTGAATTAGAAATTTCCGCCCTATTCAAAGCATGATTGAAGTGGTAAGCACTTCAGTCATAATTAGTAAATTAATCTTACAGGTGGTAGACATGGTACATATCTCTTGATTTAATCAGTGTTTGATGTTTTTAAATACAATAGTTTTAAGGTTTGAGGAGTTCAGAGGTGCTGTTGGTTGTCAGTGTAGAACAATGTCTTTCACACATGTTAATAATGATGTTATAAAAAGACTCTTGAGATAAATCAGAAGACACTTCTAAAGTACTTTATATGTTGATGAAACCTACCTTTAACAAGTAAAGACATGTGAGGCTGATGTAATGTAATGAGGCATTGATGGAAATGTGTTCCCAAACAAAATAAATTCCAGCACTTTGTCCCAAACAAATGAAGCTTCTAGGATGATGGATGATCCATCAACATAGCTGGATTGTGACTCACAGGATGATGTAAAGGCCCAGCTATGAAAGGCTTCATTCAAATACCTGCTTCAGTCTTTTCCCACTGGAAAAATAAGAGATCGATTTTTACCACTGACATTGAGTTCAAGGGACAAATGGAACTTAATCTTATGTGTTAGATATGCTAAATTTAAACCCTTATGTGTCTTTCTCCAGGCCCTACGTCCGCTCCAAGGGCAGGAAGTTCGAGAGAGCCCGTGGTCGCAGAGCCAGCTGCGGCTACAAGAACTAATGCGTTTTTGTTTTCACTCTGCTACCAATAAAAGGCTGGTTGTACAAAATGTCTTGTGTTTTTGTTTGAGTGCTTGCTCTCCGCAAAATACACCCTTCATTGTTAATATGGTGGAGCTCGTGTTAAAGCACCAGCCATGCTGGAGGACAAGAATGGCATGTGGCTAATAAACTGAGGTCCCCATGTAAATGTTACAGGACACGTCTTTTAATTGGCATTTATCAGCCGGCCTGATAACAAGTGAGTTGGCCAGGAAGTGCTGGTCTGTCAATGATTGGAGAATGTCGGTGGGTGGGTGTTCTGTTTTCCTTATCGTCATTGGATTTCCTCTCCGCCGCTCAGAGCTGCTGCTCCTGCGTCTCCACATACTTCCTGCACCGAGCCACAGCATTCAGAGGCTATCTGTCGAAAGAGGGGAGCCAAGATGAGGTAGTTGGGGCTTTTTCTTTTCTTCTTTAAAAACCATGAAATGATATTAAACATGGGTTATATAGATATGCTTCTGCCGACATACAAAGCTCGAAAACAACTTTTCTTGTTGCTCATTTTGATAGGGTCTTAATAACTGCTAGCTAAAACCATGTATCCTATGCGCTAATTTAAGTATTTAATTTAACCCAGCGGAAAAAAAAGGGGGGGCATTTTCTTTTTGATTTGTCCATAGTGTTCCTCACTAATCTTTTGTGGAGTTATTTGAATATATTAGTCGGGTTGAACTGGGGCTACATGTCAGTTAGCAAGCCCCTAGTTAGCCCCTGTGCAGCGTGTCAACCGTTTACATTAGCTAATGTTAGTGACGCTCAATTCACAACTATTGCTTAGCAGCTCTGTTTACCGTACACAAAGACCCGCTTCCTGCAGTTCATATTTCACCTTCTCATTTCTGGCACTACAAGCTAGAATTATCGGCTCTAGCTCGCCTGTGCTGTAACTGTCAAAATACAGCTAAACATGAGCAGGTTAGCAGGCTAACAGCCTGTCAAATCCATGTAGCATTAAAGTTTAACGACATACGTAGCTCTTACTACCAGACAAGCTGCTAATAAATGTTTAATAACGCCTTTACTACAAGAGCGACCTCGAATTCAAAAGTGTACCCTTATCGAAAATTGGCCAAAAGTACTTTTAAGTCTCTCAAAAACAACCTCATTGTGTGGGAGACCAAAATTAGCCGGAGCATAGTATTATTATTATTATTATTTTTGGGTGTCCCCGCCCTGCGATTCAAGGACAGGGTAAGGTGCAACAATGGGCATCGGTAGGGTCTTTTTCTGTGTGTGTGCTTTATCAGGACGGGACATCAGCCAAGTATTGATTTTGTCTACACCGCAGCTTGCATAATGTTTCCTGACTGCTATAAAAGTTGAAAGATGTGAATAGTTTATTAATTTAGGGTAAACCGAAGTCCCAGGTGAGACTGCAGCAATTGTACTTTATGGGCTAAAGTCTAATGATCTGTCTCCTGCTGACTTAACATTGCTGTAACCTCACGTGTAATGTCATTTGAAAATAATACATGTGTTTCGGTGTATTTTGATTATATATCCAGGGTTTTTCTAGGGTCAACATAAGTACTTTATGCAGAAGTCTGTGCGTTTTCCTTTTATATGGGGGTATGTTGTAAACCCAAGTTATGTTTAAGCTTGACTGAATGAAATCTCACTTTCAAAAATCATACCTCTGTTTGTTTTACTTTGGTAGAAGGTTAAAACCTTTTTGGAGGGAAATAAAAGATTTAACATATATGGAAAATCCTGATATTGCTCTTTGATAAGAGGTGATACCAGACCTTGGTTGGTGCAAATATGAGACTGTACTAATGCTTCTTGCAAAGTCTGTAAAATATAATATAATTATTTAGGTTAGGTTATTTAAACCGTGAAAGAGACACTGTGTCCCTAAATCCTGTTACGCAGAAGTTACCCTGAATTAGAAAAAAAACCCACATGAATTGTCATGCAACCTTTCCTCCACAAAAAATAGTGTCTCAGCAAGCCAGTTGAGGATGTGTGACTCTTGAGTCATTACGTGGTTTAGCACAGACGCACCTCAGGTCAAAGGGCATAACGAATCTTATATTGCTTCACCCTGTACCCATAATCAGTTTTCTTATCTTCAATGTCCTCCTCTGTACTTGACTGAAGTATTGTTTTTGTGCAGTACAATCAATCTAAAGTTTTATTCATTTCATGTAATTTACTGTTGTGCTTCTTAAATTTTGATTTCTTAAATATTTGCAAAGTCATGTCATGGTTATCACCACAGCATTGTGGTGTGGTCATAGTGCTGAGGCTTGTACTGGCAAGCAAGATTCTGCTCCTACTGAGGTAACATCAGCTATAACACTGGATTTTCAGTGTTACAAAGGGTGATTCGCCTTTTACCAGAGTAAATGATCTATTCTGACCCATGGACCTAATGGTACTGCTATTTTGAGGGGGTGAAGTTTTTGTCTGAGAAATTTTGAAAATGAGAAACAATGGATTCTTAGTGCCATCCATCCATCTACCACTATCATGGTTTGAATAGGCAGCAGTCTTACCAGAGCCCCCCCCCCCCCCCCCCCCCCCCCCCCCCCCCCCCCCCAATTACCTCCCCTAGTACTTCCAGGAAGACACCAATGTATTCACAGTCTTTCTGGGAGATATAATCTCTCCAGCACCTCTTTGTGTACCCCAGAGCGTCCTCATGATAGGACATGACCAAAACATTTCACCTTGGAGGCACCCAGGGAGCATCCCAGAATCAGATCCCTGAACAACAACAGGCTCCTTTTGATGTGTAGGAGGAATGACTCTACTTTGAGCCCTTCCAAAACGACCAAGCTTCTCACTCTATCTCTAATCTGCTGATTGTGTTGATGATGTCAGTATTTCAGTTCACTACCCAGAGCTTGGGTCCACAGGTGAGGGTAGGAATGTAGATCAACGGGTAAACCATCAGGTTCAGCTCTCTCTTCACCGCAATAAACCGGTTTATCGTCCACATCATTGCTGATGCTGTGCCAGTCAGTCTTTCATACTCCCATCACTCATGAATCAGACCCAGAAATAGTTAAACTCCTTCACTTCGGCCAGCAACTCCTCTCTAACCTTGAGTGGGCAATCACCCCTTTTCTGACTGAGAACCTTGTGTCTTAGGCTACGTTCACACTGCAGGTCTTAATGCTCAATTCCGATTTTTTGATCAGATCCGATTTTTTTGTCTGCTTGTTCACACTACAAATAAAATGTGACAGCAAAAGCGCTCTAGTGTGAACCCTCAAAGTGGCCCGCATGCGCAAAAGAAGACGTCACACACAATGCGCTCTGTTTAGACCCAGAGCAAACAGTATTGTTTGACTGATAGCCGTTAATATAAAGACTTGTTTCGGACTTTACGTTTCCCAATTTTGCTTTAAGTTATAAAGTTATTTTGTTACATACATATGAACTTATTGCAGTTTTAGAGAGGAGCTGTGCTTCAAAGGATAGTTACAGGTTTCTGTCAGAATCTGCAGATTATACAGTACAAATAAAATGTTCACGTTTCTCCAACGTTGTCTTCCCAACAGTTTAGGGTAGGGTCAAAAAAGTCGGATTTGATGCGCTTTCGCATGCAGTGTGAACATAGCCTTAGATTCGCTAATTCTTATCCCACTTCACAGTAAGCTACCAACCACCTCGGTGCTGGAGGCCACTTCCTGGTGAGGTAAAAAAAAATAATAAAAATTGCATGATTCCACAAAAAAGCAGAGAGATTATCCATGGCCTCCAAAACAGAAACCTTCCACAATCTTACTGCACTTAGAAATTCTGTCTGCAAAAGCTGCAAATAGAACTGGTGACAAAGGGCAGCCCTGATAGAGTCCAACTTCCACCGGGAGACGGGTCTGACTCTTACTGCTGGCAATGTGAACTAAGCTTTCACTGGCTGTACAGGAACAGGCTTTTTTCTGTTTGCTGCTAGCAAGTTTAAAGTAGTTTTAGTGTTCTGTATGCCTTTAGTAGCATGATCTTAAAACAGGACATCTGTGCCTTGTTCTTACAAACTTTATACAAAGTTTGTGAATAGACAGGAAAACCATATTTTCCTTTATTTTTTACATGTTCTCACACAGTTTAACCTCATTGGCACTGAATTTAAAATGTTTTACATACACGTATGTCAGATCCTCCTGTGTCTTAATGATAAAGTATTGTGCTTCATTAATTTCCTCCACAACAAGTTTGCCTACTTGGGACAGTAAGTGAGTGAACACACACATACATGCTTTGTCTGTAGCAGCTGTGTTGCTTTCAGCCTGTATTAGGTCATTAAAAAATCTTTTGATTTTTCTAATATTAGGGTTTGTCTCCTTGTATAGCATGGACTTGTCCATATTTCTGTTTAGGTGTTAGCTGCCAATACAATTCCCCTTCAAGAGAACGCACTTGCAGGTAGTTTGGAAAAGACTGGGTTAAGTTATTGAGCTGATCAGTGCATGTTAGAGTAACTGAAACCAGATAAGGAAAATATTCAGGGTATGCTGAACTTGCTTCTTAGTCAGGCCCCTGCTTTTGTTTCTTTTTCCTACTGTTGTTTTTTTCCACTAACTGCTGTTCTCCTTTGTCCTCAAACAGGAACAGAGATATTTGGGAGGGAACGTGAGGCTTGACTCAAGGACTTTAAGATGACATAAACTAAGGACCCAACTGGAACTGTCTCCTTGTTTGTCTTTTGTTTTGTTTCTGTTTTTGATTTCTGTTGTCATTTTTGTTTTTTCACCTGTCTTTGTGTTGCTCCTCCTCTTGGGGGGTAGTACTTGATTGAGTGAATGTTATCACACTACTGTCTGGGGAACTGGCTTAGTCACTCCTTTTGTCTGCCTCCTTTATGTCACTTAGAACAAGATAGCAATAGAAGTATCAAAGGTCTTGAAAAGTCTGCACTAATCTATCTTTGTGGCATTAATTACTTTTTGGGCAACACTTTAAATGCAACTCACTTTACAAAAATCTTGTGCATTAATTTAATTTAATTGTTGTAGCCTCCTTGTCTAAACAAGGTGTGTTTGTGTTTTGTCTTGATCATACTTAATGATCATTTTTAATGCAACTAAGAGTTTCATTTTTGTCCATTTGTGTAATTATTTAAGGCGAATTGTCATTGTTAAGTAGCTGCTCAGCTGTCTTGTATTGCTATCACAATAGGCAGCTATACATTGTAATGTAAACTTATTTTTATACTTTGTGAAGAACACTTTTTTTTTTTTTTTGCTTAAATGACTGATTCTACATTTTATAAAAATCCTGTTTGTTGTGACTATGTTGATGTATTTTCTGTCCACTTTCCAACTCGGAGCAAACTGTATGAGCTGACAGCTCCACAGATCACACCTTGATGGGAGGTTTCTAACTGTGACACAAAGACTGGTCTTAAGCAGTTCCCATCTTCACTGGATCAATACAAAATACTCTAATTTGAAGAAGGATTAAACTGGGAAACGTTATTTGTATTCTTTTCAAATGAAGACATATATCTGAACTGGAACGACAGGAAGATAATTTTTTGTGACTTTTACCCCTTAAACTGAAGCACTGACAAAAAGAATGATTTTGAAGAAATTTTAGGGAGAAAGTTCTCGACAGACATAGTCTTTCGATTTGTGCTGCAAAACATGAACAGCTGGTAGATTGCCCAGCTCTTCAAGCATCTGAGTTCAGAAGCCCTTGTTTTTTTTTTAGACTGATTAACTTTGAGCAAAGAAAATGCGATCCCCAGAACCTTCCTCACCTTCTCCAGCAGAAGCTCTCCTTCATGGCCAGTTTGCCAGCTGGGGAACAAGCAGCAACAGCAACAATAACAGTAGTCCCAACAGCCCCGGTGGTTCAGGAGGGCTGTCCCCAGCTGCTCCTCCAACTCCAGCTCCGGCATCCAACTACGCCCTGACCCTCACCCACACCCACATACATATACAACGCCTGTCCCCCCGGCCTGGAAAAGAAGCTCGTCTCCTGCTACCCTTAATAGAGTTGGTGGGGTGCAGCTGCCCCCGGTCCCCTGCTCCCCCTCTGCTGGTGCTGTACTGGTACCCACCAGGAAAACGAAGGAAAGGAGTGTCCCGGCGCAGGCAAGTGAGGGCCTATCTGGCAGAAAGCAGAGCTGAAGCTGAGAGGTGGTCAGCTGCTGTACAGTGTCTACTTAGAGGTGTGACCGTCACTGCTAACACAGGTGAGTGTATGTTTTACTTGAGGTTTGTTTGTACAGCTTAGCTCTTGTTTTTAAATGAACATACAAAAGACTGTAGTAGTAGCTACACATTTTCTGTATTTATATACTGTAGAGTGTGATTTTTTTTTATTTTTTTTTTATTGCATGAATTTTATTATGTTGTCTTAAATGTAAGTATGTCATAATGATAAACTTTTATTATAAATGACCATGGGCAGTAGAAGCAAAGCTTTTGAACATTTTCCAGGAGTAATTCAGACAGTTTTTATTTTATTTTATTTTATCACAATTTAATAGAAGAAAAAGCAAATTAGTGAACAATAAGGCAAAAATTAATTAAGGCTAAATTCAGTTTTCCGATGTCTTATATGCAACTACATCTGCTCTATTATAATATATAAGACTAGGCTGAAATCGATTTGATAGTGGCAGCAACTGTAAACCACAGTTCGCCCTGATCGTTGGTACTGTACACTGAGCTGATGGCCTAATTAAAAGAGTAACACTAATATCTTATCACAGTGTTTATGGAGCTTTAGCCTTTGTATTTGTCTCCTTGATAAAGTCTTTAATTTCAGATGTTTACAGTAGAAAACCTACACAATGTAGCATCAATCCACTTTGCTCCATGCCCTCTTTGTAAACTTCTACTAAGCCTAGCGTAATGTCACAGGGAACCAAGACTTTAATGTATTACATTTCCTCACTGAGGGCACAAATGGTAACAAGACTAGTTTAACATTTTGGGGCATTATATAAAAGACAAATGAGGATTAACACTAATGCACCGTAAGAGGCTGTGAGCTTTTGGATTTTGTGTGTTTCACATAACAGCATCGTTTTCTTTAATTTTTTTTGTGGGTTTTTTTCCAATCTAAAGCTATACGTCCTTCCTCTTATCTTTCCTGCACATGTGGTCTGTATCTTTCAGTGTCTAATGCAGAGACAGAGGGCGGGGAGTCACCATCCTCAGTTATCTGACAGCTCAGCATGAACTTTGTGTTTGTGTTTACTTTTTTTGTCTCCATTGTCTGTGTGGCACAGAGTTAATCGGCATCTCCCATCTTCTGTTTTTCTTTTCCTCGTCTGTAGGCTCACTCTTTAATCCTTCAGTCTCTTAAATCTCCCCGTCTTCTGAGATCTTTAGTGCATACCCTTCACTCTCAGTGATGCAGCTGCCATTCTTTTTTTAATTTCTGCTTGTGTAACATTCATAATCACACTTCTGAATCATTCAGTGGCCCAATTCTGAGAATGTTTATGCTGACGGGCATTATAGGTGTGGTCAGATGGGTTTTCCGCACAATAGCGTGAAGCGTGGTTTATTGCATGATCAAGGATTATGTGACAGCACAGCCGCGTAATATCCTCTCATGCACCAGTGGTTTCATCTATAACATACTGCAGTTTATATTGAATTTTATCCTTAGATATTTACTTTCCCCACAGGTTTTATAGAACAAGACTAGAGTAATTTCATTCCCTTCATATGCCGCTGTTTAGTTTTGACCAACTATAATACCTATAATTTGAAGTCTAAATGTGCCCTTTATCATATATCTGACTTTAAATGATTGACAAACTCACTCTTGAAGGACAGTGTGCTATGTATTCTGTCAGGAGAACTTTAAGAGGCTTCAAATGGATAAATGCATTCAAAGTCCAAGGTTGGGCAACACTGTAATACCAGCTTAGCTTATGTCCCAGTTGGCTGGTTTTGAAAATGTGCTGAACCACTTTCTTTGTCCTGGACCAGAGCTGTGCAGGTTTTAATTAATCCATCCTGTTCTGTCTTTCTTGTGAAGAATTTTCAAGAAGTCTGCTACCTCGTCCCAGGCGACTACTGTTATTGGTCAATCCCTTCAGTGGAAGAGGCCAGGCAATGCAGTGGTGTCAGACCCAAATCCTGCCAATGATTAGAGAGTCCAACATCAGCTACAACCTTATACAGACAGGTAACACCCTGAGGTCTAAAACACCCCAATGAGTCAGAATGCATGCATTTATATTGCAGGCATTAACGTAATTGCCCTCCCTCAGAACGCCAGAACCATGCCAGAGAGCTCATCAGAGAGATATCACTCCCAGAGTGGGATGGCATCATCATTGTTTCTGGGGATGGTCTGCTGCATGAGGTAAGGTGTTTTTGGCCTGAGAGTACAACCAGGCTGAAATTGTGGCACGTAAATGTATGTCTATGTCTAACACTGTGATTATTTAAATCTTCTGTCTTGTTTTCCTGCAGGTAATTAATGGGCTGATGGAGCGCTCAGACTGGGAACAAGCAATAAAAACACCTGTCGGGATTCTACCCTGCGGCTCTGGGAATGCACTGGCTGGCTCCATCAATCACCACGCAGGGTGAGCACATCATTTTAGGTTGAAGCTTTTCTTCCAGCTGCCTGTTAAGTGTGGAATTAGGTGGAACATTAAGTCTTCATATCTCCCTCAGTGTTTGCATAATGGATGATTTAAAGTAATGCTGACAGTCTAGATTGTGTTTGCTGATAACGGGTGCAGTCAAGTTAATTCTTTAAACTTTATGACCTCTGAATGAGCCAATATTATTACAGATTGCATATGCAGACTCTTTCACAGCAAAACTTAATCAGTTTAATATTTTTGACAGAGAGTAACAGAAACAAGCTGTGATACCCTGAAAGAATGATCTGTTTTCTGAAACGTTTCTGGAGAAACTTAAAAAAAGTGCACTTTCTGTAAACCCTCAGCCAGCTATCTCATCCTGTGAGCTCACTGGTCAAAACAACTTTTAGCCAATGAAATGGCTCATTTTTAATCTACATTTTGATACCAGGTTCATTTTCTAGCCGTGAATCCTTCTGTCTAGAAATAATTTTCTATGATTTAAACCTCCTTGGATCTGCATCACAGAGGGTCTCAGAGTCAATGGATGCTCTCTTTGATAGTGCTGAATTTTCTTATTATATTCATATATTCATATGATGGCATGTCTCTTTTGCTTTACTGAACTTCCGAGAAGAATATCCAGTTGTCGTGACATTTATGTTCAATGTAACGTCCTTATCTGCTGGCTGCTGGGAGGTTTAGATGATCCTGAGACCCTCTGATGTAGTCAGATGATTTTAGTTTATTTTTATGAAAACTGACCTTACAAAAAAGCCCATGGATACCCAGATTATTCTGTTAAAATAAACTACATAAAAAACAACAATGTTTTTTCCTAAACAAAAGACTGTAGAATTATGTATATTTGTTTTGTTTAATCTAGTCTTTGTACAGATCTGTCTTTATTTTTACTGAAAGGAGGGTCTTGTTGTCTTTTTTAAAAATTTCCTCAGGTATGACATGTGCCTTCGAGAGCCCCTCCTTTTGAACTGCTGCTTTTTGCTCTGTCGAGGCGGAGTCCGACCCATGGACCTGGTCTCTGTGACAACAAGCCCCGCCCCTTCCAACAGCAACCGTGCTGCAGCACCCAGAAGACTGTTTTCCTTTCTTTCTGTTGCCTGGGGCTTTGTGTCCGATGTGGACATTGAGAGTGAGAGGTGGGTGTTTCAAGTTTTCAGAATCTTAATCTAATGTTGTTTTCTTCATAAAAGCCTGGCTTTTAATTTATTCTGGATTATGTAACGTCAATTTCAAAATGTAGCTTCACTTGCAGTCTTGTCTTCTTCCAGGTATCGTGGTCTTGGCTCAGCTCGCTTCACCCTGGGCACATTAGTGCGCATAGCTTCTCTACGATCCTACAAGGGTCGTCTCTCCTTCCTACCACCCTCTGTTGTCACCACATCACCAGATGCCACACCTCCACCAAGGAGACCGCTCTCCCGCAGTATCACAGAAGGCCTGGAGGGCTTCTGCCGCACGCCTATCCATCGCACCTGCTCTGACATGGGCATCAGTGAACAGAGGAGCTTGCGCAGGGGTGAGGGAGAGAGGGAAAAAGAAGAGAGGCAAAAGGAAAGAGAGAGAAGAAGGGAGAGGGCCAGGGGAGGAGGAACTGGTGTGGTGAGGGCAAGCAGTCTGGCAGAAGACAGAGAGAGGGAGGGACAGATGGAGATGGAAGCAGAGGAGGAGAGGTCAGGCACTTGTTCAGAGAGATCAGGGACAAGTTCAGAATCAAATGAAAGGGATGAATGCAGTATGGGAAGGGAAGAAAGGCTGGAGAGGATCAAGGATGAAAGGGAAGATGATGGAACAGCAGAGCAATACTCAGAGGAGATTGAGGAAGACGATAGAGGTAAGGACGGGGAAGGGAGCAGTGGTTCTGTAGAAGGAGAGGGAGTGTTGCATGCGAGAGAGCTGGGAGAGAGCTATGGGGTTGTCATGGGGCGAGAGGCAGATGAAGAGCCAGAGGATGGCATCACCCACCAGGATGTCCTTCATGAGACCAGGCAGGCAGTGAGAAAGAATTCAGCCCCTTCGAGCCAGATAGCCGAAGCTCTCCGCAACCAGCCTCTCAGTCAGGAGGCTGATGCAGATTCAGGCACTTCAAATGGCATCGATGATATGGATCTGAATGGATCTTACTACCGGAAAGATTCATACACACTGGATGTTGCTCGTGAGCGAGCTTTGACGATCTCCTCTCCCTTTCGTCATTCTCCCTTCTCTTACAAGGCCAAAACCCTGGACAAAAACCAAAACGCCTCCCGGCCAAGGCCCCTCTCCCTCCTTCAGCACTCCCAGACAAATTCCCTCCCACCTAAACTCAACTCTCTCTCCCTGTCTCTTTCTCCCACACCCCCCTCATCTCCTTCTTGTGCCTCCCCACACTCATCATCCTACCTCGCTCCTCGTCCTAACACCCCAAATTCCACATCACCCTCGCCCTCTTTACGCACGCCATCCTCTTCTTTTAACTTTGACATTGCTGAACCAGCAGGACCCTTCAAGAACCGTCCATCATTCTCGCTGCCTTTAAATCTACCAAGGGATGACTTGTTACCCCCTCTTGACCAGCCCCTTCCCACTCGAGACTGGATCACCATTGAAGGGGACTTTGTCCTGGTCCTGGCCCTTTATCAGACCCACCTTGGGGCTGACCTTTTTGCTGCACCCCAGGCCAGGTTTGACGATGGGCTGATCCATCTGACTTTTGTGCGAGCAGGGATCTCTAGAGCAACTCTACTGAGACTTTTCTTTGCCATGGAAAGAGGAACCCACCACTCTGTCAGCTCTCCATATGTGAGCCACGTTACCTGTAAAGCATTCAGGCTGCAGCCTCTGTCAGCACGAGGAACACTCACTGTGGACGGAGAACTTGTGCCCTACGGGCCGCTTCAAGCACAGGTCAGAAAGAAAAACAAGATTTAGCATAAATAATACTTGTTGAGTCAAACCACAGTGATAAATTCCTAGGTCTTTTCATTTGTCTCAGTCTGAATTTAGTTTGTAATAACTACATGTTCTGTACTTTAAAAGCTTTTAATTAATCATCTGTGATTATTCATTCACATTGCCAACAGCAACTTACGTGCTGTATGTTTCTACTCTCAACACTTAAGTACTGTGTGTTCTGTGCTGCTTTGTTTTGCTAACACTTGTGATTAGTAATATTCATTTTCCTGATCTCTTAATGTTTTATAGATCCATCCTTCCATCGCCCGTCTCATTGTTGGAGACTCTGGAGAGAGGATTACCAGATTCTAATCAGGGATTGGTTGATTTGATTGACATATCAGCACTCTACTGAATTATATAATCTCTGTTGCCATCCATAGTCTGAGAGGACAGGAGTAGCTGAGAGACTTCAAATAGCCCAAATTGCAGAAACTGCTTTTCTACGGATTAATGAAAGGGATAACCAACCAAGCCACGCATCATTGAAGCATCTCTGCAGGGATTAATAGTGAATTTCAAAATGGAAGAAAAATGCACCTCGTTACACAGCTGTTGGATTACGCACAGTGTACCCTGAGAAGCATGAAAACAGCACGGCCTGGGATGATGAGTGGGGAAAAACAATTGAATGTTTATGGGTTTTTGTGCAGATAGTGCATGTGTTGGATGTATACATAACAGCATGCATGCAAAGAAGCACTACCTGTTTTATTTTTGTTTTTGCCTTACGCTGAGATGAAGAGAAATCTGATTAAATTCAAAGAATATTGTTTGTACACATGAAAAGCTATAAAAATGTATTGAGATTCTCTTGGGCCAAGAGCCAGTGAAATTATTGCCACGTCTCTATCATCAAAAGCCTCATCTCCAGATGTTTGAGTATAAAAACTTTAGTCCCTGAAAGGAATGCCTTATCTGATACTGTACAGTATAGCTGTACCTTTATCCTTTCCTTCTTATGTATGAAACTTTAATCTTTTTGATTTCCGTTCACCTATCAAAGTCCTTTGACTACATTTAAAAAAACAAAGTCTGAGCGCATGTGACTCGGCCACTTTTGTGTATCAGTGGAGAAAAAAGTGACTACAAGTAATCATTTTTCTCATGCAAGTAAATCCACATAGAGCAGCAGGATCAAGCTTTTCAGGGTCACCACATTAGTAGAAGCAGTGGATCCGTTGAAGGGTATCCATTACCAACGTTTGCATAATCTGCCTTTTTTTCTTAACCAGTGGAGGCACAGTGATAGTGATGTTTAACAGACGTCGCATGCCTCAGTTAAGAAGTAAATTTCACATTTATTCTTCCCAAACATGCTGAAGATCACAACACTAGAACAATTCAAACTAAAGGGTAACACTCTTCTGTCTGATGCAGTGTTTTGTTTCAGAAAGTAGATCCACTAGCATTAGCGTCACCTGACATGAATTAACTGTTGCACTTTGAAGACTCTTAGCTTTTGAGGATGTGACTGACCGTTAACAAAATCATGTTGAAACTCTAAAATCCTGCTGTAGAGTCAGCACTAATCCCCAGCGTTGTCAGATCAGGTGGTAAGCTTGCACTTTGAGAAATTTGCCAGCAGCAGAGGCGTTTGTTCAAGTAGGCAACAGACTGATGTTTAAAACTGAAATATATATTTTGAGACTACAAGTATTTCCAAATGTTGATGAGTTGAATCAAACTACAGGGGTTGAAGCCCTTTGAGGATTTTTTTTTTTTTATTATTCAAACCTGCTGATACTTGGACAAAGAATAAATCATTAGCATGTGCAGTTCATCAATCAGGAAGTTTGTGTGCCAACTGCTTGGTTCATCATCAACTTACTGTATGTCTCGGTCATACCTGGACAAATCAATGCCTTTGTATAATAAGCCTGTAAATTCTGGCTGTTGATCATGAACTGTTTAAACCTGACTGCAGAAAATGAAGTAAAACTCTTTTGCTTACCAGGATGTTATTTTTTTTGCTTTTGTTTTTATTTTGTATTCCTTTGAGCGCACAATGCAGCTATTCTACCACAGCTTCACTGTGCTTACACAGCTACAGAATGTGAGTACAACATTTTGGGTCTAGGCTTGTAATATTACCAAATAGATGAGTCTCTATACACTTTGAACGGAGGTTTTGCCAAAATGTTTACCCTTGATGTTTAAGAGACTAGTTATGACCATTTACCTTCCTAAACATTTTGTTGTTTATGGCCATAGCTGGGACCATGGTGTTAAAGACCAATTCCTATATGACCATGATGGGGTATTACCCTTCAGTTGCTAATGCCATAAAGATGTCTGTAGTGGACTGCCTGTAATGAAATTGTAATTACTACTAAAACAATGAAAATATATACATTGTACAGTTAATAGTTATATATGGTTTTCAATAAATGTAACTTCATAAGTTTGTTTGGAGCAAATTAATGCCTTATTTTGTCTTTAGTCACTAAAATGCCACCACATTTTTATAATGGAATTAAACCATTTGATGTGGAAAACAGGAAGCTTTTTTCACGTATCTAAATGGCTTTTTTATCTTTTACCCTTCCAGCAACGCATTCATAATAAAATCGATCTGTAACTGTCAATCCTTTTTTCCCTCTTAAAAGTGTTATATATACACTCACCAGCCACTTATTAGGTATGCCATGCTTGTGCTGAGTTGGACCCCCTTTTACTTCAGGATTGATTAAATTCTGCATGGCACACATGCAGCAAGGTGCAGGAAACATTTCTGAACAATTTTGGTTAATATTGAGTTAGAGAAGCAAAGCTGAGATGGCTTGGATATTAGTAGAGGAGAGGCAGTGGATATATTGGACAAAGGAAATTGAATTTGGAGCTGCCAGGCAGGAGGAAAAGAGGAAGACTAGAGAGATTCATTAATGTAGTGAAGAAGGATGCAGAGGGTTGGAGTGATAGAGGAGGATGCTAGAGGTAGGTGAAGAGAAAGAAAGCAGCTGAAAGAAGCAGAAGACTTATTCTAGAAATAAATCGGTGAAATTATTTGTAGGTCAGCTTCCAACCAGTAGGGTTTGTTGTGCTTTAATGCCAATTTAATCATTTAAAAATAGCTTTAAATACGAGGCATCTTATTTTGAAAAACAGCTGACCGGAAGTGTACCGCTTTAAATGTCAGACACTACTTCCGGTGTCGCCACCTCCTTTGTCTCCGGCCCACAATTTCGACACCAGTGGTTGTCTTTTTTTTTTCTCCCGTTTAGTTTTGAGGATATATTTATATATATCCCTATTTTTTGACATTGAATGACATTCGATTCTGAACTATTTATGCCTAAAAGTAAAGCGCCAAAAATGGATGACCTGGACTACAGTAAGTAGCTATTCGCACGGGGTATCTATCGCTAGCCAACTGTGGCTAACAGTCTAGCTTTAGTTTATTAGCGCAGGTGAGAACTCAAGAACTCATTTAGCATTTAAATGGAAATAAAATACCACGGAAAAAGGGTGAGAATATTTTGTAGAGGTATGGGTGTACATGTTTACAATATTACAGTTTAAACTAGCTTAGGGAATGCATTATCTTTGCATGAGGCCATTTAAACATTGGTCGTTTCGGTGAGTGATAAAAGCTAACTTTTTAGCTAACCACGGTGGATTGATTTATAAAACTCTAACTAGCTTTTAGGCTACACAAAGGCTCGAAATAATGATGTACTTCGTTGAAAACACCAACTTCTTTAGGTAGTAGTGTTGTGGATGCTGTTGTGTGGATCACGGCTTTGATCCAGGCTGTGGGCGTGGTGGTGGTGCACAGCAGCTGCTTGCTTTGCAGAGTAAACACTGCTGCTTTGACCTCTAGGTCAACGTTTTCTGCAGTAAACCCTGCTCAGATAAATGCTGTTATCCTAATAATATTATTTTTAATGGAGTTTACAGAGGTATTGATTTAGTCCGAGGCTGTAGATTGTGGTACTGCTTTTATGTTTATGTCATATAGCAGGTGATTAAATTGATGTTTTCACTTTAATATAATGTCTAGCACAGTGATAAAATACAGTTAAGAAAACCTCAGACATTATCCCTCTAAAAGTCATAAATTTAAGTGACTTCATCTCTAAAATATGCATATATGCAACATACATGTACGTATGTTTAATAGCACTACCTGTTTCATTAGCACTGACTTGATTTTGAATATCTACAGTGTTGTGGAAAAGTCGCAAGAACCCCTTAATTTTTTTTAAAACCACTTAACCCTGATACATAAATCTTTCAAGCATAAAAGTCGTCTAACATAAGGCATGAACTAGTGTTACCTACACATAACATAACAAATTACTCAGAAAATAGCCAATTTTAATTTAGCAAAAACACATTATTCTTTAATTTCTTTAGTTCAATTAGTTGATCCATCTACTGTTCACTCAAGCCTGGTCTGAGTGGAAGGATGACTGTCAAGAAGTCATTCTTAAGGAAGGGAAATGGACAGAAAAGGCTGAGGCATAAGAATAGTTATTCTTCCAGTATAGGAAGAATATTTATAGCATACATATATACAAGAACTGGACTAAAAATAAATGACAACAGGTCTTATGGAGTAATGAATCCAAATTAGAAATTTTTGATTTAAATCATTAATATGTACAGAGGTAGTCAGGAGAAAGGCACAACAGTGAGTGTCTACAGCTGTACATCTGTAAAAACCAGATGGAGGCTTTGTTATGGTTTGTCGCTGCATTTCAGCAGGTAGTGTTGGGGATCTTGTCAAAACTGATGAAATTGTGATTGTGGAAAAGTATCAGATTTTGATCCATTGTACAATAATATCTGGAAAATTACCAGTACCATCTGGCAACAGCTTGATTGTTTGACATTACAATGATCCCAAACACACTGTCAGTGTAATAAGAGCATACCTGGATAGAAAACAAAACATAGCAGGACACTCAGTCATGGATTGGCCTCCCAAGAGTCCCAACCTCCTCATTAAAGCAGAGAATGTAACAAAAGGCAGACAACATCCAAGAAGAGCTGTGAGTGTCCTTCAAGAAGGCTGGAGAATTACTCCCGAAGACCACTTAAAGAAATGAAAAGAAAGCTGCCTAACAGTTCAGGCTGGTTTGAAGAACAATGGTCGTAACAAATAACCACTTTCAAGCCCGTGAGAATTGTACAAACTCCCTTGTGCATACTTTATTTCAATTTATGTTTTTACATGTTTCAGTAAATCTATTTCTCAATCTCCTGACAAAATGAAGGGTGACTCAAGGCTTTTTACACAGTACTTTATGTCTGAACTGGGTGCAAAAAGACTGCTTATCGGAAGGTTATCATATTCAGTTTTATGTGAAACTGTTTTATCACTATCATGTCTTAACTTTATTTTCATTTTGGAGCCTGTAATTTGTTGTGCTGTTAAGTTGTAATCATTTTATGGAGGTTTATAAAATGTTTAACACTGCCTATGAAAACAGCTTCAGCAAACACTGAAGATTATTGGCTTCATAGCATTTTAATTTATTGCAGGAATGTTGTTATTTAGTTGGCCCTTATTGAAATGAGTTAGTTGTATAAACAGACTTATAGTTTAACGTAACTGTGGCATTCGGAAACTAGACCTGCATTTATTAGTAAGTCACTTTTTGTCCATGTTTTTGTCCAGCCATTGAAAGATTATGGTTTTGGCAAATGGTTTTAAACCTTGAAGACAACAACTGGGCACCCATGCTCACTATTGAGGTTTTCGGCTGTCACCAGGATTGGGAATTAAATATATATACAAATATCTATATATGTTATTTTTTTAAATGTAAGATAGGCAGGACAGCAAAATGCACAGACTTCGGTTATGTCAAACAACACAGACTTATTGCCACGAGTATAAGCAAAGCAGTCATATTTCCTGGGAAGTTATGCTTCAGTGGGAAATCTACACTGTAATCTATGGCTCAACCGTGAACCCCTCTGAATGCTGCATTATAACCCAACTTGCACTTTCCTAGAAATGTAACTACATGTCGGGTCAGCGCAGCCTGGAGTACTCGCTATTGGGCTGGTTTGCGCTGTGGATTTGTTATGTGCATTTCCACATACTTTTTTGCAGCAGTTTTTGATTTAATCAGTGAGAGAATAACCATCATCGCCTCAATGTATGAAGAGTAATAATGGCATCAATATAAGGACTCACAAATGTCAGCAAATTTCTTAATGGGCAAGAGAAGAGGTGTGATAAAATAGAGGGGTAGATATGATTGCCTCTGGGGGAAAAAACTGACCACAACAATAAGCAGAGACCCAAAAAACTCCCAGCATTTTAATTGTTTCTATCGGCTGGCGCTGCACGTAAAACACTGGAACATGATCACATGGTAATTAATGCATACATACCTCAGACAAGGATGCTGGCAATAATATCGACCGCTTACGTAGGTCACTTTGTCGGCTTTGCAAAGATTCCCCGCAGAAGTCTAAGTCAGGCCGTATGTGCTAATGTAGTTTAAGTCCGTATATTATCCAGGTGTTAATATTTAACACATTTTATATGCAGTGGAAATAAATTATTTTTTTTTTCTACAATGAGAAAACCTCATCAGTCACAGCAACCCCTGTGAGCAAGCACTTGTCAACAGGGGGAAGGAAAACTCCCTTTTAACAGGAAAACTCCTCTGGCAGAACCAGGACTAGAAAGGAGCAGCTATCAGCTACAACCAGTTGCGGGTGAGAGGAGGGAGACAGGACAAAAGACACATATTCACTTTAAGGTTAGAGTTAGGGGTTAAACTTTTATTATTATACTTCTCCATAATGCAGAAGTCAAGTCTTGATTCCTGGTCTAGCTTTAGAGGTTTGATTCTGGCCACATCCTGAATTTTTAAAGTAAGTATTAGAGCGAGATGGTCGTTCAGTGTGATGCTTACTTCTTGTGGATTTATACAGTTTTTATTTCACTCAAATACAAAATGGCACTTCTCGCAAAGGGTTTTGCTTTTTTTAAGTAGCCATTTTTAAAAACTGCAGAGAAACGTACTTCAGCTAAAAATATATCTTTTTGTTTAAAAAATGGCCAAAATAACAGGAAAGTGCATGAACTTCTAAGTTTGTCTAAATTATAGGCAGTGCAGTGGTGCTTATGTTTGTAGTTGCCCCTAATGGAAAACCCTGTTTGTATATCACAGTGTATTGCTATGAACAGAGTATAGATAGGAGTCCTACTAAAAATAATTTAAAGTGACCACACCAAATGTACAAAAGTACATTCACTTTTTAGTGGCAGCCAAAATCTCAGAGGAGTCAGCTCATCACCCTGAAAATTGTGTAATTACATAGGTTGATGCCCCAATTAATATCCAAGACTATTTTTGTATTTTTTCTCTTTAACTAACCAAGCTTTTAACTAATCAGTGCTTTACCAGGGACAGGCTTGGAGCAGTTTCTCTGTCATAGTGTAAGAAGCATTTAGAGATTTAATTCTAATTTAATCTGCTTTATTTTAGGAGTCAGTCAACGGAGCAGTGTTAATGCTGTTGTACATCATATTTATGCCACTGTTGGAGACAGCGTTTGATTGGGATTGTTTGGGCACAGTTACCACCTTCTATATATGGAGCAGTAGCTGACTAATTCTTCTTCTTTTCCCTTACAGTCCCAGTAGACCTGAGCCCAGAGGAGCGTTCTGAGCTGGAGGACATCCGTAGGAGGAAGGGCGTCCTGCTGCAGGAGATCCAGAGGCTCAGAGAGGAGTTACGAGAGGCAATTTTAGAGGTAGAGGGACTGGAGACAAGCACAGAGGGCAGGTAATAAGAAAACCCTCATCAGTTACTCTAAAAAACTAAACAAAGAGGAAGTGATAGCTTGCCATCGCCAGTGTGTGAAGGTGTGTGTGAATGGGTGAATGACTGAATGTAGTGTAAAGCGCTTTGGGGTCCTTAAGGACTAGAAAAGCGCTATACAAATGCAGGCCATTTACCATATAAAATAATAATACAATAGAAAATGCTTTTGGAGTAATAAATCACTTCTGTTGTATATATGCTTAAATGAGAAATTTCATTTTCTGTGACGCATACTGTTAAAACCGTGGAAGCTTATATTAAACATGGCCTAAATTTCTGACTATGAGCAAAGCAGTTCCACTCACCTGCTGTCAAACCAGATGGTGGAGGAGCTAAAAGGTTGCACCATGCCCCAGTTTAACCCCTAACTCTAACCTTAAAGTGAATATGTGTCTTTTGTCCTGTCTCCCTCCTCTCACCCGCAACTGGTTGTAGCTGATAGCTGCTCCTTTCTAGTCCTGGTTCTGCCAGAGGAGTTTTCCTGTTAAAAGGGAGTTTTCCTTCCCCCTGTTGACAAGTGCTTGCTCACAGGGGTTGCTGTGACTGATGAGGTTTTCTCATTGTAGAGTTTTTACCTTACCTTAAGTTAGCCTTAAACAGCTTAAGGATAATGTTGTTTTGGTTTGGACTCTATAAATAAAAACGAATTGAACTTAATTATGCTGTTGGAATATGTGATTATTGGCCTTTGAAAACAATTCTACCAATTCTTGGAAAATGAAGAACAAAAAAGGCATTTTTACTTACACATGAAAAAGATGTTAGTCTTTTTATAAAACAAAATATCTCAGATTCACGGGGTTAAGATAATTATGCATTGTTTTGAACTGTGACTCCTGCAAAGCTACTCGTGTAGAATCCAAGAATAAAAACAGGGGGCTGAAAATATGTATGTGTCCACTCTGCCTGGGGTAATATTCTTTAATAGTATTTCTGTTTTAGTGAATAAATGGAGTAATTGTTTCCCTTTTAATTTTCTACACATAGCTTTTCTAGGTGAATGTCAAGATTTTGCATTGATGTAAACCTCATGTTCTTGGTGTATTGAAGAGGAATGTTGGTGTTTATAAGTTAAACAGTCTTGGTACTTGGTGATAGCTTTCATGGAGGTTTGTCAGGATCCATTTTTATCAGAAGCTTTGATTTGATCACAGAAGTTAATTATTGCCAACACATTTATCTTCTCTGCAGTAAAACTCTACAGAAAAGTAGGCATGTGGCAATGGGAAGGAAGAAATTCAACATGGATCCTAAAAAGGTAATACCTCAAATATTCAAACAGGTGCTGAATGTGTCTCCTCTAGATTCCTTGGATTGTGACTGACTCGTTCTTCTCTCTGCAGGGCATTGCATTTCTGGTGGAGAATGAGCTGCTCAGACACACTCCGGAGGACATTGCTCAGTTCTTATACAAAGGAGAGGGCCTCAACAAGACGGCTATAGGAGATTACCTCGGAGAAAGGTGCAAGGCGTTGACATTTCTTCTGTCCCTTATCTCTTGTCTTTTTAATCAGCCATGTATAACTGACCTCTATGATTTGCAGAGATGACTTCAACATCAAAGTCCTGCAGGCTTTCGTTGACCTCCATGAGTTTACTGATCTCAACCTTGTCCAGGCCCTCAGGTAATCTCTGTTTACTGTGGATTTTTTTGTGTATTGTGGAAAAAAATAGCTTCAATTGTATCAGGCATCCTCTGGTGAGCAGCCTAGTCAACAGTGGAAAATCCCACTCTCGCTCTTACCTGAGGATGCAGATGGAAAAAGGTTATGAAACAGAGCGGAAGCGACTGTTTAGCACAGTTTTTTTCCTCTGATTTGACCTAAACCTTGACCTGTTTTCTGCAGACAGTTCCTGTGGAGTTTCCGTTTGCCTGGTGAAGCTCAGAAGATCGACAGAATGATGGAAGCCTTTGCTCAGAGATACTGCCACTGCAACCCCGGTGTCTTCCAGAGCACTGGTAAAATAAACACACAGTCGCACTGCAGTTCAAGTAGAATAGGTGATACTGAAAGCTTGTCTTAAATCAATTGTTTAGTTACGGTGTGAGTGAACAATTGTTGTTTTTGAGTTCTTTGAATTCCTGTCAGTGCAGTTGAAACGGAAAGTAAAGTGAGGAGTGGCCTTCCAGAATATGTGCACTCATGCAAACAGTTTCTGTCTTACGAGAAATGACCTGATATGCCAGCCCACAGTCTTCACTGCTCATTCAGGCTACTTCACACCTGACAGTAGCGCTGAAGAGTTAGCAAAACATTAAAACCCAAATTAGCTGACGAGTTCAAACCTAAATAAGCCATTTTTATTTTTTGCAGTTACAAAGTGCTTTACATAAAATAATATAAGACAATAAAAATACAGAAAAATGTAACTCATGAAAAACTGAATAATACGTAAAACATGCTAAACTATTTACAGATGAAAACCCTTGGAGTACCCCTTTATGCTTTTTCCTGAAATGAGTGCTTTCTGTCATATTTCTGCCCCGCTTAAAGAACAAAGTGACTCGGTTTGCATCAGCAAGTAAATGAGGCTGGTCACCACCTATGCAACCACCCTTGGAAAAACCCAGGAACTATTTAAAATGTTGTCAAACCTCATCTTTATTGATATACACTGAGGTGTCAAAACGTGGTATTAAGGGGCTAATAGTTAAGAGCAATGGAGTAAGAAAAAACCCTACTCTGTAGATACCTTGAATGTAAACATATGTCTCTCCTGTTCACAGACACATGTTACGTGCTTTCTTTTGCCATAATTATGTTGAACACGAGCCTCCACAATCCCAACGTGAGAGACAAACCTGGAGTGGACCGCTTCATCTCGATGAACCGAGGGATCAATGAGGGGGGAGACCTACCAGAGGAGCTGCTCAGAGTACGATCAACCCAGCACTGCTTTTCTTTGTAGATGCAGAGAGATGTGTTCTTATGTTTCTCTTATTTGTTTCTTCAGAATCTCTATGAAAGCATTAAGAACGAGCCCTTCAAGATCCCGGAAGATGACGGCAATGACCTGACACACACCTTCTTCAACCCTGACAGAGAGGGCTGGCTTCTTAAGCTCGGTACGGTGTTTTTGCTGTGATGGGGAGCACTGCTCTTCATCACTGTCTCTGTGTGCGTGTGTGCTTTTAAAATGTCAGGAGAAGGGTCATTATAGTTAACCTAAAACTAGATGGAAATAAAATAAAACTGAGAGGAAAACAAAATGAAAACAATTTTGTGAACTTGCAAAAAAGACTAAATTAAATGAAAATATAGAGGAAATATCCTGAGTTATAGTATTTGATAATTTTCCTGATGAGACTTTGATGGGCATGTTTATTAGATGTCTACAAGACTGTAAGTTAACTGCTTTTAAAAAGTTCTATTTTATTGTAATACCTGTACTTATGTTCCTAAATCTTACCTCTGGCATACAATATCCATCCTATAATACTTAAAAAGACTAAAACTAACACTGAAACTAATAAACACTAAACTGGAAACTCAACAGAGTTAAAAACAAAAACTAAACAAAATAAAATGAAAACTAATTACAAAAAAATAAACTATAGTGACTCTGGTCAGGAGTGTGCATTGCCACAGATTTTAGAGTGATTAATACTGTATGCTACTGTACTCTCTGCTAAAGCTTTGTGCTGTGATAAACTTTTCTCTTTGCCTCCAATAATCAGTTCAGTGTTGTGGCATAAAAAAAAATTGCCATAGCATGATGGTGAAAAAGAAGACTCACTTTCTTGTGTTATGGCAGCCTTAAAATCTGATTGTTTTCTTTTGCATGGCGGGGCTTGTCATCTGTGTGTCACTAATATGATCTCCTTTTCTTCCTCCTCCTCTGTCTCTGTTTTGTCTTCTGTCTTCCTCCAAATCCTCCCTTTCCTTTTTTCCCCTCTCCTTCTTCACTGCGATTTCCACCCTCTACTGCCGCTGCTTGTTTTCTCAGGAGGTATGTACTGACAGAGTTATTCAAAAAGTTGTAGACATCGATTAGCCACGTAGATTTCTGTAGATTGTAGATGTAATACACACAGAGCTAGTTTTCCTCTCTTGCCATTCATCATCATCATCAATGTTTTTGTGTTTCAGGGGGAAGGGTGAAAACCTGGAAACGTCGATGGTTCATTCTCACAGATAACTGCCTTTATTACTTTGAATATACCACAGTAAGTCTCTCTGTCTTCATTCAGTGTCTCAGTGGAGGTAAACTCTGCAAACACGTCTGGGTTTCCGGTGTTTATTTATAGTCTGGGTAGTATTGACTGGTCATGCTGGAACCATAGATAATATAAAAGATGGATCTATCCTCCATGACATCACTCAGTGGTTTTTAAATTCTGATTCAGCCTCCAGCTGGACTTTTTTTGACCTTACCATCTTGGTCTGTTTGGATCTAACTGTTCAATGGCTAACGAGCGATTACCCAGCAATCCTCGGAAAAATCCTCCTGCCTTTGGGTGTTTTCACACCTTTACAGTTTAGTCCATTAAAATCGCTCACTGTTTTACTGTGTCTGAACCGAAACAGCTGCACCCTTTAGAGGAGGTAATCTTTGTCCAGTTCTAAACAAGCTCATGATTTGTGCTCGATCTGATCCAACTATGGTGTATGCAAGCTTGAGCTAAACACATTCCTCTAGCCAGGTATGCTTTGCATTCTGGGCATTATAGATGTGCAGAGTAAATGAAACTGTGACAACTAGAACTCAACACCTACTACTTGTTTACTTTTGTTGCTCCTACTCCAGTTACATTTGGTTTGTAGTGACACGTTTTAATTTGTTTTCTGTTTGAGGCTACGTCCACATCGTTTTCTCTCCGTTTTGGCCTCCCGTCCACACTGAGACGGCGTTTTTGCTGATGGAAAACGCAGCATTTTGAAAATGTTCTCGAAAACATACATTTCAAAGCGGTGCTTTCGCGTCGCAGTGTGGACAGCGAAAACTGAGACTTTCTAAAACGAAGATGCATGTTAGTCATATGAGGGCATTATACAGCAGTTGTTTTGTTTACTCTCAGTTCTGACAGCCCTATTAAAGATTAATATCAGTCTGTACATGCTCCAGATAGCTTTTCTTCAAATTCTTTAACTCTCACTTGCTTTTGCAACTTTGTACTTTTGTGTTACTCGCAGCAACAACTCCACCTCATTGTTAGTCCATTTAAAAAGCTCTGTGCTTTTCTTCGACCTTTTGCCGCAACGTTTCAAAGAGCCGGAAGGTAAATAAGCAGCAGACAGAAATAAGGCAGGTCGAATCTTCTTGCATCTCACGCATGCGCAGTACTGGAACGTAAGCGTTTTCAGCCGTTTCAATGTGGACGCGCAACTCTGTGAAAACCACTGAAAACGCTAGCATGGACACAGAGCGTTTTCAGACAAAAACGCCGTTTTCAAATCTATCCGAGCTAGTGTGGACGTAGCCTGAGATGAAAGCAAACCCCTGGTAGATTAAAGTCGGAGGTTACAAATTCATCACATGATCCAGTTGAGAGTAAACAAACTAAAAGTGTGAAAACATCCTTAGAATGAACAAAATTTACAAAATGGACTTGAGGTTTTATTCATTATGACCCTAAATGAGTGACTAAGCCCATAAAGTCACTTGGAAGGTTTTTGCTGAAGTCACAGAGCAAAGAAGTTCTTTCCTTGTTTCTCATCATATGTCATGCACGCATTGCTCATGTGCTGTCTGTGATATTAGACATGACAGTGGCTGGCAGTGATTCTCGGAGGTTGCTGGGTCTCGCTGGGTGAAATCCGTTGCGTTACTTGAACTCTTGCAATCATTTTTCCAGTGACTGCAATCGACTTCCAACAACCGATCGGAAAACAGTCAATTTTTTTCCTCACGACCGGTGAGGGTCATGGATCCTTTTCTAGACCTGTGTGACTTGTTTAAAATAAAATGAGAGGTAGATGTAACCGGTTGTCTTGACTTGGATTTCCATTCACTACCCTAGAAATTCAAATAATAATAATCACTGTGAGAAGCTAACTTCTCAGACTAATGGCTTCGAGATTGCAGTGAATGTGACGCACTTGTTTTAGTGAGGCAAAGAGGATTTTGTGATCAGTTGATTTTTGAAAACTGCAAGACTTAAAAATGTATTTGAGTGAAGGAAGAGCATGTTGCTTTGCTTGAAGCTTGCTGAGCCACAAAGTTAAAAAGTAGTAGAGAAATAAAGATGTACGAATGCTACTCTAAGGGAAAAAAGACACATGGGTCAATTTAAAGGTTTTTTTGTCATATTGATTCAAATCATCATAAAACACAAAATAATACCCACAAATATGTATTAACTCATGTTTTGTTTTTTTTACAGGATAAAGAGCCACGAGGTATCATTCCCTTGGAAAACCTTAGCATTCGAGAAGTAGAAGACCCAAGGAAACCTGTAAGTGGCTGTTTTTGCTAAACAGTGTGATGAACAGTATTTTGCTTGAAACTTTCAAAATATTTTTATCTCCTTTTTTTTCTAACAGAACTGCTTTGAGCTGTACATCCCCAACAACCGTGGTCAGCTGATTAAGGCGTGTAAGACGGAGGCTGATGGGCGAGTAGTGGAAGGAAACCACATGGTGTACCGCATCTCTGCTCCCACACCTGAGGAGAAGGACGAGTGGATCCACAGCATCAAGTATGTAAATGAAAAATGTCAAAGAAAACGCGGTTAGTGATGGAACAGCAGGAAATTCTGACCAAAAACTTCATATTCTCCTGTTTGGGAGAATTTATTTCCTTTTTAGTACTTTCTGTTGGGTAAAAGTTAAAAGGTAATATGTATCTTCTATCACTGTTTATCTCCTCAGATCTGCTGTTAGTGTGGATCCCTTCTACGAGATGCTTGCTGCCAGGAAGAAACGTATATCACTTAAGAAGAAAGAGGAGCAGCCATAGATCACGCCCTTCGCTCTCTCCCTGTCTTCCTCAGCTCCTTCATCCCTGCTCCTTACAACTCGTTCATAAGTTTTGATAACCCCTCCTTCCTTATCCCTAATAGCCGTCTCTTCCTTTTCTGAGGACTCTTCCTTGCTGCCCTATCTGCCAGACTTTTGAAAAGCCACATTCAGAGTGAGAAACTCACCCTGTGTGGCTGCCTCTTATCTTGGTTCTTACACTACTGCTGTTACACACTACAGGCGTGTGTTAGACCACATTCACACCAGTGCTGATCATCTCTAAAACAACTTTTTTGGCCTTTACGCCACACTCATTATACTTGGTAATGAGGGACCTGAAAAAGCTAAGATTAGCTAAGTCTGCACCTCACAGGAACTAAAAGGTTCCTTTATGCTGCTGGTTGTCTGCGTTACTAAACATCTGCGAACATTTGGGAAGTTTGATGTTTTCAGTGGAACTACTCACACAAAGTCTTGGAATCCAGCACTTTTCTCATGTGCATTTGAGCTTTAGGGTTTAAATTCAGTAAGGAACAAATAATGACTCACTGCTTTGTGACTGGCTTGAACTTTCAGGCAGCAAGGCCGGATTTAGACTTCTGCAGGGAATCTAGGTAGAGCCTACGGCATAACCCACGTAAGCAGCTGACGTTGTTAGCGGGATTTACGCTTCCGTAACATGTGGCTGTGTCCCAGTGTTTTATATGCTGCTGGGTCCCCACTCTTTGCTGCCATCAGTCTTTTTGTTTTTATTAGGGGTAAACATATTTGTCCTTGTAGTTTTTCCACTTAATTGTACATTCCCTCATGCCCATGTTGATAGTTTCAGTAATTTCTTATTACTGCATCGACCCAATGTGTAGTTACATTTGTAGGGAGGTCCACATCAGGTTACGCTGTAGGGTTACACATGGGTTTGCAGTAACGGCGTAGCTACAGCGCAGATTTCCCACTGAAGCATAAATCCCCAGTATCACCACCAGTATCATTAAGCAAAGATCTTTTTGGGGGAGGGGGGTATAATAATGCTCACGCAACTTGATTTAGGCCTTGATTTTCTGTCTTGATCTCTGCTGATCTTGTCCATTTTTGTGAGTTTTGCAGTTGCATTTCATCACACAGACCCCCTACAAATAGCAGCGAGTTGTTCAGCACAAACACTCTAGGCTGGCTTGAGCCCCTGCCTATGCCTGTTGGAAATTTTTCTTTTTTTGGCACATGTAGTGGATTTTTGTGAGGTGATATGAAGACGGTGTGGATCCAAAACCAATGAAACAAACATCTGTCAGAGATTCCTCTGCATTAGTGTGAATGTGGTCTTTTTCAGGTTAGAAGTCCTCTGAACCTAAACGAGACATTGCCTTTCTTGATTGTGCATACCCTACACCAGGGGTGGGCAACGCCAGGCCGCGAGGGCCGGTGTCCCTGCAGGTTTTAGATGTGTCCTTGAACCAACACAGCTGATTTAAATGGCTAAATTAGCTCCTCAACGTGTCCTGAAGTTCTCCAGAGGCCTGGTAACGAACTAATCATGTGATTCAGGTGTGTTGACCCATAGTGAGATTTAAAACCTGCAGGACACCGGCCCTCGAGGCCTGGAATTGCCCACCCCTGCCCTAGACAAAATGTGAATTCATGACACAAACACTAATATGTCTAATGTTGAGTTAGTGGAGTGAGGATGGAAACGAGTGATTTCAGATGACTAACTTGTTCTCATTGCTTCCTGTAGTACTTGTAACAGTTTTACATTACTACTCGTCCACATTTGGGTACTGTAGACACGTCATTACTGTACATTAGCACAATATTTATATTTCCAGGTTACTGTTGATCATGAAGTACGGTCGAGTTGAGACGAACATAAGCAGACAGCTGCGCGGTTAAGCTCACTTAGACAATATATAAATGTTCTTTAGCATGTTTCTCTAACATGTTTGAGCAATAGCAGAGTAGAAAATCATAGTACCAGTTTGGAGGCTTGTTAACAAATCCTTTATACCACTGACACTGAGCAGTTAGCATCATGTTCTCGCAGATGTAACGTTATAGCATGCCACACATCATTTTCAACACTACAAGACGAACATGTCTGACGTCAAACTGTTAGTCGGGTCTGTCCGCTATAGTGAGTTTTAAGGAATCACAAAGGCAGCTCATTACAATGTACACTTTTTGTAAATAGATGTTAGCATATTTGTTTACTATGCGCATAGAAATGATTTAATTTATTCTTTTGTTTTGTTTTTTTGTATGAGCTACTGTTTTACTGCATGTCGATAAACTGAGGCGTCGGTCGTAGGTCTGATGCGTCGCTGATCATGCTAGTGCACTGGTTTGAGAAGTGTTAGTGTTTCCTGTTGACTTGGAGAAGATTTAAAATGGAAGATTGTTAATGCAAAAGTTTATGACCCCATTCAGTTGTACCTTCTTTTGAGAGAATGAAGTTTTGTAGTCTGATTTAACTGTAACCACACACTACATTATTTTATTTATTGCTGAGTAAATCAGACCCAGTAAAGCACAAGCAGAGATTCGGTCTTAGGCTTCGGTTGTTACACGATCGAGTCCAGATGAAGTGTGAAGGAGCCGTTTACAAACCGAAGCTACTGAAGACTACAGCGATTTAAAATGAAGAGAAACGAGACGAGAAACACTTCGAAATATCACATAGAAACATTTATATATAAAGAATAAGACTTTTAGATTTGTTTCCCGTCGTCGATCTTAATCTAGTAGTTTAAAGAATTGGCGCTTTAGATGGCAGAGAATATGTTTGTTAACTGCACTTTATCGATGTTAGCATTTTGGAAAACAGTACTCTAAAGCAGGGGTGTCAAACTCCAGTCCTCCAGATGTTTTGAAACTTTTACATGTATCCCTGTTGCAACACATCTGGAATAAAATTAGTAGGTCATTAGCAAGACTATAACTTGACTGCATGCTGAGGTGGCAACCCCTAACCCTTCCTCAAGTAAATTTAAATAAATGTTAAGTGTTTGGGAAAAATGTACTTCTAAAAGTACTTTTATTGCACCATGTTCATTCACTCATGAGCTGCTGTAACATGAATCAAATGGCTGAACTGCCACCTTAGCATGCAGGCAACTTCTATAGTCTTGCTAATGAGCTACTAATTTCATTCAGGTATGTTGCAGCAGGGATGCATGCAAAAGTTTCAGGACACCGGCCCTCAAGGACTGGAGTTTGACACCCCTGCTCTAAAGGAGTGTCTGCACAGGAAGCAATTCAGAGATTATAGAAAGTGAACGACATTCAGCGATTTCAAGGGTGTTTAAAAAACAAACAAACAACAAAAAAAAAACAAAAAAAACAGGTGAAGCAAAGCAGATGGATCCAGAGGAAAAACCTTTCTTTCCTGAACTGAACTGAAGCTGCCAGTGAGAGCGCAGGATACCGGTGATTGACATAGAGGGTTACTCAGGATTGGGGCCACATTTCCAGTGATGTGAATGCTGTGCCGGTCTGCTGTGGAGAGAGGGCTGATTGTGAAGGTGTCTCAGGATACGCTGGGGAGTTATCTCTTTACGCTAGCTGAGGAACGCCTCGGTGTTCTCCTCGATCAGCTGAAGGAGGTGACTGCGGAGAGGGAGGGAAGCATATCGTTCCCTGTTTTTACTGCCAGATTGAATGTCAGTCACCGCTATCCTGCAGCGTTGAAAGAGTCATCTGGGATCCGCCCACTTTGCATCATCAGTGTGTTTGGTTATTTTTTATTTTTCCCTGGCCATAGTCGGGTGAAGTTGTTGAATGTCACTAACTTTCTGTGGTTTATGATCGCCACGTCGTTGCGAATCGCTTCCTGCGTAGACGCTGCTTAATAGGCTGAAGTGTGAACTGTGTCGATACATCACCTCATCAGTTCCAGCGGTAGCAGCAGATGTTGATCATGTTGCTTTAAGCTGAACGGGGTCTTCCCTTTTATGATTCACCCTCCAGGGTGTCACTTTATCTTTCATGTTTGTGCTTCTTGTTCATCACAGAGACTCTCTGTAGGCCTTCACTTTCTGGGTATTCTTGAAATGCAAAGTTGCCAAAAAAAAAAATATTTTCATTCATATTGCAAGAATGAACACTAAAGTGAACTGAATGAAGCTGGACCACTGTTTCTGATTCCTTTCACCCCGGAGCCGCCACCTTCAAAAAACGTGTTTGTTTTGTATTTATTTATTTTTGTTTACTGTGAGGTGAAGATGGATAGATCATCTGTAAATGTAGCAAAAAGGAAAACCGTGATACATTGGTGCCAGTAAACTACTGTGTAACAATAAAAGGTAAATGGAGATGAGCGGTTGTTGTGTTTTTTGTTTTTCTGAGATATTGATTGAGATTTAAATTTTTTTTTAAAGATATCTGTGCTAAATTTCATTTGAATTTTATTCATTTTTCTCTGATTTAACCTGGGAAAAGGACTACGCAACAATTTAATCTGAAATGATGACACACAACAAAGTAGCAAAACAAAAACATACATTTATACAAATATAAAATCATCACTGTTATTGCAAGTCCAACAGCGATAACGTGAGGTCTGCCAGGCTTAGTGTTTCACATATCTTGGAAAAATGACAGTGATGGAGCGTGAACACTGATCAGAGCTATGCAAACTGCAGAGTGCCATTTGGAGTCGCTGCATTAACAAATGAAAAATAGGACACTTAAACTGTCACACTTTTTTATTTAAACACTTTTTCAATAACAAACACAATGGGAAAATTCTAACATTGCTAAAAAAACAAATTACTGTACAATGATAAATATACAATCAAGGCCAGATTCACAAATTCACAGTGCAGCCGACATCAAAAGTTACAAATTAATTCAGTGAGAAATGGAATTTGCAATGAGAAGATATAAAAGTTTGGGTGAAACGGTATAATCAGCATTTTCAAAGAAGCCCTTTTATGGTACAAAACTGAGGCAAGAGTCCATGTATTAACTGTAAAACACTTCCTGTCTCACAGGATCTTCAGCATTTCTCTCAAAATCCAACATGGACCTATCTATGATACACAGATTCATAAAATTAGAAAAGATCAACACAAAGTTTAACCTGAAGTCTACATTTCTTTGGTGAAGTAGCTGTATGTTTCATGGAAACCTTTAAAAAGAGAATCCAGAGCAGGAAAAATAATCTGACTTTCATTCAAACTAACAACTTACAATTTGTCACCACAGCAGACCCCGTGTAAGGCCTGCAAAGATTAGCACACACCAACTTTATTTTGTCTTATTAACAATATGGCAATATGTCACATGCAGCACTTGTCCGTTTAAATAAAATACTAACTCGTGGGTACAACAAATAATGGCCTACAGTCACAGAGTCCCTACACGTTACCTGTGAATAAAGATTTATCACCATGTTTCCTTTCATTGTTCATTGATTTATAGAAAATTCACTGATTGAGTTCAAAGGGAAGGCATTGGCTCTGAGTGGTTATCTTAATCCTCCTTCAGTCCCCGTAGCTTCTCTTCATAAATGTTCTCAGACCATCAGGGTAACGACTTTCAGGGGTCGACTTTCAGTGACAGGGGTCAAAGGGGTATCTGGCGACGCCTCCGTGAAGCTCCACATCCGTGTCGGACCAGGCGATGATGTCACCTCTGAGGTGGCTGCCACATGAGGCCAGGCTGTAGATGTCGCTGGCACTCAGGACGTGTGACCACATGTGCAGGTCCGACATCTCGCCCACAAATGACTGAGTGGCATCAAAGCGCCCTCCGAGAGTGTCCTGAAGAGGAGACGCACGACAACGATCAATACCTGATGATTATCATCTTCATCAATCAGAGACACGTTATGAACATCTGATGTTTCTCACTAACATATAGATTATGTGAAATCTCCTGTGTATAATATAACAGAGTCACTGATGATGTCAGATGTTTTTATGAAGGCAAGTCTGCAGTATATTGGAGCCTCAACATGAGCACACATACAGGCATTTAATACTGGGAAGAGTCCTAATGGCTTGGATATTAACTCTGGACATAATATTTGCCTCTATCTCTGGAGTAAAGCTCGCGTTGACTTTACCTGCTCCTGTCCCAGGATGAAGACCCCTCCAGCTTTAATGGGGTGCCAAGCTGAGAGATTTGCCCCAGACCCCCGCTTCACCCCGTCCTGGTAGACCTCCCACTGTCCGTCCCGTGTGGTCCAAGTCACACACACATGGTGCCACTTTCCATCACTCAGAGACAGGGGCAGAGTCGCTGCCTGTGGAGGGGATGTGGAAAACTAATGTAAACATGTTCTAATGATATATGATTTCAATTCAGATACACTTTGTTAACTGATAATAATAATTATTTTTAACTTCCTCCACACCAGGGTAAAAAAATGAGCATGTCACTGCCCCCTTGTGGTTGGGTTTGGTCATAAGCCTGTTGTGTCAAAAGGAGAGTTCAGCAGACTGAGTGTGCCATTTTTAATTTTCATTAATATTTTAAATTCAGTTAAAAAAGTTTTCAATCTCCTCTGGTTTGTTTGTTTGTTTTTCTCTAATGCCCAGTGCATGCAGAGCCACTGCTGAAGACCGAAGAGCAAAATCCAGGCCTGAAAAATGAAGCCAGCAGTGAAGTGCCAAAAACTGCAGTTCTTCTGGTGGCCACTAGAGGCTGTCTTCAAAAGCAAGTCAAACTAAAAACAATGTTCACAGCCTAAAACTATCTTTTTATTGTGTGGGTGAGCCAGCTGTGCAGTGGGTGATTGTATAAAACTCCTGGAGTTTTAGAGCTATGTATATATAGGTTCTTTGATTGACAGATTTGCAAACCAGGCAGCTTTAGCAGGTTCCTGCTTCGTGTTTGCTAAATGGAGTCACTGAACTGAAAAATACTGTTGACTTCTGTGTGGTACAATATGTCCAGCTTGTTTGTTTGTTGTTTTTTCAGTAAAACTCTGGTATTTCATTATCCCCGGATCCCCCAGTCTACATGTCGAGTTACCTCCAATGCATCCTTCCCAGTGTGAGTGAATGTTAGGTGAAGTGCTTAGGCTTAGAAAAAAAGCACGAGTACCAATGGCTGAATAGGGCTTGTATTAAGAAATTACTTTGAGTACTCAAGTTAAGTAAAAAAGCACTACATGAGTACCTTATATGTATAAAGAAGTATAAATCAAGCGTTAGTAGTTAATAAAAGTACATTTTTACAAATAACTTGACTTTGATCACCAAAGTTAATCTGATTTATTGGGTGACTTGTTCAGGTTTGATTGACAATGACTAAAAAACCCAGCAAAGATATCAGATCAGGCAAATTTTGATTCAAATATTTCAGTTATGAATGCTTTCAATTCATTTTGATTAGTCTTTTTAAATATTACATTTAAAATATTTTAATTTTTACGCGTGTATTAAGTATATTATTTTACATTTTAGATTTTCATTATTTATAATATAATTCATTTATTAAATTTCATAATATTTTAGATTATTGGCATAGACTTTAACTATCCTCATAGCAGCCTTGTTTATTGTGAATTGTTCAAGTTGATCCACACATAAAAAAAAAGAAGTTCTCTTAAAATGACAACGATCCAGACACAGAGGCGAGCTCGTGGTTCTTCTCGCTCACCTTATCATCGATCAGCAGCTCTATGGGATTGTTCCCCCACTCGATGAGCACCAGCTCGTTGGCCTGTCCGGGCGCAGAGTAAGAAAAAGGTGTCCCCAGTCCAGGTCCCACTCCTGCCTTTATCCAAAGACACAAAGTCAGAGCAAAGATCTCCTGCAGCAGCGTCCTCTTCACCCGCCCGTACATGTAGTTGGTCCTCATAGGGAAGCTGATCTGGAACGCATCAGGACTTTTTGATTTCTTCCTGCTGGAACCTGCTTAAAGAAACATAACAACATTCACTCGCTGAGCAAACAATCAGACCTGAGCATGGTTTAAAAAGCAGTTTTGCTGAACAGCGTACCGGAGAGGTGCAGCTGATTGAACATCGTTTCCAGCTTATTTGAGTGGAAACCGGTCCGCGGCCCTGGTGCTCTGTATCCCGTGTGTGGAAGGTAACTGTGATTGTCGGCTTCGTTGTCGTGGTGATCACCACCGTCATCATCATCATGGTCCGCGTCTGCATCGTGATGGTCATCATTGTGGCCGTCATCATGGTGTTCCGTGTGGCCGCCATCGCTGTCAACGTGACCATTTCGATGTCCATCGTCATGGCGGTCATCTTTGTGGTCACCGGGGTGTCCATCATCGTGGTGGTCATCAGTGTGATGCTCTCTGTCGTCTCCGTGGCTGCTGTCATCATCGTGGTGGTCCGGGCCACCGTGGCCGTCAGTATGATGGTGCAGTTGCTCCTCTAGTGCGTCGATCTTCCTCTGCAGCAACTCCTTCAGAGAGCTGGAGTATGTGATGGATGTGTTCCTCTTCTGCAGAGAGAGGTGGAAACACGCAGGTGAAGGCGCATTATTAAGGCACAATGTAACACCTCTGCTTTTTGTGTCTCGCTCAATCTTTATAAAAGACTGGTGTCTATTTATTTATTTCTTCTGCAGATATTTGTGTAATGTCAAACAAAGCAGCCAGTTGTGCTGCTGATCGGTCCCCCTCAGACTCATTGTGCTACTCTGTGTCTGTTTCCCTTCCTCTCAGGTAATCTGGGCTTTAGTTGTGGTGCGTGCCCTGATCATGAGTCTGTCAAGAGAGATCACGATAATTACTGCCAATCTTAGACCCCCTCACAAATGCGCCACAGCTCCTGACACCTGTCTGTGATCACAACAGATGGAAAACACAGCACATAAGGGCAGGTACCCAAACAGACTTCAAAACACTCAAATATCCTCGAGGTCTTTAAATGTGCCCGGTCAATCCACTGCCTCTCTGACGTCCACCCCTGAGCTTGTTGCTGGTCCTTGAAGCCCACTGAAGGACATTAGAGTGACTCTCTTGAGTGTGAGTGGCTTTATGCGATTAAGTTGCTCCTTTATCTAAAGTACTTAGTGGGTGTACCGCTTTAAGGCTTCCAGTGATGCAACAAATGTCCAAACAAAGGAAAACCACATGTGGGAACGTCACAATCTTCCCTCTACCTCATCAGCTGAGTTATATCTACTTAAACGGCTTAGATAAAGCCTTTCTTCCTTTCAACAGTTTAAAAAAGTTTTAAAAGTTCTGTCTCCCTCATGCTCACCTGCAGGTTGTCCAGCCTCTCCTTCAGCGCCTGTAGCATCCTCTCCATCTGCTCTGGCGACGATGCGACGTCCCCTGGTGTCACATGTTTATCCTTCCCGTGGTTGTTGCCACTGTGCCCTCCGTCAAATCGTTGCCCTCCCACCGAGGGGTAGTGTGGCGAGTCTGGTATGAGGTTGCTGTTTCCATGGTGACCCTGCTGGTTGCTATAGTGCCCGTTGTCAGCATATGAGTGATGGCTGGCTGCCCCAGCGTGATGCAAGTGTGAAGAGTCGTGGGGTGAAGCATCCCGTCCGAAGCCTTCGCACAGAGTAAGCTTGGCCGTGAGCTCCCGAATCGTCTCTCTTTGGTCCAGGATGATCTCCTTCTGCTGGACAAGGCTCTCCCTAAGGTGGAGGATGGTGGCTTTGGCCTCTTCGCTCGCGCCCCACCAGCCAGCAGGAGGTGCACTTTGATGGCCTGGTCCGCTGGGCCCTGCTGCACCTACGCTTGGACCTGATGTAGGGAAGCAGGAAGGGTCTGCGTCCACGGGAATAGGTGTGCACACAAAGCGTGGGTGGGCTCCAAAGTCATAGTCAGACCCTGAGCTGGCACATGCCGGCCAGAGGAGGAATGAAAGTAAAGAAAAGACAAAGGGAGCAAGGAACAGCTGCACAGATGGCGAGTTCCTCATCATCTCCATCCAGAGTTTGTACAGACAAAGAAGCTTAGCTTTGCTTCAAAATGTGTGCTGACTTCTTTGCTGATGTGAAGGAGGCATCAGGGAGCAAAATAACAAATCTCCATCCCCAAAATATCAACTCAGCTGTGAGGAACTCAGTCACATGTGAGTGTGAGTTTGTTTTCTTGTGGATTGTGGTCTCTCTTCTCTTCTCCTCACTGAAGAATAGAAGAAACCTGCAAAACAAAACAAAGGATTTTAGTTAACGCTCTTTTAATAGAATCCATTGATTCTTTTATTGTAAAATGAAGCTAAAAGGTCCAGAAGAATCCTTATATATTAGTAATTGAGTTTTAGGACATTGTCAGATTTAGATAAAAGTGTCTCTTTTTAGCTTTTTGTTCTTCTTGTGTCAGCTTCCTTTAACAAACAAAGGGACAGTGAGTTTACACAAAGGTTCTTCAGTTCTCAGCAGGATGTGAAGGTTAAACACCTCAGCATGACATTTGTGCCCCCACTTAGCTTTAGTGTGTCTGGGCAGCAACCTTCATGGCAGAGGCATGTGCCAAAACTACCAGAACCTGTCCAAACAAGGATTAGTTCAAGCCAGAGTTACAGCATGACCACGCTGAGACCTGACCCCTCCCACCAGTGCTAATACGGATGTTTTTAGATGAATTTGGATGGAGCTACAGAGGACCAGCGGTGAAGTAGGAGCACATTTTTAATATTAATCTAAATCTATGTGGCTGCATTCTTTATTTTCCTTCATGATCTGTATCATAAAGGGAAGCTGACCTCTCTGTAGCTCTAACATGTCCTTCATTATACGGGGTCGGCATTTTGAAATGGCACACACGTGATGTGACAGCTAAACCTCTATGACCACCTGTTGCTCGCAGTGACCAGCCTCTCCAATGACTGTGCGCTGATGGTTCACTGTATTTTATCAATAATGAAACAAAGTGAGTGTGTGTCTGATGGAGTCTGAGGTGATTAAATCTTAATTTTTAAATGGTTTTAACATGGGTGTTTTCCAGCCTGTAACCTTTCCACCTGACATCTTCTGCCTCTGTTTTTCCTGCTGCGATTTACATGGCTTAGAGGAGGGACAGATGGTCGAAGTGCAGAACCGTGTCACACCCAATCGCCGCCGTTTAGAGGTTATTACCACCCACAGGTCCCTCAATTAACCTAATTGAAAACAGTTGTTGTGCTAACTTAACCCGAGATAAGTGAGCTTGCACACCGGGGCCGTGCACCAACCAGCAACATATGGTTAAGTTGGATATTTAAGTCGTGTGATTAATCTCCAAAACTGACAACTGCTGTGATTAAAGAACAGCCCATTCTGCAAAATGAGCCGGTCTCAGTTTATACACACGTTTTTTTGTAGAAGCACATTGAATTATAATTATCCCAGTGCATTAAAAGATCAATGTCAGCATCGACATCGCTGCCGTTGAGCTCTTATTTAATTTGTTAAGAGGTTTTAACCTGATACATAGAGTGCACACTTTGGCCACAAAATATGCAAAATATCCCCATTAAAAAGCAAGATTAAGCAATAATTATCCAAACATTTTTTTAAGTGCCAGTTACAGAGAAATTTAATGTCAATTTTGATGCTTAAATTAACTATTATATGCTGAACAACTCGGATTGTTGCCAAAAACCTCAATAATTTTAATTATTCTGGTTCTTTGTTTGTGAATTATTCAGTTAAATGCACAAAAAAATAAAGGAAATCTGATTGGTTCACTTAACAGTGTGACATCACTGTTGTTTCTGAACAATTATTCTTTTTCTTTTTCTCACAGCTCACAAAAAAGCATCTGAGACCTTTCCCAGCAGGTCCAACATTTGACTTATTACCCAGACAATACTGTGCAATACTCTAATAAACTAACATATTCATATTGCTTCGGTTAAGTTTAGCGAAGCAGAGTTATAAGAAACTGAAAACAATAACAAATTAAAGTTGTGTACCCATCGTAGTGTTTTATCTTTTTAATACAGATGATTCAAAGCCAGCACTCATTTTCATCTCTCTTGTATTAAATATAAATGCAGCTGCATCTATCACACTGTACTGAAATGCCTGACACATAAACAGCAAATATATATAATTCAAATATGTCCAATGGCACATACATGGCATTAGTTAAATGAACACAGGCGTTCTTACCTTAAAGCTTGTGCGTCCACGCTGTGAGTTAGTTAGTTCCTTCCTCACACACTGATCAGATTGAGGGGATTTACTCCAGAGGAGTGCTCAAGTCTTTCTATCCTTTATTGTCTCTACCTCCCTTTCCTCTCCTCCTCTCCTCCCCTTCTTCCTCTTTGTTGTATTTTTTTCTTGGAAGGACACACCTCTTTTCCTGTCAGTGTTTTTGGCATCTTTCTTTCTCCGCCATTCTTATCTTTAACCTCTGACTGATGCACATGATGAGACTGTAAAAAAAAAGAAAGAAAATCACTGATCTCACATACACATCATACAAAGAATGAAAAAACAAAACAAAAAAAACCCAACCAGTGTATAAATTCTACCCGCCGGTACACAAACATTGGCCTCACCTCCTCCAGCACACGTCACGCAGCTCACCTAGATCTCAGCATGGGAGTAATTGGCTTGATTAATTCCTCGTCTGACTAAGAGGCAGAGAGGCAGAGGCAGGATGACAGATGGCTGCTTTAAGGTCAAAGACACTCACACGCAGACAATGAGACCAGAGTGCTGATTACAAGACAGACACCTACAGTAAACTTACACAAACAGGTTCAGACACAGAAGCATGTGTCGAGTTTGTGTTTAGTATCAAACACAAAAACAAGCAAAAATAAAACAACCATAAGAGCTTAGTTTTTATCTAAAATACTAGGGGGGAATAACACTATCTATCTATCTATCTATCTATCTATCTATCTATCTATCTATCTATCTATCTATCTATCTATCTATCTATAGTTGATGATAGCTTCATGGAGAAGCATTAAACCAAAAACAAACCATACCCACATGTTCATCCAGTTTAGAATCCCCAACAAACCTGTTATTACAGACTTTATATTACATACACTCACTGGACATTTATTAGGTACACCCCATTCAAATGCTTCTGTTCATTTGAATGTTGCGTTGACGCTGGGAGAAACATATTGTCACTGATTCAACTTCTTTGGTCTCAGCTGACTGCAGTTTTGCCAACCTTATGAAAAGCTTGCTAATTTCAGTCATTATGCAAATGTACTGTTTATAAATTTGGAGAAACCTTAAAGCTTTAATGAGTCTTAGAGATGGAGTAAGGAACTTGATTATTTCAGGAGGGCCTAGGAGTGAAGTGGGCCTCCACATTGACAGAAGGCGGTTAAGGAGGTTCAACATGTGACCAGGATGCCTCCTGGATGCACCTTGGAATACCTATGCGAGGTGGAAGACACACTGAGAAGAGGTTGTCTAGCTGCTGGCTTGGGAGCACCCTGGTGTCTCCCCAGATGAGCTGAAGGAGGTCACTGGGGCGAGGGAAGTCAGCACAGCAAAGCAGGGATGGATGGATGTTTTTGAAGTATGTAGACTGTCTGTTTGCATGGAGCGTTCCTCCGTTTCATGGTCACTCCCCCCTCTCGTTCCTTATGTCTGGGTTAAAAACATCAAGATGGTGACAGCCAAGATGCTCAACTGAAAAATAAAGGCATTGGACCATGTGTCCTTGGGGAGTAGAAAGCTGTAGACTCTCGCTCATGCTTGCCTGGGAAAAAGTAGATAAGAGGGGACCATCTCTAGTGGAAAGTTACTGAGACACTGTTGTTTAGACTAGAATGAGAGAGCTTCTGTAATAAAACTGTTAGGGGCACACCAACATTTTGAGACCCATGGCAAAATGTCATGCAGGACGCATCTCCCTTCTAGAAGTAATATGAAAGAGAAATAAAGTGTTAAATGGTCTACTGAGCAGTGTTTTGTCTTCCATTGGATGCCTCTGAGGAATCAAAAGAACTTGGTGAAGTGTTGATGCATATTAGAGATGGACCGATCCGATATTACGTATCGGTCCGATACTGACGTAAATTACTGGATCGGATATCGGAGAGAAATAAAAAATGTAATCCGATCCATTACATATAAAAAACGCACCTCACAAAACTTGCAACACGGCGTAACTCGGCTCATAACCGTTGCACGTCGAAGCAGTGTGCTGTGATAGGGCTGTGTGTATTTGTAGCCTCACCAGCATTTCATCTCCGAGGAAGTGATCCCAGAGAGAAGTAAAGCAAGTGTGTAAGTTCATCTCTGAATGTTTGTAAAGCATTCGCACGTTAAGCTTAACAACCGATATATGGAGCGACTGCCTCTCTCCCTCCCTCTCCTGCTGCTACTTCAATCATGAAACTACTTAATCATCAGCTGATCGGCTTTTCTGTCGCCAGTCCGTCTCTCTTCTTTGTTTTTGGCCCACTTTGCACCAGAAAGAGGAAACCAGCGGCTGAACAACAGCAGCACGTTTAACCTTGATAAGCTGTTGTTAGAATTTATTTAATATTACTTTGTAGACCAGGATCCTTTTCTACGCAGCTGACAGCTGGTAACTGTGCAGGGGCAGATCTAGTTTAGCCAGGGGGGCCGATAGGGCATTAACAGGGAAAAGGGGGGCACAAAGACATACTTTTCTTTCTTATTCTCATTTAAAATGTCTAGCTTTTAATAATTAATTTTCTGAATCTTACACCCAAAGTTTGAATCTTATGTAAAATATATAGAAGTCCATTACTGTATGTAGTAACTGTTAAGTCTAATATACCCTAGTAAGCTATAGTACTTTTTCCTTTGGGAAGGTACCATCTGTGCAGTCTGCAATTCTGTAGAAGAAAGATGTTGAATCTATTTAATTATTCTTGAAAAATAATTTATTTCTGTGCATTTTTTTTTCTTCATGCTGCATCAAATTAAAGTTGATTACGTCAATTAAGCATCATGAGGTGGAGGTTGGGGGGTGGTTCCCTTTTTTTTTTTTTGCTGGGAGTTTGCAACCCTATTAGTTAGGTTGCTTAATATTTCTGTACTCTTTAAAATACCAGAATAGGGAGGATGGAGTAGGTTTAAGTTTATTAGATTGATAAGTTTTGCTGAACTATGAAATATTTTGGGTGCAGTGTATTTTTTACATACAGGTATAACAGAATAGCTTTAGTGTTGTTGTTTATTTAAACTTGAGCTTATACAAAATGCAGCAAGATATTTAAAAAAACAGTTTTATTGATATTGGCCGATATCCAAATTTATGATATCGTATCGGTCATAAAAAAGTGGTATCGTGCCATCTCTAATATATATATTTAAAAAGTTTAGACATTGAGTCTCAAGTTATTCTGTATCACATTATTTTATCCAGAGACATCATACTTTACCAAACTTGTTTTAATCCTTCCTTAAATCATCTCAAAATTCTAAAATCCTTCTTCATTTTCATTTTACTTTTATCCATTTTGAATTTTAATGATGTCTCTTTCAAATGGCTTCATGGCATCAGTCTCCTTGTGGAAAAGTTTGTCTCAAGTGTTATGTTTGTGAAAGAATTTAATTGCCCTGAAAGTACAGTTTTACCCCTGAATATGTGATTACAAGCCCAGAACAGTGAACAGCTCACCTGCCTGTCCTGACGATGTGTTTTAATGAAGCTCTGTGTGACGGCATGAGTTTAAATGGGAGCGCTGTCTGTGACTCATCTTTATTGTTTAATAGGTCAGTACGAGTCTGTCAATCTCCTTAGCGTGTGTGAATTAGGCTCCGAGGAAGTGAGCAAACCCAAACAGCTTTAAGGCTCAGGTCCAAGGACACAAGACCACAAACGCTCCAGTGTTTTCCCTCGACCTCAGCCATGTGACCCAGAACAGCACAGAGCATGCTCCTCTGCTGTGGGTAAAGAACTGAAGGTTCCTCTGATGAGGGCAAGAGGTGATGTCTGGTTTTCTGAGCAGAGATGCTCTGAGGCAGCGTGCTACAGAGTAAAGATGTAGAGTGCTGTGAAAAAGTATTTGCCCTTCCTGATTTGTTTGTTCATTGTTTCTGTTCTGTTTTGTCATATTAGACAAGGCTAACTTGAGTAAATTTAAAATACAGTTTTGAATGATGATTGCATATATTTGGAGGGGGGATGGGGTTGTACATTACCAAAATGACTCTGAGAGGGCATCAACAACTCATCCAGGAGGTGACAAAATAACCCAGCATCTAAAGAACTGACCTTTGCCTTTTTTCGCCTTAATAAATAACGTCATCGTTTAAAAACTGGATTGAAAACTTGCATTGATTCCGGTAATCTTTAGTATTTAAAATTAGTAAGTGTGACACATATGCAAGAATAAAAAAAAAAAGATTTATTCTTTTTTTAACTAGGAAGAGGACAGATACGGTGGTGCAACACACACACACACACACACACACACACACACGCACACACACACACACACAGAGCCGGGTTTGACTTTGATTGTATCTGTTTGAATGTGTGCCTGTTAGTTTCAGATGCAGCTAGAGCCGAGCTGTAGGTCTGGTCAGTGAAAACAGCAGAAATGATTTGTTGACTATTGCACATGCCGAATTATGGCTTCATTCAACACTGACTGAATTATATTGCTAAAGAAAATCTTTAAAAATCTACTAAACTAAACAGATGTATAAACGGGTGTTTTTGATTTCCTACCTGCCTGTTAAAGTCTGTTTTTCCATCGTAGTGAGTATACCTGTGTGCAGCGTGCACTGCCTGCATGCATGCAGAGGAAACATCGCCACCTCCCGGGGAAATCCTGCAACTGCAACTCAAGATGCTTTACATGAAACCCCCGAATTTCCTTTATATTTAATTTCTTTATATCAGTTAAAAACAAAACACAGTATGTGTTATGTTAAAGGGGTTTTAAGTGAACTTTAAAGAAAGTAAAGAAGTCTCTCTGCTTCAGGTGACATTAACAGTGTTTTTCATACTAAACAGCCAAGAGCAGAATGTATATTTTACCTACGCTCATCAACATGGTGCTGGTTGCCAGTTGGAGATGTAAGTGCTGTACTTTGCTTAAATGTTAACTGTTAGCTCATTGATAGCTACATGTCAGGAGCTCGTCTGCCCTCTTGTGATCAACAGGAATTAAAGCAGCTTATGCATGAACTGCTTCTGAATATTTTGGTGAACTGGGCCTGGAAACTGAAGCCAAGGTGAAACACCTGCATTCTTTCTAATGGCCAGCAGGGTTCGACTTTTCTGGTAATAAAGAAAAGTCAGAATATAAAGAAATTTTGGAAAGCAATGACCTCAGTAAACACTTTCCCAGTGAGTGTATGGTCTCAGTCGTTAACTTCAGGAATTACTAAATAAGATGTTTATTTGTTTATTTGTAAATTAGGGACCTGATTAGAATTAGAAGAACAATAAATAGATCACTCCTTTTTGATTGAGAAGTGTCTGCTCCATGAGCATGAAGTGTTGCTCGTTTCTTGGGGCTTAATTATACTCATGAACATGAAAAGCTGGAGCTTTTTTCTGCTTGAAGTCCGCTACCATTGATCGTGCACTGTAATTTCTTTTAACCACAAATCACACTGACAGATACACATACAAAGTCAATTTTAAATGCTTGTGAACGTAAACTTTTCTACGGAGCCCCGCAGGGGACATGGGAGAAAAAAAAATTAAGACGGACTTTTGCGAGATCTCGCAAAACAAACTCAGGATCTCGCAAAAGTTTTGCGAGATCTCGCAAAACAAACTCGGGATCTCGCAAAACTTTTGCGAGATCTCGCAAAACTTTTGCGAGATCTCGCAAACGTTTTAGCCGCATTCTTCGGACGCTGGCTCGAAGCCGACCGGGCGGTCGAAGCACGATGTGCCGGGAAAGCGGTGTTCCTCCCGGCTGTAGTAGGTCTCGACCTCCCATTAGCTCGAAGCTAACGGGAGGTCGAGACCTCCCGTTAGCATCGAGGTAATGGGAAGAATGCGGCTAAAACTTTTGCGAGATCTCGCAAAAGTTTTGCGAGATCCCGAGTTTGTTTTGCGAGATCTCGCAAAAGTTTTGCGAGATCCCGAGTTTGTTTTGCGAGATCTCACAAAAGTATTGCGAGATCCCGAGTTTGTTTTGCGAGATCTCGCAAAAGTTTTGCGAGATCCCGAGTTAGTTTTGCGAGATCTCGCAAAAGTCCGTCTTAATTTTTTTTTCTCCCATGTCCCCTGCGGGGCTCCGTAGAAATTAAACTGTAGCCGTCAGCTCATTCTTACCTATGCGGCTTCCTATGTGAGCACACAAATGAGCAGGGAGGGGAGCCTTCAGTTTAAATGGTTCGGTTTGCAAATACATTATTCATGTTCATCCAGCAAACACTAATATATTTTACCTGTCGCTATTTTTAATTCATTATATTGAGACTTTTTTCCCCACTTGCCTTAAACTTGGTGAACAAATTCTGGGATATGTTGTGATATTTCTTAGAGGCAGTTGTCTCCTCACACTACAAGCCCTGAATGGCACTAATGATTCCTCAAGCAATAAAATCACCCTCACTTTAGCAGAGAATATTCCCCGAGGGGTTACCAAACAGGGGAAAATTGCAAATGTCAGTTTGTGGCAAAACTGTTTGACAGGTGAAAAGGCATTCACAATAATGAGCAGCTTACATCACCCACAGCGCACTTTTTTCCCCATTCAATTTCTGATGGCCAGTATGGTTGCTCTTATAAAATTTTAAGATGACTGAATTTTATAATTAAAAATGTTACTTGTTCTAAACGGATTACTGAAGTCTCCAAACTGGCAGAGCTTCTTAACGATGTCTATCTGCCAACAAATTGGTGCTGTAACACTCATGAACTGGCATGGGAATTCTATCACTTCAACCAAATAGGTGAGGTGTCAAGATCAGTATCCAGCTTATTGGAAGTGATTAAGAACAACTAAAAATTTGTAAATGGGATGCTGCCAGAAAGCGTAAATTGCTGATGGAAAAGCAGAGGGAATGGGAGGGAGCCTGCTAAGCTGTAAATGGCCTTCTCATTGTGAGGTAACAACAAAATGGGATGTCAGGATGTAGGTGTAAACATCCAACAACTTCTGACATTGGTCCCAATACTTTGTGTCTAAAAAAAAAAATGCAGTAAAATGTAATAATGTAATGTAATAATAATTTGACCACTCCTAAAACAGTTTTCATTGTGTATTCTAAGTTGTTGGAGCATCAGATGTTGTTGTGTTTTCGTTTTCTTTTTTTTCTTTTTTTTTTTTTGGGGGGGGGGGGGGGGGGGTCGTCTTGTCTCCAGGTAAGAGGAAGTGATTCACAGTGGATCATTTAAAGGGAGACAAATGTCACTAATGCAAATGACGTGACTCAGCTAGCTAAAAAAATGGTAAAAGCAACAAGCCCTCATTTTAATGTTCGAAACGTAGATTACGACCAAGGTATTTTGCAGGTGTGATGGGGTTAAAAATTGTGGCCCATGGGAACTCTGAGAGCTGGCTCCATGACTGATCATGGGAAGCTAGGGTGAACGCTAATAATGTTAATTCTCTACAGCCTGTCAGCACACATATACACAAATAGCCTCTTTGATACTATTGAAAGTTTCAGACTGGGGGATCCATGACAGGGATGGACAAATATGTCTTACACGTCGAAAGGGATTGTTCAATGAAAATTTGTCAAGAGCTTAAATACATGAGCAACATGTTTAAAAAAAAGAAAAAAAGAAAGGAAAAAAAAAAAAGTTGAATCAGTAATAACACTAGCTATTTGGCCACATGGTCACATGCTTACTTTGTTTTGCTCTTGCAATCAAATTTTTAACAGACAAGTGCAAATACATTCAGAGCACTGAGTTAGCATAGATGATTAACTAGCTAGCTAATCGACAAACAGGAAGAAAAAAAGCTTTGCTTTCAAAACATCCCTCAAAGTTCAAAGTGAGCTTTCCGCCAATTAGGAAAGTAACAGAAAGATGCTTGAAATCATAAAATACTCATTCTATCAGGGTTTCTAACAATTGGGACACAGACTTGAGGCCACGCCCTCCCTGCTGCTCTCCGGGGAGGGCGTGGCCAGAGAATGCTTCAAATAAATGGCGCCCATTTCTTTGAACCACTCTGTCCTTCCTGTTTGACCCACTCCTGCCGCTTGCCAGAATTTTATTTCTCTTTTTTGGGTAGGTACTAGTATCAAATTATGTCTTACACCTCACTTTGTAAACTGTCATTCTTTTATTATAATAAACATGCTACCTACAGCTTACCATTGGACCTCTAATGGTTGTGTGAAGTGAATGTAAAATTTCCAGGGGTGAAATGTAACAAATAATGTGGGGATCTGAGCACCACAGAATACAACAATCAGCCTTCTGAGCCTGCCTGGAACTAACAACTGATATGTCCACTCAGTAGAATATAAACATTGAAACTGGGTATCCCAAAGCTGCTTTTTTTTCTGACTAGGACCCAGGAAATAAAGTACTCATTTAAATGCACATACACTAAATTGTCTAAATGATATAGAGCTATTCACATGAGGGTCCAAATTTTACAGATGCTAACAAGGAGGTGTTTGAATGAAATAAAGTTGTCCTTATTTGTTGGGTATGAGAAATCAGAGTGATGCTGCTTCATGCTCTGGGTGGGCTGATAATGAGAAGGACAAACTCTGCCATCTAATTGCTCACCTGATTGAATTCAAACTCCAGAGTGAGGAACTTTCACACAGAGTCTCAGATTATAAACTGTAGGTGGGCTGGATAATTAACTGTAGTGAGGAGCTCCTTTTCCTCCAGCAGAGCATTATGACAAAACACTAGGGGCTCTACTACTCCTGACTACTGTTTAATGAGACAGCCTCCTCTAAGGTAATGGTCCTGAAGTTTCTAGGGGAAACATTTAACCAAATAACTAACCAGAGGTCCACATACTATCTTTTTATGGAGTTTAAGTGGCTCTTATAGCTTTCATGTGTGGCTATAGTTTGCTCTGAGAAGACTGTAAAAATCAGCTAAGTGGATCATCATTGGAACCTCTATCTTTCTGAACACAAAGAACTAAACTGTCCCAGGCCATGAAAAGGACTAAGTGTGCAAAGAAACTCCACAGACTGAAACCTAAAGCACATGGCAAGAAATGCAATGCATTACAGAGTACAAACCAGTACTCCAAGACTGCAGCAGTGATGCCTCATTAGAAGATGTGCTAACCAGCTTCTGCAACTGACAGCGGTGATATTAAGAACATTTTGAAGTTAGCTTAAGAAAACAGCTAGACCAGACAACATGCCTGGTTAGGTGCTCAAATGTTAACTGGCACATGTTTTGACATTTTCAAAACATCCCTGAGCACAACGGTTCGTGTTTGCCTCAAGATCATCCCAGTGTCCAAGAAACCAACTATGTCCTGTCTCAGCAACACTGGCACCTGCCCAGGGCTCTGTGCTCGACCCATTGTTCTCATCCTTAAGGCGATGAAAATGATTAACTTCAGGAGGAACTCTGCCACCCTACTTTACTCCATATCAACTGTTCTGCCGTCGAGATCGTCAGCAGTGCAAAATTTCTCGGAGTACACCTGGTAGTGACACAGGGGGACATTACATTACAATACATACGTGGACATAAAATTGAGGCTGTAAAGGGGTGTATGAGGCCACTTCACCAACCCCTACCCTCCAACCTCTGGATAACCCACATGCCCCATGGCCCTATGTGTATAGTGATGTATCATGAGCCATTAGGATTGTAGTGGGTCACTGCACAGCAAGCAACAGCCCTACCCACTGTTGCCTATGTGACCACCTGCTTGGCATACAGAGAGTGGAGAGTACAGCCAACCACCTCCACTAAATAATTGAATTGATCACTGGGGAGCAGTGATACACTGATTGTACTAAGATAAATCTGAGTGCCTGTAATATCCATCATAATGGAGCTGCTAACTAAAAAGTAGTCTGATGTGAGTGGTGTACTGTTGAATAGGTGTGATCCCTGAGAGTAGAGTGATATGAACACCAATTATCACTGAGACAAACAATACAGCAGTACTTTTGAAGAACGTCTAGACTGCCAGTTCCTTTGACTCACTGCTGTACTGAGCCTGTCAATTTCTGGATTAAATACCAGGTTAAAGTCACCTGTTAGAGTGTTAGAGTGATCCCAAAATGAGGTAGTGAAAGCATGAAAGGAGGGAGGGTCATTTATATATACAAGCAATATATAATTTATCTAGTCAAAATATGAATCTAAGTATCATAAATATATCTTCTGTATCTGTTACATTGTTGCTACAGTGAAGTTTCTATTTCTGTGAATGTGGCTGCACCTGTTTTGTTTTGAGTTGTAGCAGGCTGAGTAAGAGGGACATGTGGAGAGTTGAGTGTGCGTGCAAATGTTTTGGACAAACTAAGTTTCCTGCAGAAAGAAAATGTGCCTGTAAGCCATTAACAAGTGTTAGTCTATTTTCTTGGAACCGGCCCCTCGTACATTCCGTGTGGCAAACGTCAATGCGTTCAGTTTTCCTAAATTAACTTGAGTGTGAATGTTCACTAAAGGGGTGTGTGTGTGTCTTGTATAGCTGCGTATGTGTCTGTAAATCACAGCACTGAAGGCAAAGCAAACATAACGCTGAGTGCTGAAAGGTGAAAAGAGATGACAAGCAGTGTTGGTCAAGTTACTTGAAAAAAGTAATCAGTAATTAATTACTGATTTTATATATATATATATATATATATATATATATATATATATATATATATATATATATATATATAAATAAAAGCACAACAAGCTTTAAAGCTTGTTGTGTTGTTATTTTACATGCTAGTCGGAAGTTTTTGTTTCATGTTCTTGGCTGGAATCCCCGTCCTCTCAAATTCCAGCTTCTCTCGAATGTACTCCTGCTTGCACTCTTCGAAAAACGTGGGGTCCTGGTAGTGTCGTGTCAGACATTCCTTCAGGGCTGCGTTCTCCCCTCGACACTTCAACACCATGAAGAAACCAGACTCTTTACAGCAGTGGTGCAGTGCATATATATATATATATATATATATAATTTTTTTTTATTTATTTTTTGTGTGTGTTTACACTCACTCTTTCAGATGCAAGGAAAATACAGCAGAAAATAAATAAAGTCAAAGACTAGCGGTCCTGTTGCTCTATTTTCACCTGTAGAGTAGGCGGAGGTTTATCCTGGTGCAGGTGTGCCGCAGCGGTCAGTGGAAGGATACCGCAGTTTCTCTGTGAGTTTCTCATTATGTCGTAGCTACTCGGTGTTTGCTTGGAAGTTTAGGGGGGTTTTTTTCGCTGTAAAAAGAAGTTTTCTTCCCACGCACAGCGGACACTAATGTTTTTGTCACTTTTTATGGAATCAAACTCAAAATAAGGTCAGTACTTCCACGCTTTAAACGCTGCACGCTCATACTCTCTCCCGCACTCGATATATTATCCATTGTTGATCTGCACACAGCTGTTGTCACTAACATCACACTCGCTTATGTCACTGTCATGAGACATTCTCGCAAGAAAATCACGGTTTTAGTAACGCAGTTCCAACGGGAAAGTAACGGTAATCTAATTACCGTTTTTGCAATAGTAATCCCTTACTTTACTCGTTACTTGAAAAAAGTAATCAGATTACTGTAACGCGTTACTGTAACGCGTTACTGTAATCCGATTACTTTTTTCAAGTAACGCGTTACTGTAACGCGTTACTGTAATCCGATTACTTTTTTCAAGTAACGCGTTACTGTAACGCGTTACTGTAATCCGATTACTTTTTTCAAGTAACGCGTTACTGTAACGCGTTACTGTAATCCGATTACTTTTTCAAGTAACGCGTTACTGTAACGCGTTACTGTAATCCGATTACTTTTTCAAGTAACGCGTTACTGTAATCCGATTACTTTTTTCAAGTAACGCGTTACTGTAATCCGATTACTTTTTTCAAGTAACGCGTTACTGCCCATCTCTGATGACAAGTGAAATAAAACCTAGGAACCATTCCAGAGTGACCTAAAATAAAACAATAAGAGGAAAAAAAAACACTATACTATTTAAACAGGACTAATTTACGGAGCCCCGCAGGGGACATGGGAGAAAAAAAAATTAAGACGGACTTTTGCGAGATCTCGCAAAACTAACTGGGAAAAAAACCCAAAAAAAAAAACAAACAAACTCGGGATCTCGCAAAAGATCCCGCTCCTTTTGATAGCGTTTCAGTTGAAGGGTGCGTACGGAGCCCCCGTAGGTGCAGACATGGAGGAGGATTTAGAACATTTCTTGCGGTCAAGAGAGGTCCCACACGACGACATCATGCACATGCAACAAGACAAAGTACGTATAAACAACAAAGCATTAAACACCGCGGTTCAAAAGGCGAGAAACTTGTTGAAAAACCTAGGTCGTATATGCAGGCCTTTAATGTTAATTCTTGTAAATATGTTCAGGTTCATTAAACATAACTGTTAAGTGCACATATGTTTTGAAATTTCAAATCGTGTCCAAATTCATGGGCTGCATCATCCCGAGGACTCGGGCTTCGTGGTCTACGTGGGGCGGGTCCTCAGAAGTAGGCCGGAAGTAAACGGCTGGGGAAATTGGACGGTCTAGCCTTCTGATTAGCGTCACCACTGCGTTGGAGGAGTTTATTAAACTCGTCCGTCTGCTCCTTTCTATCTAATGCTGGGCTCACACTGTGCGATTTTTACAGTCGCGCGATTCAGCTCCTGCTCAAACTGTACATTGACTCGCAGGGGTTAGAAGTTCGTAGGTCACGATGCAGGGTCTCACACTATACGACCCGATGCTCTGATGCGACCCGAGTGCTCACACTGTGCGTCCATAAAATGAAGGTTATAACAGAAATTCTGTCGCTCGCTCTCCCTCTCTGTCTTTCACTCACACAGACACGCCATCAACTTTGCTAAATTGCTACAAACAGGTTTGAAATCCTCACGACCAAGCGATTGATGATCGGGAGCTGGTCGTGAGGTGTTAATCGCTTCTCGTTACCCCAGGTATACTATACGATGCACGACGAAGGCCAAAATCGGGCCATCGCAAAAACAGTCGCACGACTCAAAAATCGGCTCAAAATGGGCCAAAAATCGCACAGTGTGAGCCCAGCATAAGCGGTGTAAAAACCAAGGAGGAACCCACCCAGGGGATTAATAAAGTTTTATTTTATCTAATTTAATCTAATAACTTTAATCTCAGCCAAACCGGTTTACTCACGAACAAATAAAACACTGAAAAAAGCCAAACATTAACATTTTTAGGTTGTCTAAGTGTTTTATATATTACGTTTAGCCTGAGTAGCAAAAGTCCGAGGTGAGCTGAAAATGATGTGCCGGGAGTTGTGCCGTTCTCCTGGTATATGTTAATTTTGTTCTGGTTGTATACATGTTCTGTATACTGTTTCTTAATAAAGTTTAATAATTAAAAAAAAAATTCGGTGAAAAGGAGGACGCATTTGTCCGCTGCATTCGGTGGAGTCTACGAATTTAAAATAGAATCTTTGTAGAGATTGCCATAATTGTTGTACATTTCTGTGCAAATAAAAAAAAACTAGTACGGATTTTGGATAGCCTTCGGCGCATCGCTGTGACGTAATCGGTCTACAAAAGCGTCCTCAGGAGGATGCAGCCCATGAATTTGGACAATGTGATAAATAAAGTTAAAAGAAAAAGAGGTTGCAGCCCATGAATTTGGATGTTGTTATCTGGCTGTGCCATTACCATGGTAACATGGACACCATAGCACAAAATACTTGGTGGAACTTACCTTACTTATACCTTACTAGCAAAATATTTTTTAGTAACGTAGTATATAAATATCTACTACTATTACTATACTAATACTAACAGAGCAACAGTAAGGTAATAAGACACAAGTTGTCAGAGTAACTTTTGATAATGATCATGAACAGTGATTAAGAACTCTATTTCTAATACAGTTAGTATTCCATGTGTTAGCACACATGGAATACTAACTGTATTAGAAATAGAGTTCTGTGGCTTCCTAGAATAAAAGTATATTAATAGCATTTCTCTAATGTTTTATGTCTGCAGGTGGATAAGGCAGTGCTGTCCGTCATGACTGATGTACAAATGGCAAAATACATAAGGACATATGGTGACAGAGTAGCTGTCCAGTCCTTCTGTCAACAAACTAAGTACAGCACAGATAAAGAGACTCTTCTGCAGAACCTAAGAGATAAAATTGCGGCACGGAAAATAAGATCAAAAACCAAAGGAGTGCTGTGTGGTTCATCAGGTGTGTTCCACAAGCAAGGTGAAGGGATGGCAAGACAGAGAAATACTGCAGGAGAGAAGACCTGCAGAAAAATAGAAATCGGATGGCTTCATTTAAGCAGTAATGAATACCGTCAAGTGAGAACCAGAAATGGTGGAGGAACAAGACATGCAACTGTGGAAAAAACTACAACTGTAGCTAAGATTTTGGAAATGGGAAAGGACCTGTTTTTTCCAGATGGGTACTCGCCAAAAGGGAGAGTTGAAGACTTTGTCATTGATGTCTGTGATTTTAAAAGAAATCCGATTGCTTTAGATGACACTGTTGGCAAACTTTATGAACAAACCAAATTGAAGCTCATGAGATTTTACATTTGCACAAAAGATGAAACACCATCAACAGTTCAGTCCTCATCTGAAGAGGATTTTTCTGTCAGCATAACTGAAGAAGATTCACCGGTGACATTACTTGGATTTGACAGTGAGACAGATGATTTTGTCCCAGATCTACTTGACCATGGGGATTCATCTGACAGTGACACTGGCAAACAGGTTTGTTAAAATAAGAAAGTTATTATTACAAATAATGATCACTTTAAAGTTACTGTATTTTGTTGTGTTTATTAGTGCTTGGTGGTAACATGCGACATGTTCTAATTTTGTGGTACTATTGTACTAGGTATGACTGTGCAACGGCAATAAAGAGTTGTCTTATTCAAGTGCTTTATGTACATCTACGAATATTTGCACTTCTGTAGGATGAAATTATTCAAGGAATTTGTTGTTGACTTGTGTGGTAAGGTACATTTAATACATCTGTGAAAGACTTACAGCTTTGTATTCATTAACATGTTCTAAATGACTGGCTGCTGAAAAAATAATTGAGTTATTTTCGTTTGTTTCTTGTGTTTGTTTTCTGGTTCACAGATTCACAATTTCCAGATGGGACACAATCCAAAAAAACTGAAATCACTCTGCGAGGCAGTGACAACACAAAGTCCAGGAAAATCACATCATATGCATTCAACCCCAAAAGACATTAAAAACACTGTTGTGGGACAGCAGCAGCAGACTGACTCAAGTGATCATGATTTCCCTGACCACTGCTCTGAAATTATTGATCTGACCAGTATAGTTCCTAACAAATCCTTCAAACTAGAGTCCCGGGAGAAACTTCCAGAAGATTTGGAATTTCGTTTTCCAGACACAGACGAAGTGGATACGGTTCTATGGAATCCTGAAGAGGATCTTGTCAGAGCAGATGGTGATGACACAGTCGTGATAACCCTGAATTATGTCAACAGTGAGGATCTCAGACAGGTAAGACCATGGACAGTTGTGGTTGATATGGTTTATGTAAGTGTTACAAAATATGGAAATTTATTAATAATCAAATTCAATAACTTGCATAGTTCTGATTTTAAAAAAGCTGATCATGCATTCCTGCTTGGACAAAATTTAAGCATGTATGTTATTTTCTGTAATATTATTCTTTTGGGTCTTAAAAGAAATAACCTACAGTACTGTGAAACACTTGCTCAATTTCTATTAATCAGAATTCATCTCTTGTTTGTTTAAAACTTGATTTTGTTGCAGCAATAATACAACATTTTAAGTAGTAAGAAGTACATCAAGATCTGATAAAAACCTGTGGAATTCCACTGTAATATGTCTTTTTACTCTTGTAAGTGAGACATGTAGGCTGAAAATAAAGAGGTGTATCTTTTTTCTATTTCTTAAGACCTATTGACATATTTTGCAGACTTTTTAAGAACATTCATGATTTAGAATAGGCCAAGGTAGAAGATTGAAGAAGAGTCTTCTAATCTTGAAGGGTTAAGGTGTCTGTTGTCAGTTAATGCAATACTTCCTTCTCAGAATGCCGACACAAATGGATTACCTATGGATGGTTTCCTGCTACCATTGTCTTCAGCTAATGGCTTGCCCACACCCCATATGCAGTCAATACAGGAGGAAGCACCCCAGATTACACAGGTAAGATGGATCAATTCGGGCAACCATAAACACCTATCTTTACATACTGTAGAGATGCCAAAATTTCATGCTATTTTCTGAGGATATGGCAGTTTGTGGGTCCATTTGAATTAAAAGGATATTGTCAGTTGAGAGACAATTCCAGTGTTTAACATTAAGATAAGATTAAACAGGAAATTTAGTCTTGAAATTAAATTATTTACATAACACAGCAGTGAGACATTGTTTTGGTGTCACTATTGTGTTTTCTACCTTTTTTGCACAGAAGTGAGTCTTCTCATACATGTAAAGAACACTTGTATAATTTTCTGTGAGGCATACGAGGACATCCATCAGGCCAAAATGTGAATGTTATACATAAATTGTCAGTGCAACCATGGTTTGGGAATGTACAGCCCACTAAAATTAGACAAATAAATTTCAAACTTTTTCAGAACATTGATATTGTGTAATCTGTACAATTCATTTGCATTTCTTATGGAATGTGCATGTTTTGTCTTTTACTCAGGACCATGGACTGAATTTCATCGCACAAGGTTTGCCTTTAGATTCAAGCAACCAACTTTCCCCATCAAATTCAGGAGACCCACAGAGCCCCCTACATGTATCAATTCGCAGGATAAAAGTTGTTGATGATCTTTTGGCTGTATTTATGGACAGTAGCATTCTGAATGAGACTTTAAAGATGAACTTTGTAAATGAAAATGCTGTTGATGATGCTGGGGTGTCAAGGGAGGTTTACACTGCATTTTGGGAGCAATTTTTGGAACAGTGTGAAGGTGAAAATGAACGAGTTCCAAGGCTGAGACCAGACTTTAGTGAGGCTGAATGGCAAGCAGTTGGGCAGATATGGGTGAAAGGCTTACTAGACCATGGTGTCTTTCCAGTGAGGCTGTCAAAGGCTTTCATTTTTGCTTGCATCCACGGAATGGACTCAGTTGATGTAGACATTCTGATTGCATCGTTTCTCAACTATCTCCCTCCTGTTGAGAGATCAGCTGTTGAGAAGGCTCTCCAAGGCACAATGGATGAAAATGATGAAGAGGACCTGCTTGACCTTTTTACAAGGATGGGTTCCCACTTCCTGCCACCTAAGAACAACATGCAGCCTGCCATTGAAACAATGGCTCATAAGGCCATTCTCCAAGAGCCAAAGTATATAATGGATTGCTTCTCCACACCCATGGCACATCTGCAGCTGAAACTGGCAGACAAGGAAAGTGTGTTATCTCTGTATGAGACAAAGAAGGCCACAGGCAAAAGACTAGTGCAGCTATTTGAAACAACAAAATTGATGCTGTCTCACGGAGAACAGACAACCTTTAACCATCTTCAGCGTTATGTTAAAAACGCTGATGAAACCAAAGCTGAAAAAATCCTGCACTTCTGCACAGGATCTTCTGTGATATGTGTTGACAAAAGTTTGGTGTGCTTTAATGCTGAAACTGGGCTCAACAGAAGGCCTGTTGCTCACACCTGTGGAGCTACCCTTGAAGTGCCATGCACTTACAGTTCTTATCCTGAATTTCGCACAGAGTTCGACAATATCCTTTCCAGCAATTACTTTGAAATGGACATCATTTGAACTTGATGAGTGTACTAATGGTTACAGCTGTAATTGTTATATGTATGATTATCCTTGAGTTCATAAATTCTGTCTTGTTTCATTTCTCATTGAAGCATTTGATATATTCAGCTGTATAATAAGCAGTCACAAATTTAATTTTCTGATGGTTTAGTTGTATGTTAGCTCAGATTTCACAAGGACTCTTTATTGTTTAAAATTCTTTGAAAATGACCGCATCTTTAACTTCTGTTGAAAACAAGGTTTGTGTTTAGCGTTAGAGGGACAGATCACATCAAAATCTGCTGTACACATTGTCATTGTTTCCTTTTACTCCTGCCATCAGCCAGAATAAAGGCTCGCTTTTGTTTTAAGTTCAGTGTCCTCTCTCTCTCCTTGTCTGCTTTTGGGTACATTCTCTCAACACACCTGCATACCCCGCAGTGATACACATTGGCTTGCTGTTTATCCATCTAGAATGTTTTGTCATGAGTTGCCTAGTTTTGGGAGATATTAGCTGTAGAGATCTCTTCCTTGTTGAAAAACTACATGAAGCTACATAAGGTCTACATAAAGACATTGCTACTAAGCATTAAGTACCATGTGAAACGAGAAGGGTAGGCTTGTACAGTCAGTATCTCTAAAATTGGGCAACTCACACTAAAACAATGTGGATTAACGAATACTACCGCTAGCGAACAGAAAAATGTGTAAATTTGATTTTAGGGTGAAAGGTCCATTAATATTAGTAAAGAATGTCACTATGGTTGCGAAAAAAGTTATTGAAAGTTAATGATAAGAGCCTGTTTCCAAATTCTTAAAGCTGATGTGGCCTATAAACATCATCTTGTAACAATAAGTCCTATTTTCCCTTGATTAGCTTCTGAAATGTTTACTAGTTGTTTTGTTAAAAAGCATATTGCCATCACAAGTTATCTTTTTTGAAAGGACTTTGCCATAATGTGACATACAGATGATTCACAATTCTTTATACTGTCTTATATAATTACAAATTACCAAGCAATGATTATCAGATTTAACAGTTTCTTGGATAAACAAGATTGTAGGCCAGGATTTCTAATTAGATCAAATAGTATATATGGTTAATTATAAAATATTGCTATATTTTTGACAGATTATGCACTTCTGTCTACCCTTCTCTGAAATTAAAGTGCCTGGGAACACAGGCAGTCAATACACAGATGTTGTCGATATGCTTTTGTCATTTGCAATTTTTTAGTTGTCTGTACTACATAGTCCAAAAAAAAAATTAGAAATTGATTAGATTTCAGTTTATTTATCCGGTAGTTCAACAACACATATCATCCTTTCAGAAGTGGTGAGTTTTGCAAAAATAGCATTCGAATGAAATTGCTGTTCATCAACAGAACAGGTGGGTGCAAAGAATTTGTTATTCAGCTGATAAAATAAGCTTCAGATAAATTCAGTGACCAAAAAAGAATGTTTATATCTATTAGAAATTCTAAGAGTTCAAAAGGTCTCGATTTAGTTCTTTATTTTTTCAGTTTTGTTTAACCAACATTAAAAAACTAAAGCTCGTCTGGAATCAGAATAAATAGTTAAAAAAAAAATAGCAAAAATGACATGAAATAATTATATTTTTAGACAGAGAAACTTGAGTTTAGAAAAATGCCAAGGTGCCCCCCCCCCCCCCCCCTCAGATTATGATGCCCCTTAGTACCATTTCATGTAGCTTGCCAGTGTGACAGTTGGTGTTATAATATATATAAAGCAACAAGGCATAATAGAATATCTCTTCGATTTTAAACTGTATTCTAGCCAACATAAACAACTAAACATTCCCATCATTAACAAATAGAGATGGTGTAAATAAATACCAACTCACCATTTAAAAGTTATTACAAAATACTCAACATAAACCACCATTATCTGAGTAAACACTGTACATTAAAACTCCTAACACATTAAATTAAGACGTGTCTTATGTTTTGATCCATGTATCAAGCCAAATAGACAGTTAAAGTAATTCGAAGTAATACACATAGACATAGAACTTGATAACATTTGACAGAACATTACAATGTTTTTGTGCTAAAGAACACTCAGAATATCATTAACAGGCAGAGACTCCCCTTTATACTTTAGTTCACTGACCCTCCTGGAACACAACAATAAATATTTCTATATAAGATATTCTCATAAATGACTGTGTACTAGAAAGCTTACAGTTTACAGTCTGTTTAATATCCAGAAGTTAGCTTTCTCACATATAGCACAGGTCAATTTTGAGAAATGTTCTCTGCTGCAGTGTATGCAATTTACACTAATGCCATGATGTTCTCTCTTAAATGCATGTACAAGTTCACAGCCTGATATGGGTCTGTTGGTGGAGTCAGATGGGACTCAGTCATGATGATATTGCACAGTTCATATACATCGGGGTCACATGGTTTGGTCAGTCGAAAAACACACTCAGTTTTACACATTTCAACATCTTCTTCTTCAGTGGGGCAAAGGAAGTCTCTTGTCCCGTAGAGCTCAGGTAATGTATACATTACATTAGGTCGACCACTGGGGATATTGATGTTTGTTGATGGCCTGATGGAGTGTGTATTCCAAACCTGTGCAGTGTCATCCAGCTCATCCTGTTAAAAAGAATACAGAAATTTAAGAAATGTGATCGCATGTACGTATATACATATACGCAGATCACGATGAGACAACTCACTCACTGAGAGGAAGGTTTCTTATATTTATGCAATTTATTATTTTTAAACAATCATGCGAATTTTTGTAATCATGTATTTTACCTAATGTCATCTGTACAAGTGTTTCACACACTAACTACGGTTACTGTTATGCTGTGATATCTTACATTAGTACTATTAGTCTTATTACTACCTGCTTGTCTCATCTACTCCCCTCATAATAATCAATTTGTTTTATGTCACTGATCATTGTATTTTGTATTTGTAAGTTATTTGGATATTCCAATCTAAATAATTCCAAATTGTAAATAGTTAATATTATAGATAAGAAATTTTCATATGCCATGTCAACATCTTCAACATAGATGTTACCAGTGTTGGGAAGGTTACTTTTAAAATGTATTCCATTACAGAATACATGACCCGAAATGTATTCTGTAACAAATTCCGCTACGTTACTCAATGAGAGTAACATATTCTGAATACTTTGGATTACTTAATATATTATCATGCTGTTTACAACTACGTGAATGTACTATTGCTGTGATTTATTACTGTTACTGAAGGTCCGTGGCTCCGAAACATAGTAAAGGGACCTCTGGCTAATACGGTGGGTTCTGTGTCTGGTCGTAGCCAAAAAATAGCTTTACTTTGTTGTCTGGGTCAACTTTGCTTGCGAGAGAGAGGCGTTGAAAGGCTGCTCCAACGGAACTTATTGTTTTTGGAGGAAAACACGAACACGGTGTACAGTCTAGTCTTAATAGCTTACTTACAACTGGGCTCGTCAGGCACTCTTCTTGGCTGCAGTGGTTATTATTATATTTACATGCTTCCAGCTCCCGTTTCTGCTCGATGACAGCTCCTACTTTTTTTTCTCCCTCCCTCGCTCACAGACACATCAGGGGTATGGCAGTCCATTCTCCCTGCAGCACGGACTACACTGCCTATGATGCTACATTCTTTAGAGCTATGCCTGTAGCATTCTGCCTATTAGCTTAGCACAACAACAACAAAAAGGCCTCTCTCACCCAGGAAACACGCAGAGAGAGAGCGTCACCCTGTAACCATGGCAACCGTAACGCTGCCGCCTGGAGCAACAGAACGTAGCTGTCAAACAAAACCCAAACAGTCCTGACCCGTGACAATATGAAACAGGAAAGTACCACCGTGTAATCCATTTATTTCAACAAAGTGACTGTATTCTAAATACCACCTTTTTAAACGGTAACTGTAACGGAATACAGTTACTCATATTTTGTATTTTAAATACGTAACGGCGGTACATGTATTCCGTTACTCTCCAACACTGGATGTTACTGTAGTCTTGGTTGTTGAGCTCTTCCTTAAGGCGGCCGATTGCTTAAGCCTAAATTATAGTATTTACACAATTTTTTATTTCATTTACTCCCTGCTCCTCTCAACCGCTTCTCCCTGTCTTGTCTCTTTCTTCCTGCAAGTCTCTCCATTTCCTAAACCTGGCACAGGTCTCATCTCTCACAGTACTTCGTGTATTACCTCTCTATCACTTCCTCAGTTTCTTTTATCTCTCACTCACACACGCATGCATCCATACACGCAACAAAACATATTTTATTAACTCACCTGGATGAGTCCCATGCAACAAAACTGAAGGAGGTTTTTGTCCAGAAACCCACCATCAAAGTACCCGTTGTCTCTGATGTCTGCAAATAAGGATAACCAGAACTCCAGACACTGGCTGCGAAGAAAACGCCACCAGTATTCAATCCTTTGATTGGCGGTACTTGCTCCCTCCAAGTAACTCTCAAGGGTGTCGTTAGGAGCCACGGGCACAAGGAAACGCTGAAAGCCTCTAACATGGCCATTTTCAGTTCCAAGATCGCCCCTCACAACTCTAGGGCAGCCCTTTAAACGCTGCACCGCTTCTATGTAATACCCCCCGATCACTTTCGGATTACTATTTGTTGTGTACGCATTAAGCCAGATTAGTTTTCTAGAGAAACCGTCAATACTACCATTGATACAGATGCCATATGGCTTCAGTTTGTCGTAGGAGTCCATGTGCCAGATGAAATTCGGCCCTTTTGAAAAATAGTTCCTTCGCCTGAAACGTCTTGCTTGCCTCAGTGCGACGCCTCGGGGATCCAGCTCCTTCAAAACCAAGCGCACATCCTCTTTCCTCACGCGTAGTCCATGTTCCCTGCATTTAGCGTACATCCATCGGTATCCGTGAAGCTGCCCAGAGTACTGCAATTGGTTGTCTATAAATTCAACCAAGACGGCCAGGTCAGAGTACGCTTTGTGGCGAGTGTGTCCCCTTGCGCTAAGAACTCTCTTCAGATGTCTTTCGCTTATATGAAAACTGTGTCTACTGCAAAGCACAGTTTTAATGTCTTTATAGTTTAGTCCAAGCTCAAAGTAAAAATCTATGAATCGCTCAAATGGGTGTGTGTCCTCCATCGCTGTGGTTGTTTCTAAAGTTTCAGTGCTGATTTGGAGGTGTATGGTATGGACTTTTGCGAGATCCCGAGGTTTTTTTTTTTCCAGTTTTTTTTTTTTTTTCCAGTTTTTTTTTTTTTTTTTTTTTTTTTCCGAGTTAGTTTTGCGAGATCTCGCAAAAGTTTTGCGAGATCCCGAGTTTGTTTTGCGAGATCTCGCAAAAGTTTTGCGAGATCCCGAGTTTGTTTTGCGAGATCTCGCAAAAGTTTTGCGAGATCTCGCAAAAGTCCGTCTTAATTTTTTTTTTCTCCCATGTCCCCTGCGGGGCTCCGTACTTTTCCAATAATCATTCCAAATAAAAAGCTTTTTTTTCCCCTCCCTGCTTGTTTTCAAAAGACAAGCAGCTTGTTGCACGAAGAAATGTTTTCAGTGGTTTCAGAAAAATGTGTTCCCTTTCATATAAAAGGGAAATGGTTCAGTGCAAACTGATGTGGGGTGGGTATCATTTTTATCATTACACCAGCACGACTTTATAAAACATTCACAGCTTAACTCAAGAAAAAACGTTCAAACAGTTAATAAAGGTTTATTTAATCAAAAGTGAAAGTACTTAAGTTAATTTCATACTTTTTTGTACATCATTTATTGGCTGGCAAAACCATTAATCTGGCAGTATGAGAGTAGAGAGGTGGATAGTTTGTAACCATAAATGGAAACAAAAAGAAAAATCACATGGTATTATCATATGTGTGTTTCTTTTTTAAACATCACAATTATCGTTGTGCTGACACTTGTCAGTAAGTATAATGTTATCTCAACAACTATCAGATAAACAGGAGTGCTACAATATTTTCATTTGATGTCAAAGTGTGGAACTAAAGCACGTTTTTCATGTCTTTGTTATTTAGGCAAATTTATCAGATGGTGAGTTTGGAGGTCTGGGAATCAAATTACACAATTTGATTCAATTTGTTGTGTGTTTTAAAAGCTGTTCCAGTATTGGCCGCCTAAATTTTATATGCTGCTCAAAGAAATTAAGGGAATATTTGATCATAGGTATATAACACAAAGTTTGTCAGACTTCAGGGAATCAATCTGCCCAGTTAGGTTAAGCCTAGAGTCCCTGTGCTGTCTGTCGCATGTGCTCAGTATGAACCTGCTTTCTCTGTTTAGAGAGCACACTGTGAGTTCCTGCCAGTTCTGGTGTTTTCTGGCAAATGCCAATCAAGCTTTGAGTGGGCTGTGAGCACAGGTCCCATCATGGAGTCTGTTTTTAACAGAACCCTGTGAAAGTGTGTAGCTGGAGGTCACTTTGTAGGGCTCTGTTCGTCCACTCACTCCTGTTGCTGGTTTAACGCCCTTCTACGGCCCTGTCCAGCTCTCCTCAAGCAACATCTTCTTGTATCTCATCCTTATTCTTGAGACTGTGCAGAGGGACACGGGAAAACTTACGGATGCGCAATGCTGCAGGAGCTGGCTTACCTGTCCAACCTGAACAGTCTGCAGGTACTGTCTCACCCTACCAGCAGTGACATGGACACCAGCGACAGTTTTTGTTGTCTTGTTGTCGCTTCTCCAGTTCGACTGTTATCAGTTGGATTTGAACCAAAGCAGGTGAAACAGATTCACCATAGTTTCTGATTTTGTGTTCCCTTTGTTTATTTGAACAGCGTATTAATTTATCACAATTATGTCAGAAAATAACATTTACACTAAGTATAAATTAATGAGAAGAATTTGTAAAAATGCATGAAAAGCATCACTTTAAAAACACGTCAGATTTCTTTTAGCAGTATCTGATGGGTTTTAGTGGGGGGGGGGGGGGGCATTACTTTTAAAGTCCTTCTGTAAGTGCTGTACTTTAAGATTTTACTTCTCTGCAGAAGTCACTCACCTTAAACTCTCTTACACCATTTTTTAAATGCTATGCAGCACTTTCACTTCTTATATTAACCCTTAAGCTTTTGTTCAGTTTGTTGCAGTAAATGAAAGGCCTGCTGTGTCCATGCCGGGCCTCCTCCTCCTCTTCTCTTCCTCCCTCTGAGAATGGGGAGCAGGAATGTGTGATGGGCCGCGTGCATGCAGGCCGGTGATAGGGCCTGCCTGTGCTGCTCTGTCTTTGGCTCAAAAAGTTCAAGTCATTATTCTCCTCCTGCTGCTATTCAGCCGAGGTCCCGTTAGCTCATTGTTATTCTTCCCCAGTGAGAGAGTGAGACAGAGAGAGGCTGATACAGAATGGGAGGCTGACTCTGGTTTCCAACGGCAGGGAGCTGGGTGTACTGGTGTTGGCGGTGGTTTTCTGGACGGTTTTTGCGTGCATGAAGGCATGTCTGTAATCGGCTCAGTAATGAGGAAAGGTACTGAACGGCACTGAATATCTGACCCCGATTCCTGGGAGTAAAGGGAGGCAGAGAGGGGAGAGTGGGAAACTGTGTGTGTGTGTGTGTGTGTGAGAGAGAGAGAGAGAGAGAGAGAGAGAGAGAGAGAGAGAGAGGGAGGCAAAAAGAGAGAGGGGCATGTGAAAAGGGGTGGAGGGGAGCTGAGATTTAGTGCTCTGCTGGATGAAACAACCCCCCACTAACTAACGGAGAGGGAAAGTAGCCTAATAGGAAGAAAAGAGGGGGTGTAAAACTGTTCATTAAACACTCAAAGACGCGGAGGAAGCCTTTATCGTTTCCAACAATGAGCCCAGAAAAGGTATGTAACTTTTTTTAATTTAAGTAGCTGAATTATTTGTTACTGTTACACAGATGAAGCTGAGAGATCAACAGGTAGCTGTTACTGTTACTGGTACTGGCAACAAAGTGCTTTTGTTAAACTTTGGGGGGGGGGGGGGGGGAAACTCCACTGTGCAACCGATTTGTTCATATTTGTAGTTTAAACACAGTTTGCATAAATTTCTTTTTGCAATTACAGGAATCTGCCTGTGCTTTACTGATTCAAAAGGCTCCTGCCTTTGACGTGGCTGTTGAAATGAGAGGAGATGGTGTGGAAGAAAAAGGTTAATGTGGCACTGGAGTATGGAGTGCCGCTTAAGCTGCGGCATTAACTGCTGTTAAGAGAAATCTCGGGGCATAAATGCATGACTGTCTTCCAGCGTTTCACCCTAAAAACAAACAAAACTTAGTTCATTCCTGAAGTTTTGGTGATGACATGAGGTTTGCAACTATAAAATGTTATAAAATACCAATCAAAACTCCTTAATGCTCAATTTTGTCCTAAACCCACCAAATTTTAAAATAAGTTTTTTTTTTTCCTTTTATTAACGCCTTCAGAGAAACTGATGGTGATTGACTACACCGCTTTATTTATTTATTTGCTGCTTTAAGTGTTTGCATCCAAAGGAATTTAAAGAGGCTAAACCACATGAATGCACCTTCTGTATCAGTTCCCCAACCACCTGCAGACTTTTCCTGTTGCATCCTGAGACAAACAGCACTTTATTTGTTAGAACTAAAACTCACCATGCTACAATATGCACATGAAATGCTTCTGATGAAGAATGTGCAAACTAAATTAGAAAAGGCAAAAAAAAGAAAAGAAAGCAAGTTCCCATTTCTCTGTCTTTCTCCTGCACAACAACACACTATCACCACCACCCCCCAACTAGCCTGAGAAATTACAGACTACACCCAGGGTGGCCCTAATGAGCAAGAGCCTGGATATGTTTTCTTTGTGTCATACACTATTAGTTGATCTGGGTCAACGTTTTCTCTGTAATCACATCGTGAAAACAAAGAGGGGCTGCATAGGAAAAAAGAAGCGGAGTGAGTCTTTTGCCACCAAATCCAGACTGGAAATCTTTTGAGCCCCCTGAGAAATCCCCCCTCCGTTAGTGCTCCTCTCTGCCGAGGAAACACTGTTGTTGCATGTTTGTTCAGAGCTCTGACACCTGTGACTCAGACTGGAGGAGCCCATTGTTCTTATCTGAACTGCTGTAACGGGTCCTGAGTGCAAATCTAGGAGAAATATTTGGGCTGTAATGCTGTGAAGCGATAATGTAGAAACTGGCAGCTGGAGCACAGGCGGGACCCATGTGGAAATAACACCGCTTCCCTCAGACGAAACCCAAGATGATCCTCCACGCTTGTTGCTGTGGTGCAGTGGCCTTAAAAGTCTGCTTGCTCACTTAAATCACACACTTGTAGTCCAAATAGCACCAAACGCTTAAATACAAGACTTCCTTTTACTGTGAAGTTTGGGGATTTTATGCTTCATGTTCTGGAGCTTCTCCAAATCTCGTATAATAACACTTATTGGCTTCAGTGAATTCACCATTTAATTCGATGGGTATCGGCTTATATCAGAATACAATCAGCCTATCTGGAAATAAGTTGACCTTTACTGATGTCAGTGGCTGAAGTTTATCTTTTGTGTCACATCAATTTTGCACTGGCCAGATGCTCTAATTTAGTGTGATGAAGAACTTAAAGACTTAAAAAGTTACTGCTGTATTCTTTGTCTGTTAAATGTAGGTACAGGCCAAACATCGGTACGGGTCCATCTCTGAGTGGTTTGCCTATAAAGTCGGGCTGCTCAGTTATGAAAAAGCCTGAATATTCTAGTAAACATGGAGAACACAATGTGGATGTGTTGTTGTTCATTTTCAAGCCTTTTTAAAAGTAAAAGTTCTTTAACTTTATGTCTTTTAACTGAAAAATCAGAATGAAGAATGTGAGCTTAACTAAACATGACACAGGAATTCAAGATTTTATGGAGGCATTAAAATCTGTGTAAAGAAAAAGAGCTGACCTGGATTTACAAGTGAAACCTGAAAAATGTGATTAATTGCCCAGCTCTACAAAGCGAGAAATAACAGTAGTTGTCTTCACATATGCACTTCAGGCCTGAACCTTTATGGTCTTTAACCTGCCAGACTTTAACTGCAAAGGGGGTCTGAACAGCAGTAGTGCAGCGTCCTGCACCCTCACAGGCTGCTCATCCACCAAAAACCAAGCACAGTGTTTCCAGTAGTGTGAATGCATCTGAAGGTAACCACTCATTTCTATGTGAAAATGAGCTAGTGTGGAGTCTTTAAATTAACATTTTTCTCTAATAATCAGCCCCCAAACCCAAATATCTTCAGCTTAGTATCAATTAGGATAAAGAAAAGAAGTAAATACTGGTTTGGCATAATCAGACAAAAGTCTTTAATGTCTCCCCTCTGCAGGTAAAGGTAAAAGCTCCTGGTTTTGTTTGCGATTGTGATGAAATATAAGTGTATTTATCTTTATCTGCTTTTTTTTTTCTTTTGTTAGGATATCGGGATCTTGTGTGAAGCTTAGAGACGTGAGCAGCGGGTCAAAATCACACCACGATCACACACGGCGAAAGCAGACACACAAGAGAAGAAAAAAAATGTCTCGAACCGAAGAGGTCAACAAGATGACTGAAAATGTCTACAAGGTAAAAATCCTAATAGTGACTCCCCACACACTGTGTGATAATCGGAAATGTGGAAGCACTTTATGAATTTACATGCACTGTTGCCAACAGGGGATTCTGGACCATTTCAACCCCAGTCTGAAGAACTTTGTGACCATGGGGAAACACTATGAGAAAGCTCTGACAGGTTGGTGAGGACACAGTGACTCAGGTCCTGCTGAACTTTGATTTATCCTCGCAGCTCCATATGTAATCATTTTTTTCACTTCCTCAGGAGTGACCATAGCTGCCAAAGGATACTTCGATGCTCTTGTGAAACTCGGAGAGCTGGCGAGCGACAGCCAAGGCTCCAAGGAGCTCGGTGAGTGGGCGTAGAGTGGTAGAGAGGCAAGGGTTTGAATTGAATTGGCTTTAGAGCTAATGGAATTCATAGAGTTAATGTGGCAGCTGGTGAGAAGTGGGAAATAGTCTGTGAGTCGACCACATGTGCTGGTCAGAGAGGAGATGAAGACAAGAGGGGATGAGGAAATGTAAAGAGAGAGAAAGGCAGAGAACAGAGGGACATGGAGAGAGTAGAGCCATTGTTGGGAGATTAACAACACCACATGATCTCATTGTAATGCTGAAAGCAGCGGGGGAGGCAGGCAGGAGTGTCGGAGGGCGAGATGCCAGCCACCACATACTACAGCACTGTGTGACCGACGGAAGCACTCACAGCTGACCGCCACTGTGAATCAGAAGTAGCGACTTTCAGCACATTTCTCTGCTTTGTTGGGGTTGTTGTGCATATTTATACATGTTTATACTGTGAGTGGCTATTATAAGCGCATGGATACTGCTGCAGAGGGTAAAGGTGACACAAATAAATCCAGCAAAGTGGTTTTCTGTTTAAGTAACATGTTGCCTTCACTGCTGTGCTGCTCCTCACAGGAGACACCCTGTTTCAGATGGCCGAGGTCCACAGACAGATTCAGGTGCAGCTGGAAGATGTGGTAAGAGGCCATCAGCATGCTCAAATAATGATGCCTTGATAGGCAAGTGTTTCATTTATAACAAGCTTTTAAAAATTGTGTGTTTGAAGTGAATCAAACATAAATAAGGGTCCAGAAAGTGAAAAAACAGCTTGTCTAAAATCTCATTCTTGGCAGGCTTTGCTTTAATAAATCTGCTGCCAGGTTTGGCCGTAGGAACAGAATCATATCTGAGAAAGATCCTCTGAGAATCAGCTGATTTTTTAATGTAAAAGAACTTTATTATACTTAATGGAGCCATGCAAGAGCCATATGTGATCCAGGCCCTGGTGTGTGCAGTAAGCTTATAAAGAGATAAAGCTAATATTGAGCTTGAGTTCAGCTAATTGGTGCAGCCCTCCACAACAGTCAAATTTTCTCATGTGGCCCCTGGGGAAAATTAATTGCCCACCCCTGGTCCAAGGTATCACATAAAATATGTGAACAACGGTTTTGTTTCTCCATGTCAAAGGTGTGAGCTATTGGAAAATATTAAACCATGACTATATTATTAAATGTGTACACAGATGAAAAAAGACAAGCCTGGTATTAAAATGTAGGTAAATAAATGTGTTTTTTGACCAGTCACCTCACTCATATTCTATATGACCCATGAGTCCTTTCTATAGTAAAAGATCTAAAAAATAAATAAATAAATAAATTTAAAAAGCAGATGAAAACATCCAGGGAATGAGTGCTTGTTGCTATACACAGGGGTGTCAAACATAAGGTCCGGGGAACAAAGTCAGCCCGGCAAAGACTCCAACGGCTTTGGACAGCTTTGAAAAATCAGAAGGATCAGACACAGATTTTAGACTTTTAATTGTATTTTGTTACAGCTTTTCGTACTGATAAAGACCTCCCTCATGGCCATTCATGCTACCCAGAAGAAAATAAGTAGTAAATAAACATTTAAATAACAGAAAAGTCAGCAGTTTAAAAAAAAAAGTGCACATTTTCTAATTACACATTTTTTTAATTCTGCACATTTTGCTCTTAAAGAGTCATGCTGACCTTTTTTTGTTACTACAGCAGCATTTCTTTATCATATAGAAATTAATCTTAGACTCGCTGTTGAAATCGTACTTCTTCTTCTTAGCTTAATATATTTCGGGGATTAAGTGTGTAATCAAACTTCTTTTACACTGACAGAAAGGGGAGTTGCATTGGTCCGGCACACAATATCAAAAGAGTTTGGGATACCTGCTCTACAGGAAACTAGGATAAGTTAGATGTAAAAGATATAAAAACTCAATGTCTAAAACCAAGATTTTGGCCTTTGTCATGGGTGTTGGTGGTTTTTAAAAAGTGTCCCTTTCGTGAACATATGGAGTTATAAGGGATGAAAAATGCAGGTAAAAATAAAATGAATAAAAAAATTAGAAACCCGTATACTTTGAGGGTCTGTAAATTAATGATGAAGATTAAACTTGTTCTGTGGCTTTATTAAATATATTAAAGTTGCTCTCTGATTCAGAGGGTATCAGTCACGAGCTCTCCACTGCAGGAAAATTTGACACACATTCTGATATATCAGTGAACTTTAAATGTTTGACAAGACTCATTTACTTATGTCACTAACAGTTAAAGCTGTTTCACTCCGAGCTGCTCGCCCAGTTGGAGCAGAAGCTGGAGCTGGACATCAAATACCTCACGGTAAGTCCACACACCGACTACAGTATACAGTATATTACATTAAAAGTGACTAACTTAGGTAATTAACTAAAGTGCATTTATTCTACTTTTAAGATATGTGGGATTTTATTCTTTATTTGCCTTTCATTGACATAGAAACGTTACATGTTGCAACAAAGATGGCAGAAATCTTGATAAAATAAAGTAAAATGAATGAATGGGTTTTGTTATATCTCTACTTAAATATAAAATGCAATTTTGATCAAATCCTTGACTTTCCTCTCAGGCCACCCTCAAAAAGTATCAGAGCGAGCGACGGTCTAAAACCGAGTCAATCGAGCGCTGTCAGTCCCAGCTGAAGAAACTCCGCAGGAAGAGCCAAGGCAGCCGTCACCCCAACAAATACGGTGACAGAGAGATGCAGGTAACAGAGGTTTAACATCTCATCATCTTCAGTAATGTTAAAAAATGAGCACAAAAAACACTTTGGCCTCTTTCATTTCAGAAATCCTTCTTCTAAACATCTCAGTCAGCATTACAGCAGATTAAAAAGGAGAGCTGTGTGTGCATTTGTGTGACAACTAGGCCAGCGTGAATAAGATTAAAGAACAATCGGGTTCAGCTGATTTGTCAGAAAAACAAGCAGGAAGGAAAGAAAATATCAGTGATATAAGAGGGTCAGCAGATTTGGAGAATTACGAAAATGAAAGACCAGAAATACATAAGAAGGAAAGGTCACTGAGCCGAGGAGGCTGTTTTATCACATGGATTTTGTTATCACTGGGCAACAGACAGGATGTGATGTAAGGTACTCCTTCGGGCTCTTTGTTATTCCCATCTTTACACAGTGTATTAAAGGTCACATTATCTTTGAGCACCGTGTGAGCAACAATAAATGCAGGTGTGCGCGTGCATTAACAAATGTTCAGCTTCGCAGGTTTGAAATTTTGGGCTTTTCCTTCAGTTCGTGGAGCTGATGAGCCGTCGCCAAGGCGAGCTGGACACGCTGGTGGCCTCAGGTTACAAGTCCGCTCTCACCGAGGAGAGGAGACGTTACTGCTTCCTGGTGGACAGACAGTGCTGTGTCACCAAACTGCTCATTAACTACCACTCCAAGGTGATAAGCTCACACGTGTTAAGTTTGTGAATGTTTCCTTTCATCGAATCCAGTGAAAACTAACAATTTACTCCTGACAGCCGTGTGTGTGTTTGATCAGTGTGATAGAGCTTCTTTCTCGCTGCTATACATCTTAACTGGTTCAAAGTCAGCAGATAATTTCTGTCACTGAAATAAACAACAAATCATACTGCAAATATTCACCAGATCCAAGAACATGTACTGATGCTCAGTCTTGTTAACTGAGCATGCGTGTTGTTCCAGAAATTATTTAATGATGAAATTGTATGTCTCGTTTCGGAAGAAGCTGAAAGGCAAGAGTTCATAAAGAGATTAGTTTGCAGTAAAAATAAATGCAGTAAGATTAGGGTTATAAATGTCTTATCCTTTGTTTTTCTGCTGTTGAATCCAGGTGAGAGAGCTTCTATCCCAGAAACTGTCATCTTGGCAGCAGTCGTGCTCTCAGCCAACAAAGCTCCCAGAGCGTGCTCTGAACCTGCTGCGCCACACTGCGCCTCAAAGCCCAGGGGCTGCTGGGATAGCTGAGGTTCTTCGTCACACCAAGCTTGGCACCGCTCAGCCCGAGCAGGTCAGATCATGTTTTAGTACAAGTGTGTGTTAAATCCAAAGTCACGCCCAACAACCCAGTTTATACAGACCTTACTGTGGCTAAAAATCATCCTCTGCCCTTATAATATTAGACATGTAAGGTTTTTTTTGTGAGGATCTTCTTTGTTAGCTCACTACACTTAGGTCTGTAAATTTCTGGACAATAGGAAAAAGCCTTTCACAACTTTAGCTAAGTCAATAACACTCTCAAGGAGATGGGCCCATCATTGTCATGGTCTGCAATCGAGCCTTCACAAATGGAAGTCCAGAGGGTTTATAACACGCTGCAAACCACTGGTTGCACTCAGAAAAAGGAATGCCAGATTACACTTTACCTGAAACCATCTGAAAGACTGTCTGGAATTTGTTGGGCACATGATATCAAGTTGAACTTGTAATCGAATGATGTGAAGAGAAAAATATGGAGAAGGAGAGAAACCGTTAACAAGTCATAGCAAACAACATTATCTGTAAAACATGGTGAAGGTAATGTCACGGTATGGGCATGTATGGTCACCAGTGTAACTGTGTCACTGGTGTTTGTGATGATGTGACTACTGATGATGGGACGATGGACTCATTCTGCTTCTGAACACCCAGAAGGTTTTTAGAGTTGCCTCAGACATCATCAAACAGCAGCGGTATCAGCTACAGAGAAACTGTTATCAGCACCTCTGCGTATGTAGAGGCTTCTGTCCTCATCCTCTTTTTCTCTGAACATTACAAAGAGCAGATTTAACTCCTCCTTTTGGACCCAGAAGAATCCAGTTTTTCACTTGTAATGGAAAAAGTTTCTCTGTGAATCTGTGAGGGTCTGCACGACAATCATGTGATCATTCCTCTCAACTTAACTCAAGGGATTCTGGTGCTAATATTTTTTAAGCTAATTTTGAAAAACACAAATTAAAAGAAGTCACTGTGAGGGATTAAAACATCCTGCATGCAGCTCACAGTTTAATAAGTCATTCAGGACATCAGAATTTTAACAATGGCCCGTATTGTCTGGTAGTTACTGTGATCTGCTCTTGATTTTCAGAGGCTCTCTGTTCAAGAAGTCCCTCCTCTGTTAAACGGAGACTCTAGTCGCTCCCAGCAACAGCGCTCGCTCCCCTCCTCCACCCAGAGTGACACCTGTCCTCCTCAGGGCTCTACCCAGACATTCCTCTCTGCTCCCTCCACCGGAGGAGCTGCTGGAGGTTCATCGCAGGGAGCATCTCCTCAGCACAGCAGCACACCTGTCAGTGCTTCAGCCAGCCCGCTCCCTGACAGCAGCACCAGTGGCAGCACCAGCCCGGCTCCATCTACTCCCACCACCACATCCAGTAGCTCAGCCCAGCAGACCTCGCTTCTCCTCGCCGCAAACACGTCTAACCTGTCCCCGAGCCTCATCCCCTCCACCGTGATGTCGCTCAGCCAGATCTCCCCGGCCAGCAGCTCCTCGCAGGGCATGACCCTCCCCATCCCCCACAGTGCACCTCACAGCCCTCCTCTGCCCCACAGCGCTCCGCTCTCTAGGGCCATGACTCCAGTGCAGCTGCTGCACCAACAGGTGGAACCAGGAGGGAGCAGCACTTTATCTCCGTCACATAATCCGTGGCTGCTGAAGACCTCAGAGATGAGCGCCACTGCAACACTTCCACTGCCGAGGAGACCTGTCAGTGAAATGAGGCTGGGAGGCTTTCAGGGTGAGATATGATCTGGCTCACCTGCTGTTTTTTTGGATGTCTTCTTCCCCGACACTACTCCTCATTTCTTATTTTATTCCTCCACCTAGGCTCGAGTCTTCCCAGGATGATGCCTTTATCTGGACCTACACGTGTGGAAGCCATGTTTTCTCACACACCTGGAACATCAGATGGCAGTGGAGGAACCACAGTGGGAGGAGCATGCTTACTGCACTTCCTGCCTGGTGACAATATCACTCTGCTCATCTCTGAGCCCAGAGATGGGTGGCACTACGGTCAAAATGAACGAACGGGACGGTATGGTTTATCCATATTTTCATCCTGATTCATATTTTTGAGGGGGCCTTAAAACATTTAATGTCACTATTGTGCTCAAAAAATTTTTTTTAAAAAAAGACTGCATTAAATAAGGTCAGACAAGGATTTATAAACTGTCTCCAGCTGGTAGCTTGTGTTTCTGTAAATAAAACAAAGCAAGCACACCATGTTTACTTTGTTCATTTAGTCTCCCAATCAGAATTAGAGCTGCTAAATTTGGAAATGACCAAACCTTTCGGTGGTTGAAAAAAACTAAATGGGTTAATTAAGCAACCAATGACCACAAAGGCTCTGCCAGCCCTAGTGCCCATCGTTGCATGCAAGTGCTGGCACCATTGGATTCTTTGACCTTAAAAATGTATATTTAGCATTTAAAACAAAGAATCAATTTCATGTAGAACGAGAAATATAATGAAAAGAGTTTTACGGGAGCAATAAAATCAAAGAGGAAAGTGTTATAGGTTAGCTGGCTTGACAAAACCTAATTTACCAGATGTCGATAACAGGTGGTTATCAGTCTTTTATCTTGAGTTAGGCCTTCTGCTTCAGGCTCTGAGTGTGCTCACATTCTTACAAAATGATCCCTATGAGCCAGTCGGTATCAGCTGATGATGATAAAATGGTGATATAATCTATAAAAAAAACTAAAAAATATAAGAGTTTAATGCAACACTGTTGCAAATAGGACAAGAAATTAATGTTGCAAAAAAATGTTAATCCTGGGATTTATTGCACAGTCGGTAAAATAAACATTTTGATTCAAGTTAATTATTTTACTACACAGTGCGGTCTCATTGCTGTTGTTCATTTCTAACATGAGTTAACACCTTAAAATGGATACGTTTACACTAATTAAAAGTTGAAAAAGAGGTTTTTGATCTCTGACAAACTAAAGCGATTTACATGTCTCCTTTATGTAATGGTAACTTATAATATATATAAACCTTTACTTAGCCAGGAAGATCCCATTGAGATTAAAGTGCAAATAATTTAAATGGGTGTCCTTACTTTGGGTTCTGTGTTCTAGTAGCTGCAATTCCAGCAGTATAAAGGAGACTTGGCAGTAGATTAGAATAAAGTACAGCAACATTTCTGCATCACCAAATGAATGCATGCATGCTCACATTTGCACTGCTATAACTTTACTGTAGAAATAAGTTACCATGGTGATTTCATCAGGTGAAATGAGAGCCCCTTTGAAGACACAGAAAACTCTCACTTTACGCTCAACATAGCTCACGAAAATGTTAATCTCGCTTTGTAGTTAACTTGAATAAAAAAGCAAATGAAAACAACATTGCTTTTTTTTCTTATAGAATACTTATACAGTAATAATTTTACACATGCCTACATTGTAAATGTGACTAAAAGGACAGTCAATAACGGAGCAAATGAACAGTCCTGTCTTCTGTGGCCTTTTCTACAACATCGCTCCCACTAACATCGTGCTCCTTTCTCGATACTACATTAAAGAAAACTTCTCTCTGGTACCAAATTATACCCTTACTTTACTAAGTTTTCTTCACACAGTCTCTGACATTTCTTGCTTCTTTAAATTTCAACTTTATTGATTCAACTGGTGAAATGTTTTTTCACAGGAAAGGCTGGTTTCCTTTCTCTTACACTCAGCCACATCATACCAAGATGGATCTTCTCGAGAGGTAAGCGAACAAATAACAGCTGCTGAAATCTGTTGGTCTGAAGGCTAACAGCTCTGACATTAGTGATGATGCTTCCATAGTTTGGGTGATTCACACTTGATGGAGTCATTTTCAGGCTGAATCCTTTGTGACTCTCTCCACTTTCCCATCCATGTATTCTCAGTCACTAAATACACATTTCATGCCATCATAATCATCCTGTCTGCCTTCAGTATCCCCACCACCCTCTCTCAACTTACTCTTTTTTCCAACAGCAACAAAATTGTTGATAGATTCACACAAAAACCAACATTTGCCTACTCTCATTGTGCCACCTTTATCTTTTTTCCACTGTGTATTCGTTCCTCTCTGTGACCTTCCCTGTAGCTCGCTCTTCTTATCTAGAGCTAACAGCACCAGTACCGGGCAACTTGACAAACTAGGGTCTCCGGGTCTTCCAGCCCTCACCCCTGAGTCGGAGGAGGAACGCTCCCTTCCTCCCCAGAGGGTCAGCACCTTCCGCCCGCGCCCCTACAGCATGGCCGACAGCAACAAGGTCAGAAACACGAAACCTGTGGGAGAAGCTCAAGGGTTAGAGTGAGGGCGTCCTCACAGTTGACCCTGACTATTAAAGTAGCAGATACTACTGCTTTCTAATAATTCAGTACAAATACCGACGCGCATCTCTACTGACTTACAGATCACCTCAGAGTTGGCCTCCCCACCTCCCTCACCGACCAGGTAACTTACAAGTGCTAATCAAGGGAAACTGAGCATTTTTACTTGTCATTGCCCATTCACTGAAAATACTACACAGTCTATAAACTACCTCTGAATAAATTCAGACTTCAGCACCTAATTCTGGTTGTTTATGTTTGGTTGGCACATCAAATTTTTTTCATATTGTGTTTGTTTTTGCATTTGCATCAGTGCAAGACTGTGACGAGTCCAATCTGATGGTGGACACATAAAAAAATTGTATCAGCTGCCCAAAACATAATAATAACCATAGCAGGCATGAACAAGTCAGAAGTGAGCACTAAGTCCTGCAGTGTCAATGTCTCTGTAAAGCTGCTATCACAGCATGTCTAACTTAGAAAAGTACAATCCTAAATTCTTCACATGCCCATGTAATCATCAGTTTAAGTTACATATTTATCGCTTCCTTCTTTCAGGCCCAATCCATTTTCACATGTCCGACTCCGAAAAACCGTCACCAACGATCGCTCAGCTCCCATCATCGAGTGAGCTGTTTATTCCCACCGCAGCAGCAGCAGCGTTCCTCTGTGGTTCATCAGTACATCGCACCTCAGGTTGAATCCTGGAAAGAAGCACACTGGCTAATGTTAATGTTCTACTTTTAAATGTAATATTCTGTGTGTTTCATGTATAAAGGCTGTTATAAACATGAGTACAGCCGACTGGATTTGTAGGTTGCTGGGGGAGAAGAGACAATTGTAACATGTGAGAAACTGCTTTAGTGAAGTGTTGGCTAAAAATATATGAATATAAAAACTAGATGTTTAGATGTTTAGCTTCATGTTTGTCACACTGTGTCCGGCTTGTCCTGAATAACTAACATGCTTTAGTGTGAATTATGACAGATACAGTTGTTTCTTTTACTGTTTTAAAGAGTTTCTTTTCTCCCTTTTTGGTTATTTTTGTGCCATATTCAGAGATGTTTTCTGTGTTCAGCTGATTTAGGGACTGGATCCTAATAGCAGGTTGTGCACATTGACTATGATGAAGTATTATGGGAAGAGGACAGGCTCCTTCTCTATTACAGTATTATATTTTTTAGAAAAGCTGCCAGATCTGGTGCATTTTCTTGGTGCCGGTGAAAGTGAGCATTTAAAAGTATTAAAAGTGTGTGTGTGTTTTTGTTTTTTCATTTTATTTTAACACAGTGATTGTCTGGATGAGCTACTTGACATTAATGAAACTGGCACAATGACTTATGTTTATGTCATGTTTTAGTTTCTGAACATGAGCGATGTTGTTTGAAGGCACAAGTCTGTCAGATACATCCTGTTGTGCCACTTAACACCATTCATTCTGCTGCTGTAAAGTTACATGTTAGCATTTGTGAGTAGATGACTTAAAAAATTGCTTTCTACTTGAAATTTGATTATCCAGAGTTGATCCATCCACTCGCTGAGTGAAATCATCAAAATTGTCCTCTTTTTAAATACAGAGCAACTCTAACAACACAAAGAAAACTCGTAAACTTCACAGACACAAACTGTAAAAGTTGGTAGTTGAATGTTTGGATAGTGGTATCACCGAAAGAAGTGTTTTGTTTGAAAGTAGGATGTCATGGAGGGTTCAAAGTCTTAAGAATGAGAGATTTGCATGCTTAGTCTTTGGATTTGATGTCTACTTGATTTCTTTTCAGTCCCAAAGCTATTCACCAGCTAGGCTGCTTAATTGTAGTTGTACATCCATCAGTCAGACTAAGCAGAATCTTAAAGTGATGTATGGATGCTAAGACAGATGATGATTAGGTTTTTACTGAGAAACTGTATCTGTGAAAGTGATGAAGAAAGTATACAGGAAGTTGACCAACGTCTGAGCAAGTGTTCATGGTAATCTACAGACATCCAAAGTAATTTTTTTGTAGCTCTGTCCTCTTTGCTGCCTCTAACAAAGTGAAATCTGTGCAAACTGAAGCAGTTCATGTTCCTGGTTTAACTGCCTCAAGTTACTTTGATGTTTTAGCACCTTTTAGATTCATAATATCACCTGACAAGCTTGTAGAAAAAAATATCTATCAGCATATATTGTAATCACTTTGTGTAGCGTTGCTTCATTAATAAAGATGACAGCAAAATGCTTTTAATGCATGTAAATAGTGCCACAAATTGTGTGAATTTATGATTTCTTTGTAAAAATTTCACTTTGGTAGAACATTTGGGCTTTGTGGTAATACAGAGCAAACATCTGGAAAGTGCACAGCCGCTGGTAGAGAAATTCAGTCTTCAGCTCAGAGTGACTTACACAGAATGAGATACAATTGGTACAGAGTTTACACGCCTGAGTGTGAGTTTAGATACACAATGTCACTAATTCAAGTTGAATTTAACCTTTAAAAAGCAAATTATTTAGTCACAAATACATTTAAAGTAAGGAGGAGAGTTCTGAAAGAATTGCATGTGAGATTAAACTCATTAAAAAATGTGAGCGTTACAACAATAATGTAAAATGAACAGATAACGTTATTTAAGTTTCAAACCTACACTCATTGCCACTTATGGTACACCTGTTCAGGTGCTTGTTAGTGCAAATATCTCATCAGTCAATCACATGTCAGCAACTAAGTACATTTAGGAATGCAGACATGATCAAAAGGACCTCCTGAAGTTCAAACCGAACATCCAAATGGGGAAAAAAGATGATTTAAGGGACTTTGAACGTGGCATGACTGTTGGTACCACAGTGCTCTGTACATTTCACAAACTGCTGATCTGTCAAGAACCATCTGTGGGGTTTACAGAGGATGGTCTGAAAATATCCAGTGAGCATCAGTTCTCTGCATGAAAATGGCCAGACTCCTTTAAGCTGATAGTCAGGCAACAATAACTCAAATAACCACTACAACTGAGGTATGTAGAAGAGCATCTCTGTATCCACAAGACATCAAACCTAGAAGCTACAGCAGCAGAAGACCACACTGGGTGCCACTCCTGTGAGGAAAATAAGGTTACTGTATGCACAGGCCCACCACAAGTTAGACAATATGCTATTTGAAGAATATTATCTGGCCATGATAGAAACTCTGAGGAATATTTCCAGCAACTTGTTGAAACTATGCCACAAAAGCTCTGAAAGAAAGCAAAAGGGAATCCAACCTGGTACAAGCACAGTGTACCTAATGAAGTGGTTAGTAGTTCCCCTGCACTTTAAATCAAAGCTGAACAACGTAGGCGAGAGCTGTCCCGTCACAACTCAAACACAAGTTCAGAACACTTCTGTGAAAATTGAAATGTTGTTCGACATTAGACACATTTATTTATACACTTTATCTGCAGAAAACAATGCATCTATTCAGACACTACTGAATATAACACTACTATGAAGATGAATATTTCAGAGGAAAAGACTTTATCTGGACTACTAATGCTTACATGTGAAATAAAAGGTCTATGAAACAAGCTTTTGCATGATTTGTAAAACTGAGATTTCTGCAGAGAACACGCAGCATAAAGTTATATTGTTATTTAGTATATTCAAACTTTGTACAGGTGAGAAGAAATAGGAGATATTGAAAGATATTTTACAACCTACTTCCTCATGTTTTCACTAAAAAAAAAACAAAAACAAAAAAAAACACAGGGGTATCCACTATAAGTTTTTTGCTGTGCTGTTCTGCATATTGTTCTGACACCTTAATGAGGGGTGCGAGCAGAATTAAAGCTGGTATGAAAAGAAATTTTATACCAGCCTTAATCTGATTACAGCTTCTTATTTTTAAACTAAGCCACCTCTGAAGGATCAGAACTGTGTTGAAGCTTAGTTTCAAAACAAAAATCGTAACCCTGAGTAACTTTTAACTGAGAAAAAAACTGTTTCACATGTATGTATGTTTGAGAGGTAAAGGTGTAGATCAAACTTAAAGCAACTTAAACTGTGACTGATCAACTCTGCTTTGATTTCACAGCAAAATATGTATTTATGCTGTTACTGATTACAGGCTTGGTTATTAATTAATTCAACAGAACCACTTAGACACTGTTGCTATAGTTTGCACATCATTAACCTAAATGCACTGAAATAATACAGATGAAACAAAAGTAGAATTAAATAGAATCTTTATTGTTGGACACAGACATTGGAGGCAACTATTTAGACAGATATTAACATGAGAAAATCTGAAGTTATAGATTTTTGATCCAATCCAAGTTTCTTCCTTTTGGTTCACGTGGATGAGCCGGAATGTCGGGCATGTTTCCATCATCTCGCACGGGAACTGTGAAGAGAAAATAAGGTAGGAGTTTTAGGATGCTGAAACGTCAGCTTTCAATTACACTCGAACCTGCTGTGACATAAAGATCGCCAGTGTTTACCTGGGTAGTTGTACGGCACAGCTGCGTTCAACATTGCTGTATATTTTGTAAGTGGGCTGATGAACGGAAGAATGGCACCTGAGAAAAGACATTTGAACACATATGGCATTACACTCACAGTTCACTGTGCCTCTATAGGTCAATTGAGAATAACTGAATCACTGCGCAAGGTGCACACTCATACAGAACATAATAAACACAGATAGCAACTACTCTGACTGGCATGGCTTTAAGTGTCAATATAAAGTTACTCATTTAAAATGTGCCAGGATCTTAATTGTTGGACACAGACATTGGAGCGAGTAATCTTGCAAAATTATTAAAATAATGTAAAGTAAAAAGGCGTACTGGAGGCGCGGCAACAACTGGTAACCATATGCACTTCGAAGTTAACATCTACTTTTTATCTGACTTCGTCAAACTCATCCACATAGCTGCTATTTTGCTGATTTATGAAAATTCAGACCAAAAGATTTTGGAGCCCTCTGACCAAAAACCATTTGATGTTAACTTGTCCGGCATTTTAGACAAGTTTCATTAAGAAACTGTATACACACTCCTCCCTCATTGAATTGCTTTGTTTAGGTTCTTTAGCTTACTAATTTTCTCCAGTTTGAAACGAAATAATAATGCAGAAGAAGTGATTTCATGTTAGTTTTCACAACAAATTCCTCCATGACTCAAACATCCACAAATCTACTACTGTGGAATCAGCAAAGACGCTTCAAATTGCTGGTCGTTGAATAACATGAGTAACCAAAGCCAACTGTCTGCAGTACATGAAGCAGAGTAACATAATAGGCGGGCAGATGGTGATGCCAAGTTAGGCGAGATTTTAGAGTCAAGCTGCCAAATAGTTTCTTAAATACACTGCTGGAAAGTTCATGGACAATGACACTGTTATTTTCTGATTATAACCTAATTTGATATTGGCCACAAAAATTCAGTAAATTCTGTATTGTGTTGTTAAATAATGTATTTATATCGAACTTTTCTACACCTACTTACCACACAAAGCACTTCAATCTACAAGTTACATGTTATCCAAATAGCACTGTATTCCATAAACTTTAAGCATATATCTGCCCCACATCCACGGCCAGTTTCAAACCACCAACATGCATAAAAGTTTCAACTGTGAGAGGACGCTGGAACACAGCAAGGCTCGCTGGTGAAGTACACCATTGTGCCACCTCTATACAAGCAATGTAGGATCGCCCGATGCCACTCTCTCTCGTTTGCAGGTGGTTCAAAATGCAGCTGCTCGACTCTTAACTTGTACAAAGAAAAGGCAGAATATCAGTCCTGTTTTAATCCATAGATTACCTCCACAATATATTACAGATCTTTTAACTCCAGGTCACTGAGGTCATCATCACAACAAATTCTCTCATAAAAATTAAAAGTGATTGGGTTTTTGCTGTGTTTGCCCCCTGGCTCTGGAATAGTCTGCTACCCCACATAAAAAGCTGTTCAACAATAAACTGTTTTAAATCAGCTCAACTTTAAATTGCTTTTTGTCAAGTGTAAGGTGACTCGTGGATTTTAATTGGGTTCTTGAGACCTGGATTACAAGTGACTGTGCCTTTAAAGCACTTTGGTCAACTTCTGTTGTTTTAACACGTGCAATAGAAATAAAAGGACTTGACACACAAAGACTATAAGGTGCTTATTTGTTTTCTTTATTCGGTCTTTCCATGCTGGACATATAACTCGTATACTCAGTTAAATTAAACTGAACACAAGACAGCTACGCTGATGTAAGTCTAAGACAGCGGATTATTGTGAGACGTATAGCTAGCAATCTTCTGATTAATATTTCATGTTGCCACACTGTCATTCATCGGCGTTGCAGAACTGCCATTGTATGTTATTTAACGCTATGCTCTCTCTCTCGCTGCACCACTCTCTCACAGATTTCTAACAGGCTGGCTACTTACCAACCAGTCCAATTCCACAAGAAGCCACGATAACCGGCTCCTTGTTCCACGCATTTCTCAGGAAAGCTCCGATTCCTACAGACAGAAACCCACGGGCAGGTTAAAAACCGCACCGAGTGACAGGCTACGTATGGTTAACCAATGCTAGCTAACGTTAGCAACACATCCAAGGTCACATTTTTCGTTTTATTTCGAACGAATACATCAGAACTAAAGTACTTCTAAGATCCGGTTAGAGTAATTTTAAATATATAAGGTATTTATCTGTACTACGCGAGGGTCCAAGTAAACCGAATTTCACTGATTAGAAGTCAAAATGATGACAAAATATACACATACCCGCCATATTGTCTGGTGTAGTTTCCACCGAGCGAGTTCTCATGGGAAATGTAGTGACTGCTAAAAATGACGTATAATTCCTGCGCCCGCCGCACGAAAACAGAGAGAGGGAAACAGAGGATCCCTGGAAGCTTCGGGATTGATTTAAGTCAGCTATCATGCTATTAAACGGCCTTAGCTAAAGCTAAACAGAGAAAACGACACTGTTTGCAGCTTGTGCTCAGGTTGATGATGACACTGGTCGAAGTGTCGCTTTAAACACACGTTAAAAACATCGTTTCGGGACTAACAAATGTAAGTACTATTAGACTAATGGATTGTTTTAGTACTAAACAATAATCAGGCGTGGTGACATCAGAAGTCTAAAACACGGGAAATTCTTGATTTGAACTTTTCCCCAGTGTTCAGCCGTTTTTACTCCACTGGGAACCCCGACCACTATATCAGGCTTTTACTGACTCACAAACAGCTGTTGAGTTACTGTAATTACTATCCAGATCTCAGCATCGCGCAGTAAAATAGTAGATTTAAATTTTGTGTTATAAGTTTATATCGGCAAAGAATGTGCAACTAAATCTTTAAGATAAGTGTAGCGGAGTAAATCCTGAGCACCTCTTTTGCGGCAGGTATTTCCGCTATAAAGTCAGAGGACAGCTGCTGTCCACGTGGGTCAATTTCAGCCACTTTGCTTCACAGACAAACTGAGTGGTTAAAACACCATTTTCTGGCCCTAGGCAGTGAGGCCGTTGAATCCTATTTGCCCAGTGTATTTGCTAGTATTTCTTCTTGATGAATGACTCATAACCGCTGCACAGGCTGTTTACATTAACAGAGAAACTTCTTTCCCTCCAGATGATGGAGGATTTCTCTGGCTTGGCTCTGCCTCCTTTATTTGGAGGTCACATCCTGGAAGCAGAACTGGAGCCTGGTGGTGTGGAGCTGGGACCGGGAGAGGTAATTTTATGGATCTTTATAAAGGTGCTTGTCATGTTAGCACACATGGTAACACTTAGTAAGTTTACCAATTAATACAAATTCACAGCTCATTTAACCAGGTCTCCAATGTTGCCAGCAGATATGAATCAGTACACTGACGCAGAATTTATATAATATAATAGTAATGCTGGTCTTAAAAACCTTTAAATGAAGAAACACCAGTCATTATATTTGTTTAAACAAGACACTCATCCTTCACAGACATTTACTCCATTTTTTTCTATCTTCTTTTTTGGTTCAGTAGTTTAGCTTTTTTCGTTTTCTCCGTCTTTTCCTGTACTCAGAGAGCTGACCTTCTCCCTATGAACTTCGATCCTCTGTGCCACAGATCTCATGCATGAAAATGTCACTGAATAGCTGCTACTTTACACATCACTGACCCCTCTCCTTTCCCATTAGAATTTTTAGAATATGGGGAGTTTGGCTCAAAGCACATGGTTACACTCCCATGTGCTACCCACATTTACATGTATTGGAGATTAATCTTTCTAATTCATTATACACTGCATAGCAGTTTTTATTTCCTAGCGCTCGCTGAATAATGTGGCTATAATAAGATGACTTTCTGCTTTACTTGGGTTTTGCTTTGAAACATTGAACAGGTAAAATTGTTTTCTTGTGAGAACAAACAATGTGATGCCAGACACAAAACAGAATCCTGCTTTTGTATTTCTTTAGGTGGAGCTGGGTCCAGGAGGCACCGAGCTGCTTGAGAGCACAACACAAGAAGATGAAGAAAAAAGAGCTCTTGACAAAAGGAAATATCTGGCTCTGAGCAGGAAATGTAAAGAAATTGAACAGGTGTGTGCTATGGTCAAAAAAATGATACGTGAATAATAAAAATGACCAGATCAACACCACTGAAACAAAGCTTCACACAGCAGTGCTGCAAACAGGCAGGCACACAGCCCTCCCCTCACTAGCAGCTAAACAACACTTTGAGGTGTCAGTAGAACTCCAGTTTCAACAACACTGAAGTATTAAAATGTTATGATAAACATTAACCTGGCTGGCACATTAATGTTATATTATTATCTAATAGCCACATTATCTATCTATCTGTTAAGTTATTATTAAGGTAGTGACTATGGCTAATAATAAAACTTTGTTAGGGCTAGGCAGCAAACCGTACCAGTCCTGCCCATAACGTGATGTTAATGGAGGGTGTTCATTTAAAAGTAACACATTACTTTTATGGCAGCACGGTCGCACGGTGGTTAGCACTGTTGCCGCACAGCAAGAAGGTCCTGAGTTCAATTCCACCATCAGGCCGGGGTCTTTCTGTGTGGAGTTTGCATGTTCTCCCCGTGTTTGCGTGGCTTCCTCCCACCGTCCAAAGACATGCAGCTTGTGGGGATAGGTTAATTGGATAATCCAAATTGTCACTAGGTGTGAATGTGCGAATGAATGTGAGTGCGAATGGTTGTCTGTCTCTGAGTGTTAGCCCTGTGACAGACTGGCGACCTGTCCAGGGTGTACCCCGCCTCTCGCCCTATGACAGCTGGGATAGGCTCCAGCGCCCCCCGCGACCCTGAAAAGGATAAGCGGAAGTGAATGGATGGATGATGGATGGACATTACTTTTATCTAAAAAGTGTTACATTGTGTTGTTAAGTGCCAGATTGAGTCAGAGGGAAGTGTATCAGCAGCTAGACCAAAACAGCTGACAGAAACATTAATGAATCTATTTGATCAGCAGTGAAAGTCATGAGAAGCACAGCAGTGACTCACACAACCTAAAATATTGTTTGGTTGGTTGTTTTTTTTATATAATATAAAAAAAACTGCTCTCATTGATGTTATTGTTTTAATCTTCAGAAATAATGCCTCTTCTTTTTTTAATTATTTCTTTTCTTTTTCTTTTTTTTTACTAGTAATAGAGGTAGCTTCGAACATACTATTGAGTATGCAGTGCTTTCCTGAGTATCTGTATCAAGTTTAAAATTCTAGTATCTAGTAAATGGTTTGTGCGACCTTACATCGCACAGGCCCAGCTTCTGATTCAACTGTAATTATTTCAATAAGGTTTCTGAAAATTCTCCTGCTGTTTTAATATTCTGATATATCAGTTCATCATTGATCCAACACATGCACTTTGTTCAGGTAAATCAGAAGATCCTGGGTCGCCTTCACCAAGTGCAAAGAATTACTCGACGTCTGAAGAAAGAAAGGAGGTATAAACTGTCATTATAATAACTGAAGATTTTGTGTGTTTTCTGAGAAGTTGCTCACTTTATGGCTCATCTGTGGGTTGTGTTAACTCTCACAGATTCCTCATGAAGACCTTAGATGCTCACGGGGATGACTACAGAAACGCTCAGCTCACTATACTGCTTGAGGTAAGGATTACCAAACATGGGTGGATATCAAAGACAATATAAAAGATGGAAGTAGCTTCTGCGTATGAAAAGTGAAGCCAACGCATTAGTGCAGAGTTAGGGAACTCCAGGCCTCGAGAGTCGGTGCCCTGCACGTTCTAGATGTGTCCTTGATCCAACACAGCTGATTTAAATGGCTAAATTACCTCCTCGCAATATCTTGAAGTTCTCCACAGGCCTGGTAATGAACTAATCATTTGATTTAGGTGTGCTGGCCCAGGGTGAGATCTAAAACCTGCAGGATACTGGCTCCCGAGGCCTGGAGTTCCCTACCCCTGCGTTAGTGCCTTAAACCTTCTTTTTAATGAATACCAAAGCGCAACTTCTCTGGGTCCAAAAAGACTTACTGTATAGAAGTGTATGGGAAAATAACCTGTGGCTCCCTCATTCTGTGAAACCTTTCCTGACGTTGGTAGTTTCAGGCCAGGGCAATAGGCAGGGTTTTCCTTCAGCTTTCTGTTTGTATTAATTCTTCTGCTTTTGCTTGCTAAACTTTGAAAGGTCCTACAGAGATAGTTATGAATACTATTTTGTTTTTCCCCTTGCCTTTGTTTCAGGATGAATCTGGAGCCCATTTGGAGCCGGCTGCTGCAGCGGAAGATGAAAAGCTCAACGGTGTTTCCGGTTCCACTCCATCTGCAGCATCACATCATGTGGCTGGGACAAAGAAAAAGAGGCATCGAATTCCTCGTCAAGAAAAGGATAAAGAGCCACAAGTGAGTAAAGCTCTTTCCTGATCAGATGCTGCCCGTGGACGTTTAACTGTGGGTATGTTAAAATGCTGGTAGTCCAAATCACGGACCTTCTTTTCTCAGATCGACCCAGAGATGTCGGCATTGGCAGAGACACAGTTTGGAGAAATGTCCAGCCCGACCTCGCTGTCTCATTGATCAAACCGCTGTCCTGGATATCACGACGATGGTGACTAGAATAAGAGCACCCAGTTTCCAGGACTGTTTAAAACACTGCCTTACTTGAGTCAATCTTTGTAATGTTGTGGTTTCACTTGAATATTGTGAACAGATTGAGTTCATGTAACACGAGATGTTATTCACCTTATATATGTGTATATTTGTTTTGTATATACGAGGTTATGTTTTTATAGTTGACAGTGATGGCAACATATTTATGACAAGCACATGATGTTGAAAACATGATTTGATAAATATTTGACGTATTAGATAAATACGACAGGGTAGGATTTTATCCGAGTAAGCAGATGGACTCGTTGTCATATTAAACTTTTACACTGTGCTGTTTGGGTTTCCTTTTCTGTGATTTTGTTTTTTCCCTCTTTTGTATTCACTCATCTGCCTTCACATGCTCATGGACTTAATGTGGCATCTCATTCTTAATCGATAGGGTTTGACATGATTTCACCCCACCTTGTGAAGCTATAACTGCTTCCGCTATTCTGGGAAGCCTTTCCACAAGGTTTAGGAACGTGTTTATCCAACTTTTTGACCGTTTTTCCTGAAGCACATTTGCGAAGTAGGACACTGATGTTGGACGAGAAGGCCTGGCTCGCAGTCTCTGCTCTGATTCATCCCAAAGATGAATGCCATAAGGTCAGTCAGGCCAGTCAAGTTCTTCCACACCAAGCTCGCTCATTCATGTCTTTATGGACCTCGCTTTGTGCACTGCTGCACAGTCATGTTGGAATAGCAAGGGGCCATCCCTAAATTTTTCCCACAAAGTTTAAAGCATGAAACTGTCCAAAATGTCTTAGTATGCTGGAGTATTAAGAGTTCCCTTCACTGGAACTAAGGAGCCAAGGCCAGTTCCTGAAAATCCACCCCATGCCGTATTTAATTGTTTTAAATGGTACCTATATGGAAAGCTTTTACACAAATATTATGCCTGAATAACAAGTTTCGGTTACAGTTTGTTTCTGTTTTAAAATAAAATAAAAAATGCTAGAGCAATTAATTTGACATTTATTCATCTTTTTAATACTGTTAACCCCCCGAAATATAGATATAGATATGAGAGCGAGAGAGATGTTAAATATGACATAAAAAAACCTACATTTAAAATTACACAATACACTTACCTACCCCTTCATTTGGCACACAGTGCTTTCCTTTAGATCTGTCTTAATTCTTTGTGGCATAGATTCAGTAAGGCGCTAAGAACATTCTTCACAGATTCTGGTCTTTGTTGACAAGATAGCATTACACAGTTGCTGCAAATTTGTAGGCTGCGCATCCATGATGCAAATCTCTGCGGAGGACATTTGAATACAGTGAACATTGTCATGTTCTAGAAACTAGTTTCAGATAATCTGAGCTTTGTGACATGGTGCACTATCCTGCTGGAAGCAGCCATTAGAAGATGGGTACACTGTGGGCATAAAGGGATGGACGTGGTCAGCAACAATCCTCAGGTAGGCTGTGGCGTTTAAATGATGGCTCAAAATGTGCCACGAAAACATCTTCCACACCTTTACACCAGCAGCAGCCTGAACCATTGATAAAAGGCAGGGTAGATTTGTGTTTTGGTGTTGTTTAACGCCAAATTGATATTGTATTTGTTTTAAATGTTATATACCTATGTGGTATGTGACTTTTGTTGCCATGATGCCAGGTCTCTCTTGGAAATTAGATTTTTAATCTCAATGAGATTTTTTACGTGGATAAATAAAGGACTAATAAAAAATTCTGATTCTATGATCCAAATATTGAAACCCTCAGACCAGGTAGTGTTTTTCCAATTTTCTGTAATCCATTTTTGATTAACCTGGTGTTCTGTTGCTGTAGCCCATCTGCTTCAATGTTTGACATTCTTTGTATTTATATATGCTCTTCTGCATACATCAGGGCCTGATGTCAGTCTTTAAAAGGAACTGCACAACATTGCTATTCCTTGTCCCCGTCCCCTATCCTGAGACTAAGTCCAACACTGTGACTTGCTCTGCAGAATATGCACTTTTCTAAAGTCTGGCTTTTGCCCAATGCATGTGAATTGTAGTCAAAGAAAGACTAGCCTGTCTAATTCTATACTAATCAGTAAAAGATACCCAGACATCACGAGCATATCAGATTTTGGAGAAAACTGCCACAAAGAAAATGAAGCGGCACTATATTTTCAGAGATAGAAATGCTGTCTTTACTATTATTATTATTATTATTATTATTATTATTATTATTATTATTATTATTACTACTTTATACTAGTTATTTTTCTGTTTCATACAGGAGAAAATATGTTATGGAGTGACACAGTATATGTGTGTCATAATTGGCTAAAAATTGTTTATATTTTTAGGTGTGGCTAAATAACGGCATGCCAATCTATGGATTTGATTTTGTGACAAATATCAACATGATATTTGTCACAAAACACAAAACATTTACCATATTTCTGTTTTATTTCAGCATATCTTTTAAGTTTTGGTTGCTTGTTTATATTAAATATTGTTCAATCCTTTACATTGCAACATTCTAACTAGTGTTAAGAAATTAAATTAAAAAATACATTTTTTTAAATAACGAAACGAGGTATACAATTTCCACACAATGAAGTTATAAGTTGGTAAAAATAATAATAATAATAATTAACTCTTTTAATGTAGAAATTTGCATTTTTGTGAACCTCAGGCGGAGCGGTGGCTTTGTGTCGATCATCGATCGTCATTTCGCTGAGCCAATGGCTGGTTCTCGTTCCAGCGGATGTTTCGCAATGACAGGCGTGAGATGTATCCAATCAGAGTTTATAGATTGGATTTAGGGCGGGATCCCAGCAAGGAGGTGGGATTTTAGCTACCGTCCATCTTCAGCTACATTACAGTGAGCGAGCTTGTCGAAAAGAAAACACAATTTGGAAGTAAAGAAGACTTTCTGGAATTAGTTTTGGCTCTATTTGAAAAAAGACAAACGAAATCCCATACCCTAGGTAAATGTCGTACACAAGTATAAATCTAGATTGTCGGCTTGACCCAGTATCCCTTTTTCCTAAATCTGACTAGCTGGCAAGCTAAGCTGCTAACTAGCATTTTATGCATTAGCTAGCATGTTAGAGATTGGAACGGATTCTGTTATTATTGTGCCTTTCACAACGCAAAACCACAATATAAAGACTGTGCTGGACCCCAAATTAATAATGCATGAATATGAAGTTGTTCTGTCAGCATGCACCGGGGCAGTTCCAGGAAACGGGTCGGTTAGGAACCGAGCGAGGTGGAAAGGCTAAGCTACTGGCTAGTATTAACGTTAGCTGAGTAGCGTTAGCGTGCTAGGTGGCTAAATTTAGCTGACAACCATGTCATTTGTGTTGGAAATATTAGCAAGGTGATATATGACAATACTAGGATGGAGAAGTGGCCATAGAAAACTTTATTTTCATTGAGCGTGCATAAATTCTGAAGCTATGGTGTTATTTAGCTGCTAACGTCAGCCGGGTAGCTAGATTGAGTTAATGTCAGGTTCACTGTGGAAAGCGATGTTACGATTCCTCTTTTGGAGGGATTTTTGTTTGTATTGACACACGCTTCGATTTCTTCACCCAGATAACTTCGTGACAGACGGAATGTGGACATTGTCGTAGTCAGAGCCATGGCTGACAAGAGAAAACTTCAAGGTAAAAGAAACTGTCTTCAGTTATGTTGCACAATATGAATCGCGTTGTAGGGTCTGCTGGTGTACAGGAAACTTATTTCCTCTTGCATGCTCTTACTGTTTTGAAAGAGTTTATAAGGTCTTTTGGTAATGCATTATATTTTTTCGAATTTGTGCAGGTGAAATCGATAGATGTTTGAAAAAAGTAGCTGAAGGTGTAGAACAGTTTGAAGATATCTGGCAGAAAGTAAGAGATTCTTCCATTCTGTATTTATTTGTCTATTTAGTAACTAATGAGGAAAAGACACAGTATCTAAATGATTTGTTTACATTTTAGCTCCACAATGCAGCAAATGCAAATCAGAAGGAAAAATATGAGGCTGACCTCAAGAAAGAGATTAAAAAACTTCAGGTAAGAAAGCTTAACAATGACCATGTAAGTATTCAAAATTAGCTGTGTGCTTTTTAAAATGCTCATCATCTGTGCTCTTTCAGCGATTGAGAGATCAAATAAAAACATGGGTGGCCTCAAACGAGATCAAGGACAAAAGGCAGCTAGTTGAGAACCGCAAACTTATAGAAACGGTATGGCTCTTCACAAGTGTACTTTTTTTTTTTTTTTTTTTAAGTGTTGCATTTATATTATGTATAACTAAAGTACATTGTTACATCAGACCTGAAGTAATTAACAGCTAATTGGATCTTTTTTTTTTTCTTTAGCAAATGGAGCGGTTCAAGGTGGTGGAACGTGAAACAAAAACAAAAGCCTACTCTAAAGAAGGCTTGGGGCTTGCTCAGAAAGTGGATCCAGCTCAGAGGGAAAAGGAGGAAACGGGACAGTGGCTAACAGTAAATACATTTATGTTTATCTATGCTTCTGTGCATGATTTTTTTTAACCATTTATTTGGAAAAGGCATAGACAAAAAACTTAACAACTTAACAATTGTATCAAATCAACCACAGATATTCCCAAAACATGGTTAAATTAATAAGATCTGAAAAAATTAACACTCTTTTTTTTCTCATCTGCAGAATACAATAGACACTCTAAATATGCAGGTGGATCAGTTTGAAAGTGAAGTGGAATCTCTTTCAGTTCAAACAAGAAAGAAGAAGGGTGATAAAGAGGTGAGTCATCCCATGTCACTCTCTGAAAGGATGTCTGTTTCTAAACTGTCTGCTTAAATTTTAACTGTCTGTTAAATTTTTGGTTAATATATCCTAACATATACACACACTTGTTTTTTGTGTCTTGTAGAAGCAAGATCGTATTGATGAGCTCAAGCGGTTGATTGAGAGACATCGATTCCACATTCGAATGTTGGAGACCATTTTACGAATGCTGGACAATGACTCCGTGCCAGTGGATGCAATCCAAAAGATCAAGGATGATGTTGAATATTACATTGACTCCTCTCAAGATCCAGACTTTGAGGAAAATGAGTTCCTGTACGATGACTTAGACCTGGAGGACATCCGTAAGTAGAGCACTGTCTAGTGTGCGAGTGTTCGGTTAGGTTTTGCTGCTCTTGCTTTACGATACCAGAAATTCTAGTCAGTTAAGAAATTATTCTCACTTCATTAATGTAAACCAACAGTTACCTGTTGGTTCAAAGATGTTATGATGCCACCTGCCACTTACCTGGGGTGCAGCTGTGGTAGATTAGCCCCTCTCTCTCTGCACTGGGAAGTTTTGAACAAGTGATGTACAAAGTAAGATAGATGAACCAGCACAGCTTCATTGTAATTGGATGTAGAAAGTGATTATATGTTAGCTGTGTCAGAGTAAACTGATACACTCTGACTCGAATGAAGTGATGAGAAGATGGACGTTAACCTGCTGGTAATACTTGGTTGGTCCCACTCAGCAAACTAATCTGCATGTGTGCATGTTGTACACAACACAAAGTGCCACACAGTTCAGTGGCATTTAAAACACGTTTAGTAAACAGTGTTACATGGCACAGCCATGGTTTCACCAAATCCATCAGTTCCTGCAGTGTTTTGAATGTTTTCATATTGTTTCCTTCCTTTTGGGCAACTAGTCTGTTCTTTCTTCTTGTTTCAATGACTTAGTAAAATAGTTGTTTACTACATCACTAGTATTATCGTTGATGTCATGACAATATCTGATGCTTATCTTTATGTCCTACTCTTCTCTTGTAGCTGCAGCGTTAGTTGCAACTTCTCCATCGGGCCAGGGCAACGTGGAAGATGAGGTGTATCTCCACTCTAGTAGCACTCCCACTTCCACCACCTCTTCTTCACCCATCCCTCCATCCCCAGCCACTTGCACTGCTGTGAGTTTGTGTCTTTTTTTATCATTAAAGTTTTGGTCCTGGTGTTAAAGGGATGTTGGGTAGTTAAAGAACATTCTGACACAATTGTGCATATATGCCTGTCTCTTTAAGTTTGCACTTGGTTAACCCACCCACATGCCCCATTGTATTATAATCCACTGGCTAGTATGTTGAATCTACATTTCAAAAGTGGATTGTCATATCAAAGTATCTCCTCCTATAGGAGAATTCAGAGGACGATAAGAAAAGGGGACGGTCGACAGACAGTGAAGTTAGTCAGGTGAGAGGTTCGCATCTGTGCTGTGTCAGTAGATGAACAGTTTAGCGCAGCGCTCTTCATCCTTGGTCCTGGTGAGCCATGGTGGCTGAAGGGTTTTGGCCTCTCAGGCACTAAAATGGAGTTTCTCTGTGGGACCATGGTTGGAGACTTCTGATTTATTTTTTTCCATTTTCTTCATATATGGGCCTCCATAGATCACAGTAAACTTTGCTCCTTATGCATTTTAGATCTGTTCATGCCCTCTGGTCAGTTTTACTTGAGATGCCTTCCTTTGATGTTTATTTCCAGTCACCTGTGAAGAACGGCACCCCATCCTTGCTATCATCTTTCTCTTCTTCCACCACCTCTGGGTCCTCCTCATCCTCCTCCCTTGTGTCCATGGCAAGTGTTGTCGGAGGGATTCCTGCAGTGCCCACGAGCAGCAGTCTTATAGGAAGCTTCAGCAGTGCGGTGCAGCAACATCAGCATCAACCTGCACAACAGCAGCAGCAGAATTCTCAGCCGCCAAACCAGTCGCAGCAGCAGCAGCCACCTCAGACGAAACCCTCAGTCCCTTCAAACAACACCCCCAGCCCACCCAGCAACCCACTTCTCCCAACGTCTACTGCCCCCTCTCTTCCTACACCCAACACATCCACTTCATCAGCTCCCAATTCTCAGTCACAGTCCACATCTGGACCCACATCGGCATCCAGTTTGGGACTTGGGCTGGGCCTGGGATTGAGCAAAGTTGGCATGACTGGGACAAGCAGTGCCAATCAAATGCCAGGGCTAGGGATGGGTGGCCACCCCACTCCTTTAAACACAATGGCAGGGCTCATTTCGGGTTCAACACCTGCCCCTTATGCTCAGGCAGCAGCATCCGGAGGCTTGGGTTTGAGCAGCACCACTCAGTCAAGCATTTCAGCAGAGAGCAGCACTTCCATACCCACCTCTGGCTCCAGTGGAGTCACCACCAACGGGGCAGGAACAGGGCTTGGTTTGCTGGGTTCCAGTCCAGCCCACAACTCTCTGAGTGGGAATATTTTGGGTCTGGTTCCTGGGCAAAGTGTGGCCCCTGGTACCTCTCAGGTTCCCCCAAGTTCTGTCAGCTCTACCCCAGGAGTAGTTGGCATGATGGGAGGCAACGGAGGAAACGTTGGTGTGGTTGGAGGAGTAGGAGTGAATTCTGCTCCTGCTAGACCACCAAGTGGACTGAAGCAAAATGGAAGCACAAGTAGGTGGAAGTTTTGCGGTCCTTGAGTTCATTGTGAGATTTCTATAAAAGTTTTTTTTTGCTCTAACATGTCCTTCACCTGCCTGCAGGTTACAGTGCTGTGGTGGCGGAGAGTTCCACAGAATCGGCTCTAAGCACACCGAACCAGTCACAAAGCAGCCAACCCTCATCTCTCAGTTCCTCAACCAGTCAGCCGTAAGTTATTTCTCCTGAAACTTGACACGTTTCTTCTTGTTCTTGTCATGCTGGTTCTTAACTTTCTCACCATTGTTCCGCCCCACCTTCTGCAGGATGGACAATGGTCCCAGTTTAATCAGCTCCATCACCCTGCCTCCCAGTTCTCCGTCCCCCTCGTTCTCAGACAGCACACCGGGTGGAGGGAGTCTTCTCAATGGGCCCCACTCCTTTTCACAGGCCTCTGAGGGGCTAAAGGTGAGCCATACCAACGAAGTTAAGTTTGAGCGTGTAACATTGGCATCTTTAGCTTGGAGCATGGATGAACTTGCAGACTTGAATCAGTTTACTTTTGTTTACCATACATAAATGATTTCCTTTGTCTGTGAGATATTTTAAACTGTGTTAATGTAAATAGTTATCAGGTCTGATAAGTTGTCTTTTCTTTTTCTTTTTTTAAATGAACCCAACTTATCTGTTAATTAAGTTGTTTTCATTGTCACTTTGAGCTTCAAGGGTTGTGCAGCAGTAAGCAGTATAATGGGTCAGTTATTCATGTTTACTCTGAAACATTTCAGTGATTATAAGTGAAAAGTTACAGTAAAATATTGAAAAACAAAAAGAATATATTTGTTTTTGGGAATAAAAATGACCCACACATAGTTGAATCAGCCATATCACACCAAGAATAATAGGCCATAGTGTTAGCAGGAGCATTACTAGGAGCACTTCCATCAACATTTTCTAATCAGGTCTGTCAGTTCAGCTCAACAGTGACCGCCCACTTTTTAAAGGTTCTGTTTCTGGAAGTAAATTTCCAGAAAAATCTTATATGAAAAAACGATTAATCTGTGAACCAATCCAATCAGCTACGAGGTGAATCATTATCATGTAACGTTTTTAACACACAGTTGATTTCAAACAGATTTGTTGTTTGTATAGGAGCACACAGCAAGTCTGCTTTGGATGATTACAACATAGTGGCTCATAATCAAAATCGGAAATGGAGAATATGAATGATATGATTGATGTAGGAGCTCCTGAGGTCAGCAGATAACCAGCTAATTGAATTGTTTTTGAATTGAGACATTCCTGTCTGTGCTGGAATCCATAGTTTTTGCTGCTGAGTATAAAATTATTAAATTATCCCTGAGTGCCTACAAACCTCTGCTTATCACATTTATAACAAACACACACTTACCGAGCCTCATGTTACTGCCAGAAAACACGCAGATCCTGACTTTTGTCTGTTTGGAGCCTTTCTGCTACAGGTAATAACCCCTATAAGCCTGATATATGAAATAATTGCTAGAAAATTAAATTCCAAGCATTTTTTAAAATGGAGAGTTTATTGAACAATCTGACAAATTTGTTTAAAAATGTATTAGATTTTACATTTTTTAATTTTTTTCTTAAATTTATTTTAAAAATTTATTCTGCAATTTAATCTTTTTTTCAGGTGTAAAAAAAAAAAAAAAATCACACCGATGCTCTAAAGTCTCAAAAACTCACAAAAAACTGTGTGTATTAAATATTATAGACTAGGTGTTAAGGGGATGAATGCATACATTTAGACAGGCGCTCCTGTCTTTGAGCAGTGCACCTGACAGAAAAACATCTTGTTCTTAAAAGTTTTATTAGTAGCTGATCTTTATTTAATATGTTGTTTGCTCTTCTAGTATTACTTTCTTCTAATGCCCCCATTCATCGTGCTTCCACTTTTAAGCTCCAGTAACTGTATGCTGTTCCCAGTTTAATGTGACTTTGTCAGCCTCTGTGTGTTCACATTAATGGGGCCTTGTTCCCTCCTCAGGCACCTGAGCCTCTCAGCTCTCTGAAGGCGATGGCGGAGAGAGCAGCGCTGGGATCAGGCCTGGATGGCGAGATTTCCAACCTGCATATAACGGATAGAGGTCGAAACGGTCAGACCTTTTTTACCTTTTTTCAGCTCTTTATGATGAATAAGCAGATCACGTTTTTATGCTGCTTCCTGTTTTTTTGTTTTTTTTAAATAATAGTACAGTAAAACATTCTTACACACTGCTCATGGTAACATAAAGAGTTAAGCCTAAAGTGTAAAAAAACAATGTATTTTTTTTTACAAATTAATTTATTATGTCTTTTATGAAAATAACAAACAGTAGTTTGTTGCTGCCAGCTGTTTTTGTGAGGCAGGGTTTTTTTATGTGTGACATATTTAAGACATTTCCCTTTGTTCTGGTAACATTTAGTTTTCCTTTTAATGCCAGATTGTTACTGCTTCGTGAACATAATTATGAGTTTTGCTGCCAAAGTGTAGGAAGGAAAGTTCCTGTTTTGATCCTTTCCAGCTCGGCATTTTTATGCTTCGATTCACAGAGGAGGCAGAGAGTTTAGAGCAGTCTGGAGCCTGAGTTATTGGCACATAGGGATTGCTTATCTTAAAACACACACACACACACACATTTTCGTTCATTTGTTATCCAGTTTAGAGTGTCGGGGGGTGGAGCCTATCCCCAGGGTCAACTGACCAACATTCATGCTCACACTCACAGTCATGGCCAATCAAAAATCACCCGCTAACATAACATGCAAGTCTGTGGACTGTGGGAAGAAGCCAGAGTACCTGGAAAGAGAGTGTAGAAAGGTCCAAACTTCAGGTCAAGGCCTTTTTTGATTCAAGCTACAACCATGAGGCTAGATTGTGTCTGTAATTAATTTACTGTTGGAATGTTCTTACTCTTATAAAAACAGAGTTAGTACAACTAAAGGAATAACCTTAAAACTTTACCTTCAGTTGCTCGCCCTGTCATTAAGAGTCACATCTAACCATACCGCACACAGATGATGGGAAGTGAGGCGGTGCTATGGCTTCTTGTTTAATTGAAGATAGCCTTTGCTTTTTCTGCATCCTGCAGATATCTTCTCTGGTTCATCTGCAGCACCTGGCACACCTGCCGCGCCTCAGCCGTCCGTGACAGAGGTCAACATCCCCCCATCGCTCGGTGTTTGTCCGCTGGGTCCAACCCCTCTCCCCAAAGACCAGCTCTACCAGCAGGCGATGCAGGAGTCGGCATGGACGCACATGCCCCACCCCTCTGACTCTGAGAGGATCAGGTGAGCCCATCACAATTTCCTTTAGCGTCATGGGGGGGGAGAAGATGCACTTTTTTTTCACAGTAATTTTGCAAATTTACTTTGATTATATGAAACATTTGCATTGTATATGCATATTGCTGTGCTAAAAAAACATGTAGGACAGCTTAAAATGTGTCATAAAACCAGATTTCTTTTTCTTTTCTTTTTTTTAAGCAAATTTGTTCTTAATCACTAGTTTTATTAAATTAAGAAATAATATAGTCCCCATTAGTCTCCAGAAGGGCAATAAATAAGTTTGTGCTTTAGGGCAAGCATACCTTATGTTTAAGTCACTATCATATAAATGTGCAGTGTTCTGCAGTTTCAAAAAATACTGTGCAAAGGATATGGCAGGTGAGAAAACATGCTGTAAACAAAGAATGCTTTCAAAAATGGAAGTGTTAGTCATTTATTTTCATCAATCAACAAAATGCAGTGAATGAACAAAAGAGAAATCAAATCAATATTTGGTGACCACCCTTTGACTTCAAAACAGAATCAATTCTTGTAGGGTTTTTTTTGAAGGAACTTGGCTTGTACGTTGTTCCAAACATCTTGGAGAACTTGATGTAGGCTTCCTCACATCCTTCTGTCTCTTCATGTAATCCCAGACGCATTCGATAATGTTGAGATCAGGGCTCTGTGGGGGCCATACCATCACTCCCAGTACTTCTTGTTCTTCTTTACGCTGAAGATAGTTCTTAATGACTTTGGCTGTATGTTGGGGTCATCCTGCTGCAGAATAAATTTGGGGCCAATAAACGATCATTTATATTTCTGAAAGCATTTTTTCACACCTGCCTAAAACTTTTGTACAGTACTGTATATCCGTGGTTGCACAAATTTTGGGGAAAAGAGCCCTTTGCGTTGCTCTGTGGCTTAAAAGTAAACTCTTTTCTGGTGACTTCATGGGCTCAGTTGCTAGTTTTTGGTTGTAATGAATAATTTATGTAGTTAATTTCTTAAATTTTTACTATTATTAGAGTCAGAAAGGAGAATTTATCCAGGGAATGCTCATTCGGTAATAAAGGGTCACACACCTGCTCGGCATGACCAGTTTCAGGGAGCAACTGGAGGCTTCGCAACGGAACCTCAATAAGCAAAAAGATGAACCTGTTGTACCTTAAAGTGTTTGTGACATCTGTTGACACTAATAGAAAGTTCTGAATATTCACGTGTGGCTTTGGGTAGTGTGGATGGAGTACTTTGTTAGAGCAGAAATGATCAGTGGCTTTGATCAGTGGCATTCATTAAAGAGTTTTCTGTTTCTGTCTTAAAGGCAATACCTGATGAGGAATCCATGTCCCACCTTGCCCTTCCATCATCAGGTCCCACCTCATCACTCTGACTCCATAGAGTTCTACCAGAGACTGTCCACAGAAACTCTCTTCTTCATCTTCTATTACCTGGAGGTAAACACTCTCCATGTAAACTCACACGAATCGGTTTGATTGTTTGAGTTTGTAAACTTGGAGCTTTTTCCTATGATTTGGTTCCTTTTCACACAAAAAACTCAAAAGAAACCTCAGCGCAAACCAAAATGCATCGCAACAAACCATGTGAAAACTTTTAGTCCGCTTATTGGTTAGATGTGGGACGGGAGCAGAATGATTTGCTATATAAGGTGGAAAATTTACAATAATTTTACAGCTATAGTTGGTTGCCTGTACTGACCGTTTTTGTGATCTGGACATCTATGGTGCACTGCCGCATCGCACAAAAAGTGCACGTGGCTAATGAGAAGGACAGAGTTGAATTAAACGGACTAAACACACTGAATGTCTTTTTTCTGTGATCTGTTAAAGTTTGTGAGCATAATGGTTTTATTGACTTCTCTCTCAGGGTACCAAGGCTCAGTATCTGTCTGCCAAGGCTCTGAAGAAACAGTCCTGGAGGTTTCACACCAAGTACATGATGTGGTTCCAGAGGCACGAGGAGCCCAAGACCATCACAGATGAGTTTGAACAGGTCCGGGTTCATCTCCGCACAGTGATTTATGGTCATTGTGGTGTTGATTTGTTAAGGTTTTTTTTATTCTTACCACTCTGCTGTTCCCTTAGGGCACTTACATTTACTTTGACTACGAGAAATGGGGCCAGAGAAAGAAGGAGGGGTTCACCTTCGAGTACAGGTACCTGGAAGACAGAGACCTGCAGTGACGGACGGACGGAGGGACACAAAAGGACAGAAAAGACAAAATGTGCTGCTGTTGACATTCCGAGACTGAACTCCAAACTGTGGATAGAGATTGTGATGTGTAGTAGAAACCCTCTCCTGAGATTGGAGACTGGTGTCTGTATAGGCTGCATCTCAAATGTGAAGCCCTTGCTCCTCATGTAGTGCTTTGCTTTTGACCAAAGAAAATGCCCCGTGGGTCTGATCAAATGCATCGCGCTGCACAAGCTGGGAGGGTTCTCGTTGGAGATCTGCATTTGTGCCTGTCTGTGTGCACACTCAGTATGTGGCATTAGGAAAGCCTACCCATGCATGTTTCTCATGTTTAGTTGTCTTTTTTTTTTTTCCCGTTTCAACACGATTCTCTGTACCACCTACCCGACATCAGCCTGGAAGCCTTTTGACTTGACACAAAACAGACTTTTGGATTTGATTAAGTAAACTGCCCATCTCGTATTTACTGTAATTTGGTGGTTTAGAATGGGGACGTACAGTGGACATTTAGTCATGGTGTGTAGGAATGGCTTCTTTTAAGATCCTACAATGCCTGTTAAATATGGTCACTATTGAAGATAGTGAGCGGTTATCAATAGTTTTATTGATATTGTCTTGGTCGATTTAAAACGCTGATTGAGAGTGACCACAGGGCCTCTCCCTGTGACAGGGAAAGAGTCCTTATTGGACATGGATTAAATTGCTATGCAATTGAACTGGTCTCTGACTCCCTCTCTTTACAAATAAAATGTTTTTAAGTTAACGTGTCAAGGAAAATGCATTATTATTGCGCCTTCATGTTTGTGACAAATTAATAAACTTGTAAACAACTCTTAAAGATAGGATTTGAGACATTAATCTACTTGATGTTTAATTTTCCCTCAGTGTGAAAAGGCCATGTTGAGCAGAGGGAAATGTACCTACACCCAGGTCACCTCTTATTTCCTCAAAAGTACACACAGCATTAGATAATAAATCTGGGTTTGGTTGGGTCAACTTCCCAGCTTTAGCCAAGGTTTTATTCTGTTGTTACTTTATCCCAGACTTCACTGAGTTCAGTTTACCACCTGATATTTCAGTGAAAGCCCTATACAGTGAATGTGCACTGACTAAACTGTTTACATGTAGAGTTGAAACAGAAATCCTAAAATTCAGGTGGTAAATTTAACTCGTGGGTTCAGTAGAAAGTGTCTCGTCTGCCGTGGTTGTTCCATTGTGTTAGCCCGAAGAACAGTAAGATTTAATCTGGGATGGGACGCATCCTACCTTTTCCTGGCAGTTTGAATGAGGGAGAGTGTTAAAACCGAATCAGTTTTCCATTTAAGCAACCATGAAGAGTTCTGTACCACAGGTTATGTTGTGTGTGATTTGTTTTCAGGCTTTTTTTTTGTGGGAGGGAAAAGAGGGGGATGAGGATGTGGGAGGGGAAAAAAACAAGGAAAATGCAGCAAAGTTATGAGAGATTTGCCTTTTATAGATTCTATTTTTTGGGCTTTTAAGGTTTACAGAAAGGTCAGTGAAACTGCTAAAATGTGAATTTCAACACATATTTACAATTTTTCTCATCACAGTTCTGCATGGGAGATGTCATAAATGGGGTTATAACAGGATTGTAAAATTTCAATAAATACTTTTAAGAAATTATCCATCAGTGTGTGGCGTAAAGTCCTGTCATTCCTACATGGAATATGGATCCACATATTTTCCATCACCTTTAATTTGTTTTGTTTTTTGGTGTCCCCAGAAATACCAGATGACATAAGGAAAACAATATTAAGATCTGCTGCGTTTAGCTTCACTTACAGTAAGCACACCTGACATGCACCTGCCCATCAAAGTAACTACACATTACTTGCAGATTTAAATAACTGTCATAGTGCTGTTTGGTAGCTACACAAAGCAAAAACCTAAATTACCTGTAAAATGATGCAACCTTGTTGCATCAGCTTTCCTCACAAAGCAAAGCCTGTTCTGTTGCTGACCGTATCCCTTTATGACACAGCGATAGGTACACTGTGGTCATGGCAACTTAACCTGCTTCCAGTAGGTTACGATGACATTTGACAAAGCTCAAATGATCTTCACAGTTGCCTTTGAAATGTGGTGAAACATGAGATTTAGATCAATAGCTGATAACTACAGCACCTGTGTGATCGTTTCCATCACCTTGTTGAATCAAATCCATAAAAATGTAAACTAGTTCTGGTGACAAAGAGTCCAACCCAGTACTAGCAAGTTCCTAATAAAGTGACCGTGGGGATTTTATCTTATTCGTAGCAGTTTTACTTTCAGTAAAAATAAACTCTGTATTAACTCAAAATTCAACATAATTAGTTCAGTTTCACTCGAAATAGAAGATCAAAACAAACAGGTATAAATTCAAATGTCACAGAGGAGGCTCCTGTTTTTTGTTTTTAGAAAAAACACATACCTACAAAGTGAACTCTATATTTTATTTAGATGGGAAAAAAACCCTTAAGTCGAAACAAGTTTCAAAAAATAAAATAACACGAGGTGAGCCAAATTTTAAAATATACTTTCACAACTGTGCAACTGTCCATGTGCAGGGTGTCCGTATGTCTTCACATCTTAGCTTCCTTCTTGACTTTGAGGAACTCTGCCATGTTAGAGAAATATTTCTGGTTAGCTTCAGCCACCTTCTTCTCTGCAGCCTGCGGGTTCACGATCTCCAGCCCCTGCAGAAGGAAACAATAACAGATTTAAAAACAAACAAATAAACAAACAAAAAAACAAAACCCCAAACTCTCGGCAGGTCTTTACTTAATGAGTCGCTTCTTTTTACCTGGAGAGGTGTGAATGCTACGCTGGAGCTGGTTCCTGAAGAACGATCTCTGACTGTGGACTTTCCTCCATATGTCATGCTCTGCCTCTGCAACGTCCTCTGTGGACAAAAGCCAAAATGTTAGAGATGATGTAGATACAAACACCAGCAGGAGAGAAGAGCGCATTTACCTGGAGGGATTTGGAGATCCTGGCTTTGGTGGCCTCGTTGACCTGAGCCTGCCTGACTCTGCCACTGCCGCTCTTCCCCAGCTGACCCAGACTGAAGCCCAGATCCTCCTGATACGCATCATCTTCAATCTGCAACACAACACAGGAAAAACTATTAACTGGAGCAGGATCACCTTGTAATATAATTAACCATTGAAATATCAATGAAGTCCATGCCTGGATTACAGAACACGCCGCAACAGGGGTTAATATAACAATGAACAAATTTAATTTGCTTTACTGTAAGAGTTTTCTCAAATTTCATCAAAGGACTTTACTTTCTTTATTAGCAAAATATTCAATACGTTTTAGACTTTTTCAAATGTGAAGTTCTTTTTAAAGGACTGGATTTCATACTTGTTAGGACCGTTTTTAAACAGTGGTTTAAGGTAACGAAGACACATTCATAACAGCCAAGTCTCCATCCACAGAGATCAATAAGCAGCTCAGAAACTGCACATTTATTAACAGAACAGAGTAGAAACTGTTTGTACTGCAGTAAAGTCATCTTGCTGAAGCTCCTTCACAGTGTTGGGGGAAGTCTCGGTGAGTACAAAATAAAATAAAAAAAGCTCATCTTGTTGGGTGCTTGAAAAGAAAGGAACTGGACCTCCTTAAGTTTGTGAAGATGTTCTCATCCAAGAGACTTCTTCAGCTCTAAAACAGAACAGCTGACAGAGTTCCAGGTTTTCATTGTGGCTTCTATTTGAGTTGGAATTTTCAACTGGAATACCCCCTTCTCGTCGGACTTCCAACTCAGAAATTCAGAGCAGCCCCACCAGTCACAACTGCACAATCCAAGATGGCAGCAGTGGATGTAAACAGTCATAAAACATGTAACCTGTACAGCCACAGTTGTGTACATCGTGTCATCTGTTTGTTGTTTGGTTTCTCCTATGAAGTACAGCGACCTTCTTTTCAAGCACTCGGGACTACCATGACCTGGATAACTGAGAACCTACGCAAACACCTCATCCTGTTACACTGGCTCTGCTGCACAAAGCTGGTGCGAGCCAAAAGTGAGGCTGCTTTGAGTCGTCATTCATCCCAGGTCTGAAATTACTAAAAGCTTTCAGTTGCTTCCTTATTCATTAGGGATCGCCCATAGCAGCAGTCTCCTCCTTTGCTTATTAGGCAAATGTGTAAATCCCTACATTACTACTAACCAGAGGAAGAGAAGAGATTCCTCCTGCATGTCTTCATATTTAGCACAGGTCTATATTACTATATTATTATTTTTTGTGTTAATGTGGGAATAAAGAAAAATATATCATTGCTAAACATGGCTTGCATTATGAGCATTTTATTAAAACCTCTATTAAAGGTTTGGCTGTAGTGATTTTATATACACATTACAATTTGTGCCTATAAAAGAGTTGATGATCAGTCAATTTAAGGTCGTAAGCTTCGTCTGGCGTGATGGTCCCGACGATACATTGTGCAAGTGACTTTGAGCAGTAGAAGGTTAATGCATACACGCTTACAAACACAAATAATTATAAAAGGTTTTAACATGTCAGGGCTGAACCCTGACATATTAAAACCATTTTGAATTGAGCTTTTGGGCGAAGATCTATGCTGATTGTGTCACAGTATCAATCTTCCCACGTGTGTGTTCAATAAAATCATCGTTTGACTGAACTCTTCTGGGCCAGTGTTTGTTTGTTCTCATCCTCAATATTTGGAATTCGGGACATTAACTACTTTGTACGGTTTTCCTTCATTAAGAGCATCTTCTTTGAATAAAAGAAAAGAATGCTAAATGAATTATGGATCATAGTCAGACATCAATAATGAAACATGAAATATCACTGGATTAAAAACAAATCTTAAAAACAGGAGCAGAGAAAATATGTACTGACCTCTGCAAAGGTCATCCTGTTGGCATGTTTTCTGATCTCAGTCAGCCCGAGACGCTCTTTCATCTTTCGGTACCTGCAAGAAAAGAGCAGCAGAGCTTGGTTATGCCATTCACTGGATATTTATAGTCGTTGGTGGTAGTCTAAACTTGGCTATGAAAGTTACGTAAGCTTCTTGCAGTCTTCCAGGATGCTGATCTGTGTCATGCCTTGTTCTGTTTCTGCTGATTTTTTTTAACCTTTTTAAATAAATGTTAGATCAGTTTAATCTCAGTAACCTTCTCCCTCTTAAAAGATTCCAATAATCATCAATTTCCATCTCCAGACTGCAATCCTCTTTAGCAGTCTATTCTGGCAGGCCTGTTTCAGGTAGCTGACAGATTGTTTACCTCCTTCCTCCTCTCTTCTTCCTCTGTCCATCCAGCGGGGCTGGCAGTGGTTTGACTTGCTTCACGGGTGGAGGCTCCTGCCATTTATCAAACTTCCTTTCGATTTCTTCTTTTAGATCATAGCCAACCTGCAAACAGTGACAAATATTTTTAAGCCAAATGAAACAAAAATAAACTTGATTATTTCCTCAGTTGCAAATAATTTTGCATGTAAATATGAAAAATCCAACCAAATATACATCAACAGACAAGAGAAATCATAATCTCTGTATCTGCTGGTACATTTATTCTTGCTCTAATACACAAGGCATTTATAAGACTTAGGTGTTCCTTTAAGAGAATCACCTTGCCATCTGAACTCTCGTGGAAACTGTCCACTCTTGCGGCCAGAGTGCATTTTGAAGCCACCAGACGAGCTGCCTTCCTCCTGAGATCCTGAAGGAGGAAAGGACACTGTTAACCGTCACGCTGAACAGAATGCATTCATGCAGTTTGTGCTCATATATTCACTGACAGGTGGCAATGACTGCACAACATCGCAGTGATAGATGAAGCCGGTGTGAGGGAGCAGAGAGGTGCTGCTGAAGCCAGAGAGGGTTCTCCTCTGCGCTCCCAGCAGCATCAAGTTACAGGCTGGCATCTTTGACAGGTTAGTGAGGCCTCCGGCGATACCTGCATCCACAGGAGAGACCGGACAGTCACCGAAACAATCCTCAGTGAAGATGATGTACATTTGTAAACACTGTGCAGTCAGTAGATTTCTCTCACCCATGATCTTTGCAGCTGTTGATGCTCCAACAATGATGGACAGGTTTGGTGCAATGAATGACATTCTGGATTCTACATATTCATAAATCCTGTGTTTAGACTGGTTCAGCTCCAGGGCCATGTCGCACGCCTCCTCCAGCTGCTTCAGTTCATCCTCACTCAGCAACGACCTGAAGGCACAAGTGGCACAGTCGCCGTTCAGTTATAATAATAACCAAAAATACATAACAACACAAACTCTTTCCTCCTTGAAGCTCTACTATCGATAACCCTTGTTTCTCTTGTCAACTTCGATAGGACTAGGTGTGCATCAGAAATCAGTGAGGGTGATCTCTGCTATAACACAGGTTATAGCAATCACACAAATTCATTATTCTTATAGCTTGAAACACTGAAATTTACAGACCAAGTGAAATTCAAAAGAGCAGAAATGTAGTTCAGAGCAAAAAAGGAAAGGTTGAAAACTTTGAAAACAGGAAGTATTCAAAGTAACTTTTTTAAGACTGAAGGAAGTTTTAATTTTGCAACTGTTCAAATATAAATCACTTCAAAATGAGGTATAAAAGTTATGGCATTTATGAGACTCAAAGAAGAAGTCTGTGTTTAGTTTGTGTTTCAGACCTATTCAGATTTTACAATTAATATTCCAAAATTGGAAGTACTTGGCTTTTATCCAGTTGTAAAAATAAGATATGATGATAATAATTTTAATTTTATGTAGCACATATATTCTGTTATTAGAAATGTGTATTCTTATTACTGAGGTTTATATCAATAGGGAAGCTGGATAAATATAAACTGATAACTTATGGAGAAGGGGTAAGATTGTGCACTTCTTCCCACTTCTTCTCGATATGTAATAGTAAGAGTGATACTGAGTGTATTTACTTATTATTTAAAAATAATCTGTAAATGATTTTTATTTTAATAAAGAAAAAAATGAACGTCTTATTGATGCTTTGTAACTTAACTTAGTTTCCCCATCCCTTTCCTATGAGCTACTGTCACTGATTATTATAAAATAACTGCTTAACACTTTAGTTTTGAGATGCACTGATTACAATTTCCTTGGCCTATTCCAGTTTTCTTTAAGTGTGAAGAAAACTGGAATAAAACTGTGGTCAACACAGCAAGAAGGTTCTGGGTCCTTCATGCCGTCTGTGTCTGTGTGGGTTCTCTTTAGGCTTCCCCCCACAGTCCAAAAACATGCATTCATGGTTGTGATTTTAAATTGACCATAGGTAGGAATATGAGTGTGAACAGTTGCCCATCTGTGTGTTAGCCCTGTGACCTGTGCTGGGTGTACCCTACCTCTCCCCATTAAGCTGGGATAGGCTCCAGCCCCCCAGTGTTAGCAACCCCATAGTTTTTCCTTTCCAGTAAGTGATTTAAGGTGATTCTAAAAGGAAGTGTTCACAGTGAACTACATGAAACTCTTCTGGTGAGACGGGGCCTTTAAATCTTATAAACTTACCCCTGTGTGGTTGAGGCTGTGACACTGACAACCATAATGGTGGCGTTGGTAAGAATTTGCTGCAGCGTCTCATTGTTTTTGCATTTCTCCAGATTGTTTCCCAGCTCCTAGATACAAACCACAAAAAAAAGAAAAATTAGGGGAGAAAACATCATGTTCAAACAAACTACAGGAAACAATGTTTTTAACAGGTTTGCTTGCAGTTAAACAGAGAAATTTGAAAGCCAAATTTGAAAATTTTAACTGCAACATAATTTTCAATCTGTGCAGTTTTAAACTCTTTAATCATGTCAGTTTTGTTAAAATGAGAAATCCTAAATCTAACTAAAAAACAGAAACAGTCAACTCGGAGCTTCTTCTTTTTTTGAATGAATACATAGTTTAGCTCACCTTGACAGTACGGATGTAATCCAAAGAATCCGGCACCAGAGACTCCAGCTCTGGAAACCTCTTGGAGTATTTGTCCCTGGTAAACTTGTGGATGATATCTGGAACCAGATCAAAAACACAGAGGACATCTCAGGTTATAAGGAAGAGAGCTAAATCTTAAAACATAGCATTATGGATCACCAGAGAGAAGAAGCCAACTCACTGAGCTCGTTGTCGATCTCCACTGTGAGGTTATTAGCTGCGACTATCAGTCTGTATTCTGGGTCAGCCTCGACTGGGCCTGAGACTAAAAGCAAACACAAAAAAAATAATAACAACTCCATGATGACTCTGGGTTACCATAAAGTTCAAATTAAATGTGTTTACAGAGTAAAACAGAAATGAATGGAAACTGATAGTGAGAAGAGCCTTAAATAATGATAACAACACTCACCCTCTGAGTTCTTACGCTGCTTCCCAATATATTCAGAAATTTTGTCCATTATCTCTGAAAACTGTAAAACACACAAGAGTCACTCTGGGAAGAACAGAGCAGACATTTTACTGCTAATCTCAACATGTGTAAAGCTCTTGTATGTTACAACTCACCTGTTTGCTATTGCGAAGCTTTGCAATAGACGCAACGCTCTCAGCTTTACTGTAGTCCACCTCCATCTCCTCTGGGATGTCTTCCAGCCCTCCGTCTGCACTTCCCTGGTTCGGCTCTCCATCGCTGTCCCTCTCTTCTTCTGGGTACAGCCCATCCTCTCCCTCATCTCCGGCCTCCTCCAGATCAGCCAGGAGCTCATCTGCCAGAGACATCTGCAATCGATGGAAAAACTGTGAGGACAGGCAAAGCCAACTAGGATCAGTTTCCCACAGGGTACATGAGGTTGTCACTGAGTTTGGTGGGGTATATGTTCTTTATTTGCTGCTGTTGATGTAACTCTGAATTTATTTATTTTTTATTAATGGTCTGGTTACATAACTTGAGGATCCCATTTTGACTGTTTTCTAAGGGCTTATAAAGCAATCACTGCAGACGCACGACCAGCAACTAAAACAATATTCTTATTCTTATAAAAAAAAAATAAAAAAAAAACGTCTCTAATATCCCCTTCCTTAATAATATTATTTGAGCACTAGATACTTAATACTAGTTTTACTCATTTATCAAACAATACAAATACAAATCAAATACAAAAAGTGTGTCAACACAAAAACTTATGGACCTCACTGCGTTATCAAGCCTGAAAGAGAAATCCATCTGTAGACATATTTTTGTGTTTCTGACAAAGAAGCTCTTCTCAGACTCGTTTGAAATACTATCGAGTCCGTGTTCAGTTCCTCACACATCATCACCGCCACATAAAAACTGCGAAGTATTAAGTCTGCTTGCATCTTTGGGTTTTCGCTGGCTGTGTTTGGAGTTAACCAATGTTAGCTAGCTAGCATTATCGAACGTTGGTCCGACGTTACTGAGCGATTTCTCAGTAACTTTGACATACCTCAGAGTTTCAGAGTCCTACTGGTTTAAGAAAATTGTTAAGAGGTCCAATGCAGGTTTCAGTCGCTTTGAATAGAAATACAAAATGATTTGTCCCTCTGTTTTCTTGACTGTTTGCAATCCGGTTGTGTGGCGTAGATGTACTGCTGGTCGCAGATTAAATACGTACAATCGCAAAGCTTTCTGGGAAACTGTGTCAGTACACTTCACAATCACAGAGGGTGTTTTTTGTTTTGTTTTGCCTTTTGCCACAAGTTTGATTATCTATCTATCTGTGAAATATATACAATACACACATAAACTCGGTGTACAGTACAGTGAAAATATGGATTAAGATATGTTTGAATGCTAAATACGATGGTCTAAGTTGATCTGAATGTATATGTGTAATTAGCAAATATAGGTACTGGTGAATACTAATGATGAGTTATATTTATTTATTACAATATGCTTTTGGGTGTAACTGCAAATGTAAAATTAACCACTTAAAGTTGTTTTTTTTTTTATGTTTTTCATAAGTATAATTGTAATTAACGTATCCTCACACACACCTACCTCCGCTTTTACAACCTAGGGATAATTTAGTGGAAGCTAGGAAAAAAATGTTAGCATATTGAGTTAGTCTCACAACAACACTAACCTTAATGTGGAGTTACTAAGTCAAAATTTCAAGATACCTAACCCTGATTTAAGGACATCAAAAATATACATAAATAAAATAAATAAAATAATAATAATGATAATCAGTAGCAGAAAAAAACTTCCATGTTTCCCAGCTTCACCTTTGCTGAGAGGTGACATTTTTATATTGTATCTACCTAGATTATGGAGTTGGGGGTCATGGCTGTGCTGGCTGACATGTTTTCCCAGCACAGACAGCTGGAGCAATCCATCTAATTTTCACTAACTGTATCTGTGATGTCAGTGCCTTCTGAAGCATTGTTAATTGATTTATAATATATAACTTGCTCTTATGGCCCATAAGTGTCTGAGAAAAATTTCCAGTATTTCAATAGTTTGTAACTTACCCCTCATTGACAGGCATGCAACTTTTCTTGGTCATGAATGAAATAAAAGCAACAATCGAGCTTATTTATACGACACAGTTCAAATAAGAGGTTCACATTTCATAGTTTTTATTTCCCCCTTGTTTATACATTGCCCCCTGAAAACCATTCTTTAAACAATACAAGTTTAAACCAACATTTAAACAGACTAAACAAATTGACTAGTTGGATCTCGACTGCATGATGGACTGTTATTAGTAGAAAATGGAATAAATTAACAGATACACAAACAAATGGGAGTTATTTACTAATGAAAGCCTTCAATTTTTCATGCTAAGCTACATTAACTGTCAGTAATTAAGATAAAAGAATGACGAGACAGCTAAAAATTCATAGACATCGGAAAATAATGAAACATTACAGGACGTTGTTCCATACATATTGGCATATATTAACAAGTAAAATTATACAAAATACTTTTTTTTGTTTAGCAATTAAGACGTTTGGGAAAATATTTTGATTTATTTGTTATGAAGATCTTGGAGAAGTTATAGACCTAGATGCATTTCTGTCCCAAACAAATTATAGCTAAGTTCATATATGCAATTGCACCAAAGCAAATAAATACATAACTTAATAGGTTAAATAAATAAGATATTGCATGGAAACTGACTTTACATAAATAAGTAAAATAACATAGAAATAAATATAGAAATTAAAGCTTTTCAGAAATAAAAGTAAAAATAAACTGCTTGTTTCATTTTTCGTGCAGTCTAAGAATACATCTAAAAGTAAACAGCTCTAAAATGATACTGTATACACTTGTATTATGATGTTTGTACAAATGCTGAGGAGTATTGTCAAATACAGGAGTCAAGCAATTTCTGTTTCAAACTGCTGCCTACAAGAACAACTGACTGACTGCAATGAAAAATGTCCTTAATAAAGAGAGGACCGGGATCCAAGCGTTTACATAGACAGACAAATGACTAAAGAAAGTGCATTCCCTGCACTCCCAGGGCAAAACAAAACAAAGCAGAAAAAGAGAAGGTAAGCTGGTACACAGCAAGACTCCCACTGCATAGCTGTCGAATCTGTTTCAGATTTTACAAAGCTCCCGGCTCCTCTTCGTCTAGCATATGCTGCCTTTTACAAAGATTTCTGCAGCCAAAGGCTATGTATAATCTCTGTAAACAGTGGCAGGCCGGAGCTCAGCAACCCCCAGTCGTACAAAATCACGTCACTAGTAAAACCTGGAATGTTTCCAGCTTTTAGAATCGAAGTCTCTTCTTTCAGTTGCCTCTTCAATAAAAAAATATCCTCTGGGCGAATGGCTGGTTGTTGGGTTAATTCACGGGCCAGTCCGAGAGGGTTGAGCTCTAAAGTGTTTCCAGGATGATGTGCAACATCACACCAGGTGTGGGTCGTCAGCCGGGCTGACAGTGAAGCGCGATGAAGTCACTGAATTTACCCCGACAGGCGACCTTGGTTTGACTGATAAATCCTCTTTCCTTTTCGATTCTTTGCTTTTTGGCCCTAAAAGAGACAAAAAACAACATCAGCATCACGATTGTGCTGGTATTAAAACCAGAACAAGTGCACCAGGCATATGTATGGAAGCCCAAAGGGACAGGATGTTCCCAGGCAATAAGCATGTGTTTGACTGTAAGGGAAAGTTAAAGGAAAGTCTTTTTATTGGAATTAAACCAAAACATTAACCCGGTTCACAATCACAACTGAAACAATTACGTTTTCTGATCGTTTGTTAGCTGCATTGCACAACAAATCAGAATCCACTAAGAAGTCAAAGAAGTTTGCAAACTGTCAAACTTGGAGGACTAGAACGACCTAATTCTGCCATAAAAAGCAATGAAAATATATAAAAGGATCAGTGTGTCATAGCACTGAGCATGTTATATCAGCATGATGGTTAATAGGCAGGCCCGGCCCTTCCAACAGGACCACTCCCTCCATCATCACAACTAATAAGATCATCATTATCATCATCATCTAACAGGATACAAGCGATATGAAGCATGTTTGACAAAGCGATGTTTCAAGCTACCACTTCGTTTATTCTCAAGAGGTGGTGCTGGTCGTCTACCAATCAAGGATCAGTCCCTGGCTCCTCTTGTGCCATGTGTCAAAGCATCCTTGGACAAGACACTGAACCCTGAGTTGCCCCCAGTGCACTGATGTGAGTGTGTGAATGTATAAGGTATAAACAGGCTGTTTGAATGAGACTTGCTTTGAGTGCTCAAACTTGAGTAGAAGGTGCCTGAAGTACCAATCCATTTACCACCAAGTTCTGTCTTTGTCGTTTTGTGCACCAACGTTGAGAATCTGATATTATCAATATCATTCAGTACATCAGGGCGAGCTTTACCTGCTTGAAGGTTATGCTGAGAAAAAGTACCTGTAAAATTACCAGTGTGACCTTGAGGAGAAGAAAGATGATCCATCTGTGACTGGGACACATGTTTACTCACTTATAAGATGCACAAGAAAAAAACAGTACCAAGCACAGGGGAGAAAATCAGCTGATAATCTATATCTTAATAGATATAGATTATCAGTCAACAACCACACTGAGGCAACACACTCTTAGTTTAAAATAACTCAAAAGTAACACAGACCTCTTTCAAAACTTTGAAGTCTTGAAAGGCTTGAAAGATCATTAAGGAATCTAATTTTGCCTTTTCTGTATGTGACACAGCTCGAAAGGAAATTCTGAGCCCCAACTTTCATTAGTCTGTGAAAAAGGGTGTTGAGTGCATGAGATGGAGAGTGGAAAGTAGCGAGAGCAGCTGAAAATGTGCAGAGAAACATGACTCGGGCTTGCATTGTTGAGCGCGGGATTAACATCCCTGCTCAGTTCAACATGTCACAGCATCCTGGGACATAATTATAGGAGATTAACTCTGGCTCCATATTTGCAGAGGAGAGGGCTGAGCTGAGGTTTTCCATTTTAGCTGGGAATGTGCTAGTGGCTGTCACATTTTGTTACATCATTAGGCAGCTCAAGGAGGAGACTGAATCCCTGTGTAAGAAGCAGCAGACATTGATGCACGTAGAGTCCAACAAGCCAGCAGTGATGGTAACAGCTGTGTGGTGCAGTGCTGCACTGAAAGCTAACATCAGCATCAGTAATTATTAGTTTTGTATTTTCTCTTTTCTCTTTAGCTTTCATTTTATGTCATTTAGAGTTTTTGTTTTTATTTGCCAGAGTGAGTTTGCTTGTTTATGTTTAGTTTTTATTAGTTCCAGCATTAGCTTTAGTCTTTCTTCTTCTTATTATTATTATTATTGTATTTATACCAAATTACAGAGGCAAGATTTAGGAAAGTCAGTACAGATAATACAATATAAATATTTTTTGAAAGCAGCTTACCAACAGTCTTGTAAGCATCCAAAATCTTAATAAACACGTCCAAAAAAGCCTCACCAGGCAGTGTGTAATAACAAACTTTGCCAAATTGCCAAATGGCAAAATTAAGACTATTTCCTCTATAATTTTTTTAAATTTAGTTAGTTTTCCAAGTTCACAAAATTGTTTGAGTTAATTGGGTTTTTTCATATCTAGTTCCAGTTTTTATCTTTAGGTTTAGTTAGCTATAATAAACTTGACCAGCATAAGCAACAAACACCCTACAGAACAGCTGAGGCTTTTTATAATTATTCAGTCATCAATTAATTAATTCATTAATTAAATAAAAGAAATAAACATTTTCTGGGAACACAAATGTCAGCATGAACAGAGGCTCACATTTAAACTAACATTCAAAAAACTATTACTTCTTCCAGTGTTTCAGTACACTTTCCTAGGATACGTGGTCATAATAGACCTGGGTGTGTTTGGGAGGTGATTGATTCACCTCTGAAGAAACTGACAAGCTCATATTATAAGTTGGCTCTGTGTTGAACATATTTTATGTTTTTTACTGATTGGCTAGAGGCTGCCAGCCAGCCAGATCAGAAAGCACTGCTTAGTGCTGATGACACTAAGGATAACAGCAGTTGCAAACTGCAGTGCAACCAAAATTATCGTCAGTATGTGCTGTCCATTCAAAATCTGCTTTTATATCTTTGAGCAACAATAGCATACACGTTTTGGTAAATTATGTGGGAAAACTTAATGTAAGGAAAACTTTGTCATTTTAGCATTTGGGATCAGTGGCTGGTCAAAACAAGCTATAGCATAAAAAAAAAATTTTTTTTCTTAATTTTAATACTAGGATCATCTTTTAGCCATGAATGTCCTATAACCCCTTTTACTGTCATGTAAATCCCCAATAAACGTCAGATTTATTTAAGTACCATGAGTTCCGATTAGGCTTCAAGTGTTGCTCCTCTGCTGTAATCGTCTTCTCACAATTAGACCTGAGACATGTTGACCTACAGGACAACACTGCTACTGACACAACTTAAAATTGACCTTCTTTATTCTGCATCTCGTCATGACTGAAAGAAAATGATTAACTTACCATGCAAGTCCAGCTTGGTGCTTTTGATGGACACCGCAGTTGGAGTTGTGGGAGTTGAATTGCTCAACTCATTAGTTGGAGTTTCCTGTTGGGATGAAAGAAATAGTCAGGTTTATTGCAAAAGAACCCGTCATAAAAAAGTGAACGAATAAAGGAGACGTACCTGATCAAAAAGATAGATTGTGACATCATCAAAAAAGGACACATTTCGTCCTCTGTCCTTCTCTCTGTCCATTGGCTCCTTGGGTGATTTCAGCAGACTGCGGAGCCCAACACGTTTGTCCACGTCCGTTTCTGTGACTACAATCACCCTCCGGGAGCTTTCGTCCTCCTGCTCGTCCTCCTCCTCCTCATCGGGGTCGCTCCCAGACGAAAGACCTCTTCGTCTTCCAATCCGGTTTCCGATGGCCCCGTCTCCAAATCCTCCTTTTCCAGTAGTGGTGAGGGGAAGACTCAGAGCGAGAGGTGGGAGGGTGAGCGAGAGGCGAGCTAGCTTTGCTATGAAAGCGAGAGCAGAAAAGAAATGTTAGAAGCAAACCTACTCACAAATTTGATTACAAAAGCAATGAAGTAAATACCTGCCAAAGTTAGCACAAATATTCTATTTGAAGTAGAGAAAATTAAATTCTGTAAAATAAGACTAACATATCACATCTAATTTTATTTAATCTGTTAACCTATTAGTCAGAAAATGCCCACAATTTTTATCTGGGAGAAGGTTTGGATCTGTGAGGTTAAAAGAAGTGGAAGCCCAAATCAAAGGAGAAGAAAACAAATAAAAAGGCTTAGAGAGATGTACTTAGCTAAGACAGTCAAAAATTACTTGTATGCTAAATGCTTATCAGCGATATCCCAGTATAATCAGGGATAATTGATAAGTACTTGTAAAACGTGGAAGACGCTGATACCTTTCATCGCTTGGTTTGCAGTAAGCTGAGGTAATGGGACCTCAGGTTGTTCGATCACAGTGAGCGGCTCAGCTTTAGGTTCATCAGACTCGATGGGGGGCTCAATGGCAGGGACAGCTTCCTGCTCCTCTTGACTGAAGGAAGGAAGGAAGGAAGGAAAGAAGGAAGGAAAGAAAGAAAGAAAGAAGAATATTTCACCAGAATATTAATAATAAAACAACAGGTCATCTTGTCACGTCCATCTAGTTGAATCAAATCTTGCCTTTGAGTTTACTTGAACTGAAAACAGTAAAAATACAAAACAAATAATTTGAACTCTGTGTGAATATATTTTATTGGATCTATTTCCTCCAGAAATACAGGATGCATCAAAAAGAATAATCTGAAGCCAGTGTTTTAATTCTGCAGCATCCATACCTCTCATCCTCTCTTTGTTCTTTCACAGTGACCAGATCACCGCTGCTCCCTGTGACTTCCTCCCCCCATGTCCGGAGCATGGCGGTGTCTTTAACAGTCGTCCCCCAAAGCACATTTGTCTTCACATTTTCACTGAGTGAGAACTGCAGCCTCTCCTCGCACACCTGGAGCAACAAAGCAAAGCAGTAAAGAGCACGAGCAAACTCAAGGAGCACTGCTCACACGCACAGCAAACCACAAGAGATCATGCTGACCTGCATCATGAGGCCGTTCTTGGTTGTCATCTTGTTCAGAGGCCGCTGGTCCTTGACATCAGAAATTTGACCCGGTGATCTCTGTCCGTCGCTCCTCTCATCCTGAGGCGGCAGACTGTTCTGGGAATCCAGGATCATCGGTTGTACAGATTCCAATTTGTCAGAGTCATCAGACATCTCGTCCACCCTGCTACCCTCGGGTATAGAGGAGTCGCATGTCTCGCTGACTGTATGCCCGTCACCACTGCTAACTTTGTGATCAGGTGCTTTCTTTAAAGACTCCAGAAGCTCCAGGTTGCCCAAGAAAAGGTCCCCCAGAGTTTCCTCTTCATCGCCAGATATGTAGCACAGTTGTTCCAGTTTTTCAAAGTCCTCCAGAGGCTCCTCATCCAAGTCCTTCCACTCAGAAATCAACAGCTGTGGGAGGTTGTTCAGGGGACCATGAGGTGCAGAAGGCATTATAGGGGATGATTTCTGGGGCAGGTTATTATGACCATCCTTGCTTTCTATGCTGGACGTCAGGTTGCTCTCATCGCTCAGTGTTATATGTATAGAGGGGAGGCTGAGATTGACAGAGATCCCTTTACTTTGAGTTGTAGCAGGTGGCGATTCTTGCAGAGGTGTCTCTGAAACATCTGTGTTGTGTGCTGGGGAAATAAGCTGCTCTGTCGCAGTACTGGTAATAAAGTCTTCTAGATTAATGTGACTAATAAAGTCCTCTCCCTCTATGACGGATGGTGGTGGACTAGGAAAAGAGTCGTCTAAACTCTCCAGTTTATCATCTTGCATATCAAGGTCTATGCTCGGTGGAGGACTCGGAAAATCTACTGAGCTGAAATTGTCGATCTCTTGTGGATATGACTGCTCTATCTCCTCCTTTGCATCAAGATCACTGGTATTAGCTGGCAGGGGCACATCTCTGTAATCCTCTTCCACTTTTATAGTGTTTATTCCTTCTTCTATGTATTGCCTGGCAAAACACGGTCTCGTTTCTGCTTCCGAATTGAAGCCCGATTTAAAATTTTCCAGTTCTGAAAACGTCACATGAGGAGCCTCGGCGATGCAGATGGTTATATCTGAGCTTTTGGTTTCCAAAGTGTGGCTGAAACAGTTTTCTAAATTGGAGCCTGCCTCTCTGTCAGCGTGCACAGCCGACATCGCTACCTCCACTCTGCTACAGAGTTGATTCTGGGGCCATGTGTTAAAATCTTGATTTTGTGCCGTCTCTGTGGAGTCTAACCGACCCTCCCTGTCCCTGGCTGCCTCTGTGTATGATGCATTCTGCCTCTGTCCTTCCTCCAAGGTCTCTTCCTCTGGTATTTCTATATTCTCTACTTCCACATGCAAAATGTCACTTTTTATGTCTTTCTTAATGCTGTCAATTTCCCCCAGGTTCTCAATGTTTTCCTCTTGCTGTATGTCTGCTATCGTCTGTTGGCTTTCTCTGTCTTTTGTGTCCCACATTTCCTTAATGCAAAGATTGCCGCTTAGCCCTTGGGTTTCATTGTTCCAGGTTTCCTCACAGCCCTCCAAGACAGCAGGGTGAGGTTCACTTCCTGCCAGTTCATCATTTTCTTCAGTCTCCCAATATTCCTGACCTACAACAAGCCTCTCACCCACCTCCCACGCCTTATTACCAAACCCGGAGAAAAATTCAGATCTCAAGTCGACTCCCTGACACCTCTTCTCCGGGGAGGCCCACTGGTCATTCTCATCTGGCCACAAGCGCAAGTCCCTTAGTTGTGAAAAGCGGTAGCAGTCAAACTCGTCCCTAAGTGCCCCAGATCCTGGTCTCTCTTCATCCTCCTCCAGAGCACTCCATAACTCTTTAGCTGTCGCATTTAGACCCTCGCAGGAGTTGTTATCCACATCGTTAACAGAGTTCATGCCACTTGCTGCTCCCCTGAGGGGTGGCTTCTCCTTCACAGCAATACTCAGCTCTGCAGCAACCTTCTGTTCCTCTGTCTCTGCTGTGACCTCGCTCTCCTCCTCGCCATCTGAGTAGCGAAGGTTTCTCAAGCCCAGCTCATTGTGGTCCACACAGGGCCTCTCTCCACATTTCTCAGGCTCTTCAGCCCAAAGACACGTCGGACCGCTCGCTTTTACATCAGCAGCCTTCCCATCGTCATTTGGCAGGTTTTCATCTCCAAGTATAACGCTGTTTGTTTGAATATCACCAAGTTGAGGTAATCTGGACTCGATGGTGCTGTCAACTTGGGATGGTGCTGCAGAGTCCACAGCTTCATTCCCAGACGTGGGAGAACTGAGCTGACTGAGATCGTTATCTGTCTCTGTAACATTTTTATAATCTTTGTTGTTTGGTCCAAACATGCAACTCTTTGAGTTGCTGCCAGATTTATACTCGATCAAGCTATTTGTCTCAGTGGGACTCTTGGAATATAGATTTAAGTCACTCTCTTCAAAGTCCTGGTATTTGCAGTCTGCTATCTGAGAAATTATGCCATCTGTGTAATGGCTGTCTATCATGTACCCACTGCTGTGTGAAAGCCCTTTAAGTGGCTCATCATCTAATTTTGAAAACAACTTATCAATTAAGTCCACACAGTCCTTGTTCTGTGGATCATCGCACAGCAGGGCTGACTTTTTGCTCTCGTTATGGAAAATGCCAGAATCGTCTCTCTGAGCAGATCCCAGCGCTTTGTTTAGAATATCTTTGTCATTTCCTAAATTAGGGATCGGGTAATTTTCAGGATACAGTACACCCTTCTCTTCACAACTCTCAATAGTCCTCCCTTCTCCAGTTTCCGTTGTCCTATCTGACATGTGGGTACTATTTCTTAATGGACTCTTTTCTCCAGTCTCACCCTCCTCTTCGGTTTTCTCCTCTATCCCTGTCAGTATTCCTCGATCACCTCCTCTCCCGCTGCCAGGCCTGGAGGCAACAAGTCCATCGCTGCTGCTCCTCCTGTTCATCCCGTCACCCTCCCAGTCGCTGTCTGAGAAATATGCAGAGTCTCGATGTGGTGTTTCATTTCCCAGAGCCCGCCATCCGCCGCTTCCCACTCCTCCTCCGCCACCTCCCGTCCATGAGTCACTAGGCGTGAGGCAGTCGGCCGAGCTGGAAGTCAAAGGTGATAGCACTGAATCGGTGGGGGTGACGAGTGAAAAATTGGAGGAAGGGTCCCAGTCTGGCGTGGTAGGAGTGGCTGCGGGAGTGGGTACCTTCTGGGCAGTGTGACGCTCGTCTTTGTGCTGAAGTGAATTTTCCGTTTCCGCTTCTGCAAAACTTTCATTAACGTTTTTAGAGTTCTCCAAATCAGCTGTTTTCTCAGGATCATGAGAAAACACGTCTGTTTGATCCCCCCTCAAAGGACTGTGCGTCTGTAGGTCATCTTCTGTTATCTCGCCATTGCTTATAACAGCTTCATTTGTAGTGAGTGATTGGCTCTCACGCAGGTTCACAGTGTTGACTTCCTGAACGTTCTCTCTGGATTCAGGGGGAAAGTGCTCTGGCAGATCTGTTTGCTCTCCTCTGGCAGGTAAGGCAGGGCCGTCCAAACACTCCTCCTCTTCTCTCTGAGACACGGGTGTTTGGTTATGTAGTAAACCATTTTTAGGCATGATTTCAGAAAACACAAACTCACCGGATTGGCAGTGGTCAGCATTATTTACTTGGCTGTCCGGTTTGTTTGAACCAATGTGAAGAATAGGGATGTCAGGTTTCAAGGAAACTTTGATCTCACTCTTCTTAGCACGCTTGGTCACTTGGGCATAGATGGCTTCAGTCTGTGTATCATCTTTGCCCTTGTTGGCTGCTCGTATGGAGCTTTCTGACTGGAATCTGATGGTCTGAGCTGAGTTTGGGTCAATGCAGATGGACTCATATTCAGGGGACACTGGAGTAGGGGAGTAAGATGAATCTGCTTCCTTCCTATGTGCGGCTGCATTTTGTCTCGATATGATTTCGGTGAGAAAGGTTTCTGCTGATTGGATCTCTTTCAGGAACTCCTCTCTGGTGATTTCAGTTCTCCGCGGCTCCTTCTCGGTAAAATGTATTTCAGAATCGTGCTTTTCCGTTGTGATCTCAGACAGGAGAGAGCGGGATCTCCGTATGCCTTTGGAGTAGGCTTCCTCTGCCTCAGTGTATGAGGGGAGGCCTGGGGCGCAGACATAGGGCCTCAGTCTGGATCCTGCAGGATAGAGGTATTTTACTGGATCGATTTCTGGTAGGCCTTCTATGTCCGCCTCCATATTTCCTGTGTCAATCTCTGTGAGAAAAAGATCCCTCTGGAATGACTCTTTAGTGACAGCATCCTCCTCCTCAGCTTCTGACCTGCTGACATGGTTCTCTGGTCCCCATGACTGTCCTGCTGATCCCAGCTCTGTGATCAGCGACTGGGAGCGGCGCATGCCTCTGTTGGGCACCAGAAAGTTCCCCCATCTCTCTCCTTCTCTTTTCTCCTCCTTCTCCGCTGCGTATGAGCCCTCCGACCTGGACTCACTCAACTCTGTCACACTAGATATCTCCGTCAGAAACAGATGCATGGGGGATTTCTTGGCTGCAGCGACACGTTCTGCCTGTTGCTCAGCATCTTCCTTCCAAATTGCAGGCAGGATGGTGTCAAGGCGTGACTGAGTCCTCTTCATTCCCCTGGAGAAGAGCTCTGTAGTGGCGGGGTCTGCATCTTCAGATAGACTGGAATGAGTGACAGTCGTCCCACAGCCAGGTCTCTCGGGGGACATGAAAGGAGAGTCATCCTCATCTGAGTAAGTTGGACTCGATGAAGACTGTCTTTCAATTTGGGGTTTTGTGAGCTCAGGGCGGGGTAAATTTCGATAAATAGGGCGCAAAGGGTTTTCTCGACGTACGGGAGAGTCAAAGTCTTTTGCACGCGAGTGAGAAGTCTCCTTATAAGTGTGCAGCATGCTCTCTCTATCGGACAAATCACAGGTTAGCGGGTCTCTGTTGGATCTCTGCATCTGGGGCTTATTATATCTCAAGTGAATGTCCCCTGTGTTGTAGATGGGGCAATTCCTTTGTGGTTTGGAGTGGGGAGGAAGAGGAGGAGGACACATTTGAGGAGGTTGAGGGTAAATTGGATGGCTCGATGGGGGAAGCGAGGGCGATAGGGACGGGGAGGGGGGAAGAGTCTGTCGGGCTCGGTGAAGCCCGAGGTGATCAAAGGTAGATGGTGGGCAGGTGCTTATGTGATGGGGGTCTGTCTCAATTTTTCCGCTGATAGTGTAGTGGGGCAGTCCTCTATATCTGAGTGGAGGGGCGGGAAGAGGGCGCGAGTGAAGAGGATTGACTGATGACATGGACATAGAACGAGGCTTGGGAGGGAGGATGGGAGCTTGAGAGCTTGTGGATTTTTTATCCGCCTTACTGCTCTTTTTCTTCTCCACTTCATCATCATCGCCTAAATCAACTATGGAAAAGTCAGTCACTCTGCTCGAAGTGTCTCTGAATTCAGCCACGCCTGTGTTGGGCAACTGGACTTGAACCTCGCTCGATCGGACGGTCTGGAGGCCCTTTCCGCACTTGTCAGATGAACAATAAGGGACTCGCTCTTTGCCCAGCATCCCGCTGCGGATCTCCATGAGCTCCATGTCTCCAGGGCAATCTGAGCGGAAAGAGGAATGTACCTTCCCTTTGAGAGACGGCGACTTGTCTTGGGGAGTGTGCTCCTCTAGTCTGATATAGTACTCGCTGGCGAGGGATGGGCTGCGGGCGCTTATCACTGGGACGACAGTAGGAGTGTCTAAAGACTGTCTATGGTTATTGTTCACAGTAGGGATTGGCTGAGGAGGAGGAAGAGGTTTGTAGCCTCGTCTGGCATGAGCCTTCTCCCAGAAATACTCAAAGTTCAAGCCTTTGCTAGTTTCGGTGACTGTCAGGATGTCATCCAGTTCAGAGGTGGATGGGGTAATACAGTTCCCCACAGGGTCCAGTAGCGGGTAGGAGTTGTCTCTGTCTTCCCTGGCGTAATCCCTCTCCCTTTGGCGCTCGTTTGCTGCAGTCTGAAAGGCAGGTGGACGGAGTAAGTCCCAGCGTCTTTCAAATGACTCCTCACTCTCCCCTCTCCTTCCTCTTCCCTCCTCATACTCCTCGTCCTCTTCATCCTCTTCCCCAACACTCCCCCTCGCTATTCCTCGCTCAGCAGCCAAGAGGGAGGAGAGAAGGAGGAATATCTCAGCCACTGAAGGGCGCTGCGACGGAGGTAGCCAGCAGGACTGCATGATCTCATACCTGCAGACAAGGGAGAAAAACAAGAGGAAAGTTTGGAGAGACACAGTTTGTGCTTGGATCAATGCAGTCTAATTAGTGGATAAGTACTGACCAGTAGTCTGCATGGGAGAGCTTCAATCTAGGCTGGGCAAGCGTGATCTGTCGCTCCCTAATGACAAAGGTCAGCACCTCTTCATCGCTCAGGTGTCTGTGGGGCTGAGAGCCAAACTCAAACAGCTCCCATATCACCACCCCCAAAGACCTGAGAGGAAAAAATGAGTTGAAGAAGTGAAAGAAGGTGAATCTTCAAAAAAAAAAATCTCTGAGGTTTGTTGTTATATAACACTTTTACTCCAACACCACCATTGCTGTGGGTGTTGGAGTAAAAGCATTTACTCCAACACCCACAGAGTTTTGACTTTCTAACCGAGGAGAATAAAAACTGTTATGCGAGTTGTTTTGTTCCATTTTTTAAGGAAAACTATGTTTTTTCAGAAAGAATAAAGAAGAATAAATACTCTTAGGTATTTTTGCTCCACTCATGTGTTTTGTTAGGAGGTTGTTTTCTTGTTGGTTCATTTAAAAAAAAGCACATGAAAGGGAAGGTTGTAATATTAGAGCTTAAAGGATTTACTCTCATTTCTTCAGCACTCCTTCTGGCATCACCGGGCTTGGCTACAGCTTTAAGACTGCTGACAAACTGAGCTGGACTCTACTCCAGCAAATGTGAGATCAAACTGCTCTTTAGTTTGGTGTTCCCACAAATCATAACACAAACAGCAACTTTATGTAGGAACTATTTTCTTTTATGGATCCACAACAAGCTGCATTTGTATCATATTGTAATATAACTGAGACTGTAGAAAGAGCATTTCAGATTATGTTCACATAGCCGACTGTCCACGCACTCAATCCTCATTTAATCTCTGCACAGCTGTTAGGAGAAATTAGATTTTCTTTGTTGTCCATCCAGAGAGCATCATTTAAGTTGCTTTTAATCTGTGCTGTCGGGATTTAACCTGAGCAACGCTGATTAAAGGAATGAATGGTGGTAGGAAAAGATTTAAGAGTAGCTTAAAATTGGACCCCAGATAAAAAAAAACCCTTTGTGTTTTCATCAATATTTTATCACCAGCCTTATCGGCTTAACTCGTTAATTCAGATCTGTTCCCAGCGGTGTTAACACAGAGCAGCTTTAAAACATACCACACATTGCTGGTCTTGGTTTGGTCCGTAACAATGAGAGATCCTCTGTACTCCTCAAGCAGCTCAGGAGCAATCCAGCGCAGAGGGATCCATAGTTTGTCTGGAGTTAGGTAATAGTCCTCCTTCATAAAGACACGCCACGGAAATTATTATGGATTTGACTGAATTGACTTTGGATTTCATTTTTCAGAGGAAAAAAAAAATCCTAACCTTATAATGGTTATGTGAGAGGCCATAGTCCCCTATCCTGACAGTGAGGTCTGAGGTCAGAAGGCAGTTTCTTAAAGCCAGATCACTGCAGGGAGAAAACAAGCAGCTACCCTCAGTAGAGATCCTCACGTTTGGAGGCGTGGCAACAGTGGAAGTGAAAGCGACAACTGACCTGTGGATGTAGTTGTTTTCGTGAAGATGGAGCAGACCCGAGGTGATCTCAAAAGCCATTCTCTGAAGGGTTAAGAGGTCCCGGGTCAGCAGGTCTGGAGTCATCCCATCTGACTTACGCTGGGCTCGCAGATACCGCTTCAAGTCACCCTACGTTGTATATCACAACAAAAATATAAACAGTGGATCGAAAATTATGGCTGAGTGAAGTGCATACAGAGTGTTCGTCCTTCTCCTGAAACAGAGATAAAGCCTGCAGGACCATCATATAGGCAAAGAAGATATATTTTACTTCTGCAGCAAATACCCCCCCCCCCCCCCCCCCTTTTTTTTTAGGCATTTTACATCACAGCGCCTCAAAAGCAGCAGGGGAATTAGTAATGAGCTGGCAGCCTTTGTGTTAGTCATTTGTGCTCCTGGAACAGCAAGGAAATAAAATGAGGACAACATAAAGGGATGAAAAATATCTGCAAGGAAAGGACAATAGGAGACTTTATCAAAGAGGGTAACTGCAGTCAGTGAGGACTCCAGTGCTGTTTGGCTCCTCTCACTGTGTTGCTGTAATTGATCTGCTTGTATCTTTGTTTGGCCTGGAAGTCCGCTCATGTGGTTTTCTTAATCAGCTGGTGATTAAACCGCCCGAGACAAGGAAAACAAATTGATTGTATCGAAGCAAAACAGATTTTAGTGACAGCGGAGCATCGATAACTGTAAAAAACAATTTTGCCTCAAATTATATGAAATTAAAATAAGATGTAAAGATGCTGCTCGACTGTGATTTCTCATGTGTTTCTCACTGACATCACCGATATACCATAACCAATTTGTGCACAAATTATCTAAAAAAACCCAAGCATAGCACAACAAAAACATTGCACGCTATACTAAACTAAAAATATGCACCTCTCATTTGTGTGATTCCTATTATTAGTTCATCCGCCTCCTTTTATGTTCAGTTACTTACCAGCTGACAGAACTCCATAACCAGGAGGAAGGGGATGCTCTCACTGCACTGCCCCAAACACTGAAGGATGTTGGGATGTTTAAGGCTCCTGGATGGAAACATAAGAGGGACACAGGAACAGACAGAAGATAGATAAATGTTTATACGCTGCGTTTAAATGCTTAACAGTGAGACTTAAAGTGAGCAAACCTTAGCTAGATGATCCTGAACACTGGAATTCAGTTCCATCTCAGACCACACAGGCTAATCAGGGCTGTCACCATTATCTACTTACATTTCTTTAAGTGACTAAAAATCTTCACATTAATTATACAAATAGTTCTATTAGTAAAATAAATCTTTTGTTCTTTTCATCACATGAATTATAAATGATTCACATCACAAATGCAAACCATGCAGAGCTAGCAGACAAGCCTTAGTGAATCTGAGTATGTATGCTATAGCTGTAAGTGCACCCTTAAAAACTTAGTAGTAACACACCAATCACAGCACAAACCGATCCACAGAACCAGACACTCACATACAAACCAATGAATCCTCAATCATTCAAGCCAAAATATCACAAAACTGCACAAACACACTGAAACCGAACATAAAGTCACGTAACAAAAGACATGACTTTCACCTAAACACACCACATGATTCAGCAGGCTGTAGAACCACCTTTAGGAGCAGTTTAACTTTCTGTATGACTTTATCCATCTCTCACATTGTTGTTGAGGAATTATGAGCCACGCTTCTTTGCAACACTGCTTCAGCTCACTGAGTTGCATTTCAGATTTGACTTTGATTGCAACACTGACTCTTTTCTTTCTCAGATTTGCTCCTGTGCTTGGCATCAATGCACAATTTGGGCCAAGCTTTAGCTGACAGATGGCCTCACATTTGACTCTACAGTGCTTTAGTATACAGAGTTCATAGTTGACTCAGTGTGTGCAAGGTGCCCAAATTATCACCAATCCACCACCGTGTTTGACAGTTGGTATGAAGTGTTTGTGCTGATATGAAATGTGGCACTGTACATTATTCCAAGCATCTTTACTTTGGTCTTGACTACCCAAAGGACATCTTTCCAGAGATCTTGTGGTTTTTCAGATGCAATTTGCAACTTTTAAGAGAGAAGATGCTTTCTTCTGGCAATCCTTCCAAACAAGCCATAGTTTTTAAGCCTTTTTGTAATTGTACTGGCATGACCTTTAACTTCAACTGTCATGAAAATGCTAACTGAGGCCTATAGAGACTGAGATGTAACCTTGTCAGACCAAGGTCTAACCAAGGTCAGACCTTTCAGAATGTAGCATTGCGTTAACACAATGCTCTAAACCAGCAAACCACCAAAACCTTTGATTTTATACAGTTCCTCACACTTGCTGATGATCAGTTAGTCAAGCAGTACCTGGCTGCTTCTTAAGTCGAATGGAAACAGTAGTGTTACACTTAGGTTTTCACAGGAGTCTGTGCAGTCCTGGCAAGTATAAGAGAGTCACACCTGATTCGATATCCTACATTTATTATTTCTCCATACCTGCCTCTTGTGGCTCCAGTGGTTACTGTTATGCAAATTTTACAGAATCTCACTCTAAGGCTGCAATATGGCTACCAAAATTTAAGCTGTTTCTCCCACCTGTATGGCTCAGACTCAGCCAAGAACTTCCTCTGCTCCAGAGGGCTGGCACTGACACGCAGCTCCTTAACCACAGCCTGCGAGGAGCTGCAGTCACACAGCACTTCAGCCAGAATCACCTAGAAGAGATTGATGGACAATAACATGGAAAGTTCCCACAGGAAGAGATGGGTACTAAAAGAACTACTTTGAGTTAGCATCTGTAATCTGTTTGTTAGACAGAATTAAAGCAAGCGATGCTGTATTAAAGACAATCAATGATTTGGGATGGTTATATTTCAGATTTCCTTACCTTTCCAAACCAGCCATTTCCTATCTCCTGGAGATAGTTTAAAGCGTGCCTTTTGAAGCACTGAGATTTGGGATCTACAAAAAAAACAGAAATAAAAAAAGATTAGGGTCACACAGACGTCAGCAGTTGATGTTCTTTCAGCTGTACAATTTATTAACAGAACAAAAAGACTCAGATTCTGCCCTGTAGCAACACATAAATATGACATATCCACCCCAACCATGTTTTAAACATATACGAAATCATATAAAAATGTATCTAGCTGGAAAATTCAGAGTCATGGACAAAATTTTAACTCATTGAGAAATCTACTCTCGCTGTATTTTTCCCTGGTTTTCCATGTTGTGTTTTCCTGCTGTGCATGTGCAATCTGAACTGCGATGATCAGTGAACATAATCTTCCGCCACTTTGATAATCAGTTGACTGCTTAAGCTGTTATTCCAGGTCAAAACTTCTCTCATTCCAGCTTCTCAAATGTAAGGATTTGTTCCTTCTCATTTTACAGCAAAATGAATAATTTCATGTTTTGGAGTGTTGATAAAGCAAAATCACAAATTTCACGACATCACCTTAAGAAACTTTAACAGATTTTTGTTCCTTTTTTTCTTGTGATTTTATAGAAACTTAATCAATAATGAAAACAATCATCAGCTCATGCCATCGTGCAGAGAGAGTTAAATGTTTCCACAATAAACTTGATTATTGTTCATGCTCATACATTCAGCTTTTTAACCTGAATTAAGCAGAGAGAAACATTTCTCTACTTTTTGAAAACTTTCATCATCAGAATCTGTACCATCAGAGTTCAAACATACAACTCAAGAAAGCTTGCTCAAAGGAAGTCAGAGTCTCTCATTATAATGTTGAGTTTGCATGGTCTCCCTGTGCCTGCGAGGGTTTTCTCCAGCTACTCTGGCATCCTTCCACAGTCTACAGTTAGGTTAATTGATGATTTTTCAAGTCCAAAGGTGTGAGTGTAAGGTAGATAAAGCTCTTATGTGCATAGAATAGAACTGTGTGCACTATAAGTGTGGCCTGCAGTGTAAAGTGCTGTGAACGGTCAGTGAGACCACTAAATAGCAAAACTCATGACACTTTACTGTATAGTTTGAATGCGTTTGCAGGTTATATTGCAGTGCTATATAAATAAAACTGAACTGAACCAAATACATCAACTCCACACATCCCTGCCTGTGTCCTGATTACAGCCCTGATGCAAAATTGTCACAAATCATAGTTTCCACTTCACTGAGGTTCAGTAGGGAGTCCAATCCTTCTGGTTGTGCACTCAGTTTGAGACCTTTAGTGGATCCGCATCAGTGATTCAGGCAACAGATCCTGAGGGAGTTTAGTGCAGGAGTTCATCTTTATTTTGAGAGGTAGGAAGCTCAATAAGAGTTTGAGCAAAGTGAGAAGCACTTTAGGTTTTTACCTGCTCCATCCTGCAGGGAGGGGCAGCTGGGGCGGTCTCTGACTGGCAAGGTGTAGACCTCAGGGAGGGAGGGACATGACGACAGGCTGTCCTCCTGGATGGGACTGGAGCCTCCAGAGCACTCCTCCCCATCTGCGTTATCGAACTCCTGGTTGAACCACAGCAGCACATAAAAGAAAATTACTAAGCTGTAATAGCTATGAATATAAAATAAAATGTATTATTCCACTTAATAATAAAGCTGAGTTTAGCAGTAACCACCAAGGACAGACAATGAAAAATCATTCATTCTGAACAAATGGTACTCTGTCTGCCAGCTGAACAAAAACACCAAGTCAAAATTAGACCGAGAGATGATTATTGACCCCTTCTGCTTCATTAAGTTGGAGTTACTAACTGTTCACACTTCCAAAACAAATACTTGTGCAGTTTACCAAGTCAGACACATATAAAAGCATGCAGACGTGCACAAAAAGCATTAAAAAACAAACAAAAGAAGCAAAAGAAAGCAGAGAGAGGTGAATAGATCTCTTACATGTTGAAGACTTACATTGAACCCCACTCCTCCTCTCTTACAGCACAGGCAGGTGAGGAGCAGCAGAACAAAAGAGACAAGCCCCGAGCAAGAGATGAGGATGACGACGTAGGGTGGAGGAGAGAGGGATGCAGCCCTGGACTGAGAAACTGAGAGGACGACAGGAAGAAAAATACAACGGAGGACAGGTTTAATGTAGAAATTCAGGGGATTTGTGCGTCTACAAGGGGAGCAATGCTAGGTCTGAGTCAGTGAAAAAAAAAAGAGGAGAGACTTCACTGAAGCAGAAAGGTGTGAAATCTTGTTACATAGGTGTTGTGTTTAGCAGAAAAACCATTGGAGCGTTTTCTTAGAAGCAGGCCTGAGACACAGTGGAGAACCCCAATGGACGGTTTGCATCAGGGAGTTGGGGAGAAATAAGCAGGAAAACAAACTAAGTTGAAGATTAAAGAACACATTGTCTGAGTCAGTAAAAAGAAAATAGAGACTGGAATTAAAGTTTGGGAGAGTATACCATTCCAGTAAGGAGAAAAGCTCGGGGGGAAGGGGGGAAATATCAGAAATGGCATTCCACTCAGGAAACACAGTTAAGAAGCAGGGGAGGTGGGTGGCTGGAGTTGTCATTTAGGTAAAAAAAAGGAGCGCTAACTCGGGAAGGGATCAGAAATTGGAGAAGAATTACTCAAATCAGGAAGGTTTACTACTCAGGTGAGAGAGGGAGGGGTCGGGACATTTGATTTTTGTACCTCAATGTAGTCGAGTGTGGGAAGTGAACCATCTGTAGAAAAGAAAAGGGGCAGGGCAGCGTGGTTAAATACCCTTCAGGTATTGTTTATAGGTTTCATTTCACTTCTGCAGCCAAAACATTTTATTACCATTGACAGATGACCAAAAAAGAGGAACAATGACACCTTGAAACAGTCACGAGGTGCCAAACTCACACTTAAACTGTACATGAAATGTAACCATTAATAATTAAATTACATCTTTTCTGTGTAAATAAGGCAGTCAAAAGCAGATATACAAGGTCAAATAACTATGATCATAAGAAAAAATTAAGAGATATAATACAAAATATAATAGGGGAAAGGAGGCACATATAAACCTTGATACTGTAACTATAACTGGCAGATAAATTGCTGTTTTTTTAATATGTGCAGTCTGAAGATATCACAGTGTGATTGTCTGTGTCCCTCATAAAAATCCCAAAGTACATTCCTCAACATGGTCATGATATTGTAAACACTGCATGCATAAATGTTAAAGTACATTTAATAATTGAACAGCTTGATAAAAATTGTAAGAACAGGATCAACACTTGACAAAAAAACTAAAACATTTTTTTTAAATCTAGGAAATGAAATAATATTTTGTTTCTGTGACTTCTACACAGCACCTAATGTAGACTTTTATCAACTTTTATTTTATTTTTTGTGCTCAACATAAAGTTGCAACATAGTGCAGAAGCAGCCAGAGAAAAGGTAAGTGAAGATGTGCTCAGCATATAAAACCAGCTCTGTACTGAAGTGAAAGCTGCTGTGGCCCAATCTGTGGCTAATAAAAGAAAACTGTCACTCTGGATTGCACCAAACTGATAATCCAAGAAAAGGGAAAGATAGCTAATTATTGGTCATATAAACCTCAAATCACATCTGCAGAGCAGTGGAGCATTGTAAAGTCTGAATGGCCCTCTCGCCCCCCCCTAAAAACATGCACCAGCAGCACAAGTAGTGGCACAAATCCTGATGCACAATTCCTGAGCAGTGCTATTCTTTCATCTTTCCCTAGACAGATGTCCAGACAGACACTGCATATAAATAGGAACCCAGCACAGGGCCTTTTCCACCAGCCTCTGTGCCAACAGCTTCTATCAAAACAATACACCACAATACAATGACTGCACACATTACACAAACACAACAGTCTGCCAGCTCTCAGGGAACAAGGCATATTCAAATTTACGGCAAAAAGTAAAGATGCCAGCAGTGGTTACTGGGCTAAATAGTCTCAAGAGCCAAGTGGAGGCTATTTTTAGACTAAATATCCAGCACTGACCGACGATTTTAGCCCTGCTGTGCATACAGTACATGTTGTTTTTAAAAAGGCATCGATGTGAGGCCCGAAATATTTTCATCATTGCATGCAAATACGGTACCCAACCCATCACCCAGTCGGCCTCGCTCCTGTTGTGATTAGGTCAGCCAGCACTAATAATTCGCATTATGTCTCAGCCTAACTGGCTGATAATGCAATATTCACCTCAGTGTGCAGAGGCCTTTTCATAAATGACTATACCACCACCCCCCACCCCCCAAAATCCTCTTCTCCTTTCTCCAGCATCCCTGACAGCTTTTCAAACCTCCTCCTTCTCCGACTCCGCTCACCTTCCCTCTGCGGTGCTCCGAGGGCTCTCTCCGGGCTGAAGTACGACATGATCCCCGCCAACGCTACCATCACCCAGCAGTGTGGCCGCATCGTCGCCGCGTCCGCAGCAACAACAACAACAGCATCCGAGCGCCGCTGCCGACTGTCAGCGTCGGTGTCCTCCTCTCTCCCGTCCCCCCGCCACGGTCTGTGCCGTCTCCGGGCTCACGCTGTCTCCGTCTCCCCCTCCTCCTCTCCGCTTTTCTCCTAATAATAAAGAGCGTCTCCTTGCCTTCCTTGTTGTGCTCTCCCCCTCCCCCTCCTCTTCCCCTCCGCTCTAATCCGCAATTAAACACGGTGTGTGAGATGCTCTATTGTGCATCCTCAGGCCGCCTCTCGCTGCGCATCCATTTTTGCTCTGCCTCGGTCACAAGCACCGCTGAAAACAACCATCCTCTATTTGTGACGTTATATTTATATATTTCATACCCCTCTACCTCCTCCTCCTCCCACCATCTCACGGTGTTGGAGGGTGTCTGTGTTTTTCTCCTCCGCCAGCCTACGTCAGCCTCGCACGGCGCGCATTGTCATGGTCCGGCTTGATCATTCACCACAGCCTCATAGTATCAAAACACACCCGTGATAATGCGCCCACAGGGGAGCAAACGAGGCGGCTTATATCGATCTCGGATTGGATTTTTAAAATCCACATAATATCACTTAAGGATTCATATCATGACCTTTGGGTGTGATGTGATTTGTGCTCTGGCATCCTATAAAATAACCTCAGAAACAAAGCCATAAATTCACCTTTTAGAGGTTATTACAGCCAATCTAGGTCTAATAAACTTAGCAAAAAGAGCCAGCACATATGCCACCACAAACTAGTTATATCACCTATAAAAGTAGTTTTGTATTGCAGGGTGGGTACATTTCCACAGCATATGCCTGTAAAATCTCAAATCCTTTGTTCTGGTCACCGTCACACACACAAAAGGTCATTTTTTCACAGCCGTGTTCTCCTATTAGGAAAAGCACGAGTGTTACTATGAACGTTAGCGATGGCTCTGCTCTATTCGAGCATCCTGTAAACTGTGAATGTGAGTCAGCACAGCGGCATGACCCCGAAACTGAAGCAGTCGTCATTAATTTCAACATTTCTACCTGTGCTTTTTCTTTTTCTGTGAGTGATGCATGATATACATTAAACACATACACAAAATAAAGAAACGGTCAGTTCGCTTCAAAGACGAGTAGAGAGAGAGCTTTTTCCTGGAAATAATAATACTTTTATTGTTGCCATCGACATTTACAGTGTTTCTTTAAACCAACAGTGTCACAGAATACTGAAAATATTAATTATGATTTTTGTTTATATTTGATAATCATACATTATAAGGGACTTGGATCGGTGAAGAGAAGAGTTGTCGAAGATACGAGCAGTGGAGATGATCTTCCTCTGAAGCGCTTCTTTAGAGTCAGGGTGAGGAGCTCTGTCATTCTGGAAGTACTCTGAGCACAGCCGCTACTCCTCCACATCTAAAGGAGCCTGCTGAGGTGGATCGGTCATCTGAATATAATGCCTCCTAGGTTAAATGTTTTGGCCATGTCCTACCATGAGAAAACTTTGGGTTAGACCCGGAGTATGCTGGAGAAATTAAATCATTATATCCCTCTTTCTCTGTCTTGGGAATGTCTCGGTCTCTCCCTCAGAAGACCTGCAAGAGGTGGATGTATGCATGTATGGAAATGGCCTAAAACTAGTAACTCAAACCATCGCTGAAGACGATTTAATGTAAATGTTTTTAGATTAACAGACTCTTTAGATTGTTACTGTATATGTCCTGCTAACAGCTGTTCACACAGCGCTGTCTTTGCTGGCGTGCTGAGCATCAAGCCCCCTGTGATGGGCCATCTGCCCTGCTGATGCGTTCATGGGTAAAACTCTGCAGATAAATTTGACCTCTGCCCCTCATGCGAGGAACAAATAATAAATAAAAATAAACGATCACAACGCTGAAGGCTCAGACTTTGTTTGTATCATAGTGAGTTCACAGTGACGCTGTCCTGTGAATGTCTTTAGCTTTATTTGGAGTCTGTAAACAGCAAAGAGAGCTCAGGATTTTAAAATCTCATCTCTCCAGCTCTCCCGGTCTCGCCTTTGTCGCTTTCGGGCTAGTTCTGGGAAGTATGCGCTGTTGTAAGGCCTCTCCCTCTCGCTCACTTCCCTCCCAGGCTCCTTTCCTTTGCCGCTCCTCTGCTCCAGAAGTGCCTGGGCTCTCCTCCTTTCCTCAGCCTCCCTCTGTAAACGCTCAGCACGTAACCTTTCTATCGAGCTGGAAGAAACCAGACAGACATTTTGTTACCGACCTGCTTTGATATTCACCACAAGATCGCTTTAATTTGACTTGAGCCTCAGTAAAATACTAAGGGGGATAAAATATCCAGACAATCAATACTGGTATTCTTACCTCTCTCCGCTGCTCCTCTTTTCCCCTTTGTCTCTTTTTTCCTTTTTCTTGCTCTTGTGCTCCTTTCTGTCTTTCTCTCCGAGAGCTTTCTTCATATCTTTCAAAGGATCCAAACTATCCTTCAGTCTACGATCCTTCTTCTCTCTCTCCTCTTCACTTATCCCTTTTCTCTTTTCTTTTTCTTTGCTCTCCTCTTTGTCTTTGCTGCTTTTCAGATACCACGGCGTGACCTCAGACCCCGGCTGGGGTCCCAATGACACCAGTAAGCCAATGGCTCTTTCCTGCTTCTCCTAGAAAACCCCCCCACAAAAACAACAACATGAAACAAATATTTTGTGTTATTTTTTCATTACTGTAGCACACTTTTTTTTTAATACAATACCCAACAGATAGGAGAATGTAAATATCTGAGTAGCCAGACGGGACATTAACCTGTCTTTAACCTTCCACGAGCTCCATAGTACTTGTTTCTAAGTGCAAATAGCAGAGCTAACTGTCTGAGGCATCATGTGTGCCGCATGCTGTGTGCTATTTGAGCAGGTCCCTCACATAAAACCAGCAGTGGGAAGATGTCAAAAGCAAACTATTTCTTGTTGAGTGATAAAGGAAAACAGTGGGAAAAAATGCGACCTGATACTCTCGACCGTATTCCAAGCTAAAGTCGAAAAGGTCTAGAAGAGCAGATGAATTGCTTTTTGATTTGTCTCGATCTTAGCTTCATATTGTTAAAACAGGAAGTTGTTGATGGGGTTGGAAAGTTTGAAAGGTATGAAACTGGTAAAAGTTTTTGTATTTTGTAGGTTTGGCCTGTGGGTGTGGGAAAAATAGTTTCTGGTGCTACATATAAAAAACAAACAAACAAACAAAAAAACAATAACAAGTTTCACTTACATGTATGAAATTCTGTAGCCTGACTTAAACCCGCAATATTTAGAAAAAAAGCCTCTTGGAGACATGCTCTAAACCCAACAGAAAGTCCACTGTTTTAAATGTAAAATGCTTTTTTTCAGGCAGTACACTTTATCAAACTCCTCTTAGAGAACTTTAATCTAAAGACCTTGGCAATGCCAAACTAAGAAGTATTTGAGTTTGTGTTGTCTGGTGCGTCCATGTCAGCTCAGCTGAGTTTTCAAACGACAACGCATTAGTGTGGACGTAGCCTAAGTGTAGCGTATCTCATTAGGCACTAAGGTGTTTCCCACCACACCACTTCAAAAATTCAACTTCCTGTTGAGTTCTGAATTTACTGAAGCAAAAAATTTAAATGAACTAAAACACAACAACTGTTATGGATATTTTCTGCCATTAAAACAGGACACACAATAAACTAATATACTTCAGCAAATCATTAAATAAATGTAAATGGTACTAAAGTGCCTCTGCTTTGCCATCAGCAGCATTTTGACATTTTCTGACCTGTGATTGGAAAGCCTTGATCACATCCACGGGCTTTAACTTGTATTTATATTGTCTGTCTGAATTAATCCCCCCCCCAACCGTCTCATGCTGCATCTATTTACGCTGCGTGCATACATACTGGCACTGGGCTGCAGAATAGATTCAGCAGGTATGACGACAACAAGACAAAATTTAAACTGATTGCATTGCTTTTTAAAGTCTGGTGATAACAAACCATTCAAATGACATCTGAGAAAACTACACCCACTAATGATGAGATAAGATAAGAATGATCTTTTCTGGCAACATTTCAAAAACATACATAGCATTTAGCATTTTTGTGACTGAGCTGAAAAGCAAGATTTTGCAGATCCACTCCTAACTACTAAAGGTTTTTAATGGAAAAAATGAAAATGTAAATGGTATTCAGCACTGGACCTGCAACCACAGACCATGCAGGACACTGAACCCAGATGTGGTACCAAACAAGCAAAAGCTTTGCTATCATTCAGCTGCTACGTCAGAGCAAAAGAAAAGCGTGAAAGAGAAGACTGACAGAAGCAGCAGCACGGACACCTTTTCTTCTTTCTTTTCCCTGAGATACTCCTCATTCCCCTTCTTCTCCGAGGACTCCTCCAGGGGGAAAAGATTGAGATGCTCCAGAGCTCCACTTCCTCCACCCTGTTCCTCATCACCATCATCTCTGCTTCCTCCTGTTGACTGAAGAGCAGCTCGGGCTTTCCTTCTCAGATACTCTGTACGTGCCTGTAAACAATGAACAACAATTAAAGGACATTCATGGGCACAGCAAAGCTTAGTTTTTTCTTATGAAGGTTAAATAAGCTCAAATCATAAATACTTAAGTTTTCTACTGGTGCCAATTTAGAGACGTACAGTACATTTACAGCAATCTGAATAGTAACACATAGGAAATGTTAGCATTGATTTCCAGGTGTTGTTTTTTTTTTTTAATATTAAAAAAAGACAGCATACAACAGTAAATGTGTTGTTTTTTACAATTGTAAAGGATAGGCGTGCACTAGTGAGAGATCTATTAGGGATGCAGTGATTGCAAAACTCTGGACCAATACTGATGTTTAAAATAACAACTTGTTTGTTTTTTAATTAGTATATTACATATTTTTACCATTAACTATCCACCCTTTTTTGGCAGGGGAAATAAAGAAAAGATCACTACACCGTTTGAACATTTAGTCAGCACAAAAGTTAGCTGACACATCAGAGAAACAATGCTAATCAGCAGTCAACAAGGACATTATCTGATGCTCATACACTCTACCTATTATAATGCATACGTGGTTGCTAATATTTAGTCTGCTTTCACTCTGTTGTTTCATAAAAACAGGGTGTTTCCCGTCTCAGTGTGGGCCTTTTAAGGGGTTCTGGACATCTGGGTTACTTAACGTATCAAAGGTCTATATGTTTTCCAATACATTTTGTCTATTTGATCAACAGAAATTTATTTTAAGCTTTAGTAAGTTAAATAAAATGGTTAAAAATATTTTTAGTGACAGTGGATGGCAAAAAACAAAACCCCTCACTGATGGGGTCAAAGCTTCTTTAAATACAGTAAAAACCCAAATAATCTCTGCAATGCAACACATAAGTGTAGCAGAGAACAATCTGTTCTCGCATGATAACATTTTATTCCGGCTCTCCACGGCCCACTACATTTTACCCCCTGTGATACTGAGCTACTTCAATGTCATCTCACGTTTCCTGTCCTTTACTTTAATGTACAGTACTGACATTAAATTTTTTGGGTAACTTTTCTGTAATACATTTGATTTCAAAAAGATTCTGCCTTTTTAATATATTTATTTTTTAGATTTGCATCCCATTATAAAAAGCTTTAATATTCTAGATATTTATTTATTGTGCAAAATGTAAATTAAAAAGAGAATGCATTAATTTGCATTTTGCAATTTTTATTCACAACTGAAAACATAACCAATGTTTTAAATGATTTTGTTGGCAGCAACAGATCTCAAAAACTTGGGACAGTGGTAACAAAAGGCTGGAAAAGTAAGCTTAACTAAAAGGAAACAGCTAGAGGAATAAGTTAACTGCCAACCGCTCAGTAACATGACTGGGTATGCAAAAACTGTGTCTACAAGTTGTGTACCAATTTCAGCATAAAGCTCCTAAATGTAAAGTTACAAAGACTTTGAATATCAATACTCGATGCCTGTGATTTTTGGCAACACAGGCAACAGTGCAGTAAAAATAGGCAGGATTCTGTCATGGAGTCACTGCATGGGTTCAGGAACACTTCCAGAAATTACTGTTACACTTCGAAGTAGCCATATGTGAACATGATACAAAAACGCTGCCTTCTCTGGGCCAAAGCCTATTCAAAATGGACTGAGGCACAGTAGACAACTGTTTCTCAAGGTACAAGGTGTGCATTAGTGCCTATGGAACTGGCAGCTTGCAAATCTGGAAAGGTACCATCAGTGCTTCAAGGTATATTTAGGTTTACTTAATTTAAAAATCCTCACTGTTTTTTGCAAAGGAGCTTGCAAAGGAGCTTTCTTTGCAAGCTCCTTTGACCTCACTGTTTTCAGCAACACTTTACACAGTATTCTAACTTTTTTGTAACTAGGGTTGGACTAAGAGCATCTCAGGTAGGCTCTACTGAAAAAGGACATTTACTGTACACTTTTATTATAAATGAGTACGTTTTTTTATGTTGTTCAAGTTAGTAACCTTGCTTCTGATCATATCTGGTTTGAATTTGAGGTATCCTGCTCAAACTACATGGGAAACAGAGCAAAAAGTAGGTACAGAAACAGCACGCCACGGTCATCCATCCGGAGTCACCTCTTGCTCCGCGCGCTCCACGCGACGCTTGGCCTCGCGCTCCTCCTCTGCTGCCTGAGCCTCGTCCCTCCGCACTCGAGCGACGTTGTCTTTGTTGCGGACATGCCAGCTCTTCTTCGGAAGGATGTTCATTGTTCCCTTGGCGACTGTTACTACTGTAGGTTAGCAGTCGGCTAGCAGCGGCAAAAGTGGAAGGAAAACGTGAATAAGTTCCCCCAAATAAAGCCGCTAGTTGTGGAAGGAAATGCGTCAATGCCCCAAAGCGGAAAAATAGAATAAAAATATATAAATATACAAAAGCAAACTTTATATTTGCAGCTTTGACCTCCCAAGAGGCAGAGCTAACGAGCTAATGTTAGCCGATGTTTGCTACTTTCCACATCTACTTTACCTTAAGGACTCTGCACCACGCATAGATATGCCATTTCCGTCAATTTAGCAATATTTTTAACATTTTACTCTCTAAAACAGGGCCCAGGCACTGTCACTAACTTGTTGAGTGAAGAATTTCTCTTGTTGGACAGGTAGCAGGACCTCACAGGAACAGGCAGACCTAAACAGGAAGTAAACAGTAGCTCCATGTTGAAGCAATAACACAATGGCGACAGCAGAGGGGGCTGTTGTATTTCTGATTTTATTTTATTATGTAAAGAAAATAATATCTGCTTTGAAGGACAGACAGAAAAGGCACTAATCTATTTACATAGTGGAAATGTTATACTCTAATAACGATAAAGTTTTAATTCTTCTTCTTTATGTATTCCTTTAAAAAAAATCCCAACTTTTAATACAGTTATCTTCGTGCAGACGTGTGTGGTAAAACCTAGCCTGCATTAAATTATAAACATAAAAACAAGTCTTATTATGTTGTTATGTCATATGTCGTGTTCAATCTTGTACTCCTGCATGATGTGTCGGTATTGACTATGTGCACGTTAGCATATGCTACTTCCGGTGCGGAAACTCCTGTGGGGAGCTTTGTTTCCGGTGTCCTATTCGCGCCCTGTTTATGGTCCAAATCAAGTTAAGCAAATGAATAAATTAAGCGGCGATTTACATTTCTATAGATGTCTCGGGCATTTACCCAATATATCTATAAATGATGTTCATCGACTTGTCGATATTTATCCCCGTGCCTCAGGGCAAAAGAGAAAAGGGATTCAAATGTTATATTTCTCAGCTGTCCGTCCTTTATCGCGGGTGTTATGTTCTAAAAATAACCAGCGATAGGTGAAATCAAGTAGCCAATTTTATTTTTTGACGGTGCAAAACGTTTCGTGGACATACAGCACTGCACTTCAGAGTCACACTGCTAGCAATGGATGCAGCGATTCTGTACTGTACAGGAGAGACGTCATGGAGGAGATCGTCTGCAGCGATCAGGACGCAGGACACAATGTGACGCAAAAAAAAAAAAAAAGCATGCAAACTTGCACTAAAAAATCCACGAAACAGCGAAGTGAAATGTCAACCGCGTTATAACGGGGACCGCTGTAATTTTGAAGATAAGTCACAACATACCCTTCGTAAATACTAATGTATAGAAACCGTTACCAGCAATCGTTCATTTTTTGTGTGGCTTTTTTCACGGTTTGTTAACATGCTGTGTGGGTGTGTAACGGGAAACATCTGGTTTGACTATTCTTCACCTGTAGTTTGAATGCTGAACATTTGCCTGTTTAAATCATAAGACCAGTCACTATACAGAGATGTGCTTCTGAATGTGGACGATGTGTCTTCTGCTGCAGTGATGCAGTTCTGCTTATGTTGAGTGATGTAAACAACTGATCAATTTAAACTCTTTAAACGTCAAAATTGATCATTAGATTTTTTTATGACACAACAGTGGTGAGTGTTCCCACCTTCTGCTCTTTGTAACTTAACGCGATCTTTCCGTTTTCGAGTTTTGGACATCAATTTTGGAGTATATCTTCGCAGTAGCGATTGACCGCAAAGTAAAGCTACCGGAAATGTACAACCCCGCATCCGGTCTCAAACCAGGAAGTTAGCATTTTCTCGTGCACAGTGCATAGTCAATAAAAAAAAAAGAGTTTGTTTTATCGGGTTTGCTTGTAATTGTTGCCTATATACATTTTAAGCTATTATTTATTATTTAGTTCAGTCAACAGATCAAGTTTTGTAGTGACTATGAAATATATTGTAATTATCTGTTTCCCGTTTATCCTAGACAGGGCAAAAAAACAGACTCCAAATTAAAAAAAAGATAAAAATGAAAGACTGGTGCATTGTGCAGTTCAGCACTGGTGGTACAGAAATAGTCCCTAGTTCATGGATAAATGGGGAGAAATTGTCATGGCCTCCATATCCTCCGCGAGACACATTCAGGATCCACGCCGCAGTAAAGAGGAGAGTTCATCCTGGTGCAACATGGCTCACCTATGCACCAGTCCGGCTTCTCATAAGCCATGGTGGGTATCATCTGGATTGGTGTTGTATAAATGTAACACTAACAAGTTTTTCGTGTCCTAATTTATGTCTGGCCATACATTGTGTTTGTACTTCCAGACACATTTCACGAAGCAGAACGCAGTCTCCAGAGATATCTACGTGAACACTGTGATATGTCTGACCTTCAGTCCGAAGCAGAAACACAGACCAGTCATAAAAGAAAGCACAAGTAAAACTTTTTTATTCACAAACATATCTTTGATTGTTAAGAATTTATAATCTTGTCTTTTATACATATCTGTGGTGCTTGCATACTGCAATATCACCACATAATATAGTCCAAAAAGTGGAAGTTTGTAAACTTTTTAAAAATGCAAAGCCGTGTACACTTGTGCACTTCAAAAATTCCTTGTATACTGTACCTTCTTGCACGTCTCTGTTTCCTGTGTGTGTTGTTAGAAATCAAACTGTAACTTTAGGAAAAAATATGCCAAAAGCACATTTGTAATTACTTATGACCGTTTTTAACTTCTTTTCTTTAGACCAAATCCCCTGTACACGTATACTGACTCAGAGGATGAGCAGCCCACAAAAAAAAACGGTTTCCCCAGGCCCCTCGAGTGAAAATACCAGGTAATAAAATACTGTCTAGTGTCTATGTACATATCTGTGTGTGCAGGCATCATAATGCCCCGCCCAGCTTCCGGCACCTTTCACCACTCCGGCACAACACACAAAACGACACAGCTTTGCGATCTCCCCAGCATGCAGAGTATGATGTCGAGGCCTTCCCTATAGATGGTATGCTTTTAAAATTGTTTTAAAGCTGAATCACAATGTCATTGTACTCTTATCTTCAAAACACCAATTTATACTCCTGAATGTTGTCTTGTTGTGATTTTCTTTCTGTAGATTCCAGAGACTCTGTGAGGCCACTATTACAAGGCAAGTTCGAAAATCTTGGAATTTCAGATTTTACATGGTATAAATGGTAAATGGCCTATATTTGTACAGCGCTTTAACTAGTCCCTAAGGACCCCAAAGCGCTTTACACATTCAGTCATCCACCCATTCACACACAATTCACACACTGGTGATGGCAAGCTACATATACAAATATCAAATATATGTAACAGGCAAAAACTAGCAAACACTTTTAGCAGTTAGAACAACTTATACTTGAATGCAGAATGTTACACCATCATTTATGGATATATTAGTTTTTCGCCTCTCACTGCCATTAATCTTTCTAGAATTGTTCTTTGAAACAGATACGACCTCAGAAAAGATGTTAACTATGCTGTCAGACCTGACCAGAGCAGTTAACGAACTCCATGAGGAGGTCAGAGCCATCCGCCATCCCTGCTGCAATGAATCGGTAGATGCTGGGGTACTGCCTCTGGATTTGCCCTTGCACAACATTGAGGAGCTAAACAATGCAGAGGCAGCTCTTCAATCACAAGAGGCAAATAAGGCAATGGTAAGTACAGGGTGGGCCATTTATATGGATACACCGTAATAAAATGGGAATGGTTGGTGATATTAAAGTCCTGTTTGTGGCACATTAGTATATGTGAGGGGGCAAACTCCTCAAGATGGGTGGTGACCATGGTGGTCATTTAGAAGTCGGCCATCTTGGATACAACTTTTGTTTTTTCAATAGGAAGAGGGACATGTGACACATCAAACTTATTGGTAATGTCACAAGAAAAACAATGGTGTGCTTAACGAGTGTCCTCTCCCGTTAATGCGGCAGGTAAATAATCAACTAACAGTGCATATTATGTTAGCGCAATCTGCCTTATTACAAAACCTGCCATTACTGTGCGCTGCATTTAGGTGACCATGATGAGAGAGACAGAGTCTGGCTGGCGCTCGCTGGCAGTTGTCGCTGCAGTCTACCGGTAGCGTCTCCTTTCAGGCCAGGATAGACGAATGTCACCGAGCAGTGACTAAGTTTGTGGTCAAAGGCTTGCACCCATTTGCCACAGCAGATGCCCCCGATTTTCGGTAAGTGAATGTGTTTAATTGTAGGCAGGGACATTACTGGATATTCTTGTGTAATTGCTACAGAATAATTTAGGTTATACTTTGTTATTGCTACAGAAGAATATTTATTTTATTGTTTTACATTTACAATTTTTTTTCTCTGGGGACCCTGTGACACCCCATTGAAGAGCCATAGGCTGTGGATCTCTTAAGATCTCACTGTTGGGTTTTTTAAGGCCATGTTACTCCTAAATTTCTATCTTGTTCGAAGAGAAGATATAAAACAAAGTTCTAAGCTAATCGACCTTAGTGTTCTCCTTTTTTTAAAAGAATTGATAAGAGAATCGATAAAGAATCTAATCGTTAAACAGAATCGAAAATGGAATCGGAATTGTGAAAATCTTATCAATACCCATCCCTAGCAGGGAGTGGTTTTTGTTTCATGGAAAATAGTATTGTTACATTACCATTCAGTTTGAGGGTTACAAAAGAGCATTTTATATTTAGTGTTCTCACTTTCGGACGGGATCATTGTAATAAACGAAGGACATTTTCCCTGATAATTATTTATATCCTCCTGTAACTTTTCTGTATAAAGAACTAAGTTCTCCAAAGTTTCAGGTGTAATACGTCACAATTAGAAGTGTTTGTGAACTACTTTCGGCTAAAAAAACGGTGTGCTCATGTAAAGAAACTGGGATTTAAAGGGTTAAAAACCCCGAAATATAATTGAAACTTGATATGAATATTTCAGGCAGAAGTAGTTTTAAAAGACTGACTCATTTAAAGTAGAAAAAAATAGACCAAAACGTCTTGGTCTCAGATTTGCTTAAAAACCTTTAAATTGATTAAAAATCCCAGTCTGCAATTAATACAATACAAAATACTACATAGAGTGCACTATACAGGTCATCCAATGTTCAAGATGGGCTTTACATCCGCCAACAACTGCTCACACTGTCAAGGCAATACACCAGACAATTACATCCACGCTCTTTGGTTCTGTCCACCAGTGCAGAAGTTTTGGCACGAGATATGTGAAGACTTATCAAAGTGTCTGAAATGTAAAATTCCAACCTCCCCTTTAGTATGCTTGTTGGGAAATTTGGATGATGTCACTACAGAAACTAATCCAGTCCACATGGTTTTTACTGCCCTATGCATCGCCAAGAAAACGGTCCTCATGAACTGGAAAAATAAAAATAATCTTAATTCTAGCCAATATAGAAACTATCTAATAGATCACATTAGTCTCGATATAGCCTCTGCCACCACATTAGATCAATCCCTCTGGGCTCCTTTGATCGGCTCCATCACCTAGCGGGGGTAGGGGGTCGTGGTTTGGTCCCGCCTTAGCTATTGTGGTTGATGTGGAGGTTGGGACGGGCTTAGGGCACCTGGAGGACCCCTAGAGACGTTATCCCTGGAGGGCTTAACCCGGGGGTTGTGTTCATAACCTGGTTAGTGGCTCTGGTCGCTCTTAGAGGTTGTTCTCCTCGTGGCTGCGTGCAGCGGGGCTGGAGGATGGTCTGTGCTGGCGGACATAGGTTACTGGCCTGGTGGCCTGGCTGCCCCTGAGTGGATCCGGCGCAGGCGTGGGGGTTTGGGGTTCGGGGGTGCTTCGCCTCCGTGCTGGGGCTCTGGCTGGGCCTTGGGGGCTTCGGTCCTCGTCGGTGTGTTGCCGAGGTTGTGGGCGGGTGGGTGCACGGGGGCTCAGCCCTGGCGCAGGGGGCCTCTTGTGCATCGGCCTAACTGGGGGGCTCTTCAACTGGCAGGGAGGTTGTTCCATCCTTGCAGGAGTCCACTCTGCAGGTGGGGGAGAGACATAGGAGAGGTGGAGAATAAACTTAACCTGGGTATCTGTTGTCTTGTGTAGTCTGGGAGATGATTGAATGTTGGGGTGGGTACAGTTTCCTCTGCGGTGGGGTAGGGTGGGCTGCCCCGGGTCCTGTGGGGCTTGGCGGTGCTGTTGCCGTAGGCCCCGGTCTGGATGGGCCTGGGCTCCCTTGCCTTGGTGGATACCAGAGGACGGGGGTGCCTACTGGGGTCAGCGGGGGAGCTGGCCCTAGGGAGCTCCGCCGTGTAGTGTTGCTGGCACTACGCAGCAACACTACACTTGAGCGGGAGGAGGGAGGTATGGGGTCTTAACACACCCCCGTTTTCTACTAGCCATCGGGGCGGGGGGGCTGGGAGGAGATGCTGGCTGTCCGATTGGCCTCCCTGCTGCTGCGGAGCCTGGGATGGTCTGCTTGCCTCCACCCCGGAGGGAAGGGTAACATCTCTTGGGTCTGGGTGCCGTTTCCCCATCTGGGGGCGAGGGTACCTGGACCCGGGGTATAGAGTATGTTTGGGGAGTGTGATTGTGTGTCCATTTAAGTTTATCCCTACGTTGGGTGAGTGCTGAGTGTTTGTATATGTGTGCATGAGGGTGGGAATGCATGTCTGTGTCTGTGTGTGCCTGTTTGTCTGTGTCTATATGTCAGGTCGGGTCTTAGACTCCACCTCCCTGGGAACTCCAAGGCCCTCCAAAGTGTGGAGGCCTATCTCCCCTCACCACACTCCCTCCCGGTGACTGATGCCCTCAGGGGTCGGTGCATTGGTGGTTCTTGGTGTCCGGGGCTGGGCGCTCAGGTATGTACCAGCTCACTCCCGGTGGCTACTTGGCGGGGCCTGGCGCCTGTTGCTCGGTCAGGCCTCTTCCGGGGCGCCCTCGGGCCTCCGGCCTCTGTGCCTGCGGCTCGGTTCACTCTGGCACAGCTGGCTGCCGGCGGAGCCCCCTCTAGCTTCTGCCTGGTGGCTACTGGGTAACCCCTCGTCTGGGGATCCTCAGCCCTTCCCATGAAGGTGGCACGGATGCCCCTCCGGTGGTCCTCCTTGGGCTCTTGCACTCTGGGGCCTCTGGATGTCTGGGGCCTGGATCTCCTCCATGCCTGCTTCATGCCCTGGGGGACAGGGCTATGGCTCTCTACATCCTCTTGCAGACCATTAGATGGGGAAACCATTTGAATACAAGCGCGCCGATCCACACAGGTGTGCACACGGGTGTTCACTGTTCGTAGACTTAAATCACACCTTTCTTGGCTGCTACTTCAAAGCACATTGTGCGCTGTCTGTCCTGCGTGCTGCACAACAACATTCAATATTTAGTATTTACTGCTGTTTACACTTAGCTAGATTAATGCGATGGTGTTGTGTTTAGTATGTTGCTTTGTTTGTTTTTTGCTTGTTTTCTATTCTTTTTCTCTCAACAGGTGATCCCGGAGATATTTTATAAACAAATTGATTGATACTGGTTTAACAGGTACACTCGAAACCAAAACAAAACAAAGGATTCGTTAATGCCTTGTCCTTTTCTTACTTTGATACACATTTGAAGGTCAGGTTAAATGTTCATATACTTTAACTTTTCCTGTAAACAAGTATTTCAACAGAAACTGATTGTACAGACTTAACTTGTGGGTATTTGTAGGGATGAACCGATTGTGAAACTGTGGGCCAACACAGATGTTTAAAGGCTGGGGACATCCACCTCACCCCTCCTCCTCCACGTCCACCACTATGTACAACCATTACTCCAGCTCTTGGGTCTCACACTTCCAGATTCCTTGGGAAAGATTTCCACTCCGACTGTCGCATGCAATCACAAGAGCAGAGCTCATCCAGAGGACAGGAGAAGTATGGTCAGAATTGTTGTGGAGGCCATGCAAGAAAAATGACCACATTTTGAGCCCATACACTAACCGCTCCGCCTATTTGCCTTTACGTTTCAAGTGGGTGGGGGGTCAGCTTCACTCTGCTTCTCACCCTCTCTCTTGCACTTTTTTCCCGCTTTACTCCGCCAGAAGGCCTTGTGCTTTGCGCTGGGCAGAGGGGGGAGGGGCGGTAGTTACACTGGCAGTAGCACAGGAACAGAGCGGGAGGGAGAGACTTAGAAAGAGAGCCAGGGACAACAACCTCACATTAGAAAGTTGTAGTAATCATCCACAACTAATTTCAGTTGCAAATGATAAAGGATTCAGAAAGTTTATTCATGCAGGCCCATATGACAGAGAATATGCATGTTCTTTTTGTTTTCATATTGTAATTTATATATAATTGTGTTGTGGTTTGCAGTGTTTTGTGTTGTTTCCTTTTAAATTTGTTTAAAAGGAAAAAATTGAAAATTTAAATAGTTAAAAGTTGAACTGTGACTAGTTGGTTTTTGTATTACATGATTTATTTATTACACTTTATGTGGAGTGAATAAATAAAAGTATATTTACGGTGGCCCCTAGAGACAAAGCACGTACAATCACGTAAAAACTCCAAAACACGTACAAAACACAACAGAAGTGCTCCAGGATGCCAGGGCGCACTGTTGAGGCTTTTTTTACCTAGTGGTTACACAAGCCAGCAAGTACCAACGACCGGATTTGGTGTGTGGTAGTAACAGGTTAAGGAACTTTTTATTTTTTTTAAATTATTTGAATATATATGAGTGCTTGTGTATAAATACACAAACCATACACATATGCTTTCCATTGTGTAATTTAAGTGATCTAGGTAGCTCTGTTTTGGAAGTTCAGTTAAAGCTTAAAAAAGTGTTTTGGAGTTTGTACGTGTTTTGTCTCTAGGGGCCAACACATATATTTATATATAAACATATATAAATAAAACAACTTCTTTTTTTTTACATTAGTAATTCCTTTTGTGCATAATTTTATATTATTGTTAATAATAAATTAATTAAAGCAACAAAACAACCCGAAGAGCCGGTTCGAAGCCAAAAGAGCCGGTTCTCTAAAAAGAGCCGGAAATCCCATCACTAGTACAAACCCTTAAGCACATAAAAACTCCAAAACACGTAAAAAAGTCCATAGCACGTACAAACTCCGAAGCACGTACAAACCCCAAAGCACGTAAAAACTCTAAAACATGTAAAAACTCTGAAGCTATTATTATTTCTCTTTGATATTTGGGCTGATTGGGACCTGATGAATGTGAAATAAAGAATTACCAGACTTTTTCTTTTTACCTGATTTTTGTTTCTAAGAAAAATGACAGCCGCATATGAGGATATTCATTTAAAATTTCGATAGAACAGTAGCAGTATAATGTCCTTGTAAGTGGATATCAGGCCCTTGCAGAGCAAAATTTAGCATTTTGGTTTAAATAACCCAAAAAGGGATGTCCACATATATGGACGCCAGGTCCTAGGAGTTTAAAGAACAAATTCGTTCAAACCAAATATTGAATATTTCAAGCTTGTTAGTATTATACAGATTCTACTTTCCTTTATGTATTATAAATCCATTGTTTGCACATTTTAATAAATAAATCATGTTAATAAATCTCTACACCTATTTCCCATTTCCGTAGCAAAATATAAAGAAGTGACATGTGGCTTTTGCACAATAAGAGGTCAAATTGGTGGTTTAAAAGATTAAATATAAATTTATCTGATATCTATACTTTTATTTCAGTTTTCTTTTGTTGTGGTATTACTACTTTTACTTCAGCAGTTGACTTGAATAGATCTACATGTAGAATAAGTGAAAAACCTCATATCTTATTCCCGCAGGCTTATGGAAAACAGACTTTTGCAAATATAGACATAAACTCTGTAAGTGCTCCAATTGTCCCAGAAAGATAAAACGCTATTAGACTAACCACAGAAATATTTACAGTGAGTCAGCCTCTGTAAAAGTGGCTATTAGTGGCAGAAAGAGAGAGAAATAAACTGCTTCGGGAGGATTCAATGCACATTATAGCTCAAAAGGAAAAAAGAAGGAGGAAGCAAGGATGTCACAAATTAAAGGATTATGAGACATGAGGAAGACCCACACAGGAACAGATATAATTACTTTCTGGGTGAGCAATATGCAGATGTGGCCATCTGGGTCATCTCAGTTGACAAAGGGGGTGTCAGCTCTGCATCATCGGCTGCTGCTCATAATAGCCAAAAATTTGCCGCTGCACAGAGATAAGCTTGAGACTCTGGGTAGGAATGAAAGCCTTATCTCCAAATTCTATAAAGAGCACCAATGTGCATCAACAATGGCAGCCACAGAGACAATACTTTCACTTTCAATATAAAAACAGGAGGCAGGACAGTTCAATTACAGAAGCCTGTGTCCTGACAAGAACTGGAGAACAACGTATTAACGTTAAAGTCAAGTTTTATTTGAAGGGAGTCATGGGTACATTCATATGAGCGGTTATTAGACCAAGTGTAATAACCTCAAATTTTAAGTAGAGTGTTTCTGCTGCTTTCGACAGAGGTTATTGCTTCAATTTTAGGCGTGGTTCTTTGGCTTTTTGGTGCATTAAAAGATTTTAAAGGCTCTCTTAATGAACCTCCAGCAACTCTGTTAGATTTAGAGTCCAGTGAGCTCATGTTGTTACGGGACATTCACTGCCCTCATAATGTTGGTGTGACCAGACCCTGGGATCCAGCCTGTCACCACAATCACCATGTCGCCGGACTTGAAGAACCCTCTTGCTTTCCCTGTGGTGTTGGAGAGATAAGGGCATGTGAGTAATATGGCTTATATTATATAAGAACTGCAAGCGGGCTGAACAGAGCACAGACTGACCAATTTCCATGCCAAAGTTGACCCTGTTGTCCACATCATCAGCCCACACAGGAGCGGGCAGACGGTGGAAGAGGGCAGGAAACACGCCTCGTAACAGCTGAGACTGACGGGTGACCTGAGGAAGAGAAAAAAAGATTAGGTACATTATAAAATAACTGCAAGTTGCTTGGTGGTTATTAATTTTTATAGTCTGTCAGTCTGTTGATCCCCCGATATATTTACCAGTAAAAACAGGAATGCAAACAGACAATGTGACAAAGAGGAGTGTATAAATATACAGTGAAGGCTAACTGGGAGACTGGGAACAAGAGAGGAAGAAAACAATCATACAGACAGGAAGTAAAACAGAAAACAACACAGCAAAGAAAAAAAACTATCAAAATCAAACACAAAATAATAAAATACACATATGGAGCCCGGAAGGCTCATGTTGGACATACTGTGGTCTTTTCTAAAGTTAGATATACATCGAAATAAGATTCCTGCAGCTAGTAAATATCTGTAACGATTACTGTTGAGAAATTAAATGCATTATAATTTGATGGTGGAAACCCGAGCCTCCAACATCGCACGTGTGGTTGAATAGGATTTGGAAATCTATCTGATTGAACAAATAACTTCAGAAAGACGTATTTATCAGGAGATGGAGACCTATTTTTACATTTAAAGAAGGAAGAGAGAGGACTATGAAAGTATGTCAGAATGAGGCAATTTTGTTTTAAATATGGTCATTATTCATTTATTTGTGTATCCTTTTATTTTTCTTTTCTTTTAACAAAGCCTGAACTCTCTCAGGCAGCTTTCTTGCAATATGGAATATGGAATATTTCTCCAGGCTTCTTGAAGATCATTCAAAGCTCTTCTTTGGATGTTGGCTGCCTTTTGTTCTGTTCTCTGTCAAGCTGATCCCACGCTGGTTTAATTAATGGTGAGGTCCGGGGTCTGGAGAGGCCGATCCACGACTGATGTCATGTGTGCTTTTACTACATTGGCAGTGTGTTCGGGATCATTGTCATGCCAAATATTGAAGCCGCTTCCAACCAGACTCTTTCCAGATGTTATTGAATGGTGGATCAATATGTGATGGTACTTTTCTCCATCTATAATTCCATCAGTTTTGATAATAACATAGACAGCATTTTCGATCACTGAAACCTGTGATTTTTTAAAAACTCCTGCCAGGGTGAAGATTTTCAAAAACTCCGTAGTTTACGTGTGGACAAGGAAAACGGATATTTAGTCATGCAACGCCAAAGGTGTGCGCCAGTTTTGACGTGACGCTGTGCGCCACGTTATTGTTTACATGAGATTACTTCTACAGTGGCGGAGACAAAATACCGTTGTTATTAATCTGACTATCTGTGTTTATACACACCTAGTTACTAGTGATGTGCGATACCACTGATTTCCTTTCCGATCTGATACCAAGTAATATTCAGGGTGGCATCGACGATACTGATCCGATACCGATACTTTGTACAAAAACGTATTTTATTTATTGTATCTCAAATTATAGCATCATAATGATTACAGGACATCAGATTTCTTGTTCTTATCACTTAATAATGCAGAGTTATCATATAGAAATAAAAAACTGAAGTTGTGCGCTATTTGAACACGTTGCCTGCCTGCAGCACTAAAGGACTCCGTGAGAGACGTCTGTCTCACCCTAGCAGCACCTGTCCCTCTCCTCCTCTTCAGTTTGCCTCAACATACGCTCGTCATATTCTGTGATATGATTTACTCTGAGGTGTTTGACAAGGTTAGTGATGTTGCCACAACCATGCCAACCCTCGGTTTGGAGTAAATTGGTTTGGCTGAGAATAAAGTTATTAGATTAGATTAAATTAAAATTCAATTCAATTCAATTCAATTCAATTTTATTTATATAGCGCCAAATCACAACAAATGTCGCCTCAAGGCGCTTCATAGATACAGGGAAAAGCCCAACAATCATATGACCCCCTATGAGCAAGCACTTTGGCGACAGTGGGAAGGAAAAACTCCCTTTTAACAGGAAGAAACCTCCGGCAGAACCAGGCTCAGGGAGGGGCGGCCATCTGCTGCGACCGGTTGGGGTGAGAGAAGGAAGACAGGATAAAGACATGCTGTGGAAGAGAGACAGAGATTAATAACAGATACGATTCAATACAGAGAGGTCTGTTAATACATAGTGAGTGAGAAAGGTGACTGGAAAGGAAAAACTCAATGCATCATGGGAATCCCCCGGCAGCCTACATCTATTGCAGCATAACTAAGGGAGGATTCAGGGTCACCTGGTCCAGCCCTAACTATATGCTTTAGCAAAAAGGAAAGTTTTAAGCCTAATCTTAAAAGTAGAGACAGTGTCTGTCTCCCTAACTTTACTAATCCCTCGGGAGGGTTCCGTCAGAGTTTACGTCAGCGCCCGGTTATATTTTAGATAGCAAGGAGCAGACGGCAGAGTTTCACTCCGCCGAGGGAGCTCGTGACGTACTACCCGGCTTCCTTTAGACCGCAAAGGCCGGGTCCTCAGGTGGAAGCAGCCTCTGAATTTGGACACCCCCGCTGTTTCCGGGCCGGCCAATAATAACGGTGACATTTAACGTATTTTATCCGATAAATAAACACTGTAAAATGTATTTATCACCGCCCCCCTCCCAACAGCCCTTTTGAATGTCTCCCTAATTCTGAGGTCTCAAGGTTGGCATGTATGGCCACAACACCTCACTTTTTTGCCACATGTATTGCAAACCACGTCTCAGCTGTTTGTTGAGGTAAAATACGTCCGCACAATTACGCTCAGTCATTGTTGTGAGTGCGCACGCCAAGGGGCTGCGAGTTATAATGCAGCCGTATTTCGCACATGACTATGAAAGGCGGAAGAGGAAGTAGTTCCTTTGAATGTAGACAATCCGAATATTATAGTTTCTTTCCACTGTGTTCCTGTTAATGATAAACTACCAATTTACCCTAAATTACTAAAATATCGATATTTTAATGTGAGAATCGATTCTAGAACATAAATGACTGGTATCGGAGGAATCGATATTTCAGGATCGATCCGCACATCACTACTAGTTACTGTCCATCCATTTAGAAAGACAGAGGCGTCATGGGAACTTCGGACGTGGCTTCCACATTCAACACAGCCGCTGTCACAACCCAAATCCCGATATTTGTTTTGAATACTTAATTTACTTTAAAAAAAAAAAATTTAATTCATGTTTTCTGTATGCATTTTGTTCATTCCTAAGTTGTGAGTCTACACCATGGCTATTCAACTAAAAAGTTAGTTGGGACAGATTTTCAAACCGAGGAATTTATCTGGCCCAGATATTTTTTTGCAGCCAGTAATCAGCAGATCGTGATCAATTTCAAACCCACAAGAGTGTATTGAAAAACAAGTAATGTTTTATTCTTTTTTCCCCTGTAAATCTGGTGACCGCTCACAAATGCACACCAAAAGATCCATTTTAAAAAAAGGGAGCTATAACCAAACGTTGGTTGTTTTTTTTTTGCACATTTCAAATAATAACAAATAAACATTTGATAACTCCCTTTCAAATTAAAATAAATATTTTGCTGACCACACTCAACACACTTTTCCTGCCATGGATGGAGCCCCATCCATCACAAGTATACAGACGCGCTTCATTTCCAGACCATTTTCCTCAAAAAAAGCTGAAATCTTCTCAAACATTATTTTGTCAGCTGTGTGTCCCTCTAACAGTAGTAAGCCGAGCAATTTGCCATCCAAAAAATGGACATATATACACAACTGCATTATCAGTTCTGTGTGGGAACCCATCTTCTGCTATAGACATTACATCAGTTTACTTCAGGTCATCCACCAGCATTTCAAACTTGTCTGAAGCCAGAACTCTACGAATATTTGAACCGTCTGACAAGGGCATATTTTTAATAGCAGATGTCACGCTTTAATTTTTTTCGTCACTTATGACCACACTTTCACTGAGAGTTATAAGCCTAATTATCAAAATGGTTTTTTAAAAACCTCATTTTAAAAAACATTTTCAAATTTGGTGGATAGAGACAAATTACTGTTCTCCTCCTCGAACACTCGCCTCTTCTCCTCCAGCTCTTTGAACTGCGCCTCCAGGTTCTTCTTCATCTGCTCATGGCGTCACTGAAGCTCAGCCTCTGAGTCCTTCAGTTTCTGCTTCTTCTCCTTGACCTTCATCATTCATTAAAAACCTAATTTTAGAAAAACATTACCATAGTGGTGACCAAAGCTAATTTTGTTTTCAAACTCCATTGCAGTTAATTTCACACCACAAATCTTTTGTAAACAATAAAAGAAATAAAAGTAAACTGCTATAAATAGCAGAAAGCAATACAATAAAATAGTCTACTAACTCCTTTACGCTACGTACACATGTACACAGGTTTTTTTTTTTGTTTGTTTGTTTTTGCTGTCTTTTTCTGTCGGTTTGGGCCTTTCGTCCACACGTAAAAATCCCCAAAACTGAGATTTTTTAACCTTTTTTTTTTTAAATCTGCTTTGTGCTTTTTCAGATTAAAAATAAAACCCATTTTCAAAGTGCTTTTTAAAAAAATCTAATTAAAAAAACATTTTCAAACTCTACATTAAAAACTTTTTTTTACTGTGTAAGAATATTCAAAATTGCTATCAACACACCAAATGGAGAACTAATGCAAAGCATGGCAGCAACAAATCCAAGTGACAGTAAACGGATTAAACAGTGAACATAAGCCTGTAAGTACTATTTAAGGTAAACTTTATACTAGTTGGAGACTATTCCTCTGACGCACATTTCTACACTCTTTTTTTTCTCCTTTGTTTACTCAGTTTTTTCCATTTTCATTGTTTTTACACCAACACATTAACCTATTAATTCACTTGTTAAACAATAACACATGAATAAAAGAAATTCCTATACAGACCTCAAAATGTATTTTTTAGGTGACTTACGAGAACTTACAGGGTAGTCCTTAGAGTAGAGGTCAGTCAGGAACAGGGAGTTGATGAGAGTCGATTTCCCAAGACCAGACTCACCTACCTCCCTACAACCATTAATGTGAACTCAAACCCTCTCTTGACACACTAGATTTTCGGTGTACTTGGTCTGGGAGGCTGGCAAAGCCCACGTAGCCCTCTAGGTTCTGCTGAGCGATGCTGGGAACCGCGGTTTCAGCCTCTGTAAAAGCTCGTCTCATGGCATGCAACGTTGTAGTGTGCTGGGCTATCCATGTACTCATTTCAGTTTCCAAAGCTGGGGGTCTGTCAGTAAGGACTGAAGGCAGATCTCTCTCAGATGTCTCTTATTTCTTCATTATTAAATTCACCGCCATTGTCACTGAATAGTCTGCGCGGTGGACCGTGAATGCTTATCCAGCAGTGGATAAAGTGCTTCACTATCTCCCTGAGTCTTTTTGTGGTGATGATACTTCCTGCACTGAATCTTGTGAAATGGTCAATGGCATGTAGATACCACAGTCCTGGATCAAGCTCATGCAGGTCCACTGCAACAGTTTCATTGTATGTTGAAGCCATGGGTAAACCCACTGCAGGCTTATGTTTTGGTTTACTGTATCGGATGCATGTTTCACAGTTTTTTATAATATTCTTCAGGATTGTAATGCTTTCATCATCACTATTGCCTGAGCAAGACAGAAGTTTTTGCAGTCTGTCAACTGATGCATGTCCAAATTGTTTGTGTAGTTTAAGAAGGACCGTCTTTTTATCCTTTGTTGTCAAGACTAGATTTTCGGTGTACTTGGTTTGGGAGGCTGGCAAAGCCCACGTAGCCCTCTAAGTTCTGCTGAGCGATGCTGGGAACCGCGGTTTGTGGTTGCTCAATCATCGTGAAGCAATTTTCTTACTGTGGTAGTTCTTGTAGTTGATGTTGTTGGTGACGTCCTTCAGATCCTGCATATGGGTCCTGATCAGCATGTTGCACAGCACAGTGAAGTCGAATTGTTCCACATTCTCGACTTCTGCCACACCCCATGGATATTGACGACCTCTGACCTTCTTGCTGTTCACTTCGATCACGACATTGCTGCCGACCACTGCCAGCGGCATTTTTTCCTTGATCTTCCGGACCAGCTTATTGTCGTCATCCTCATCTACATCAGGAAACTCGTAGATTTTAATTTTGTGTTGGCACTCTTCTGGGGTGAGTGTGTCAGCCTTTGCGATGAGAGGTATGACATTTTAATCCTGCAGGAGGGGCCAGGGCAGTCCTTAGAGTAGAGGTCAGTCAGGAAAAGGGAGTTGATGAGAGTCGATTTCCCGAGACCAGACTCACCTACAACCATTAATGTGAACTCAAACCCTCTTTTGACAGACTTCCAGTGCACTTGGTTGGGCTGTACGCCCCCCTCCCTCACCCCCATTACATCCCCCAAAACGGTAGAGCCTGCATGACTGTAAAGTATGATGTTAGATGTGTTTTGGTAATAAATAGTAATAAATAGCTTGATCACAGCTCTTTCCATGTTGCAGACTTTTTTTTACAAAATTCCACGACAACATGTGCCCCAGTGTGGTAGTAAAACCAGGGAAAATGAAACTTGCTCTTGTTTAATACTGTTATAAAATATAATCCAAGTGCCTATTTGCTAAGTATATATTAAAGTAATATTAAAGTGTAATATTAAATTAATTTTGTCTTTTTTTATTTTAAAGCATTTTGAAAATGAGTTTAATTTGTAATTTGAAAAAGGTTTTTGAAATTAGGTTTTTAAAAACATTTTGAAATTTTGTTTTTTTTACTGTGGAAAATGTTTACGTGGATACGTGAAAAACTGCTAATGTAGGGGGATTTGAAGCTTGATAGAACCAAAACACAAAAGCCAAAACATAATGCAGCTAATAAAAACATGGTTAAAAATCTCAGTTTTTTTATCATCCAAAACACAGTTTACATGTGGACAAAAGGTCCAAACCGACAGAAAAAGACAGCAAAAAACAAAACAAAAACGTGTACGTGTGTACGTAGTGTAAAAGAGTTAGTAGGCTATTTTATTGTATTGCTTCCTGTAATTTATTGCAGTTTACTTTTATTTCTTTAATTTTTTACAAAGGGTTTGTGGTGTGAAGTAAACTGTAATGGAGTTTGAAAACAAAGTACAGGATAGTGAGCAATACACAATAGTGAGCAGTTACAGCATGATCCTGTTCACCGGATGGGACTATGGTTGCCTGGGAGACAGAGCTACCAAACTGAAGCAAAAAACATCCTTTACCAGCTGCAGGTCAGAAGGGATCTATCCTACTTAACAGGATGAAGTGCTGGAAAAGAGAAATGTGACCCACACGTGGCAGCTTTGCTCCACTGTTTCGTTTGCACGATGTGACCCCTCATTTCTCTTCTCTCCCTTGGCCAGGTGGATCTGGAGGAGAGTCGAAAGACACACGAGGCTGATCTGTCAACATCAAAAAAAAGTGATTTTATACTCTCTGTGTGTTTTAAAGACTGTTCTATGGGCTCAAAATGTGGTCATAAATATTTTGTACTTGTAAAAAAGATTTGTATGTGTAAAAAAGATTTGTGTGTGTAAAAAAGATTTGTATGTGTAAAAAAGATTTGTGTGTGTAGAAAAGATTTGTGTGTGTAGAAAAGATTTGTATGTGTAAAAAAGATTTGTGTGTGTAAAAAGGATTTGTGTGTGCGTAAAAAAGATTTGTATGTGTAAAAAAGATTTGTGTGTGTAAAAAGGATTTGTGTGTGCGTAAAAAAGATTTGTATGTGTAAAAAAGATTTGTGTGTGGGTAAAAAAGATTTGTGTGTGTAAAAAAGATTTGTGTGTGCGTAAAAAAAATTGTATGTGTAAAAAGAATTTGTGTGTGCGTAAAAAAGATTTGTATGTGTAAAAAAGATTTGTGTGTGGGTAAAAAAGATTTGTGTGTGTAAAAAAGATTTGTGTGTGCGTAAAAAAGATTTGTGTGTGCGTAAAAAAGATTTGTATGTGTAAAAAAGATTTGTGTGTGCGTAAAAAAGATTTGTCTGTGGACTTAGCCAAAAAAACCCTGCAAGTTACAAGTATGAATTTTGACCCTATTGTTCTTCCTTTCATCTGATTGGTCAATGTCATGTCTATCACAAATGTAACAATCCAATCAGAGAACAGATGGGTTTGGCTGTCGGAGGGGCGCTTTTTTGAACTGCAGCTCTGCTCTCCTTCTGTAGGTTTGTTGGCTCACACCATCTGTGGCAATGGCTTTCACCAGCTGCAGGACTGGGTTTTCACTGTCCTTCAGAACAGCATTTTGAAATGTTGAGCTGTCACAGAAGGCACAACATAAGCACTGAAAAAATGCATCAGATGCACAGGTATTGAGCACAGAGATTGTTGATTCCCCTAATCTAATAGGCTGATGAAGGTTTCCATTTTTTAATAATCCCACCTTCACTCTTTTGGCCCCAAAAATTTCATCTGCATGGAGCCATTCGGTACATGAAGAGAGGTAGGAAGTCCTCTTCCTTTTTTTGGGTGGAACAGCTAGGCTCCTCCAGTTCTCAACTGCATCTTCATCAGCCTGGAGAATGTTTGTGGCAGCATCAGATACCACAAACAGGTGGGCATCCATTTTTATTTTGTCTTCTGCACTGTGAGTCGTCATGGATCCAGAATTGGCATCTGTGACTTTCAGTGATCCCACTGTTGCCTCATCTTTGACCTTTTCTTTTGCAGAACAAATCCGCATATTTCCCTCGATGAAGGAAAGCGATCGACTCGAACAGGCAAGTTTTCATGTTTGAAAAGGCCATGTTTTATGTTTTTGAACTCAGCTTCAACAGTGGCTGAACTTGCTGTGATGCTGGTTCTTTGGAAGAGAGGGACCATTTTTCCTGTCCAGAGTGGCAAGTAACTTGCCAGTCTTATTATATGAGGAATAATCTCAGGGAGAAAGTGAATGTTATCTCTATCCCCGTTTGCTGCAGCAGGTGACCTGCTCTCCTCACATGTTTCTGTTACCCAGTGTCGTAGGTCAGTCTGGATCTCATCAACTGAATCGACTCTCTCACTTTCCTCTGTCTGTTCATCTGGAATGATGATGGAGTCTTGAGCAATTTGGGCTTTCAGGTATTTCTTGCACCTTTCTGAAGGAAGAGGGGCTCCAGAACTGTCACCACCTTCTGCCTCACTGAGGGCCACAACAGTGATAGCATGTAGGAGCTGTTTTGCATGGTCCAAGCATTGAGACTGAAGAAGTTTTGCTAATGACCTGACAAAGAAATCTTTAACACAATGTGTTTTCTTCTTCAGGCAGTCCCATTGGCATATCATCTTGATGCAGTGCGGAATATTCAACCCTGATAAAACAAGGGGGGAGTTTGGTAGACTGGGTTCCAAGAAGGACATAAAAGCATTCATTAAGGTAGGACTTTAGATAAGGATGAGGAGTGAAAGCCTTGACCAGAGCTCCCAGAAATGCCAGAGAAAAGTCACTCACAGCTTCCTTTGGCACAGGTGCACCTGCACGAATCCATTCTGTCAACCAGTTTACCATGGCATTAACATCATGTTTCTCTGACAGCATTTGCACCACTGGGACACTGGGGCAATTGTTTTCTTTCAGAATACCTTGATAAAGGAAGATATGGCCAGATTTGCCATTTGGTCTCAGCAGTTTTTTCACAACTTGCATCAAAACACACAGTTGGGGGAGATTTTTTTTGACAATGTCTTGTAAACATGCATCTGTGTTTGACTCCAGTAGTGACAGAAAAACCTGTCCAGTCCAATATCTCGGATGCTACCACTGTAAGGAACACTATATTTTAACAATTGCAGAGATGCAATGGGGTCCTTATCTCCTAATTCCAAGTCTTTTCTCTCTTGTTTGGCTTTTCGCAGAGTGAACAAATTTGGAAGGTGGCTTGGCTCAGGATCTCCAGCATCCATCACATCTGCTGCCTTCGCTGACCTCCATATAGCCGGTTCCATTTTGCCCTCACACAGCTCTTTAGCGATCTGTTCACACAGATTTCCAGACATGAACCGCTTGGAGTGGCCAGTCTGCAGGGAGAGATCTGTATTTCTCATGAAACACTGGAGCACCATTGGACTATTAATTGCTGGCTGTCTGTCACATGACATTTCTAACTGGCCATGACACTCCTTTTAGTTTTGGGTCTCCTTTGCGATGGGACCCGCTTTTATTTTGAAGGGAGAACCATGTTTCTTCCGGCAATAATCTAATTGACATCTTCCCGTCTGTCTGTCTGCCTTGTGTGCCGCTGTTCCTATAGCAACAGCCTCTCCGGCAGCTGTGGTCCGGGTAGCGATCATTGGCGGCAGGAAAGCTATACAGTTTGTAGAGTGTAGAAAACACTGAACTAAATGAAACAGGTTTGTGTTTGTGAGACGGGAAAGGTGATCTCAGGCAGGCGTTGCGTTCCTGAATAATTGATGGAGAAACGGTGTGCTGCACCTGGCACATGTGTTTACAATCGATGCCAGAAACCGTTGAGACAGAACTGGAGGTTGAACCTCTTCCGCTGCAGCCTCTGAACATGTTCGGCTGGCAGTACCTGCTTTTAGTTACGATTATTAACATTTCGACTTACGAATACCTTCTGTTTTTTGTTTTTTTTTAAGAGTAAGTAATAAAATCATAATTTAATAAATTGCCCTATGATGATGATGTTGATTATTATTATTAGGTAGATGTTTTGGGACAAATATTGAACAGAAAGAATGCTTTCAAAAACTGCATTAATGTTTTTATTGCTAACAAAGCAAAACACATTTCAGTTAGCTAAAGGACACATTTTGAATAAATAAATATCATGATTGGTTTTAAATGCAGACTGTATGTGACTGAATTTCATCACCAGGCCTCAAATGCATAATTAAATGAAACTAGATTCAATTTGATAGAGCACGAAGAAATGATCAGCATGTCAGAGAAGCTGACTTGTCTTGTGTCTTCTTTTTAAGTAAAGACTGTTACAGACTACTTTGATCTAATACTGTTAAATCTTTCTTATGGTTGGTTAGTTCTACATAAAAAAAACGTGTTTCAGTTTGTCGCTGATAATTTATTGGCACACAGTTTAGTCTGTTGAAATGAGTCAGTGGCAGTACAAATTTATTAAATTGACTTAATCTCAAGTTCCAAAGCTATCCATTTATTTTTCTCTCGGGAGGGTTTGTTTCCAGTTTTCCTCTAAATGACATCAGAAGTCATATTGAGACGGTATGTGGGCTGATCCTGACCTTCAGGTCTTATTTTAGTCATACAATCTACAATCAGAAGCCACCTTACATTGTTACACTCTCGTTAAGAGTTTAGCTTTTCAGACAATAAATACCTCGGTTCTTTATATTGTAAAGCAAACCTGTAAAATACTTTGGAGCTCTTGAGTAGATGTAGAAATTATTAAAATGATTAATCTCAATCGCTAGTCAAGTAGATATCAAGTTTGATTTTTAATTGCTCATGTACTCGTTGTTAAAGATCAGCAGCACCCAGAAGAAAAAAAACTGATGACGTTGAAGGAATAAAACTACAAAATGAAGTCGTCACGTCTCCATGTTACACTCTTATGTCAAATCAAAACAATGCATTTTAATTTTCATACGCATTTATTCACAGATGAAAAATATGCACTCTCCTCCACAGGAATGTGTAACATGAGAACAATGTAACAGTGCTTCTCAGTGAACTTGCATAATTTTGATGATTTTATTGCAATGAACCTACTCCTCACTTTCCTCATCTCCCTCTCCATCAACAGAGTCAACTCCAACCTCTTCATAATGTTGAAAGCTTTACGGTGCAATAAAAAAAAAAAATCAGCGAAAAGTTGAGGCAGTGACGGATGAACAGCGGGACTACTGTATACTGTTTATTAATAAACAAAATATATTCCTGTATGACAACATGCATAAATTAACTGCCTACATTAATTCATTGTAAACATACCTTCTGACTGACACTCCCCTGCTGCCTCTTCGGGCTGTCCCTGGTCCTCGGGGGAGAAGTTCTCCACGGTCCGCACCATATTGCCGCTTGTCTCCCGCGGGGTGAGGAAGGGGTCCAGAAACCCCATGACCGCGAAGAACTTCCATCTTCTCCCCGATCCTGCTGCAGACCCACTCCTCTTCTCCTTCTCTGTCTTCTTCTCCTTATTATAAGTGTCCCTGAGGCTCTTCCACTTTCTCCTGCAGATGTCCTCTGAATAAACGCATTATCTTGTTAGCGGAAAGGTATTTGTACATCAGTGGGAAAATAGCGGGACAGTAGGCGGGCTTGCTAGCTTTTGCGTGGCTTCATCGGGTCAGTCTGAAAATTAAAAAGAAGGAGAAATGAACTTACCAGGTTGCCCGATCTCCTCACTTATGTGCCTCCAAGCTAGGTCCTTTTTATTCCTGTCTCGGTAGAAGTAGTAGCTAGCAGCATATAGCTCCGGGTGATTAGCCACGGCACTGATGAGCTTTCCCTCCATACTGAATGAAGAATCAAGGGCTTTGGCTGGATCTGCCCCTTTGACCTAGGTCAGAGCCACGTCACTAGGCTCCTGATTGGTTGTCGCGGCGCGATTTGACGCTGAAGTTCAGATTTTTCCAACTCAAGTGGTAGACGCGAAACGCGTGTATGCACAAAATGCAACACGAAAACTCACGCGCGTGTTTTTTTTCGCGAGTCAAACGCGCCACACGCGCTACACTGACGCGCGTTTCACGGGTTTTGGCGTTTTCGCGACGCAAATCTGCTTCCGAATTTTCGCGGGACCCACAATCGCGCGTCATCGCGCTTTTCCATTGACTTTACATGTAAACCTGACGCTCTATTCGCGTCCATCGTTACGGTGTGTTCACACCGAACGCGATGGACGCGAACAAAAACGCCCCAAACGCCCCTAATTTGACTCGTGCACATTCGCGTCTCAACGCGTGTCCAAGAAAAATCCATCGCGCTTCAAAATATGATATTTTGACGCGCGTGAACCGGAAATGTGGGAGGGATGTGGGAGGAAGTTGTGCCAGACCGGTATCTTTGCAAGATGGCAGCTGTCGAGTTAGCGCTTGAAGAGAGAGTCTCCCTTCTCTATGTACTGTGGAGAGCAGAGCAGCGGCGTAAAAGACGCCCTCGCCCTACCTGGGTCCATCAGGTCCTCCAGAGGCATGAGCAGTTTGGTGAGTTTCACCATTTGCTCCAGGAGCTGCGCCTGGATGACGGCCGATTCCAGCGACATCACCGTCTTTCACTCGGCCAGTTTGAGGACCTGCTTCCCCGGGTCGGTCCCAGAACCGCCCGCCTAGACACCAATTACAGGCGCTCAATCCCACCTGCAGAGCGCCTGTCCATCTGCCTGAGGTTAGTAAAAGTATTTAATACGGTAGTCCTTTATTGATATGGAACGCCAGGACTGCCATAATGAATTAATTAAATACACCATTAAATAATTAATTAAATGTGGCAATAATTAATTAAAATTGGAATTAATTAATTAAATAAATAGTTATGACACATGTAATGAATTAATTATTGACACATTTAATTAATTATTTATGTATTTCACATTTTAATTAATTATTGACACATTTAATTAATTATTTAATGATATATTTATTTATTTCATTTTGGCAGTCCTGGCGCCTGGCTCTCACCATGAAATAATTTTATCTGTCAACCTCACCCATCAAACGCAGGGGGCGGGGTTAACGCTGCCCATGCAGCTTCTCTAACATTTGATTGGTTGCCGTGCAAAGTAAGTCAAAACAGGTCGATCCTAGATAATCGATTGCTTGTGTAGACTTGGGGCAGCCAGGTATCCCAGAATGCATTTCAAATCACAGGCAGTAATGGTGGTGGTGTAGTTTTAAAATAGCCCGTTTTTCTGTCACCAACTACACTTTTAACAGTGTTTTAGCCTCGAATGTCGCGCTGTAATCTTCACATGTCTGGTCAGGTTGTCAACATAGAACATGTTTGCAAAAGTGCTCAGATGTTTTCAGAGATGTCACTTGCTCTGCTAACAGTCAGCATGCAGAGTGCACCAAGGGGGTTACGTTAACCGGTTTGTTTACATATTCCACTTTCCGTGTTCCACATGTTGCATTCGCAGATTCTCATTTTCACCGAACGATCGTCTCTTTCCACCTGGTCTTGTGTCTCTGTGCTTCTGTAACATAAAGAACGAGCTGACATTTTTCTCACGAAACCAGCGATCAGCTCAACAGACCCTCAGTTTACCTGCATGCATCCTCCTCCTCACCTGTCAGCTGTTTAACACCTGCTGCTAATTCAAGAAACACGCCCACGTTACCTGGTGATAGTCACAGTTTAACTGGGCAGCCGGTGCTCGATATTACGCAATGTCAGCACATTTTTCTGCACAAGATAAGTAAATATAGTTTTTCCCAAGCGCAGAGCTGCCGGAGCTCGTTTTCCAACAGAGCACTTTATAGGCGAACCCACTTTATCAGCGGCTGATGTCCAATCACCGGCACACAGCTTTGAAACCTCACCTGAGTTTTAGCTCTCAGTGGTTAAACGCTGGACTTAATTCACTCAGGTTTTGTCTGTCGGGTCACGTTTACTTCGTTGTTTTATTTACAACTGAGCAAATCGGTTTGGCTGAGGTTAAAGTTACGTTTCAGAACAGACGTTTAATGGTTCACTGGCACATGTGTTAGACTGAACTATTTATCTGGTGTGTTTTGGATTTAACAGTGAAGTTTGAGATTAAACTGACTTTTAAAATGTTTTTATACAAAGAGGAAAGAGAAGGCGCATTTCCACCGAGAGGAGCAGAGTTTCCAACTACATGTTCATAATGCAGACTGCAACCTGGACAGAAATATTATATCATCTGTTTTTTAATAGTTATTCAACTGTATTCTAAGCACCAGCGATCTGTTAGAATTTTTAGAGTTTACTTAACTAAAAATGAATGAGGTTAACATATAATTTATGTGATTTCTTTTCTCTCTCTCTCTCTATTTATTTTTTTGCTTTTTCGGTCATGTTATGTTTAGCTGTCAAAGGTTTGTTACAAACTATGAAACACATGGTGCAGACTTCTGGATGTTAGAAGAAAACTAATACTGCTCATGAATGAGACGAAAGGCAGGAAGGTGTCCTTTAAAACTATAAACATGTTAGTAGGACCTCCCTATTTATATCATAGTTTATGAAATAGCACGTGTATTTCAGTAACAGCCTACTGATTTCCGTGTAGTGGTGAACAGTCACAGAGCTCACGTGGGTGTTATCTGTGATACTCCTTAACTATAATTTATCCAAGTTAACTTCAGTTAACTCTGAGCGGCTGGATCGACGGAGGTCAGACAACAATTTTACATGTATGATCTTAAAACAGGACACAGCCATTATCCGTCCTGGCCTCATATCAAATGTGAACGCAGACTGAGCTTTATATCTAATCTTCCTCTCAAACATTTAAACAGCAGCGAGTCTGCAGCTGAGGGAACACAAACTCAAATTGTCGGAACCGGTTTGCTCGTTTCTTGCGTTCATTTGGTAATTTATTAAATGTATAACTGTTATAACTGCTGAGTCTCTTACGCTGATGAAAATGCAGAAAACACAGATCACGAACACCTGTTCAACCAATCGCTTTCATTCCACTTTGATCTGTGACAAACTGACGGTTCATCTCCGTTACAGTGTTGCGTTAGACTGCTATATTTTTGTGTTCTTTATGCTGTAGATTTTCACGTCTCTGGAATAGTTGGCAGTATTAAGGATGATTTTCTGTAAAATTATATTGGTATGAGCCGTGACATATTCGTAGATGACCGTTAGATTAGTCAGCTGGGAAACTCTGGGTTAACTCAGAGAGCTGAAGATATCGTGGACATGCTGATCTTGCTCCGTGGTGTACAGGTCCGTTTACCCTCATGATTAATATTCACAATAAAAATATTAGCCGAATATCATGAAGTCTGTATGTGTGTCATAGTGTCGAACAACCTTTGTACAGTTAAAGCCAGCAGTTACTACATGAGGAAACACCAACGTTATCTCTTTTATGCGTTTATACGCAGGTCACACTGATGACTGAACAAAAAACCAAAAATCAGCTGTTAATCGAATTTATTTGCTCTCTCTCCTCCTTAAACATGTTTTTAATGTTAGTTATAATTCAGAATTGGCGACTGAAACACGTAGGACACATAAGAACATCAGGAAATAAAACCCCGATAAATATAACCTCAGTAAAATAAGTCCGTGTCAGCGGGGATTATTACAGCTGTGTACCGGGGCCTGCGCTTTGTCGGCGGTAATAATAGCTCGATTGCTTGCGAGGCGAGCGGGTCTATCCCACGCTTTGCCGTGAGACTGGGCAGACATCTCCGAAATCATCGAAGCACTATTGCAAAGAGGCTGTATCTTGACAAACCGACCAGACACATGAAGATTAAACCACTACATTCTCGGCTAAAAAAATATTAAAACTGTATTTGGTGACACACACAAACAGGGTTTTTCAAAGTTCAGTTCTGTTAGTTTCCACATGCTGGTTGTTGTGTGCTAAAAACAATGGCCACCAGGCCAAAGCAATGGTTTTGAGTCGATCAGCGTTAACCCCGCCCCCTGAGTTTGATGGGTGAGGTTGACAGATAAAATTATTTCATGATGAGAGCCAGGCGCCAGGACTGCCAAAATGAAATAAATAAATATATCATTAAATAATTAATTAAATGTGTCAATAATTAATTAAAATGTGAAATACATAAATAATTAATTAAATGTGTCAATAAATAATTAATTAAATGTGTCAATAATTAATTAAAATGTGAAATACATAAATAATTAATTAAATGTGTCAATAATTAATTAATTAAATGTGTCAATAATTAATTAAAATGTGAAATACATAAATAATTAATTAAATGTGTCAATAATTAATTAATTACATGTGTCATAACTATTTATTTAATTAATTATTTCCCATTTTAATTAATTATTGACACATTTAATTAATTATTTAATGGTGTATTTAATTAATTCATTATGGCAGTCCTGGTGTTCCATATATTGATACCTGTGCTAATACATGCTAAACCATCCATTTATACACTGCTAACATGGATGTGCTATGCTAACAGTGAATGCTCTCGGTTTTTACTGATAGCAAACTGTGGTACGGAGACGACTGTTTATAATATTTCTAGTGATACTCAGAAGGTCTCATCAAGTCCCGATTTAATTCGATTTATGCTGTTATCAGTGTTTGAATGATAGCATGGCTGTGGTGTCATATCAATGTATGCGCTCGGTGTTTGCTGATATCAAACTGTAGCATTAGGACCACTGAGTTAACCTTTGTAGTGATGCTCACTCCTTTTTATTTAGACCTGGTTTAATTCTGGGATAGTTGAATATTTGTATATAATCACCGCAGACTGTTTTAGATTATATCTAATATATATCATGTAATTATCCTTATAATTACAAAAGGTTTTATGTAAGATTTATGTTTTGCAATTTGTAATTTTGGAATTTCAATAATGTATTTTGTAACTGCAGTACACATAATACTCATTTTAAACAATTTTGTCCAGGTTCCTTGCCAGCAAACAACTCCTCCAGAGAGGCTGTCCTGGTGAGGGAGAAATTCATGGCTCACTTCTCGGTGGAGGGAGCTGTGTCTTGGCAACCAAAGGAGTAGCCTGTTTGAAGTCCGAGTGACTTCCCCACAACGGCTCTTTTAAGAGCCACCCACAAACCTCTAAAGAGTGTTCCTGTCTTTTTAAATTTTTCTTAATAAATGGAGCTCTACTCCAAAATAAACTAACCTCTTTTTACTCTCTTAAATAACTTGTCTTCACTATGTTCCTATATACAGTGTGGTGCAAAAGTTTGGGCAACCTTATTAATAGTCATTATTTTCCTGTATGAATCGCTGTTACAATGAAAAATGTCACTTACATATATCATATAGGAGACACACACATTGATATACACTAAATATTTATTTCATTTCTCTTTTTTTGTGTTGCCAATTTATGCACCTGCTTGATTTAAACAGTTATTGCACACTTTCTCTAAACTGCATTTCACTTCTCAAATATCACTGTGTGTGTCTCCTATATGATATATTTGACTATTTTTATTGTGACAACCAATGATTTGTACAAGAAAATAATTACTTTTCACAATGTTGCCCAAACTTTTGCATCCCACTGTATTAGTATGTTTTGTCATTAGTATAATATGAAATAAATTCTACTTGTGTCAAGTCGGGTGCCAATATTTGCTGTGTAGTAGAACAGAGACATTTTGTCATTATAAATGTTTATTTGAAAAAATATAAATTCATTAACAAAAACATTTATCATAAATATATGAAATGTAACTATTTACAGAGAGACAGGAATAAAAAGGACCCAGCTTGGAGTGGAAGAGCCTCAGGGAGAAGGAGGAGAAAAATAAGAACATTGTTTCTGCCCTGGAGAGCATGCTGCCTCATCAGAAAACTACTGATCATTAGGGTCCAATGTTTCCAAATTTAACACAGCTGTGCTGTTTTCAAAAACTAATTTATAAATTTGAAATTTCACGAATTCTCGTGTCTGAGGCGGCATGCTCTCCAGAACAGGAACAAGGCAGAGGAGGAAATGTTCAGTTGGAGACGGGCGTGGCCTCTTTAGGGACTCCAGGATGGCCAGCTCCACCGCCGATGGACCGTCCTGGGACCCGTCCCTCGCCCGCCTTCGAGCTGTCCTCCTCTGTGGGCCTGTAAAACACAGCACAAAACAACACAAAGTAATGAGAAGGCTGCTACTAGATTTTCATTTTCAAAATTGAAAAAAAAAACATGATATAAACAGATTGGTTGTAGATATTTAGTAAAGGTGATCACAAGGGAATTCAAGCAAGTAAAAAGCTGTCAGTGCTTGATGTTCATACCTGTGGGTGCAGCAGCAGGAGCTGAGGGACCAGGGACTGGGGAGCCAGGAGAAGAGACAGCTGAGGACTCTGCTGCATGATTACTTGACTCTATCAAGACAATATTAGATGTTAACAGGTTGAAGACAATAGTCATAGAGAATATTATATTATTATATACTTATTATTATTATTATATACAGTGGTCTCTCATTTATTGCAGCACATGAACAGTAGTCACAGTTCTCACAAGTTGATTCTCAAAGTGAAAACCTTTGTCGATTTTAAAACGTAAAAGTATTATGCCGCGCTTTTTCTCCGTCTGCGGCGCCACTTTTGTGCGCCTTTTTTGCTCCCGGTGCAGGTGTGTATTTCCGAATGAGGCTCATAGTTATGAGTGCTTTTGTGCTGTTTTTTTCTATTGGACGTGATGGTTATCAAAACCAAACATGATAAGTTTGGCAAGCGCAGGAGACACGACATGGAGGAGATTTGTCATTTGGGCTGCAGAATGCAATGCGCATTGTTGAAAGCTGTACGGTGCAATAAAAAAAACTCAGCGAAAAGGCGAGGCAGTGACGGATGAACAGCGGGACTACTGTATACTGTTTATTAATAAACAAAATATGTTCCTGTATGACAACACGCATAAATTAACTGCCTACATTAACTCAATGTAAACATACCTTCTGACTGACACTCCCCTGCTGCCTCTTCGGGCTGTCCCTGGTCCTCGGGGGAGAAGTTCTCCACGGTCCGCACCATATTACCGCTAGTCTCCCGCGGGGTGAGGAAGGGGTCCAGAAACCCCATGACCGCGAAGAACTTCCATCTTCTCCCCGATCCTGCTGCAGACCCACTCCTCTTCTCCTTCTCTGCCTTCTTCTCCTTATTATAAGTGTCCCTGAGGCTCTTCCACTTTCTCCTGCAGATGTCCTCTGAATAAACGCATTATCTTGTTAGCGGAAAGGTATTTGTACATCAGTGGGAAAATAGCGGGACAGTAGGCGGGCTTGCTAGCTTTTGCGCGGGTTCATCGGGTCAGTCTGAAAATTAAAAAGAAGGAATGAACTTACCAGGTTGCCCGATCTCCTCACTTATGTGTCTCCAAGCTAGGTCCTTTTTATTCCTGTCTCGGTAAAAGTAGTAGCTAGCATCGTATAGCTCCGGGTGATTAGCCACGGCACTGATTAGCTTTTCCTCCATACTGAATGAAGAATGAAGGGCTTTGGCTGGATCTGCCCCTTTGACCTAGGTCAGAGCCACGTCACCAGGCTCCTGATTGGTTGTCGCGGCGCGATTTGACGCTGGAGTTCAGATTTTTCCAACTCGAGCGGTAGACGCGAAACGCGCGTATGCACAAAATGCAACACAAAAACTCACGCGCGTGGTTTTATTCGCGAGTCAAACGCGCCAGACGCGCTACACTGACGCGCGTTTCACGCGTTTTGGCGTTTTCGCGACGCAAATCTGCTTCCGAATTTTCGCGGGACCCGCAATCGCGCGTCATCGCGCTTTTCCATTGACTTTACATGTAAACCTGACGCTCTATTCGCGTCCATCGCGTTCGGTGTGAACACACCGTTACAGTCGCCTCTGATATCCAGATAATTATTGGTGACAGCTGGATGGACCTTTGCTCTTTGGAACACAAGTGTACATGTATTTTTGATCTTCTTCCATATAAGATCGTTGATGATATGAGTCCAAGTGCCAGGTTTCAAAATTGTGTATTCCCTTTTTTGGGTAGGAGAAAACTTGTCATTGTATTCAACCTTTTCAGGAATAAATTTAACCCAGTCCTCAAAAGGGACTTCTAGTTCAAAAGCTTGACAGTTTTCTTGTCCAGGAGAAATGCAATGTGAATCTAACTCTCCTTCACTATTACTTTCCTGATCACTGATTTCCAAAGCTGACCAGATGTTGTGTCTATTTAGCTTCACAAAAGTGTACAGGGCCTTTGCTGACATCTTGTCTTCTAGCTGCTGATTCAGCTCTTTCCAGACTGATGCAGCTGGAGTGGCTATTTTGCCATTTTGGACTATGGCCTCTTTTGAATTGCAAAGAATTGCAAAAATGGAAACCTTGTCTACAGATGGCTTTCGAGGCATCTAAATAAAAAAAAAAAAAACTATGATTATGATGGGTCAAAACACAATTTCTGACCTGTATATACAGCCAGGAGCAACCCCTCCCCCAAGTTCTCCACCAATCTACACTTTCATATTTTGTGGAATTATTGTTTTTAAGATGAAGCTATTGAATTTGTGAGTTTTATTAAATTGAGCCTGAGTGTTTAACCCATTAACATGTACTGTGTACAGCACTTTAGTCCAGTGTACTAAATGTTTTTAAAGTGCTTTAGAAACTTTTTTCTTGGATTTGCAAATTTGCAATTGCTGTATTTTTGAAAATGTTTAACATTGAAAAGAACTCCCTTTGATCCAGACAGTTAGCTATATCATGTATTAACTCAGTAACTAAAACCTCAGTATCTTAAATGTAAGCTTACCTTGTTCAGAAATCAGATGTAACACGCTGTTCTAAGAATCCTTCAGACACAGTAATGCCAAATAATAGTTTTTTCTGCCAGAAAATGTGTATTTGATGCAAAAGACTGCTAGCTTGTTTGTTTCTCAAAAAGTGTTCATGGGAGTGTAAAATGTTCAAATGTAGTTTTCAATACAGTTTTTTTAATCCACTCTATAAAAAAAAAAAACTCAAGCATTTGCATCATGATTTTATGAACGAAAAGTGATTGAAGTAAAGAAATTGAAGTTAAAAAAAAATACACTCATTACAAATTTAGCTGATTAAATACAATAAGAGGGTTTTTTTAACAGAACTTTATTGAACAAGTGAACACACAAAGCGAAAGGTCATTTGAAAAAGACATTTTTCAGCAGTAACACCATAACAGAATATCTCATATCATAGCAGCACAAATGCTAATTTTACCTGCACAAATCAGCACAAACGTAGCACTACAAAAATAAACCGTTTTGGAGCAGTCTAGGGGGATGGTGACCTTTGAATGACCTATAAAATAAAGTTTAATATCTCAAAAACCGTAGCAGCACAAATGCTCATTTTACCTGCACAAATCTGCACAAACGTAGCACTAAACGCTCCGCCTATTTGCCTTTACGTTCAAGTGGGTGGGGGATCAGCTTCACTCTGCTAGGGTGAGAGAAAGAAAAAAAAAACCCACGGCTCACGATAAGGAGCCGGCTCGCGCCATTCACATCAAAGATCCGGCTCTAAGAGCCATTTCGTTCGCAACGACACATCACTAGTTTGTACGTGTTTCGGAGTTTGTACGTGCGTCGGGGTTTGTACGTGCTTTGTCTCTAGCGGCCACCGTAAATATACTTTTATTTATTCACTCCACATAAAATGTAATAAATAAATCATATAATACAAAAACCAACTATTTACATTTTAAGTTTTAACTATTTAAATTTTCAGCTTTTTCCTTTTAACCCTCTGAGGTCCAGGGTATAACTGTCGATTTTTGACTACTGTTCATTTAACTTCTATATTTCACCTTTAAAAACTGTTTATCTTGGCTTATTTGGTATCATTATTTTCAGCACAACCTCAAATATTTGAAATTTGAGTTAATCATGCTTATGTACATCTGGATAATGACACAAACTAGTTTGTGGTGCTTCACTTTTTAATAAACTAAAAGACAGAAATCAGATTATAGGATGTGTAGTGTTGTTTATTTATATTATGGTGCTTATCATTTATGATATTTATTACTGTGTGCATACTTTATTAGAAGAGATGAGATAAAAAAAAATCTCTTCCTTGCTGGTTCCATCGAAGAGGAAATGCTCAAGTAACTATGTATTCCACAACACAATGTGATGGGGGAATCAGCTGTGTTTTGCTGCCCACTTTATTTCGAATCTGGCGCAAACCGGCGAGACAGTTCCTGAATCAGTCACATGGTACGGACTATCCGTGAGGCCTCATACGTCACTGCATACGTAATCAAAGCAAGCTTTGATACGCGCTTTCAAAAACTCCCCGAGATTACCGGACACGGGTTTCGAAGCTTCGACACACAGGGCACATCACTACTGTCGGCGTTAATCTCGTTAAAATGACATTAACGCCATAACGCGGCAAATCAACGTTAACGAATTACCGCGGATCGCCCTGTGCGTGGGGCTGGATGGCGTCAACACGTTAACAAGCTAACTGCGCTAACGCACTAGTTCCCACCAATTAAACTGTATTGCTAAGAGAACCATCTCACCCTCAATGTCACAAAAACAGAAGAGATGATAGTGGACTTCTAGAGGTGTAGTAAAGCAGATACCCCGATCACCATCAATGGCGCTGCTGTGGAAAGAGTGAACAGCTTCCGTTTCCTAGCTGTACATCTGGCGGAGGATCTCACATGGTCAGTTCACACGAACAACATACCCCTTCATAGACAGCACAGTTTGACGGGAGTGACACTGCGCTACACTTGACACTGCGGTACCTGTGAAACCATGCTGCCCATGAAAACGCTCTACCCATGAAACCGTGATACCTGTTAAGCCGCGCTGCCAACTAAACCCCGCAGGCAGCACTGCATGACGGGCAGTGTGACCGGTGTGACGGCAGCGTATTTCTAATCTGTGTGACTGATGTGATGTCATACAACCTTCGCAGACAGCAGCAAGGTGCAACTGGTGTGACGGGTATGACGGCAGCGCAGTGTGAACTGGGCGTATACTGAACTCTCTCCTGTCCTCACTCTACACCAACGCCTGCACGGCCACTAGAATCTACAATTTCATTCTCAAGTTTGCGGATGACACAGCAATGGTGGGTGACAGTTTACAAGGAGGATGTCAGTGCCTTTATACTCCAGTGCTAAGACTACAACTCACCCTCAATATTACAAAACCAGAAGAAATGATGGTGGACTTATGGAGGTGTAGAAGAGCACATACCCCAATCACCATCAACGGCACTGCTGTGTAAAGAGGGAACAGCTTCCGTTTCCTAGGTTTACATCTGGCGCAGGATCTCACATGGTAAGTTCACAGAAACAGCATACACCTTCACAGACAGCACAGTGTTACGTCACGCAGTGAAGTGTGACGGGTATGACCGCAGCGAGGTGTGACCTGTGTATCCGATGTCACTGGTGTGACGTTACGCAGCCTTTGCAGATGGCAGCGCGGTGTTACGTGAGGGGCATATACTGAGCTCTCTCCTGTCCTCACTCTACACCTACGACTGCATGGCCACTGGTATCTCTTATTTCATTGTGAAGGAGGATCTCAGTGCCTTTAAACTTTATTGTTAAGAGAACCATCTCACCCTCAATGTCACAAAAACAGAAGAGATGATAGTGGACTTCTAGAGGTGTTGTAAAGCACATACCCCAATCACCATTAATGGCGCTGCTGTGGAAAGAGTGAACAGCTTCCGTTTCCTAGCTGTACATCTGGCAGAGGATCTGACATGGTCAGTTCACACGAACAACATACCCCTTCATAGACAGTGCAGTTTCACGGGAGTGACAAACCGCGCTACCTGTGACACTGCAGTAACCGCGAAACCATGCTGCCCACGAAACTGTGCTGCCCGTAAAACCGCGCTGCCCGTGAAACCATGCTGCCCATTGTCGGATTATAATATTATTTTATGCCATGTTAGACCCCTAATTAAAGATTGTGAATTATTATGTAGTTTTAGTTTGCATTATTCTCCTGAATTAGAAGAAGGTGATAACTATTACATTTGGTAAACTGATTTGCATTACATTAGACTGTTGATTTATTGTGAATGAATGATATTGTTTTATGATGCATTATACTGTGAGTTATAAGAAATACTGTTCCAGAAAGTCATCGCCTTATTTGTCTGGTTAGAAGAGAACAGAGCATTCTGCCCCATCTCAGCAGGAGCAGATAAACAGGGAGCCGAGGTCGTAGCTTAGGCGCTGTGTGAGAGAAAGAATGTGAATGTTTAGGCTTTTATGATTAGGTGGGGGCCACTAGAGGCTATAAGAGTTTGATCAAGGCTCCACCATTTTGAGATCTGATGCTGTCTGCTGTATGGTGTCCATCTCCCACGCGTGTGTTCATTAAATCATCGTTTGACTCGACCCGGCCGGACCAGTGTTGTTATTTTGGTTTTCCTCTTGTATCCATCCCCAATATTTGAATCCGTAACACCATGAAACCACGCTACTCGTGAAAACGCGCTCATACATCATACAGCATATAAGGGAGTAGGGCCACTGTCAGTCATCTTTAAGAAAAAAGATTCTATTTGTCATGTCGATGGGAAGCTTCCCAGCCTGGAAGTTATCCAAACTTTGGAGACTTCACTAGATCTACCTGAGACCACTGGGGTTATGCTACACGTAAAAGAGAGAGCTTATACTACAGTGAAAGCCCCAAACTGAGCAGCAATGAGACTTCCAAGAGTGAGGAAAACCCCACCGGCTGATGTGACTGTCCAACACCTACTTGAAAAAGGTGTTACCTTTGCTATGGGAACTAAGACAGGAAGGTAGCAACTGTTTGCCCCTCCTGTCATATGCCAACATGCCTCGAGCGAAGCACAAGTCAAATTTGTATGTTGTATCTGCTGGTGGTGTGTTTATCTGTAGTTGCTTTTAATTGTTTCCATTCAATGTACAACCACAGTGAGAGGTTGATTAATATTGCCAGCAAAACTCGTTCCTTGTGTTAGTCTCCACCAGGGCTGTCCTTTGTCAAAGATTATGTTCAAAACTTTCATGGATAGAATTTCTACGTGCAGCCAAGGGGTGGCAGCTGTTACTGTCAGTGGGTCTTATGTCTGCTGTTTGGAGCTGATGACTGCAGAGGATGATAATTAGCACCTACAAATCTCAGGCCATGTTTCTTTCTGGATCAGGCAAGAGTGGAGCATGAGATTGACAGATTAGTCCAGATGCTTAACGGGTCTGTTTTGGTCCTACACTCAACTAGTGGGTAGTGACTCAAAGAATGAGATTGTGAACACAAGCACTAGAAATTTGTTTTCCTCAAAAAGCGTCTGTTCTCCCTTAAACCGCGCTGCCAGTCAAACCGCGCAGGCAGCACGGTGTGATGGGTGTGACGGACAGTGTGTCAGGTGTGACGGCAGGGTGTTTCTAATCTGTATGACCGATGTGACGTCATGCAACCTTCGCAGACAGCAGCACCTTGTTACGTCACGCTGAGTGGTGTGACGGGTGTGACCAGTGTGACGGCAGTAAGGTGTGACCGGTGCAAAGTCACGCAGCCTTCACAGAAGGCGGCACGGTGTTAAGTCATTCAGCCTTAGCAGACGGCAGTGCGGTGTTACGTCAGGGGTGTACCATCTCACCCTCAATGTCACAAAAACAGAAGAGATGGTAGTGGACTTCTAGAGGTGTAGTAAAGCATAACCCCGAACACCATCAACGGCGCTGCTGTGGAAAGATTGAACAACTTCCGTTTCCTAGCTGTACATCTGGCGGAGGATCTCACATGGTCAGTTCACACGAACAACATACCCCTTCATAGACTACGCAGTTTGACGGGTGTGACAAACCGCGCTACCCATGACACTGTGGTACCCGTGAAACCACACTACCCGAGAAACCGCGCTACCCGTGAAACCGCGCTACCCGTGAAACCGCGCTACCCGTGAAAATGCGCTACCCGTGAAACCGCGCTACCCGTGAAACCGCGCTGCCCGTGAAACCGCGCTGCCCGTGAAAATGCGCTACCCATGAAACTGTGATACCCGTTAAACCGAGCTGCCAGTTAAAACGCGCAGGCAGCACAGTGTGATGTGACGGCTTCACAGAAGGCGGCGCGGTGTTAAGCATTGCGTGGCACATCCGACATACTGTTTTACTTTTGTCCTTGACGCGCTTACCATCAGGGTCATGCTTCACATGAAAACCAAGATAGTTCCAAACGCCAGATCTGAATGAGGTTGGGGGAGGTTCAATGCCAGTTGCCATGTTGTAACGAGCTTAGCTTCTGTCTTGCTAGCTTGCGCTGCGCTCAGTGGATCTGCACTCGACAGTGCAGCCTAGGCAGAGTAGTCGAACGCAGATCCACTGAGCGCTCAACACAGACAGCATCGTCAGAAGAAAAGTTGATAAAATAAATACAATTTTTTGTATTGTTCATACATATGCATACCGAACCGAAAGCACTGTATCGAACGGTTCAATATCGATACGAGTATCGTTGCACTCCTAATAGGAAGTGATCAGGATGAATGATTATTAAAAAATAAAATGATTAAATGATGAGAAAAGACAAACTGCAGGTAAAAATCACAGATTAAGCAATAAGTGTTTAAATAAACCTGTTTGTAAAGGCTGTAACTCATATTTATTATAACAACAAAATGTCAATAAAAACGCTGTTACAGCTAATGTGTTGTACTATGGAAACAGCAGATTTGCATAACTTTGCATAACTAACTAATATAAAAATAACTGCAAAAGCCTGCCTACCGTTTTGTCTCCAGGTTTCTGTGTATCTCTCTACAAACTGCACTGAAGGCTGAGGAGGCGTGCTATCTATGCAGCAGGTGTGTAGCTAGGCTTTATTTTTTATAAATTTTTTTATATGTGAAAATACATTTAACTTTACAAAGATTTAAAGGTTAAGATTATTAACTTTTCTCTTTTTTTGCAGCTCACCATTATTATTGGATTTTTAGATGTGAGAGCAACATGCAAATCCAACACAGCGCAGAACAAAAAGGCAAATAAGGAGTAGGTATTTGACTATCTACATTTGACCACATGTAGACAGTCAAGTTACTTTGTGGTATCTTTTACCTTAAGGTCAAGGTCGAGTTTATTTATATAGCACATTTCAAACAGCCGATGCTACACAAAGTGCTTAACAATATAAAAATGGCATTAAAAAGCAACAATGTAATATAGTAATAACAATATAAAACAATAATAGGACAATAAAATAATTAAAACAATAACTAAAACTATTTAAAATAAGACCAGAATGCTTGGGTCATAGTGTGTTAAAAGCCAGGGCATAAAAATGTGTCTTTAGTAGTGATTTAAATTGCTCAAGTGTTTATGCAGATCTAATATTTAGGGGGAGACTATTCCAGAGTCTGGGACCTGCCACAGAGAAGGCTCTATCACCACGAGATTTGAGATAAGTCCGTGGGATGGACAGCATTAATTTTGAGCTAGACCTCATGGTTTTTCCTGGAGCATAAGCAGAGAGAAGCTCAGACAGGTAAGGAGGGGCTCGGGCGTTAAGGGACTTAAGAACAAAAAGTAAAAGTTTAAATTGGATCCTGTAGGAGACAGGAAGCCAGTGTAAAGAAGCTAAAACTGGGGTTATATGCTCTCTCCGTTTGGTACCAGATAGCAGGCGAGCAGATGCATTTTGGACCATCTGAAGACGATGGATGGTGGCCTGATCTAGACCATAATACAATGAATTGCAGTAGTCCAATTTGCAAGTAAGGAAAATGTGAATAACACGTTCAAAGACGTTAGCCGGAAGGTATGGCTTTACCTTGGCTAGCTGTCTTAACTGAAAGAAGCATGACTGAACTACTGCACTCACCTGCTTATTCAATTTAAAAGAACCATCAATGTAGACACTGAGGTTTTTTACATGTGTTTTACAATAGGAGGAAAGGGGGCCCAGAGTGCTATCGATGTGATTAATGTTGCCAAACATGACAACTTCAGTTTTATTTTCATTTAGCTTTAAAAAATTGAATGACAACCACTTTTTGATGTCTTCAAGGCAGCGTAATAAGAGCTGGCGATGGTCTGACCCTGCTTTTAAAGGTAGATCAATCTGCAAATCATCAGCAAAACAGTAAAATGAAATGCTGTACCGCGAGAAGATGGAACCCAATGGCAACAGATAGAGTGCGAACAGGGCAGGACCCAAAATAGAGCCTTGAAGTACACCGTATTTAAGAGCGGCTATTTTGGAGTTATGGGGGCCCATATTGACATAAAAAGACCTTTCTGACAAGTAGGACTGAAACCAATTCAATTCAATTTTTATTTATATAGAGCCAAATCACAACAAAAGTCGCCTCAAGGCGCTTCATAGATACAGAGAAAAACCCAACAATTATATGACCCCCTATGAGCAAGCACTTTGGCGACAGTGGGAAGGAAAAACTCCCTTTTAACAGGAAGAAACCTCCAGCAGAACCAGGCTCAGGGAGGGGCGGCCATCTGCTGCGACCGGTTGGGGTGAGAGAAGGAAGACAGGATAAAAGACATGCTGTGGAAGAGAGACAGAGGTTAATAACAGATATGATTCAATGCAGAGAGGTCTATTAATACATAGTGAGTGAGAAAGGTGACTGGACAGGAAAAACTCAATGCATCATGGGAATCCCCCGGCAGACTACGTCTATTGCAGCATAACTAAGGGAGGATTCAGGGTCTCCTGGTCCAGCCCTAACTATATGCTTTAGCAAAAAGGAAAGTTTTAAGCCTAAGCTTAAAAGTAGAGATAGTGTCTGTCTCTCGAATCCAAACTGGAAGCTGGTTCCACAGAAGAGGGGCCTGAAAACTGAAGGCTCTCCCTCCCATTCTACTTTTAAATACTCTAGGAACAACAAGTAGGCCTGCAGAGCGAGAGCGAAGTGCTCTAATAGGGTGATATGGTACTACAAGGTCATTAAGATAAGATGGGGCCTGATTATTTAAGACCTTGTATGTGAGGAGCAGGATTTTGAATTCAATTCTGGATTTAACAGGAAGCCAATGAAGGGAAGCCAAAACAGGAGAAATATGCTCTCTCCTTCTAGTCCCTGTCAGTACTCTTGCTGCAGCATTTTGGATTAGCTGAAGGCTTTTCAGTGAGTTTTTTGGACATCCTGATAATAATGAATTGCAGTAGTCCAGCCTGGAAGTAATAAATGCATGAACTAGTTTTTCAGCGTCACTCTGAGACAGGATATTTCTAATTTTAGAGATGTTGCACAAATGGAAGAACGCAGTCTTACATATTTGTTTAATATGTGCGTTGAAGGACATATCCTGGTCAAAAATGACTCCAAGGTTCCTCACAGTGTTACTGGAGGACAAGCTAATGCCATCCAGAGTAAGAATCTGGTTAGATACCATATTTCTAAGCTTTCCAGCGCCGAGTACAATAACCTCAGTTTTATCTGAATTAAGAAGCAGAAAGTTAGCGGCCATCCAGGTCTTTATTTCTTTAAGACATTCCTGCAGTTTAACTAATTGGTGTGTGTTATCTGGCTTCATGGACAGATAGAGCTGGATGTCATCTGCATAGCAGTGAAAATGTATGCTATGTCTTCTAATGATGCTGCCTAAGGGAAGCATGTATAATGTAAACAGAATTGGTCCTAGCACTGAACCCTGTGGAACTCCATAATTAACCTCAGTGTGTGAAGAGGACTCTCCATTTACATGCACAAATTGGAGTCTATTAGATAGATATGCTACAAACCACTGCAGCACAGTACCTGTAATACCTACAGCATGTTCTAATCGCTCTAATAGGATATTATGGTCAACGGTATCGAATGCTGCACTAAGGTCTAGCAGGACAAGCACAGAGATGAGTCCACTGTCAGAGGCCATAAGAAGATCATTTGTAACCTTCACTAAAGCTGTTTCTGTGCTGTGATGAACTCTGAAACCTGACTGAAACTCTTCAAATAAGCCATTCCTCTGCAGATGATCTGTTAGCTGTTTGACAACTACTCTTTCAAGGATTTTTGATATGAAAGGAAGGTTGGAGATTGGCCTATAATTAGCTAAGACTGCTGGGTCTAGAGATGGCTTTTTGAGTAAAGGTTTAACTACAGCCAGCTCGAAGGCCTGTGGTACGTAGCCGATTATTAGAAATAAGTTGATCATATTTAAGATCAAAGAATTAATTAATGGCAGGACTTCTTTGAGCAGTTTTGTAGGAATGGGGTCTAAAAGACACGTTGATGGTTTGGAGGAAGTAATTATTGAAGTTAACTCAGAAAGATCAATTGGAGAAAAAGAGTCTAACTTAACATCAATGGTACTAAGAGTAGCTGTAGATAATATTACATCTGTGGGATGATTATTGGTAATTTTTTCTCTAATGATAAAAATTTTATTTGTGAAGAAGTTCATGAAGTCATTACTAGTTAACGTTAAAGGGATGGTTGGCTCAAAAGAGCTCTGACTTTTTGTCAGCCTGGCTACAGTGCTGAAGAGAAACCTGGGGTTGTTCTTATTTTCTTCAATCAGTGATGAATAGTAAGATGTTCTGGCTTTGTGGAGGGCTTTCTTATAAAGCAACAAACTATTTCTCCAGGCTAAATGATGATCCTCTAAATTTGTGACACGCCATTTCCTCTCCAGATTACGAGTCATCTGCTTTAGGGTACGTGTTTGAGAATTATACCACGGGGTCAGGTACTTCTGATTAGAGACCTTAGTTTTCACTGGAGCTACAGTATCCAGAGTCGTACGTAGTGAGGAGGTGAAATTATTAACAAGATAATCGACCTCTGTTGGGGTAGCGTTCAGATAGCTGCTCTGCTCTGTGTTGGTACAGGGCATTGACGATGATAACAGTGGCTGGATTATATTCTTAAACTTAGTTACAGCGCTTTCAGAAAGACATCTACTTTGATAAAGTCTACTCTCCACTGCTGTGTAATCAATTATTGTAAATGTAAATGTTATCAGGAAATGATCAGACAGGAGAGGGTTTTCAGGAAACACTGTTAAATGTTCAGTTTCTATGCCATATGTTAAAACAAGATCTAGAGTATGATTAAAGTAGTGGGTGGGTTCTTTTACATTTTGAGAGAAACCAATTGAGTCTAATAACAGATTAAATGCCATGTTGAGGCTGTCATTTTTAGCATCTACATGGATGTTAAAATCACCCACAATAATTATTTTATCTGAGCTCAGAACTAAATTAGATATAAAGTCTGAGAAATCAGACAGAAACTCTGTGTAAGGCCCAGGTGGACGATAGATGATAACAAGTAAGACTGGTTTCTGAGTTTCACAGCTGGGGTGGACAATGTTAAGCATCAGGCTTTCAAATGAATTAAAAGTCTGTCTTAGTCTTTCATTAATTAATAGACTGGTGTGAAAAATTGCTGCCACACCACACCCTCGGCCTGTGCTTCGAGATTTCTGGTAGTTAGAATGACTCGGGGGTGTTGATTCATTTAAACTAACATAATCATCCTGCTGCAACCAGGTTTCTGTAAGGCAGAGTAAATCAATTTGTTGATCAATTATTAAGTCATGTACTAACAGAGACTTGGAGGAGAGAGACCTAATATTTAATAATCCACATTTCACTGTTTTACTCTTTGGTTCAGATGTGGATAGTGTATTGTTCTTTCTTTGTAATTGTTTATGTTTAAGTTGTTTGTTTCTGGTTTTTAGTTTGTTTTTTGTCTTTTTGGAAGCTGACACAGTCTCTATGGAGATGGGTTTTTGGGGGGGTAGCAGGAGGAGAGAAGCTGTAGAGAGGCGTGTAAGACTGCAACTCTGCTTCCTGGTCCCAACTCTGGATAGTCATATTTTGGGGGGTTTAATAAATTTGTCGATATTTCTAGAAATGAGAGCTGCTCCATCCAAAGTGGGATGGATGCCGTCTCTCCTAACAAGACCAGGTTTCCTCCAGAAGGTTTGCCAATTATCTATGAAGCCCACATCGTTTCTGGGACACCACTCAGACAGCCAGCAATTTAAGGAGAACATGCGGCTAAACATGTCACTCCAGGTCTGATTGGGGAGGGGACCAGAGAAAACTACAGAACCACTGTAGGGCAGATCCTTTTAGGCCAGCATGATATTCTAGCCGTGATAACAGGATGATCAAAAGCTGCTGACAGGTCCAACAATAAAAGGGCAGAGTCCAGAGTTAAAAGAATATTGTTAAAAATCTTTAAAAGTGCTGTCTCAGTGCTATGAAGTGATTTAAAACCAGATTGAAATTTTTCAGAAATTTTTACCTAAAAGTAACTTGGTAAAAAGTTGTTGACTTATTTCACTTCAAGCCAAAAACTGACACATTCATTCTCAGAAATGAAGTTCCTAAATACCTGTTACACAGCTCATTAACACAAATATCTAATCATCCACTCCTGTCAGCTGAGAATGGTCAACTGAGGCCACGGTTTACACAGACTTGTCAAAACTGGATAACAGAAGACTGACAAAACCCTGACGAGTCTCAATTTCTGCTGCAATATTCAGATGGTAGAGTCAGAATTGGTGTAAAGAACATGAAGACATGGCCCCATCAAGCCTTTTATCAACAGTTTAGGATGGTTGTGGTTGGGTTAAGGTGTGAGGGACTTCTTCGGTACACTATAGGCCTGTTAGTACCAATTAAGCATCAGTGCTGCTGGCTATGTCCATCCCTTTATAACCACAGTGTCTTCTGCTGGATAACACACATTGTCACAAATTTCAAATCATCTCAAACTATTTTTTTTGAACATCACAAATAGTTCACTGCACTCAAATGAACTCCACAGTCACCAAATCTCAATCCAGTAGAGCACCTTTGAGGTGAGACAGAACGGGAGGCTCACATTGGAGAATCAGATCAAATCTGCAGTAGCTGTGTGACGCTGTCGTGTCAATATGGACCAAAAGCAGAATATGGACTGAAAAGCTTTGAGTGTGAGTTTTGTTCCCACCACCTTGTTGAATCTCTGTCACACAAACAAAGCAGTTATGAAAGTAAAAAAAAGGCAAAGGGCCCCAACCTGCTTTTAGCAAGGTGTGCCTAATAAATTGTCCAGTGAGCATATTGCTCGATCCTAATCTGTACTGACAAGTTTGCAGATCTTTTGGTTTTTCAATAAATAAAACAAGAAAATGTGTTTAAGCGTATTAAACAAAACACATTTTAACTATTGACCTGCAGAGCTAAACAAGCAAAAACATTCAATATATACTAATACAGCACAAGTAAAAGCAAAAATCACCCAATGCAGGTGAGGTCCTGATATGCAGAGGCAAAATTTAGGAGCAGTTAATGCAATGGCATCATCTCCTTTATGCTTTCATTTGGCTGTTGGGACACAGAGTAACTACTCAGAAGATGTCAATGATTTTGTGAGAATGTTCACAGTAAAAAAAAAAAAAAAGAAAGAAAAACACAAGTGAGAGGTGTAAACTCATTCACTTACTTCAAAACAAGCCATAAAATCTTACAAATCGCTTCTATCTGATTTTGGCACCTTTTCAAAGCCAAGCAGTTCACTCAGAGGAGGGAACCACTGCTGCAGGAGTGGCATCTATAGTAAAACTACATGTGCTTCCAGCCCAGAATAACGTGGTAAGTCATAGTGCCTGAGAGATTTTCTTACCAGGATTTGCTTACATAGTGACATTATAGGACGAGTGCAATGAGTACATTCAACCGTTGTTATCAAATCTGCATGCACATACATTCAGCTGTTTAAGCTTTACAGCATGAGTTTGTTAGTGTGTGTTCAGTCAAGTCTCACGCTTCGCATGTTGTGTTTTCTCACAGTCCTCTCCAGGGGGATGATAAGGCTTTATCACACATGCCCTGCAACAGGAGCAGAACTTTGACCCTGTGAGATCTCGTCACATGTAGATTTGCCTCTGCTGATGATCCTCTTTGTCCAGAGAAATGTAGTTTGTGTCTTTTTGGCTTTGGGGAGACTCAGAAGAGTGTGAGAGGAGCAACACTGAAAGGTAAGTTTCAGATCAGAGGATTTAGTAGGAGTCAAATAGCATCAGACGGCTCGGGTGGTAACCGTCGGTTTTTGTTTCCACACCAGCTTCAACTATCACTGGCTCAGAGGGCTGGAGATGCTGCCAAGAGGCAGAGTAAGGGCAATGACTGGGAAGGTGGTGGTGGATCAGCTGATTGCGGCTCCTCTCACCATCAGTGCCTTTTACATTGGTATGTGTGTCTCAAAGCTTATTTAGATTTTTCTGATATGGCCTAATATTCTAAATCTGAAGTGACGGACGGAACTTACTCTTTTAAGAGGGTGTTGCCTGCTGCTATTGAGTTTGCTGTGTGGTCAGTTAATATACCTCCATAGGAAGTGAGTCAGTGAAAATTATTTATTTTAATGTAAACGGAGTTCTGAATGTGATTAAGATGAGTAGGATACTGTCTAAAGTAAGGAAGGAGAAGGCCCAGATTGCATTACTTAAGGACACACATGAACCAAGCAGATCACTTGTGATTGAAAAGAAAGGGTTTTTAATATGTATTCTCTTCTTCTGTCAAATCTAAACACAAGAGGGGTGTGGCTACACTTATCTCAGGTACACTTAACTATGAAAATACATCAGAAGTCTGTGACAAGGAAGGCAGATTTGTTAGAATAACAGGAAGGATATAGGAGTCTGAAATCACAATATTAAATGCTTAAGCTCCCCCTGCGAGCGATTGGCTATTCTATAGGAATAATTTTGATTTAATGGTGGACTCTTGGGGGGCAGTTATCTGGGGGGGATTTTAACTTTTGGCTTGATCCAAAACTAGACTCCTCCAACCTGACAAGATAAGATAAGATAAGACCACTTACCAGAAAAGTTCATTCTTTTATGGTAGAGATGGCTACCCATCTATCAGAGATTTCACTCACTATTCGGGCTCATTTAAAGTCTATGCCAGGCTGGACTACTTTTTTATGTTTAATGTGGATAGATTTAGGATCAGAGAAAGTGACATATTAACGAGGGATTTATCTGACCATAGTCTTATCTCTCTATCTTTATTGGTGGCTAGGAAAAAAACGTAACACTCTTTGGAAATTTAATTCGCACTTACTCAATGAGCCTACCAAAGTCTCTAAAATAAAGGAAGACATTAAACAGTTTCTAGAAATTAATGAAACAGGCGAAGAATCTCCAACTATTCTTTGGGATAGGCTTAAAGCGGTAATGAGAAGTAAATTAATTTCTATCGCCTCCCACTTAAACAGAATGAAAGGGCAAAAATTAGTAGATCTACAGGCAAATTTAAAGATGAAACAACAGGAAGATATAAACAGATATAAACTGTAAAGCAGGAAATCAGGAAAATACAGGGTGACATTAATGATATTTACACACAGGAGGCCCAAAATAGTTTAACTTTTTTGAGGCAGAAATACTATAAGAGAGGAGGGAAATCCACAACATACCTGACACACAAATTATGCAAACAACCAAAGTACGATATACAAAATTAAGGACCCCAAAACTAATATTCTGGAAACAAAATTAGAAAACATTCAGAAATGCTTTGAGGCCTTCTTTAGAGAACTGTATTCACAACCTAATGCCGCTGAGGAGAATTATATTGCCGTCTTTCTTAGCTCTCTAGAATTACCTTCACTCCTCAACTCTCAAAATAAGTATTTAATACATCCCATTTCAGTGGAAGAAATCAATGCAGTTTTTTCCAGATTAAGATTACTGAGCCTGAGTTGCCTTTGGGATTTAAAATCCCTGTTAACATGATTGAAAGTAATATGATGATCCATCTTAGTTCCAGAAAGCTGCAGAGAGGAACCAAGGAACTGAGCAAGATTTGAACAGAAGAAGGGGATTTCTGCTGAAAGATGGCACTCTGTATCATCAGCAAGGTTCAGCATTACAGTTGGTGGTTCCTAGAGAAGTCCAGAAGGTGGTGCTCTCCATTCCATGGGCTGGCCACTTGGGAAAGCACAAGACCATGGCCCACATTAGAAAATATTTTCATTGGCCTGGAATGTGCTCCTCTTTGCATATAGAGAAGTACCCCAGGCTTCTACAGGTTTTTTTTTTTTGAACTATTGTATGGCCATGAGGTACGAGGCCCCATCTCTTCTGAGGAAGATCACAGGCTGTCAATGTTGTCTCTTATGTTGTCTAGATGCAGGAACGGCTGGAGAAGATGACAGAGTTGGCCCAACCCCACAAAGCAGAAGCACAGCAGCACCAGAAGGCCTGGTACGACCAGTCAGCTCGGCAGAGATCCTTCAGTCGTGGTCAGAAAGTGCTGGTGCTTCTTCCAAGTGATGACAGTAAGCTGTTAGCAAAAATGGCCAGGGCTATATGAGATCCAGAAGAAACTTGGACAAACAACCTATAAGGTTGCCATTCCAGATCAGCCCCGCTCCAGCAGAGTACAGAGCTCCAGCTCAAATTAAAGCCGCTAGTTGTGGAAGGAAGTGCGTCAATGCCCCAAAGTGGAAAAATAGAAGGAAAATATATAAATATACAAAAACAAATAATAACAGAAAAAAATCTTTATATTTGCAGCTCTGACCTCCCGAGAGGCAGAGCTAACGAGGTAACGTTAGCCGATGTTTGCTACTTTCCACATCTACTTTACCTTAAAGACTCAGCACCACGCAGAGATATCACATTTTTGCCAATTTAGCAATATTTTGTACATTTTTAATTGCTGAGTGAAGAATTTCTCTTGTTGGACAGGTAGCAGGACCTCACAGGAACAGGCAGACCCAAACAGGAAGTAAACAGTAGCTCCATGTTGAAGCAATAACACAATGGCGACAGCAGAGGGGGCTGTTGTGTTTCTGATTTTATTTTATTATGCAAAGAAAAGAATATCTGCTTTGAAGGACAGACAGAAAAGGCACTAATCTATTTACATAGTGGAAATGTTATACTCTAATAACGATCAAGTTTTAATTCTCCTTCTTTATGTATTCCTTTAAAAAAATCACAACCTTTAATACAGTTATCTTCGTGCAGGCGTGTGTGGTAAAACACAGCCTGCATTAAATTCTAAACATAAAAACAAGTCTTATTATGTTGTTTTCAAGACGGTAAATCCTTGCCCATATGTCGTGTTCAATCTTGTACTCCTGCATGATGTGTCGGTATATGAGCTTGCCGACTCAGGCTCTCAATCTGCTTGATCAGGAACTGTTTGTCACGGCTCTCCTGTAAACCAAAAACTCATAAGTCCATGTGAGAATCAGGAAACCATTTAACTTACTGTTTCAAAGTGAAGCCTAATGACGTATATAAAAGATCACCATTTAATTTCAGGACTGTAGGGTCATTATAAACTGTAAGGTAAGGTCATTATAAACAATAATTAATGCAGATAGGTTTGTATATTTGGACTGGACTGTGTGTAGTTGTTGTAAAGTGCCTGTGAATACATCCTCTTTGAATTCCAAGATTTACCTATCAACACATGATATTAAACCTCAGCAGGTTTTAAAATGAAGTTAATGCAAATACACACAAGCAGAAAGTTATTATATATTAGACTGTTTCATTTTGTAACAAATACTGAAACAAGAAGCAGTTGTGTAAAACTGATAGTACAGTTTGAAAAAGACTGGCTCGTTTGGAAAGGTCGCCAGGAGAAAGCCTATTTACTGTAAATCATGGCAACACAGTTTAAGTCTCAACAAACCTTAAGACTTCTGAAACAATGTCCTTTGTTCAGTTTAGACCAAAGTGGCGATCCTTGACCATAATGTGTAGCTTCATGTTTGGTGAAAACCAGGCACAGCATATCAGCACAAACATTTCAAACCAACTGTCCAGCACGGTGCTGGAGGGGTAATGATTTGTCCTTGTTATTTGCACCCACTGGACCTGAGCACTTTGCAGTGATTGAGTCAACCTTAAACTCCTCTGTATACCAAAGTATTCTAGAGTCAACTATGAGACCATCTGTCTGACAGCTAAAGCTTGGCTGAATTTGGGTCACGCAGCAGGACAGTGATCCCAAGAACAGCAGCAAATCTACAACTGAATGGTTGACAAAGAAAAGAGTCAAGGTGCTGCAATTGTCCAGTCAAATTCCTGACCTTAAACATATTGAAAAGCTGTGGTGGGCCAAAATTCCTTCACAACAATGTGAGAGACTAATAAAGTCATACAGAATACGGTAGTTCTAACAGCTACTGAATCGGGAAGTGTACCTAGTTGTACCTAGTTTGTCACACAGCGCTTCTGCATTTTGGCATAATTTTTGTTAAGTAATCACATGGTGTAATACATCATGTTAGAGTCTGATAAGGACCAGATGATTTTTTTTGTTATTATGTCCTGAACAATTGAAAGAGGGTGTATTTACTTTCCTTCTTTGGCTTTTTCCTTAAGTACATGACTTTATCTAATAATAATAATAATAATAATAATAATAATAATAATAATAATAAAGCAGTTTACCAGTTTAAGCTGAGCTTTTAGCAGTGCAATGCTTCTCCCATAGACAGTTGCTAAAGCTACGACATAGCACATCACCACACTGCCAGGGAGAAGAGAGACATAATATTACTCCATGAAATGCACAGTAAGGACTATTTAATATGCAGGTCATCATTACACAAATAGCATACTGAGAGGTCACGCACATTGATAATGCAAAAAGAGGGATGGAGAACGCCTGGGAGCCGACGAAGAAGAGAAACTCCTGTGTGACGTTAGAGAGATTGTAGAACGAGTCTGGAACAGTTGACCACATGGTACTGGAGGAATGGAAAGGACCACAACCGTAAGAGGGACGGATCCTGTTTGAGGAAGAGGGACACACAATGTTAAATAACATAAAAAATGTTTTCATGCAAAGTTTATAGCAGTGACAGCATCCAGCAAGTTTTCTTACAGTGATGCAGAAAAAGCAGTTGTGTTGCAACTGTTACAGGTAAGTATGAAACACTCACTCAGAGAGACTGTAAATCAAGACAACTGTTGCCAAAGCCCATCCAAACAGGAGCACCACCAGAAAAAAGAAGGTGGAGGTGGTAGAACGAAACGTCCTCAGCGCTGGCCGACAGTTTTGGAAGAGTGTTATCTGCGGGGGGAAAAGTGGCAATTTAATAGTGGATTAGGGACACAATCACCAAGCAATGTATGACGTGTTGGCGGTGTTAAAGCTAGAGCCTCACCTTCTTGCAGTAAAATAGGATGACAAACTTCAAGGTGTTGATGGCGGGCAGCAGAGGGCAAAAAAGAGCTCCCACCCAGACCACAGTCTGACCATAAACCAGGCCAAGCACATTGGAGGGAACCACAAACTCCTGCCGCCCCACCCACTGAACAGGCTTACAGGAACAGTTATCCACCACAAGCCTACCACATACACAAAAAAACACTACATAGCTGAACACAAGACTGATTGACCAGTATTCAAATATACAGCATGCATTTGCATGATGTGCATTAATACGACTCATATCTTTATGCTATAAAAAGTACCTGCGTGGAAATTCAACCAGCAGAAAAACAGCAACGTTGATGAGGAGGTCAAACATTGTGAGCTTGTACATTTCCTGCCCCACACGTGTTTCCCAGCACTACCAATAAGAAAAGATAAGATTGTCTTTCAGTGTGGACATGCTGAATATATTCAAAGCTGATGTTACTGTTGTGTTAACCTCTTTGTCTGCACACACAGGCTGTTATAGCAGCTGTTAAAGAGCGTGTTTTGTATTTTACTCAAGCCTCCGTCAGCAGAACGAGGCAGTCGCAGAGCTGCTACTGTTCTCCCCAAGAGATCAAAAAATATTTACTGAAAAACCCTGACATGCTTTACCATTATTGTTTATGACTTTTTAAAATACAAACGGAGTGTAAATGAGTTTCCAGTTCAATTATTCTGTCAGTTTTTCTTTTGCACGTGGAAGCCTTCAAGGGATCCTGTTTAATTTACCCAGCAAAGTCTTGATCCAGAAACAAACTGAAAGCACTGCTTTTTCTCATGACAGACAACTTAAACACAAACAACAGAAGGTCTGTCTTATAGGACCCCCTCCGTGCTGTTACACTCTGAAAATGAAGATCAGTAATATAATTACTTGGAATTCATTGTAGTTGTACTCGCACAGTGTACAGTTTCCTTTGAGCTCATCAGGGTAGCAGGTGATCTGACTCCACAGGGTGTAGAGGAGGACGCCCAGACTCACCAGACGCAGAAACACTGCCCTGGGTGTGGAAGAGAAATGGGTAATTTTCATTCATCTAATTTTAATTTCACACTAATCTTACTTGATAACTCAACACAGATAAGGATACACTACCATATTTAAAAATTTGTTACATAAAACTAATGACCAGGTTTAAAGCAGGGAAGGTTTTAAGCTGCTTTTTGTGTTTATTTTACCTTGAGGGCCCCATGAACAAGGTTTTTAGCTGATGTAAGTTGTTCTCTATGTGGGAGCCAGGGTGAGCTAGTATTTAAAAAAAACTGAAGGACGTGCCACACGAAGTAACCTGAGCTGAAATTGGAATTTGTAGAACAGGTAAGGTGGTGATTGCAACATAATTTCCTTTGTATTGCACACTATATTGGAGAATCATGGCAAAAGCATTATAGCAGCTTGTGTATAGCCATAGTGGGCAGATAATAAAACATGTGGGTTAGATCATATTTATCATCAGGCATTTATCATTTTGCTGTTTGTTTGATCCATGGCTTGTGACTAGACCCATTATTGTCTGCTCTGTTAGAGCCAGTCGTTAAGGATAAACCTGGCAAGCTAGGCAGTCTTGATAATTATGGGCCTAGTTATTGTACTATGATTAAAGTGAGTAAAATATTTATTGTGTTTAATATTCTGGTCAATTTTTAAAATAGGTCCAGCAGCATCATTATCAATAGTTGTTATAGTGTTATAATTCTGCATTTACTCTCTTATTTACAATAAAAATTTTCCACATTTGCTGGAGTTTGTCATATCTCATTGTGTATTTGTGATAAGAAGATATGGGCTTGGAGCGACTGATCAGATTTTTTTTTTTCAAGCATTACAAACACAAATAAATTAAATGCATGTGACATAATCCTTTTCTCACAAACCTTAAGAGAGCCAATATGATAGTAGTGCTGGGGGAGTATTGCTCTACTAAGGCGATCTTGTCACACAGCAGAGGTACCACAAAGTTTCCAGCAGTGATGACCATGGACGGGAGATACTGGATAATAAAGCCAAGGATCCCTTGCTCATCAGCCCTATTCTGTTTAGCAGAAATGGGAGATGGTCACCCAGAGCTTCAAGAAGATCATGTTGGCATCGTTATTTTTACATCGTTTACCTGGCTGAACTGTGTGGTCACATAGATGCCGTAGAAAGCTCCTCCAATGAGCCCAAGTGAAAGAAAAGTCATTAAAACACGCAGAGAGTATAAAATCACTTTTTTTGATGTTGACAGATCAGCCTCGTGTCTCTTTCGACTCTCCTCCTCCAGATCCACCTGGCCGAGGGAGAGAAGAGAGATGAGGGGTCACCTGAAGGCACATCATGTACATGAAACTGTGGAGCAAAGCTGCCACGTGTGGGTCACATTTCTCTTTTTCAGCACTTCATCCTGTTAAGTAGGATAGATCCCTTCTGACCTGTAGCTGGTAGAGGATGTTTTTCTGCTTCAGTTTGGTAGCTCTGTCTCCCAGGCAACTATAGTCCCATCCGGTGAACACGATCATGCTGTAACTGCTCACTCCAGTGCTGCTTCCCGTTGCCACAGCAACTCGAGCTGCAGTCCCCATCCTGTGTGTGAACAGCCAGTGAAAAGGATACAGACACAAGTCAGGCTGACTGAACTCAGGACTCTAAGCTAAACATACAAACACACAGCCTTTATTTACATAATGCATCCGTTTTAACACAAACTATAGTGTCTCCAGACCCCAGGAATTCAGTAAAACCAACCCAATTTTGCTGTCTAATCAAGAACCTGGCCGTTACAGTCGTGGGACTGACCGTGTTATCATGCAGATGAGACAAAAGGCAAAGTAGAAGACAGCAGTGAGGATGTAGGCAAGAGGAATGTTGTAGAAGAAGTCCCTGTTCGGCATCTCTGTGATGTTGTAGTAGCCATAAAACAGGTATGAATACTCCATAAAACCCTGTAAAGGAGAGAAGAATATCCAGCTCAAGATGCAATTAAATTTTGCCGGCTAAAAATAATAGCAGGAGAATTGTGCAATTTCTTCACTACAATATAGGGCTAGATTTATCATTTAGGTCTATATTTCAGCTCCAACGTGAAGCCTAAAAGCATAAATGAACCGGTGTCATTCACATAAAACACTTTGACAAGGTGCAGCAGAAAAGCACAGGTGTAAAGCCTAAAATGAGTCACGGCTCATTCAAACTAGCTGCTTTAGTTTCAGTGTTGTGGTTCTGCGTGTGCTGCCTTCTTTCATACTCATGCCAACATAGTGTCAGTAACACCCATGACTTTCTATTTTCAAACCACCACTCACAAAAAGACATTATTACTCCAGCTGTACCTTATATGTGTTCTCGGTGTCACCTTTTTGCAGAATGAAACTGGAATGACACTTCTATGAAAGTCTAAAGTGCCTCAAACTAAAGTGCAGGTCTATATACATTCTGCAAGTCTCTCAACGTCTCACCGTTCCCGAAAGGAAGTCGAGCAGGTACTGATAGATCTCCGTCGTGTTCTTAACTTCATACACCTTGCATTCATCTGGATTTGAAAAAATAAAACACAGTAAACAAAAAGCTTCCTCTGAACATAAAAGGTCATGCTGTTGCCTCAAGAATTTATGATATTTGTAAATAAATTAAATACACAGAAAGAGACAGGGAGATTCAATGCAGCTGCAGTGGAGACTATTTAACGTCTAAATAAGATCTGTTTCTCATGTGGCTTTAAAATAATCAAAGGATTTCAGGTCTGGAGATGATAAATGATATTAGGGATAAACTCATTTTTGTATATATTTGAATGTCACAGATGTGGAATTTTGTATAAATATTCTGCTCATCCACAGGTAAGCGGCCCACATTTTATTTCTGAAGGGAATACCAGAAGGGAATACCACTCTCTCTACTCTTACTCCTACAAACGCAGGGCTGTTGCCTGGAAACTGTTGCAGCAAACTGCAAGAAGGCTTCCTGTTGTAATTACAAAGAAATGTGATAAAAGATGAGAAACAAGGAAAAAAGGAGGAAATGAAGAAACAGGACGCACCGGTACGATTTGTTTCATTCGAGTTATTGCTAACAGTGATGTTATCTGTGCTGTTGGTGGTTGGTTGGTGGTGGTTGGTGGATCTGAAGATAACACTGGGAATGAGGACAAACCCAGCAATCAGAAAGAAGGACACAAAATTCAGAACCACCAAGAAGCGAAGGAACACGAAGTAAGACTGGACACCACCTCCAAAGTTCCCTGTGAGGGCAAAGAAACATGGTTTGTTTAAAATGTAAACTTAACACGTGGGACTGAGCTGCTTCCTTTATTGTCCTTTTATATTAATTTACTGCATGTGTACCTCCAATCATTTGCACCGACTTCCTCCACAATGAGAAAAAATAAAGAAATTCTTTGCATTTGTTTCTGAGTTTACGCAGCATCTGTCTCCCTCTCCAGGACACATCTCTGGAAAATGCGGGCGACCGCATTTGCTGCACTTCCCTGTGAAGGACACATAATAAAGAAATTATATTACAACAACTCAAAATTCCCTCACAATTACCAAGTAATTTAAAATAAACTATATATAGGAGAATTATTAAATAAACATGAATTAGATAGCACTTACACAGTATATACATACATTAACAAGCAGTTTTTGTCATTCTGCCTCTGCACATCACCACAGAGGATTTTAAATCAAATAATCAAGATGTGACTAAAGTGCAGGCTTTCAGCTTTAGTTTAGGGGCTTTATCAAAAATGTTTTCATTGACAGCTTGTGAATTTAAAGCCATTTTGATAAATAGAAACGTATTTTCAGAGACGTATTGCGTCATCTCTCTGCTCAATCATGTCTACACCCACCTGGACCAGCCAGCGAGCACTGTGAAGGTCATGTTTTTTGACTTTTCCAGTGCTTTCAACACCATCAGGCCGACCCTCCTTGGTGATAAGCTAACAGCGATGCAGGAGAATGCTTCTCTGGTGTCCTGGATTGCTGATTACCTAACAGGAAGACCACAAGGTAATCAGCAATACAGGGGCACCACAAGGAACTGTCTTCTCCCTCTTCCTCTTCACCCTCTACACCACAGACTTCAGCCACTGCACAGAGACCTGCCATCTTCAGAAGTTTTCTGATGACTCTGCGGTGGTTGGATGCATCAGCAGGGATGATGAGACAGAGTACCGGGCTGTGGTTAACTGATTTGTCACGTGGTATGAGCAGAATCATCTGAGGCTCAACGTGGCAAAGACCGAGGACTATAAATACCTCGGAGTATACATTAACAATAAACTGAACTGGGCTAAAAACACCACTGGTTCCACTGGCAGCCATACCTGTGCATGCTACATTTCCTCTACCATGTGTGACAGATAATGTGGTTTGTCTCCAAACATGACCTGTTTTTCTCCTTCTCCAAACCTTTTTCTTCCCATCATTCTGATACGTCTCAGTTTCATCTGTCGAAACAGTTTTTTCCCATAGATGGCCACCGCCTTCTTCCTTGTGACCAGTGGTCTGAACCTTGTTGTAAACCCTGTGCATTTACATTCATGAAGAAGTTTCATGATTGTGGACTTTGACAATGATACACCTCCTCAAAAGTTGTTTTTACTAGAGCTGATGTTATAAAGGTGTTTTCTTCTTAACCACAATAATAAAAGCTGGCTTTTATTTTCTTTCAGGCCTTTTTGGTTTTACTGAGCTGCTCAATGCAATCCTTCTTTTTAGGAATGAACCAGTTTACTGACTTCTAAAGTATATTTCATTTTTCTGAAAGGTTATTTTGAATTTTCAGCCTAATTATTGCCTCCTTCGCCTATATCAACATCTCTTAGAACATTATATTAGGAATTCAATTAAAAGACTACTGAATACAAGGTGAACACTGGAAATTAACTCTATCATTTATCTGCTTAATTTGTAATCAAACAGTGAGTGAACAGGCCTCACCTGGCCATGAGACTGCTCATCAATCAACTGTGCAATTACTGTGACTGTGTATACAAATGGCTGTAATTACTAAACAGTTAGTGCAACTCTTTTGTTAAGTCCACTTAATTAAAGCTGGAAGTCTGCACTTCAATCATGTCTTGATTGTTTGATTTGAAATCACTGTGAGGGTGTAGAAACCTATGAAACCTACACAAACTGTGTCCATGTCCTTAGGTTTATAGATGTAACTGTAGGCAGACACGTACAGTTTAATATACATGAACAACCAGCTGTCTATAACAACTAGCTAATGAAATTGATTGGGTTTAAATGAAGCTATGTGTTGAATGATTTTTCTTCCAGAAATCTACTTGGAAATTATGTTGTGTGTGTTTTGCAGATCCACATTATCCCAGCTCCATTACAAGACTCATGTTATTTAGATGACTTAAGTTTTTATCATATACTGCTAAAAGTTAAAACCCAAGCACAAGTGAAGTTATAAAGTCCAATATAGACTATTGTAACAGAACTCAGTGAGATAAGTAACAGTGTGTGATGAAGGGTGATTATGTTTTTCATTTGTAAGAGGATGAATGTTCTGCTTCATATCAGCCACATACTCATTCTTTAAGACAGCGTTTAAATTTGGGAACATGCTATCATTTACCAGCAATACACTGCTGACTCCCTGACCTTTAAACTCTAGTCATTAATTTACTCGCATTAATTTAGTCCATGACCTCAAATCTGGGCTCTCCATTAGCTTTCTCTTTATTTCTCAGTTTTTCCACTAAATTACTGAAACGTCCCCACCAAACATTCAGTAGAAAGTTTCATACCTTATAGTTCTTCTCAGGTGCATGGGCAGGGGAATACACCTGATGTCCCGTTTGGGTCCACCATCGCTGTCTTCATCTTCATCCTCGGGGATTGAGTCCCAGTTGAAGTGAGGATAACTCTGATCAGGAGCTGGAGACGAAACCCGCCGACACCTGAGTGACTGCTGCTCACCGTCATAACCATTTCCTGTGAGCGAAAGACATTCAGACATCGTCTAAGAGTTTAAAACAAAACAACAAATACAAGCAGGTAAATCTGATCACCTCCAGTGTAATCGTAAATATGAGAGTTTTGTCTCTGTATTTCACCGGCCATCTCTCTGACGAATGTTAACAGTTTTCCTCTACAATCACATCTATTAGCTGACCGGCAACAAATCCAGACTCAAACAAATAAGTGAAACACTTCCTGGTGAGGATAATCTGCGTATCCATGAGCTGCTTCCTTGTTGTCCCCTTTCACGGACTTTAATCCCTTTGTAAATGACTGCACATGCACTTCCTTATCGGCTTCAACCTAATGAGTTAGCTTTACCCAGCCAGAAGGGAAAAGCACACTGAAAACAAGGATGTCAGATATTTTGTCTTGAAGTGCTAAAATCATAAATGTCTTTGACTTTACAGGAAAGGGGAGGAAATTAATGCATTTTAACAGCGGACAGGGATGCCAGGAAATGAAATACAACACGCTGCTGTGTACAACAAAAGCAACAAAAGGTTTTTAATAACAGGATGTCGTTAACAAACATTTACCTAGAGAAAGCACCGCGTCCCAGTGCTTTGCAGAGGCTTTAATATGACCTTTATAACAAACTAAATCTTCACAGAGGAAATGCTGAGATGTATTGCACTTTCAACACTGTTACAAATCAGGGAACGTTACAGCCGGCGCAAAAACAAAAACAAAAAAACACAAAACAGACTAAGAAGTAAAATAAATACTCCGGAGAAAAGCGGTGAGCAGGACTTGTATTCGCAGTCATTGACGTGTGACAACAGAAACATTTCTCTAATGGTAAAGTTTGGCACACGCCAAGCACAACACAAAAATTAATTTGTAACTCTCATAACCTCAAGAACATACAGTGCGAACTAACAGTGAAGGAATGGCGATAACTCAATAACATCATGTATTAACTTTCTGCTGAAGTGCACTGAGGAGATCAAACAGTTTTACATCAATGTTACAGAAATGTTTGTATCACAAAAAATGAAAATATGGCCTCTCTAAAACATCATCGCTGCCTTAAAGAGAATTAACAGTTGAGACATGCTCAGGGTGTTCCCCACCTCTTGCAGTCAGCTGAGATTGGCTCCTGAATTTATTTTAGGAGCTTTATTGACAATATCCCCCAATCCTAGCTGTGCTGTTTTCAATGACAAACACTGGCAGCTTATAGAAAATTGTAAGTCTTCACATTAATGTTTGGTCCCTACCCAGAATGTTACACGATGGCAGTACAGACATTTTGGCAGTGAACGGACTGTTGCTATCATTTACATGGCACACCTTTCACTGGATACAACAGCATGCAGTGGACATGTTCCTGATATGATCTAAACTGCTTACAGCTATGAGCAGAACAATGAGGGGAACTAATGCAAAAAAGATAAAAGAAAAAAAAGGAATTTAGAGAATTCAAATTTAGGACACAGTAATGTTTGGCATACAAAAATAACAGAACATACAGTGTGTGCATGTGTGTATATAACATATATATACACATATAACATATTACCTAAAACAGTTAATGAGGTCCTAATTTAATTAGGCAGGAATACAAAGGTCAATTCTTATCAAACAGACCAAAATAGCTGACCTAATGACACACTCATTAGGTTATCTCTATCATAAAACTAGTCATTCATCATTCTAATACAGGCTGTAGCCAGGATCTCAACGTGACATGCACCTCGTTTGATTAGAAATACAATTCAAGACTGCTTATACCTGGACTTGTCATAAAATACTATCAAGACCACCGTACAGGTGACAGGAGTGGATTACTGGTGCAGCAGGTAATGGTAAGAATCTTTCAGATGTGGATACAAGCACTGAAATCTGGGTGTTTGCTCCTTTTGGTGCCCTTAACTTAAAAACCCCATGCACCACTGGTATTATCCATCACTTCCAGGTGAGGAAACAGCAGTCTTTTTTTCTTTTTCTTTTTAAAACCACAGATTTTCAACATTTTACTTGAAAGATAATTGCAGTAACATACTTATAACAACGACATATGGATACTAAGGAGACTGAAACCACTTCCATGTCTTACAGACACAGTTGGTAAGTATGAATATTTACCTACGTTAGTTTTGCTACATATAGAAACAGATTTAGTCAATCCTCTGTGTCCGAGGTACTCATTGCTCTTATAGTAATAGGTTTAACTGCAATAGGTAAAGGTAACCTTGCAAGCATTTCACGTTTAGATCTGGAATCGTAGATGGATGCATCTGTGCTCAGTATCTTGTCAACGTGTGGACTGGAGGAGCTGGAGATCGAGTCTCCAGACATTTCTAATACTAGACGACCCTGGCCCAGCCAGGGTCGTGGACTCATAGATAGTGGTTGTGTAAGTGAGGAGTGCAAGGAGTCCACCCAGAATCTACCTCTACTACTACTGCAATCCTATACGCCTGTTGGCACAATATTTTTGAAGAACAAGAAAAACAAAGGATGTATGGTACAAATTGTGGTTTGGTTGATCAGAAAGGCAATCCGGTATAAAAAAACCCGCCAATCAGACACCTGCTGTGGTGACCTCTCATGAATAAGGGAGTCGCCAAAAGTAGCTTTCCTTATATGATACTACTCTACTACTACTGGGATCCTGCACTTCTTCGACTTCTACGCCATGAAAAAGGGTTTCTCGGTTTGATTTCATGTCAAAAAATAATGTTGAAACTGCTAACAGGCTTTATCAAAAGAGAAACAGAAAGAGTTTGTGATGTTTGGGCGTTTGTATCCACGTGTGAAAGATTCCTCAGTAATGTTAAGATATCTGCTGCACTGTAACCGTTTACAGACCAGCTGCCACTCACACTCTAAAAGCCTTCACGGAGCTCGAGGATTCCTCCTCCGCTGTTCACAGCATTTGTATGAATATGTTTACATGAAATGCACTTTTATTTTTGTTTTTTAACTAAACTAGATTTGAAATGTTGTCTTGGACCTGTGTGAGCTTTCTTGTTAGGAAGATAAGTGTTGGTGAAACCAGCGTTTGAAATTCTGCTCTTGCAGCAACCTCCTCCTCCTCCTCTCCCAAAAATGATCTAACAAGTTTTTATTTCCTTGCACCTCCTTTCAGTCTGTTTTTTCTCCACTTTTGTTTTTTCATTATCTATCTTTTCGCCCTCTCTTTTCTCTTCTTTGTCCCCTCTCCTCCCTTCCTTCTTCCCTCCCTTTAAGACCCTGCCCACTAGTATACAGCAAACAGCAATGACATGCATGATGAAGTAGATGGACATCCAGTAGTTGATGGTGTCAGTGGCTTTCAGCAACACGAAGCCCATGCACATATAGTCGTAGGCCCTCATTTTCAAGAACCAGTGAACCCAGTCGAAGATGTTCTGCCCACGTGGACCCAGTTTAGCTCGGACCGAAGCCTCCATAGCAGACTCTGCTGCGATGCACAGGGGGATGGTGAGGAAAGAGAGGTAGTAGCCAGGGTGCAGTCCGTGCCAGTAAGCACTGATGAACATGGTCCAGCCAGCCCTGAGAGGTACAGACACAGGAGAGAGGCACACCAAACACGAGGTGAGTTTCTGTCCTCAGTTGTTAGAGGTGTTAAACCACCCTTATCACGCCTCACGATGTTAAGTGTAAAAAAAGAAGAATTGTTAAAGGTTTGACTCGCACATTTACATAAATGGGATACTTAAAGTCTGTGGTAAGTGTATTTGTAAGAAAACAAAACACAAACCTGCTTTTTTACCCACATTATTAATATGTATCAGTATATTCATGATTCTGTGTGCTATAAACTTCCACAAAAACATGTGAGCTGGGTTGTGGCACTGGCTGATATGTTCTTTTATCACAATGAACACTGTGTACTCTCTTTGTAGCAGGCAGTGTAGTTTATTTTTGATTCAATCCCACACACACACCCACACACACTCCTGGAGAACAGAACGCTTTGCTGAAAAGAGGCTATTTAAAAAAAATAATAAAAAAATAAAAAATCCACTACTGAGTGAGTCATGTTTGCTACAAACTGAAGTGTCAAGCTTTTCTTTTCTGTTATGTTTCATCATTGTGTAAATGAGACACATTTTTTAAAAATGTGCATGTGCGGCAGCGACAGAGACACTTGGAAACGTTAAGAAAGCCAGTTAAGAAAGATGACAGTAAGAGAAAAGATGGGACATTTGTTATTAATAATAAAATGGGGGGGGGGGGGGGGGGGGGGGGGGGGGGGGGGGGGGGGGGGGGGGGGGAAGACACTCAAACATCTTTTGGACGACGTTGCACAGTACATAATAGGCATGATAGGTGCATCACTTCATTCACCTCACCCTGATGCTTTCATCACTCTGGAGCAGGTTAAATCTGCACTTGGACCACATGACCTTTTTCCATTGCCCCAGAATCCAATCTTGGACGCTCCTTACTAAACATTTCCTTCCCAATTAGCCTCACTCATAAATGAAAAGAGAAAAAAAAAACACTTTTTTTTTTTATTCTTTCCTCCATAAAGACAACATTTGACAGTCTCCCCAGCACACTTATTGACAGGTTTTGACACCTCAGTACATATAAATAAACACGTGTTTTGGCACCAGTTAAAACCGGTTCTGGGATTTTACTAATCTGTACACCCAGCTATTTTTTATATAAGCATGTCTGAAATACGACCTACGACTCAGTTGAGCTTTGAGGGTTACCCCTAGTCAGTTTTCAGTGGGTAAAGCTTTTGGGTAAAAGTTTAAGTGGTTTCTGACCACATTTCCTCTTTGAGGAAGATGAGACACCACTTTCCTCCCAGGTTTCACTAATGCGTCGGACAGTTTTTAATAGTTTCAGTAATCTCCTTAGTAGTTTTCTTTGCTTGATGCCGGCCAACAATTTGACACCTCTGTAAATTAATAATATAATTTACACAGCATGAGATATGTCTTCTAATGCGGTTGTTTAAAAAATGTAAAAAATTAAAAAAAAAAAAAAGAGAGAGAGAGAAGCTACTCATGTCGTCAGTTAGGTTTCAATACCCGGAAGCAGTTATTCAGTGCATAGCTGTTACTTATTTGCTTATTTAAATCCAGGTGGTTACTTTTTTCCCTTTTGGCCACGTACTGAGTTTGGAATTTTACTGTTGCCTTGTAATGTTTATTAGTCAACAACAGCACTGCATTTAGGACTTATTACTTCTGTATGAGATATGAAGCTTCACTGGGATCCCTGCTGAATATAAACAGAATATTAAAGAAGACTGCTGCCACCTCTCACATGTACCTCCTAACATTAGAACTTATTGCACAAGTCCCATATAAACCACACAGGGATCTCTTACTGTAGAATAAGCAGAACCTGCTTCACATACCTGAGTGTGTAGGCTTTGAAGGGGCCGTTGGGGTAGATGTAGTGATGCAGCCACCACTGCACTGTCATGTTCCAGTAACGCATGCCATGTCGGACCTTCACACAGAAGTCAGTGTTGTAACAGTCGATGTTCTGGATGGTTTTGAAGTCATATTTCTCCTCCGTGGTGGGATCAGGACTGGAGAGAAGAAGGAAAAGAAACCAGCATTTAACACCAAAAATATGAAACCCATACACTTTTAGAATATTCGTTTATGTACACAGATGCATCCTCTTCTTATATGCTTGCTATTCCTGTGATTATGTACCTGTAGTCGACAGTAGGTCCTCCTCCAGGTTTAGAAAGAGCCTTTTCTGGATAGCAGCCCAGGCTGGCACTGATACAGACAGCCTCAGCGCCGCACCACGCTGAATAGAAACGCATTCTAAATACGAAGAATATTGCTACCATGTAGAACATCCTGAGGATGAAAGCAAAGACAAAGTGTATCACGCACCTCTGTCTTAAGAAACAAATAAGATGTGACAAATCTATTCAGTGCCCTTTACTGAAGAGTTAATTACGTTTTGATATATATACAGTTACTTTATTAAGTACACCTGTTCAGCTGCTTGTTAATATCAAATCAGACAATCACACGGTGGCAACTCATTGCATTTAAACCCGTAGACATGATCAAGATGACCTGCTCAAGTTCAAACAGAGCATCAGAATGAGGAAGAACAGTGGTCCAAGTGACTGGGCATTTCACAAACTTCTGATCTGTTGGCATTTTCTCCACACACCCTTCTCCAGAGTTTACAGAGAATGGTCTGAAGAAGAGAAAATATCAAGCGAGCATCAGTTCTCTGTGTGAAAATGGCCATTTCCTTTGAGCTGATAGGAAGTCAACAGTAACTCAAATAACCATTGTTACAAACAAGGTATGCACAAGGGCATCGCTAAACACACAACACATTTAACTTCGAAGCAGATGGGCTACAGCAGTGGAAGACCACACTGGGTGCCACTGGTTTCAGACTGGCAGGGGTGGTGTAATGGTGTGGCACACTTTGGGCCCTTTAGTACCAACAGAGCATCATTTAAAAATCACTGTCTACCAGAGTATTGTTCCTTGTATCCCTTCATGACCACAGTGTACCCATTTTCTGATGGCTGCTTCCACCACGTCAAAAAGCTAAAATCAACAAACTGTTTTTTTGAACATGACGACATCACGATACACTGTAGATGTACCTAATAAAGTGGCTACTGAGTATAAATGTTATTTTTGAGTAAAATCATTCTAATGAATTCTTCTAACAGAATTTTAAAAATTGCTTTGTTTACAGTTGTCTTACTTTAGTCTACTTTTAATCACTGATAAAAAAAAAAAAAACTAAAACAACTCTCCAGTGATAATATGACAAAATGAAATTAATCTATAACTCCTCCTATTAATTTCCAAAAGCGTATTGCTGTTGTGCTGATTCTTTGTCACAATACCTATAGAAAACGTTTTTGATCCAAGAAGTCCTCTGTACGACGTAGGCCAGCGGAAAGACAGAGTTGACAGCCAGGACAGAGCGCCATAGACAGGAACCAGCTTCAAGCGCTGCAGGCATGGCGTCAAACCGGGGAGGGCCAGCGGCTCGGCTGCCTCACCCAGTCAATGTATGTTTGGAAGCGGAAGAAAGGGCCTTTAAGGACATGAAGGGATGAGACAGAGGGATAAATGCAGGATTGAGAAGACAGTGACAGACAAAAATTGGGCAAGGATGATGCAAGGTATAGAGAGGAACATTAGAGGGCAGTGTGGTTCAAAAAAAAAAAAAAACAGAGGGTGCAGTTGAGTAGGAAAAGGAAGTGAGAGAACAAAAATAGAGTAGAGATTTATGAAAACTGTTAGAAATAGAAATAATACTAAAAAGAAAGCATGGACTCACAATATTGGACAAGTAGCAGAAAGTGAGACAAAGAGAGACAACAGTTAAAATTCATGCAAAAGCAAATGAACACCAACACTTAATTACAATTACAGCTAAAAACAGTTCATGTAAGATCAGAATTTCCTTTTTTCTGAACATTTAAGACAAGTTATTTACCCGTCATTATACCGACATAACAGTAACTATATGACAAAATGTCGTAGATGGAAGGCTCCTGCGACAGACCGCCAACGACGGGGGACTTTGCAAAGGAGCTCACGTCCTTCTTCTTCTCCACGTGGAAGCTGCGCACCTCATTGGCCAGACTCACCATCTACATTAACAGTAAGATAGGATGCATGCATTTGAAATACACTGCAGTATAATTTTAAACTGATCTTTCCACTTGAGTGTTTTTAACTTTCCATACCTTGAGTGTGAGAAGTAGCTGGACGGCGTTGGCGAAAGGTGTTGGTGATGGCAGACCAACCTTAGTGACCAGGCGGAAGAAGAGGAGGTAGAGAAAGGTCCAGCTGAGGCTCAGCGCTGGGGCGTGCCTTGTAAACAGACATATATAGTTAGGAGTGAGACTACATGTACATGGAGTCCTGTTGCGTGCTGTGATCTTCACTTTCTGGCTGAAATTAAAGCTTACAGGTTTTTTATTTCTATTTATTTTTTTTAACCATTTCTACACTCTAGATCAGCTACTATATTTGAGAAATTTACAGGTGAATTCACAGACAACAGTTTGTGTGATACAAAGTAAAATAAGTCTGAAATGCATGGATGTTCATTCCTCACCTCCAACTGCTCTTGATAATAATCCATGTTCCGATCACGGTCACCAGGGAGTGGAGTGTGTGGATGTGGCAGGTGGCGATAGTGATGGACAGGCCGAGAAGAAGAGCTGCACCCTGCTTCACAGGTGGACCTGAAGTGACAGAAAAATTGCAGAGTGGAAGCCACCTACAAGTGTCTACTGTGGGGCAGGAAAAGTGCCTGACACAGCATGAAAAATATAATGTTACATAAGTCTGTTTCTTCCCACCCACTGCTGTCAGCCCCGTTGATAAAAGGTGGAGAAATGTAATTTTTTTTTTTTGCAAATTAAAAATAAAAATAAAATCATCAGCTAATTAGTGACAACCTTTAAAGAGAAAAAAATATAAACATGAGCATTTTTTGTGATTTCCATGTGTTTACCTGAATATGTGGTCGTCTTTCACATATTCAAGCTAAGGTAAAGGTTGCCTTTGGGGCAAACATAATTTATTGATTGGAGGAGACGTGAAAGTCTCTTCACTTTTTTATTCAACTTATACTGATTGATCAAATCCTTGCAGATAAATGGTCTACAAATTTAACTGATCACACACACAGCAGTGTAAAGCAGACTCTGCAGCAGAATACAACCAAAAATAAAATAATTAAAATGGTTTCTGCAGCACCAGCTGAATGCATACGATTTCCTGTTACAAAGTGACACACACTGCTGTGCGCTGTAACTTCAGTGCTGTTGTTAACTTGGACTTTTGGTGTGACTTTGAATCCAGTCTTCAAAGGACTGACTCCCCCCCCCACTGAAGATTTTCATCTTCATGATTTTATTCATCAAGATCCGATGCGCCAATATTTTTTTCCGAGCACTTACAGAGCACTGAAAATCAACATAATTCATCCCGTTTTAACCCTTTACTAACCAAGTATCATGTATGCAATCTGGACTTATTTGAATAATTACAACTCTCAAATAAGACTTTTTTTCCCTTTTGCATTTAAATAGTAAATTATGGTTGTGTCAGTTTTTCATCTCATAGTATAACAATCACCAGCAAGCAGCATTAGATAAAAATAAATATATAAATTATGTATGAATGTGTTCATAATTTGATCGAAATACTCACTGAGGTACCGGAAGAGGAACCCAACAGGGATGGAAGCAGCAATGACTCCCAGGTACACCAGCTCATCAGAAGACATTGCTCTGCTGACACACACACACACACACACACACAATGATCAGATCCAAACTAATGCAGAAAACCACACACACACACACACACACACACACACACACACTTTTATAATGCAACCCACATGCAAAGTAAAGCATGAGAGAAACACTCCATGCAAATACTCAGAAATAAAGTTTGTGTGCTGAGAGTGAGGGATATTTCTAAGGGGCGCCACAGTGCGGTGAATTACACAAACAGACCACTGAGGCCAGAGTGGTTAGCAACAGGAAGTCTAAACAAGTGTGTTTAGCTGTAGATGCAGGTGTAGGAAAGGAGCCTAAAGTACACAATAAATACTACAACCTCCTCTAAACACCATTTTAAGGACAGATTTATTTTCTGCATTTTAGTAACAACACATCACTTGTGCTTGTGTAAAATTATCTCGCCAGCAATTATTAGGTTTGCTGAATTTGAACTTCAGCGGTTGTGGTGCCATATGCACTGGTATACTTTGTGTCAGCTCAAAATGTAATCCTAACAGCCCTTCTAGTCTCCTATAGTTTATATCGAAATTCAGTACAGTAATAGTTTATCCATTTGAACAAAAATGAATAGTTACAAACATTGAGCCCGCACTTATGCAGCCTGAATGCCTGAATCTTTATATCCCAGCTTTTTCATTTTTTATATACTTTTTATTCTCCACAAATGTGCTGCACAGGAACACAATAGGGTCTAAATAATAATAATGATAAAAAGCCATTTTAACATCATCTGTACACGTCCGCGAACCCTTGTGAGAACACAAGAGTAGTCTGTAACACCCCTCACATGGTTAGAAAAAAAAAGAAAATCTGCTCCATGTGAAGGAGAAATTATCCATGTTAAGGTAACGTCCGGTGACAAGACAAGACAAGAAGAGCCCCTTGTGCAAGAGCGCACTTCTCTTTTTATTAGTGTGGTAACCACTGTTGATTATATTCCGGGGTTAAAACGTGCTGCTGTCAGTTACCATCAGTATGCACACCTTCAACAAGATAGGTGCAGTGTTAGTGAGTAGTAACAGCACTGTGTGTGCGGTGCTGCTTTACTGAATAAACTGGGTTAAAAACACAAGATTACGCATAAAACCCACGTAACAGGAGCTTAAGCCATGGCTCCACAACCGTTAACAGGCAGGAAGGAGACAGAAAGCAAAACTATCAGTCCACATTAATGTTTCATATCGGATTGAACACCGTTAGAGCAGTAGACATTGTTACTTACATTTATACAGCGGGATACCTGTCCGTTTGAAGACTGGTAACACACCTAACTAGCCATTCACACTTTAACACCGGATCAGTTTTCACTTCCTGGTTGACGAGCGATGCGTCAGAGATGGATTGTACCATTTTCTAAATTATATTTTAAATTATATTATTTTATTAGAGACAGAAAAGAGAAAATGGAAGAAGACGGGGAATAACAGCCTCGACTGGGGACTCGAACCTGCACCTTTACAGTCAGCCTTTTCAACAACTGAGCTAAACAAGCGCTCGGATTGTACCATTACCACTTTAACGGCAGGGGTGTGGATTGGATGTCAGTCTAAAACGCGATTCATTTCCATATTATCTGCATTTAACGCTGTGGCTCACTGTATTTTACTAAAAACAGTCGAGCAATGGACGTGAACCTTGGAATATATATTTTTATACCTCAGTTAATGGTTGTCATGTCCAAATTGTCCAAATAGACTTTGAAACATTAAAAGAAGCTGTAGAGTATTTTTTTTTTCAGAAATTAAAAGTACAGTAATTACAATATGCAGTGGTGTGTAGGATATTGAAAATAAAAACAAACCCACAGCTTTGTGTGGTGCTGAGGTTAAAACCTCTACTGGGAACTTTTGATTGCTATCAGGAACACCCCCCCCCCCAAAAAAAAAAAAAAACAAAAAACAAAACACAAAAAAAAAACAAAAAAACATAACTCAGCAAACTGACCTGCTCTTAACTGTGGTCATTCTTACTGTCATTTAATATCTTTGTTTATTTTCTTTATTTGTTTTTTGGACAAGTGGAATTACAAAAATCTATTGAATCATATTTACTTTGGTGAACAGAAAAAAAAATATACCGTTTGGGGTCACTTTTCATGATCTGGAACTTTAGTTTTGAATATTCAACTCAGAATTTTCTGCTTTTCATTGTATTCAGTGACTGAAAATATTATGAAAACACTGAGAAGACAAATCATTAACAGCTGTCAGATGGTGTGGCTGTCTTAGTTTCTTTCTGTTGTAGAACTGACTCAGTTCTTCTGACCAGTTCATGTCTGAGGTTCAGACCACGAAGAACGTAATGAACCTGAAGTATGATGTACGATCTCCTCCGACCCACCAGAGAATTGCTCCCAATTACCCTAGTAATTAATGACTTTATCATTATTATTATTATTATTATTATTATGTTTTTACAGGATTTCAACAGTTGAAAGAATTTGATGAGAATCAACTGAAGTAACATTGAGTAACTTATTTATTTGACAGGTGTTGTTCAACACACCCATTTACAACACAGCTGTGAAGATCTGGTGGGCTACAGGGCTCAGGTAAGACGCAGATCCATCCAAACAAAAACTGACATAAATATCAGGTTATTTCTGAGCACCTGAAGGTTATGGCGTTAAAATTTCTCCTTTTATTTTTAGATTGCAATAATGATGGACTTCAGCAGGAAAACAAAATCTCATCACACATCACTGCTAGTATATTCTTCACAGAACATAAAATAAAATGCAAAACATTTTAGATGGTTGGTCTTTACACACAGGCAAGGCCAAAAAAAATAAAAAATCACCCTCAACAGATGTTTCACAAAAACGGGTCCACTGGAACCCACTTCCACATAAGGTGCACCTTATCTGATAGAACAGGAAGCATCAATTACATAGTAGCTATTCCCATAATTAAGACATCAACTATGAGTGTTCACAAAATCTCCTTACCCATTTTTCATGCGTGCCATGTTGTCTGCACACCCGACAGTTCAATAAACCCTGTGTTGATTACAGATTGTTATTTATGTCCTGAAACAAATGGCAGTTGCATTAGATAACTACAGAGCACTTTATAAGCCAACCTGCTTCTTTAATGAGCATTATGGCTCATTAAAGAAGCAGAAGCTCATCAGTGTTCACTGACAGTATTCCCATTAAAGGTATTGCATGACTCAGTGTCTTTCGAACCTCTATGTCCTGTGGATGTCAAATGATATAAATGGTCTAAACATACAGCGTATGTTGGCGGCAACGTGGATGATGTGGATGTGCCCGCCCACTGCTGCGCCGGCTAAAGAGACACGACATACAAAAGCAACATGGACACATGGGAGACGAGAAACAGAACCATGAATACTATTAAATCACAGGACACAAATTAAACCAGATTCACACAGTCCAAAAGATAAACCCTGGATCACTTGACCAAGGGCCATGACACTATCACACAAAATTTAAAACTGTTCTTTTAAGTAAATAAACAAAGCAGTAGGGAATTTTTAAATATTTGTTTTCTTTATTTTTGATTTGCTGCTAAATACACTTTTGTTGTTTTTTTTTTATTTGCAGCTTTTGTGCTCCCTATCAAGTGAACCCCTCACCTGAAAAAATGTAAATAAAATTACATTTTAAATTATAAACCCCAACAATCAAATGATCCCCTATGAACAAGCACTAGGCAACGGTGGCCAGGAAAAACTCCCTTTTACAGGAAGAAACCTGAGGCAGAACCAGGTTCAAGGAGGGGCAGTCATCTACCATGACCGGTTGGGGGTGAGGGGCAAAAATAAAACTTAAAGGAGAGCACGGCATAGTTATCGGAGGTTGGTATGGTTGGTGGACCGTGGTTGGAAAGCAGGGGAGGTGGACACACCTGAGCGCCAATCTGCAATCATTCCTTGCTGGTTTAAAGGCTGAACTAGGTCCTGCTGTGTTGTTGTTGTTACTGTGTTGGCTGTGAGCTGCAAAGCTGCAGCTATCTGTAGTGGTAAACCTGTAGTAATAAAAGTAGATGATGAAAAACATGAGTACATGGTCAGGTCTGTCGTGCGTCTTTCACAAGATTATAAACAGGGGTGCACATAAGTGGTCCGCAGGTGCGCATGCGCTGTCAAAATAAAAGACGCGCACCAGATAAGAAGTTGCAACATTTGCATACATAAGATTTTCTGGAGGCCTTTTATATAAAAGGCACTGTTTTACATCACATATTCTGCACCACATCTCTGTGCGTTCATCATTTGTTTGAAGCCAGCTCACCTCCTGCAACAACTTTTCTGAGAATACGCGCTTCGGACTCCTTCTGAAATTTCTTTGGAGGTGGAGGAACACCAAAGTAATTGCTTAAAGGAGCTTGCTTCTTCGACATCTTTGAGCGTTCTAAACAAATGTCCGTCCTCCTCCAGAAAATCTTGTGTACACAAACGCGCGTTGCAGCTTCTTATCTGGTGCGCGTCTTTTATTTTGACAGCGCATGCGCACCTGCGGACCGCTTATGTGCACCCCTGATTATAAGCACAATGCCAGGGGGAGCAGCTGGGTCATTCACGTCAGGTGAACATCTTTGAGAAGACCCAGAAAGCTGCAGGAACAATAAGGGCCGCTGTGGCAAGACCTAAACCTACTTTAAGTAGGCATTTGGCACCACGATGCCACATACCAGTACCCTGAACCTCATCTTGAGGTGGTTGAGCAACAGGAGTCTCAAGTCCCTCGGGTTCAGTAGCATTTTGGTTTTTGAACGCTGTAATTCTTCCACTTGACACTGAATATTTTCAAAGCTTTCTCGAGATTCGCAATCCGTTTCTTTAGTTCATTTCTCTCACTTTCACCCTGGACAGCTGAACAACAATCCTGTTGTTCTGCTCAAGGAGAAACGTTAGCTTTTTTTGTTGAAGTTCACGCAGCTCTCATATTTGGGTTCGGCAGCATTTTGGATTAATAAACGATATAAACCTTCCACTTGGCTATTAAGATTTTCTATAGCTTTCCCAAAATTCTCTGAAGCTTTCTGAAGATTTGCATTCTCTGCCTTTTGTTCATTTTTCTCGCTTTCAACCTTGGACAGCTGAGCAACAATGGTGTTGTTCTGTTCAAGGAGAAACTGTTGGTTTTCCTCAAGTTCATACACATCATGCTGAAGTGCTCCAATCTGCAATGTTATCTTTACGGGCACCCCTCTATCTCGCTTATGCTAATTTTCTTTTTGGGCTCCATGCCCTGGGCTGTTCCTCTCTCCCCTGAGTTGGGCGGTCCTTCCTCTCTCGTTTCTCTGTGAGACACTGAATTGCTGGACGGTTCCTGTGACATTTCTATAAAGTTTCATGCAAAAAACAAAACAAAATCGTTAACTGAATAATTTCAATGTTAACTATTCTCTTTCCCAAGGATTCCTGGCTTGCAAAAACAACTAGCTGTTTCTTAAAATACTGAGTTAAAGAAACTGGGGTCTATTTAAAGATTTTTCTGGCAGCGAACGTGACATCAGCCGTGACATCAGCTCTTTGATCCTTTGATTCGATCAAAGGAGGACTTTGAGGTTTTACTATATTCCGACAGAAGACCCGTGTGTGACGTCATTCACCCCGCTTGTTCTGCGCTCACAGACAGGACAGACAGCGCTTAGCAACGCGCCTAATGATGTTTAAAAGATCCCGAAGCGATTGAAAATGTGACGTCATTCAAGGGTAAAACCGCAAAGAATTCTGGGAAACTCGTGGCAAGAGGTACTAGCGCACGAAGGCTTTCAATTGAAATCAGTTACACAGCAATAAAAAGAAACACAAAAAACTGTCAAGAAGCTGTTGTATTATTAACTGCAATAGCCGGTCGCATGACAGCCATGAAGCCGACGGGTAAAGAGATCGTTTTTTTTTTATCGGATTATGTCGTTGAAGAGAAATTATTCGAGCCATGTTTCCGAAGTAAAAAGAGGCGACAGATGGCCTGGATTGCAGCCATTCAAAGACCAAATATAACGTCCCAGAACACTCCAGCTCACAGGTTAGTCTGCTCCAAGCATTTCATATAGGTTACAAGCAAGTCTGGCGCTGAACAGAAATTGTGGCGCTATGCTATCACTAATTGCCCAGTACGTTTACAGCATACAATATTATTGTCACTGCTACATTTCTGTAATGCGAACCAGAAATTATTTCCACTACTAATTAATTACCGTTGAGCTCAAAGGTCCTATTAATAAACGGTTAACGAATGTGTATTTATGAAGACGATTTGTGAGACTGGTAAACTTATGATACATACGATGGTCTTTCGTTCTACACGGTGCATTTCATGGTCCTGTACCCATCCGTCGGTAAACTGTACCTGGGCTTGTTGCAGTGACCTGAAGTTACTGAACTTCATGAGTGTATGCACTCACTCAAGAACCGTATAATTATAAATATGAGCGTGGTGAAAGTTGGGCAGCACGCTAACATATTTGTCCACTCTGTGTGCTCGTAAGGGTCTAACCCTTTCACTCCTTTGATTTTTCCTCGTATCTTTTCTTTGCCTTTTCATCAAGTCTGTCTTTGTACGGACCGGCATTGTTCTCCTTCGTTTTGTACATAACCTTTTTGGGGGGGCAAAGAAAAAGCAAGAAGGTATTGGAACCGGAGAATGAACGTTTTGCGTGCTGCAAATGCTTGCATTTGATGCGGTACTTGGATTGTTTTGCCACGAGTTACCGGCATGCAATGCGCGAAAGTCATGTGGTCTGTCAATCTCTAGAAATTTCCCTCGTAATGACCATAGCTGGACTGGCCATCGGCCACCTGGCAAGGTGATTTTTTGTTTTTAAGGACTGATTTTTTGTTGTTGTTGTTTTTGTACTGGTGTAAACAATGAAAGGTGGTGGATTGGCCAGATGCTGGCCAATGTGTAAAATAACTCAGTTGTTGGTGGTGGCTTATGGCAGAGCTCCCAGAGGCCAGCAAGTGGATGACGGAAAGTGGAGGCATTAGGAGGAGAGACCCGAGGCCGCAGGTCCAAGTGTCAGGTGAACTGAACTTCAGATAAAAAGTTATGACCTGGAGTCTATCTGGGTCAGATATAAACCAAGTTTAGGTGTAGTTTATTTTCGTTGGGCTGACTTTTTACAGTCAGTTACAATAACTCGTACTGCGTACTAGCTAGCATGACAGAGTTTCTATACAGCTGGGTGGGTGCTATAATGTTACTGATAGTGAACTTTATTTTATTCACAAGGTTAGTTAGTAGAGAAAAACAGAATCGTCTCGTATTCAGAGAAAATATTACTCAATATTTCGTATTGAGCTGAATATGAACACAGTTTGTCCCGGACTTCAGCTACAATGAAAAAGACACAAAGCTGGAGTTATTCTGTGTCTTTATGCTGTCAGCTGCCTCTTCTTCTCTCATTCTCTCCCCCTCCCTCTCCTGTTGCTACTTCAATCATGAAACTGATCAATGATCAGCTGATCGGCTTTTCTCTCATGTTTGTTTATCGCCCACTTTGCGCCAGAAAGAAGAAACCAGGGGATGTCGCACTAAACAACAGCAGCACGTTTAAGCTTGATCAGCTGTTGTTAGAATGTATTTAATATTACTTTCTAGTATCAGCTGATGTTTGCTGGAGCCACAGCTGTAAACGCTGCTCGTCATGATGTCAGTTTGGATATCCTGGTGAGAGGGAAACATGAAGATGAAACCAGGAGATGTCCTTACTGAATCATCAGAGCTGAACAGGTGATGGAGAAACAGGTTTACCTTTTAGGTGACATGAATGAGTTGAAGGGAAGTTATGAACTGTTTCTGAGAGACAAATAACACCAGCATCCTTTTCTATGTAGCTGACAGCTGGTAACTGTGCAGGAGCGGGTCTAGCAAAGCTTTGTCAGGGGGGCCAGGTAGGGCATTAACAGGGAATCTTACAACCAAAAAGAAAGCATGGACTCACAATATTGGACAAGTAGCAGAAAGTGAGACAAAGAGAGACAACAGTTAAAATTCATGCAAAAGCAAATGAACACCAACACTTAATTACAATTTACAGCTAAAAACAGTTCATGTAAGATCAGAATTTCCTTTTTTCTGAACATTTAAGACAAGTTATTTACCCGTCATTATACCGACATAACAGTAACTATATGACAAAATGTCGTAGATGGAAGGCTCCTGCGACAGACCGCCAACGACGGGGGACTTTGCAAAGGAGCTCACGTCCTTCTTCTTCTCCACGTGGAAGCTGCGCACCTCATTGGCCAGACTCACCATCTACATTAACAGTAAGATAAGGATGCATGCATTTGAAATACACTGCAGTATAATTTTAAACTGATCTCTCCACTTGAGTGTTTTTAACTTTCCATACCTTGAGTGTGAGAAGTAGCTGGACGGCGTTGGCGAAAGGTGTTGGTGATGGCAGACCAACCTTAGTGACCAGGCGGAAGAAGAGGAGGTAGAGAAAGGTCCAGCTGAGGCTCAGCGCTGGGGCGTGCCTTGTAAACAGACATATATAGTTAGGAGTGAGACTACATGTACATGGAGTCCTGTGGCGTGCTGTGATCTTCACTTTCTGGCTGAAATTAAAGCTTACAGGTTTTTATTTCTATTTATTTTTTTTAACCATTTCTACACTCTAGATCAGCTACTATATTTGAGAAATTTACAGGTGAATTCACAGACAACAGTTTGTGTGATACAAAGTAAAATAAGTCTGAAATGCATGGATGTTCATTCCTCACCTCCAACTGCTCTTGATAATAATCCATGTTCCGATCACGGTCACCAGGGAGTGGAGTGTGTGGATGTGGCAGGTGGCGATAGTGATGGACAGGCCGAGAAGAAGAGCTGCACCCTGCTTCACAGGTGGACCTGAAGTGACAGAAAAATTGCAGAGTGGAAGCCACCTACAAGTCTCTACTGTGGGGCAGGAAAAGTGCCTGACACAGCATGAAAAATATAATGTTACATAAGTCTGTTTCTTCCCACCCACTGCTGTCAGCCCCTGTTGATAAAAGGTGGAGAAATGTAATTTTTTTTTTTTGCAAATTAAAAATAAAAATAAAATCATCAGCTAATTAGTGACAACCTTTAAAGAGAAAAAAATATAAACATGAGCATTTTTTGTGATTTCCATGTGTTTATCCTGAATATGTGGTCGTTTTTTCACATATTCAAGCTAAGGTAAAGGTTGCCTTTGGGGCAAACATAATTTATTGATTGGAGGAGACGTGAAAGTCTCTTCACTTTTTTATTCAACTTATACTGATTGATCAATATCCTTGCAGATAAATGGTCTACAAATTTAACTGATCACACACCAGCAGTGTAAAGCAGACTCTTGCAGCAGAATACAACCAAAAATAAAATAATTAAAATGGTTTCTGCAGCACCAGCTGAATGCATACGATTTCCTGTTACAAAGTGACACACACTGCTGTGCTGCTGTAACTTCAGTGCTGTTTGTTAACTTGGACTTTTGGTGTGACTTTGAATCCAGTCTTCAAAGGACTGACTCCCCCCCCCACTGAAGATTTTCATCTTCATGATTTTATTCATCAAGATCCGATGCGCCAATATTTTTTTCCGAGCACTTACAGAGCACTGAAAATCAACATAATTCATCCCGTTTTAACCCTTTACTAACCAAGTATCATGTATGCAATCTGGACTTATTTGAATAATTACAACTCTCAAAGTAAGACTTTTTTTCCCTTTTGCATTTAAATAGTAAATTATGGTTGTGTCAGTTTTTCATCTCATAGTATAACAATCACCAGCAAGCAGCATTAGATAAAAATAAATATATAAATTATGTATGAATGTGTTCATAATTTGATCGAAATACTCACTGAGGTACCGGAAGAGGAACCCAACAGGGATGGAAGCAGCAATGACTCCCAGGTACACCAGCTCATCAGAAGACATTGCTCTGCTGACACACACACACACACACAATGATCAGATCCAAACTAATGCAGAAAACCACACACACACACACACACACACTTTTATAATGCAACCCACATGCAAAGTAAAGCATGAGAGAAACACTCCATGCAAATACTCAGAAATAAAGTTTGTGTGCTGAGAGTGAGGGATATTTCTAAGGGGCGCCACAGTGCGGTGAATTACACAAACAGACCACTGAGGCCAGAGTGGTTAGCAACAGGAAGTCTAAACAAGTGTTGTTTAGCTGTAGATGCAGGTGTAGGAAAGGAGCCTAAAGTACACAATAAATACTACAACCTCCTCTAAACACCATTTTAAGGACAGATTTATTTTCTGCATTTTAGTAACAACACATCACTTGTGCTTGTGTAAAATTATCTCGCCAGCAATTATTAGGTTTGCTGAATTTGAACTTCAGCGGTTGTGGTGCCATATGCACTGGTATACTTTGTGTCAGCTCAAAATGTAATCCTAACAGCCCTTCTAGTCTCCTATAGTTTATATCGAAATTCAGTACAGTAATAGTTTATCCATTTGAACAAAAATGAATAGTTACAAACATTGAGCCCGCACTTATGCAGCCTGAATGCCTGAATCTTTATATCCCAGCTTTTTCATTTTTTATATACTTTTTATATTCTCCACAAATGTGCTGCACAGGAACACAATAGGGTCTAAAATAATAATAATGATAAAAAGCCATTTTAACATCATCTGTACACGTCCGCGAACCCTTGTGAGAACACAAGAGTAGTCTGTAACACCCCTCACATGGTTAGAAAAAAAAAGAAAATCTGCTCCATGTGAAGGAGAAATTATCCATGTTAAGGTAACGTCCGGTGACAAGACAAGACAAGAAGAGCCCCTTGTGCAAGAGCGCACTTCTCTTTTTATTAGTGTGGTAACCACTGTTGATTATATTCCGGGGTTAAAACGTGGCTGCTGTCAGTTACCATCAGTATGCACACCTTCAACAAGATAGGTGCAGTGTTAGTGAGTAGTAACAGCACTGTGTGTGCGGTGCTGCTTTACTGAATAAACTGGGTTAAAAACACAAGATTACGCATAAAACCCACGTAACAGGAGCTTAAGCCATGGCTCCACAACCGTTAACAGGCAGGAAGGAGACAGAAAGCAAAACTATCAGTCCACATTAATGTTTCATATCGGATTGAACACCGTTAGAGCAGTAGACATTGTTACTTACATTTATACAGCGGGATACCTGTCCGTTTGAAGACTGGTAACACACCTAACTAGCCATTCACACTTTAACACCGGATCAGTTTTCACTTCCTGGTTGACGAGCGATGCGTCAGAGATGGATTGTACCATTTTTTAAATTATATTTTAAATTATATTATTTTATTAGAGACAGAAAAGAGAAAATGGAAGAAGACGGGGAATAAACAGCCTCGACTGGGGACTCGAACCTGCACCTTTACAGTCAGCCTTTTCAACAACTGAGCTAAACAAGCGCTCGGATTGTACCATTACCACTTTAACGGCAGGGGTGTGGATTGGATGTCAGTCTAAAACGCGATTCATTTCCATATTATCTGCATTTAACGCTGTGGCTCACTGTATTTTACTAAAAACTGTCGAGCAATGGACGTGAACCTTGGAATATATATTTTTATACCTTAGTTAATGGTTGTCATGTCCAAATTGTCCAAATAGACTTTGAAACATTAAAAGAAGCTGTAGAGTATTTTTTTTTTCAGAAATTAAAAGTACAGTAATTACAATATGCAGTGGTGTGTAGGATATTGAAAATAAAAACAAACCCACAGCTTTGTGTGGTGCTGAAGGTTAAAACCTCTACTGGGAACTTTTGATTGCTATCAGGAACACCCCCCCCCCCCCCAAAAAAAAAAACAAAAAACAAAAACAAAACAAAAAAAACAAACAAAAAAACATAACTCAGCAAACTGACCTGCTCTTAACTGTGGTCATTCTTACTGTCATTTAATATCTTTGTTTATTTTCTTTATTTGTTTTTTGGACAAGTGGAATTACAAAAATCTATTGAATCATATTTACTTTGGTGAACAGAAAAAAAGAAATATACCGTTTGGGGTCACTTTTCATGATCTGGAACTTTAGTTTTGAATATTCAACTCAGAATTTTCTGCTTTTCATTGTATTCAGTGACTGAAAATATTATGAAAACACTGAGAAGACAAATCATTAACAGCTGTCAGATGGTGTGGCTGTCTTAGTTCTCTTTCTGTTGTAGAACTGACTCAGTTCTTCTGACCAGTTCATGTCTGAGGTTCAGACCACGAAGAACGTAATGAACCTGAAGTATGATGTACGATCCTCCGACCCACCAGAGAATTGCTCCCAATTACCCTAGTAATTAATGACTTTATCATTATTATTATTATTATTATTATTATGTTTTTACAGGATTTCAACAGTTGAAAGAATTTGATGAGAATCAACTGAAGTAACATTGAGTAACTTATTTATTTGACAGGTGTTGTTCAACACACCCATTTACAACACAGCTGTGAAGATCTGGTGGGCTACAGGGCTCAGGTAAGACGCAGATCCATCCAAACAAAAACTGACATAAAATATCAGGTTATTTCTGAGCACCTGAAGGTTATGGCGTTAAAATTTCTCCTTTTATTTTTAGATTGCAATAATGATGGACTTCAGCAGGAAAACAAAATCTCATCACACATCACTGCTAGTATATTCTTCACAGAACATAAAATAAAATGCAAAACATTTTAGATGGTTGGTCTTTACACACAGGCAAGGCCAAAAAAATAAAAAATCACCCTCAACAGATGTTTCACAAAAACGGGTCCACTGGAACCCACTTCCACATAAGGTGCACCTTATCTGATAGAATAGGAAGCATCAATTACATAGTAGCTATTCCCATAATTAAGACATCAACTATGAGTGTTCACAAAATCTCCTTACCCATTTTTCATGCGTGCCATGTTGTCTGCACACCCGACAGTTCAATAAACCCTGTGTTGATTACAGATTGTTATTTATGTCCTGAAACAAATGGCAGTTGCATTAGATAACTACAGAGCACTTTATAAGCCAACCTGCTTCTTTAATGAGCATTATGGCTCATTAAAGAAGCAGAAGCTCATCAGTGTTCACTGACAGTATTCCCATTAAAGGTATTGCATGACTCAGTGTCTTTCGAACCTCTATGTCCTGTGGATGTCAAATGATATAAATGGTCTAAACATACAGCGTATGTTGGCGGCAACGTGGATGATGTGGATGTGCCCGCCCACTGCTGCGCCGGCTAAAGAGACACGACATACAAAAGCAACATGGACACATGGGAGACGAGAAACAGAACCATGAATACTATTAAATCACAGGACACAAATTAAACCAGATTCACACAGTCCAAAAGATAAACCCTGGATCACTTGACCAAGGGCCATGACACTATCACACAAAATTTAAAACTGTTCTTTTAAGTAAATAAACAAAGCAGTAGGGAATTTTTAAATATTTGTTTTCTTTATTTTTGATTTGCTGCTAAATACACTTTTGTTGTTTTTTTTTATATTTGCAGCTTTTTGTGCTCCCTATCAAGTGAACCCCTCACCTGAAAAAATGTAAATAAAATTACATTTTAAATTATAAACCCCAACAATCAAATGATCCCCTATGAACAAGCACTAGGCAACGGTGGCCAGGAAAAACTCCCTTTTACAGGAAGAAACCTGAGGCAGAACCAGGTTCAAGGAGGGGCAGTCATCTACCATGACTGGTTGGGGGGTGAGGGGCAAAATAAAACTTAAAGGAGAGCACGGCATAGTTATCGGAGGTTGGTATGGTTGGTGGACCGTGGTTGGAAAGCAGGGGAGGTGGACACACCTGAGCGCCAATCTGCAATCATTCCTTGCTGGTTTAAAGGCTGAACTAGGTCCTGCTGTGTTGTTGTTGTTACTGTGTGTGGCTGTGAGCTGCAAAGCTGCAGCTATCTGTAGTGGTAAACCTGTAGTAATAAAAGTAGATGATGAAAAACATGAGTACATGGTCAGGTCTGTCGTGCGTCTTTCACAAGATTATAAACAGGGGTGCACATAAGTGGTCCGCAGGTGCGCATGCGCTGTCAAAATAAAAGACGCGCACCAGATAAGAAGTTGCAACATTTGCATACATAAGATTTTCTGGAGGCCTTTTATATAAAAGGCACTGTTTTACATCACATATTCTGCACCACATCTCTGTGCGTTCATCATTTGTTTGAAGCCAGCTCACCTCCTGCAACAACTTTTCTGAGAATACGCGCTTCGGACTCCTTCTGAAATTTCTTTGGAGGTGGAGGAACACCAAAGTAATTGCTTAAAGGAGCTTGCTTCTTCGACATCTTTGAGCGTTCTAAACAAATGTCCGTCCTCCTCCAGAAAATCTTGTGTACACAAACGCGCGTTGCAACTTCTTATCTGGTGCGCGTCTTTTATTTTGACAGCGCATGCGCACCTGCAGACCGCTTATGTGCACCCCTGATTATAAACACAATGCCACAGGGAGCAGCTGGGTCATTCACGTCAGGTGAACATCTTTGAGAAGACCCAGAAAGCTGCAGGAACAATAAGGGCCGCTGTGGCAAGACCTAAACCTACTTTAAGTAGGCATTTGGCACCACGATGCCACATACCAGTACCCTGAACCTCATCTTGAGGTGGTTGAGCAACAGGAGTCTCAAGTCCCTCGGGTTCAGTAGCATTTTTGGTTTTTGAACGCTGTAATTCTTCCACTTGACACTGAATATTTTTCAAAGCTTTCTCGAGATTCGCAATCCGTTTCTTTAGTTCATTTCTCTCACTTTCACCCTTGGACAGCTGAACAACAATCCTGTTGTTCTGCTCAAGGAGAAACGTTAGCTTTTTTTGTTGAAGTTCACGCAGCTTCTCATATTCGGGTTCGGCAGCATTTTGGATTAATAAACGATATAAACCTTCCACTTGGCTATTAAGATTTTCTATAGCTTTCCCAAAATTCTCTGAAGCTTTCTGAAGATTTGCATTCTCTGCCTTTTGTTCATTTTTCTCGCTTTCAACCTTGGACAGCTGAGCAACAATGGTGTTGTTCTGTTCAAGGAGAAACTGTTGGTTTTCCTCAAGTTCATACACATCATGCTGAAGTGCTCCAATCTGCAATGTTATCTTTACGGGCACCCCCTCTATCTCGCTTATGCTAATTTTCTTTTTGGGCTCCATGCCCTGGGCTGTTCCTCTCTCCCCTGAGTTGGGCGGTCCTTCCTCTCTCGTTTCTCTGTGAGACACTGAATTGCTGGACGGTTCCTGTGACATTTCTATAAAAGTTTCATGCAAAAAACAAAACAAAATCGTTAACTGAATAATTTCAATGTTAAACTATTCTCTTTCCCAAGGATTCCTGGCTTGCAAAAACAACTAGCTGTTTCTTAAAATACTGAGTTAAAGAAACTGGGGTCTATTTAAAGATTTTTCTGGCAGCGAACGTGACATCAGCCGTGACATCAGCTCTTTGATCCTTTGATTCGATCAAAGGAGGACTTTGAGGTTTTACTATATTCCGACAGAAGACCCGTGTGTGACGTCATTCACCCCGCTTGTTCTGCGCTCACAGACAGGACAGACAGCGCTTAGCAACGCGCCTAATGATGTTTAAAAGATCCCGAAGCGATTGAAAATGTGACGTCATTCAAGGGTAAAACCGCAAAGAATTCTGGGAACTCGTGGCAAGAGGTACTAGCGCACGCAGGCTTTCAATTGAAATCAGTTACACAGCAATAAAAAGAAACACAAAAAACTGTCAAGAAGCTGTTGTATTATTAACTGCAATAGCCGGTCGCATGACAGCCATGAAGCCGACGGGTAAAGAGATCGTTTTTTTTTTTTATCGGATTATGTCGTTGAAGAGAAATTATTCGAGCCATGTTTCCGAAGTAAAAAGAGGCGACAGATGGCCTGGATTGCAGCCATTCAAAGACCAAATATAACGTCCCAGAACACTCCAGCTCACAGGTTAGTCTGCTCCAAGCATTTCATATAGGTTACAAGCAAGTCTGGCGCTGAACAGAAATTGTGGCGCTATGCTATCACTAATTGCCCAGTACGTTTACAGCATACAATATTATTGTCACTGCTACATTTCTGTAATGCGAACCAGAAATTATTTCCACTACTAATTAATTACCGTTGAGCTCAAAGGTCCTATTAATAAACGGTTAACGAATGTGTATTTATGAAGACGATTTGTGAGACTGGTAAACTTATGATACATACGATGGTCTTTCGTTCTACACGGTGCATTTCATGGTCCTGTACCCATCCGTCGGTAAACTGTACCTGGGCTTGTTGCAGTGACCTGAAGTTACTGAACTTCATGAGTGTATGCACTCACTCAAGAACCGTATAATTATAAATATGAGCGTGGTGAAAGTTGGGCAGCACGCTAACATATTTTGTCCACTCTGTGTGCTCGTAAGGGTCTAACCCTTTCACTCCTTTGATTTTTTCCTCGTATCTTTTCTTTGCCTTTTCATCAAGTCTGTCTTTGTACGGACCGGCATTGTTCTCCTTCGTTTTGTACATAACCTTTTTGGGGGGGCAAAGAAAAAGCAAGAAGGTATTGGAACCGGAGAATGAACGTTTTGCGTGCTGCAAATGCTTGCATTTGATGCGGTACTTGGATTGTTTTGCCACGAGTTACCGGCATGCAATGCGCGAAAGTCATGTGGTCTGTCAATCTCTAGAAATTTCCCTCGTAATGACCATAGCTGGACTGGCCATCGGCCCACCTGGCAAGGTGATTTTTTGTTTTTAAGGACTGATTTTTTGTTGTTGTTGTTTTTGTACTGGTGTAAACAATGAAAGGTGGTGGATTGGCCAGATGCTGGCCAATGTGTAAAATAACTCAGTTGTTTGGTGGTGGCTATGGCAGAGCTCCCAGAGGGCCAGCAAGTGGATGACGGAAAGTGGAGGCATTAGGAGGAGAGACCCGAGGCCGCAGGTCCAAGTGTCAGGTGAACTGAACTTCAGATAAAAAGTTATGACCTGGAGTCTATCTGGGTCAGATATAAACCAAGTTTAGGTGTAGTTTATTTTCGTTGGGCTGACTTTTTACAGTCAGTTACAATAACTCGTACTGCGTACTAGCTAGCATGACAGAGTTTCTATACAGCTGGGTGGGTGCTATAATGTTACTGATAGTGAACTTTATTTTATTCACAAGGTTAGTTAGTAGAGAAAAACAGAATCGTCTCGTATTCAGAGAAAATATTACTCAATATTTCGTATTGAGCTGAATATGAACACAGTTTGTCCCGGACTTCAGCTACAATGAAAAAGACACAAAGCTGGAGTTATTCTGTGTCTTTATGCTGTCAGCTGCCTCTTCTTCTCTCATTCTCTCCCCCTCCCTCTCCTGTTGCTACTTCAATCATGAAACTGATCAATGATCAGCTGATCGGCTTTTCTCTCGTGTTTGTTTATCGCCCACTTTGCGCCAGAAAGAAGAAACCAGGGGATGTCGCACTAAACAACAGCAGCACGTTTAAGCTTGATCAGCTGTTGTTAGAATGTATTTAATATTACTTTCTAGTATCAGCTGATGTTTGCTGGAGCCACAGCTGTAAACGCTGCTCGTCATGATGTCAGTTTGGATATCCTGGTGAGAGGGAAACATGAAGATGAAACCAGGAGATGTCCTTACTGAATCATCAGAGCTGAACAGGTGATGGAGAAACAGGTTTACCTTTTAGGTGACATGAATGAGTTGAAGGGAAGTTATGAACTGTTTCTGAGAGACAAATAACACCAGCATCCTTTTCTATGTAGCTGACAGCTGGTAACTGTGCAGGGGCGGGTCTAGCAAAGCTTTGTCAGGGGGGCCAGGTAGGGCATTAACAGGGAATCTTACAACCAAAAAGAAAGCATGGACTCACAATATTGGACAAGTAGCAGAAAGTGAGACAAAGAGAGACAACAGTTAAAATTCATGCAAAAGCAAATGAACACCAACACTTAATTACAATTTACAGCTAAAAACAGTTCATGTAAGATCAGAATTTCCTTTTTTCTGAACATTTAAGACAAGTTATTTACCCGTCATTATACCGACATAACAGTAACTATATGACAAAATGTCGTAGATGGAAGGCTCCTGCGACAGACCGCCAACGACGGGGGACTTTGCAAAGGAGCTCACGTCCTTCTTCTTCTCCACGTGGAAGCTGCGCACCTCATTGGCCAGACTCACCATCTACATTAACAGTAAGATAAGGATGCATGCATTTGAAATACACTGCAGTATAATTTTAAACTGATCTCTCCACTTGAGTGTTTTTAACTTTCCATACCTTGAGTGTGAGAAGTAGCTGGACGGCGTTGGCGAAAGGTGTTGGTGATGGCAGACCAACCTTAGTGACCAGGCGGAAGAAGAGGAGGTAGAGAAAGGTCCAGCTGAGGCTCAGCGCTGGGGCGTGCCTTGTAAACAGACATATATAGTTAGGAGTGAGACTACATGTACATGGAGTCCTGTGGCGTGCTGTGATCTTCACTTTCTGGCTGAAATTAAAGCTTACAGGTTTTTATTTCTATTTATTTTTTTTAACCATTTCTACACTCTAGATCAGCTACTATATTTGAGAAATTTACAGGTGAATTCACAGACAACAGTTTGTGTGATACAAAGTAAAATAAGTCTGAAATGCATGGATGTTCATTCCTCACCTCCAACTGCTCTTGATAATAATCCATGTTCCGATCACGGTCACCAGGGAGTGGAGTGTGTGGATGTGGCAGGTGGCGATAGTGATGGACAGGCCGAGAAGAAGAGCTGCACCCTGCTTCACAGGTGGACCTGAAGTGACAGAAAAATTGCAGAGTGGAAGCCACCTACAAGTGTCTACTGTGGGGCAGGAAAAGTGCCTGACACAGCATGAAAAATATAATGTTACATAAGTCTGTTTCTTCCCACCCACTGCTGTCAGCCCCTGTTGATAAAAGGTGGAGAAATGTAATTTTTTTTTTTTGCAAATTAAAAATAAAAATAAAATCATCAGCTAATTAGTGACAACCTTTAAAGAGAAAAAAATATAAACATGAGCATTTTTTGTGATTTCCATGTGTTTATCCTGAATATGTGGTCGTTTTTTCACATATTCAAGCTAAGGTAAAGGTTGCCTTTGGGGCAAACATAATTTATTGATTGGAGGAGACGTGAAAGTCTCTTCACTTTTTTATTCAACTTATACTGATTGATCAATATCCTTGCAGATAAATGGTCTACAAATTTAACTGATCACACACCAGCAGTGTAAAGCAGACTCTGCAGCAGAATACAACCAAAAATAAAATAATTAAAATGGTTTCTGCAGCACCAGCTGAATGCATACGATTTCCTGTTACAAAGTGACACACACTGCTGTGCTGCTGTAACTTCAGTGCTGTTTGTTAACTTGGACTTTTGGTGTGACTTTGAATCCAGTCTTCAAAGGACTGACTCCCCCCCCCACTGAAGATTTTCATCTTCATGATTTTATTCATCAAGATCCGATGCGCCAATATTTTTTTCCGAGCACTTACAGAGCACTGAAAATCAACATAATTCATCCCGTTTTAACCCTTTACTAACCAAGTATCATGTATGCAATCTGGACTTATTTGAATAATTACAACTCTCAAAGTAAGACTTTTTTTCCCTTTTGCATTTAAATAGTAAATTATGGTTGTGTCAGTTTTTCATCTCATAGTATAACAATCACCAGCAAGCAGCATTAGATAAAAATAAATATATAAATTATGTATGAATGTGTTCATAATTTGATCGAAATACTCACTGAGGTACCGGAAGAGGAACCCAACAGGGATGGAAGCAGCAATGACTCCCAGGTACACCAGCTCATCAGAAGACATTGCTCTGCTGACACACACACACACACACACACACACACACACACACACACACAATGATCAGATCCAAACTAATGCAGAAAACCACACACACACACACACACACTTTTATAATGCAACCCACATGCAAAGTAAAGCATGAGAGAAACACTCCATGCAAATACTCAGAAATAAAGTTTGTGTGCTGAGAGTGAGGGATATTTCTAAGGGGCGCCACAGTGCGGTGAATTACACAAACAGACCACTGAGGCCAGAGTGGTTAGCAACAGGAAGTCTAAACAAGTGTTGTTTAGCTGTAGATGCAGGTGTAGGAAAGGAGCCTAAAGTACACAATAAATACTACAACCTCCTCTAAACACCATTTTAAGGACAGATTTATTTTCTGCATTTTAGTAACAACACATCACTTGTGCTTGTGTAAAATTATCTCGCCAGCAATTATTAGGTTTGCTGAATTTGAACTTCAGCGGTTGTGGTGCCATATGCACTGGTATACTTTGTGTCAGCTCAAAATGTAATCCTAACAGCCCTTCTAGTCTCCTATAGTTTATATCGAAATTCAGTACAGTAATAGTTTATCCATTTGAACAAAAATGAATAGTTACAAACATTGAGCCCGCACTTATGCAGCCTGAATGCCTGAATCTTTATATCCCAGCTTTTTCATTTTTTATATACTTTTTATATTCTCCACAAATGTGCTGCACAGGAACACAATAGGGTCTAAAATAATAATAATGATAAAAAGCCATTTTAACATCATCTGTACACGTCCGCGAACCCTTGTGAGAACACAAGAGTAGTCTGTAACACCCCTCACATGGTTAGAAAAAAAAAAGAAAATCTGCTCCATGTGAAGGAGAAATTATCCATGTTAAGGTAACGTCCGGTGACAAGACAAGACAAGAAGAGCCCCTTGTGCAAGAGCGCACTTCTCTTTTTATTAGTGTGGTAACCACTGTTGATTATATTCCGGGGTTAAAACGTGGCTGCTGTCAGTTACCATCAGTATGCACACCTTCAACAAGATAGGTGCAGTGTTAGTGAGTAGTAACAGCACTGTGTGTGCGGTGCTGCTTTACTGAATAAACTGGGTTAAAAACACAAGATTACGCATAAAACCCACGTAACAGGAGCTTAAGCCATGGCTCCACAACCGTTAACAGGCAGGAAGGAGACAGAAAGCAAAACTATCAGTCCACATTAATGTTTCATATCGGATTGAACACCGTTAGAGCAGTAGACATTGTTACTTACATTTATACAGCGGGATACCTGTCCGTTTGAAGACTGGTAACACACCTAACTAGCCATTCACACTTTAACACCGGATCAGTTTTCACTTCCTGGTTGACGAGCGATGCGTCAGAGATGGATTGTACCATTTTTTTAAATTATATTTTAAATTATATTATTTTATTAGAGACAGAAAAGAGAAAATGGAAGAAGACGGGGAATAAACAGCCTCGACTGGGGACTCGAACCTGCACCTTTACAGTCAGCCTTTTCAACAACTGAGCTAAACAAGCGCTCGGATTGTACCATTACCACTTTAACGGCAGGGGTGTGGATTGGATGTCAGTCTAAAACGCGATTCATTTCCATATTATCTGCATTTAACGCTGTGGCTCACTGTATTTTACTAAAAACTGTCGAGCAATGGACGTGAACCTTGGAATATATATTTTTATACCTTAGTTAATGGTTGTCATGTCCAAATTGTCCAAATAGACTTTGAAACATTAAAAGAAGCTGTAGAGTATTTTTTTTTTCAGAAATTAAAAGTACAGTAATTACAATATGCAGTGGTGTGTAGGATATTGAAAATAAAAACAAACCCACAGCTTTGTGTGGTGCTGAAGGTTAAAACCTCTACTGGGAACTTTTGATTGCTATCAGGAACACCCCCCCCCCCAAAAAAAAAAAAAAAACAAAAAACAAAAACAAAACAAAAAAAACAAACAAAAAAACATAACTCAGCAAACTGACCTGCTCTTAACTGTGGTCATTCTTACTGTCATTTAATATCTTTGTTTATTTTCTTTATTTGTTTTTTGGACAAGTGGAATTACAAAAATCTATTGAATCATATTTACTTTGGTGAACAGAAAAAAAGAAATATACCGTTTGGGGTCACTTTTCATGATCTGGAACTTTAGTTTTGAATATTCAACTCAGAATTTTCTGCTTTTCATTGTATTCAGTGACTGAAAATATTATGAAAACACTGAGAAGACAAATCATTAACAGCTGTCAGATGGTGTGGCTGTCTTAGTTCTCTTTCTGTTGTAGAACTGACTCAGTTCTTCTGACCAGTTCATGTCTGAGGTTCAGACCACGAAGAACGTAATGAACCTGAAGTATGATGTACGATCCTCCGACCCACCAGAGAATTGCTCCCAATTACCCTAGTAATTAATGACTTTATCATTATTATTATTATTATTATTATTATGTTTTTACAGGATTTCAACAGTTGAAAGAATTTGATGAGAATCAACTGAAGTAACATTGAGTAACTTATTTATTTGACAGGTGTTGTTCAACACACCCATTTACAACACAGCTGTGAAGATCTGGTGGGCTACAGGGCTCAGGTAAGACGCAGATCCATCCAAACAAAAACTGACATAAAATATCAGGTTATTTCTGAGCACCTGAAGGTTATGGCGTTAAAATTTCTCCTTTTATTTTTAGATTGCAATAATGATGGACTTCAGCAGGAAAACAAAATCTCATCACACATCACTGCTAGTATATTCTTCACAGAACATAAAATAAAATGCAAAACATTTTAGATGGTTGGTCTTTACACACAGGCAAGGCCAAAAAAAATAAAAATCACCCTCAACAGATGTTTCACAAAAACGGGTCCACTGGAACCCACTTCCACATAAGGTGCACCTTATCTGATAGAATAGGAAGCATCAATTACATAGTAGCTATTCCCATAATTAAGACATCAACTATGAGTGTTCACAAAATCTCCTTACCCATTTTTCATGCGTGCCATGTTGTCTGCACACCCGACAGTTCAATAAACCCTGTGTTGATTACAGATTGTTATTTATGTCCTGAAACAAATGGCAGTTGCATTAGATAACTACAGAGCACTTTATAAGCCAACCTGCTTCTTTAATGAGCATTATGGCTCATTAAAGAAGCAGAAGCTCATCAGTGTTCACTGACAGTATTCCCATTAAAGGTATTGCATGACTCAGTGTCTTTCGAACCTCTATGTCCTGTGGATGTCAAATGATATAAATGGTCTAAACATACAGCGTATGTTGGCGGCAACGTGGATGATGTGGATGTGCCCGCCCACTGCTGCGCCGGCTAAAGAGACACGACATACAAAAGCAACATGGACACATGGGAGACGAGAAACAGAACCATGAATACTATTAAATCACAGGACACAAATTAAACCAGATTCACACAGTCCAAAAGATAAACCCTGGATCACTTGACCAAGGGCCATGACACTATCACACAAAATTTAAAACTGTTCTTTTAAGTAAATAAACAAAGCAGTAGGGAATTTTTAAATATTTGTTTTCTTTATTTTTGATTTGCTGCTAAATACACTTTTGTTGTTTTTTTTTATATTTGCAGCTTTTTGTGCTCCCTATCAAGTGAACCCCTCACCTGAAAAAATGTAAATAAAATTACATTTTAAATTATAAACCCCAACAATCAAATGATCCCCTATGAACAAGCACTAGGCAACGGTGGCCAGGAAAAACTCCCTTTTACAGGAAGAAACCTGAGGCAGAACCAGGTTCAAGGAGGGGCAGTCATCTACCATGACCGGTTGGGGGGTGAGGGGCAAAATAAAACTTAAAGGAGAGCACGGCATAGTTATCGGAGGTTGGTATGGTTGGTGGACCGTGGTTGGAAAGCAGGGGAGGTGGACACACCTGAGCGCCAATCTGCAATCATTCCTTGCTGGTTTAAAGGCTGAACTAGGTCCTGCTGTGTTGTTGTTGTTACTGTGTGTGGCTGTGAGCTGCAAAGCTGCAGCTATCTGTAGTGGTAAACCTGTAGTAATAAAAGTAGATGATGAAAAACATGAGTACATGGTCAGGTCTGTCGTGCGTCTTTCACAAGATTATAAACAGGGGTGCACATAAGTGGTCCGCAGGTGCGCATGCGCTGTCAAAATAAAAGACGCGCACCAGATAAGAAGTTGCAACATTTGCATACATAAGATTTTCTGGAGGCCTTTTATATAAAAGGCACTGTTTTACATCACATATTCTGCACCACATCTCTGTGCGTTCATCATTTGTTTGAAGCCAGCTCACCTCCTGCAACAACTTTTCTGAGAATACGCGCTTCGGACTCCTTCTGAAATTTCTTTGGAGGTGGAGGAACACCAAAGTAATTGCTTAAAGGAGCTTGCTTCTTCGACATCTTTGAGCGTTCTAAACAAATGTCCGTCCTCCTCCAGAAAATCTTGTGTACACAAACGCGCGTTGCAACTTCTTATCTGGTGCGCGTCTTTTATTTTGACAGCGCATGCGCACCTGCAGACCGCTTATGTGCACCCCTGATTATAAACACAATGCCACAGGGAGCAGCTGGGTCATTCACGTCAGGTGAACATCTTTGAGAAGACCCAGAAAGCTGCAGGAACAATAAGGGCCGCTGTGGCAAGACCTAAACCTACTTTAAGTAGGCATTTGGCACCACGATGCCACATACCAGTACCCTGAACCTCATCTTGAGGTGGTTGAGCAACAGGAGTCTCAAGTCCCTCGGGTTCAGTAGCATTTTTGGTTTTTGAACGCTGTAATTCTTCCACTTGACACTGAATATTTTTCAAAGCTTTCTCGAGATTCGCAATCCGTTTCTTTAGTTCATTTCTCTCACTTTCACCCTTGGACAGCTGAACAACAATCCTGTTGTTCTGCTCAAGGAGAAACGTTAGCTTTTTTTGTTGAAGTTCACGCAGCTTCTCATATTCGGGTTCGGCAGCATTTTGGATTAATAAACGATATAAACCTTCCACTTGGCTATTAAGATTTTCTATAGCTTTCCCAAAATTCTCTGAAGCTTTCTGAAGATTTGCATTCTCTGCCTTTTGTTCATTTTTCTCGCTTTCAACCTTGGACAGCTGAGCAACAATGGTGTTGTTCTGTTCAAGGAGAAACTGTTGGTTTTCCTCAAGTTCATACACATCATGCTGAAGTGCTCCAATCTGCAATGTTATCTTTACGGGCACCCCCTCTATCTCGCTTATGCTAATTTTCTTTTTGGGCTCCATGCCCTGGGCTGTTCCTCTCTCCCCTGAGTTGGGCGGTCCTTCCTCTCTCGTTTCTCTGTGAGACACTGAATTGCTGGACGGTTCCTGTGACATTTCTATAAAAGTTTCATGCAAAAAACAAAACAAAATCGTTAACTGAATAATTTCAATGTTAAACTATTCTCTTTCCCAAGGATTCCTGGCTTGCAAAAACAACTAGCTGTTTCTTAAAATACTGAGTTAAAGAAACTGGGGTCTATTTAAAGATTTTTCTGGCAGCGAACGTGACATCAGCCGTGACATCAGCTCTTTGATCCTTTGATTCGATCAAAGGAGGACTTTGAGGTTTTACTATATTCCGACAGAAGACCCGTGTGTGACGTCATTCACCCCGCTTGTTCTGCGCTCACAGACAGGACAGACAGCGCTTAGCAACGCGCCTAATGATGTTTAAAAGATCCCGAAGCGATTGAAAATGTGACGTCATTCAAGGGTAAAACCGCAAAGAATTCTGGGAACTCGTGGCAAGAGGTACTAGCGCACGCAGGTTTTCAATTGAAATCAGTTACACAGCAATAAAAAGAAACACAAAAAACTGTCAAGAAGCTGTTGTATTATTAACTGCAATAGCCGGTCGCATGACAGCCATGAAGCCGACGGGTAAAGAGATCGTTTTTTTTTTTATCGGATTATGTCGTTGAAGAGAAATTATTCGAGCCATGTTTCCGAAGTAAAAAGAGGCGACAGATGGCCTGGATTGCAGCCATTCAAAGACCAAATATAACGTCCCAGAACACTCCAGCTCACAGGTTAGTCTGCTCCAAGCATTTCATATAGGTTACAAGCAAGTCTGGCGCTGAACAGAAATTGTGGCGCTATGCTATCACTAATTGCCCAGTACGTTTACAGCATACAATATTATTGTCACTGCTACATTTCTGTAATGCGAACCAGAAATTATTTCCACTACTAATTAATTACCGTTGAGCTCAAAGGTCCTATTAATAAACGGTTAACGAATGTGTATTTATGAAGACGATTTGTGAGACTGGTAAACTTATGATACATACGATGGTCTTTCGTTCTACACGGTGCATTTCATGGTCCTGTACCCATCCGTCGGTAAACTGTACCTGGGCTTGTTGCAGTGACCTGAAGTTACTGAACTTCATGAGTGTATGCACTCACTCAAGAACCGTATAATTATAAATATGAGCGTGGTGAAAGTTGGGCAGCACGCTAACATATTTTGTCCACTCTGTGTGCTCGTAAGGGTCTAACCCTTTCACTCCTTTGATTTTTTCCTCGTATCTTTTCTTTGCCTTTTCATCAAGTCTGTCTTTGTACGGACCGGCATTGTTCTCCTTCGTTTTGTACATAACCTTTTTGGGGGGGCAAAGAAAAAGCAAGAAGGTATTGCAACCGGAGAATGAACGTTTTGCGTGCTGCAAATGCTTGCATTTGATGCGGTACTTGGATTGTTTTGCCACGAGTTACCGGCATGCAATGCGCGAAAGTCATGTGGTCTGTCAATCTCTAGAAATTTCCCTCGTAATGACCATAGCTGGACTGGCCATCGGCCCACCTGGCAAGGTGATTTTTTGTTTTTAAGGACTGATTTTTTGTTGTTGTTGTTTTTGTACTGGTGTAAACAATGAAAGGTGGTGGATTGGCCAGATGCTGGCCAATGTGTAAAATAACTCAGTTGTTTGGTGGTGGCTATGGCAGAGCTCCCAGAGGGCCAGCAAGTGGATGACGGAAAGTGGAGGCATTAGGAGGAGAGACCCGAGGCCGCAGGTCCAAGTGTCAGGTGAACTGAACTTCAGATAAAAAGTTATGACCTGGAGTCTATCTGGGTCAGATATAAACCAAGTTTAGGTGTAGTTTATTTTCGTTGGGCTGACTTTTTACAGTCAGTTACAATAACTCGTACTGCGTACTAGCTAGCATGACAGAGTTTCTATACAGCTGGGTGGGTGCTATAATGTTACTGATAGTGAACTTTATTTTATTCACAAGGTTAGTTAGTAGAGAAAAACAGAATCGTCTCGTATTCAGAGAAAATATTACTCAATATTTCGTATTGAGCTGAATATGAACACAGTTTGTCCCGGACTTCAGCTACAATGAAAAAGACACAAAGCTGGAGTTATTCTGTGTCTTTATGCTGTCAGCTGCCTCTTCTTCTCTCATTCTCTCCCCCTCCCTCTCCTGTTGCTACTTCAATCATGAAACTGATCAATGATCAGCTGATCGGCTTTTCTCTCGTGTTTGTTTATCGCCCACTTTGCGCCAGAAAGAAGAAACCAGGGGATGTCGCACTAAACAACAGCAGCACGTTTAAGCTTGATCAGCTGTTGTTAGAATGTATTTAATATTACTTTCTAGTATCAGCTGATGTTTGCTGGAGCCACAGCTGTAAACGCTGCTCGTCATGATGTCAGTTTGGATATCCTGGTGAGAGGGAAACATGAAGATGAAACCAGGAGATGTCCTTACTGAATCATCAGAGCTGAACAGGTGATGGAGAAACAGGTTTACCTTTTAGGTGACATGAATGAGTTGAAGGGAAGTTATGAACTGTTTCTGAGAGACAAATAACACCAGCATCCTTTTCTATGTAGCTGACAGCTGGTAACTGTGCAGGGGCGGGTCTAGCAAAGCTTTGTCAGGGGGGCCAGGTAGGGCATTAACAGGGAATCTTACAACCAAAAAGAAAGCATGGACTCACAATATTGGACAAGTAGCAGAAAGTGAGACAAAGAGAGACAACAGTTAAAATTCATGCAAAAGCAAATGAACACCAACACTTAATTACAATTTACAGCTAAAAACAGTTCATGTAAGATCAGAATTTCCTTTTTTCTGAACATTTAAGACAAGTTATTTACCCGTCATTATACCGACATAACAGTAACTATATGACAAAATGTCGTAGATGGAAGGCTCCTGCGACAGACCGCCAACGACGGGGGACTTTGCAAAGGAGCTCACGTCCTTCTTCTTCTCCACGTGGAAGCTGCGCACCTCATTGGCCAGACTCACCATCTACATTAACAGTAAGATAAGGATGCATGCATTTGAAATACACTGCAGTATAATTTTAAACTGATCTCTCCACTTGAGTGTTTTTAACTTTCCATACCTTGAGTGTGAGAAGTAGCTGGACGGCGTTGGCGAAAGGTGTTGGTGATGGCAGACCAACCTTAGTGACCAGGCGGAAGAAGAGGAGGTAGAGAAAGGTCCAGCTGAGGCTCAGCGCTGGGGCGTGCCTTGTAAACAGACATATATAGTTAGGAGTGAGACTACATGTACATGGAGTCCTGTTGCGTGCTGTGATCTTCACTTTCTGGCTGAAATTAAAGCTTACAGGTTTTTATTTCTATTTATTTTTTTTAACCATTTCTACACTCTAGATCAGCTACTATATTTGAGAAATTTACAGGTGAATTCACAGACAACAGTTTGTGTGATACAAAGTAAAATAAGTCTGAAATGCATGGATGTGTCAGGGGGGCCAGGTAGGGCATTAACAGGGAATCTTACAACCAAAGTTTTCATCTGATGTAAAATGTATAGAAATCATACATATACTAACAAGACAGTGTACATCACTGTTACAACAGCGTTTGTTTTCATTCAAAGGCTTTATGGCTTTTCCTATAATACCTGGTGGGCCGGTCTCTAGTCAAAATGCCCTGGCCGATTTTATGTTTCTTTAAGCAAGTTCTTCATGACTGAGCCAAGTGTCCTCTTTTTTGGAAATCAAAATATGGTCACCCTACTTTAGATGCCACTAAAAGCGAAAACATTTAAAGCAGGGGTCCCCAATCCCAGTCCACAAGGGCCGGTGTCCCTGCAGGTTTTAGATCTCACCCTGGGTCAACACACCTGAATCACATAATTAGTTCATTACCAGGCCTCTGGAGCACTTCAAGAGGTCATTTAGCCATTTATATCAGCTGTGAGGAGCAAGCACACATCTAAAACCTGCAGGGACACCGGCCCTTGCGGATTGGCATTGGGGACCCCTGATTTAAAGTGTTGACTTTTTAAAAATGAAACCTTAATAAAATATATGCGAGACATGGTGCCCGAACATATAGTTTGAACCTCGGTAAGCCAGTTTTCTTTATCACGATATCAGTCTGTGACATTATTGTGGAGAAATTTTGATCCACTCTTCTATACTCCACAATATTGCTTCAGTTCACCAAGGGCCTATACAGTTTGAGATGTAGCCATCAGGTGTTTTGCCGTTTTCTCCGAACATTGCACCATTTGGCGTTGGGATAAATTTGCTGGGAAATCCTCTCCTGAGAGGTGTAGCATTTTGTTAACACACACCTGAGTGCTCTATGCTGACGCTCAGTCATATATCAGTATATCAGGCCCGGGATAAAGACTATATATGTTCTGTTTTTAATTATTAGTCTCTTCTAAGTCTAAAAAGGGAAACCCTTCTTAAACGGGAAGAGTAGTGGCGGTACCAAGGAAATATAAAATATAGGGTTCTAAAATATAATTTATTTCACATAAAAACCGTCGAGCTGCTCAGACCCTCCCGACATAGTCCTTAAGCCTGTGACGTACCGCCGCTGCCACCCGACGTCTCTCCCCAAAGCGTTTCTCCCCATCCACAAATCAGTGGAAGTGTGGAAGGTGTTTTAACAAAAGTTTTCTGAGATGTGACCAGAGGGAAGAAAACTATTTAGAAATTGTGGAAAAGTTTGAAGTCGGTATGTATGTATGACCCATGGCTATTGAGCGCTGAGAGTCAGAAGCCTTTGTCACATAAGCAAGAATGAAAAAGAAACACTGAAAGTAGTAAGAAGGGTGGGGAACAAGTCCACTGTATGTGATCTGTTTCAGCGAGGGAGTTCATGTTAACATTTAACATGCTAACTGAGCAAGAGGAACTGACCTGAAAGATAGGATCATCGCCAACCTGGAAACTTGGACCCTCGGTAGCCGGTTACCAAGATTATGTGAAGTAATCTTGTAGAAGTAACCACCACCCTCTGAGGGTCTACTAGAGGAGGTCAATACAGCACTACAGACAATCGAGGAATCCAGTATGGAGGCACTAATCATGGCAACACAGAAACAAGCTCTAAGTACAAGATCCACAGAGGCTGGGGTCTATCACACCAGGCAAGACCCCAGGTGCAGGCTGTGTTAAGATGCCTCTGAGATAATCCAGCACATAACAGGAGGGTGTAAGATGCTAGCAGGCAGGGCATACATGTAAAGCTATAACCAAGTGGTCAGCGTAGTACACAGGACCATCTGTGGAGTGTATGGCCTGGAAGTGCTGAGGTCAAAATGGGTGGTCAAGAATGACTGAGCTAAGATTCTGTGGGACTCCTAGAAACAGACGGACAAAATGTTGGAGGCTAACCAATCGGACATAGTGGTGGTAGACAAGTGAAGCAGATCCCAGGAACAACACCTGAGATCTCTGTCCAGAAGACTGCAGTCTTAGGAGCAGCTAAGATTCTGTGCAGGACCCGCAAGCTCCTGAGCTTGAAGGATAGATCAAATATATATTTAAAACTTGCTATATAAGGCTTTGATAGATGCCTTAGTGAGACGTTGGATGTCTACAAGACTGAGTCAACTGCTTTTAAAATAAAGTTGTGTTTTTACTGTATTACCTGTACTGCGTTTCTTAAATCTGGCCCCTGACATATTCCCTTCACGAAATAATAATTAATAAAAACTAAAACTAATAGAAACTGAACTAAAATGAAACATTTTCAAAGAAAAAATAAAAGCTAAACTGAAATGAGAAACTAACTCACTCACTCACTCACTCACAAAAAGTCTAGAGAAAATAAAACTCATTTATTACAAATACAGACGTCCTGTATAAGAAGGGCCACCGTCGACCCCACCTGCTGAGGAGACTGAGGTCCTTTGGAGTCTGCTGGACTCTGTTAAGAACATTCTATGATACTCTGGTAGCATCTGCCTTTTTCTTTGCAGTGGCCTGCTGAGGGAGCGGATGCACGGACAGGGACAGGAGCAGGATTGACAAACTGGTGCAGAGGTCTAGCTCTGTGCTGGGATGTGCTCTGGAGTCTGTGGAGGCGGCGAGAGGAGGATGTTAGTAAAGCTGACATCCATCATGAACAACCCACATCACCCTCTGCATGAGTCTGTGAGTGTGCTGAGCAGCTCCTTTAGTGAGAGACTGAAATACCCTTGCTGCAGGAAGGAGCACTTTCACAGATCATTCATCCCAACAGCAACTCCTCAATCACAATGTCATGAGTCACTGGACATTGTTGACATCCACGGTCACACTTCATGCATGTGTATCATCCATATGTATATTTATTGTGTACGTGTGTGTGCGTGTACATGTTTATACTTATATATATTCATTACTTACATAGTAATAGTAGTGGTAGAATAGTTAAATTTGTGTCTTGCATATTTCCACAACTCTCTATCCATAATCACATACTGTGTATGCTACTGTTGGATATAGTGTTTAATCTTACTTATTTCGTATTTGTTTGTATTTTTTGTACTTTTCTTCTGCCATCTGTACCTGAGCTGAGGTAACACAAATTTCCTCACCATAGGATCATTAAAGTCTGATGTTAAGATTACAAAACTATAAGACCTATGACCTTGAGCTTGTCATCCACAGGCCTAGTTTGAGTTTTCAATCCTATAGAGATGACACAAAGCTTTACAGCTCTTTAACCTCAGTAACAATCTTAAACTCAACTTCCTGTTTCCATGTTGCTAAATATGAATAAGAGTGAAGTAATAGTTGTCAGCTTAATCTGGCATCTAGCACACTGACAGCTACATACCTGAGCTCTATGTCTATAACGCTGTATAGTTAAAATATTTTTCAAACCTCAGTATAAATGAGCATGTCAGTTCAGGTGTCAAGTTTTGTTTCACACAGTTAAAGAGATTTAGTAAAATTAGCTCAAACGAAAAGAAATCTAGAGTCAGTACATACTATTGAATCTCATACACTATCTTGATTGAAAAATCCAGCAGCCACACTTTCTACTAAACCCCCAAAATGTATTATTCCTATTTAACCTAGAATTTATTTTAAGATTTTTTGTCACTGACTTTTCACACTTGCATAGAAGTATACCCCTGTTAGTAACCACGCGATCTTCAGCTGAGGCTCAGCTAACCAGTCTACAGGTCCACATGAACAGATACAACTTTTAGGGATTTTCTTCTCTGGATGATACAAAAACACTAGATTGTTTCTGAAATGTGCTATATGAATACATTTTAATCACCATGATACAACATGTCAGCTGTATCCTGTAATATTACGTATTCTTCTATTTAATGTCCTTATTTGACTCTTTGTGTACAGCACTTTGCTACCATTTGAGTAAAGCTCTTAAACTTAAGTTTGCATAGAGTGCATAGAGTCAGTTACTTTTTTTTGGATAAACCAAACATTTTATTGAGAATTGTCACAACAGAAGGTATCAAGAAACACTCCTGTACAACATCCTTCTTAATCCTCCTCCTCATCGTCAGCTCCTCCAGCTCCACCCTGGCCCTTCTTGGCGTTCTTTCTCTTGACGCGGCCTGGGCGTCCACCGCCGTACGGAGACCTCAGGGAGAAGTCGATGTGCTTCTGGCTGTCCAGGCGAACCACAAAAGAGGGGATGTTCACCACCTGCTTGCGCACACTGCCAAGACAGACAATAAAAGGAGGACTTTAGAAAATGTTGATGCATCTTCCAGTTGCACTTAAGAGTCATCTTTGCAGTTTAAAAGCTGAAAAAGCACAAGGTTTCTGGGTGGAAAAAGTGTGAATCTTTAATATTTGACATGTATAATTTACTGCAGGCTTCATTGACGAGGAATTCTTGACACCACAGGAAATCTGAACTTATGACTTAAATCATCAGCCTGAGTACTTCATATCCAATGCTGTAGTGAATACTACAATTGCCCGAGGTGCAATCCCCCATACCTTACCTGACGGCCACAACACCGTGGCACTGTCTGCGCCCTCGGCGGCAGGATTGGCTCTGGGCAATGTCTACTGACAAGGTATACGGTTTTGATACCGAATTGACCTTGATGAAAATCTTAACTGTTGTCAACAGGGTGTGTTACAGGTTGGTGGTCCTCTGATGGAAGAGGAAGCATTGACAGGTTCTCATGAGTCCATCCAAAAAAACAAAACGAAACAAAAAACGAACCACTGAGCCTGTTAAGTGTTGCTTTGAGCTTACCGAATGTGCCTCTGGCGGATAAGGACACGAGCGTGGTGGATGCTCTTGGCAAGTCCAAGCTTGAAGACCTGTGTCTGAAGCCTCCTCTCCAAGAAATCCTCGACCTTCAGGCCCAGGATATAATCGAGCTTCATCTTACCCTCATCGAGCACACCAATTCTCACCAGACGCCTGAGCAAAGCGTTACCTGGAAAACCACACATATACACAAAAGGTCATTTAAACATACAACCACAGAGACGTGTTCAAAAATCTATGCAGAGCAGGAATATTGGCCTCATTGACGAGGAATTCGTGACACCATGGTGAAGTCTGACACTTTATATATTTAAATCATCGGCCAACACAAACAAGCTTTAACTCATCCTACCCACCTTCAAACAGACGCTTTGGGTCCTTCTCATCCAGAGTGAGCAGCTCTCTGGCAGCCTTGCGGATCTTGGCAAGGGTGAACTTGACCCTCCACACCTCACGCTTGTTCCTCAGCCCATACTCGCCTTAAAGGGAGATGAAACGCCGTAATCAGGTTAGTATAGCTCATTAAAGGGTATACCTTGAAATATATATATATATATATGGACGGAAGTTATGAAAATGAAAACATACCAATGAGTTTCAACTCCTGGTCGAGACGGGACTTCTCAAAGGGGCGGCGGGGGGTGACATACGTCTTACGACAAACCCAGCTTCTGGCAACGGGCATGATGGCTTATAAGTGCCTGCAAAACCAAGAAATTACAATGAGGGGGACGCTACATATAAGATTTATACCATTTTACACTTTTAATAGGTTATTCAAGTTTGACATGTTATTTGAATCTTGTGCACAGAAGACATTTTAAAGGCAAACATTATACATGTTCAGCAATAACTCAAGTTACAATTTACAACTAAGACGATCAAGTCAACCTCAAAAAGTAGAGTCAGTTCAATTAAGCCAAATAGGCTCTCCATCTGTCAGTCTAGTTCGTTTTTCAAAGCATTTACTGAATAATTAAAAAAAGACATTAACTTTTTACCAGGCTAAAGGGTCCTACAACTGTCACTATTACTTCCATGCTTCAACTCTATCGGTCAGATCTGCCACACGATCGTATGGTTTATGAAGACAAGGGTAATGTGTAAGGACCGAATTGACTAGAAACACTGATACATCGGATATGCTTCATTAAATGTTTCTGAAACTACAATAAATCGCGTATAAACGTTTAACAGACCGGGCATCCGTAGGACTAGGCCGCAGCTACACCGCACCACGTTGTTTAATGTTAGCAGCTAGCATTAGCTTAGCCGCTTTTCGTTTAAAAACGCGTTAAAAAAACACATGCAGGTCTTCAATCGACACAGGCATGAGTTTAGTTTCATGTCCTATGACTGTTTCTCAACGTGGAGGTCCAAATACACTAAGTTTGTATTGCTGGTAAGGATGAGGATGGTAACCGTACCTGTCTCGCTCAGGCTCGCGCAGTAAAGAGGAAGTTAAAGGAAGTCCATAATCATTTATAGGGCCTACGAGCACACTACATATCCCATGATGCCTCTCACCGTCCAAACGGAAGTCGGGCCCGCTGGGTTTGTCGCTCTCTGTTGGTCAAAGCGAAGAGCACAACCTGAACACATGGAAGAAGTTAAGATGAAGTTTGTTTATGCGCTTGAATCACGAGCAGGCCTCATGTCATTACATAGATGGTGTAACACACAGCTTCATTGTGCACAGAGAGGCGGAAAAGGCCTGCTTCTTTCACTCTGCACAGAGGTTTGACTGAGTGGTCACAGATCTCCTCTTACAAAGTGAGAGTGAGGGAGGTAAGGTGGTAAACTCAGAGAGAAGGACATGGGTGACTATTTATATAACTCTGAAATGGGACCCTGACCATGTGTTTCTGTCTGTCAGGCTGCATGATCAACTGATGGACACACAGAAGCTCACTGGCTTTCTCTTTCACTGCTCTAAATCCCATCTTTTCCGGGTGTTTTGGGGGTTTCCCTTGTGTTTTCTTGCTTGACTTCATTTTCGAGGTGAAGCAAAAGTCTTAAGCGTGGTCTTTTTTCCCACCTTCCTCACTTTCTTGGAGTTTCTGTTTCCTTCATTTGGGATTTTTCCTCCCTTTTTTAAAAAAATTTCCAGCCTGATCGCCTGCTCTTCTGTGTGTACATCAACCCTTCCTTTCCCCTTGCTCTCCTTTTCCTTTTCCTCCCATTTTCCTCCGTTCCTCATCTCCTCGTGTGTGGTTTTTGGGCTATGCTCTCCTCACCCACTGTGATCCTCCAGCCTTATGGACTCCCCGTCTACCCACAGGCAACCACATGCTACCCCAGCATAGTTCAGGTAAACCTCTTGATTTACTCTGTGGGCAGACATTATCACATAAATACAGCCCGGAAAGCATCTACTGGGGAACTATAACTTTATGCAACAAAATAATATTATTTATTATTACAATTCTTAATCTCAGTGTCAGTTATTTTGCATTTCTAGAGCTCTGGTTTTTATATTTATTCTTTTATTTACCCAAATACTCACATTAAGAAATATAATCAAATAATTGGACATTTAAATCAGCACGTTTGTATGATTTTGCTTAATGATTAAACTAAAAAGATCTTATTCCTATTACCAGACAAAATGCCTGTATTTTGTAAAACTTAAAACATTTTCCAGTGAGCAGAAGAAGCCAAAAGGCCCTAAGTCACAGTTTAATCTAATTCAGTCTATCGATGCGTTGCTTAATATGCAACAGGATCTGTGTGAAGTGTGCTAGTTTTGAAATGTCTTATTTATTCACTAGTAAGGACATATTAGTGGTTATCTTTAGTCCACCAGCAAGTGTCCCTGACATGCCACTAATGCCACAGCTCATTTAGTATCTCTCTACCTTGTCTCTGTGCTTCACACCAGCTGTATTTTTAGCCCTCCTCTCTTGAGCAGATAATCACAGGAAGAGGGTCTGTCACCTGTCTTGTGTCCTGCAGTGAGCTGTGCTTAAGATAAATGTGTGAAACCAGCCTGTTGTGCATTTAAATGTTGAATATTAGGCTCCTCCGGGGTAACCTTGACTTATTTCATAAGATTCAGAGAGCTGTTTATGGAAAACGGATGCAGAAAGAATTGTTATTTGAAGGTGACTGGCACTGAAGTAAATAGTCCGAAGCCCCGGCTAGATCTTCCAAGATTCAAGAACTTTATTGTCAGTACAACGATATACACAGTATACAGCGTACCGGAATGCTCTAATCCTTCACTTCAATCCAGCAATTGTTCCCTTTTTAAAAATGTCATATTTCCAAGTGCTGGGGAAATTCCTTTATGACTGATGTGGAGCATCTGTTTTAACACAACATTTGGCAGCTTGTAAAACTCCTCTCTCCTCATTATCAGCAATCTTTTCTTCTTTTTTTTATCAGCAATATAAACAAAAAGCCTGTCGTGTCTCTCAATAGGAGGATGTGCAGAATGAGCAGATGGATAGATGAAAAAAACGAATATTGTGTTACACTTTAATAAGCTACATGTTGCTAACATTTGTAACTCGGCCAGCACCAAAAGGCCACATCTGCAGTCAGCTTCGTCTTGTGTAAATCCCGTGGCAGCTGTCCCAGCAAGCACCTGGCTCCGAGCCGTCAACCTCTGACCGCAAGCAAGCAGCTGAGGAAGGAGACGAGCGAGAGAGGGGGAACAAATGGCAAATGATAATAAAAAACAAGCCCGTGAGGAGTCTCGGGTTGAGACTGTGGTGCTGAATCAGACACAGTGGCTGGTTAGTTAGTTAGTCTGTAAGGTGGGGGGAGAGTTGACAGTGATATCTAACAGATGCATTTTCTTCGCTCAACATCGCTTTTATATCTCGGAGGAGGATCAGAGCAGGTCAGGTCATTTCTTCTGATAAGTAGGACAGAGTGCAGGTGCAAGTTGTGTCGACATATTTGGAAACATGTTCCAGCTCCAGTGCGAAAGTTAAGAACGGCCTCAGAGTTGGACGGCGCCTCATTCACTATCTCTCAGCTCTGGTTCAAACGTAAATATTTCTCTTGAATAACGAGTAAGAGCTGCAGATTAATCATCTCCATCAACTTTTCCTCATTCAGCGGTCATCAGGGTGAAGCCTGCTTTAATGTCAAATCTGGTTTGTTGAGAGTGCACACTTTATTAAATATCCTCCTCCAAACCAACAGAGAATGGTCAAATGAAATCCTCCAAGCCAACAAGACTCTGACTGACAACCATTTCCTTGCTTATACAACCAGTTTCTCCTTCATCTCAAATCTTGCGTCAACAAATCTGAATGTTTCACACCTCTCAGTACAACAGCCAGCAGAGCTATGCCAGCCATTATGAGCTGGCGTGGGATAGAGGTTTTTTTTAATCATGACTCCTTTAAATCCTGAAGGCAGCTGACACACTTGTGGTATTTTGCTTGTGAGACAACTCAGAGTATCCTCTGATCCGGTGATTAAGTGAAAGTATCAGTGCTCTAATAGAAATATTCCCAGTTACTGTGGGGGAATCCTCACAAATGTGAGTATTTTCCAGGATTGTCTTCCAGAATAAATGTTCTTAGATTTGTGAAGTTGTATCCGGAAGCCAAGACAAAATAATTTCATCTGAACATTGTGCTGCAGCGTTATTGTACATCTTTAAATGAGGACTGTCCACCATCAGAATGAACATACGGGCTCTTTACATTATCTTCATGATCAGCACAAACTTTCATGTGGTTGAAACATATCATGTCACATGTGTCTGAAGTATTAAGATGGAAAAGTTTAGAGGACGAACAGCTCCAATAGTAAGAATCTGCCACTCAGTGTTACTGTTGCAATGAGGTCCTTGGAAAACTTTCCCTCCTCTAAGAACTCCCTGTCTCCTGAAAGTCTGAGAAGGCCCGTCACAGATATTTCATCTGTTTATACAAGAACTATTGTGTTAAATGCTTCAGCTGGAAGTCCTAACACAAGATATAAAGCAATAAATCAGAAAGTTTAAATACATATATAACAGTACAGAAGGCGGCATATATACAACATATACGTAGACAGTCAGTGTGAAGAGGTGAGGCTGCACAGACTGTGTTTCTTAGTCTCTTGGTGTGTGACACGTGGACTCATATCTCCTGCCAGACGTTGTCAGGGAGTGCAGACTGTCATGTTGATGTGGTGGGATCTTTAACACTACTGAATCACTGATGCATCTCGGCCTTCCTGAAGCATGGTTGGGTCCAAAACGAGGCGGCGGTAGGTTTATAGTATAAAACAAGCTCAACATCAGAAATTCAAGTGTAAGCAGTATAAGTATGCTGTAGTCTGACAGCTGGGTAAATGTGTTCACTTTGTTGTTTTTTCTGTTGTGTGGTCATGATGTAGTAAGATCAGCGAAGCACTTCACTCGCATCCAACCCAAACATTGATGTCATTATTGTGCTTGTAAAGTCCTCTGTTTCTTAAAAGGCAACTGAGCCACTCCACACAACACAAAGAGGAGTAGATGTTCATGAAAATGTCTCTGAGGTAATAAAACCGTGTCTGTCAGGCCCGATATTCTCGGAGGCGACATTTAGCGCGATGCACCCTCAGCAGGTGCACACACATTCATAAATACTTAATCCTGGGGGGGAAGCTCCGTACGCTTTCTGTGTTCATGAGTAGGTTAGAGGGGCCCTCTGGGCTCTTTGTGGGAGCAACAAGGTGACTGACAGTTACAGATGTCCACAGCTGGTGTGGAACACCTCCCCCACCCACAGCCACCCCCCACCCCCGGTCACTTTTCATCTAGCAATCATTTGATGTGATTGGTGGATGGGTAGAACTTATGGTGTGGTGGGCGGGTGGTCAGCTGGCATTAAAACATGCGGCAGTTGTTAGACAATGCATCAGAGATCGAGGAATGCAGTAAGGGGGTAAGACCGCTTTTATTTCTCTGCTTTTTACCTCACTCGAATGGAAACTGCGCAGGAGTTTCCTCCAAACCACTGCTTACACTTGGTTTGGAGGAGGTCCTGTTTTCCTGTTTAATCTTGTTTTTCTCATTAAAGGTAGTTTTATGAAGCAGCGGGTTAGAAGGTCTGTTTCATACTATCGGTCCCTATATTTAGTAGAAATGTGCTCCTGACAAACATTTGTTACGCTTTTTTAAAAAAAAAAAGTTTTTAAGTAAACAGCTGTGCTTTTTGTCTGCTCTGCTTGTTGTTTAATTAAAATGGATATTAGAGATTCTAAAGTCTATGAGACTTAAAACATACCTGTGGCTGTTGAATCTGATGAGATTCCAATAATTTTACTGATTTTACATGACATTGTACTACATAAAGTCAACATTTTGGACATAAATATTGTTTTCAAGTGCCAAATCTGTCATTTGTAATGGGAAAAAAGAGAAAGAGTTCAATTTAACAATGAGCTCCACGTTTGGCATTAAGAATGAATCAGTTATTACAATTGTGAGAAATGTCTTAATATTAGAGATGTTTTAAATTATATCTATACTTGGATGTTGCTTTGGATAAGCAAAAAGAAATGTAGAGTTTAGGACTGGTCATCAGATGTATTTTTCAAGGATAATTTACTATTTCTTTATTACCACACACAAAAAACAAACTCACAAAAGACAGTTATTTTTTAAAAAAGTAAATATATAAGGTAATTTAGTGACATCTTCCAAACACCGCAACCTACCAGCAAGCTTATTTAACTTTGTATTTTGTCTTACTATTACTATTAAAAACATCTTTTGCTATGATTATTATTATCAGATTATTTAAGAGATTTCACAGCATTTTACTCCTTTTGACAGTTAAACTAATGTGTAAAATTGGGTGGAACAATCATTTATTGTGGTATTTGTGTATCTGTCATCTTCATTAAAGATCACAGTGTCACTGCAGCGTGTTTATGCAGTTTGTTTTATTGTAAAAACAGAAGATCAACAACAGCATCTTGTGTTTCGTTTGTTTACATCTACGCGGTCATATTCTGGCATGAGTGGCTCATTCGTCTCCCTCTTCCTCTTTTCCTCAGGGGGCCCCCACTCAGGAGGCTGCCCCAGGCAGCGCAGACCCTGCCCTGCCTCAGGTCTATGCCCCGCCTCCCTCTTACCCCCCACCAGGTCAAGGTCCCCCAACGTCCGCCAGCAGACTGCCAACTCTCGACTTTAGCTCTGCACATCCGAGCTCAGAGTACCAGGAACATCCCCAGCTCAGAGTCTATCAGGGCCCTCAGCACGATGGGGGCGACTCTCTGACATCTGGCAACACGGTAAGAGCGGTCTGCGACAAATGTTGATGTTCCAGGCCAATAAAACATGATCGTCAGTAAGTCGACAGGTAGCACTTTCACATGTTCTGCAGAGCAACAGGCCCAGATAGGGTTTCCTTCTATATTTAGAGCCCCATGTCCACCGCGGTGTCCTTGTATGGAAATGCCTGTCACCCTCTGTGGAGCAAAATGTCGAGGCAGCTGATAAGGGATTTATTGATGAAAATAAATGCCCACTTTTCTTTCTCCCTTCCCCAGGTCTCATTTAAGTGTCAATAAAAGTGATCACCTTTCCAGATCGCCGCTCGAACTTTGTGCTGATACGTACACTTTACAGTTTAAGCTATCTGAAGGATGTTTATAAAGTCCATGTCAGGCTTTTGTGATTTGTCTGATGAAATCATTTCTGGTACAGGATAAACAATGATTACATCTTTAAAAATGTATCAACAAATGGTTTTTGAAACTAAAGAGAATTATTAATAGATAATTTGTGTCTTCATTCTGCTACTGCGATAAGATTATTTCAACCTGTTTACCATCAAATTTTCTTTACATATTCTTTTTAAAAACCAAATGAATCTTTTATTAAATCAAGGGAAGAAACCTGCATTATAATTTTAGCCTCAGTTGAATCTAAAGTCATTGCTCTGCAGCTGTTCCTGGCTGGTTGCGTAGATAACCCTCTTGTTTATTACCTCAAATGTTTCGGTGTAATCTTGCCGGTGGTGTGGCAGCAGTGTCCTTTACCCCACATTGATGAATTTCACTGACACCCTATGGTCTCTGGTTGCTGCTGATCTCTTTCTGCGTGTGGCCTGCACCACTTCAGCATTGGTGCACTGTGGGAGCGTCTTTAATTTCCATTTGTATTGTAAGATAAAGACCCTACAATAACAGAGAACACAATAATGCACAAACAGGCCACACTGGCCTCAGTCTTTATGAGCTGCCTGATGTTTCCTCTTGATTTTGAATGAAATAACTTGATAAAACAATGAGGAATTGTTGTTACAATTCACAGGCTACTAATCTTCGGGGTTTTTAGAGGACATACTGATTAGAGGAAAGACCCCAAGTCTCGTTAGGTGATGTTTTTCTCGTGAGCACAAGTTAGCCTACTTGCAGAATAATGACCACCAGTAAGCTGTAGGCTACTTGCATTATTCCTAATTAGCAATTTGAATTCAATTTCAAGCTCATTTACAATAACAAATTCACAGTAACAGTTGCGTCAAGGGCCTTAATACTGTAAGCTAAATACCCTGCAATATGAGAGGGAAAAAACCTTTTTAGCAGGAAGAGACAACCAGCAGAACCAGGCTTTACAGTTTAAAAGCAAAATTTACCATGTCACTCTCACTGAATTGATTAAAAAAACAGCAACACACACAAGAGAAAGTTTGTTGTTTTTAAATAATGTAATATTTTGACTCACACTGCCTGCAGAGACCTGTTGTCACTTCCCAGGTCTGTAATTGAAAAAATGTATTTATTTTTTTATTTTGAAAAAAACTTATCTTAACCGTGTAAAGCCTGAAATAAATATTACCCTTAAAATTAGAAGCCATCTATGTCCACTGTGAGCGACCATCTTTGAATAGAGGCGGTGGTTTACGACACCAACTCTCTGCCATCTATAATCCAGTTTTGAGTTCCCTCCCCAGACGCATGAACGCCCACTCACATCCTGGGCCATCTGACCTCAGGAAATCACATGATAGGGTGGGGCAGGTTTCACAATGAGCTCACCCGAAACCCTGGCTGATTGGGACCCACACCCGTTTTCACACCTTGGCTCATGTGATTAGAGGATCATCAGGGGGTCCTTTTGTCCCTCTTTGGGGGAAAACTCCCACTGGGTTTAAATCTGGGACTCTCTGCCATTTGAGCAAGTCCAGACGCTTTTCTTTGCAAGCTCCTTTGACTACCCTTAAAACTCTATTTTCTAAAAACTGGAGTGTTTAGTGAACATCCTGACAAAATATAAAAAATATTTTATTTTTTTAGTGCATCAGTGTTTGATTCATCAGGCTGTGATTGCAGACATTCCCCAACTCTGTGAATGGTACTCATGACCATTGATCATTCGTCCTTGATCAGTGGTTGTTGATCAATGACAATTTGCATATTAATGCTCAAGGAACTGACATCACAGCCCACTGTTTATTCAGTGGTGCTAGTTTCAGTCATTATACAAATGTACTGTTTATAAGGTTGGGGAAACCTGCAGTCAACTGAGACTAAAGAAGTCGGATGAGTGATGAAACGTTTCTCCCACTGAAAACGGTTCATCCAGATGAACAGAACCAACCTTTTGGGTCCTTGCAGAAGTGGTTACTTGAAGATATGATTTTGCCTCGGAACAGGTTTAAATATTCTTAACGGATTAACAGATTTTTTTTTCTTATTCATGAAGACATGAGTTATGTGGTCAGAGATGTGTGTGACTGTTTTGTTTTTGCAGTGCAGAAGTCTCCTTCAGACATGGAAACATCTACTCTGACACACGCAGAGCCGTCTGATCTGTGTGGCAGGTCAGCTCTGTGTCCTGCTTCTCCCTTCCTCCTCTCATAAATGGTGTTTTATGGCCCCGTTTATATATTTTATCACTAGAGTCCCAGACATACTCGGGTCCGTGATGATTTTCGGGGAAAGTTGAGACGTCGCCACGGAGGGAGGGGGTCAAAAAGGGGGGGGCGGGGTGAGGCTGACCAGATGATTCCCCCCCCTTTCCCCCGTCTGAAATATCGCTCAGGTCCAGAACTCAATCCTGCATCGTGACAATGACACCACCACCCAACTCAACCCTCTGTCCCCCTGTACCCCCCCTCCACTCTGGCCTGTATGTGCGTGTGTGTGTGTGCGTGTGTGGGTCTGCTGTCTACAGTTGAAGCCACATCGAGCCAGTGTAGTGTACTCCACTAGTAGCCTGTGTGCATTTATATGTCTGTATGAATGTGTTTCTGTACCTCTCTCTGTCTGTCTCCTTCTTATTAATGATGCCCCCTGACGAACGACCTTTAACCTTTGGCAAAAAAGCAGCACCGTGACCCCCCACCCCAGACTGACCCTTCAGTTTTAAACTTTCTGTGCACCTTCTTTGCCTTGTTTACTGAAGCCTTTTTCACTCCTTATCTGCCTCGTGGTACTAGACTGCTAATACTCAGGGCTTGGGAGTGTAATCTTATTTCCATTAGAGTAGCACATCTCCCAGTAATTTTTCTTTTTCACGTTAATTTTTGTGCTCCCTGCTCCTCCTCTTCCTTTTGTTTCTTGCTGCTGAAGCTCACTGGTTTTAGTTTGTTGCCCTTTTTGCAGATTTTCTTTCAAATCTATATATTTTAACCACTTTTCTTGCAACGGTTGAACAATGCTGGTTGGCCAACACACCTGCACACACATATATATATATGCACATACATGCACACACACTAGCATCGTGGTGCATTGTGGGATAGTGAATGTTTTGGTTTTGGCACATTAGTTCTTGAATTTTTCTGCATGGGGCAGTTTATATAAGTTAATCTAGCACAGGTATGTCTTTAATGCTAAGGTAAAACAAGTAGTTGTTAGAGCCACTGTGGGAAACTTTGAGTTAGAGTCTGAAAACAGCTTAAAACAACTTCTCACTCTTCACGACGGCTGGAATGAGCAGTTTTAATACCACACATGTGGCATTTATTGTTAGCGTCACTGTCCTAATCTCCTACAGGCATGTATTCAACGACGCCTCACTAAACTGGAGCCCCTTCCACGCCTCCTTACATTTGCTTGAGAAGGTTCACTGGTTGCTGAATGCTGGTTGAACTTGGTTTGGTTCACTTGATCTCATGAAAGTGATCTTTGAGCTTTAATGCCATGTGATGCTTACGCAACTGGAGTTTTTACCTGAACATGAAATTCTCTGGAACATGTTGAATTTGTTGAATTTACTTTGTTGTTTGTTTGTTTTTCTCTTTTCCTTCTTTGCTTTTCTACTGATGCCCTCTCCCAATTTTTCTTCACATCTGTCCCACCTCATTCACACCCTCTCCATCTTTTGTTTTCCATCTTTTTTTGTTCTTCCCGTCCATTCTTCCTCTATCCACTTGCTTGCCTCCTCCTCTTCCTCTGCCTCCTTGTCCTGTTTCGTGCTTTCTCACTGTCAGGAGGACTCTTTGGTCCCTGTGACCTCTGACCCCCAGTCTCTCAGTGTGTCCGTGTCATCGGGGGGCGGGGCAGGAAGCGGTAGCGAGGAAGAGGGGTCAGGTAAAACCCAACCGAAACGCCTCCACGTCTCGAACATCCCCTTTCGCTTTAGAGACCCAGACCTCCGCCAGATGTTTGGGGTATGACAGTCACCTCGTTTCTGAGCTTCACACATACACAGAGCCCATGTTTTCATATTGAATCCAACAATTTCCACTCTGTAAAAATTGCTCTGACACTTTCAGCAATTTGGCAAGATCCTCGATGTAGAGATTATCTTCAATGAGAGGGGGTCAAAGGTGAGCAGCTCAGAAATATGATCAGTGCATTTAAACCAACGTGGGAATCATTCATCAGTAAACATATAACCATGCAAACACACAGGGCTTTGGATTCGTCACTTTCGAGAATGCTACCGAGGCTGACAGAGCGAGAGAAAAGCTGAACGGGACAATCGTGGAAGGGAGGAAGATCGAGGTAAAGCGAGATTTCCCCATTTCTTTTTTAAAACTAGAAAACAAACGTGCAGTTTTGTTTTACCCAATATAATATACTCAATAAAACATAAAAATATGTTCAGGCACAAAAATATAATACATGGTAAACTGAAGTACTTTTCTTTATTTCCCCCATACAACATATAATGGCGAGGGGAAACTATAAAACGGCTCTTAAACTAGTGAAAAATTAAGGAATAATTAGAGGGGAAAAAATCCTTAAAAATAATAAATAACATTAATAAAATATAATTTAAAAAATGGAATTGGGATCTTTTTCTTCCGGCCACCAATTTCAGGGACATGGGAGCCTTGTACAGTGAAGGCAGAGTCTCCCTGAATGAGTGACAGCAGTGGGAGAGAGAAAAAAAATGGCCACCTCACTATAAATGTATTTATGACCCTGTAACTTCCCTTGGACATTATACCTAAGTGATATTTATTGATCACGTGGGTGGAAATCACCCAGCTTTTGTGTTCTAGGTTTAACTTTCTGTTTCTGTGATTATCCCTGCGATTCCATGATTATCCTTATTATTTTATCCCCAGGTTAATAATGCCACTGCACGAGTAGTTACCAAGAAACCCCAAACGCCTCTCGTGAACGGTGAAATCTCAAGTAAGAAACTTCTCATTAATATTTGGGTCCTGACTAATCTTTGGAGCTTGTGTTTAATAGAGGTCTTGTTTTTGCAGCTTCCGGTTGGAAGATCAACCCGGTCATGGGGGCCATGTACGCACCTGAGCTCTATACAGGTAACTAAACGTTTCCCTCTTTCATGCTGACATATTGCTCTGAAGAGATGATCAGCACTGCCATTTCACTCCTCCTGCTGCTTTTTTTCCTCTCCTTTATTTTAGTCGCCAGTTTTCCGTACCCTGTAGCGACTCCTACGCTGGCCTACCGCGGTTCAGCGCTGCGTGGTCGGGGTCGAGCTGTCTACAACACAATTCGCTCCACTGCAACCACACCTGCTGCTGTCCCCACCTACCCTGGGTAAGACTCTGAGCACCGGTGTCCGCTTTATATCCAATTACTTTCATTTTGATAATGTTTCATTCTTTTTTTTCAGGGTTGTGTATCAGGATGGACTGTATGGAGCAGAAGTCTATGTACGCAGCTGAACTCTACTCATATCTTTACTTTTTTAATCAGTCAATCAGTTGCTGCTGCTTTATTGTTGCTTCATCTTTCCCATGCAGGGCGGATACCCTGCAGCATACAGAGTGGCTCAGTCAGCATCTGCTGCCACAGCGACCTACAGTGATGGGTAAACAGACAAACAATGCACACAAAGATGAATGTTCTTGCTCATTCTGATGCTCTGTTTGAGCTTCAGCAGTACCACTGAGCAGCTGTGTGCCTAATAGTATATACCGCTTTTACCTGAGCAGACACACAAAACTTATTTGGAGCATTTCGGCTATTCCCATGAAAATGTCTTCCTACCTACACAGAGCTCACCCTTTGAACTCAAACTTGGCTTTTGTAACTTTTATCAAGATAAACACAGCTTTTGAAAATATTCTGCTTTGTGCCAGGAAGTAAAGATCTGGATTTTCTCAAACAGTCAGGAATTTATCTTGTAACATTTACTGTGAGTGGACACAGTATGTAAAATAAAAAAAACTCTTTTTTTTTTTGTTCCTGTGTAGCTCAAAGGTCCCACCTGAGATTACGTTCTTGTTTTTATCTCAAGGATTTTATGGGCCTTGTTAAGCAGCTTTAAATTAACCAATAACACACAAACTGCTAGTAGAAGAAGAAGCTTTCAACTGCTCCCTTAGTCACAAGGGGTCGCCACAGTGGGCAGATCCACATGTTTGTTTTGGCAGATTTTTATGCCGGATGGCCTTCCAAACACAACCTCAAAGGGATGTGTGGCTCTTCCAAGGATAACAATATCATAATAACACCCAAAGTACTGTTTTTGTAAGATACTTCAGATATTATTCAGTACCAAATGTGCTTTTGATTGGTTTCCATCACATAACGTATTACAGTGCTGGATGCTCACATTAATCATGGCAGAATATTCACATAATGTAAAAAATTCACATACATGCCTGACTTCAGTTGGCTTTCATTAATCATAAAGAATTGGCAGTTTAATTGGAGTCGTGATATTATGATGTATCTGCTTCTGCTTCTGCTTTTTTTTTTTTTTTTTAAACAGATATGGACGGGTTTACGCTCCAGAGGCCTATCACCACTCAGTCGGACCAACAGCATATGGGGTCGGTACAATGGTGAGCAGCTATCAGAGTAAACAAAGCTTAATCTGAAAAATACATCACGGTGGTTAACTTGCACCTTTCACCCTACCACTGTCGACAGGCCAGTTTGTACAGAGGAGGATACAACCGCTTCACCCCCTACTGAGGCCCGGTGAAGGGCGGGGTCGTCGGGCATCTCTGTTGAACTTTGGGACACTGCAGGGCAGATTACAATAATCCTTAAAAACAACCTCGGAAATGTGGCACACGTGGTGTCACCTCCTGTCTCCATCACAACCTCTACTCGGGAGACTAAACAGACTGAAGGTTAAAATACTGTAGGACCCACTTACCATCCGCTCTGCTGGAGAATACGTAGGAGACGCTGTCGCTTGAAACCTTTTAATGCTTTGCTTTTTCTTTTTCTTTTTTTTTAAGAATGGATAGGTGGTTAAAAAATACTGTGAGATTCTTGTGTTTAGTAATTTGGGATTTTTTTTCAGGGGTCAAACTGTGCAAAAAACATTTTGTACAATTTTAAATGATTTATTTTTGTTGGCATTTATCTACTGAGTGTGTGTGTGTGTGTGTGTGTGTGTGTGAGTGTGAATGTCTGTGAGTTTCAACATCAAGAGAGAGATTTGGCTGCGACACTGATATTGCAACTAAAAACACAGAAATAATGTTTATCAGCTGGACTTATTTTTATTTCTAACAATCTACCTCTAAATCTACATGTTTAGCTTTTCATACAGCCGTTATATTTAATCCTTGATTGCAGTTTCTTGAGTCCTTTCCTACCTTTCTGTTCATGAATCCTAACACAGTGTAGTTTCTGTTTTCTGGCTTCACTCCTCGCTGCCTTGCTTGAGCTTTGATGACCGGAGGGTCACTGTCCTGTATTTTCTCCCTCTTTTCTCCTTCATTACTGCTAAATGACTTCTTTTCTTGTATCGGTTAGTTCTTCTTGCCTTTGTTTCACTCTTTTCTGCTTTGTTTGATGTTTACCTCTGAATAAATCAGACTTTTTTCTCCTCTATCTCTTCTGTTCTTTATTTATTCTGCTTCTCCTCACTCCCTGGGTTTCTGGTTTTTCTTCTGTGGCAACATGACCTACACACATTGTAAAGTGAAAATCACACGTGTAGTTGGAATGAGTCTGGATTGATACCATCAGGCATTACATCGGCAATGCTATAGAAAAAACCAAACAAACCCTTTTTATTTTCTTTGTGTGATTTCACTGCTTACTGTTTAGTTGCATCATTCTCGTATTTTTCCCTCCTCCTTCTAACACTCAGTGCCAGTATTCATGCTCTACATGTATGAAAACCGTCCTGGGCCTGTTTTCTATTTTCTGCACTCTCTAAACTTCCAGATTATTGGCCTTTATTTCATTTCCTTTGTAAGTTTCACCTCATGTGTGAGATCAGCAATGCATTTTAATCTTTTCTTATCAAGTCTTTTCAGTGTTTTATGCAACTTCTTTACTCCATGTTTGTTTCGTGTGAATTTCTTCTGTACCGTTTTGCTGCTCTGCTTCTGCCTTTTTTCTTCTTAGTAGTATTTCTTTTAGCGTTTAGTCTTTTTCGTTTGCCAGCTTTCTTGCTATTTTTAAACTGAACTGTCCTTTGCCATTATATGCCTTCTGCTGTTTGCATGACAAAATGATTTTTTTTCCTGCTGCACTTTCTACATCTTTAACCTTCCACACTAACTTTTCTTTCCAGCTGCTCTCAAGGCTGTTTAATCTGCATTGGTTAAAGTAAAAAACTATCACCATATGAATGAACATTAAACCATCATGCTTAGTCAGCTAGCTGATCTGCTTTATCACAGATGCCATCATTCAACATCTTCATAATAAACTGTTTGCAACCAACTCTGTGCTCCACTGAACTGCTAGATTTCAATCAATCAACTCCAATAAAAACACAAGACAGTATGTGCTCTCTGTACTATTTTTTTTTATTAGATGTCTTTCCAAAAGATATGTACACAATATTTACAAAATGGCAGTTTATCCTATGAGATCTATGTAGCCATGGGAATGAGGGATAGGGAGGGCGCATTGCAGATAGACCTTCAGCTTCAGTTGTTAAAGTGCTGCAACACAAACTATTAAAAGCACTGCAGACAGGATACAATACTTACTAGTGAGAGTTGCACACGGCAGTCACAAACATACCCAACATAAGAGGAAAAAAAGGGTAAGAATGACAAAAGAGAAATACTGGTTAGAGAGTCGGGGGAGAGGAGAGAGGTTGAAACATCATGCAGGGAGGGGTGAAGAAGAGAAAGTGAGAAGATTCTACGAAAAACTAGTTTAAAAAAAATGACCAAAGGTGGAGGGAAAGAGGGAGATGGGAGTTCTTCAAGGGTCAAAAAAGCAGTTACAAAGACTGATGGAGGTATACGCCAACATAGGAGCAAAATACACAAAAATTGGGAGGGGTGGGGTATTAAATGAAAATGTGTACATTAGTTATTTGGATGATTTTTCTATGTAAAGACAAACATCCTGGGCTGTTTCAGTGCTGAAAATCTGAGACATCAGATGTATACAAGACAAGCCTGCATTAAATTAAAAAAAAAAAAAAAAAAAAAAATCACATCATTTCAGAAGAGTCACTGCTTAGCATGTGAACACAAACCTACAAACTTTATACTTAAAAATAGAAAGAAAAAAAAAGTGTTGGTGAGTTTTAGGTCACTATGTTCTGCATGTCCAGACATTTTATTCAATGCCAATTCAACTCTGAAGCAGCCTGCCAGTATAACAAACAAAAGCTAAAACATTTCTAATCGGTGGAGAGAAAGGAATTGAAAAAAACAAAAATCCAACCTAACCAAATATGAAAAGTCTTATCAGCAAACAACTATGCAAATGCATCTGGACACGCAGAACCCCACAGCACAAGGCAAACATGACTCAAGAGCTTTGTTTTTAAAAACTGGAACAGGTACGATGTTGCACACAAAACCATTTTAAATAAGGGCTAGCAGCAAATCCCATTAGCAGCATTTCAACATTTTCAACTTTTCATTATGCGATGCTCCCGTGTTTTACGAGCTGTATGGCTTCAACTCAGGCGGGTCAAACAGAGACTGAGTGCTCACAATTCACTCTCTCCGGCAGGCATCTGGAGGAGTTTCGCCCACTTATCCCTCCGTGTGCTCCTGCAATGCAGCAGCCTTGCAAGCTGAAGGACGAGAAGTCTGGCGGCATGTGGGAGGAGGGTTTAAGGAGTGAGGGGGGAGGGGGGCAGTAAGGAGGATAGGGGAGTAAGGTAAATGAAGGGAGGGGGGGAAAGAAAGGAAACATGTTGAGATCTTTGTCATTACAAAACATATGCTGAAATCAAAGGTCAACAACGAACACATCTAAAAAATATATATATATATATAATCCAGGGTCACACGTGATTTGTCGACATGATTGGTCAGGAGGCAAGGTTTTAGCCACATTGGTCTGATTTGTCACTGAATATATACGAGACCAGCAGGAACCAATCAGAGAGCACAAAACAGGAAAATGTGGCACAAAACCTAAGGGGAAAAATTTAAACAACTTATTTTTCCTTTTTGGACCAATGGAGTCTGAGCATCAAGCCAAAATTGGGTTTGACAACCTGTGCGACTGTGTTCAGGCTGCACTCGGAAACAGCGCTAACTGACATTTCTCCGATATAGCCACACTGAGATCACTGCATACAATCAAATTCTACTTTTTTTTTAAAACATATTCACAAATTTGTTCAAAAGTTTTATGAATCAAAGAAAAAAAAAACCAACTTCACACTTACCCATGTGTGAACAAAAACAAACCAAAAAAACCTACACGGTGTACTAAAAAGAAATCACATCAATTATCATACAGTATTTACAAAGTATACTTTGTTGATAAGTAAACGTGTAGGTTTTACATTAAGCCTGAATCCATTCCTGTTCTTATCAATCAAAACAGGATTAAATACTCAATGTCAGACTCAATGTTCCTACAGCGGTTAATACTGATATTAATTTAGAAGAAAAAAAAAAAAAAAAAAAAAGAGGAACAATGTTGACCACCTACACGTTTTCAGCACAACTCAATTAGGAACAGATGTTTTGCTGGTGAAAAGCAACACATGGATTATTTTCCTCACACTTAGGAGCTGATCAATCGCCATTTTCAGTGTAACTGAATTTTCCCACTCATTGTCTAAAGGGTTGTTAATATACCATCAATATTACACTGGGTCCTAAAAAGCACAAAATACAGAGAATCAACTCCACGGCCACTTAGAGAGCCTGTTTTTATCTTTTGTTTTTTTAAATACTAAACTGAGGCTCCCATTTCAAACTTTTTGTTAAAAATTTCATATCTTCTGGGGGGAAAAAATGGACATAAAAGCACTTGCCTGGACTCAAACTACTTCTTTATTTCACTGCTGTCTGTACCACTTTAAATTCATGTTTTGATTGTAATACTCAGAGACAGCAGCTTCCATCTGTGCAGTAAAATTTCTGGGATTTTAGGATGTTCAATTTTTTAATGACACGTGGACTGTCCAAAAATCATTACGAAGTATATAATTTAAAAAATAAAAATAAAATTCTGATTCCACCGCCATAATTTTTTTCCTTTTGCACAAGACAATGCCAAATACTGATATAAGTGATAAACCCACAAGATGTAAAACAAGTTGGGGAAAAAAACCAAAACAAACAAAAACTTGAGGCAACATCTCTGTTGTGCGGTCATCCACCTCCTTCCAGAAGAGTCCCTTTCTCTTACCAGCCTTGCGTGTAGTATACAAACCACTTTTCAAGCCTTCCTGAAGAAGCTGCAGGTCTTCCTTTGATGCTCCACCTCAAAAAAAAAAAAAAAAAAAAAAACCCCAACTAACTTTCAGCTACATCCAAGGTGTCAGCTGTGACGTCACCATTCTTTTCTGAGGAACAGCTGGTGAGGATACAGAGGTGCACTGCTGCATTTGTCAGGGTGAGCTGGACACCAGGTGCTGGCAGGAACTTCTACCTGAGGGTGATGGAAGCAGAACTGCACTCTGCGTGGGGCTACTCTGGAACATGAAGCTCAGCTTCCAGGTCATGGAACTTGATCTTGATGAGGAACACTTATCCGTTACAAAGTCAATGCGTATCCGAGACTTGTTTAAGTGCTGATCGACCAATTCATAAACATGAGCAGTGGATGAATAATACTAAATCAGGAACGGGACTTTAGACTTCAGTTTCTTTCACAGACCTTGTAGAGACAAATGGGAGGAACAGCCAGCTGTAGATTTGAGGAGGAAACTAGATGCGGGAAGGGCATACAAACCACCTCTTCTTTCAGGTAAATTGCTCAATCTTCTCTGAGTCTGTAAGAATAAAACTAGACTTGACTTGATTTTGCAGGTCTGACTTCAGACAGTGAAGAGCTGGATGCATGACTTGAAAAGCCGTTTCCCTTTTGGTAAAAGTTGAATCTTCTGGTCTTTGAGCTGCTGACTTGGGGAAGGAAAAAACATAACAACACTGTTAGCGTTGAAATCTGAAGGTGGTAACGGAACAGGAACCGTGATCTGGTTCTGTGACTTCTCAGTCACTAAGACTACTTGATCTCAGGTCTAATCTGTTCCCTCACTTATGTGGCATCATAAATGTAATGAGATGGGCTAAACTTAGAATATGTGAGTGACAGTATGTGCAGTTCTGTGCATTTTCAGAACAGTTCTTAGTGTCAGAAAAACAGATCTGCATTTTTTGGCCTGACAGAGTAATACACTAGCCAGTATCTTTCTATATGGGTGTTAGTCTGCCACTGCTCTTATCTGAACTCGCTGTGGTGTCTGAAGTGCAGTGCATTGAATATGTAAGGATCCATGATGGTCCCTTAGCCACTCCTTTCACTGTGCTACCCTTCCACCCCTCTCAGGAGGCAGCCAAAGAGGCTGTGCTGGTTTTGCAGTCTATTTTTTGGGGATCAGAAGGTGTGAATGTGACTCCTAGCCCGGTTAAAAAGGCCATACAGGAGTCTAAACAAGAGAAGGCTAAGGTGGACTGCACATACTGCACTGGCAAGTCGGGTCTGAACCTGTGGACAGAGAAAATAGGCAAACGGGTCAGGAAACTGGTCAGCAATGAAGCAGCTAAAATTTACAATTAGCATGTTACTGGAGCATAACTTACGTTTTGACCATGGCCCTAAGTGCCGCCTTTCTTTCACGCTCTACAAACTTGTCAATGAGATATGAAGCCATACGCGGGGCTTCCAGGTAGAGCTTAAAGAACCGGTGATAGTTTCCTAATGCCCAAGCTGCACGAAGTGAGAGGGCATGAGCCACACAATCATCTGCCCGTAGTGCTGGGGTCAAATACACCAACTCAGTGGTTAGATCTGCATGGGGAAGATGAATGAATGGCCAGTGTCAGAAACTGAGACAGGGAAACTTATAAATATAGTTAAAACAAAACAACAACAAAAAAAATCCCACAATGTTCAGTGCAGTGGTGAAGACTTCCAAAGAGATCTGAGCATACCTCCAGAGTTTTTAGTAAAGATGTAATACAGCAATCTATATGCTGTAAATTCTCCAATGTTCTCCGAGGGATTGTCCTTATACAGGGCCTTCAGCTGGGTCTGGCACTGGTTGAACTCTTCATGGTCTCCCTAAAATAAATAAATAAATAAACAAACAGATAAGCATTCAACCAGTTTAAAAAAAACCCCACTTTATTACTTTTAAGTAGTCTGTAATTACTGAGGACGAACAGATTCACCTTTTCTAGAGCTATCCGCGCATGACACTCGTACACTTCCACTGTGAATTCAGTACGAATTCCTTGAACCTAGGTGCAGGTAAGAGGAATAAAATCAATGAATGAACGAATAAAACAACAAAGACATAAATTAACTTTGAAAAAATAAATAGTATTTCAGGACAACCAACCGTTAGGTCCTGTCGTATGGACTTCATCTGCTCACAGGCATATGTATAGTCCTGGTTTGTTTTCCAGTGGGCTTTCACAGCCTGCAAAGATTTTCTCAGCACCTAGAATGACAGTTAAACTATTTAAAGCCTGAATCTTGATGCCCTGTGATGCAGGGATTTAGGAGTATGTACATGTAGTGCACAGATTCAATCCCCCTTCCTCTGTCCTTGGGAGATTTTTCTTCAATATTGTAAGAAAAAAAAATCCATATTCAAGAATATATTTCAAAAGAATTCCTTGTTTTCTTGACAAAATGATTTTATAATGCAAATGGACATTGTATCTGAATTTAAAAGCAAAATGCACAAGTAGAATGAGATTATATTAAAAAAAAAAGCTTAACACTTACATGCACTGGGCGCACAGTGGAGGGGTCAGGGGCACAGGTGAGCCTCAGGTAGTGCTTTGTGATGTCCTGACATGTTCCCACAATGGGGCAGTCCTCCCAACTAAGGCCCTCTTGTGTTCCATCAGGCAGGTCCAGGGCATTGATGGAGAGAACCAGAGGCTCTGAGCGAAGCTGTTTTTGGAAACGGGCTGCTCGGCTCTGCTTCTTAGCTTCTCTGTTGGGATCGTGGAAATCCAAACCAGCACTGCCACCTTTCCTCTTCTTTCCAACAGCTGAATCATCCATGTTTCTGGGGAAAATAAGGTATACTAACTATCAGCACCATAAAGCAACTTAAAAAGACAAAAAAAAAAAAAAAAAAAAAAAGACAAAACAAAAAAAAAAAATTTTCTGCTAAACAACGATACAAGACTTTATAAATTTACCGTCTTCCTCTTCCTTTTCCACCTCTTCCTCGTCCTCTCTCACCACCTCCACGCCCTCTATCCCGATCATTGCCACGACCACGGCCTCCTTTCTGACCTCGCCTTGAAAGCTGAGGTCGGAGGTCACTGCAGATGCTGCTATCTGACTGTGAGTCCGAATCACTGGCAGGAAACAAACAGGAGAACATTTGAGCTGGGAGCATGCAGGAAAACTACAATAACCAAAGAGAGGAGGAGAAATGTTCCATACCTGCGTCTGTGCCTTTGGTTGCTCCGGTCCCTGTGCCGGCTGTGCGAAGGTGATGGTGAGCGGGAGGAGGAATCGGATGAACTAGAAGTTGGACTCCTTTGAGAAAAGATATTCCTGTAGTTGCCCAATCTGTGTCCAATACCTCTGCCTCTTGAAGCTCCAGCCACTGTGCTTCCACCACAGCCAACTGAGGTATCTGTTGTCCTCTGAGGTGCAATGCTTTCCCAACGAGACTGCTTAACCTTTAACCTAAAAAAGGAGAAGAGAAAGGCAAATACAGTTTGAATGCACAACAAAAACAAAACAAAAGCAGAATTCCAATGCCTAAAGTAGTTACAACCACAACCCACTACTGAACTCACTCTGGCAGTGGCTCACGGGTCCAATCAATGGTGTAAGCAGAGCCATCTTTTAAGCGGTCCTGTAGAACTTCTTTCAGCACCTTCTCCGTACGATCTTTGTCTTCCTCGGTCTCACAAGCTGTGAAGCAACGCTGCACATATTCCTTCATGGCTTGCGGCCAGTCCTGCGGTCTGGAGGAGAAGCATTTACATTTAAAGTCATCAAGTCATTCCCACATCAAGAATTACTGTAGACAGAGCAGTTTTCTCACCGTGCCTGAGGACCTCCAGGTGCAGCACTGGCAGTAGCAGGAGATGAAGGTGCTGGATTCAACCCCGAGGGCTGTTCGCCTGGAGGGAAAGCCTGATTGGAAACTGGGGATACCTGATAGGTCCTCTTGGAAATATTGAACTTCACAGAAGTTGTGCCAGGTGCCTCTACAAGATGTAAAAATCATAGAATCGTTACTGAAACTCACTCTCATAATAGCAATAGCAACTTATTCCTTTTAGATATTTTTGAATTTGGATGAACACTGGTAGACTGATCACCACAAACACTTCCTCTCCTACTCTATTTCTGCATTTAATTGCCTAACAAGTTTTTAACTTGTTTGAATATGGTGCATTCTATACACTGCACTTGAATACAATGAAAAGAGGGGGATAGAATGAAAACAAAAGCAGCAACACATCCATTAAACTCTGTAATAAATCAATAAAGTTAACGTTAGGAATGTAAGCTTCCCAGCAAGAGAATAAACCTTACGTTTCATGCGGTGCCAGAGTTGCTGTCCTTGCTTCTGGTTTTTGTTCTTGTTGGCTTCTCCTCTGCCCAGTCCAGCTGCATACTGAGCAGGCTGTTGTTGCTGCTGGGAATTATTCTGAGATGCCTGATAGGCATTCTGAGCCTGGAAGTTTTGCCCATAGTTAGGCCTTCCCTGTGAATGATTGTAGACTTGCATCTGGTTGGGGTCTCCAGGTGGGTATGTCATACTGTTGTTGGTATTGTAAGAAGTTTGTGATGGGGGAGGGGGGTACTGGGAGTTGGGTGGTGGGGGAATGGGAGGGGGTGGTGGAGGAGGGGGGTTTTCTGAGGTGGTTGGGCTCTGGGGTGGTTGAGGAGTAGCAGGGGGAGGTGGTTGAGGTTGAGTTGGGGAGGTGTAGCTGGGGGACTGATCTTCCATTCCAGGCACTGGGGGAGGCTGTAAAAATACAGAAAAACCTGTTTCAGCACTACAGCAAAAATTAAACCTTGCAAGCACAAGCAAGCTACACATGTATCACATGTAAACGCAATACTTCAAAAAACCATATAACCTGTAACACTACTACATCTTCAGTGGTGCCTGAATATGTGCTTATTTTTCAGGTTTCTTAATCCCAGATAAGTATCATGAATCATATTAATTATTTCTAAATATAAATATTCTGCTTTACTAAGAAAATGTAGATTTGTACCTGTCCATTAGACGTAGGAGTTCCTGGGTAAGGCCCTGGGGGTACACCATACTGATTTGGAGGATAAGCACCACCATACTGGAAATTCAGAAAAGGACATTTTATAATATTTCTCACTTTAAATTCAGTTTTTGTAAAAAGTGTAACTGTACAAAACGTCTCCAACTGAAAGCAGCAGTGCTCATATCTTTACTTACTGGACCCATGGGGTAGTAGTAGTTATAGGGGTATGTATATCCAGGATAGTGCTGCTGAGTTTGCTGGTACCACGGATAGTACTGCTGCTGCTGCATAGCAGCAGAGTCAGTTGCTGCTGGTTGGAATTGGCCAGCCTGAAATAACAGACACATGCAAAATAGCTTCAGTGTTACCATCAGGAACTGAGAAAACACAGTCCAACACAGACAGCAATTATAATGCAGTGTGAACATAAAACTTCACCTTTGTGAAATCAATAAAACAGTTGATAAGACACTTTAAAAGGTTAATACCTGGGGTCTGTACTACAAGAAAGCTTCATCATACATAAGACATCTTTATGTTGTCTAGTTTTAATAAGACCATTAATCAAGTAGGATTGTGCTACTGGATGAATACTGTGGCCATTACTGTTTCTAGGGAGCAATATTTTTGCATATAATATTTTTGTTGGCTTCTGCAAATGCAGAAGCCAACAATATATTCTAATATATCATTAACAACACATAAGTCAGACTAGAACTACAATCTAGTATCGCTTATCTCATGTTTTTGCTATGTGTAGAAAGTATTTCTATATATAAACACAACATAAACACATAAACTCACAGTTAAATCTGATTAGGTCAGTAAGTAGGTTTCAGTGCTTTATCTGCTGTGAACAACATAATTAGGTCATTATCAGTGATCACCACTGTAACCCTAAAAACCTAGGACATCCTTGCTAGTATTCATGCTAATACCCCATTCTTCTTCACAGAATTCCCCCCCCCCCCTTCAATTGGCACTCTAAACTTACTTTTCATCAATCGTTTTATTTACACAAGGATTGTCCTGCATATGAAAAAAAATGGAAGGTTTTGGCCTCCCCCCAATGGAGGATCAATAGGACTGTGACAAAAACTAAAATGGATTTTACTTTACTCATCCTAACATACATTTCTGGTTTTTGAAACAGCCACAAATTACATGATAATAGTCTCAAGTGACAAACTCATGTGAAGTCTGAATGGTACTTGTCCAATGGCCAACTGAATTCACAGCCTATTGTTAGGCACTAGATTTGGTCATTATGCAAATGTGCTGTTTATAAGGTGGGGGAAACCTGCATTCAGCCGAGACTGAGGAAGTCACTTGGATGAGTGACAAAACATTTGTCCTCATGAAAATGCGACAGAATCAACTTTCTGGATTTTCTTTACATGGATGACTGAGCATGCAACAAGATATAAAATAACTATTAAACACTTTGGTTTAACTAAAATAACAGCCTTGTAACTCTTCAAGAGCTGCACAACATTAAAACTGAAAAATAAAATTGTTTTATTAAGTGAAATCATTTATTTAAATTTCAATCCAATTTCATTTATATAGCGCCAAGTCACAACAACAGTTGCCTCAAGGCACTTTATATTGCAAGGTGAAGACCATAAAATAATGGGTGTATGGTCCAGCTGCTAGTACATCTTCCTTCGCAGCCTGGTTGAACTCGAACTTGGGATTTTTGTCTAAAGCAATAAAACACATTTGTAGCTTTCAAATTCACAAGAAAAAATATCCTTGCATATTTTGCAAATATTAAGCTTGTTGGAGGATGTTTAAGTGGCTCGCTTTGTAGGTGCTAGATCACTGGAGGCTGTCATGCAGCTCAGGCTCTCAAGACGTGCCTGGAGCTTGTCTCACTGATGTTCACTAGGTAATATAACTGCATGAGATTGCTAAGGCAATATCAGAATATGAATATTCTAATATTTTTGTATCATATAGAAATTTATATAGCTATAATGGGGACTATATGATATGGTACAGGTATATTCAGGTGTAACAAACAGACTGCACAAAAAGACAAACCTCTGCAGCGGTCCTGTTAGGTTGCGTAGTCTTAGCAGAGGTCTGACTCTTGCTGATGGATGCTAATGCTTGTCTTGCCTTCTCCCATTCGGGATTTTCATGGACCTGGCCGTCTGCAGCAGCACCATAGGACCTGCCATCAACACAAGGTCAAGTATGAAGTCTATTCTAGTGATAAGAACACATGATCAAACCCATTTAATCAGCAGAAAAACAGAAGTAAGCCCAATTACCGTCTGCAATGAGATTTATATTCGTTTAGACAACTACTCGCTTCAGAAAATAGATTGAAGGCCTACTTGACGATTACTATTGTGCTCAAAATGTTGACCATTTAATCATTACCCGTTTACACAACAAGTCTACCCTCCCTCTGTTAACACCGGATATCTATCAGCTAATTAGATCATCTCAAGCAGATGATTAAATCATTACGTTTAAAGCAACAGCTAACAGCCAAAACAGCTGATGAATTAAGGCCTACCCTAAAACTTCAACTGTCGCGTGCTAACATCAACGTACAACTACAACAACGTGAGCTGCAACAAACCCCGGCGTTCAATCAAAAATATTACACGTTCACAAATAATGTATTAAAAAACAAGCATCTTAACAAATCACCTTTCTGCTAACTACTCCAACGGCCTGCTAGTACTTGCCAACACCCAGGCCTAAGCTAACATCCTTCCCACGAATTTAAGATTAGGGTACAAATACCTATTTCAGGCATACATTAAAGCAAGTTAGCCTAAAATCACAATCTGTTCAAAGAGTGTTGCCTACCAGTTAGTTGTAGGGGCTGCTTGTGTCGTGTTGGCCGCCATTTCGCTATGTTTAGCGTTAGAAAGCTAACGCTGGGAAAGTTGTCTGCCAGCTAAGCTAGCAGGTTGGCTAACGGCGTTAGCGTTAGCTTCTCCGCTGTAGAATGTAAACAAGATGAAGTCCGAGGCGAGGGCCAACGGTCCGCTTAGAAGAACAGCCGGTCGACCTCAAACAACACGACCTAACTAAATATATCACACTTAAATATACTTCTGCAAGATGTCCTAATTAATAAAATAACATAAATTTCATCTTATTTCGTCCCTCGTTCGTTGACGACCAACTTCATCTGACCGCACAGTGGAGATACAAAATGGCAGCTAGTCGAAACCTGCCAAGTCACGTGACACCTTGCTGTTTTGTTATTGGTTGAATTTTCCAAGAGTAACGCCTTGCAGTGCTGAGCACACGCAACGTTTTTCTCTATCAACTACACCAATCAAACCTTAAGCCGGATTATGGTTAGACTCTCATTTAATTCTGTACGAAACTGTGAATTTTAGTATCGATCCGCCACCACGTAAATACCAATAACAGATACTTTTAGCCCATAAAGGTAGCTTATGTAGCTTATGTAGGGACAGGCAGTGTGTCAAATTCTGAACACGTTTTAATAACACGTTTTAATAACTCACATAAGGTAGTTAATGCAGCAAAACATATATTTCAGCATGTATTTTAAAACGGTTTGGGGTTTTTTTTTGGGGGGGGGGGGCTGAAATATAAATGGGCCTATTTTAAAGCACTTTTTAAAGCACTTTTTATTAACTTCTATTGGTTAAATGTACTAGAGGCTATAAATAAAATAGATGTAAGGGTCAACACAAGGAGCTGAGACATTTTTCACAGTTTGTGTCCATCTCCACTCCATTTACACATCAGTCTGTCACCAGAGTCAGTAGGTCTCAGGGGTCCATTAAAGTCACTGACTTCAACAATGAGTTACACTTATTCATATAGTTTGGTAATGAAAACATAAACATCCATATTACTAACTGGATGTTAGTGTGAGCTCAGTATAATTATTCAGTTAACAGTAGTTTAGTCCTTCTGCAACCATCATGCTGAGGGGAAGTACCCCTCATGTTGCTTTGAAACTATAAATAGGTCATTCATGAGCTTGCACGCAGGTTTTAAAGCATGAGCCTATCGAAAACTGCAAAACAAATGAAATGGAAACCTGTTGAGGACATTGTGGTGACTTCAGTGATCCCACTTTTGCAGAAAAGTCTCTCCTATTTGTCTCTGTAATCTAACAGATATTTCTGCACTACAACTGTGGCAACATTTTTCTGTGAGTGTACTATGTGTATACCTACCAGTCAAAGTCGGTTACCCGTCCAGTTCACATGGCCTGCTGCCACCCTGAGTGGCAGAGAAGTATGTGAGGGTGGTGCAGGGCATGTATGAGGACAGCAGATTACATTTGCTGATTACAACAGGGATCTGCTCCGAGTCCCTTATTGTTTGCAGTGGTGATGGTCAAACCTACTGTGATGTGTGATTTGGAGGTGGTGTCATTAACACAAAGACAGCTGGAGTTGGCAGAGTTAAAGAACAAGCACATCAGAGGGACAGCTCAGGCAACACTGGACTGGATGTACTGGACAAAGGATGTTGAATACAGAGCTGCCAGGCAGGATGAAAAGAGGAAGGCCACAGTGAAGACGCGTAATGAAGGAGGACATGCAGGGGGTACGTGTGACGTACCCCCTGCATGGAGGCAGAGGCAGAGGTGGCGACCCCTAAAGGGAGCATCTGAAAGAAGAAGTCATCGCTAATATCAATCAACAATTACTTATACAGAGCCCCCAAAATTAATCCTATTATCAGCACCAGTGTCAGTTTTTATTCACAACATTCAACAAGTTTCACCACAGTTGACCGTGTCTGGCAATGAGTAATGAGGGCAGCTCTTATTTTAATCAATGATGGGCAACAATAGCTATTTTTTTTTACAGTTCTCATGATCCATTTTTCCCCTTTGACTTCCCGTGAAGCACACACAGCTGCAGGATGTGTGTTTGTGCTAGTGTGAGTACTACTGAGGGGAGGCGAGTCATTTCCTGCCTTAGTCGTTTCCAGAAATCCCCCCACCACTACACACACACACACACACACACACACACACACACACACACACACGTGTTTCGGAAATGAACATTTCTGAAAATCATCATACATGTCAGCATACAATGAAGTTGTGATGTCTTTTAAAGGAGAAATCATAGGGTTAATCTTGGGGGCGTGACGCTATCAAACATTAAACTCTGATAAGGAAAGAAAGACATGCTGCTGCGTTGCTTTTATTGTTGACACATGAATAAAAAAAAACAGAAGTGCTCCTTTTCATCTTAAATGTAAAGTAAAAAGTAGGCCTTCAACAAGTAATCTCATTTTAAGGGTGCAGCTTTTGAAAACAAATACCTCACTTCTCATTTCTCACAGTGAAGGAAAATGTGCCTAAGGCTGAGTGAGCAGCTCGTTGGCTACATCATCACCAAACTATGTTTGGCATTTGTGACGAGAAATCACTCACAATGACTCAGTAACCGGTCCTATTGTATGAATACCTTGCTGTGGTAATGTTTCTGTTTGCTTTTACCCAGGGGAGGAAGTCTGATACTATCCTAAAAAGCATCTCTGCTCTACTCCCGTTGTCGGCCCAAAGTCAGGGTTTGCCCGGCCTTTAAAAAAAAAAGAAAAAAAAAAGAGGAATCCTGACTTAGTGCACATGTAAATGATGTGGTTAGCTATGTGAAATAATTATAAGGTGGACACCCTTCAAAAAATATGAGTGTGTCAACCGGCCTGTGTGACTGCATTCCTTTGAAGACATAATTGCAGGTATTCTGTCCACCCTACATCATTCAGCATGACATCAAAATTGTTTGTTTGCTAGTGTAGCTCAACTGAGTTAAAACAGTGTGCAAGATGTCAACACAGCACAGGGAAGGTACAACTGAGGTGCTGTTTGTCTAGGAATTGAAGCATTTTAGGTTTTTTTTGATAAAGTTGTACAATTTTTAATTGGTCGACAGAGCACTACAGCAGCATATGTCACACTTACATTGATAAATAAGAGCTTTTCATCTTTAATCAGGGAATATGAAGACAGCTCTGTCTATTAATTGGATTGTGTTGCGTTCATGAGTAATTTCTGATTTCTCTAGAAAGAACTGCCACATTTAAGAAATGAAGCCAAAGAACTGCACTACTTAGATGATGCTTTGTTTCTCTACTTATCAAACCCAATTAATCCCAAATAGCTAGGAGAAACGAAAAATGGAAACAACAAATAAGAGCTGGCGTCTCGTGAGGTTGAGATGGTTGGGGTTGAATGGTAAAGGTTGGAAAGTCGGACAGTAGAGAGTAAGATGAGAAAAGACTTAAGATATGCCCAAAGTTTGGAAAATACTGTGCTATAACAGCCAAAAATAAAACACAATCCATAACCCAGGAACTGAAATCAGTAAATATAGAGCTAAATTAGAAAAAATTCAATATGACGAAAAGAATCTCAATAAGGGTAAAAAAATAAATAAACTGTTAAAAAATAATAAATAAATAAATAAAACAAATGACCTTAATCAAATAGAAAAAAGTGAAATAAAACAAAAATAAATAAGCTAATAACTAAAGATCTTTTGTATATAATGTATATAGTCTTGTATAGCACAAAACACAATAAATGTAAAAAAAAAAAAAAGATAAAACGATTATTTCGTTCATATTTTTTATATTCTACATTTTTATTTATTTTAAATAGTAAATAAAGCTACAGAAGCAATTTGCGAGCTATTAAAAAGTTAGGTGGTCCTTCAAGTAAAATGAGAAGAAACGAACCCCAAAATTGAAGTAATTCAGAAAATGTGTGATTAGTGAGCAGGACTCGGATGTTTTTGGGTTTTTGTTTTTTAGCAGTATTTAAATTTTGGCAACATTCCCTTAAAAAGATCAAACACACGCACACCTCGTGACAGGAGCCATTCGTTACATTTGTAACTAAACTCACTCATTCACAGAAACTCTGAATCAGTTTAACTGTGAACACAAACCGGGCAGCAGAGAGGTCACGTTCGTGGGTCTGGTTTATATTTAACACTGCGCGATAGAGTCGTCAGCACTTTGATCCAGCTCGCTCCAATAACTGGCGCGTCACTTCCTCAGCCCGTGCCCATCCCTTTGGAGGAAAAAAAAGAAAAAGAAAAAGAAAACTCACACAGGCGGACGACGGCGAGAAAAAAGAGCGAGGGAAAAGTTGAGAGGGAAGCGAAAGCGAAAAGCCAGATGAAAAAGCTGGAGAGTGGAGAGGGAGCCAACCAAAGACCAGAGTTCACGCTTTAAAGTAAGTTTTTTTTTCTAAATACTTTACATGTTTTGGTGGCGCCCACACTCAGTTGATAAGCTGAGTTTTACATTGATCCACACGCTTCTCTGATTGGTTTATCAATACCCGCATCTCCCATTACCAATACTTCTTAGAGCTGGATATTTATCTAAAGAACATTTACTTTGAATTGTTATTGGAAAACTTTGAGGGTTGGGCTTACAGGCCTGCAGCCCCCCTCCCCTGCAAAACCCATAACTGCAGCCAAACGTGGAGACGCTTCAGTCAGAGTGTATAACATGTTATAAAGGTGACTCGAGCGATTAACAAATATAATGTGCAGTAATGGCTAGCGCTTATTCCATTATTAGCCCTTCTTTTTAATTAAATAATGTTATAATGATCTCAGCAGGAGCAGGGTTTAATCTAATGTCCACCGGTTGTTTTTAACTTAGAGATCTACTTTTGTAGAAACTGTTTAACCGTGGTTTCGTCTACAAACACCCCTGAGGGCAGAGAAAAGTATGTGCTAACTTTGCATAGTGTTCTTCAAGTACAAGTCTCAGCATGGCCTTCACAGCTGCACCAGTGCCAAAACGCTCACTGGTTTCCCACAATATTGCACAACATGGTGGATTTTCAGACTGGCCTGTCCTATCACTGGAGTCTCCATTGTACACGTGCTTTTTGAACTTTTTGTTCATTCACTAGTTGTTGTTCTTTTTGTGTCTTCATTCAGGAAGTGCTGTCATAACAAAACAATTGAATAATTCATCCTTCCTTTTAATTTTTGCCTTCTTCCTTCCTTTACCTGCCTTTCTTCACAGTCATGCCACTCCACAAATCATCCCGGGCCTCTCGCCTGGACCCTACCATGATCTCAGCCCCGCTCGGTGATTTTCGTCACACGATGCACATCGGCAGGGGAGGAGACGCCTTTGGCGATACCTCTTTCCTGTCCACTCTTGGCCCGAGTTCACCCAAACCTGACCCGGCGAGTCCTGGGATTGTTTCTTCTTCCTACCACAGTGATCTTAATGCAGATGCACCAGAAAGCCCGCAGAACAATGAGCTTCGGCACTCTGACTCAGTGTCTTCATTAAACCTGGACCTAGACCTGGACCTGGGTCCATCTATGCTTGGAGATGTACTAGGCGTAATGGATGGTTTGGGGCTCCACTCTAATCAGGAGGTAGTGGAAACAAAGCAGGGGAAAGGGGCTGCGGGGATGTCTGTGAACAGGCAGAGAGAGCTGAATGGGAAGAACTTGGCAGAGCATGACGGAATCCAGGTGGAAGACAGCAGGATACCAGATGTGAACGGGATGAAGCTAAAGGGGTTACGACCAAAGGTGAGATTCAGCGATAAACGGGAGGAGATCATTCGTCAGGCATCGGAAGAGGAAGAAAGTCAAGGGTTTGACTTCCAGGAAGAGGATCAGGATCTGGAAGCATGTAATAGCCCAGTGAGGAGTGAGAGCCAGAAAGGCAAAAGTCCAGCTGATGGAGGTGAAATTGAGTTCACCAATCACAATGCAGATTTGCCGCCCAGTCCTGCCTCGTCACAAAGCTCAGAGTATGAAGGGGTCACTCCATTGGACAGGAGGAGGGTTGGCAGCTGCCATTCAGAGACTGATTCAGAGGAGGAGGAGGAGGAGGTGGATGAAGAAGGACGAGGCTACACATTTGAAGATGAGTTTGATGATGAAATTGGTTTATAGGGGATAAACTACACCAACAAATCTTTGCTGTCAAGTAAATCAAGTATACTGTATTTTCCTTATTTCATCATTCCTCCACCAAGGACATACCATGTGTGACCAAAGATGTTGATTTGGCCATGAACCAGATTACGCAAAAAATACAAAGCTGAATGTTATTAAACTTTGCGGAGAGTTGGAACACGAGCAAAGGACATACCAAATATGGATCCAGATGACCTCGTTTCAAATTACAGAACAGGATGCTGGCCTTGGTGGAGGACTGCGTTCTCAGAGTACCTTTCTTTTTCGGTAGCTTTTGAATGGGAGGTTTAAATACAATATATCTGACTTCAAACTGGATTTTTCAGAACTCAATGAGACGATGTTGCTCAACTGGAAAAGACATTGTTTTTATCTACCAGGGTAACAGATTTGCAGAAGACTTGATATTTGATCAGAAAACAAAAATTAGTGAGCCGTTTTGGTAATGAAAGTGAAAAGTTTGCGACACTTTTATTTCTTTTCATTCCTGGATGTTTTTGCTTTAGAAATCAAAGCTGAGCGGAAAGTTTGATTGAAGCTAAATTAAACTGCATCGATAATTAATTTCTTTTGTCTTTGATGTCTTTAAAGGGAGCTATACACTTACATTATTGTACTTACATTCATCATATTGCATGTTTATTAAAGTCTTTGAAAAGGTCTTCAAAGGGTTGCGAGAGACGGCGTCTATAAATAATTACTGTGAATGTGTCACATTCCAAATCTTACAACGGCTCAGACCAAATACGACTTGATATCAGAGTGCAGTTATTTAGCACAGCTGTTCCTTTAAGGCCGTGGGGCTGGGTTAACACTAAAATGCAAAGACAATCATGTGATTTTAAATCAGGAGCAGCAGTGGACTTGCTATATTTTTGCTTTTTTGTTGTTGTGTTACTTCATAATGCTGTAAAAGGGAAATACCATTCAACTCATGCTGAAAATGCTGGTTAACACATTCGTTAGCCTGTGGTTTCACAAAGATTACAGTGAAAAGAATAAAGCGACTTCAAAAAGATAGAAACCAGCCTCGGCTTTTGTTTCAAGGAAAGTTGCTGAAAAGCTAAATGCCTGAGATCCAACTATAGCAGGTAGCTGCTGGTGAGAGTGAAATTTCACACACATTAATACTGAAATAAAAGTGTTTTATTTTATCATTTTCATAATGATTCCATTTATATTAAAGGTTAGAGATGTTTGACAGGAAACTCACTTTTTCCTTTAGCAATTCAAAAAGTAAATGACAGAGCAGTCAAGTTATCAAAACTGTATTTTAAGCATGCAGGTGATGCCTAAAAGAGTTCAAAAGTCTGTAAACATACAGGCTGAAAGTTAAACGGGACCATAATGTGGTGCCTTTGTTGGAAAATAAATGTCAAAAAGCTGAATTATTACATACACAGCTTATTTATATACATTACAAGTTTCTTAGTGCTTGTTACACATGTATCAGTCATGTAAATGCAAAACTATCCATTTGTCTCTAAAACGCACAAATGCTATACGGATATCGTCCTGAACACGTTGAATCCCGACAGAGCCGTGGAGACCATCATGCCCGGCATCTGCGGGTGCCAGTGGATCTCCTTGATCTCAGACTGACCCTGGTGCAGGAACAGCAGCTGAGGGGGAAGGTCCCTGACCGCCTCCACCCTGGCGCCCACGTCGCACGACTCCACAGACAGATCCCACTGGCTGACGATGTCATCGGCGCCTGAGGCGGCGAACACGCTGGAGTCCACGGGGTTCCACTCCACCGAGGTGATGGGAGCGCTGTGCTGCTTGAAGTTGGCCACGGGACACCCGGTCTACAGGAACAGGAGAGCAGTGAGGTGTGACAGCTGTTCATACAGTTTCAGCTCAGTGGGGTTTCACTCTGAAAACATACTAGGAGCAACCACTGAAGCTTTTTTGTGAACCGAGCAGTTACTGTCATGCTTCAGGGCCTGCTTGAAGAACAAAAGGACTGGGTGTGCATCAGAAGGGTGATCTGTGCTCATGTTTTTACCGATGTACACAGAGGTGGCTAAACTCGTCATTATGGGGGAAAGGGTTAAATATGTCGCTCATACGGTGCAACTAGGACTTCGTGTGCTGTGAAAGTTTCATTCAGCTCTCTGTAATAAATCATGTAAATGTTTTTTCACCAAATATATTAAAATAGTTTCCTGATTTAGAAGGGAGGCAACAGCTAAAGCTATTATTATTACTCAACTGTACAACTAATATTAGGTGGGGCAGGAACACTAAGAGGAGAGACAATCTGACGGCACAAGCCTTAAGATTGTTTTCCATTTAACACTAATCGTGGGTCACAGTGACATGTTGGCACACTGATAATAGCTCTGTTATTGTGAGTGCAATGTGTGTTTAATTAGACTTGCATAATTATCTTTAGATGTATTGCCTCCATTTATTCTTTTGTACCTTAAACTGTCGCAGATCCCACACTTTCAGGAGTCCATCGTCCCCTCCTGACAGGAGGAATGGTTCGCTCCTGTTCCAGCTGATTACATTGATGTCCGATGAGTGAGCTTCATTGGCTGAGAGCATTGAATTGGGCGGGGCGCGGATGTCCCAGATCCGAATAGACTGATCCACTGAACAAGATGCAAAAACCTGGTAAAAGAGAGTCCAGATACTTTAAGTTTACTTTACAATAACTATTAACACAATAAGATCCAACAGCCTTCCCAAACAAGGAACTATTTCCTCTTAAGAATTTACTAGGGGAGGGCTCTGGTGGGCTTTGCATGCTTAATGATCCTTACTGCAGCAAGAAGTTTTAGACAAGACTGTACAAGTTGAAAAGCCCCGAGATTCAAAAAATAAATAAAGAATACTTTCATAAATGCAAACACCCAGTCTTATAGGATGAATATTGACATGTCACAAACTGGTTTGGTGACTAACTGCTGCGCTAAGACTCGCGTAATTTACATAGTTTGGGCTGTAATTTGTTATGTCACAACTCTGTGGTGCCACACAGCAAGTGTTACCATATTCTATTTTTACCACGTGCCATTTAACAGCAAGTTTCCACAATTCTGCTCCGTGACCGCACCCAATTTTTTCAAAGAATTACCCACACATCACCAGGGACTTAACCTCAGTGGAAGATACTTAGAAATGTATAGACATCACAATTCTTAAGATTCAGACCAGCCGCTCCTACTAATGTTACCGCTGCGGTTAAGGGTGCAACAAGCGAGCGAGCACAATCTGCCAAAGTTTGTGCCACTACGTCACTGTTGGTGTACAAACATACTGTAGCTTCTGTAGGCGACCACTGCAGATCTTCCACAGACTTTGTGTGGGAGCTGAAAGGTCGCTGGTCAATCTGCCAGGAAGTCCCCCCCTCCCGCGGCTCCCACACATGGATGTTTTTCTTGCAGTCCCCGCTGACAAGCCGACCTGCCAACAAAACACAAAACTATTAACATTTTAATCTTTGACAGACATCTATGCAATTCTTTATCTCAGTCAATCGCAGCTTTCAAAGACATGCAAATAAAAACAACCCGTTTACATGTTTAAGAGGAACTTGTGTTCTTCTTTGTGGACTTCCTTCCAGCGTTATTCTTATAAAAGCCCACACTGGCATCTTTTCACTAAAACTACTGCACGTTTTTAATCGTAGCTGATCACTCTCTGACGTATACACCGGTGTTAAGAACATGGGAACAAAAATATCTTGCACAAGGTGGAGACTGTTTTTATCATGTCAATCAGATAACGAAGTAGTCCAGGTGCAATCGGGGACCTGGCTGCTTGCACAAAACAATGTTGCCACACAGGGTGAGCTGAAAGGATGCATGTTTTGCTTTGCTTTTGTTTTTTCACATCTGTATAGCAGACTTACAGGATAAGCCTCACGTACCAGGAGCTTTAGGCGACCAGTCAATTGCAAAGCCTTCAGTCATGTGCCCTGAGAAACTGAAGAGCGCTGCTGCCTCCTTCTGCTGTTTGATGAACGCAGCCATAGCAGCAGAACTGTGGACGGCCTCCAGCTGGGATCGGAGATCAAAGATTTCTACCTGTCCCTTGTCTGACCACACAGCGGCTAATGACTGCTCTCCAACCTGAGTCACCTGGACGCCAAGAAGCAAAATTAGTCGAATCATCAGAGAATTAAGAAAAACTGATGCACAAGATACTGATTTTATTTACTTATAAACATCTGCATACCCTGACTCTGTTAATCCCCCCATAGTGGGGCATCATGGCCAGTTCCATCTGTGGTTTCTTTTCTTCATCCTCCTCCTCTTCATCACTTTCCTCATCGCTGCTCTCTTCCTCCTCTTTGTCCTTCTCTGTTCCATGAAGGTTATACATGCGCATGACCAAAAGTCTGCCAAAAAACAATTAATTAACAGTTAATTTATTGGCATTGATTTCTGGGACATACCCCGGTCCAAAAAGAAAAATCAAACTATCCTGTATCAGTGTGCTTCATCTTTGAGTGCTTGAGATTTTCCAATAACCTTTAATTGACCATTGAAGTCTCCACCGAAAGGAGACCTTTCAGGGGATGAGAACGAGAGCTGACATCACAACAAAACTGAAACTGTGCATCACAGGAAAATTAAACCAACAAACAAATAAAAACAACATTGTGGCGTGGTCTATAGTGAAGAGAGTCAATGCTTTAATGTTAGCATCGAAAAGAATCTTCCCTTAGACATTAAAGAGTTTGCTTTTCTCTGCTATAAGCAACACATTTGGTAATAATAATAATAAACATGTACAATAGGAAAAATGGGAAAATAAGGGGAATTTAACATTACTACACATGGAAACGTGGCAATAATGCGATGATTTTGGATGAAAGGACACCTGCTGGGGACACCTGCACAAAGCAGCTTTTTAAATAAGGAATGAAGTTGTTGGAGGTCTTAAATTTAAAGAAATTAAAATCTTGCCCACTACTCCTGCAATACTGGTCTAATGTAAAAACATCCATCCTCTTATCTAATTAGAGGTCTTGAACCTGAATGAATGTGTGTCTCCTCCTGGCATCCAAGCAGGGATCTTTCACAGGTATTACTTATTGTTACTTATTATTAAGGTTAATTATGGTTATTTTTTTCCTTTCAGCTGCTCCCTTTAGGGGTCGCCACAGCACATCTGCCTCCATCTCTGGCTTCCTCCTCTATCTCATTAGCCGTCTGCATGTCCTCCTTCACTACATCCGTGAACCTTTTTCTGTGGTCTTCCTCTTTTCCTCCTGCCTGGCAGTTTAGCACCCTCGCTTGTACCTTTCCTTCTTTTTCATTGCCTTCAAGCAGACCTTCCTTACTCCTCCTCCTTTTTCTTTGCCCAACAGTAGCACAATTTCCGCCAGCTGCCTGTCATTAACCCGGACCTTGACCGGGCCAGTACATAAAAAGCTCTCTTGATAATCTGCATATTTGATTTGCCGAATGCCGTTCCTGATGCAACCCTCAGCCTTTATTCGAGCTTGGGATCAGCACTTGCAGTAACCTGGCTTGTGGCCCACCGTGTCTGGCATTGGTATTCTTTTATTGTTGTGTGAATGAGAAAGTGTGAGTGAACAGAGTTTCTACAACATCTACACGTTTTGTTTTTTTTATCCCACACTGTGATCAAACTATAGTCAGACTATAGATGACCAACTTAATCTGTTACACAAACTCATTGTCTTAGGACAACTTTGCCATGAATTAGGATAAAAATGCAACTACAAATACCTGTGTTCAGCTCTACTGCTCGGCACATGGCTGAAGCAGAGCGGAGCTGCTGTTGCTTCTTAATGTAGTGAAGCTTAATGCCTGCTTTCAGCTTTTTGAACTCTTTAACTCTCCCTACTCAATACTCCAGAGTAAACAGACCAAGCGCTCACTTTGTGCTACTGATTAGCTGCGTTACAGTGATGTGACTTTTAAAATTAGAGTAAGCCAGCCTTTATTCTGTGAACTGTCCTAGTAATAATAGGGAGAAAATGGAATATTAATTGTGGCCTCACGGCTAGAAGGTTCAGGGATTTGAACCTCCCAACAGACTGGGTGGCGCTGCTCTGTGTTTTCTTTTAGCTCACTTTCTCCTACAGTTGAGCGGCTTACAGTTAACTGGTGACTTAAAGCTGGGTGTGAATATGAGCATGAATAGGTGTCTGTCTCTGTAGCTTCCACAGCTAAAAAAACAAAACCATGGAAGTGCCAAAAACTACAGGTGCTCAAACAGTCGCTTCAGGCTAGCCAAAGCATTAAAATGCCCAAATCCAGCCATGAAGCTACCGTGGTTACATACTGGTCTCTACAGCCAATCTCTCCCATTATAACAGCTGTAGAGGAGTGTGTGTTAATTTAATAACTCACCAACTTGGATTTCATTTGGATGTTTTTCATAACTCTGACTCCCAGCTGTGCCAAGATCAAGCAGCTGCAGCCAGCTGCTGTGTGCCAAACTTGTTCGTGCCATTTGGCACATTTTTAATAGAACAATCCGCTGTGTGGTATGGAGTGTCCAACAACTGTATGCTTCATTTTTAGGGAGAAAAATTCTAGTATTTAGAACAAATTAGTAGTAAACACATTTAAACCTGCAGGTCTCACAATTCCTCAGCTTGGATAAACTGGAAAGTTACCTCAGGGCATCCGGGCTAAAAGCTATACCAAATCAGCATGCATACTCACACCCCTTGGGAAAAATGGAGCGGCTCAAAGTACCCAATTAGTAATAATAAGGAATTATATTTGTCTGGGAGGGTTGCACACAAATGGATGCAGCTTCCTAACCAAGCTTTTTAGCATTAGTGGAAAACAGTCCAGTCCAACCTCTCACGCAAAAATGAACACGTCCCACTGCAAAAATGCTTCCCTCTGCTTATGGTTTTTGTACTTGCTCTTGTTAAATTTAAAAAATATCCTTTTGCAATCACTTTACTTAATTAGTCTTGCTCTTAAATAATATTTGCAAGCCATTATTTTATCCTCTGGTGCTGTGTTTGCTCATTTTAACTTTGCCTAAATGTTGTTATGCAACTGCCATCTGAATGCGTCTGCTACGAATAAATATGTATTTAAAAATGGGGGGATGGGGGGAGTTTATGGGTTTAACTTGCCTCTTGCACAATGTCAGCTGGGTAAAATTACTCCAGGCCAAACATGACAGATCATTCTAAAATATATTTGCGAAACTAACCACTGACACCAGTTTAAACGACCAAAATAAACACACGGAGGTGCAGGACATTCGGCAGGACCTTTAAAAATGGTGCTTCCGGATTAAATGCTGAGTGCCGACAGTAATGAAGATGTGGGTTAAAGGTCAGTGGTCCTGTACCTGTTCTTCAGAGCTGTGTCCGCCTGCGTGCCCGCACAGAGCAGCATGGACAGGGGAAACTGCTCCCTGCTGTCTCCATCTCCATCCCTTAAGATGTCGAAGCTCAGGCATGGAGCACCTGAACATAAACAACAAGATAACTTAAGCCCAGAGATCCCACATGGTGGAAGCGTGAACTTCATTGGGAGTAATGATGACTTTAACTTGCCTGTCTGGCACTCGTGATACATGCGGTACGCGGAGCGGTCCATCTCCAGCTCCTCCCCGGGCTCAAGCGGCTCGATCCCGGGCACGTACACTTTCTTCTCCTCCTCTCCCTCTGCCCCTTCCTCTTCCATTTCCACCCCTTCGTCCTCATCGCTGCCCGCTTCGTCCATCTCCTCCATCTCGTTTTCCTCCACGGCGTGCTCACCGGGCGCAGACATCTTGGCAGAGGCACGGTGTGGCGTACTTCCGGTGCAGGCAGCGGCCACGTGGTTTAAACGCCGCTCACCCTCCTCACCAGTGGCGCCCCTCTCTCCCTGTTTACGGGAATTCAGCTGACCTCTTTGGCAAAAGAGCCCCTGTTGCCAGGAAAGACCAGGCTTGCAATTGTTTGTCTCACACTGTAAGCCCAGAGGATCACGTGAACATTATTAGCGTGGACACTGTTAGCGTTAGCTACATGTAAATGTTCTGTTTCCTCCCTGAAAGATAATTAGCCTTTTGCTTAAGAACATTTGGGATCGTGTCCATGCACCGATCAGTAAAGAGTCTTCTCCTCTGAGTCATGATTGTGTGATTTTATGAGATTTATTTGAATGTGCTGTACTACATCTTACGCAGCACAGCCTGGTACTGACAGGGGGCTCAGCAGCCCCTGCACCACTAATGGGAAGTCAGACTTTGACTCACAGCTACTCACTGGCAATAATTTATAGATAGTTTTGCACTGATTCTATCAGGGTGTTGGGAAACTGCCATAAAAGCTGCTATGCTAAATTCACAAGAATACTTGGGCAATTTCTCTTATACACGTTTGTCTAAGCACGTGTTTCCTTCTTTCTTTTTACATTTGTGTTTGAATTTCATTATTAAAATTATGGCAGATTCTCTTGAAACCTTCTCTGCTCTTTTAACAAACACTCACATATACATTTAAGAGATTGTGAAACTACTCGGGGGGTTCTGTCAGGACAAAGGTGTTTCTTTCACGTGTAGCTGAGTACAAGTAGAGACAAGTGCTTTTTTAATACTCATCGAGGTCTTTGACAAGAGCCATAACATCCCGGGCTGTTCCACCACACATTCCTCTGTCATCTGCAACTGATCTCTTAGACTTTTTATTTATTTTTTAAAAATTTTTTTTAAACTAAAGCTGCAGAATATATTTGAAGAGTTTGCACACAAAGGCTGCCTCTTTACAAGAAAATCTACGGTTGAGTTCACACGAATGCAGACTCTTGCAGTTGGAATGCAAGATTAAACACAAAACGTAATCTCTTAAAAGCAGCAGGGACAAAACTGTAAACATATAACTCCAACTGATTAAATACTTTGCTGCTGCAAATAGCAGTACCACACTGCAAAGTTACCAATGCAAATTTGGCAAGCATTGTACCTGTGATTGCTCTGCAACTGTAGTTTTATTAATATCATAAGTTAGTGCTGATCATAGGCTACAGTATCATTATGCAAGCATTACAGCTGTAATTGGCGGTCCACTGATTTTAACAACTTCATAAACTGTTGAGTTTTTCAGTGTGCCACAGTGCATAATCATTTTTTACAAATGTGGAGAGAAATGACAGTATTTACCTCTAAAATGTGGCGTAAAAGTGTCTTTAAATGAAAAAAAAAATTAAATATGTATATCCCAACACTTAAGCACATTTACTTAAGTAGCCTAACTGTAAATTTACATTCAAAATACTGTAATAAATATAACACAGACTTTGGATACTGGCAAGTTACACCAAAAGCTAACGATGCATATATCTAAATGTCTTTAATTTATTTTTCTGTACAAAAGTAAATACATATACATCCATTTGTAAACAGTGGCAGGCAATGCCCATTAGCAAGAAGAACATAAACCATAGATAGCTTGCTCTAAATAGTGATGCTATTGGATTACATCTGCGATATCACCTCTTACAGAGCGCTGTTGGACGGCGAGACTGGTGGTTTGCTCTAATTTTGTGCATCAGATGTAACACTTGAGTTTCACAAAGCTTACCACACCGAAACACAAAGACAAAAACTTAAGAAAACAGTCTTCAGTGCCTATAAAAAAGACCCTTTTTGACAACTATGGTAGCAAACACCAGTAGAGTCTTAATAATAAGGAGCTCCAAACAAATGCAGAATATGATGGGGGAACCCCACTGGACAGTGGCGGTGTGTCTACAATCCTGCCAGATTCCATATTGTCTACCGCTCTAGTGGTTAAAAGTCTGGCCCTTGATGGGCTGTAGTCCTTCCTTTCAACAGACGGTGGCAAGTTGGGCAGGGTGCATGTTTCAATTGAAGGTGGGCACCCAATTTGAATCCACCGGCTAAAAAGTTCTGATGTTAACTTTAGGAGTTCTTCTGGAGAGGAAGACACCCAGGAGAACTGGGATAAGTCTGTCTCCTCCCGAAACATCTGCAGCAAGGAAACAAGAAAGAAAGATCAGTATTATCAAGACAACAACTCTGACTAACAAAGTCATGTTTGAAACAGCTACTTGATACTGAAGCGAGCAATGTCACGACAAGAAAAAGAGAATACGTACTTCCATGTTTCTGTTCTTGCTAATAATTTTATCCAGTGTCCGTGTAAGTTCCACAACAAGAGAGTGATTTAAGTGTTCCTCCCAGAGGTTTGTCAGGAGCACTTGCCAAGAATTATGGAGGACATACGCAGCAGGGAACACGCAACACTGCGAGGAAAAACGGAGCAACACAACAACCCCAAAATTAGGACTAGCATGTAAAACACATGACAAATCACCGCAAGAGCCACACAAGTAACCGTGTTACGAGAGAGGCTGGAGGCCACTTGGGACAACAGACTGTTATTAAACAGAGCATGTGACTTGTTATAGTGGAAGACGACCAAAGAAAAAAAGCAAGTAATTATTCTCTTTAAAAAAAACCCAAGTGGGCTTCAGGAGAAGGTTAAAATGAACAGGATATATAAGATCTATATGAGCACTTCCTATATAAACAACTCACCGGATCGGTGTCACAGAGCATGTGTCTTGTATATCGATGCACCACATAGTAATCCTTAGGAAACACTGTGCGCTGAAGGAGGGAGAAAAGAGGCAAAGATGAGAAGCCAGATACCCAGAAGGACCACACAGGTCTACATGGACATAGAAGTAAATATTTAGAAACAAAGTAAAGAGAGTTTCACTTACAAAGCCTGCTGAACTCGAATCGATGGTCCCTTTGATATTTTTCACACCTTCCAGGTCAAACTCACATCCACCACATGGGGCAGTTAGTAATGACAGCAACAGTAGAACTGTTGGAGACATGATAAGAGGGAAAGCCACAGAAAACAAGTCACATAATTGCTGGAAACTTTCTGTGGTTTGTAGCTTGTTCAAACTGCATAGCTACTAAAAAGAACATGACATCATTTCCTGTGTAAATTAGCCATTTCTTTCTTTTTTAAAAAAAGAAAACAGCAAGAAACACTGGGCTACGATTGCAACATCTCTAATTTAATTAGGGCACCAGAAACGGCTGTAATGTTTCAAAGTGGCGCAAAAAAAATCAACTTTGATTCACCATTTAAATCTCACTGTGCATTAACCAGGACTGCTGTTTCACTATAATCCCACAGACATTTAAAAAGGGTGAAAAACAGACAAAAATTTAACATGAAAATAATAGTTTCTCACCTCGCAGTGTCATCGTTTTATCTTGACTGCATGTCCATTTCTCTTGTTGACAGCAGTGACTCTGCAGGCAAGCTTCACTGTCACTCTGTAAAAGGCGAAGCTTCCTCCTGTGGTTTTTTTACAGGTCTTTGAAAGAGCAGGCTTCTGTCTCTTCTTCGTCACTGCTTGATATTTAGTCTTCCTGTTCACATCCCTGAGATCATCCCCTTCTCTTTACTTAGGGTCCTTTGGTACTTTCCATGCACATGCCCCACTTGTCACCTCACATCGACATGCTCTCTCACTTTGGGTTTTCCCACTTGAAGCCAGGGTGGCTGCAGCCTTTCACTTTGAAAGCCTTGTTTTCTATTTTCCTTTCTAAATCTTTTCTCCTTTCTCTTTCTCACTACTGACCTAGAATTTTCCTGACCTTAAGCCACTCTGTCTCCGTCCCTTAAAAGTGGTTAATGAATAAAGTGCCAGAGCTGACCTCTTCCCCTGGATTTCTCCCTATCCCTCTGTATCCTACTCAGACACAGGCACAGCTCAAAGTGAAAGTGCTCCGCTCAATTCTCCCTTTATGCGTCGGCCACTCCCACAGGCACACGTTTTACCTCACTATTGACTGACCCGTCTCCCTCCCTTCTGCTTCCCACATTCCCCAACACCCCCCACCCCCATCCTCCCGCTCCCACCCCCATCCTCCCGCTCCCAACCAGGGCCGAAGAGGCTTAGTTATGCAGTCAGAGCATATGTTTTTCATTTGGATTCTTCCCCACACCTCTCTGCCTGTTGATTCTATCAGTCTCTGTCCCGTAAGTCAGTGCGCAGTATCATCCCATTAAGTCATCCATTAACAGTCAGTTTCTTTTAGAAATAAGGATCACATTCATTACATTCCTCGAAGAGCTAACGAGAAAGATTGCAACACTGAATTGCCAGAAGATGCAAGTCATCCCAACATGACTGCTTTCTTTAGTCATTAATGTTAAAATTAGCTTTGCAGAGTTGGATGGTATGATTGTGATGCGGAGCACTGTGCACAGCTGTCATCATCCTGTCTGTAAAGTGTTGTTTTGTGGCCTCAGGTTATGCAAAGCATCACGTTGGTTTTGGATATCAGTCAATGTCAACAGAGGAGTTGATTAATGATGAAAGGAAGGAAGTCGTTATTCTTCATGTTTGTTGGATCATAAGCCAAAGGACAGAGGAAAATTTCCCAGAGAGGTATCTCTACTGACAGGAAAAGGAAACCAGACAGCCGCAGCAAGCGAGGGCTCCATATTCCCCAAAGCATGACTAAATCAAAACCTCTTCACTTATGCTACGTTTATAATGATAGACAGAAATATCTAATCAGAGTGCCGTCTTCCTGGTTCATACTGCATTTAAAATTCAGAGGGAAGTAAATACGCAGAAAATTTGTGAAGCTGCTGCAGATGAAGTCCACACATGTCGGAGCGTAGCTCAACAAATGAAATCCAGATTTAATAAAAACAAAAGAAGTGCATTCCTTTAAAAAGGAAAAAAAATAGTCACTCCAGTATATGCAAACTCACTTTTTCCTTCATAATTAGGACTAAAACACAAGTTTGAAACTTAAAATTTTGGGGTCATGAAAAAAAAAATTCAAAAACAACCTCCAACTTAAACAAAGCCACATTTTACTGAGTAAAGTCTGCGAGCTTCAGCACATCAACAGGCTCATATAACTGGCATGGAAAAAACAAAAAAGCAGATCAGAGTGACTGGCTTATTAAAAGCCCCAAATCCTGCCGATGTGGTCTTCTGTCCCGGGTCCTTGTTATGCAACACTTTTTGTATGTTTCAGGACTTGGGGGAAAAAAAAAAAATTAAAGTGCTGTCTTACACCACTTAAAGCTTGCTCGCAGGAAGGCCTTCAAACGAGTGGGAGGTGATGGAGAAACAAAAGGTCTCCACCTCCGCTTCACTTTCCCTCCCATTTTCTTTCTATTCACCACAAGGTGGAGCCAACCATGGGTCGAGAAAGGATGTCAGGCTCAAAGTTTACATTGGTTTTATTTTAATTTAAAACATCAGCAGGAGTAAACAAAGTGCAAAGTCTTCTTTTGTAATAAGCTAAGCTTTACATATCTGTATAAAAAGGTCTCCTATAAGAGTTCCCTTTGGCAAATAATAAAAGCCCTCATGCATTATCCAAACTGATTCTACTTGTTTAGTGAGCAAGATAATTATCATCGTTAGATACACAACAGTTACTGAAAACAACCATAATTGACGAGCGAAACCCTTTGTGTCATCCGTTCACAGTACTGTCATTAAATGACAAGAAAAAAACCCCCAAAACTAAACAAATTAATAAAAGAAAACAAAACAAAACAAGGGGAATGTCAAAGAAATGGCATTCCCCCTCATTTCAGCTCCCCTTTCTTTATCCTAATCTCCTCCTCCTCCTCCTCTTTGTCACTGGCTGGGCTCCCTCTCCCCTCCTCGGACAGCTGTCATTAAATGGCTCTTGTATGTTTTGCTAAGTCCAGTCATCCAGTACTTGAGCAGCCTGACGTTGTCCTCTTCCCCGGGCCCCGTAGCACCGAGGAGTGCCAGAACCTTCTGGGTGTCCTCTCTTCCTCGACCGTCCACTTTGGAGAACTTGAACAGCACTTTGACTTTACTGAAAAAACAAATAGATCACACTTAAGACTAATTATGCCTTCCTGAAGAAGACAGAATTTGGAAATTCCGAGTTTCCAGTGGGAATCTTTGTGTGGAACGCCCTCTCAATAAGACTTCCCACTTGGAAATATCCTAAGTTAGCAATCCAAGATGGCAGTACTGAATGTAAACAACAGTAAAATTATAAACTTTTAATCTGTACTGCAAGTGTTGTGTGTTTTTGACTCATTAAATAGTGAGCAGTGATCGAGCTCTATCCATTAATGTGTTTTTCCTGTTTCTCCCTGAATGGCTCTACCTTAATGAGAACCTAAACAAATTCTGTTTTTGCTGGCTTTTTGTAAAATGCACTGTTCCGACATCCGAGTTCTGAAGTATCTGGAACGTGGCATAAAGGAGCTTTACTCACTTCATCCACTCCTCCTTCAAACACAGCAGGCAGTGAGACACAACATCCACCGACAGGTTCTCATTGCACAGAGCGACCTCCAGCTTGTTCAGTAATGCTGGACCTGGAGAAAGAGGACAAAGATTTAGTCAGTGGAAGAACCATGTGGGAAAGTTTAGAGAAAAAAAAAGAAAAGAGTCAAGCAAAAGAAAATTAAAAATTCTTAGTAGGTGATTGGTTGAACTATTTGTGTATAACCGTCTGCAGTGAGAAAACGTCAACAAATCAGACTGATGAACCACAGGATGCAGAGAGCGCGAAAAGGAAAAACAGGCCGCGGTCTGAGTAGCTTTATGAGCTTGCAAGCAGTCGCTGCAACCAGCTACGCAACAAATGTTTTGCTGTTTACTCGAACGGTTACTCATTATCATGTTTTAGGTTTCTGTAGCTTTGAAGTTTATAATTTGGATTTAGTTTTTGACCCTTTCTCAGGTATGCTGGTATGTTTGTTGCTTTTGTGTATTCTGCTGTGTGTGTGTGTGTGTGTTCCTATATAGTCAGAACCCTTTAAAGGAGGGGTGTCAAACTCGTTTCACAATGCGGGCGACATACAGCCTACTTTGATCTTAAACTCCCCTCTCTGTATGTGCGAAGAAGTTTAACTTCACGTTTAATCCCTGATATATGTTGGTATAAGTTTTTTGACATAATAAAGTAATGGGGCCCTGTTTTTGTAAAGGAATCTAATGTTAAGAAAAAAAGGCAAGAAATTTCTATAATAGATAGTGATTAATGGGAACTTTTTTCATTTATGTTTTACTGAATTAATAGAAATTTATTAGTAGGAATCGCTGTAAAAAACTATGTTCGGTACACCTGTAAAACCTAAAACACACCTGTAGCCATGACCTTCGGACTCCAAGTTCATCACAGAACTCCGATTTGCCCAGAACCAGTTTGGTTTGTTTACTGGCACAAAGTCTGAAGGCGTGTGAGATGGATTCTCTGATATATATTCTGTGGAAACAACTAGTTTCTGTTTTCGATGCAAATTCTTCAATTTTTTTAATGGATTCCTTAACGCTCTTGCTGTGTCTGAGCATTTTTCTACTTTCACTTTAACAGCTGTTCTGACTTAAACGAGGGTTAATGAATCAGGAGGGGAAAAAATCTATCCTTTTCACTGATACCGAGTCAGGTGATGATAAATGTAAATTTGTAATCTCTATAAATAGATTCTACATATAAAGACGTCTATTTGTAATCTGCTTTTAGTCCAAGTGGTATCGATCAATTAGGCTAGAGCAGGCTGGGGTTACATGGCTGTAAGCTTTCTGTGTGAAGAGTAAAGGAAGGATGGCATTTGTCAAGATGGAAACCTGAAAACATCGGCTGCCGTAGAAAATGAAGCTTTTTATTATCGGTCTTTTAATTTACCTGACTTTGTAAAGAATGAGCAAAAAGCAGAAAAAGGAGGCAACGAACAGAAAAACGCCGACTACATAGGAAGCCGTTACCTTTGGCCTCAGAAGATTAATCAGCAGTCAAGCTGATGGGTTCCCAGACTGTAAATTGTGCAACGCTAACAGAGGCAACAAACATGCAGCAAATTAAATCAAGACCGATGCACTCACCCCTGTCTATAGGTTGTGTGTTGGCACTGGTGATGGTGAACTGATAAAGTGAGCTGATGTCGTCTTCTCTTACAGCTGGGATGTGACAGCTTCTCTCTGAAGTGACGTCCACGAGCACCGTAAACTCTGAAGAGCAAATCAAAGCAAAATTATTACAGTTTAAACTGCAAATACACATCTACAGTTTTTGACAGAGAATCTCACACAGCGATCTACAAATCTCAAAGAGCTTCTTGCACCTGAGGAGCTGACGTGAGCTGGAATAGGCACATCGGGGCAGAGACCCAGAAAGTTGCACTTGTAGGCCTCCTCGTACTGAGAGCTGTACGCCATGGAGCGCACACAGCCTACCGGGAGCAAAGACTAATGGGAAAATAGAGAAGTGAGTTAATGGCCGTGATGATACACTGTTTGATCTGGCTAACATTCACACAGCCTCGCTGTCTCTGCTTACTCATTAATGAGTTTTCTACTAAAGAACTGTGGTAAAGAAACACAAACATTACAGTATGAACTAGTCTTAAAATTATATACTGATAACATTAAAAATATATCTTTCAAGTATTCAAATAAAAAAATAACCACAAAGAAAACCCCAGGAGAGCATGTAGTCGCAAAAGAAAAGGTCAAAACTGTGCAATAACAACAGCATTACACCCTCACACAAATAGTAGGCGCGCTCCCCTGCCCCAAAAGTTCATGTTTACCCATATTATAATACAACGCTCTATCTACAAAGGCCACACCACTGGAGCAGAGTACCTTTAGCACTGTAAAAGCTGACTGGATGAGAACTGGATCTGCACCTCTCCATATGACCTGATTTCCCATGAGCACGTGCCAAACTAGCTGTCGAAAGTCAGGAGCCCCGAGGACCTGCCGAACAAACCACAATGTTTACCAAGCAACAGCTCACACATACAGTGTATGAGCTCTTTTTTTAACCAATATGCATCACTTTACCATATAAATGATTGCAAAAACACGTATTTTTCTTTATTCATTCAATCTCAGTTTTCTATTGCTGTTCATGTTTAAGTTGGGTATACATTAGCAAACTACAAATGTGCTTAAGTTCACCTGTCTCAAATGCCTCAATGACCTAAATTTTGGACCAGGTAATTCATCCAGTTTTGTATCATCGCTCAGGAAGTTGTGGGCCAGCTCGGTCTCTGACAGGTGCCTCTGCGTCTTTGAAGCACCTCCTTCTGCTCCCTCCCAGCAGCTCATTTCCTCCTCTTGCTCTTTAAAACACATGACATTAAAAAACAGAAATAGCAAATGCTTTCAAGCAAAGGTTCATTACAAATGTGGGGAATTTCCGTAGGAAACTGTGATAAACGGCGGTTCATACACCACACGAGTCATACCTACACAACTATCATCATAGTGCACACATGAGGATAGCTACCCACTGTTTCCAAAACAAAAAAAAACAGACTCTGTTAGTAACACCTATGACCTGCACTGCATAGCGACCACATTACTAAGTACAGTGTTTCAACTACTTGGTAACACAAATATCCGGCCAACTCACATGATAGCAACCCTGTTCATTTATTCATGTAGTCATGGTCAACATGACCTGCTGACGTTTAAAGTGATCATCATAATGGGGAAGAAAGGTGATTTATGAGACTTTCAATGTTGCATGGTGGGCTATGGCCTGGTCTTAGCAGTTCTGCTGATGTTCCCACACAACTACACAGAGTTTACAGAGAATGGAAAAAAAAAGAAGAAAATACAGAGTAAATAAAAAAGGAAAAAAAGAAAAGAAAATATACAGTAAGGAGCAGTTCTCTAGGTGAAAATGCCTTTTTGACATCAGAGGAGAATCACCAAAACTGGACAACTTCCAGTTGGAAGCTTGGAAAAATACTGCCTAGTGATGAGTCTCACTTTCCGCTGCAATATTCAGATAGTAGGGTCAGAATTTGGAATAAATAACATGAATCCATCCTGTCTTGCATCAACAGTTCAGGCAGCTGCTTGTGGTTTGGCCCACATTTTCTTGGACTTCTTAGTACCAATAAAGCACCATTTAATTGCCACAGCAAAGATCGGCATTGTCATAAATCTGAAGCAACTGTGTGATGTTGCCATATGTCATTATGAACCAAAATCTCTAAGGAATGATTCCAGCACCTTGATGAATCTTTGTCACAAATAATTAAAGCACTTCTAAAGGTAAAACAGGACTCAACCATCTCCTAGCAAAGTCTATGTAATGAGTGTCCATTTGGTGTATAAATTAACAGATTCTTGGTCATATGACCCAGAATAGGATTTAAAATTCCAGAGCTAATACTGTCAGAGAAAGTTTCACTGTAAATGTTGGGTTTCTTTTTTTGTACATGATATTACTGAATACTGACTGGAATTGTGTAAACTCTCTGGAAAGTTGGGATGCTTTAGTGAATCACTGTTTTTCTGGCGTCTCTCCACAGACTCGTCTGGTGATTCACACTTTCACCAGAGCTTTCTCAGTCAGATGATAAAAACCATAAGCATGTTGTTCAAACTAATGACATGCTGTCATGAGTTTAGGTTAATTTAAGAACAAAATGAACCTAACCACATCTAAAAGAAGTGGTTTTTAAACATTTTCACACACGTTCCACTTCAGAAGCTGAGTCAAGGTGACACTGCACATTTTTTTAAACCAGTCATCAACAAGAAAAAACGGATGCATGTTGAATTTTGTTTAAAAGCTTCAGCAATTTACATCAGAAAACTCCTTTTCGCCTATTATCCTTTTAAATGCATTTTTTCAACTTCATATTGTTCATCTGGTTGTCTGAGCCCCACCAGTGGGACATATAATTCACTCAGAGAACCACAAGAATTTGCTGGTTAGAATATCTTTCTGCCCTGGAACACGGTTCATGTTCCAGGGTAGAATAATTGCACAGCCAACATCTTTAATGACTTTAAAAAATAAGAACTGGGTGCACCAGTTTGGCTATAAACATACATTCACTGTTGTGCTGAAGGTTCTACAAAGTCTTTACTTGACAAAGGCCTATTAATTTTCTCTCGTTGCCAGCATAAAGAGATTTGTTTGACAGCACTCATTGGATTAACCACTACTCAGAACAATGGGAAAGTCAAAAGAACTCAGGGAAGATCTAAGAAGAAGAACTGCAGATTTACACAAGCTGGGACGGTCTCTTGGATCCATTCTAACCAACAGATCAGAAAATACACAGATTTGAAGGTTATCAGTTAAAACCATTGTATGCAAGTACAAATTGTTCAGATATGTCACCACTTTACCAGGTTCTGTAAGAAGACCCAAACTGTCACCGTCAGTTGATACTGGAAGACTTGAGCCAGGAAGCACCAAGGCTCAAGTCTGCCTTGAAATGTCAAGCATTGTGCTGTAAGACCTTTTGACTGACAGTCAAATAATATGTTGTACAAAGTGGATAGGATAATGAAGAAGGATGACTAACTCCACGCAGTTGGCATTCCCACAGAATAATGATCCTAAACACATCAAACCTGGTTTTGGAAGGGATAAAGCAGGCTAACACTAAGCATCTGAAATGACCTTCCCAAAGCCCTGACCTCACTCAGAAAATCTGTGGACTATGCTTATAAGCTGAGCTGGTTCAACGAACCAACAAATCTAAATGAAGATGGGTCAACTACCCAGCCCCCAAAATATGCCAGATACTTATTGAGCAATTAAGGTGCAACTTCCTAAGGAACATTAAACCAAATTTTAGAGGGAGTGTATGTATATATTTGAGTCTGTATGTATACTTTTGACACTGTGTGGATTAGAGAAAATCCCAAATAAATTCAATCTTGTACATTCAGTTCTTGCTTTTTAAAGTCATTAAAGATGTATGCTGTACAGTCATTCCACTGTGGAAAAATAACAGTTCAAACAAATCATTTAAAGCCCAAAATTACTATGAGATTCATGTTCATGATGAGTGTATGCAAATTTCTGATCACAACTGTATATACATAAATAAATATCACGCCTCTTAATCGAGGTCAATGCATCTACCCGTTTGTCTCTCTATGAGCACCAGAGTGTCCTCGGTGGGGGCTCCTTCCAGGAGCTTCTCCGTCAGACGGCTACCACAAGCTTTAAGTAACCTGGAAGTGATGTGAGACCACTCATTAGCCGGGTGAGAGACTGACTGGAAAAAGAAGAACAGTTTCTTTGAACCTAATGACTCACCAGCTAAAGGAGGAGTGCAGGCTGGCCCAGAGGTTAGGATGCTGGGTGAGCGAAGTCAGCGATCGGGCTGCATTGCCACTCCTTTGGTGTGGAAAAACTGCAGGTGAAAATGCGCTGTTCATCCTCACAGCTCGCTGGGGACAAACTCCCTGTTCATTGTCAAACACCTAATGGAAAGGACAGTCCAAAGACATCAGAAGCACTAATAAGTCTGCTGAGTTTATTATGTTTATATACGTGCTCTACCTTTAGAGCTGTGCTCTGCAGACTCTGTATAGTAAGCTTGAGGTGACGCAGCAGGAAAGGCCAGGAGTTTATAAGGTAGATTCTGTCCATGGCTACCATAACAATACTGTACCAACGCTGGAAGCCTCTAGCGAGACTGTCTTTGATAAAGAAGGTGTGTGAGAACACAAATCCATGTTGCTCGTCTCCAAAAAAAATGGGCCCTTCACGTCCGGGACACACCTGACACCAAAACAAACAGAAAACATAACGAAGTATGTCAGTAATCAGCCGATTAAAGCCCACAGACAACACCCACATAAACATGTCACTAATTACCTCACAGCTGAGACTGCGTACGCAAGCCTGTCGGACCACACTGAAAAGCTGGGGCTGTCTGGGGTGCTGGTGGCTCAGGAAGCGGATGCCTGTTTCATCATCAATGCTAACAAAGCCCGGGTGAGATGCAGGCAAGGATCGGCAACCCTATGAGACAAAGAAAAAAGGAAATCAGTACTTTAAGGCTGAAAATTAATGAAGGAACAAATAAAGCGAGGGATCCAAGCATCTGATAAGGTCACAGTCAGGCCTCTTCTACTCACCTCACACATTTCTTTCTGTGTGGCTGAGCTGTTGGCCTTCATGGTTAGACCTTCACCATCACGGTCACCATCTCGGTCCCCTGGCATTTGGGCACCTACCTGGGATGAAGGGGATGGGGAAGGCGGGTGTAGTGCCTCAGTGCAGAACAGGGTTCGAGGGCCATGGAGCTCACAGAAGTGACAGAGAGCCACCAGAGCATTCATCTGAAAGAACAAGACAAGTTTTCATATGTTTACTGTGCTAAAGATGTCTGATTTAGATCAGAACACCTACAGTCATGACACCCACATCTAGTTCTGGTTAATCACTGACGTTGCCAGATTCCACTGGGGTTAAAATACGGGTACAGCTGGCAGTATCAGACGGGTCTTACCTTCAGTGCAGAACCAAGTTCAACAAATGACTGGTGACACTTCACAAAGAGGCATTCATTGGACGTAGTGTTCAAAAAGCCGTGCCGTTAAAAAAAATAACAGCGCCGTGAAACAAAATCAAATCTTCATCGAGCCTGTATTTTAAAAAGCCATCGTTCCTAACATTTTAATTGAGGCTTTCTACACTTTGTTGTCCTCTGTGTAGCTGCCAGCAGGCAACAAAAACAGACCTCGTCACATGATGCAGAGTCACGCGCTCGGGCACAAATGACGCGTGGCTGCCAACTGCTGCTCTTTTTCTCTGTTTTATCCGTCGAATCAAAAACATCTTTAATTCTTTACCAGTGACGCGAAAGCACGCGAACATATTTAATAGTTTTTCGACTTTTCTGTGTTCCAATATCAGTCTCTATGTTCGACAAACGAGGCATTCCTCGGCAAACGAAAAAGTGGAACTACATTACCCATAACCCAATCTGGTATAACAAACAACGGGTTAAAGGGCAATAAAAAAAGTCGGGACTGTTTTCATTGAAGGTTTGTGTACTAAAAGGTATGTTCCGGTTGATTTATAAGCGTATATATGGTTTGAATATACTATTTTAGCAGACTAGCTGGTTTATTAGCTTTTCTTTTAACTCTGTACAACGTTAATCCGTCACTTCCGCATTAAAACATGAAATTTTTATAGGTGTGTCACTCTTAAGTGGTCAACAAAGAGATAACTTGCACACAGTGACACGGCAGATTTCTCTGACTTTTAAATTTCAGATCTTAGGATGGCTTCAGGTGGATCAGGAGTTCCCCCCATCGACCCGAATGACACACCGAGTCCACAGGCAGGGGTCCCCGCTGACTCTCAGAGTGGCAAAGACACCCCAAAAGCCAAAGAAGGTAAATCAGTTTCGCACATTTACTATATGTAATCTAAAGTGAGTCTGTGAAACCTAAGGTGATTTGAAACACATCTTGTTATTAGACATGTACATCAAAATCCTGCTGGTTGACTCATATGATTACACCAGCTTATTATTTTCCTAGTAATCCACTTATAAATCATATTGTTCAGTCTGTGGTGTGTTTCTGTGTTACTCTGGGCAATAGTTCTGGCCAGGTCTTAGTTTTGTAATCGCGTGGCCGGAGCCTCTTATCATCAGAAGGGGGGGCTGAAGGATGGAGTCCAGTACTGTATTGAACTGTTTCCTACATTTTTCACGTCCTGCTAGGCCACTCTGCTTAGCTGGAAATGTTTCAGGATTGACTGACTCTGATCTGCCCGCTTCAGCGGACTAATCTGTGGATTAACTTTATATTTACTAAAGAATTTCAAAGTTGTAATGTTTAATTTTTATGCTTACACATTTACTTATAGGTAGGGATGGGTATCGTTTAGGTTTTATCTGATACCGGTGCCAAACCGGTACTTTTGAAACGGTGCCGGTGCTTAAACGGTGCTCGAACCGGTGCTTAAAGAATGGAGAACACAAAATTGGTCCAAAAACCTCTCATGTTCAGCTGTTTTTTTTGTAAAAAGATAACAATGTTAGCCTTTTCTGCAGCTATTTCCCACTTTTTATTTGGTCATTTTTGCCTTTTTGGCCAGGGTGAAGGGAGTATCTGCCATCAAACAAGAAGACAGCCGCATGTAGCTATGATGGTGTTTGCTAGTTCACCTTAGATACATTAATGTAATAACGTGGTTAGCCTACTCAACGTAAATTATACACGAACAACATTAAGCTACTCACGCAGAGAAGAACGGCTGCTGCTGCCATCATCATCCTCATCATTTCTGCTACACTGGCAGGGCTAGGGGCCAGGACTCTACTCTTCAGCTTTTTGGGGGATGTTGCTAACTCTTCGTCCGATAACAGGCACCACACCTGCAGTAGATGCGCTCGGTGTGAGGTCTCGCAGCAAGCTATCAAATACGGCGCATTTTTCGGCTTTTAAAAAAAACGCTATGCGTCGCCAGGTGTTTCATCGGATTTCAGGTGTTACCTCCTTTCCACAGTATCACCTTAAAGCACTTGTTGCAGGCTGCTGAGTTTGCATCTTTTGCTGTGAAGTACAGCAAGACTTTTAACCGCTTCGCCTTGGGCATTTTTAATCTGTAGCTCTGCTCTAAAAGAACGTACGTACCTGGACCCGCCTACTATCCCCGGAAACGTAAAATGATTGGCTAGAATTCAAAGTGTATCACATCTCAGGAAAAAAAAGCACCGAAATAAAGCACCGAAATGTGCGCTGCTTTTCGGTCTGGTTACTACCGTTTATGTCAGAACCGGTGCCATCATGGCACCGGATACCGGTACCCATCCCTACTTATAGGCATTCAATTTGAGAGAGTTGAAAACTCTCCCAAAATTTGTGGCTGATCCAGACAACCATCTCCCTTTCTAAGAAATAACTCAGAGCTAATGAGTAAAGTATTTGTGTCATGAGTCACATCCATTTCTCCTGTCTCTAAATAGTATTGCAGGATGTGTGTTATTTGGGTGTAAAGGCAACTTCGTCATGTACAGCATACTTGGCTGACATTTGAGTCCTCTGAGTTGAGTCACTGCCACCTGTCATATGATAATACTCAGTGGAAGTGGACTGGAGATGGACAGTACACGTCATTTTCCCCATGCCTCTTTCTCACTCATTTATTTATGACACAGCATGGTAACGGGAATGATAAGAGGGTTTTCTAATAAATGAACAGACGATAAGGAATCCTTTTTCCAGATGTCTGTGTGGGTGACATAGACTGATGCGGAAGCTCATATAAGACACCAGCCAAAATGTAAACACACGCAGAAGCAAACGGTGAAAATATACATGAACAAAAATCAGAAAGAAAAGTACTGCACGGCTCTCATGGGTGATCTGACAGGTGCTCATCAGTGGTAGCAGTAGAAAAAACAAAATCCAAGAGAACTTGCTCAGTATTATGTGGTGCAAGGACCCTGTGGTACTTCATCAGGATCTCAGATTTTTTTCTTCCACTTTACTTTAAGAATGAACTTAAAACTTGTCATTTTACCAGAGGCCAAAGTGTCTCATTTGTTTTCTGTGGTTACAATTACACCACATAATTTTATAAATTTTTCATGGATTTTGTTCTAAGTAGAAACATACTACATCTTCTAAAAGTATGGTATAAGTAGCACATGTGTGATCTGATATTGTTAATTTATCATTCATATCGCTTTGCTGAACACTTTAACAGCCACTACAGTCACTACAGATAGTTTCACTGATAGTGAAAACTACTATAAACTAACAGGGTGTAAATTTCCTCTGTTTTACAGCTGGGATCAATGTGAAGAAATACAATCTTAGAACTCACAGTTTTTGGAAGTTGGACTTTTTGTAGGATTCAGCGTAGCCCATGACCCAGTCACACAGGGTCAGCAAGGAAATACATTTGGGTAGTGATGTTGTTTCTTATGAAACTCACTTGTTTTAACATTAAAACACCATCACCTCTGTGGATCGGTTAAATGTGAAGTAAAACCCTGGCTTGTTTTGCAAAGAGAAAGCACAACTGAATCAGGAAGAAGCTAAAATGAAAGGTGTCTGTCTAAATTTGGCAGATTTCTTGTGAACTTGCAGACTGACACCAGCCACACTGTCTCTTTTTAGAGATCTAAAGAGGGGCACATCCTTTTTACAGCTACAATTTAAAAAAAATATAGATTCATAATATAAATCTAATGTCAGTTATGCTAATAAATTATGCAGCAATCTTAGCAGAAGATTACAAGTTTCTCACATTGACATTTTTGGCCTGTGAAAATGAACAAGGGGCCGGGGTAAAAGTCAGCTCTACGGTTCTAGTGGTCCAATGGCGAAAAACATTATTTTGAGTACTGGCTTATTGTAGCAAAGACCGGTACCTAAAATTACGAGTGACCATATAAGATGCTGTAACATGCCTTGGGACTGCTTTAAACAAAACCTGTTGATCTCTTCTGCCATTACATTGTTTTTTTTCTGACATAGTTTGAATGCAGAAGAAAGGGTGAAATGCTGCATGACTTCTGTTCAGTGTTATTAAACGTTGGCTCTTTTTATTTTTAACCTTTTGTTCTGTCTCTCCCTCTGGCGCCCTGTCTTTCAGAGTCAGCAGAACGTTGCAAGGATGGAGCCAAAGTGTGCCAGTTTTTCCGGATAGGAAAATGTCATTTTGGCCTCAGATGCCGTTTAGCTCACAGGTTTGCTCTCCTTACTTTATTCAGAAAAGTCATCAGAAGCATAAATGAGGATTTATAGTTTTTTTTCCAGATAATTTCTTGACATTTTGTGGATTTATTTTCAAAATTAACACAAAAGACTTTGGAAATTATTGTAGAATAGCTGCTGTTTATCTTCAGATCACAGATGTTAGAAGCTTGGTTTGGAGACAGAGAGACATGGATGTAAATATCTTTGGAATGACCTTTTGTCTGCATTTTTTTTTATCTGCAGAACAGTTGGCTAGATATGATGAATACTCTCACTGATGAAATTTCTGTCTCAATCTCCTTGTCTCTGCATTTTTTCCACTGCTGCTCTCTTTCTTAGTGACCCATTACAGGATGATTCAGGGGCTCTGAGTCCTGGTGTGGATGAAAAACAGGAAGAAGAAAAGACACAAGAAAAACACAAGAACAAGAAGGGCAGTGTGAATAAAGTGCCAAAGCACAACGAGAGAAGAGGTGACGCATTTATTTAACTTTCATGAGACCAATTCCGCTTTATACTCTTTGAACTTGTCCGTTCACTTTTTTTAAACTGTTTCTCTTCAGCAGAGGTGAACAAAAAGCCTCGTATGCGCACAGCAGATGAAGTGATCTCCCGGATCCTGTGGGACCCATCGGTGGACGCATCAGAATTTGTAGTGGGCTATGTGGATCGATTCCTCGGCGTGCTGGAGCGCCCCTTCTGTGACTTCAACTGGGAGACCAACCCGTGTGACTGTGATTACACTGTTGAGCTGGCCTTGCCCAGACACAGGATCCAGTACTTCACTTACAGAGGGCACCGTGTCTGGGACCGCCACACCAGGACTGACCGAGTTTTCGGTTCCACAGGTCAATCTCTGGCTCCCCCCTTTGGAGGGGAAGAGGAAGTAAGAGGTAGGACAAGCAGCTTTGGTGCTGCCAGACCTTACATGTGACCACATGTATTCTGCAAGATGACTGAATGTTACGTTTTGTTTTAGAAGAAAATACAGCAGTGCTTGAAACAACTAACGAGCAGCCACCTGCAGAGGTAGAGAAGCAGAATGAGACAAATATTCACACCCCTGAGTCTGCACCACCACCACCAGAGTGTACAGGAAACACTTCTCAGGAACAACAGGAGTCACGAGGACCATGTGTTGAGGAGGAGGCTGCAGATAGGTCTGGTGTTCGTGTTGCTCGTTTAAATATAACTCAGAACAGATCTTAAGTAAAACAACCCCCACCCCCCCAAAATCATTGTTAGCATCTACACATTGTTTTTCCAAATCACTTTGTGCAAAATGTTAAAACACTTAAAATGAAAACGATGCTAGAGGATCTTCAGCATCAGTGATTTGAGGCAGAATATAAGGGTGGGGGTATATTATAGTAAGAGATTAAAATCAGACCCTTTCTGATTGGAGCATTCAAATGGCATGTTACTATCTAGAGGTCTGAGGACCTCCACCCACATCTCTTTCACTCACACCTCTGCATCAGGAAGATGAGAATAAGAGAAAAGCTGAGAAATGCACTCCAGTTATAGCTTGCCTTCCTGAAATAACAACCTCATTCAGGCAATATACCCCCTTCCCCCCCAAACAAACAAAAAAACCCCCCCAAAAAACATGGGCTTTTAATATAAAAAAAACTCCAAAAAAACCCTTTTGTGACACATGTTAGGTATGTAACAAGCTGTAAGAGAATGAAAAGAACTTGCAATTAGAAGTTAGAGAATGGATTTTTCAAAATGTGTGTTTACAGCTGGCTCTTTATTGATTTTGCTCACCTGCTTTGATTTCAGACATCAGGTTTCAGCAGATCAGAGTTCCTCAACCGAAGAGGAGGCACCGGGTGTAAAAGAGGATGGTGAGGGGGAGATTCTGCCAGAATGGGAGGAAAGCTGGGAAGGCCATGAAGACTGTATAGTGAGTACAGCACATCTTGCCATGAAATCTTGCTTTTACACTGTATGTTATGTTATTTGAATGTTCCCTTTCTACTACAGAGTTATCCTGCAGTCCAACAAGTTAGCAAGAATCCATCTGTACCTCTGGAGCAGAGAGAAGAGAAGCGTGGTGGTCGCCCCCCTAAGAAGAGACCCACACACTTCATCACCTTCCGGGCCAACACTCCTGCCATCCTCTCCTGTTTCCAGCAGTTGCAGAAGGAGCTCACCTCCCTCATACCTTCCTCTGCTCCTCACTGGCAAACCGCCTCCAGCCTTCACGTCACCCTGTGCCTCCTGGTGCTGCACAGCCCCGCTGAGGTGGCGGCTGCTGGGGAGATCCTCCAACGGTTTGCACAACTGGACCGAAACCCGCCGGTAGCTGTGACCTTTCCTGTGAAGCTGAAACATTTCAATGGGAAGGTGCTGTACCTGAGTCCTCAGCCTCAGCTCCACCTACAACAGCTCAACAGCGGTCTGCAGGAGGCCTACAGGAAAGAGGGTTTTCTCCACAGGGACTCCTACAACCCACGCTACCACCTCAGTCTGGCCAGGGTACTGGACAGGGAGGGCGAGAGGATATTTGAAGGTGTGGGGGACCTGAGGGTGGGAAAGGGCTTAAACTTTGGGCGTCTGCCAGTTAACACCTTACACCTCTGTGCCATGGGCGGCTCTAAAGTAGACGGCTTTTATGAGAGGGTGTGCTCGGTAACACTTCGATAAAGAAGTCAGATTTGCAGACATTACTGGGTGCAATAAGCCACGTGGCCTCGTCTACCAAAGCTGATGCCTCTGAATTAAACTTTATAAGAAGTTTTGTTTATTCAGATAAGATGCACATTTTTTAATGAAGGCCGTAAAAGGTGTAAAAATAGAATTTCGTTAAATTTATTAGATATAAATACTGCATTTAAATTAAAAATATGATCAAAGTTATATTTGTTTTCCTATTTAATGCATTTGAATCTGTTAAGGCAGTGGTCCCCAACCTTTTTTGTGCCACGGACCGGTTTATGCCCGGCAATATTTTCACGGACCGGCTTTTAAAGTGTTGCGGATAAATACAACAAAATAAAACTAGTACCGGTACTGAAAAAAAAGAAGATTTATTCATAACACACGTGAAAAGACCCAGGAAAACAGAGTTAACGATAAAAACGATAACAAAATAACGCTGAAAACCGATTTAAAAACCCTGAAAACCATACATTTCACACCTGAGCCTCAACTCTTGCGGCCCGGTACCAAACGACTCACGGACCGGTACCGGTCCAAGGCCCGGGGGTTGGGGACCGCTGTGTTAAGGTACTAAATCTCATGTTTCATATTTCTAGATGAGATATAGAGGAAAGAAAAGGGCGAGGATGGGCTGTAAACATCACTAAAGCTTAAAATAACATCCTGGCTACAATACAACATATAAACAATTAATCCACAATTTTAAAAAAAACTGCTTAAGGTGCTGAAGTTTTTAGAGCAGCAGTCCATTTTAAAAATGTTAGCTCTGGTTCTTTTAGCCATGGATCTTTACTGCACAGTTTTCATGTTATAGTGTCCTCAGTGTCATCAGCCTGCTTAAGTTGTGGTTCACTGGTGAATTCGGTGGTTGTGATGTTTTATTTGCTACAGCTAATCATATTTGGGAAAATCCAGAAACGAATCCATAATTATTTAACAATCAATAAGCCAAATAATGTTTTGCTTGGAGAGCCTTTTATGTAGAGACAGTAAAAACCATGAAGAACTGTTTGTGCAAACATGAGCTGGAGCTCAATAATATTTATGTCTAATTGACTCGGGACCATGAGTTTGATAATATTAATATTGTTTTTATTGCTATGAAGAACTTTAAGAATGTTTTAATTGGTCATCTGTTTTTCTTGGTGCAGAAATGCTTGTTATACTTTATATCTGATGGGCCTAATGATTGGGGTTAACTTTGACCTGTAAGCATGCTTAATTTACACTGTTTTACTACTGCACAGACAATAAATTTGAAGCTGATTATGGACACATAAAGTGTTCTTTTTATAGGCCTGAATAATTGCTGTTCGTAATTCAGGGACTTGTACAATGGGTTTTATAGGAATGTTGCATGGACTGCGCTCCAACAGAATGATCCCTTTGTACTCTTTTTACGAATGATTATGACCACTAGATTATCATGTGGATTAAATATTGAATTGGTTATTTTAAAGTCGTGTGAGTGGTGATGTGCCAGCGCCGTTATAAATGCCTTCATTGTAGTGCCGAGGATGTGGAAACGCTCCCTGAGCTGAAATCTTACATGCATCCCTTTCTGCTCCCCCTTCTTCTTCCTCCCAGATACATAAACACTATACATAGACTATATGAGTCAGTGAGTATGCTCTCTGGCTCTCAATCGTGTCTGCACTCCCTCGCTTGCATTATCTCCCTTCCCCCACTCTTTTTCAGTGACACAGAAAAACTAACGCCGCCCCCTCCCTCTTCGCTTGCCTGCTTCTGCCCCCCTTACTCCAGTGGCAGACAAACACCGTACTCTTTTTTTTTTTTTTTTTTTTTTTTTTTTAACTCGTTCTCGCTGCAATTCAACATTATGTCGTCAATTTGCATTTTCTCAGTCCAGTCCAATCCCCCCCACCCGCGACCCAACAGAACATCTCCATCCGTGCACTCCCATCACTTGTGTCACGTTGTTGCACATTCTCCGCTGCCTCCCAGTCTCTGAATCACTGTTGATGTTGTCCTGCAGCCTCCGCTGAAAACTGGTTTTGCCTACAAATCCATTGCATGCTGCTTTGCCCCTCTCTGTTCATTGTTCACTCCATCTCTGGCTCCCTCCCTCCTCTTTCTCTCAGCATCACTCCCTGGGAACCCACTTTTTTTTTCTTCTACTCAGTATTTCATGTTGCCTTTCTCTGCATCTCCCACTCCCCGTTTTCTTCTCAATGTGCCTCTCTTCCCCCATTTTTCTGTGCATCTCTTCCTCTCATTAGCCCTCATCAGACTGAGAGAGGAGTTCACTATTGTGTATCCAGCGTGTGAGTGGATTTTTAAAAATCTCTTTTTCCTGATTTGTTTAGTGCACACAGTTGGCTGGCAGCTTTGCATTTTTACTCTTTCTCTTGTTAATCTGGTCAGGGTTCAGTCTGGTGCTCTGGAGAGAGATTGGTCAGGTTGATGTTGGTGGGGGTCGGCATTAGAAGTGCGCCCCAGCTATGAAGTCAGCGAGGGGTTAGACTCCGCTAATCCGCGTTAACAGATTAATTATCTTTGGGTAATATCGTGTCACTGCGGTGTTGTGAAGTCACTCGGGTGTTAGGCTATGAAGGGCTACAGTGCAACGATAAAGAGTCCCTTAGGGGTGTCTCCTCAATCTTAATCCCCCTTTCTCTCTCTCTCTCTCTCTCCCTCTCTCCATCTATCTCACTCTCTCCCACTCTCACTCACTCGCGCTCACTCAGAGATCCTCTCCCATCCATCAACACAAGCACCTCTCTACTGTCATCAGACGACCAGACACTTATCGGCCATTTAATATTTAAATAACTACCAGAATTGCCGTCTTCATTTTTGTGCTTTTTGTCATATTTTTGGCATGTCTCCAAGCCATTTTTTCAGGATGATGTTTTCTCAAGAGCATCAGGCGGTGATGGCTGGCAGTATACCTCTCTGAGTGGTTAAATATTTCACGGACGCCGGCAGAGAGAAGAGACAGAAGGAGAGAGAAACCTCCCAACACAACCGACAGAGGTAAGAGACTGACCCCTCTCTTTGTCGATTAGTGGCTTAATTGCTGATGTACATGCAGAGATTGGCCAATTAAAAATGTACATTACACCAAATCACAGTGTTTTCCCAATTTGGGCTCACGCTTATCTTGGCAAATATGATTAATGGATGATCATGACACCATTAGACTGTGTTGCCAAAGGAGATCCATGCTTATCTTTTCCAACCACGACACTTAATAGGGGTCTGCTGCCTATCAGAGTAATGTGAAAATGCTGTAATGAGTTTTATTGCAGTTTCTCAGGGAAATCCTATGCTTTCCACCTAATTGGAGTTTCATATGACTTGGAGCTTTTCTTTTTTTCATGATTTTCACCATCTGCAGGATAATTTACTGTCATCAGTGGGAACACACTGTGTCACCCTCAACTTCATGCCATGCTGGACCCCTCGCACACATCAAAGCTTTGATTTGCACTGACTTTCTGAGTACGAGCTGCACTCGCTTACCTTCGGTCAGCTGACTTTGAAGGTTCATTGTTGCAGCTGAACATTAATTTTGAACATAAATGTGAGGTAGAAATTTATTTTGAGGTTTGACTGTCCCTCGGCTTTTACATGGGAGAGGAATTCAACTATACAGAGATGTTACTGAATTTCTTCTGGCTGATGAAGTGTCAAGAGGGTTTTTTTTTTTTTTTTAATGTTGTGTCATAAATTCTGGTTATCAAGGTTGGTTTTAAGAAGCTCCACGCACAGGCTGTTATGTGAACGATAACAGGTTTTATGAGCCCAGACTGCAAACGAGCATAGTTCCAGCAGCAAGCCAACAGCATTATTTATATCTTGTGATTCAAAGAGATGTAGCCTCATAAAAAAAGAAAAGGTGCAGAATGATTTTCCCCGTGCTAAAGATGATCCTAAATTCAGCTGACAGAAGATGCTTCAGCCTTATTCCCATTAGCTGCCTCACAAAATGGCCCTTTTTAAAAAAAAATTCAGACATCATGGAGTCTCGTATAAACCAACTGAGTACATCTTCTGTGTTTTCTGAGCTCTGCACAGACAAAAGACAATACATTTGTTCTCCTGCTTTGTTTTCGTTTTATTAATTTATTTATTTATCTCTCAGAGCTAAGAGCCATGGTGAGAATCTGTGGTTTTCCTCCATCTCTTTCATTGTCTCTCGTGTTCTTTCCTTCTCCTTTTTTCATCTTTTCTCTCCACCAACTGTGCCTAAAATCACATTTATTTGCCTTCAGTTACGCAATGGTAGCTGGCATAATAACAAGCTGGCAGGAAACATCATGTCAACTTGAGGGTTTTTATCTATGACAACTGCTGAGTAACTGGAGCTCCTCCTGGACTGTAACCACCCCCCACCCCCTCCCATCAAACTTCCATCAGCGCCTCGTTAGGTGTTCCTCTACTTTTTGGTTTTGCAGCAGAATCCTACCTGAACCTTGACCAGACATCTGTCATAACTGTGCATTTCCTCTTTCTCACACCCTGACCGGCTTAATTTTGTGCATGAATTGATCCAGATAGCTGCGCTCTCAGGCTATTGACTCATATCGCTTTACCATTAACTATTCAGCAATGGCATTTATGTGAGGTTTTCTGCTTCTGTTACCACTGATGGGCCTCACAGTGACATTCATTGCATTGTTGTTCGTCAAAGGAAGTGCTTTTCCACACTGACCCACTTCTCATCAGGTTCTCCTTTGATGTTGAATTAGTCCCTTACTTGTTATGGATCTCAAAGAGCTTTTACCCTCAAAGTCTGATAAATGCATCTCATAGACATGCTTCAATATAGATAACCTAATAAACACACTTAAGATAAATGGTACCGTAGAAAATGTAATACTGGACGACTTAGTACAGAAGTCTGTTTACACTGCTGATTTGTGTTGGATGGATGTAGTTCTCACAGTGTGTGAACCATTATGTTCAGCACAGTTTTAATAAGGGAAATGGAGTGTTGGCTGTGATTTGATTTGTGACAGTTGGGCTGCTGGAACCATTAAGGTGAACAGGCTTATTGTAATGGGCTTAGAGAAGCCCTGTCTGCCCCGTGGGTGAGCCGTTAACTCGTTCTGGGCCGCAAAAATCTGAATGGCCAAACTGTTTGGGCTTTGAATGTGACATGTGGCAAAATCCAAACTTTTATCACGCACAGTATTTAGTACAGTTATGTGCAGTGGCTTGTAAGAATCAGAGCCACTGTGTGGGTGGGAAGAGTGAAAAAAGTCTCTCTTAAGTAGAACATTGTGCTAGCTGAAGCTACTGGACAAATCACAGTGGCTTTAAAACACAGAAATCCAACACAGGCCATCAGTTCAGGGTCTCTTTTTTTATTATTGAATAGTGATTAGAGGCAGAGTCGTATCTGTCTGTGATATCAGCATTGAGCTGCTCTGTATAGCCTCTATATTTAAGTGACAGTGCTGTTGTTGTGAATGTTTGTCTCTCCTGCCTCCTAAAAATGCTCCTTTGTCGAACAGTAAAGCTCTGACGGTCTCTTAATCTGGGCAGCCGGTATCAGAAGCCTACCAGACTCTGTCTTGCCCTCTGTTCCATCTCTGCTCCTTCATTGTAATGAGTATTCCAGTGTGTGTTTTAGCTAACCGGATTTGCCCTTTGTATTTACCCTACTTTCACCCCCTCCCCTTGACCAGCTTTAGTAAGATGCACTGAACAGTGGGGGAGATGGTCAAGAATTGTGCAGCCTTTTCTCTTTCATAGCCTTCACTGTACCTTGTCTGCGGTTTTTCTTTACTTTACACTCCAGAAAACACACTTCAGAAACCCCAAACTATACGTTCCCTGCATGCAGAGGCTTGTCACATACTATTATTCATTATATTAGAGAAAGGAATGGCATAAATAACAGTGATATCTATGTTTCTTTAAGTCAGTGCATTTAAATGTAATTGTATTTGCTTTTTGATCGTATTTTACACTTTATTCACTATTACAAGTGGAGAGAGACAAAATAAATGTGAGGAAAGAGAGTCAGTATGCATAAAAGTTTAGCCTGCCAGATATTGAACCGGGGAGTCAGCGCTGACTGAATTTATGCCCATGTGGTCTGTGGCTAACCAAACAACTGCCAGTTGGCCCTATGAAAGATCCCTTTCTTTGCAACTAGGCAAAAAAATTAAGAAAATTTGATTTCATCTTATTTCGACCATGTAAACAATATTCAAAGTTTATTTAGCAAAGAAAAGAAGAGAAAAAATACTATACATATTAAAGCTAATGCATTTCAATATTGCTTCAACTGTTACAGATCAAAAAACTAGTGGGAGGAAGTACACACTTATTTAATCCCACCCAGTTTAAGATGTTATAAAACACAGAAAGATCTCCTAATCATGTATTAATGGAATTATTTAACATTTAATTTGATTAATAGACCAGTGAAACTAACAAATAATGTTTTAAACTTAAACATAAAAGGTAAAAAAGAGAAAGTTGGCAACAAAATAGTAACATTTTAAAAATCTTTAGCAAAGCTTAGAAACTAATCAACAAAATTATAAAAGTGTAATAAAATTGCAACAATTTAAAAACCAACAACAGCAATGGTTAGGAGGTAATTAAGAGCAACACGAACGATGAGGCATCTTAAGCAAAAGCAACACTAGAAACATACGTTTCTTTTAAAAAAGTAGAATATCTCGGATGCTGAGACTGATTGTGTCACAGCTTGGAATCACAGCTGCTTTGGACTGATCAAGTTTTCTACTCATCTCAGGCAATCGTTTGTCATGAAGTCTAGTTATCACCTGCAAATGATGCTTGAAGACATTAATAGTAACCTCTCTTTCCTCTCAGATTCACCCTGTGCTCAGGAAGACCTTCATCCCTCCTGAACCTCTTTCCTCTCTTCCATTCTTCACATCCTGGTTATTCTGACCCCTCTTTCTTGCCTCCTATAGGGTGGAGGAGGGGACTGGTGGCAGCAGAAAATGGCTACCATGACTACGGTACCCAGCTATAACCCTTCGCTGTGGGTGAGAATGTGTCACGGCCTGCCCCGGCTGGACTTCTCCATGCAGATGAGGGACAACGTCTTTGTCCCTGTCAGCTGGGAGTACCAGCAGGTAACCGACACCTGCCACTCGTGCCACACTGTAACCACATGCTGTGCTGTGGCTGTCCAGTCTGAGGTGCCAGATCGCATAATAATTACAGCCCTGTTACTCAATTTGCAGTTGCAGATACAATTGATATTTTACTACAACTTGTGGCACATTGTGATATAAATTGTTCCACAAATTTCTACATGTCAGAGCAACCTGTAGCAATATGATAATGGCATTTACAGGCCTTTAAAAGCACAATTATTGGTGCAGTATGTCAGATCTTGTCATTCCTCATTTCTATACCTTGATTTTGATGCTTTAATCCCCCTTTTGAACCATATCGATTGGAGCTATTTTATGCAATTTGGTATCAGGTAGTGCGAGATATTCAACATGGCGGGAACCTGCTGGAAGGTTTCCACAGCTGCTATTGTGCTCATGGTCCTGTTTGTGCTGTAAAATGCAAGGTTCATCCCTCTCTTCCAGCAAGCGCTCATGCAAGCGCTCCAGCTAGCCATGTCTCACAGTGTTTGTGACTTCTCTGCGGTACAAAGAGGAGGTGGAGGGGGGGACTCAAATTATCCTGCAGAACAGAAAGACAAAAGAAACTGAAAGTGCTCAGAGAGGGAATGAGTAATGCAAGGTTTTCCGAAGAGAAAGCCGGGCAGAGAGAGAACGAGAGAGACAGAGAGAGGGAAGGCAAAGTGAGTGAGAGTGGGAACGAGAGAGACTGGCAGTGAATGTATTTAAGTAGGTCACAGATTATTAATAGAGATTCAGTGGTGTGGATAGAAAGAAAGAGAGGGGGGAGAGAAAGAGAGTGGGAACGAGTGAGAACGTGGGGAAAGAGGGATTGGGGGAGTGGAGCGAAGGGGACGGGCTTCAGAGGACATGAGGTGAGAATGGAGGGAAGGTGGAGGAATGGGGCAGATGGATGGAGGATAATACTGTAGATATGTGGCTGATATGTGGCTTCAGCTGTGTTGATTTTATGACGTGAAGCCTGATGAAAAGCAAAAGGCTGAAATGGCTCAGTGACATTAGAATCCAGCAAGGTGCGCAGACTGATGGGAATTCAGGGGTAAAAATCTTTGAAACAAGTTGCATTAATCCTGTGGGGTATGCGTTATATGTGTCTTTATCCTTGATTTATATCCTCACACCTTTTTTATAACCATCTCCTGCTGTTAGTGGAGGCAGGACAATCTGACAAGCACCGAAATTTAACAGGATTAGTCAGTATTCTTGTAAAAATGGAATCAAAGTGCCATTTTTCTTTTCTTTTTTTTTTTATATTCACTGACTCATCCTCTGATATTTTCCCCCTCCTCTTCCTTTTTTCAGACTTTGCTGGTTTTGTCCAGTTTATCAGCCATCGCTCTTGTTATCTCCCTATTGGTGGTTCTCTCCTTCCTCATACACTACTGCTGCTGTCACCGTGGTGACCGGAACGAAGGATCAGAAGAAGAGGAGGAGGATGAGGATGGCAGCACGGGTCATGGTTACAGTGGGAAGAAGGGGCGGGGAATCTGCTGTGTCACGTGGGTGGCGGTGGCGGCTGTCACGCTCTGCTGGTGAGAAAGAGTTTTTAGACGTCACTGTACTTCCTGGCAAATGTACACATGACGCCTTTTGGCAGTAGTTGAAGAAGTATTCGGATGTTTTTCTCAAACAGAACCAATCACACTCATTTCTGGCTCATTATTTTTTTTATCTATAGACTCCTCTAGAGTCAGTTTGCATCATTCACAGCTCAAACCAATATCTATCAAAAACTGGGCCTTGGTGCAGCCCTCCAGTTCATCCTCTCATTGAAAAAGTAATTTTATTTCAGGGCACCTTCCCTTTAGCTCTTTACCTTCTGAATGCTTCAGAGTAACCCTTGAAGCTCTTTTCGAACTAAACAGTTTGTGTCAGAGTGAGGGTCGTCTCTGCCTTTGCAGCTACCTTTGAAAAACCCAGAAACTATTTTAATGGATATCAAACCACATCTTTATTGATATGGGTTAGTCATCATCCATGCAGCTGTCTGCCTATCCCTCTTCTTTCATCTATATCCATCCATCCATCCATCCATCCATTTAATATTTAATTTACATCAAATAATTGCACAGAGCCAAGTTGCACACCTACATAGTCATTCATTCATTTTTGATGCATCATAATTTTTCATTAACTACATTTTAGAGAGAAATAATTCACAACAGTTAACTCTACTTTTTAATTATAATTGGAGATAAAAACACATAACTACTTTGTACATTTCATTGATACATTTATGGAGTCTAAAACATGTTTTTCAACCATCTAAAAATACAGCAGTTAAATCTGTGCGACGGTATATAGATCAGCACACTTGGGTCAAACCAGAATTAATCTGTAATATTTCTTTTGGTTTTTAAACCATAATGTTTTAACCATCATGAACCCAAAGGTTTAAGACTGCAAAAAACAATTTCACAGCTATTTAATTATAAATACACACTAGGATATCCTATCAGCCACTCCAACAGTAAACCACTCTCTGATTTATTGTCTATTTAAGTGTGAATTTGACCATAATTTGCAATCATGCTCTATTAAAGAAGACTTGAAAATATCAATTGAGACCATAAAGTTGTCAGGAAAGTTCCTGAGGTGTTAAATTAATTTAGAATTAGGGTAATATTCTCACAGTCTTAAATAATATTGGACTGCAGCCACTTAGATCGCCTCCTGCAGGCCATCAGAAACAATGCAGATTTATAGTGCTTGTGCATTGGCCTCATTTTTTAGGGAAAACATCCACTTCTATGCAGTATATCAAATAATTGCATTGCCTTAAATATGATAAAATAAACTAGAAAACTGAAATGAAGCTCCCCGTGGAATTAAACTTACTGTATTAAATGTACTTTGCTTTCCAACAGCAGTGAAGCTGTGAATCACAAGCTGTCACCTCCATCATCTCCATCGTCATGTGTTCTTTCCGTCTCTCACTCAGTCACTGATGTGTTTATAATAAAGACTGGCCCAGACAGCAGCTGACAGTCATGTGACGTTGCTGTTTCCCAACCACAGGGCAACAATTGCACTGTTAGCTGTGTGTGTTTTGGCATTAAAGTGTGTTTGTGGATGATCTCAGCTCTCCCACCTATGGTACAGCAGTCATTTACCCACCGGTGTTCCCTGCAGCTCCGGTGACCATGCAGTCATCAAGTCAGTACATTGTGTTCAGTGTATATTGCACAAAATTGCTGCCTGACATCTGTCCAAAGCACTGCAGTTTAACGGAAGTGTGAGTCACTCAGAGTAAGCTCTGCTCCCCATCAGACATTTTAAGTCTGAAGCTCCATCCCAGCTGCATAAGAAAATTATAGTGCCATTTAAAGCTTCAGCAGCACTTGTTATTATATTCCAGTCCATTGCCTGCCTAGTTATATACACTGAGACTACATCACAGGAAATAATGTGCTGCCGATTTGATTTCGGCTGCTTTAATGATTTCAGCACATGCAGACTGTAGGTGTTTGAGTTGGTTCGTGTCTCCCCCTTATGGAGCATAATGTGATGTCATAGTCATCGTCTCCTCTGATGCTCAATAAGGCTCTCTGTGCTGGACTGAATGAAGAAATTGTGCTGCGGTTTACTGTTAACAAATATTTATTGTCCTCCTGTTTTCTCCAGATGGTAACCTTTGGCCTCCAGTATGAAACAAGCGTGTGTCATTTTTAAAATGCAGCTGCATTAGACAGCATTTAGGTTTGACAGTTTGAAATGCAAAGCACACACAGACACAGCCACGCATTCCTTCTCCCCCCCCTCCGCTTTCTAATCTGGGTCACATACTTTGTGGGAGATTGGGTCATACCATTCCTCTTGGGTTTGAGGGGATTTGATGAACATCTGGCCTGGGCCTTAATCTGAATATTTGAATAACAGAGAAATGTGTAAACACGTCGCTATGTTTTACATTTTGAATATTTTCCTTGCCGATGCTGTGAGTCATCTTTTTTTCTCCCATCAACTGTTTATTCCATCCCCTGCTCACCACTGGTGGTATGCTCATCCAGAGCGCACATATGACATCCTCACCAGCTCTATCTCCTCCTGTCACATTCATTTAAAATGTACATCCACGCTGAATTAAACATTACATTTATGCCTCTGCTATCTGTTCTCCTGTCCCCCTCTTTCTCTCTCCCTGTCACCCTCCCACAATGTTTTCATGTTTCCTCCCCCCCCCCTCTCTCATGCAGTGTTGCCATAGGCATCGGTTTCTATGGCAACAGTGAGGCTAATGATGGGATGTATCAGTTGACCTCGTCTCTTCTCACAGCCAATTATACGCTAGCTTCCATCGATCTGCTGGTGAGTGGTGCTCTCTGCAAGTAAAATGTCATGCAAAGTATCTACCCTGTATATGTGTGTGTGTGTGAGAGAGACAGACAGAGTGTGAGAGAGAGGAAGACAGATGGGGTGAATTTGTTCATGAGGTCTGCAGAGAGGGAAAGAAAATCAGATACAAACTTCTGTTTCATTGATCTCTGTGGTCAGACAGTGGTTTATGTGTCAAACTACTAAATGGCACAAGCCAGCAAATCTGTGCATATTACACACGAATTAGAGAAGATATACTCTATTCATTCTAAATGCTGGCTCAATTGAAAGCCTATAACAAAATAACTTTAATAAGTACATTAAATGGCATTTTATAGTTCAATACAACACAGCATGGCTAACTGCATACAAGAAAGAAACTCAGCAAAGCTGAGAAATAAGGTCAATTGAAACAATTGACCTTATTTGTGATAGTTTAAATACTTAAACTATCACATTAAAAAAAACAATCCATTTAAATGAATAGTGTAGTGCACAGTGCAATAACGTGGTGTGACAGTGCAGATTTATGTTTACATGAGAGAACAGATTACTCTCTGTAAGGCAGATTTGCTGCATTGCATGAGAAATACCACTGCATGATGCAAAGAATATACATAAAGAGTTACATCAGCTCTTAAACTAACACCTGAGAAACTGTAGGAAGATATGGAAAAAAATATATACAATATGTGGTTAAAAAATGAGACAATCAACCACACTTCTAAGAATTACACACTTGAAATTGTTTAGAGAAGTAGTGAAGAAAGTTAAGAGAAAGATACTTTATTCAATCTACTCCTAACCTTCAACGAATTAATCTTTATAAGCAGTGTTTCTAGTGATGATTGATATGATCAGTGGAAAAGTGAAGCGAAGTTTCAAGGCTTACAAAATCTTTTGATTTTGGTTAAAAAATAAAATTACGATTTTGAGTTTTCCTCAAATTGGAGAATTCAGGTTTGTTTCCCAAATTACCTCCAGGCTCAGAATCACTGCATGCTCAGAGAAACTACAAAACCCCCAAAGAGCTATATCTCAGACTCTACAGGCATCAGATAGCATGTTAAATGTTGAAGTTGGTGGTAGTACAATTAGAAAAAGACTGCACAGGTGTGGCTTGTTTGGAGGGTTGCAGGAGAAGGTCTTTTTATGAGGTTAGGTTTGCAAAGTTGAATCTCAACAAACCACAAGACTCATGGAACAATGTCCTTTGGATGAGACCAAAGTGGGGATGTTAGAGAATACAAAGGAATTGATTCAATAATTAATATAAAAAAAATTAATTACTTTATGACCTGGATAATAACAAAAAAATCTAATTTCTGCAGTAACTTTAAAAACTCTTTTTTGTGAATCACTAATTGTTTTACATGACAGCTTTCCTTCACCACTAGAAACATAATGCAAACTATTCCTACAGTTGCCTCAACCTTTGCACAAAGACTTTTAGGGATAAACTATGTTGATGTGATGTTTCATTCTTTATTAGGGCAGTACTGTACTGCAGGAAATAGTGCTTTTGTAAAGTAAGGCTGGGGCATCAGTTCACCCTACAGCAAGATGATGTCCCAAAAACATTAGGTAAGGATAAGGATGATGAAAGAGCAGCACGGTCTTCAAATTAAACTCCAACTTCTGCAGCGTATCACTGCTAACAGGATGAAAACCACAACCGTCCCGAAAAGACCTTAAAATATGGAGACAGAGACATAAAGATAGCAAACACATATGAGAAGTAGTGAAGTATTCAGAAGTTTGACAAGTGTAAATTTGCATTATAGACTATGAGAGCCATTGTGAGGCGCCGAGGATGTCCAACATCTTTAGCTCTCTGTTTCCTACAGCAGGATTTTATGACCCTATGAGCATCATCAAGTTCACTTTGTGGTTTCAGTCCTACTTTACTCCCCTCACATTCCTCCTTCCTCCCTCAAGATTTCAGATACAATTACTGGACTTCAGCTGTCTATCTCTGGACCACTGGCCTCGATGGAGGAGTTATTTACTGGCAGCAAACCCTTCCTGGTTTCGACGCGGAACTGCCGGCGGTTATCTGAGAACGTCATCAACCTCCTCTCCTCCATCTCCCTGGCTCGGTCCAGCATTGACACTGGGCTGGGGAATGACAGCAGTATCAGCGGGGCATCCATCACGCCTCTGACCCCGGTACCGCCCTCTGTGGCGCCTACAGTGGTGCCTAACAGCGGCTTAATGGCCAGCCCCTTCTCACCTGGCTGGGCGGCCAACACACTGATGGTCAATGAGGACTACAGGTAAGGCTGCACAGTTCAGGATAATATAAATTAATAATACAGTTTATCAGTTTGAATGACTAATCTATTATTCATGCAGCATTTTCACGGGGTGAAAAGAAGCAGTTCTTACACCAGTTCAAATACCAAACTAGTGCTTTTACAGCCTGAGATAATGTGACAATGTGAGCTTTTTTTTTTTTTTTTTACTTGTTTATGAGAGAATTATTTGTTACAGTTAGAAAAGCCCATGAGATTTATACCCAGTGCTTTAAAAATAGAAATTAACAGCTACCTTTCAGGTTACCTTGTCAGGGTTGGAAGGTGTTTATGTATTTCTGCAAAAAGCTCTTTGCCTTACAAACTTCCATAAGCTGTCTGCAAACACAGCCACACTCTTATTCCTACGATGCTGTGAGAGGCTGCCAGACGTCCTGCCCCAGCCCCTCATAAATGTTGCATGTTTATTAAGATGTGCTTGTTGATGTAATGCCATCCCCCCCCCCCCCCCCAGTTATATTATGTTGATGGGCTGCTTTTATATTCCATATTGGAAACATTTCAGTTGATAAATAAAAGCTAACAAGTATATCCTATCTTAGATAAATAACGTCAGTCAAGTAATAACAATGTCCTCATAAACAAAGCAGATTGTTCCCTTGTTGCAGGGAGAGGGGAAGGAAAGTTCAAGCTCCTCCTGACTCATTTTACACAGGCAGCAGTTTTGATTCTGGGAACAATTGCTGGTGACTGAATGTTTATCCAAGATCAGATCAGGCGGAAGAATCGAAATGTGATCAGATCTGCCCAGTGGTGATTTGGGGAAAAGACACATTCACGAATTTTACATAACATTGGTTAAATTATTATATTTTATTTTTCAAAGAGTATTTTTCTTTCACCCTCAAAAATTGCTCAAATAAAAGTGAAAATCACTTTTATTTATTTCTTGATGATCTTATAATTCACGTCCCCAGTAAAACCAGGACTTTTAAATTAAAAACTAGATATTAAATGCAACTAGCTCCATCGCAAGTAAACAAGTTCATAAAGCATCATTACTTTACCAGGAAGATAAAAAAACATTTCCACATGTTTTTTTTCTAGTTGTAAACACTATTGTAAACACTGCTACTGCATTTATCCCCATTGTTGAGGCAAAATCATCATGGCCAGAGGATACAAAATCCATAAAAACATTGCAATTGCTACTAAAAAAACCACTGAGAAAACAGAAATTTGCTTTCAGGAACTCTGTGGGATTAATGGGCACAACATAGCAGTTGTGCTATGATAGTAAGATGTGATGTTTTCTATTAAGTAGCTTGTATGCAAGCATGGATTGATGATAAATGGTGATGGATATGTACTTACACAGACATGTAGAAAGGTATATGGATGGATAGAAAATAGATGGGTGGATCATGGGTAGATAGGTAGGGTGTGAATCTATGGATGGGTGGAAAGATGATACACTGATATATAAATAGACAGATGTAGGTACATGAATGTATAAATGGGTAGATATGGGTGGATGGATAGATAGATATCCCATATTAGAAAAATGTTGATTGGACTTTAAGTAAAATTTTGGTCAAGTTGCTGTTAAGCAAGGATTGATATTGTAATTAACACACAGTAATATGTGTGTGTGTTGTAGGTGGCTGTCTTATGTGTTGCTGCTGCTCCTTGACCTCATAGTTTGTTTGTTCATCCTGCTGGGACTTGCCAAACAAGCCCGTTGGCTGCTCATCCTGTGAGTACACACACATTTGTATCTTTAGACACATACCACACAAAAACTGGATTGATGGCAATGGGTGTCCTCTTGGTTGAAGAGTTTCTGTCCCCCCCCCTTTTCACAGGATGACAGTGCTGGCTTGGCTGGCCCTCTTCCTAAGCTGGGGCTCCCTGGGTTTGGAGACAGCCACTGTGGTGGTGAGTAGACTCAGTAAAACTGCGATACAGGCTGGCTATAGTGGAGAGAAGAGAGCTTTAGGAGGCCGACCCCTGATGGCAAGCCAAAGTAATGTGCATATATGTGCTTATGTGTGAATTCCGTGCCTATTGTGCTAAACTGTGAAAAGACCTGCCTCCTAGGGAACGCTGCAGTCATTGCAGAGGACCAAGGAGGCAGGAAAATGGGGCAGAGATTAAAGATTCAATGTGCGTGTGCACGAGTGCGTTTGCGAACAAAGTGTGTTTGCGAACAAAGTGTGTTTATGCAGCAAAGTGCGTGTTTTACATGCAAGTGTGTTTGCAAGTGTGTGGGTTGTTGGCTTCAAGAAGTAAAGATAGAGAAGTGCTTTCAACAAGAGTGAGGAGGGGAGAGGAGGAGCAGGAGAGTGCATCTTGAGATCACTTTTAGAGCGAGAGCAAGCAAGTAAGTGATAGAGAGAGACAGAGAGTGGGGAAACCGTCAGCTTGCGAAGGCATTTGGATCCACGAGTCTTTACAGTGAGCATACACAAAAAAATTTGTACTGTAAAATAAAGTTTTAAATGGACAGTGTTTGGCTGAAGGTCTACTTTTTACTTGTATAGAAAATGCATCAATGTGCCATTTGTTATCATCAGCAGTCGAGTTTTAGATGGTGACATTTACCAGTAACAAAGAGCATAAAGAGCATTTTTATGTCCAAAACAGAGGGCTGTCCATATGAACTATTTCTCTTTTAAAAGCGCCCATTCTCTTTGAAGAGGAGACTTTGTTGGTGTGCGTGTGAAAAAAGAGTAAAGGGTGGGTGTTTTTCTGCATGGCTGCTCAGTTTAAGAGTCTCAGTGTCATGTGGGGCTGCCGGGAGATGTCCCAAGGCCTGTGGGTCCACACAGGGCTGCTCTGTCCCTGGTCACTGACAGGGAAACAATAGGCCAGCTGTGGGCCTCTCAACCTTATTCTGGCCACCATCGTCGCTTTCTCATTCCGTCAGCAGGCTCCCTGTGTGGCTCTTGCACCCTCTTCTGGTCGGGCGATCTCAGGCTGAGAGAGTTTGTGGGAGTACACTCTCTGAACCGAAGTGCGCCAACCTCAAAAACACAGATGATATTAAAAAAGAGGCTAAATGAAAGAGTGATCTAACAGCAGAAGAGGAGAGCATGGGAGGAGGAGGGGGGTGTCTATATTTGCTGCTGTGTTGTCTGATGCTGTCAGTTATCTGTAGAGACAAGTATGTCAGTTGGTCACTGTGTCTACAAATGTTTTCCTATCTGATCATTTCTCTTGCCCTCCCTCTTCCACATCACCTCTCCCTCACTCTCGCTATCCTTCTGTCATCCTCTCTCACTCTCCCCGTCACTCTCGCCAGGCTCTCAGTGACTTCTGCTCAGATCCAAACGCGTTTGTCCTTAACTCCACCCACTTCAACAGTGGGACCAGCTCAGGTACAGATTCCCTCTCTGAGCAACACTTTCTGGAAAATCTAGTTGTTTTCCATGCCTGCCATGCACTTGATTTACCCCCTGCCCCAAATGTGCTTTTGCTAGCAGAATCCAATATAATGACAGATGACTGTTTCCACATTTTTTCCTATTGTGCATTGATCTTTTGTGCACTGCTGTTTTGTTGGCCACCCAGACGTGTTGGATTATTACCTGACCTGCAACAGGCGCATGAACAGTCCATTCCAGCAGGTAATGCCACCTCTGCCAGTCAGCGTATTACATTTGCAGGCATTTGCTGATTCTCTGACCCAGAGTGATTCAAAGGGAGTGAGCAGATAGTATGTCAAAGTTTCTGAAGGGCAGTTGGAGGGGGAAAAAAAACTGAGGACAGGATGCGCAGCTGTTGCTACGTGTCCTGTCCTTAAATGATTTAGTCCCTCGACGAGTAGCTACACTCTCAGCACATTAATGCTATGTTTGAGAAACAATGCCAAATAAAACCTCTGATTTCCACTGACTATATTGACTTGTTGGCTTTAGCTGCTGACCCAGTCACAGAGGGCACTCTCAAACATTCACACACATCTCTCCAGTCTGGACAGAAATGCTCTCACACAGTTCCCCAAAGCTGAGGTATGTGGACTACTTACTTTTATGAAATACTACATTTTCTGCACGTGGACCGCCTCCTCAGTGGTTTTCTCACATTCTGGAATTTCTATGTCGTTGCAGAAATCACTCAGGGATGTTCAACAGATACTCAACTCAACAGAGGGCAACTTTCATCAGCTGGTGGCACTACTGAACTGCCGGGGTCTGAATAAGGTGATCAGAAGAACTCGGCACTGCTCGCTACTGTGCTGCTCTATTCTCATTTATTCATTTCTGTATTTTTCTGCCATTTTATTTTAGGACTACATTGACTCGCTGAAAGGCCTGTGCTATGATGGGATGGAGGGATTGCTGTACCTCTCCCTTTACTCTTTTCTCTCTGCTCTGGCCTTCACTGCCATCCTCTGCTCTCTACCTGGTGCCTGGAGGAGCTTCCCCAGGTGAGAAAAGAAAACAGTAAAGTGCACGTCTCCAGTATAACACAATAGAAATGTGGGGTATAAATACTGACACTGAGAGCACAAGTAAAAGTAGTACATTGTTGTTATGTCTTTAAGAACTGGTCTTTAGTAGAAGTTATTTACATTTGTCTGATTCACAGTGTTGTCATTCAGTTTTGCCTATTTTGCCTAGTAATGCATTTCCTCTAGAAGTGTTTCTCTGTAGCCAATATTGCTGTTTGATATTTGAAGCACGAAACATTTTGCAGTTTATTCTCCTGCTAAATAAAACTTCATTTTTATTTATTTATTTTTGTGCAGATAGGTTCAGTTTAGTATTTTTGTGCTTAGCAAGCCTACAGGAGCAGGGGTGGGTGGATGGTGGAAGTGGTAGCTGGTTTTCTCTAAATACATGAAATCCATTTGGAGCATTACCTATTACAATTCCATTCAGTTCAGTTTTATTTATATAGCACCGAATCACAGCATCAGTTGCCTCGAGGTACTTTATAATGTAAGGTAAAGAACAATGATACAGAGAAAACCTCACACACAACCCCCTGTTAAAAAGGACTTGGCGACAGTGGGAAGGAAAAACTCCCTTTTAAGAACCATCTGTCATGACCAGTTACAGTGTAACAAACAGGTTCTTAAAAGTAGACAGGGTCTGTCTCCTGAATCCCAACTGGGAGCTGGTTCCACAGAACAGGGGCCTGAAAGCTGAAGGCTCTGCCTCCCATTGTACTTTTAAATACTCCAGGAACCACAAGTAAACCTGCAGGCTGAGAGCGAAGTGCTCTAATAGAGTGACACGGTACTATGAAGTCTTTAAGATGAGATGGGGCCTGATTATTCAAGATCTTGTATGTGAGAGAAATATTTTAAATTCCTTTCTGGATTTAACAGAGAGTCAACGAGGAGAAGCCAATATAGGAGAAATATGCTCTCTCTTTCTAGTCCCTGTCAGTACTGTCGCTGCAGCATTTTTGGATCAACTAAAGGCTTTTCAGGGAGTTTTTAGGACATCCTGCTAATAATGAATCACAGTAGTCCAGCCTAGAAGTCATAAATGCTTCTAAAGTTCTTCAGGATCGCAAGATGAGAGAATTAAATGTCTTTTTAAGTTCAAAACAGAATCCAGTAGCTTGGTATCATCATATTTTTGCTCTTTTTCTCTCTTTCATGGTTGCCAACAGTGAATCAGAGGAGTACGAAGACTCAGACAGCGAGAGTGAGGACCCCTTCACTTCCCATCAGGCACGTAGACAGACGTCCTCGGGGTCTCAGCGAGGGGCCATGGCCCCCTTCTATAATTACCCAGGGGCAGGGTGGACACCCCCCTTTTCTAGCGCGCCGCCCCTCCCGTGAGTAACACAGACACACAGACACACAGACAGACAGACAGACAGAGAGAACGCACACACACACACACACCTTAAAATTATTATTTTTTAAATACAAGAGGAGGAAGTTGCTGAAACAGATGTTTCTGTTTCAACATCTGGATCCATGAAAAGCTTTTTACACTGGTGTCTCCCCCCGAGCCCCAGACTGTAAAAGTCCAAGAAAATATAAAACAAAAGAGTAAATTCAGAGACTGGCGGAGCACTGTTTTTGTTTTTGTGCAGACACATAGTCTTTTTGCTGAAGTGTGAAATCACATCCCGCCTTCCTTCAGAACATTATTACAGCACAGTTATAGCTATACTGATGAGTGCAGGACAGTCAGCCAGGTTCAAACTCTCCTGCCTTACACACATGCACACACAGGATTAGGCTGAATCCACAGAGCTGTCAGGTTAAGCACATGCATTGCAGACAGACACACAGACAGGTCATTATGGACTACAGCGTAGGCAGAGAAACAGACACAACTCCAGAGGTCTGTCTGTCTGTGTGTCTGTCTATTCGTCTGTCGAGTGTTTCGGGACAGACGACGTAGGCCACTCGGTCATTTCACAGATCTCGTCTCAAATGGCGTCCTGTCTCCTAGCAGTGCGCTGCTGCTGTGTTGGGTGGGGGGCAGGGTGTCATTGACGAGGATGCGCTCGTAAAAACTCCGGCGGTGTGAGGCTCAGGTTGACTATAGGTAACCCCTCCCACACACACCCTCCTGCATCACTCTCATCTCTCACCTCATTGTGGTGTCCAAACCCCTCAGATTATTATCTCTCTTTCTGTCCTGCTCCTTTTTTTTCTTCATAATTCCTCCTGCTTCCCGATTAGTTCTCCCTATATGGAGGACTGAAGCAGCCAAAATAAAATAAGCATAAAGAAGTAAATAAACTACTCGGAAAATCAATGATTATACAAAAGGAATATTTAAGAGAAATGTAGGCATAAACAAATGTATAAATGCAAGAGAAATTCATGTTTTTTTTTTTTAAATTGGTTAAATAAATGAAATGAAAAATAAAGAAATAGATAAAAAGGAAAAGTACATAATAGAAATATGAACATCAATTTGTCGCATTTTGTAAATTAATCGGTGTCTGCATTTCTTTTTTTTATTATTATTATACTCATATATTTACTTCCTTATTTATATTTGTTTTTGGCTGTTTCAGTCCTCTGCATACCTTCAATTTTCTCATCTTACTTTGTTTTGCCCCCCCTCCCTTTACTCCTTTATGCAAAAATCAAAGTATAGTTAGTACTACTAATTTTACTTACTATCCTAATGCAGTGGATCGTCTTGACTCCATATGTGATATTAACGCACAAATACAAAGAAACTCAGCTAAATACAGTCCACTCCTCTTAAATGGAAGCTGCTCAGGACTGCTTTAAAAGCTTTCTGGGTTTTATCGTGCAGATAAAAAAATTCATTAACAAAGCAACATAACGGCTGAAATGCAGCTGGCGATTCATACCCAGTCCTAAATGCGTGTAATTGCAGATTATTGTGCAAATCCTGTTGTGCATCAGTCAGGAGTGGACTGTACACCTGCTACTGGTGCTCACAGTGTCCTGCCTGAGTGCCAGTAGTACTAATAGCTCTGCTGAGTGCTGTGTTGTCTGCACTATTTCTCTAATCGTTCTTTCTCCTTTTTTCCTTTTACCTGTCCATGGGTCTCGTCATCCTGCGGTCCTCCCCCCCACCCCCCTTCTGTCTTTCTCAATGTGTCTCACCCCTTCTTTCCCTCTCTTCTTTATCCACTATTCGTCTTCTCCCGCTCTCTTCTGTCCTTGTCTCTTTCTATCTCTATACAGGACTCCAAACGTTTCCTCCAATGGCAACCCTGGCTATGAGAGCCTACCCTTGACTGACAGGCAGTCCCCACCCCCCTCTGTGAGTTCCTCTGTACCTGTGACACCATCGCACTCTGTGCCATTTTTTTCATTGCTGTTAGTGCTCACGCTCGCTTTGATAACAAGTAGCAAACGGACTAACGTGGTTCACTTTTACTTCAACAGTTTAAAACCTTTAAAAAGTGCAAAGCATATCAGGAAGAACATTTGTCCATTTTGACAACAAAAACTATCAACGCTGGGAAAAGAAATGAACTAAAACCAATTCACAAGGTTTTTCTGGTTATTTTAACGCACACAGGAAGGTTTCAGGTTTATGATACTGTCAGAGACACTGCATGACTTTAATAGCGTCTCCCCCTCAAATGTGACCTCCTGAACACCTTTATCTGTCAAGGAAGACCAGGAGATGCAGATCAAGGTGCCACAAAAATCTACTAAGTGACCTTGATCACGACAAGTTAGTCATGCTCAGCAGTTTTACAATGTTTTGACAAGGTTTCTGCTTAAGTTATAGAGCGCACAGAGTACAGACTTGCAATCTCTACCATCATATAACCTTGCTCTAACAGGTGAACAGACTTTTTTTTATAATGACAGCAAAAGTAATTCTTTGAAAATTCAAATCAGACTCCATCTTCCTGGCAAAAGCTGTAAGATAGGGTTGAAAGTCCAGGTGGCATGATACGGGCTTATTTTGCAGCTACAGGACCTGGACACCTTCCAAACACAGACCATTGAACTCTGTATAACAATGTACTCCAGAGTCAAATGTGAGGCCATCTGTCAAGCAGCTAAAGCTTGGCCCAAATTCTGTTATGCAACAGGACAATGATCCCAAGCACAGCAGCACATCTGAATGAACAGAAAAAAACGAAAGAATCTAGGTGGTGCCTGTGGTGGGAACTTAAGAGAGCTTTGCATAAACAAATACCTGCAAACCTCAATGAAGTGAAACAACGCTGTGAAGAAGAGTGGGGCAAAATGGCTCCATAATGATGTGAGGGAACAATAAAGTCATGCAGAAAGAGCTGCTAAAAGTGCTTCGACAAGCTGCTTTATCATGGGAGGTACTTGAAAGCTTTCCTTTGTACATGACTGTATGACTCGATTTCAACAAGTGAGCAAGCTTTCACTTTCATAATGACAGCTTAAGCAATTCTTTGATGTTTCGGCAGACTTCAGCTTCTGAGAAATTCTGTAAAATGCGCCTAATATAGTAAAATGAGCGTAATAGGTGCTGTGTTCTGCTTTGGATCAGCCAATGTTCACATGAATGAATAACAAACGTGTTTTTTCTCTCTTTTACTTTCTCTCCCTGAAACTTCGGACCATCTTGACCTCTCGTCTGTTGAACCCCGTCCTGTTCTCTGGAAGCGCAGTACTCTCCCAGCATGCTGACTGGTTACGGGGGAAGTCAATCACACCCCAACCCCGCCCATTCGAGGAACCTGTATTCACGTTGATTATTATTATTTTTTGTTAGGAAATGTATAGAAAAAAAATGTTTAGTTTTCTTATGAATGGACACTTTAATGAAATGAAAAAGAAACTAATCTAAATAAAATGAATGCTAGGTGTCAAAGTGCGTAACGTCAGTACCACTGAGTATTATCATTATTACTAGTATTATTATTTTTAAAAGCACTTAAAAGATACAGCCGACAGTGATTCTGCTGCTTGGTTATGCTTTAAACCAAGTGTGCTTGGCCTAAATTCCTCCCTCCCTTTTGTCCAAACTGTGTAAACTGTGGTGAGCCAAGTCAGAATGGTATTGACGTTACTACGTTGTAGTTTTATATTCTTAAATGTATCTGTACCACCACTTTATTTTCGAGTTTTTATATAAATATTGTTGTAGAAAAGCACTGGCACGTAGCAACAAGACACATTTTTTTCTGTGAATGGTTATGCAGTTCCTTCACTTGGTATGATTTTTTTTTTAAATTACTTTTTATAGGTGGCGATTCTGTATTTTCCTCGTATTACCTTATGGTACTCTGTATATCTCTCACTGTCTGTAATATCTGAATAATCATGAATCTTTGCTCCTTAAAAAAAACAAACAAAAAAAACTTGAGGGCTGCCGTGACTCTGTTTTAATGACGGAACGGAGAACCGCCACTCAATCTCTGAGGGTGGAGAACTAGAAATCCCACGCCATGACAGCAGGTACATAGCAATATGAATCTTGCTACTGGTGCTGCAGTAGCCCTACCATAACTAGCAATAATAACTATGTATAGCGTTGGATTTCTGAGATCTCTCCAAGAAGTTTTTGTGTATATATGGTACCGGTGTGAGATTTCATCGAATCCCTCCCTCTCTGACCCCGTTAACCCTTGAATTGAGTTTGTATGGTTATCAATGCTCCTTTTGAATGGCATCCTTTTACACTCGAGAGTCTAATATAAATAAAAATAACTTCAATAACCCGACACTGGTCCTCATCTTCATGTCAACACAATGCCAATAAAACACACACAGCACACTTTGCAAGAGACTTGTACTTAAAACAAAAGGTCAATGTTTAATATAAATAAATTAAAATATTATTCACCTCTGAGCTTAGGTTTATGTGTAAGTTATTCACTAGTGTGTATCAGAGACAGCGCTCCTATTCTTTCAGATATGCATAGATCACTAGGGGAGACAAAACACAAGTGTAGCGCCTACATACAGTCACGTGTCCAGTGTTTTTGCATGTTTTCAAGATTAGTGAACTTAACACTGCTCTGTACCCCAAACCTGGATTCACTCGCTAACTCTTCGTGATGTCAGCTACTTTACTCTTCGCATCATCTCCCTGGGTCCTGTGGCTTCCTCACAAAGTCCAAAAACATGCATAGGGTTAAGTTATTTGACTCTAAATTTACTGTCAGTGTAAACGGTCGTGTTTCTCTGTGTTGGCCATGCGACATACTGGCAACATGGCCAAGGTGTACCCTGCCTCTCACCTTGTGACAGTTGGGATTGACTCCAGCCCCCCCCCCCCCCCCCCCCCCCCCCCAACCACCCTAACTACCCCAACCTTGAACTGGATAAACAGAAGAAAAATGGACTGAGGGAGCTTCTTCAGCGTGTGGCTTGTACAACTTTACCACACAACTATAACACAGCTGTGGTCAGAGGTTTAAATCCACTAATGGAAAGGCCTTCCAAAAACCTACTGAAAAGTTATGGATTATGCTTAAACGCTGTCTCTGTGCCTGATTTAAATTAACTCCATCATATCTGCCAGGATGAGTGGTCAACTATTCAGCCACAAGCTTCCAAAAGAGTCTGGCTGAGGTGCAAAATGCCAGGGGAAATTTAACCAAATATTAGTGTGGGTGTATGCAAATATTTAACCCTGTGTGGTTTAGAGAAAATCCAGTTTCAAACCTGCACAGCCAATTCTTGTTTTTAAAAGTCATTAAAGACGTATGCTGTACAATCATTCCACCCTGGAAAAAAAAAGTTCAAAGAAATCATTAAAAGCCCCAAATTACCATAACATTCGTGCCCACGAAGAGTGCGTGTAAACTTCTGATCACAACTGTGTAACTAGACTAAAAAGAACGCAAGAAGTCAAGTAAATGGATGAACACATGCAAAGACACTGGTGCAGTCTTCTGGTGCCTCTTTAAGGCGATGCATTCAAGGCTCCTGTGCCTGCATGAGTGCTAACAAAGTCAAACAGTGCAAACAACTCAAACGCTGCAGTGCATAGAAGGTTAATAACAAGGGTGAAGGAAGAGATGGCGCTCCTTCATAATCAACGCATTCTGGCATAACCATAACGCACGTAGCACATAACAAACTGGATCTAAGACAACAGTATCCTAAGTGGCGAATTCATCCTGATAGCATTTTAAGTAATCAAATTTTCCCAGTTACCAAAAACACAGTAACATTTCACAATCAGCACACGTTTGCCTCTCACCTGCAACTTTGTCAACTCAAAGAGTTAAAACAAAAAGTACAAGAGTATAGTTGACGTTGCAGATAGATGGGTCATACCAGAGCAATGGTTTTCTTTTTTAAGCCGTTACAATCAAGCAGTTCTTCATTTCAGGATTAAACGCCCACCTATACTTCTCTTTGGAATTTGTGTGTTTGTGTAGATATTAAATGTATTTTAGTGCATTCCCTGAAGATATTTTTTTAACGAGGTGTTTGCTTCTCTCTTTCAAAATGTCTGTCATTTCCCCAGAGGAGGGTTTTTTTTCCCCCCCACGCTTTGCAAAGTTATATTCTGTTCCAAGGCATCACTTCTTGCTGTCAGCGTTCAGCCACGAGCCGTCCTCCTCCACCTCCCGTCGGACAACGAGCAGCATCTCTGCCACGTCCTGAGAAAGCTGTTCAGTGAGAAATGTGCTGAAACAGAAGCGGAGAGAGAGAAGGTTAGAAGAACAGACAGTGGGGATTTTAATAGAGCACAGTGTCCTAACACAAAACAAACAATGAGCTAACCCCCACTCCCATGTGACCAGTCACATGGTATGACTCACTCAATGAGTTCAAACAGCACACAAAAGCCAAGTTTAGATCGAAGTCAGAGCAGAATCACTCACACCGAGATTACATCTCTGCTCCTGAGAGTCCGGGAAACATTGGATGTATACGTGCACAATTCTTACCGTAGCTCTGCTTCTCCGCCGATGCAGACCGGACTCTTCAGCTTAGAGTCCAGGTTGTAGTACTGTCCGCTAACTTGCCGAACTGCGAGCCAATGCCGCCGTCGGAGCGGGAGGGATACAATCCCCAAAGATACTCGTGATGGGACATTCAGAATAAAGCCTTGGACCTTTGACATACAGAGGTTCTCAACTTCCCTGCAGTTTGAAAGAGGGGAGAAAGAAATCACTAAATCACCCACTTTAAGATAGTCTTACTTAACCAGTTATTACGCGCAGTGCATCTCAGGGCATTTTTCATTATGAATGACCTTGACCTGGATAGCCTACTTCTGAGGCACTTACTGAGTCTGTAAATCTATCAAAGCACAAAATTCCTTTTCACATGTAGCTGTGGTTTGGTAAGACTGCCAATATGCTTTATATGTGTAATTCAACAACGCCTCAGGGTTACAACACAAGTGGTTTAAAATTAAGATGTTGTTTTAAGGGGAAAAAACCCATCTGTGTCTGAAAATAGTCTCAAGAATTCCCTTTTCCTTTTATTACAACAGCCTGGCACTAAGAGCTTATCTCAATATTCTGGATCCCCTTGCAGTATACAGTCCCAGCCACTTTATTAGGTACACCTTGCTAAAACTGGGTTGGTTGGTTGTAATTTCAGTTTCCTGAGTGGCCCCCGGTCTAGTCTTATGATACTGTATCCCATCTGCTTCAAGGTTTGACATGTTGCACATTCAGAAATGGTGTTCTGCCCTGGAGATGGTTTCTTGGGAAAATCCCAGAAGATCAGCAGTTTCTGAAATAAACAGCCCCGTCCATCTGGCACCAACAACCGTGCCACGTTCAAAATCACTTTAAATCATCTTTCTTCCCCATTCTGCTCAGTTTAAACTTTAGCAGGTCATCCTGACTGTGTTTTGATGCCTAAATTCCTAAACGAACTGAGTTGCTTCCATGTAATTGTCTAATTGGATATTTTTATTAACAACCAGCTGTATAGGTATGGCTTAAAAAACGTGACTGTGAGATTAAGGAGAAAGGTAGAACAAACAGCCCGGAGACATAGTGTAAATGAAAAAGTAAATTTCAAATTTAACACCAACATTATGAGCACAGAGGCAGGACCTCTACACAAAATGACTTTCTCATTTCACAGACTTCAGTGTGACTCACTTACCTGCGTTTGTCCCACCACACCGCAGCCAACTCCCGGCTCTGTAGTGCCGCCATGATGACGTTGACATCATAGTTTCCCGTCCCTAACACTGACCGATGTGGGTTCACGACACACTGTGGAGCCAGCCTGCCACGAGAGAAAAAAAGCACAGAAATGCAGTTTTAAAAAACCAAATGTTATACTGCATCTTCTTTACAAAACTGTTTAGATTTTTTTTTTTTACTTTCTTGCATATAAATATCATCACAATGCATAACTGTTGTCCCAAAACAACCACAGCGATATGAAAAAGCTGTGTTTTTGTGGGGTTGAGCTGCTCTGCATTCAAATAAATGTTGTTTGTCAAAAGCCACAGAGATCATGATTCATCTGGCCTCATGTTCAATTAAGCTAATGGCTGCTGACATACATGCCAGCCTCACTGAAAAACAATGGTTTCTGCTACACGGACAGCACCCGCTGCTCCTTCCCCACAAAAACTTAATGTTAAATTTTCCTAACAGTGAGTGTAAAAAAACCAACAAACACCCACACACTCCTGATCAAATTAAAGCTTTTGTTAAGAATAAATGTTTGGCATTTTTCACTTTTAGGTGGAAGACATGATGGCTGAATGAGGGAATTCAGTCATTTCTGCTTGAGTCTTGGAGTTCCCAGTAAAAGCCTTGCTCGGCACTGCCATAACTGAAGCTAAACATGAAAACCTGTCATGTTCAGCATCTCACACACGCCTTAGAAGATAAAAGCAGCTGCTGCATTGCAGAAAAATGGCAGTGTGTTCACAGGGTAAACCAATTAAGGAGTATTGTCTGGAATGTTGAGGTTATAAACTGGTCAGATCATTGGTGAGTTTAGCAGATGGATCGTTTGAATGCTCTCGCTGGTTTGTGTACAGATTTCCGTACACCGTCACGTCACCCAGAGGCTGCCCTACCTTTTGCAGATATCGTCGGCTGTCTCTTTGGTAAACACCCGCTCCTGGAGCACGTTGTTGAGTGCGTGAATTGCGCACAGCTCCAATCGTTGCTTCTCATGAAACACCTCTCCTTCGCTCATACTAAAGCTTCACAGACAAACAAGAAGTCTCGTTAATTAACGGTCATATTACATCTGCTAGCTAGCAGTTTGTAGCCCATTCAGGCTAGCGGCTGCTCGCTGTAGAAGAAGCTGAAAAATCTGAGTATACACTGTGTTTATGACTGCTGGCAGTTTGGAAAAACATCGCCCCGATAAACTATTATTAATCAACAATAGCTAAACGAAGCTACCAACCTGCTGATAAAGCGATGCCCCGTTTAAATGATGGTGGAGCCTGACAGCTACATCCAGAAACCGGAAGCTGAGCCTTTGTTGTTGAGATGGTGTTGGGTTTTTTTGTCGTCCGTATGCGTCCTTCACAGCAGGGCTGGAAACCCCGCCAGTTTAACAGTCTAATTATGCTGAATAGAGGAAAGTAATAATAATGTCAGGATTAACTCATCTTCAACTCACCAATGGTGTCACACACGCTTCTTCCCCGCGTCTAATCACTGAGCTGATGCTGAAGCGCCCCCTAGTGACGAGCCTGATTACTGCTGACTGCGGTGATACAGACTGAAGTTAATGAAGTGAGCTAAGCCTCGAATAAAAATAAAAAACTATATTCTAGGAAAAAAATAACTAAATTATAACTAAACTAAATGAAATTAAGTTGTACAACCACGAAACTGAAATAAACGAAATAAATAAATAAATAAAAATATGTAGGAAATGTTGTTTTCAAAGCCTGCCCGACTAAGGCTTTGATGCATTGTTTGGTGAGACTTGAGATTTCTACATGACTGCCTTATTCTATTCTGAAATAGTGGACAATGATGTTTGCAGAAGACATTGTGATTTGTAGTAAAAACCAGGAGTAGGGTGAAGAGCTGAAGAAAGTCAGTAGAAGCATGACTAAACTAGACTAGACAGGTAAAAAGGTAAAGTTTCAAGGAGCAGAGGTTGCAACGTTGGATGAGTTTAAATACCTGGAGTCTCATCCAAGATAACAAACAGTGCATAAGAGAGGTTGAGAACAGGCAGGGTTAAGTGGTTGGAGACAAGTGTGGGGGGTGATTTGTGACAGAAGGATAGCAGCAAGAGTGAAAAAAAAAAAGGCTTACAAGATGGTTGTGACACCTGCTGTGATGTCTAGTTTGGAGACGGTGCCACCGACAAAGAGACAGGAGGCTGAGCTGGAGAGGGAAGGCTCAAATGGAGATGTGCTGTGGAAGGATGGTGGATGTATTGGACAAAGCATGTTGAATGTGCAGCTGCCGGGCACGAGGAAAACAGGAAGTCCACCAAGAAGATTCATGGATGTCGTGAAGGAGGGCAAGCAGAGCGTTGGTGTGTCACAGGAGGATGTTAGGGGCAGGGTGAAATGAAGGCAGATGATCTGATGTAACGACCTCTAAAGGAAGGAGTTGAAAAATGTATATATTCTGAAATTATTAGCAAATTATTATTAGCTCTTAATAAATATTCTCCATATTATAATAAGAAAGTTAGAACTTAAAACAATTAAAACAGAAGCAAATAATCCATAAACTGAAAACTGTACATTTTCAAAATTTACATTATTACAGAAAAATGTTAAATCTGTCTGTTTTTTTTAATTGAGATAAATGTATTTATTTGCATTCCTGAACAGGAAAAGTTTTAATGGTTGGATGTTGCACTTGAATAATTTCTTAAAGAAGTCCAGCGTAGGAAAATTAATTCTGTTTAATGTGTGTCTAATAGATAACAAAATAATTTTTAGTTTTAAACAGATTTTTGAAATATTTTTTGACAGACTTTATGACAAGTAATCTAATAGATTTGTTAATTACTGTAACTGTTAGGGTGACAAAGTCCAAGCTCTGTCTTACTGTAGAGGCTAAGCCTACGCTTGAAGCCACTGAGGTATTTGTTGACAGGGATGACGCGCAATGTCACTGGTATGCATGAATATATTAAACTTGATACAGTCCAATAACTCCAGCCTTACTCACCTTGTCCTTTAGATTCTTTATTTTTACGATTTAACAAAGCAGCGCAGCGGTCACAAACTGTTTGCCTCCTTCCGATCAACAACACACTTGCCGCTAATTACGTGTGTCTACCTTAAATACATTCACCATACCAAAAAAAGTGACCTCTAGCGGCATACATAAGGTATCAACCCCAAAATTTCATAAAATATGGCAGTGTTTTGGAATCACTTAAAAGATCTCTCTAAACTTGATTATAAACAGTGGGACAGTTTTGGCAAAAAGGTCAAGATTTGGTCATGATGACCTGTGTGATCGAGCATCAGTATGGGGAAAAAGGGTGATTTAAGTGACTTTGAACATGGTATTGAACATTGATTGGTGGTGTGGTCTCAGACAAACTGGTCTGAGTATTTCAGAAACTGGTGATCTACTGGGATTTTCTCACACAACCATCTGTAGGGTTACAGAGGATCCTAAAAAAGAGAAAATATCTAGTGATCGACACTTCTCAAATGCTCAAATGTCAGGGGTCAGAGGAGAAGGGCCAGACTTTTTCAAGCACATAGGAAAGCAATAGCAACTCAACAAAAGCATGCAGAAGATGTTACACACTGAAGGACGACAGGGTTCATTCAGGTGCACATGAAGGTTTATTGCGCTGAAACACAGCAAAACAATTCAGTGTTACTGGCGGCTTCCATTGTAATAACTGGCCTGCGTTACTTTTGTAGCATTACGTGTAATGACCCTGTATTAATCAGCCCTTAACACACAGAGAAAATGACCAGTAAACAATAGACAACATAACATATACTGGCTGGTCTATTTCCTATAACTTTAACTGAAACCAGCTAACAGTTTCCTTTCACATTACTGATGGAACAACACGGTTACAGAGATTAATGCAGGAGGCTAACATGACTTAGCTAGCGCACAAACGTTACTAGCATTACCCACAGATAACGTGAAACAACTCCCTTATTCGTCTGTGAAGGTTCTCAGTCATCCAGGTCATCGTAGTCAAAGGAGCTTGCAAAGAAAAGCGTCTGGACTTCTTTAAGTTACTTGAAGACGTTTCACCTCTCATCCGAGAAGCTTCTTCAGTTCTAAGGTCAAATGGTGGAGAGTCCCAGATATAAACCTAGTGGGAGTGTCCCCCAACAGAGGGACAAAAGGACCCCCTGATGATCCTCTAATCGCCTGAGCCAAGGTGTGGAACTGGGTGTGGGTCCCAATCAGCCAGAGTTTCGGGTGAGTTCATTGTGAAACCTGGCCCCACCTTATCATGCGAATTCCTGAGGTCAGATGGCCCAGGGTGTGAGTGGGCGTTAAGGCGTCTGGGAAGGGATCTCAAAACTGGATTATAGATGGCAGAGAGTTGGTGTCGTAAACCACCGCCTCTGTTCAAAGATGGTCGCTCACAGTGGACATAGATGGCTTCTTTCACTCCTCTTTCAAACCATCTGTCCTCTCTGTCCAAAATGTGAACATTGGCATCCTCGAAAGAGTGTCCTTTATCTTTAAGATGCAGATGGACAGCTGAGTCTTGTCCTGTGGAGGTGGCTCTTCTGTGTTGTGCCATGCGCTTGTGAAGTGGCTGTTTGGTCTCTCCAATGTAGAGGTCTGGGCATTCCTCGCTGCACTGTACAGCATACACCACATTGTTAAGTCTGTGTTTTGCCGTTTTGTCTTTCGGGTGAACCAGTTTTTGTCTGAGTGTGTTGCTGGGTCTGAAGTACACCGGGATGTCATGCTTGGAGAAAACCCTCCTGAGTTTCTCTGATACACCGGCTACATAGGGGATGACAATGTTGTTGCGTCTGTCCTTATCCTCCCTCGCTGGTGTCTGATCTTCTTTTCTGTGCCTCTTTGCTGACTTTAAGAACGCCCATTTAGGATAGCCGCACGTTTTGAGTGCTTCCTTTACATGTGTGTGTTCCTTCTTTTTCCCTTCAGGCTTAGAGGGAACATGTTCTGCCCGGTGGTGTAGGGTCCTAATTACTCCAAGTTTGTGTTCCAGAGGGTGATGGGAGTCAAACAGGAGGTACTGGTGAACTCCCTTATTCGCTCACATTAAACACCATATAAACAAGAATTACACTCCAAACATGTTAAATAAGCATCAACTTTACATAAATGTATGTAGTGCTTGTATATTGCTCTCACCTGAAACACAGCAAAACAATTTAGTGTTACTGGCGGCTTCCATTGTAATAACTGGCCTGCGTTACTTTTGTGAAGGAATATTTTGCCAGTTACCCGTTTGGCTGAGCCGCCACTGCCACCTACTGGCGAAACTAAATATTGCCCTAACATCACATCAGGTGGGAGCAAATGAGCTTTTCGCTCTGTGTTATGATGCAAACTATTATCACAACAAATAGCAAAAAAAGATGATGGGGTGGGCACTAACGCATAAGGAACACATCTGAGACTTGTTCTTAATGCTCAAAATACTCAGGGTGCCACACCCTCCCCTACTTAATAAAAAAAGAAAGAAAGAGGGGAAAAAAAGGCTTCTGTCTATTTTTTCCTAAACTCTTTGAACATGTTTGCTGTTGTCAGTACATTTCTTATGTACTATTAGTACACCTATCCCTGGGTAACAATTATGGTTACACATACTTCTGACATCTGTTCAATGAAACATTGCAATTCAACAATTTGCATTCAGCAAATTAAAAGTCATGGTAAATGGACTGGTTCTTATATAGCGCTTTTCTACTCATCTGAGCACTCAAAGCGCTTTACATAACTTGTGCATTCACCCATTCGCACATCTTTCTAAGTGCTTTATAGCTAACATTCACACTCCGATGGATGCATCGGAGAGCAATTTGGGGTTAGTATCTTGCCCAAGGATATTTGGCATGCAGACTAGGGGAAGCCAGCCAATCGAACCACCAACCTTCCAATCAGTAGATGACCTGCTCTACCACCTGAGCTACAGCCACCCCATGGTAGAAGCTAATCATGAATCATGTTGTGCCAAGTAACCATTTTTCTCCCTCAAGGTTAGTAAACAAGTTCATCATGTTACTCTGAATTTCTGACTGTAACCAGACTCAATATTCGGCCAACAATACACTAGTCTGTTACCACACTTAACTTTGTTTACATATAAAGGCATTTTTTACAGATGGTCATCATCATCATATGTTCAGCATGTGACAAGTTAGCACACACCATAAGAAGGAGTGGTAGATTCTATCCATTGTCTTTTGGTGCTACGTTTGCTCTATTCTGCTTGTCACAATGTTCATGTTAATGTCTTCATTTTGGATCAGTTTCTTATTACTGTCTCTCACACCTTGCTGGTATATCTTCAGGCCACCAAGGCCTCCACAGTCTCTGGGTGCAAATAGCTCCCATCTTAACACTGTCCATATCAGCTTGTCTGACTGTGGGTTGTCCTAATATATCATATGTCAGCATTTTGGGCTGACGTCGCTCTCTCTTGGGGTGTCTGAAGACAGGTGACAACCCTTGTTCACTGTTGGAGTCACTGTCTCCTTGCTCATCTTGTTGTTCATCCTGTGACTCCTGGTGGTTGTAATGTTGCTCTGCTGTCTGCAACTCAGGTTCGTGTATCTCTCTGCGGTCCTGTAAGAAAGGGTCGAAGTCAGCTGTTTGAGGCTCCCCCAGTTGTTGTTCACCCACCAGCGATTCCAGGGTTGGAGGGATAATGGTGGTGGTACTGTTTTGCTGTGGAAACCTCCACACAAGCTCACCCTCATCCTCACTCTCTATGTCTGTGTCTTGTTGTAGTAGCTGTTGTTGAGCTTCTACCCCCTTTTGTCTCAGGCTTTTTCTTCTTTCGTTTTGCTCCTGTCTGTGTGGTTTTTCTACAGGTAGACTGTCACATGGAAGCAACAGGTTCCTGTGTACTGTGCGGCTTTTTCCTCCGCTCTCTGGCTTGATCTCATAAACTGGGATATCAGGGCTTTTTTGACTCACCACCACATATACTGTATCCTCCCAGTATGACCGAAGCTTGCCTGGGCCTCCTCTCTCCTTGAGGTTGCGGAGCAGGACTCTGTTCCCCGGATGAAGTTGAGCTCCGTAGATCTTACGGTTGTAATACTGTTTACCCCTCGAAGCTTCTTTTTGGGCTGCCATAGATGCAATCTCATAGGCCTCCTTCATTCGGGATTGCCATTTTGTCACATAATCCTCGAAGCTTAATTGCTGTTCCTGTGAAGGCAAGTTGAACAAGATGTCTATAGGAAGTCTTGGAGTACGGCCAAACAACAAATAGTACAGGGAAAACCCAGTAGCCTCATTCCGAGTGCAGTTGTAGGCGTGCACCACTTTTGTCAATGATTCCTTCCAGTCTGCTTTTTCAAGGTCAGTTAGTGTTCTCAACATGGACAACAAAGTTCTGTTGAAACGCTCCACTTGCCCATTTCCTTGTGGATGGTATGGGGTAGTGTGAGAGCCACGTAAACCACAGACTTTTTGCAACTGGGAAAACATCTGATTCTCAAATTCCCTGCCCATGTCATGGTGGATTCGTGCTGGGAAACCAAAGTTCAGAGCAAAGTGATTGAAGACCTTATCCACCACTGTTTTTGCAGATTTGTTTTTTGTTACATAAGCTTGTGCAAAACGTGTGAAGTGGTCCATCACTACCAGTATGTACTCATATCCCTGTTTACAAGTCTCAAGGTGCAAAAAGTCTATGGACACAAGCTCAAATGGGAATGTCGTTGTAATGGTGGTCAGTGGGGACCTGGTAATCTTACTTGGCCGCTTTCTCTTGAGGTATTCGCAGGCATGCATTACAAAATGCTCCACATAGCTTTGCATTCGAGGCCAGTAGAACCTGTCCCTTATTAAACACAGAGTTCTTTCTGCCCCCAAATGTCCCATCTCTTTGTGCAGTTCCCTGAACACAGTATCACGATGCTCTTTAGGGAGAAGGAGCTGATCTCTGCCTTTCACTCTCCTATAGAGGACTCCATCATCATTTATGTGCACTCTGCTCCACTGCCTCAGCAAGATTCTGACATCAGGGGGTTCTGCTGTTAGGGCACGACCTTTTGGTAAGTAGTTGTTGATTTTGTGTTGTAAAAAGCGACCGATGATGGGATCTTTCTCCTGACTCACTCGGATTTCCTCTGGTGACAGAGACTTTCCAGCAGACAGTGTGACCGCGTCTTGCACTAAACTGACGGCACTCAGGCTGACAACAACAGTTTCATGCAGCAGATTCTCCCTCTGCAATACTGCACTTTCAACAGCAGCTCTAGTGACACCCTGTTTGATTTCTGATGTGCACTGTGCCATATACTGCTCAATGTTTAGCGGTAAGCGGGATAGGCCATCTGCATCTGCATTTTTCTTCCCTGGCCGGTATTTGATAGTAAAGTTGAAGTCAGCCAGTTCACTCACCCAGTGGTGGCCTGTGGCGTTCAGCTTTGCTGTCGTAAGGACATATGTCAAAGGGTTATTGTCTGTGTAGACAACAAAATGTGGGGCGTAATATAGGTAGTCCCGAAAGCGTTCACAGACTGCTCATTTTAAAGCCAAGAATTCCAGCTTTCCCGAATGCATATGATAGTTTTTCTCAGGGGGTGTTAATGTCCTTGAGCCATATGCATTGACCTTCATCTTGCCTGCTTGCTTTTGATATAACACAGCTCCCAGGCCCTGTTGTGAGGCATCACAATGGAGTACAAAGGGCTCTGAGAAATCAGGGTAACCCAAAATAGGTGGCTGTGTTAGACAATCAGTCAACTAATTTAGGGCATTTTGATGGCTCTCAGTCCATTTAATGGGTGTGTTAGGCGGTGGTCGACCTTTCAGTTTTGTCTTAACCACTTTCCCCTTTGTCCTGGGCACTGGTGGCGGTGCTTTATCTGGAGGCAGTGTCAGCAACTGGTACAGGGGTTTTGCCTCTTTTGAAAAGTTTGGAATATAGGATCTATAGTAGGACAGGAATCCTATGACCCGACTCAGGTACTATTTCCGCTGGGTCCATGGTATATCCCTCTTCGGACACCATCCAACCAAGGAAACGTACCTTTCTCTTGAAGATGTCACATTTCTGTGGGCTGAGTTTGATACCATGTTTTTGGTATCTCTGAAGGACGGCTCTGATGTGTTCAAGATGAGTATCAAATGAAGTAGAATGGACTAGGTTGTCGTCCAAATATGGCTGACAGATTACATCCCGCAGTCCCCTTAAACAGTCCTCCATGCTCCGCTGAAACTCTGCTGGGGCTGAGCTGAGGCCAAAGGGTATGCGGTTCCACTGGTACAAGCCCCAAGGTGTGATGAAGGCTGTCAGGGGGCGACTTTCAGGGTCCAGGAACCCCTGATGGTATGCTTTCCCCTGATCAAGAACAGAGAACAGGAGCTGCCATGAAGGGAATCTAGCATATCCTGAATTCTGGGAATTGGGTGTCTGTCTGGTACTGACTTCCGGTTGAGTTCCCTGTAATCACAGCACAATCTCAATTCACCTGACTTCTTCCGAACGCAGACGATTGGAGACGAGTAGGGTGACCTGGACTCTGAAATCCACCCACGGTTCAGCAGGTCTTGAAGATAGTCTTTCACCTCTTGGTGCAGAGGCTTTGGCACAGATATGTAGGTCTTTCGAACAGGTGTTGTGTCATGCAATGTGATGTGCATGTTTAAACTGGGGATGCACCCAACATCTTTATCATCATAAGCAAAAGCATGACATTCCTCTCTTAACAGCTGTCTCACCATTTGTTGTTCATTTTCACTGAGATGGTCCAACTTAACTGGAGGGTCCCACTGAGGTGGCTTATGGTTGGAGGAGGGTGTGTTCATAACCTCATTCACCTGTATAGGAGGCTGTGACGAAATCTGCTCCACTGAGTCTTGTGTCTTTTCAGGGGTGATGGGGTACACTGCTTTTATTTCTTCCAGATGTCCCAGAACAGTGTGAGGAATTAAGTTGACATCCCGCTTGTTGGTATTAGCTATCGCGACTGGGATGTACACTGACCTGCCCTCCATTATTGTGACCAGTCCCTCTTGAATGACAAGACCCTCAGGCAACTGCGATGGTTCATTCGGGACAAATAACAGATTCTGTCCTGAAAACTGGGCTCCAATGTGTGCACGGACATATGTGGTGGTAATCTCTTCAGCAGCCAGACATAGTCCCCTCTTTCCTGCCAGTACTGTGCCCACACTTTGGTTTTGGTCTGGTGACTGCAATAGTTTTAGTACTGATTTAGCAGTGTGTACTGATACTGAGAGGATTTGGCTGATTTTTCGAACGTTGCGTGATCTTGGTTGTCGCTTGCCCCATTTACTCACAACTTCCTCTATTACATTAAATCCAATAATGGGCAGTTGTGCAAAATTGGGCTCACTGGATACAAGCATTGGGACTAGAAGACAATTTTCAGGGTTACAGTCCAAATAGAATTCTGTCTCTACCCACCCATCATATGAGATTTCACTACCATTAGCTGCTAAAGCTACTAGAGGTTCTGTTCCCAACAGCTCCGCAAGTGGCCTGACAGTGCTGTGTGGTAGGTGTTGTTCTCGCCATTCATTGTTAGTCAGACTTGCCTGAGCTCCGGTGTCCCACAGGGCCTCTACTGGTACCTTATCTAGGTGGCACTGAACTGTGCATATTTTCCCAATGAGACTGATGAGCTTGGTTTACCGTTATGAGGGTATATAGCCATTAGATGTGTCACTTGTCAATTTGTTGCTGTTTGGCTCTTTGGGGCCAGTTTCAGTGCGTGTGGAGTCATTTTGTGGTGCTTGTTGATGCGAGGTGTTTTGCACATAGACAGGATTTACCTGGGACCTGGGTGATGAGTGGGCTACTGTGTGGCTCAGTAGCCCCCTCCCGTTTCCCTGGGTGATCCTAGCCTGCCTGCACCCTCAGGAAAGGTGACCCTCCTGACCACAGCGGTAGCAGTGTCTACACAGGTCACCAAGCTGAGCCTCTCTGCACATTTGGCAACCTCTAGCACGTCTTGTTGTAGGAGAGAACCGACTGTCCATACTTGACCTTACTTTTGTTGCTTCTAAAGTCTCATTAAACATTTTCTTTACTTCAAGCACATCAGCTTTCAGGCCTTCAATCAGCTTAGCTGTCTCTGAATCCAGGCCCTTATTCTGTCCTTGCTTTTTCTTTGTGGCACCTCCTTCACCCCCCTTTGTCTGAGTTTCATCCTTTCTGTCTGGTTCACTGTTCAAAGGTGGCTGAGTGTGGTTGTGCTGTGACTCTGTGTGTACCTCATTTATCCTTGGTGTTTTTACTGTAGTATTTCTCCTCAGATTATTTTGTCGCTCTAATTCAAGGCTGGCTGCTTCATTTATCTTCTCAATTAGAACCTCATATGTTACTTGGTAGTTGCTAAGATAAGGCTTTAACTGAAACTTCATGGCTTCGCTGAGGAGGCCAGTCTCTAATGAGCGCAGGAACTTGCGCTGAATTAAGTCTGGGCTGAACGGCTCCCCTTCCTCATCATCACCAGACTTCCAGAGCAATTTCTCTCTGAGTTCTATTGCCCTGAACAGAAAGCACTGAGCAGATTCTTTGGGGTCTTGGGATATGCTCATGAGTTGATGAAGCAGGTCAGCTGACAAGTCTACTTTGTAATGTCCCCGTAATATAGTTCTTAGTGTGGGAAGTGTGAGGTCACGTTTCACTTCCAGCAAGTCTTGAAGGTGAAGGCCAGGGCTTACTGCCTTAATCACAGCTTCAATGATTTCAGTCTCTGAGTAGCCTTTCTTAAGCCCGGAATCAATTTGGTTGGTCAAGCTAGTGAAAGATAACTTGTCTTTTTGTCCTGCTTCCCCGATCTGACCCCAGATCCAAAAGTCTTTTCTCAGTGTCACTTCTGGTGTAGTAAAGGGTGCAGGCTGACTTACTTGTTTTTCACTTATCCCAGCTGCACCTCTAAACTCTGTCCCCAACGCTTCAATTTTTTATTCCAGAACACGTCGTGCTTCTGCTTGAGCTTGTTGGAGCTGACTGTACTCTTGTTTCAGTCTTTCTATCTCACTGAGCTCTGCTCGTTGTATCTCCACTTCAGTCACAGGATGTTCTTGTAATGACTGTATGAATGACTGGAGATCACGGATGAACTGCTGAAACACTTCAGATTCCTCTGTTTTTTCAATCTCGTCCAGAGTACTTTCTGCCAGCCGAATCAGAGGATGTCGGGACTGTCCTTTAAAACCCACCCCTGCTGGTTTGCTGCACTTAAGATGCTGGCATACCTTGGTGAGTTCGGGTTTCCCAAGTGTCCACAATGCTGTGCTAATCTCATCCTGTAGTTGTTCCATCTTTACCAGATGTTGATTTAATGTGTTCTAGGTTATTGTCTGGAGCAGGAAATATGCTCCTAGCTGCTGGCTCGCCAAATTATGTTACACACTGAAGGACGACAGGGTTCATTCAGGTGCACATGAAGGTTTATTGCACTGAAACACAGCAAAACAATTCAGTGTTACTGGCGGCTTCCATTGTAATAACTGGCATGCGTTACTTTTGTAGCATTACGTGTAATGACCCTGTATTAATCAGCCCTTAACACACAGAGAAAATGACCAGTAAACAATAGACAACATAACATATACTGGCTGGTCTATTTCCTATAACTTTAACTGAAACCAGCTAACAGTTTCCTTTCACATTACTGATGGAACAACACGGTTACAGAGATTAATGCAGGAGGCTAACATGACTTAGCTAGCATACAAACGTTACTAGCATTACCCACAGATAAGGAACACATCTGAGACTTGTTCTTAATGCTCAAAATACTCAGGGTGCCACAAAGAGCATTTCTGAAAGCACAACATGCTTAAAGCTACAGGGCTACAATCATACTGGGTGCCACTCCTGCCAGGTAAGAAAAACGCATCGTTTTCTCTCCCATCCACACGGCGTTTTCGCTCATGGAAAACGCAGCGTTTTGAAAACGCTCTCGAAAACGCATACATTTGAAAACGGTGTGGACAGCGAAAACAGAGACTTTCTAAAACGATGACGCATGTTAGTCATGTGATGCAGTCATGTGACCAATTAAACTAAGATAGCAGAGGGCATTATAAAGCAATTCTTTTGTTTGCTCTCAATTTTGACAGCCCTATTAAAGATTAATATCAGTTTGTATATCCTCAGATAGCTTTTCTTCAAATTCTTTAAATCTCACTCGCGTTTTGCAACTTTGCATTTTTGTGTTACTCGCAGTAACAGCTCCACCTCATTGCTAGTCCATTTAAAAAACTCTGTGCTTTTCCTTAACATTTTGCAGCAATGTTTCAAAGAGCTGGAAAGTAAATAAGCAGCAGACAGAAATAAGGCAGGTCGAATCTTCTTGCGTTTCACGCATGCGCATTACTGGAACGTAAGTGTTTTCAGCCGTTTCAATGTGGAGGTGCAACTCTGTGAAAACGACTGAAAAACACTAGCATGGACGCCGAGCGTTTTCAGACGAAAACGCCGTTTTCAGACGAAAACGCCGTTTTCAGATCTATCCGGGCTAGTGTGGACGTAGCAGGCTCACAATGACTGAACAATCAAATACTGGAAAATGTTGCCCAGTTTGTGAGTCTTGATTTCTGCTATAACATTAAACATGAAAGTAGACATCCTGCCTTGTCCCAATGGTTAGGGCTGCTGCTGGTGTTGTAATAGTGTGAGGATATTTTCTTGGCCAATTTTGGGTACCAACTGAGCCTATCTGTGATTATGTCCATCCCCTCATGACCACGGTGTGCATATTTTTTGATGGCTGCTTCCAACAGGATAATACACCATGTCACAAACCTCAAATCATCTCAAACTGGTGTCTTGAACAAGAAAATTAGTTTACTGTCCTCAAATGCCCTCCACAGCCAGTTTACTTCAGTCTAATAGAGCACCTTTGGGCTATGGTGGAAAGGCATATTCACATCATGGATGTGCAGCCAACAAATCTGCTTCTACTGTGTGATGCTATTGTGTCAATCTGAACCAAAATTTCTGAGGAATGTTTCCAGCACCTTGTTGAATGTCATAAAGAATTAAAATAGTTCTGAAACCAAAAACGGCTCCAGAGCAGTACTAACAAGGCATAGGTCACCTAAAAGAGGGTCTGATGAATAAATGTTAATTGTGTTGTTATTTTTGGTGGTGTATTGCTCAGGCACGTTTCTATACTACACGAATACGAAAAAAACTGAGTGTAATTTAATTCAGTTATTGTTATTGCCAGTTAGAGTGAACTTAATTAACCATCATTAAAATAAATCTATCATACAACGTAACAAAAGTGACCCCGCTTATTAAGTTAAGTATTTATCTATTGAATAAATTAGGCTGGCTGGTTTAAACAGTGGGCGTTTCTTAACTTTGGTGTTCAATGTAGCTGGTGCTGATCTTTCAGTATCGATTAGATTTGTGAGTTTTTCAAATGGACCTATCGCTGGCGTGTATCAGATGTACATTTCACTCTATGCGGCTGATAGGGCTTTTTGATGTGACGCAGCTCTATCGCTGCATTTCGATTGGTCTGTCTCTTCTGACGTTTCACACCACTATGCCGGTCATTGGTCTGTGCTTTAAGGTTCAACTGAGGATTGTATTTTTGTTCCTGTGTCAACGTAGAGAAGAAAAGAAGAACGGCGATCATCAGCCAGTCGGCTAAGTTTTCATCAAATATAGTTTTTCACTCCTCTAGACTCTATTAGAAACGGTTCTTTATATCTGACACCAGCCAGACACCCACCACCCAAGCAGAGCTCCTTTTTGAAGATGGTAAGATCAACCTCTTAGCTAACAGCTAATGGGAGACACTGCTAGCTCTAACCGATTTTAGCTGTCGATTTTTTTTTTATTTTTCGATTTTTATGGGAGGTTGTGTCTATTTGTTGAAAGTTAATGCGTTTATTAAAGTCTTCAGATGTATATTGGTGTAATTAATATGTACCTTTATACACAATAGAAACTATTACCACTAAACCAAAAGCTTCTTTAACACGAAATCTAATCGAGGCATTTGCTAGGCTAGGTATGCTAACGGTAACATAAAGTTAACATTGCCCGTCGACTGTTTAACTGGTATTAATTATCTACTGTTGTGCCTTTAAAGCATACTTCAAGTTGATCAAGTTATAACTCATCTGACTTCTGTGAGGATGCTTAACGTGGTGCGGGGACCGCTGGCTCGATGATGAAACCGTAGTTCCCCCAGAGGAGCTCCAGCTCATGTTCATTACGTAAATACGTGTTAAAATTAGGAAGATAATGACTGGCAAGCGCAGATTACAGAGAAAAGCTTGTGTAAAATGACAGCAGATCCGCAGCGGAAAATGTAGATGGTCTCAGGTGGTGCCGATGATAGATTTTTCTTCTGCCATATGGCCGATCGACACATTATTAAAATGTGTGGAACGAAATCATCAAAACCATACAAAAAATATGTTTTAGTGTGTAATGAGTCGATACCTACCTACATAATAAACATTTTGATAATATGTTAAATTTACTTCACTCACACTCGCTGTATATTAAAGAAAACGTGTCCAGTGTGCTAACAGACCAACATGTTGAGGCAGTGTCATATTTATTTGTTAGTCCAAGTTTAGGAAAGTAAACACGTGGCTGTAAAATGTGTACATCTACAGAGACAAAGGTTTTTGCAGTAAGCCAAAAACGAAGTGTGAAATAAATATTTGAGTAGACTGAAATACAAAAAAAAAAGTGAAAATCAGAATGTAGAGGAAATAGCTTTAGCCAGTTTGGTTGTCAACATAAACTGCCTAATGCTGAAACTAAATATTTTCAAAGATTAAAAATGAACTAAAATGAGTGAACCCAATCTGGAAATTAAATGAATGCTGAATGCTTAAAAATAAAAAGTCAAAACATGTGAAAAATATAAACTAGTGGGGGTTTTTTTTAAGTCCCAAAGTCAGCTGAAATAACACTGAATAATATAGGACAATTGTTGCTATAGAAAAGGAAAATAAATTTACATTGTACAAACTATCACATAACAAATGGGGAGGGGGGGGGGTGTAATGAAATGTGCTTCATTTTTTTCTGTACTTCTTGATGTCAAAACTGCGTAATTTGTTTAAGTCTAGTTCTCAGCATTAGTAACACGTCCCAGTGTCCTACACAAAGATATTCTTTTCTTTTTTTCTGAATCTGGTGATCCTCTATTTGTTGAGTTTTTTTTCAGCTGCTTTGACTTACATGCTTTAAATGTAAAGCTTTATCTTAACAGTACCTGAGGTGAAGTTACAGCCTTCATTTTTCCTCATTCTTAGTAAGAGTACAGCTTGGTCATTCCTGTTAGCGCTGTGCTAAACTATCGTTATGTCTCTCCAGAACTCCAATGTGGAGAATTTGCCCCCTCATGTTCTTCGCTTGGTCTATAAAGAAGTTTCAGCTTTAGCAGCAGATCCACCCGAGGGCATTAAGATTTATCCCAGCGAAGAAGACATAACAGAGCTTCACACAGCAATAGAGGGACCAGGTAAGGATTATGATATGGTGTCATCACTTCACACTTAGAGCAGGACCGACACAACTCTTGGGAGTAAACTCACCATGTGTATTTGCAGTATGGTCTTTGCATAATTTAGGGCTTTAGAGTCGCAAAAGTTTCTTTAAGATCTCTAGTTTGAACCAGATTTGTCGAGTTTGTCCCGACTTAAAATATTTTATCATAAAAGATCAGTACAGAGCATTTCATATTTCATTAAATAGACAAATTGTCAGAGACTGATGAGTAAAATAAACTTAACGAAATCCATACTAATTATATTACTTCTGTCCTCGAATAACTGATGTGGAAATTTATTTTCAAAATCAGCGATAAAATATCCTAGTTTAGTCACCTTGCAGCTTGTATTTTCAAGGTTTTTTTGTGTATTCTTAAATATATTATCTCTCAGGGTTTTTCCTGCATGCAAAAATTTCTAGGTTTCTAACAAAAATATTTTAGCCCATTTTCTTTTTAGGCTGTTTTTTTTCCTTCAACATTACATGCATTCTTGTTTTTGAAAATGTCCAGAAATAAATTCAGATGTCTGTTAAGTAAGGTGACAGACACTCGCCGCCTTCACTGTGTGCCAGTCAGTTGTGCTAGTGTGTTATAGTCATTAATCAAAGGGTCACCAGTGTCCAGGAAAAACCCCGAGCTCTGCGTCATGTTCGCAGCAAACTGTGCGTTTACAGTGTGTTAGTTACTTCACCACTTCACATCCAGAAAAACAGCTTCAAACAATAATATTTAAAGTCTGTGAGTTTCTTATTGATAGCCAACTTTGTATTATCAGCTCAAGGTAATAACATGACTGGTGATGGCTGAGCTGAGTCAGCTGTCTGCTCCATGATTTTTAGGTATTATTGAAGCTTAAATGGAAGCCATCAGCTTTGATGGAATCTTTTACTATCTGTACATAATTTAGTTTTTGTGCTGTTAATTTGTAGAATAATAAATCCTCAAGGCCTGTTTTACATTTCTATTTCCTCCTTCGTGGAGCTTTCAAAATTTATACTGTTGTGTAATCACTTAAATTATGGGTTTTGTGGGTGTTGTTAATGTCATGTGAGACACATAAGTCACTTTAAAGTATCATGATATCTTGCCACTATGCACTTATTGCTTCAGATGTTATTTTTAAGTAGGCCTTGAAGAGCCAGACACTTGTCCACATTTTCTACTCCTCCACAGAGCCCCGTCGCTGCATCAGTTTCATTTATTGGGCACTGACATTTATATCTGATTTCAGATCAGGTAATTTATTATGTTAAAGCGGCAGTGCAGTGTGTTTCATAATGTCAAATTTTTGTCGTTGCTACTTGGCATACCTGGTTAAAAGCTGAAGTAGGGCTGGGCGATATGACCCAAAATTCATATCTCGATATTTTTTAGCTGGGTGGCGATATAAGATATATATCTCGATATTTTTTTAAAGCCATAAGTCACACTGTGTCCCAGATGTCACACAGGCATTTTTATTTACATACAGCATAGATTTACATAAAGAAATTACTCAAAAAGAAATTATGAGCATTTATTAAATAATCATGCTCCATAAATAAAAGAAAACAATGTTGTTTTTGTGCATAACAAAAAGCTCAGAATTGTGCAGTCAAAATGTAAACTAACAGACGCTGAGCATAATAACAAAGACAGATTTCACAGCTGCTCTGTTCCCAACTTCTACTGCGTGACTGACAGCCTTGAGTTTGAAATCCTCTTTGTAACCATGTCTCTTAACAGGTGCCATTTATGGCCCTTATACACACAATACGGTAATATTACGTTGAAGCACAGTACGTATCACTCCGCGAGGCTCCAGACTACGGTAGCCGTAATGCTCCGACAATCTATCAAGCGCTGCATCTCCTTAGCTTACCAAAGTCGTACTAAAACATTTTTTGACAGATTGCTGAGCGCCGTGTACCACCTAAAATCGGTTCGCGGTCAGTAAGCACAACCAGAATTCATACATAAGCCGCGCTGTCAACTTTTGAGAAAATGAAGGGATTCTAGGCCGTGCAGCCCCTGTGGGCTGACGTTAGCATGGTTAGCTCGTTAGCGCGGTTAGCTCGTTAGCGCGGTTAGCTCGCTAACACGTTGACGCCGTCCAGCCCCACAACTCGCTAACGGAGATTTGCCGTGTCCATCGTGTCGCTGCCTGCAGGTGAAGCTATGGGGGAGGAGGGGGAGTTGTGTTCAGTGAAGGAGGGGCGAGGCCGAGTAACGTTGCGTAGAGACAAAAGTGGACGAAAGAGAGGCAAACGTGTGGCTCCACAAGTATAATTATAACGTAACATAGACTATATCGATATAAAGGATATTGTCACATCTTATATCTCGTATGAAAATATATCGATATTTTTTAAAAGATCGATATATCGCCCAGCCCTAAGCTGAAGCGTACACAGACAGATGGGGATGATGGTCAAACAAGAAATATCAGATCAAATATCAGATTATTTCATTGGAAACTGATAGAACTGATAAATGCAGGAAATTGGCTTAAACGCAAGTGACAAGGATTTGAAATGGCCTCGTAAACTTCCTTACTCTTCTCTCTCGAAAGAATATTGTGTTTATTTCACTTTGTTACCACTGATGAAAGGATAATATTAGATGATTTTTGTACACAAATCTCCTGTTCCTTAAAAAGTCTCCTCGCTTTAAGAAACCAGTCTAACAGATGGTAAGATTAAATCTTCGATGCTGGCACAGTTTTCATTCTGGAACCTTTTTTTTTTTTTTAAACCAAGACTAGGTGTCAAGGAAAAGTGTCAGGTGGTATTTCTTCAGCTTTGAAATATTTGCTGTTATGTGACAGATTTGAAATGATAGTTAATGTGCTCTGTGACTGACTGACTTGTATGTGCTGAATGTGTGTTGTCAGAGGACTCGGTTGCAGCTCTGTGACCCTCTTTTTCTGGATGAAGTTTGGCAGAGTCAGGACATAATGTTCATGTGATGAATTCTTTATACTTCAACAGAGGGAACTCCATTTGCTGGTGGCATTTTCCGAATGCGTCTGGTCCTCGGGAAGGACTTCCCTGCGGTTCCACCCAAAGGGTATTTCCTGACCAAGATTTTTCACCCCAACGTGGGTCATAAGGGAGAGATCTGTGTCAACGTGCTGAAGAGGGACTGGAAGGCAGAACTCGGCCTCAAACATGTCTTACTGGTAAGACGGATGATCTGTGTGTTTGTTTCAGTATCGCTTGTGTTGAGGCCACTAATTTCACATCTCTTTCCTTCACTTTCCTACAGACAATCAAGTGTCTTCTAATCCATCCGAACCCAGAATCGGCTCTGAACGAAGAGGCCGGCCGCTTGCTGTTAGAGGACTATGCTGAGTACGAGTCCCGGGCCCGCCTGCTCACAGAGATCCACGCCATGGGCGGCACTTCTGGGGCACCTCAGGATCCTAATGACGGCCCCCAGCCAAAGAAGCATGCAGGTGACCCGATGAAGAGAGCGGGACCCAGTGCGGCGTCTGTGCCAGCAGCTTTGGGTAATGGAGCCAACGGAGCCAGCACCACCACCAGCAATAGCAACAGTAGTAGTAGCACTAATAATGTAGCAGGGAAGAAGAAAGCAGATAAAAAGCGTGCGTTGAGGCGACTTTAATACCTCCATAGAAATTCTCAGTGGGTGTGTGTGTGTGTTTGTGTGAATGTGGGAGAGTAAATTTAAATATTGAAGTATACTGATGATGTTTTTGTTCCCTTTGACTCTTTATACCCTGAAAATCCAGACTTCCCACTTTGTACTTATACCTTATTCTTTGTCTTTCCATCACTCTGTCTTGTCCTGTTGGTGTCACGGGTTTAATTCTTCCCATACCTGAAGACAGTGACAAATTGTTGCTTTTCTGAAATGAAAGAATACACTTTCAGTCTAAAAAAACAAAAAAAAACATCATGCCATCAGTTGTGATTTTCCTTTGGCCTACTGTGAATGAATGATACTTAATGCGATTCACTGTGCAAACCACGGCCTCTGATGTTTGTCCATTAATGAGATATAGCTCCTGTCGTCTCAGACTTAATAGCAGCCATTTTTTAAAGCGTTTCTTGGTAAAAGCAACTGTGATGGTACTGTGTACTGCACAGCCTGACTCATTGTCGAGTCTGAACCACGATGCTACCTTAAAGTCAGGTTTTTAAATTCAGCTCAAAGGAAATGATGGAAGAAGGCGCTAAAATTATGCAACGTCCAAATTGTATTCTTTGTTTTGTGATCCAATTTAGGTAAAGGTGTAAAGGTATGGATTGTTTCAAGTAAAGGAAGTCTGCTGTTTTGTTTGTTTTTTTTTTTTCTGACTTTTTAAAACTGTTTCACTGACCAGTATTTTCAAAAGCTGTTTTTAATCGACACGTCCATATTCAGCTGTCTTGTGGTTGTGTGTGAAGATGTAGCTCAGTGGCTGTAAGGGAACAGGGTAGATGGCATGCGCATGCCACCTCAACTGTTCTCTGTATTTAGGCATACTGTGGTGTGACTCGCTTCAACTACCCCTGCCTCCTAACAAAAGCAGCATGTCCTCTCAGATGCACCGCACGCCGACCAGCCGCGTGGGTACCAGAGATGACAAGTGCCTAGTTTGAACCAACTTGCCCCTCCATCCGTGGCAACTGCAGGGTTTCTCGGGCAGATTTTCTTTCCGTTCTTAAATGCATGCGGGGCCTACATTTCCCAAGGAAACACACTGAAGCGCTGTTTTAATTTGGATGGAAAAGGTGCCTCTGAAACTCCTGTTACTGTGCACACTGTCTGGCTGGATAGCTTGTGTCCATTTTAAATTATTTAAATTAATAAAATGTTGAAATACCAGAAGTGAAATGGAAAATCAACTGTTTGCGTTTTTTCTTTGGTCCTGCAATGTTGAAATTAATGCTAAGAACAAATGCAAATGAGGCTTTTCCAGTGACGTGTATTAGCACATTTTGTTTATAGTGGTCTCCTGTTCCGCAGTGATGGAATAACCATTATGAGGAAAAACGAGTAATTGCATCCACCCCAGCAAACCAGTGAGTCGAAGTGCACCCGATAGAGTGTCATTGGGCCATCTAATGAAGGGCTCCACTGGCCTCTGCTGCCAACATGCAGCAGCCCACCCACCTGTGTAGAAATAGCAGCCTGCCACGCAGGTAATTATCAGACCCTTCTTAGACACCTGGGGCTCCGTGTAACCCTTTACACCTTCCTCAAGACCCGTTTTGGAAGTGCTTACCTCCTTCAACACCTGGTATAAACATCCATGCGGTGAAAACCCACACCGTGCTATTAATCATAAACACAGTCAAGATTTTGACGTGTGTGAGAGATATGTAGTCTGGGTCAGGTGTAATATGAATGCATGCTGGTGTTTCTGTCACATAAGTGCGTGACTCATCCTGTAGGCCTGATGTGCAGTCAGTGATTGCATTTATTTGGAGGACAATCGTCGGGGATCAACCCTAAACCCGGTTTCATTCATGCGTGGTGGTGATATCAGAGGATCGCGAGGTTTGTAAGACGGCGCAAACTACCGTTACCTCTCATACAACTATCCTCTCTTTTTCTTCTCTGGATTTCCACCTGCCCGGCTCGTCCTACACTCACAGAAATCAAGACTTGTCAGTGTAGGTTTGAGTCTAATTGACAGTTTCGTTCACGCTTCAGTGTTAAGGCTTTTGCGCCAATCATCTCCCCTTCCCCGTTTTCATCGCTTTCATAATTGCCACCAACATAATGACACAGTTGCTGTGGCAACCATGTCTGTGTCTCTCTTCTCTCTCTCTCTCTCTCTCTCTCTTTCTCGCACACACACGTACACAAACACACACTTTGGATCTTCCCCTCACTTTACCGGCTGCTTTAAATTTTGCAAGTTTTCTTCCGTTTTTTCGGGGAGGCTTTTATACATTTTTTTTTCATTCGTTATATATTTTTTACTTCTTCGGGAAGAACATCAGTCAAATCCGACAGTTTTTTTCCCCGCGTATGTTTATTTATTATATTTTATCAGAGCCAGTAAAACGTATGCAGGCCTTCAGGGGCGCGCAACTAAAGATGGAAATTAAATGGAGGAGAGTAAAGATGAACGCCACCAGTTGAATGGGCCTATTGACCATCAGCGCCGAGCGGAGCGCGGAGTCTCATCAGCGCCTGTCTGACCGGCCAATCACAGCGTCCCCCCCACTGGTGGACCTCCGTGAGGCCAGTCGCAGTTTAGGCGGTGTAACCTATAGGCTATCGCGTGGAGACGATTAACTGAACCAGTCTCAGTCAGTTTCTAGATGGAGAAAGTGAGCCTGGCGGATATTTTGTTGGTGAAAAGCTTCACATTTTTGCGCACCTGACATGCGAATCCGGCTACTTTGCGTGTTGTCCGGGATAGTTACTCTGCAGGCTAACTTGTGCCGCACACCAGGCGGAAATTTCCGACGTAGTGTGTAGATGAAGTGCTTTGTCACATGTATCAGAAAATCTCAGAACATCTCGTTGTTCACCGACTCTCTCTCTCCCCTCCTCTCCCGCTCGCGTCCCCCCCCCCCCCCCCTCGTCTTTCCGCCGTCATGATGGATTATCAATAGCCTGATGGAGACACAACAAGCGCGATCGAGATTTGCTGCACTTCTAAAACACACGGGCAATTAAAATAAGTGGCGCATCCAGCAACAGTTCACCATCTTCTGCTACAATAACAGGCTGCCATCTGAGAAACCGCTGAGATACAGTGCGCAGGCTCTTCCAGCGCTCCTCTTCAGCATCAAACCCCCCAGAGCAGCGCACAGGTAAGGCACGACATTATGCACCTTTTATTAATGCAACGCCAATTACGGAATTGCAATCAAAGCTGATTGATAAGTCCTCTGTGTGTTTGTGCGTGCATGAAAATTGAGTTTGGCATCAGTTTAGACGCATCCGCTGACCTGGAGGCTGTCAAACAAAAACATTTGAATGAAATCTGCGCCACACAAAACATCTGCGGGCTTTATTCCGCGAACACGTCTTTTCCCCCACCTCTTAATCACTTTAATCGACAAGTGGCAGCAAACTGCGACATTATAACCATATTGGTATTAAGAACACTGATATCACACGCACACACCGACTCATCCAGCCGGACTACACACACACCGGCACGGATACACCCACGAACTCTTAGCCTACTGATAGATGCAAGTCATGTCCATAACCCGCATGCTTGTTTGTTGCAAGTTGCAACTTATTAACACAATGAAGGATGTAGTGTAGTCTGAGGAGTCTGTGTCCACATCCGTTCGTCTGATGCAAAGTAATTGCGCAGCATATATTCGCCGGTGAGACCAAAAGCAGCCGCTGCTCCGCGCGGCTTTCGCTGCAATTAGACGTCTTTTTGCGCACACGCAACACACGACTTGTTTGCGCGATTTCTCCCCCCTCCCCCTAAAGGATTCACACCACAGTGCGTTTTGCAACAGCACGTCTAGAGGAAAAAAAGAAGAAGGGAAAAAAAGGGGCCATTTTGTTTGAATTTTTTCAACAAACACCTGTTGAAATGATTGCATGCCCAGCCGTTTGCACAGCTCCTGCAGTGAAAGAGGCCCCAAGGTTCGTTTGCTTTGACACACTGACAAATCTAGGAATTTGGAGTTGTAAGTGATTGGGTTGTCCTCCCTCCTGTGGCCATGCAAGTCAGGGCTGCTTCCTCACACATGTGAATGTGTGCCTTTCACCCCTTTGGTACAGTTCTTCCTCTCTCCCTCCCTCTCTGCTGCATTGCTTCAGCACCACACTATACAGACATCTAGAGGACCAGATTTATGAATAATAGCAGGGTTTTTTTTTTTTTTTTTTTGCCATGGATCAGTCTTCTGTAGTTTAAATACATTCAAGGTGAAAATTTCAATGTTGGGCATCTGCATATGCACGTTTAGCAGGAGCGGTTTAAGGATTTGGTCAAAAAATCCTCATGCAGTGGAAAGATTGAGAGCAGAGCGCAGACATTACGGTGACGGGAGAGTTGGGCAGCGTTGGCGGATGACGGTGCGAGGCATCAGGTGTCATCGTGTTGAGAAGGAGACGTGCAGATGTGACTTTGAAATCTGGTTTGGCTAATGGGTCTAGATTGGATTCTACCTCCCTTCTCTTTCACTGCCTCTTTCACTCACACACAGACAGAGCTGCAGTGCTATTCTGAGAGAGTTAGCTGCCACAACCCACGCACAGAATCTGAGAAAGAGAGAAAGGCAGAAAGAGGAAAAGGAGGGGAGCAAGAGGAATAAAGGAGAGAGGCAGAGACCGACTACGAGGGCTTTACAGAATGCCAGCTTTATTCTCTCACATGTACACACTCGCACAGTAAAGGGTTTCTTTACTGTTTCACATTCTTTCCCTCTTACTCTTCCAACAGCGGTTGATTTGCAGTTCTGATTAGCACTTCTCTTCTCCTCTTGCGTGTGGCATGGACTGTGTTTGCAGATCTGTTTGGTGGTGCTGTTTGTGTGATGTGTTGTATTGGTAAGTGCTGGGAGAAATGTACTTGATTCTGTGCCACCCACACACTGCCCTCCCACTCATGGTCGTCTCTGCATCTATACCTCTGGCTCTTCCCGCTCGCCACAATCTCTTTGCTCATTTAAATCCCTACCCTGCATTTATCCCTCTGCTCCCGTTCTCTATCACTGGCTTTTCAGGAGAGTGTTCCTCCTGCAACCAAACAGGCACACTAAAACACACGCACACACACTTGCAGCTTTCCACGATGCACATAGCGCATTTAATAAAAATAACTGTGGTGTGCGTGTGTGCACCCTAAATGATCACACACACTCACAAAGAGGGTCAGTAAGTGTGGGGAAGAGGTTGCAGAGCTGCTTTCTAATCTAATGTCTCTCATTTGTATTGCAGTGGACATTTGGCCAACGATTTTCCAGATTTGTCCGTACGTAAACCCGAAGACAGTTGTGGAAATCAAGCAGAACGCTTAGAAACGACAAGAAGGGGGAAAAAAATCACCCGGAGAACTCTTTTGGAACATTAGTCAGTGGGAGAGCTGCTGTGCTTCGTGTTTCTCATTTTTCCTCCACTGAACTCTCCTCAGAAGGTTAGAGGAGCATGTAACTGAAACAAGTGGAGCCCTCGGTGATTTCAGCATTCTGTCTCCCCCATCTGTGCCTACATTCTCTGCTACAGATAGGGACATTTTGATAATTACATATAATTATAATTTCTGTGGGAGACAGATCTGCCTCTGTCTATTATTGCCAACACCTCCAACACAATAACTTCACACATTTACATATTTCTCCACAAAAGTGATATTCTTTCAACATCGGAGACAAATCAGGAATAATTTTACTTAGAGAGACATGTCACACGGAGAAGCAATGTGCCATTCACTTCATATCTAATTAGCGACACAGTTGAGTGACACGGGCAACATTTTGTGCCTACAAGCTGAAGGCAGAGCACTTAAAATCATGACATTTGCCTCATTTCTGCAATGTATTTTACAGGCTGGGAATCGTTTCTTTGCTTTATGATTACTCCCAATTTTCAGTGCTTGCGGTCTTCTAGCACTTAACCAGAGCCATTCTCATTATCACCCAAAGCCCAGTCACAGTAACGGTCCGTGCCAGGCGAGTACTGAGCACAATAATCCAGCCATAGAAAAGACTGAGATAAAGTACACAGTGTATCTATAGATGTGATGGGTGCCGAGAACAGGCTAACGTGGAGATAATGCGGTACTCTATAGAAACTAGGCCACACTAATGGACAGTATTTATCAGTGGTGCAGTCATTTATTTCCATTTGATTGTTTACTATGGCAAAAAGTGTCGAATATATAAAAACAAAATAGATTTAATATCTTTTTCCTATTTTTTTCCCCCAGAAAAGATTTGCTTACAGGTTAAACAAGTGCCATTTCTGAATGTACGTAGTGCCAGACTGTAAAAGGAATGAAGAGAACAGATAAACTTGTTTACATTTAACAAAAAACTGGCCATAGTCTATTCTTTAAGTGCCATCAGCGCAGGAATGTACAGGAATGCCATATTCTATTAAAAATACTTGCTCCTAACTTTGTGGTTGCAATGCGTAATTTCACCCCTGGTAGTAAATGAGATGTTTGTTCTTTTGTTCAGTAGGGCATGTAGGATGAGGCATTAAGGACTAAAAGCATGAAGATTGTTGTTTTCAATCTGTGCTTTTTACAAAACTGCATCCATTTGAGCGTTCTCGAATCGAGAGGGGTTTTTAGAGGGCAAGAGATGAAGTCATTACACTTTCAGAGCTCCCTTCTAACAGGAAATTAAAAACATTTTAATACCATTATCACCAATTATTGAAACTTACAAAAACATTTTGATACTGTTTGTACCGTTTTTTTTTTTATTGTTCCCGACCTTTTCTATTATTATAACACCTTATAAATACGAACAACACAAAAAATTTCAGATTTCATCAGCCAGCATTAGTGAATGAAACTCCAGTACTCAGTACATGCTGAATGCATCACATGCCATTTTAGTGGGTTAAATTGCAGAAGCGGATACACCGTTGCAACTGCATTGACTCAATAAAAGAAAATAGATGTCTTAGTCATGTAAAAATGCCGCCCACCACCAATCTCCGAGTCCTCGCTGTCTCCCTCCTCTCCCTCCTCACTGCCCCTCTTGCTACCGTCGTGGAGGCCTCTCCGTCCCCACCTCCTCAGCACCTAGACCGATCAGGGAGACCGTTCACGGAGGAGCCCGACACTGGTTCCAGCTCCTCGCTCATACTCCTCGCCATCCAGGCCAACCTCAGGCCAGCTGCTCTCCAAGGAAGGACAAAAACTCCGGGGACACTCCCAGAAACCGCAGAGGAAGTTCTAGAGACTCCTCCGAGACCCCTGCCCCAGGTAATGTTCCCCAAGAATGTAACTTCAGCAGAGGCCCTCGCACCTCCTCTAGGTGCAGCCCAGGTGGCACCTGTAATGGATGTATGGGTGGATGGATGCAGAGGATATTACGATGTAATGGGACACTTTGACAGCGCATTCAACTGTTCCAAGGACACATTCATCTATTGCTGCGGAACCTGCCACTACCGCTTCTGCTGTCCAGACCGAAGTCGCCAACTGGACCAGGACAACTGTAAAAACTACGACTCTCCAGACTGGGCCAAGCCACAGACGGAGCCCATGATTACACCAGATGACTTAGGTTCTGACCCAGACTTTGATCCACTGAAGCAGCAGAGCCACAACACAGGCTTTGTCATCGGTGGCGTGGTTGTGTTTATGGTGGCTGTCGCAGTAGGCATCAAGGTGGTCTTCAACAAGGTGCAACAGGAAGCCAACCAAAGGGACCTGAACATGCCCAGGTGAGGCTTACACGTTTTTTTTTTTTTTTAATTTCATCACATCTCATTGCTGAATTCAGTACTTCAGTATATTTTGATGTATGAATATCGTAATGTAATTAGGTTTTCAGGACTCCATAAATGGCCTACATTCATCATTCTGGGCCCAGAAAAATGTTATTAGTCATCAGCTGAAACATATTTGATCTTCATCGAGTGACTGCTGCGGAAATCGTGGCTGTTTTGATTTCCTCTTGGCTTTCTTATCTCATATATGGGCCGTCTCTTGGCAATAAAGATGGGCCTTTTGGTGTTTTTACTAGTTGCATCAGTCATGGAAGATGACAGTTGTAGACCAAAACGAAGTGTTGGTTGATCCCCTCAGGGAAGCCCTGCATGTTATTTTGGTTTCATGTTTTCCATATTTATTCATCATTGTACTTAAATTTATACACACAGTTAACTGGTGATTATGAAAGACGGTGTAAACCCTAATGTCCGACCACAAGATTAACATTCACATTTATTTATATTTAAGCCTTCATCCTCACATAGATGGCTGATATGTTGTTTATTTGCAATCCAAAAACAGGATTCATGGGGGGAAGAATTTAGTGCCCATACCCTGTTGCCATTTTTATCTCATGTTTCCTTTATTGCTTTTTTTATGGCATCTTTAGAGCTCTGGTGGACATGTTGCGGCACCAGTCGAGCCCAGTCCAGCAGGATGAGAGAAACAACAGCGTGGCTCTGGCTGTAGGAGATGGCCAGGGGACACTGGGGAGACCGCCGAAAAATCTCTACGCCCCCGGGCTGCCCAGCAAAGACAACAGATGTGAGAGTCTAGGGCTCGTAGCGCGTTAGTGAATAGCACGATCAGAGGTGCACTTTTGTAACAGCGTCCTCTCTTTATGCAGAGGCACTTTGTGCTCGTCACGTCTGTAAATGGATGCAGCTTTTTTTTTCTGTGTTCCTCCATCAAGATATCTTTGCCGCTGTTTATGAGAGAGAATAAATTAAGAATTTTCAGTAGTGATGTGTTAAAAAATGAATCTTTAACCTCGGTAATTTCTCTGCGAGGGCCATGGTCATCTATAAATGATTCTTTTGGGGTCCTCTGTGTCTCTAATTCTCCACTTCAGTATTAAAGTAGTTAATTGCACAAGAATGTGGAGATGGGTGCTTATGTGATCATGTGAAAATGAATTGATACGCACGTAAAGTTTCCTTATTCCTTTTAGTTGAAGACACCGCTCAACTGCCTGACATCCATTTTGTGAGCTGATTACTTCATGTTCTTTTCACTTACAGTGGGCAATTTGCAACACAATTTCATCCACTCATCAGGCTCCAGTCCCAAGCACACTGCAACTATCGGTAAGGCAGCTGATGAAAGCTGGGCTCCCATGTAAATTGCATGTAATCACTTGGATGCTTCATTTACTTCATTCAGCTTCGTTTGGAGCTCAAAAGTAGACTCATTCATTTCAACAATAATAATGATTATCATATTTTTGGTTGCTTGTGTTAGTGCTGAAAGCAAGTTCAAATCTTAGCTTTCAGTGAATGTTAGAAGATTCACACTCTGCTATGTGCATCGCGCTATATCCAGAGGAGCAAATCTCATTTAACACACCGTCGTCTTCTCCCTTTGGTCTCTGCAGAACGCACACCTCGGATGAACAATGCTCAGCTGGCAGCTGGAGGCACCCTGCTCTCCAGTAAGCACAACAACACCAAATCGCAGCCTTCCTTCCACCACTCCCTGCACAACCTGGCCCAGCTGCCGCCCTCGTACGAGAGCGCCACCAAGCCTGAGCTCAACAGATACTCCTCACTCAAACGGCTCGGTGAGTATCGCGCTTTTCCAGGAATGAGACATGTTCCGTCTAAGCTGCGCTCCCCTTTTGCTGCTTTTTCTGCAGCTGTTTCGTAAGTGCTGAAGCAGAGCGACACTCTTGACACGGGTGCTGTGAAATGCACGATGCATCATTATGTGCTCACGCTATTTACTGTGGTGATAAACAATTCAGAGACCTTTTGTTTGGCTTGCAGAGAAAGGTCTTGACGAGTACTCATCTGGGTACTGCACCACCAAGCGCCGGCCTCACACAGCCCAGCCGGCCCTGCAGTCGTCTCAGCACCACCTCCACTGGGGTGGAGACTACACCCTCAGCGGACGAGGGACCCTCCCCAGACATGCGGCTCGGCCCTGGATCCCACCGCCGCCCTCTGGCATGCCTGCTTCACCCACTCCCAATCCTTACCCTCTGGATCCCCCGGAGCCCCAGCACAACCCCAACTACGACACTCTCTCCAAGCCTCCGAGAAAAGTTAAGTCCACCGACCAGCTGCTCAACATGGGTGATGTCCCTGGAAACACCGGGACCCTGTCCCGGCTCTCCAAGAACCAGCAACACCAGTACTACAAAGCCATGGCTGCCTCCAATAAGAACTCCAACACGCAGACGCTCACCAGGAAGACCCAGGACAGGCAGGACAGGCAGGACAGGCAGGACAGGCAGGACAGGCAGGAGAGACAGGAGAGACAGGAGAGACAGGAACGGCTGCTCATGTCCCCAGACCATTTGGAGGAGAGGATGGGCGTCGGTGGGATGGGTGTTGTAGATCCGTACACCCACACGGGAAGCGGGATCGTCCCCACCCTGCCTCGCCAGCAGAAGGCCCAGTCCCAGCAGAACGTCTGTGCAACGCCTTCCCTCGACCGGCACCACATGATCAAGATGAACTCTCATCCCACGTCCGGACGGGAGCAGGAGAGGACCACGCCTATGACGGGGCACATGAGCGGGGGCATGGGCTGGGCTGGGGAGGGGCCCGGAGCCGGAGTAGTCATGGGAACGGGAACACTAGGGGGCCACAGCGCCCGGAGGATGGCTTTCGCAGCAAAACGGCAGAACACAATTGAGCAGCTACATTTCATTCCCGGAGGGGGCGGTGGGGGGTCAGCAGGGAGTGGGGGAGGAGGCAGTCAGGGGATCAGGACGGGGAGTAAAAATGAGGTGACGGTGTGAGGTCAGTGCCTAATGTAGAGTTTAGATTAAAGGGACAGGAATATATCACCCTTCTGCATTTAACTATTAGACATTCAGCTACAAGAAATACAACTAGAAGTATAAAGTATTGTAACAGTATAATGTGTTTAGGCTATTCAAATTAGTGTTATCTTGTAACTAAATAGCTTAAATATGACTTACTTATAAAAACTAAAAATTAGGTAGGGGACATCTGTTCCAGTTATGTGATAGCCTACATCAGCCATATTTTGTATCTGAATTTGCCGCATTGCCATATACAGAGGTGCCATTACTTGTAGAAGGACTGACTGGGAGGGTGAAATAAAACCAACAGAAATGCCGTTCATACTTTAGTTTTTATATATTTTTTTCAAAAAGTACTCAGGAGCCATATTAGATAGGAAACCAGATGATATTAATGAAAAAAACAGTGTAAAGGAAGCGGAGGCCTGTGTGGAATATCCTGTCACAGAATTTCAAAGAACTGAGCCAACTACCTGGACTGCCACTCCGCTCGGTCCTCACCGACGAAGATTTATTAAACTGACTCTCAGATGAGGAGCCCGGTGGACCAGACGAGGCTGAATGATGAACTGTGCGCCTGTTGAACTTTTCTGCACCGACCTCGTGCTGACGCAGTGAGACAGAACTGACTTTTTCTTTCTTGCTTCCTGTATAACCTAGAGGACAAGACAGGCTCTGTTTCTGAGCGACACACAGCAGTCTGACACAACGCCACCGCCCGACGGGAACTGAGGACGTATCCACATTACTGATCTGATTCCATGGGTTGCCTACTTTTCCATGTGACCTTAGATTAAACCTCCAGAGGAACTCACAATCTCATTACTGTTACACTACGGGAGCGTAAGCTGATATAAGATTATGGGTGAGTTTTTCTTAATGTTTTCATCTATAGATCAGGACCTACCTGTTTGAAAAAAACAAAAACGACGGGCTACCAAATATTATAGAGCCATCAGTCACGGCGTTCCAAAAATTCTTGACATACACATACAAAATCAAGAGATAAAAGAACAGACTTATGTGTTCAGTTTACCAATAAAGAGGCAACTCGCTCTAACGAAGAGCAGAGGCTTCTCCACAGAGCACAAACGATAGACCATGACGCAGAGGTTGCACTTACACAACTGTCCTTACAAGCCATTTATGGAGATACAAAGAAAATCCCACACAGGAAGCTGGTCTGACAATCACCATTTAATTATTATCACCAGGTGACAAATTATTAAAAAGTCAGCAACATTTTGTACAGACAGAAGGATTGGCTTCAGAGCAAGCCGAAACCCTCAGAGTCAAGAGCGAGGGCGACCTGAGGTCCTCTCCTGCGCGGCTCCAGTGTGCCATATAAGAGACTCGGATGGTTAGGAAGCCCTTCCCATCTTCAAGACAAAGACCTTGCTGTATCATAACGCACTTCAGCCAGTATGAGAAAAAAAAAAAAAAACAGAAACGGAAAAAAAAAAAATCTTCATCAATAACAACGCTTTTCAATACTAAGGGCTATCCTATATACTGTAGTATGTGATATCTGTGGTCCATATAAAATGCTATCTCTTTCTATTGATTTTGTGTTGATATTGTCATGATGTATTAAGTATTAATGTGTACAAAAAAACAAGAGAAATTTAAGCACAGTTCAACGAGAATCAGAGACTAAACTTTGCACAAATCTAGCCCCTGATATTTGCACCAGATACAAGCACACTTTGTATCGTGTCCTCAAGGTTTACATTCTGTACAAGCACGGCTGAACGTGTGACCAAACAATGGAAGGTATTATACTGAGAGAGGATTTTCTTTTTTCTTTTTCTTTTTTTAAACAGAAATCGTCGGTAATAACGCCGATCAAAGAACGAACTTGCGCCGGCTTTCTTTTCTTTTTTCTCTTTTTTTTGTGTTCAGTCATGTGGAAAAGCTACAGAGATGAAATGCTGATAAACAGAAACACATTTGGACAATCTTCCTACACACAGTGCTAAATGTAGTTGTTATGAATATGATGGAGTGTTATTATTAATAATTATTATAACTGTTATGGTTATTATTAACAATTATCTTACGATGTGATGTTCTTTTACTTGGTGGGATTTAAGTGTTTATTGTTTTTAGATAACTAGCATTCTCGCGACTAGTTGGTTTTTCATACATCTGGTCATAAACTCGAGTTTTTAAGACATTCCAAATCTTGATGCATGCCAGCTCCATTTCATTGAGAGGCATTTTTACAGGATGCCTGGATTTTAGGGTCATTGATGCCTTTATGGCCATTTTTCCAGCTGTATGTACTGTGCCTAGACATCGGCCTTATGACTTCTTGATCTTAAGTGATTACTTAGGTTTCCACTCTGGTATTGAATAATCTGCAGCCTTCTAAACGTACGCGTAGATGACGGCGAGGGATAGATGAGTTTGGGATGGGCCAGAAGTGATTTTAACATCACACGCAGTCTGCTGTCTCCTCTGCGGCAGCCTGCCCCAGTAACTTAAAAATGGGTTGTACACGCTGAACCCATGATGCCATAATGTATGTATGTATCGAATGAATGTTTATTACACAGGTTGGAGACAAAACAGGCGTCTAATGGAAACCTGATTGCTTTGAGTGCAGTGTCTTTTTCAGGGAAATAGGACAGGTGACATACAGTAGTGTTAGACTTTTTTAATAGAGCCACAAAAGGTCTGTAGCAAAGTCTGTAATATCTCACAAGCCATATCCATCGAAGCTCATTATCACAATTTTATAAATGGTTAATCTAATTTGTGCAAGTATTGTATTTTGTATAGCTAGTACAATCAGAATATTTTAAGTGATCTCTTCGGCATTAATTTGAAGATTCAGAAAAATTCTGTGTTAGTATTTAATGAACTGTACAGTGCCAAACTCATAACATTTTGTTGTCTTTTTATCGTCACACCCTCCTAGATGGCCACAGGGGTTATTTACTTTTTTCACAGAGGAGAGCGAATAGACAGCCGAGTGAAGCTGAAAAGCTCCTTTTCAGAAGGAAATGAATGAATATGGTGTGTGTTTTTAACCATTATGAATTCATTTAGAGTGCAGATTCTTTAATGGCCATCTGAAACGGACAGGGACAGTGTCCAGTATTGGGGAAAAAAAAATTCATGGATTTATTTTGACGCCTATAAATTTCGAAACGACCCTTTTGTTATTGTTTAATGCATTGATCCCCTTGGATACGACAGTGACTTACAAAGAATTTGTATAATAAAGTTGGTGGGAAAAAAAACTGTGATTCTTTTCTTGCGTTAATGCTCATCTTTTCAACTCTTCTGTCTGGGTGAATTCAGGACTTCACCTGCACCATACTTTAAAGTGCTTCCCAACTTTTTCTTTTGTCATTAAATCATAAGAAAAAAAAAACATCTGCATTCCCAGTCATCTCAGCATGGGACATGTTAAAGATGAGCAGCATTCAGTTTCCTTGTAAATACATTAACACCGTAAACTGAGTTATCAGCATCGCACTTGGGTTTCAAATGATACTTTATTAATCCCCGAGGTAAACATTGTTCCTCTGCATTTCAAAGCACTTCATAATACCTACAAAACACCCTCGAGTGCCTGTTTTCTCAACCCTATTTAAGACTTAGCAATATATCACATTGACGTGTGTGCTCACTGGGTGCACAATGAAATCATATCTAAGACAAGGTGTGAATAATGAGCTCTGTAGTTTAGATAAACGAGCTACTTTTCAGTTGTTTTCAGAGCTCTTACCTGCACGAATGTCTTAATAGTGCAATATAAAAACAGTCTTCGATGATGAAAATGTCAAGTGTGTTATTATCATAAACAATATCTGCTCTGACATATTTACAGTATAACATTGCACTATATATTATATAACTGCGACAGATTATTGTTTCTCACGTAAAATCTACATGTATCTAGTAACCTGATCAAATCTAGTGGAGTAGAAATAAAACACTGCTATGGAAGCTTGCTTCTGTCACTGAAGTGTATTTATTTATTGATTTGTAACAATCTGTGAGTCAAACTTTTAAGATAATAACCAGATCTGACACCAGTGGCTTGCTCAGCATCAGTATGTTAATAAATATGGGTTATCATAACAGTAATCATAAGGCAAACTGGTGTTTTATAAGGAATCAAACTAAAAGCGCCTCCTATATTTGGAAATAAAAAGGCCCTTTTAGTGTTCAGTAGGTTAGTGAGCACACAGACTGGTTGTATAATAAAATCCCATATCATCTGCCTGTGAGATGTTATATAAGCTGCAGTATGGCTATGCAGTGCTACTGGGAGCGGACAGCTGCACTTTTAAATAAAATGAAAAAGGTGGAATTGTTTTCGTATAATTTACAGCTCGAGATCGTCTGGGCTGCAAAGTTATATCACTGCTGGATGTGCTGGATTCCTATGGTGAAACAAGGGCTCCGCAGCTCATATTTAAAACCTCCTGTGAATACATTTATTGCACTGAGATGTATGAAGGGGCAGATAACAGCCACCGTGCTGACATAGAAATAATTCTTGCAGGGGCTACACAAGAGGGCACAAAAATGATTATGTTTGATTTAGGCACTATCTGCCTCTGATGCGTCAGAGTCGTAGTTTGCACATTTCACCAGCAGGAGGTTCAGTGGCTCCAGGATGAGCTGTGCAAGAAGGCTTTGCTCAGACTGTAACTCACCCTTAAAGCTATTTCTGTTGCCTTACACAGGACTGACAAAAAAACACAGAACATAATATCATCTGACTGTTTGTAGATATCAGTAAATGCACTGCCCAAACTGTCCAACGCCTCTCAAAACTCATATTAACACACCATAAACAAGTACCTGTGAAAAGGTTTGAACACTGTGACTCACTCATTTTTCTTCCTTTATTTTTACTGTTTCCAAAAACAGTTACATGTGCATATTAGGTATGCAGGAATGAAAAGAAACAAAAATATGTTTCATATTTTGTTTACATCTTCAAAGTTTCAAAGTAACTACTGTTTGTCTTTATAACAGTTTTTCACATTTGGCTATGTCTGCTTCAGATCATCACCTGGAGGCTTTGCAGGTGTTGAAAGCATTCCCACTGGTGGCTTTTCAGGTGCCATTCAATTAATTCCAAAGCATCTCAGCTAGTTTTAGGTCACATGACTGTAGAGGTCATCTCATGGGCCACCCAATAGCTGTTCATGGTCAAACGGACCTTGTAGAGCCTGCACGTGTGATCTGAATCACTCTATTTAAAAGAGATTTAAATTATAGTCCCACTCCTTCAAGATTTAGTGAGAAAACTACTTATACAGATATTTTCTGTTTCCATTGTTCTTTATGTCCAGTCCTCTTGTTGCTTGTCCCAAGCAATTCTCTTAATTGCTCTCCTTCAGCAGTAGTTTCTGTGGAGCAATTTATCTCTAATTCACGCAAAGAGTTGATGCTGATGTGGTTTTCCTACTTCAGCACTGGGAACCATTGATGTGGGATCTAATCTGAGGTGGTGTTAATTGGTGACTTCTCAGGTTGGTAACTCTAATGAGCTTTGCTGCTTCAACAGACTCAACAGCTCTTGCTCTTCTTCCTCTTTGATGGGAAGATTCGCATAAAAGACAGTTTCTTCATGATGGCAAGAAAAAGATGACCTGAAAACACATCCAATAATGTCTGAAGCTAACTACAGTGCATTTTGTAGCACTATGTACTGTAGTATATTCTGTAACATATGTCAGCCTGAGTCATTTCAGTTTTAATCTGCACTGCAACAGCAAACATTGTAAAAACAGTAAAAAATATATATTAATATTTCCTATAAATGATGAGAAGTTAACGAGGAGCTAGATAAATTTACATTAATATCTAAACTGCAAACACTGATCATAAGAGATTCTTTGCTCAGTTTTAACCACACTGGTAAAAAATGTTAAAACTCAGAGAGGCGTGAAATTACTCACCCCTCTTGTGACTTGGATAACTGAATCAATTGAAAAGAATAATAAAATGATTATTTAGCCTGAGGATGAGCTTCCTAAGTTCACTGTTTTGCACAGATTTAGTAACTACTAAACATTATTAAATAGCTTAGTTACCCCGACCTATTGTTGGCAATCAAACACTGAACTGTGTTGTGCAGATTTGTTGTTGAGATAGAGGGGGAAAATGCCTTTAAGACTTATTTACTCAGTATACAGTCAGTTATTTGACTCTGCCAAGCTTACAACTGCAGATCTGTTTTTACTTATCTATTAAACTGCAAGCTGACTGTATTCAATTACATTACATTTTAATTATATAGTGCCAAATCACAACAACAATTAACTCAAAGTGCTTTATATTTTTAAGGTAAAGATGGTACAATAATACAATAAAATACAGAGACAACCCCAACAATCACATAATTCCCTATGAGCAAGTGCTTTGGCGACAATGGGATGGAAAAACTCACTTTTAACAGGAAGAAACCTCCAGCAGAGGAGTGTGTAAACACATAGTGAGTGAAGAAAGTGACTGAAGGAGAAACACTCATGGTGCATCATGGGAATCCCCCAGCAGCCTAGACCTATTTCAGCATAACTAATGGAGGATTCAGGATCCAGCCCTAAATATATGCTTCATTAAAGAGGAAAGCTTTAAGCCTGATCTTAATAGTAGCGATAGTGTGGGGCCTGAAAGCTGAAGCTGAGTTCTACTTTTAAACACCCTAGGAATCACAAATAAGCCTGGAGTCTGAGAGCAAAGTATTTCAAGAACCACCTCTTGCAGGTATTAATCATCAGCAGCAGTACAGCTTTTATACACCTTAATACACATCCAGACAAATTAGGTAAAACACTGGACTGCTCCTGTTAGGGGTCGCCACTTCAGTTCACCTCCCTCCATCTTACCCTAACCCTAGCATCCCCTTCTGTCACCCTCTACATTTGTATAGAAATATAGAAAATATAGAAAATTAAAAGCATTTCTAAATCCTGACAAATGATTTTAAATACAGCTTAGTCCAAAAAACTAAATGTGTGAATGTTTAGCATTTCTGTAGAGTCACTCTGATCTGTAATCCACATGTTTTTGAGACTGCACTTAAGTTTTCTATATATTTGTGTTTTTTTTAATGGTTCATTAATGTGAATGTGCACTCGTTTAAAAAAAATTGCAAAAAAGATACATGCCAAGATTTATACCGTTAACAAAAAGTAAGCAGAAAAATAAAATGATGTGGGAACAAACGTTTTAGTTTCATCCATCCACCTGTGGCTGTAGATCTTGAGATGGAGCACGTCATCTACCAATCAGAGGGCTGTTGGTTTGACAGCTCTCCTACTCTGCAGGTTAGTTGATGTTAAAAGTGCTTTGGTGTAGAAAAAGCCTGTGTGTGAATGAGGCTTGCAGTAAGATAATGCTTTGAGTGCTTAAATAGAGCAGAAAAGCATTACATAAGTACCGGCTCATTTACCATCTTCTTAACCGCTCATCCAATTTTAAGGTTGCAGGACAACTGGATTCAAACCCGCTGAGAGGTGACAGTGCTAGGCACTGCATCACTGTGACACCTGACATTTTATTTACCTAAATTCAGAATTAGACTTTTTAAAAAGCCCAACTGACACAATACTGCAATCAAATATAAATAAGCAGAAATTGTTCTTGAGTTTATTCTTTGCAAACCAAATAAGCATCAACATACACTGTTTACTGAGACTATGGCAGATGTGTTGTGCTGATGTGTTGTTTGTATTCTAAAACCTAATAATTATAACAATAACGATAACCAAACTAACACTAAAACTAATAAAAATTTAAACTGAAACACAAAAATCCATTAAAAAAATCTAAATGGAATAAAAACTAATACATTTAATAACTCTGGTGATCATCGGAATTTTTAGCTATTAGGGATCACACAGGCTTCATTCTCCTGATATGTAGCCTTCTGTTCAGCTGGCCTGTGCTTAACCACAAAATCATAGCAGCTCAAATCACCAGTGGGAAAATATTTTTTTTTACTTTCACTTAATTTTATATATTTTCAATGCCCTGTGTAGCATAACATAATAAGTAATTCTAGGCCTCCAAGGCATGCATATTGGAGCCTGTGAAAGTAAAGTGCTTCACGGATACTGATAACTTGTAATACAATGACACAGGGTCTGTACCCTGATGTAGCAGGCGATGTGAAAATGCTCATCTTTTAGCCCAGCATGCAACCAAAGGTGCTGAATCCGCTGTGAGCCCTAAACCGCCGTCTGTGAGCCCCGCTGCTGCTACCCGGAAATATTACAAGGGCCGGAAAGGACCAATGTTAAGGGAGCACACGTCACTCACTTTTACCCAAAAATATTATCACCGAGCATCCTAATTTTTCTCGGCCGCCGAAACATCAAGCAAAACCTCACTGACAGCGCAACATGTCGTAATCAAATGGCGAGGAGGCGGCAGCGGTACCCATCGGCGTCGATTTCTTGGGGGGAACGGTGCAAGCGTTCACCCAGCTCAGCATCAGTGAAAATGGCTCTGGCTAACGACTGGAAAACAGCACGCAGAAATGGAAGCGGACGATAGCTAGCTAGGCGGTTAGAAGAAGGCGTGACAGGCCTCATCCGTCTGCAACTGTGCCCTGCAACTGGATGCGTAGGTAAACATTTGCCGATTATAGGTTACGCAGATGTATATGCTAACGCTAGCATCACAGTGTTAACGGCAGTCGGCGTGCCTGTATTTTTGTGGTTTAAAATGACGGCTAACATTAGCGGGCGGTCGGTTATGTGGTTTTGTAGACTGCGTGTGTGTGGCAGCAAACAGCTAAACACGCCGAGCCAGTGTAAAATACGATGCTAAGGAGAACCGTGAAGTTTTGTATGCAAGCGCCTCCAATGTTTTCTCTCTGTGTGTGTTTTTTTTCTTCTTCCCCGCACTTTCCTCCAAATGTTAGCCAATACTATTTCAGGATGCCACCTCAAGTGCATCCGTTATAACTGGCGCCTGTAACAGACTGCTAATGTTTACACTGTACAGCGACACTGTGTTAATTTGAGCATTTTCTGCCCTTCTTTACAGGATTGCCGAGGTGCATTATAAAATGAGAGGCAGTCAAATGTGCGATAGATTATCTTCCTCATCTGCCCGGGGAGCTCACTCCCCTCTAGCTTCATCGCATCAATTAGAGGAAACGGTAAGATTTTTTAAGAGGTGAGCAAAGTGAGTGAATCTGCCGTAGACAGTTCACGTTAAGCCATCCAAGTATTCGAATAAATTGGAACAACTTCATACTATTTTTTTTATTGCAACGTCTATTTATGCCTACTTGTTAATAAGCCATGCAGATTGTGCCCATGCTTGTTGGTAGTGGAGGTTAGATTGGTTCAAGTTTATTGCTACCCGAGGCACAAGAAAATCACATAAAGCGTAAAGAAGTAAAAATAAAAGTGCTAATAAGAAATATACGTATGTATCTGCAGATCAGCCACCCTGTTGATCTGTATTAAGGTACTATACACCTACTATTGCTGTGTAATTACATCCATCATACCTGCTCAGGTAATTGATCATTACTATTAATCTTTTTAAAAACATTCCTTATGTATATTATAACCTGCTCATGGACCTTTAAGATTAAAACTAACATTTGAATTGTGTGATAATTGACACAATAACATTGAAATAAGTCTAAGTCACCATTGTTGGTTTTGTACATTTTGGGGCTAAAACGTGCATGACTTATTGCCAAATTTGAATGAAATTTTTATTTTTTTGCAAGGCAGTTTTATTTGCATTTAAATGATGGGATAGTTTAATGTTGGAAAGTGAAGTCTTGATAATTGGCTAACAGGCTCCCATGTGTCTAATAATTCAAGTTATACAGAAACTTATCTTTAAAAGGATTCTTAAGAGTGAATAACCTCATTAAATTAATTTGTATCTTCAACTTGCATCTTTGAAGTTTCTCTTATCACAAGGATTGAGTTCTACTGAAAACCCTGAAACCTTCTGAAATGCAGCCATGAGAACAAGAGCGATTTAATGAGTCGTACTAGTCCTGTGGAAAACTAAGTACACCCTTACTGTATCCATAGGAATTAAGAGGGTAAGAAACTGTAAAAGCAGACATTTTGGCAGTTTTCTTGTCTGGAGCATTCAGGTGTGTGTTTACACATTGCCTGGTGGAAAACAAACACAGAGTATCAGCACAGACACCTCATACCAGCTGTCAAGCACAGTGGTGGAGGGTTGAAGATTTGGGTTTGTTTTTCAAGTACAAAACTTGGAGACCTTGCAGCCATTGAGTTGATGAACTCCTCCTCTGTATACCAAAGTATTCTAGAGTCACACGTGAGGCCACCTGTCCTTGGCTGAAATTGGGTCTTGCAGCACGACGATGATCCCAAGCACACCAGCTTAAAAAGGAAGGAATCAAGGCGTTGCAATTAGGGCTGCCACAAACGATTATTTTGATAGTCGACTAGTCACCGATTATTTTTGCAATTAGTCGACTATTAAATGTTTATTTTGTGACCCAGAAAGAATAATAAGAGTAATATTAAAACTAACTAGCTGCCGCCATTGATGGAAACTGAGCAGGGCCACCCTATGAATTCTGGGATAGGTTGGGCCACAAAGTATACACCCGACCCATCCTTCAAATCTGGGGAAATTAATCATTTGTCGGCTGCATTTGTTGGAGTCTGCGAATTTGTACAGTCTTCGTCGTGTCGCTGTAACGTAATTGGCCTACAAATGCGGGCACAGGAGGATGCGGTTCCTAAATTTGGACACAGCTACGTTACCGGGCACCACTTCTTCTTCTTCGGGGTTTAACGGCAGCTGGCATCCTTGTACATGCAGTGCTGCCATCTTCTGTTTCAGTCCGTTATTACACTCTTAAATCCTACTACTTATTCCTGCGTCTTTTGGGATCTTATAAAGCTTCAAACGACGCGTCAACGATTTTGATAGCCGACATAATCGTGACTAGTCGACTAATCGTGGCAGCCCTAGTTGCAATTGCCCAAAGTCCAGAGCTCAACATGATTGAAATGCTGTGGCACAACTTCAAGAGAGCTGTGCTTAAATGAATACCCACAAACCTTAAATAAACCGAAGCCACATTGTAATAAAGATTGTGCTGAAATTTCTCCACAATGATGTGAGAGACTGATGAGTGCATACTGATGATTACTTGAAGTTATTGCTGTTAAAGGTGGCACCACAAGCTACTGAATCATGTTGTGTACTCAGTTTTACATTTGACTGTACGTTTACAATAAACGCCGACTCATGTTTTCTTGCACTATGTAAAAGAGATTGAAATGCGAAAACTGTTACTGAAGTTGTGAATTCTTACAGAACACGTGGTAAAATATAGCAAGAAGTGGCTAGTGTCTAAGTAGTGTAGGTTAAAAGTAATGCAAAATGTCTTTGTTGTTTCACCACTGGTGGAGAGAAGTCACTTTACTAAAGTAATCAGTAAAAATAACATATAATCCGTGTCATGTAAGGCTTTAAGAAGTCAAAACAACCAGTTTTTACACACAGACACACCTGCTCTTAACCAGAACCAAGAAATCTGCTGTGTGATGTGGTTTTTCGTGGAACACTGACACACGTCTCTCTCTCTACATCTTCCTGAGTAACTGTTGTTATTAGAGAGACGCACATGCTGTATTCATAATGTAAAACACACGAGATTCTTCACAAACTGCTGCAGCATGTTAGGGTTAAAGGGTTAGATAAAAATCTGCCTAGTTTCATACCGTGCACCTGTAAGCATAGACACTAAAAATGCTTAAAAAATAACTTTGTCTTCTGTAGCAATTATGAGTCTAATAATAAAGGAATTGGCCTTTATGCAGCAATTCTAGTTGTGCTGCAGTCCACAAGAACTACATACCGGTAAGTCATTACAAATTGTAAAATGTTGAATGTATTTAATAGTTTGCTCAGTAGCTGTGAAATGCTAAGCTTGATTTGTTAATTGATTCTTTTCCTAATACCAGTAGAAACCTTCACTTTTCCAGTCTAACAGCAGTAGTTGTGTATTGGTCACATCTCAACTAAATGTTTCCATTTATAAGAAGTATTTACTTTAGGTATAAATGCCATATTTATTGGTGGGTTGTGTCATCCTCACTATAGTCTGTGTATTGCTGCAGTTTAATTTGAGGCTGAGATTTAAGCATGTACAAATTCTCCTCAATAAATTAAAGGACTGTTATAGAAGGTGTAGTAATGCTATGACTTTCACCCCTGTTTGATTTTGTGTTTTCAGCTGTAGGAACTTCTTGGCTGAACACCGATGAGGAATCTTGCTTAGGTGAAGGAGCGCAGTAAAGGAAACAAGAAGTCGTCATTTGAACTGCTTCTCAATAAAAACTATTCTAAGCAAGTTTTAAAATTAGGTGGATCTTATCTACCTGCCAAAAGACACGTTTTACCGTCTGATCATCAGATTGTCGTCTCGGCTACCCCTCTCAGTTTGGAAGTAGTGCGTGGGCAGTGGATGATCAACAGAGAGTAGCAGCACCAGACCTAAACAATCTGGAGAGACGAACTTTTAGTTTTAAGCTATCATTTAAGTATTTCTTGAAAAAGAAGTCGTAGGTTAGTTTCACCCTTAGGGTTAAGTTTGTCTTTCACCAGTCAGTGGTGGGATCATTTTCGCCGCCCCTAGTGCTGGAGGTTTGGCACCTGCATCCCCATGTGCCAGTGAGTGGGAAATGTTCCAATTTGGAAAATACAATCTGGACATTATAGAGATGTTAAGTGGGCACCAGGCCCACCAATTCAAAGGCCTTGGTTTAGATCGGCAACTACAGCATCAGCAGCAAGTGCAGCTTCACCAGCATCAACTCCAGCAGCAGCAGCAGCAGCAGGCTGAGTCCCCTGGAGCTCTTCTGTCTGGACTTGGCTTGGGCCCCCTGCAGGGGTCTAGAGGTAACGCCTTTTCTGATTCTGCCTCCATTTTTGCCAAGATGAGTGCCCCTCCTCCCCCACCTTTACAACAACAGCCTTCCTCATCTCAGAGCTCTCGTTCAAAGTCAAGCAAGATGAGCAGCAGCAGCTCAAGCCATTCTTCAGGCTATCCACAGTTCCTGCGCTCTTTCCACCCGTCTGAGGCAGCACTAGCACAGGAGCAATTACACCCAGGTGTAGGCCGCTTTGAGCACTTTGCTGGGGGAAGTAGCAGTAGTGGGAGCGCTGGGGGATTAGGAGGATTAGTAACATCAGCACCTCCACCCCCCCCTCCTCTGCATCCCGGCCTCTCTGTCCCCCAGGCATCACCTGGCCCCTCCTCTTCTTCTCCTTCCCCTTCAACCTCTGTGGCAACCTCTAATAACCCTTCTAGCAGCAGTGCAGTCAGCTCATTGGGACACCAGTTGGTTGGGGCCCAGTCTGATGCACGGAGCCTTCATCAACAGTTTAGTTGCATGTTAGCCGCTAATCAGTATTTTCTTTCTGGGGTGCCTGCTAATGCTAGTTTAGAACAGTTTCTTGTTCAACAGGGAACTCATAACCATTTAGGCATTGGCTTAAGTCAGACAGGCGGGGAGCCTAGTACTAGCCTTGCTCCGCCTCCTGCTTTGCACTCTTCTCACACTCATGGCCACTCTACTCCCCAGCCACAGCAGACTCCACAGCAACCACCCCAGCAGCAGCAGCTTCCACCGCACACCCTTTCTCATCCTCACTCTCATTCTCATCCTCATCACCCTCTCCACCCAGGCTCTCAGCCCTCATCGCTGGGCGGCTTTGACTTCCAGGGCATTCCTGTACTCTCGTCAAATCAGATAGCTTCTCTGATGCAGCAGGAAGCAGGTTTGCCCCTACCTTTGCCGCTTCATTTATCCTTGTCTAAGGATGACGGTAAAGGGGAAAGCAGCGGAGGTGGAAGTAGTAATAGCAGCAGCAGTAGCAGTAGGAGGAAGAAAGCTATGGCCGGCTATTTGCCACAGAGAAAATCTGACAACAGTAGTAGCAGTAGCAACCATGGGCACAGTAGCCACAGTGGTAATCCTAGCACTAGTAGTAACGGGGGGCTAAATCATGGTCAGCCGCCAGCTTTAATTGGGAGCGGGGTGGGTATGTCAAACATGGGTGGAGAACCGTCATCCCTGCTTGCCTCATCATCTTCATCCTCATCAGTAGTTTCTTCTTCCTCCTCCTCTGCTCCGTCTTCCACTGCTGCCTCAGTACTGGTTACTAATGATTCTCACCTTTCTAAATCTGATAACCAGAGCTCAATGCAACCCAACACCACAGAGTCTGACACAGAGCCAGTTTATAGCTGTGGAGAGTGTGGCAAAAGCTTCCCTCAACTTTCAAGCCTTCGCAGGCATATGCGCATGCATGAGCCAACCGCAGCAGGTACTAGCAATACTGCCACTACTGGCCCAAACCCTGTTCACATAAAAACACAGTCTGATCCAAGCCTTCCCCATTCGACCCAAGAACCTCCCCAACCCTCTTCCAATTCTTGTTCTAGCCCAGACAAAATATTTCATTGCCCTGATTGTGGCAAAGGCTTTAAGAAAAAAGGGCATCTCCTGCAACATGGTGTTATACACTCGTCAGCCCGCCCATATGGCTGCTCCACCTGCTCTCGGGCTTTTAATCGTAGAGAGTCACTGACACGGCATGAGAAGATACATGAGGAAAAGCCATTCCGATGTCCCGCCTGTGGTCGTGCCTTCCGTGAGAGCACCTCTCTACTCAACCATGCTGCCTCAGGCACCTGCGGCAAGCCAGGTAGGGGACCCAAACAACGGGGCAGCAAGACAGGAACTGATGGTGAGGACAGAGTCGAGGGAGGGGGTGGAGGAGGTAATGGAGGAGGGGGAACTTATCAAAGCAATAGAGGGGTTATTTATGGGAAAACTGAGGAAGAGGATGGTGTAATCATTGTGAGGGAAGGAGAACCAAAATCAGGTTTAGGATGTGATGGTCTGTTTCATTCTGGAAGGGGAGGGAATTCAAATGACAGGGACAGAGCAGATGGTAAATACCCCACTGACTACTCTCGGAATCGTTACACAGGCTACCATGATGACCACCGTTCTCAAGGTAATCCATCTCCATGCTACTCTGGTGCCTCCCCATGTGGAAGTGGGATGGCGGGCCCAGCTCTGAGAAAGGCACCCCTGGCGCCAACACTGCATCCACATTCACAGACCCACAACCAGCACCACCATCCGCAGCAACAGCCCCACCTGCCCCTCTCTTCTCTACTGGATGACTCAGAAGATGATGTCACTAGCTCTGTGAATAATGCAATCTCTGCTATAACAGCAGCTAGTAACAGTGGAAATAGAGGGGATGACAGGGGAGACATCATAGGAGGTCTGCTAGGTGGTCTTGGTTTAGGACCTCTGGGCTCACCTTCATCCACATCTGGTATGGATAAGAATTTCAGAGGTGGTGGGAGTCAAGAGGCTATGAGCAGCAACGCGCAGAATCCTACTGCCAAACCAAAACGTCCCCGCAAACCAAGAGCTAAGAAAGATCCTGCAGCTGGCGGACAGCCCCCAAAACGTAGGCAGTACACCCCCAGAATGGGCCCCAGCGGGCTCCCACGCACTCACCTCTGTAGTGTCTGTGGTAAGGGATTTGCACGCCGCGAAACCCTGCGCAGGCACGATCGCATCCACACAGGAGAGAAGCCCCATCACTGCACTGTTTGTGGGAAGTATTTCAGAGAAGCTTTCCACCTCAGCAAGCATCAAACAGTCCACTCCGGGGCAAAGAATTACAAATGCAGCATCTGCGGGAAAGAGTTTGGTTACTCCCAGAGCCTCAGGAGGCACAGTAAACTCCACCAGAAAGGGGAGATGGAAGAGGTGCCCACCACACCGGCTCCAGAGAACCTTAACAGCTTTAACCCAAATCCTCAATGTAGCGTGGCCCAAGACCGGAGCCAGAACCAAGCACCAAGCACCTCCTCCTATTATCCCTACTCCCAAGACGTCAAGCCTCAAGACACCAACCCCCAGCCGCAGCCTCCTCCCCCACCCCCACCACAGCCCCCGCCGCCACCTCGACTCTACACCTGCGCTATATGCTGGAAGTCGTTCCGTCACCACTTTCACTTGACTGCCCATCACCAGACGGTCCATGAAGGTGGAGGTGAAAAGCTCTTCTGCTGTGAGGTGTGTGGGAAGGCGTTTGCTTACTCTAACAGCCTCACTCGACACAAGCAGTCTCAGCATGGCATGACCCGCCCTGAACAGTCTAACCCACAAGAAGGCAACAGTGGGTCTGGAGACAACCGAGGTGGGAGTGATGTTAATCAGTCAACCTCTGAGAGTGAGGCTGCCACGAATGCACTGCTTCAGATGGCACCTTCCAACGAAGGCCACGGAGGGCAAAGTCTAAGTGTTGTCACTCATAGCCATCAACAAGCACCCCCACAGCCACCAGTTGGTTATTCTCCCCTCTTTTATGATGCTGCAGCTACTCAGTCTTCTGCCTCTGCGGCCCCAGCTTACTCTCAGCCACTTCCTCCCAACTCTACAGTCATGCCCCCGCAACACCCGCATTCTCCAGCTGGAGTTAAAGGAGAGCACATATATCCAGCTGGATCCCGTAGCCGAACTCTTCACACCACGGCCCCGTTCCAGCCCCTCACGGAACTGCCCTCCACTGAACATCATCATCTGCATCACCATCATCATCACTCCCACCATCATCCCCATCATCAGTCAGGCACCCAGCCCCACCAAACCCTCGACTGCGACGTCCAGTCGTCACACGATGACATGAGACGACACAAGAAGAAAAAAAAAAAGTCCAACTGGAGAGATTGGAAGGGAAATAAATGGGAATCTCAAGATTTAGTCAGATTTGATGGAATCAAACGAAAGAGAAAGATCAGTTGTACAATAAGAGGGCAGTTGAATAAAAAACAAGGCTCTCTTCGTTTGACAATTAGGCGAGGAGGAGGATCAGGTGGTGGTGGATATAAGCTTGTCAACACTGGTGGAATGAAAGTGCAGATCCTGTCATCTCTCAAAGTTCCTGTGAAACGTTTTGGCTGTCCAATATGCCCCAATTCTGTGTTTTCCCATAAAGCGGGGCTGCTTGTCCACATGGCAGTTAAACACCCACAAAAAGCCTTGAGCACTCAGGAGCGACTTAGGTGCAGTGTGTGTGGGAAGCAGTCTCACAGGCCTTTGGCAGTCTTCATTCATCGGGCTTCCCACCGTGCCAGAGGGACTTTCTCCTGCAGACGCTGCTCAGCTCGCTTTTGGAACGCTACCCTTCTTCACAGGCACAAAGTGTCCTGCCGCCGCAGGGCTAAAGGACTGCAGAGGGGAGATGCTATGAGGCTGAAGCTTTCAAAAAGACCGGGAGAAAGACAGACCCGTGAGGGTCATGAGGAGATGCCATTCCTACAGGGACCATACAGATACTGAGCTTCCTGGTTTCTGAAGAGAGTGGCATACAAGAGGGATGTTTCAGTTCTAAAATAGGAAGTGAGAGAAAAAAAAGGGACTTGAAAAGGCATCTGCTGCCTTAAGGAAAATTTGCCTCGTGTCTCTGTTGCATCTACTCTGCTGACTATTAGAATGAGTGTGTTAACAACTACTGTAGAGTGTCCTATAAAATATCTCCAGAAATTCTTCCAGATTATGTTGGAAGGTGTTTTCAAAGACGTGACTGTTTCCATAGGATCATTAATTAACCCCTTAAGTGCATTGACACTATGCTTGGCTGACACTGTGCAGTTACTAGAGAAGTTTAGGTGAAATGACCTGCTAATGTATCTCTTACCCATAACTAGAAGCCCCGCTACACCTCTTGCTGTATGATAAACGTCTCTGCTGTGTATTTTGTCTTGTTGTTGTTCAATTAGAGGCTCTGAGGATTTTTTAAAAATGTAAAGTGCATTTATTAGGAGTAGGGACACGGGGACAAAGACCTTTGTTGATAGTTTGTCAGTGCATGTTTGTTCTCTGGTCAAGTTTTTTGCTGAGGTTGTGAAATCACTCCTACAGTATGTGATGGTTTATTCAGTATATCCCCAGAAGTTTGTAGTGTAAACCTGATTTGAAAGTTGCTCTATATTCCTTAGTGATTTAATCACACATAGATGAAATGTCAACGTTGCTGGTAATTAGCATTACAAGGACCCCTCTCCTGCCAAAATGACGAAAAACTTACAAGAAGCCTTGCTTATGATGTTCACTTTACTTCATTTATTTGAGATCTTCCTAGCTTTTATACCAAGAGATTGAAAACAGGTTAAACAAGTGGACTGTAACACATGTTTATCTCATGTTATTTGTATGCTCTTTTTAGCAGTGATTATTTCTACAGTACTTCACAGTGTGTTAAAACAAGGACCTATCATGATAGAAACAAATGTAATATTCCATGTATTTATGTGTGTGTAACCCAATCAGTCTTCATGCCAATCTTATACTTATCCCTTCTACCTTTTTACTTTTTGCTGAGCTGCAATCATATTCTTCCTGTTAAGCCTTGTTTTTTTTTCTTTTAAAGAAAAATAAGTTCAAAATACATCTTGTCACTTTATTCACTCATATGAAATGGTCATACCCCTGTCAAGCCTTGTTTTTTTTCTTCTAAAGAAAAATAATAGTTTTAGTAGATTTCTATCACTTTATTTACTGAGAAGTCAGTAGTTGATTATATTTCAGCAATGAATAAACCTTAAGTGTAATAATTTGTTTTCCTTTCATTTCTGATTCAGAGTTACTCACTGCAATATCCAGGAAATGGTAAAAACATGAGTGAGTTGTTTCTGTCAGGGCATGTAAAGTGCATTTATGACTTGATGTGAAAGTCAAGGATGACGTTCACATCAATCTTTGGATTAAGTGGTTATCAGGATGTAGGTACACTAATAAAGCTCATTGAAGTGCTTAGACTTACTAATGTTATCAGCCAAGTTCCTCCAGGATGAAGAATGATTTTTACTGATCAAAGCTTGCACATATGACTGTTGTGGGGAAAAAAAAACAAAACTCACTTCTGGCTCCACAAGATGGCAGTAAGCAACTCATTTATGGTGTGCTCTTGGCCTGATGGGGATGAGTGTGGCAGTCACATGGATTTTACAGCGATAGGGGGGTGGACTGGAGACGCTGGTGCTGTGTGGCTGTCTGCTCCAGATTAATGAAACAAAAAAGATTGTTGACCAGATTCAGTAACCCATAGTTAATTTAAAAGCACCTTTTCCCCTCTGGAAATTAATGTGGTTTATAAGCAGATTTTTGTGCATTCTGTGCATTTAATTTTGCATAAGTTGTCTGCAGATATGTATTTTTAATTTAAGAACTCTTTAAGTGTTGTGAGTTTTAATTCATGCTGATGATCTGGCTTGCTTGTAGACACAAAATATGATGATTCATCCACGCTGATATTTTTTTATGTGGGGGTGACACGTGGTTATAATCTTGGGAGAACACAGCTGGACAAGACTGGAGTCTGATAGGTTAATTCGGAAAAATAATCATTAAAAAAAAGGGACTCTCGGGACAGGGCTGAACACAGGGCTGCCTCCTCCTCCTCCAGTGCTCCTGCCTCCAGTTGCATTCACTTATTTATTTTCAGGGCATATTGTTCAAATGCAATTACTCAATGCGTCTTTTGTATGCTGGTCTGTCTGTAATCTATTTACGTCAACTTCTGCATGTCTAACTCTGGAGGAAAAAAAAATCAAAGGGGGTGAATTCCTGCTGCACGCATTGTTTTGCATGTGCTTTTCAACTTGTACAGTAGACAAGACAACCCTCGCGCTTTTTTTGTATTTCGAGCTGCTCGGTCTCACGCGGCAGTAGCATGCACCGGGAGGGAATCCGAGCGGGCGGGCTTGTCCGACCTATTTCTGCCCAATCGGCTCCGGCGCAAGGGCGGAGCAGCAGCTCTCCGCGGGCCTATCAGTGCCCGAGCTGTGAGCAGACGGGCCTCGTCTCCGCGTGCCTCATACACGTGAGCCTGAGCTGCTATTGTACGCCGGCAGGCAACGTGCAGAAGCGTTCCTCTCGCCTGAAAAAACGGCGCACTCACGTTTTCCGTGGATTACAAGGAAGCTGGAAAAGTCATGCAGCAGTGCCTGAATATTAGAGAAAGCCAAATTATGCTCCAACGGAGAGCGCGAGCCTAAGCGCCATTAACCCCCAGCTTACAGCACAGTTAGCTGTTTCTTATGGTTTCTTTCCCATCACCATGGTGACGCTTAAACTAATTTACATATTTCCTGCTTCTTGTTTGAGTTTTATTTTTTTTTTTTACAAAATAATTGTGGTTGAACCTGTCGGGAAAAACAACACAACCTGCTGCTCCCCTCGAGGTGTGGCACGAGGGGTAGGTGTGTCCTCATAAATAATTTAGGCGAAAATTGAGAGATCGGTTAAAGCCGGGCCCCGCCCCTCTCTCGAGGTGTGACGTCACGTGAACTGCCCGTGTCCATTCCAGCTGAGAGAAAGAGAGAGAAACGGGAGGAGGAGGAGGACGTCGCGCGGCCCAAACACAGATCCGAGCCCGTGCGCCCGTGACTGGATCCACCGGATGGAAAAAAAAAAAGTACAGACAGAAAGAGGAAACGACCCCCTCCAGCCTCTCCAACCACCCCCTCCCCACCGAGGGACAGCAGAGCGCGACAGCAGAGAAGCAGCAATACAACTTGTCATCTGACCACGTACAGCTCGCGTCGCTGGCTGTTTTTTTTTTAATGCTCCTTTCTCCACGACAGTTTTGTTTTGACGGAGGAAGTCTCTCTCTGCGATCTTCTTTCATTATTATAAGTATTTCTTTTTAAATTACCGCACCACTAACTCGGGATATCGCTCTTCAAGTTTTTACTGTAATATTTTTTTCCTTGTGCGTGCAAAGTGTGTGTGCGGGATTTTCACGCCTTTGCAGTTTTATTATGGACAGTATTTCTAATCAGATGGTCTGACTGTCCCTCCCACACTGTTCTCCGAGAATAACAGCTTCATCTACAACATCCAAAGGCAATGGAGTACTTCGAGGAAAATATTTTTGCAGGGAAATAAGGAACTCTTTATATCTACAAGTGAAAGGTAAGAGTTTGCGTGTGTAATTTAAACTTTCTGACATAATGCCATGCCAATGTCATGACTGTAATTACAATATAACAGATGCTCTATTCTGCATAGATAAGTCTCAAAACTACCTTTCTGTATTTGCCCACCACCCCACCCCTCCTGTGCTCACAGCCACAATCCAGCCTGCTTGTCCCATTGGTAGGTACTCCTGTCAGCTCGCCTCGCCCCTTCAAGTGCCCCAGGTGTGTTTCTGCGACCCGTCTGGTCCAGGATGTCCAGGCAACTCTCCCAGCTTCCGACCCCAGACCTCCCAGCTGGGGCAAGCCCACAGTTTGGAAGCTGTACTCAACCTGGAGGCTCCCTGACAGGGGGGCACCTCAACTCTATGGCAGGTCTGAAATCCCTCCTGCAGCACCCCATGAAAGGAGACCAGCGTTTAAAGAACCCATGCGATTCGAAAGGTGAGACCCTTCTGTGAATTTAATTAATAAAAGGTCAAAGTGTTGCTTTACCAGCATAATCTGCCTTCTTCTCTACGCAGTGGAAAAGCATGGATAAATCTTTTCCATCCACTATTACTGTTGTAAAAAAAAATATGTACCATTATTAGTAATTTTTCATATGTAAAGGCCACAAAGGTTTCATGCCCCAGGACATGTGCTCAGGATGACTCCTCAGTGACCATGGCCAGATGAGCTGAATTATAATCCCTGATGCAACTTCAAATTAGGATCTAGATTACACTGGGTGATAACATGCTTTGGTTTAGCTGTAAATCTAAACCCATGCAAGCATGCGTTCTGGGTGCGTTTTCTCTGCCAAATGTATCCCTGGCTATTGTGAGATTTGTTCTGGAGTTTGTGTATACGTTATGACAGCAAATCGGTTTTGGCTGTTGGTTAATGCTGCAATTCAGCTACCATCTGGGCCCATCTGTGTTTCTGTGTGTGATTGTATGAGAGATAGGCGGAGAAGGGGATTTTGTAGAAGTGCATCGTTTGAATAAATTGGCCGTGCCATTTAGTTCTGTGCAAATACAAAGATTTTTAGCATAAAGCAGCCGAAGCGTGAACTATCCCAAGGCCACCTTCTTGTCCACTGAAACCTGTTAAAATGACACCAAAAGTAAGCATCGCCATTTTTATATTCCACTAATAAGTCTGCTTTTTATTCCCATCTGGCAGACAAAGACAGACTGGACCTCGATGAGGACTCCTTGGGAGTGTGCCCAATGAGGAATGGAAGTGGAATAGTCAACAGTAATAGCAGTAATGGCTGTGGAGGAGGTGGAAATGGAGGAGGAAACTTCAACCAGTTCCTGGGGCCTCTTTTGTGGGATCGCACTGTGCCTGCAGATGGGGGCCTCTTCCAGCTTCAGTATATGGACTTGGAGGAGTTTCTAACTGAAAATGGAATGGGCAGCATGCACAACAACAACAACAACAACAGCTCCTGTTCAGCCCAGATCCCCTCACAGAGCCCGCAGTCAGCTGTGCCCAACCAGAGCTCCCAGTGCCTACCACCCCCATCCCCACCTGGATCTTCATCCTCACCACCTTCTACCTCTTCTTCTCCATCTCTCATCGGTCTGGAGGTGGCTCAGCCACAGAATCTTCCAGGAGGAACCGACTGCCTGCATGGTGAGTTGACTAATATTGACTAGTTTGTTATGGCCAGTGCAGAGACTGGTTATTATCTAGGGATTGTCAAGATCACCTCACAGCAACAGTCGTGGAAAATGGTTTCCAAGCTTTTCAGAGTTGACAAAGTTTCACCTGCTGCTGGTCGACTAGCAGACCTTTTGGTTTAATAACAATAGTTGTGATGTAAACAGGGTTATGTGGAGTGTGGGCTAATGATTCAGGACTTCAACTGTTCTTGCTTCACGGTGACTATCATGGCGATCAAACATTTCGCTGTCCTATGGGGTCAAGCTGAGGCCGTGAGATCACATGGTTATGTAAACAAAGTAAGCTTTAAAAAGAAAACAGAGTTTAAAATTTGCACCTTAACCATGAAACCATGACCATTTGGTTGCATGGCTGCAAGGTAAAAACTGATTGGGAGAAAAACAAAAAGCTGAAGAGCAGTGAAGAACTTGAAAAGAAATAGGTAAAGCAAAATAAGGAGTCCTGAGCTATTTGATGAATCAACTTCATAGCTATGACAAGAGAGTTTGGTGTAGTTTGGCATGTGATCTGTGCACTGCAGTGTACAACACAATCAGCATTCACTCCCGGCCAATAATGATTGTGCAGCAGGGTCAAAACAGTACACAGAGAGAGAGAGAGAGAGAGACAGCAGTGTGTGTGGAGTGTTTGCGGTTGCGTGTCTTTAAATCTCTCCCCACTTCACACGCCACAGCCATGTGCACGCGTCATTACACGTGCAGAGGCTGGGAGTACTGGAGTGAGAGAACTAGAGGCAGGGCCAGCAGACATGTAGGAGGAGTCCACAGAGGAGAAGGAGGGGGGGGGGGGGGGGGGACAACAGGAAGAGTTTCCCTGTGCCTGCTGGACTTCACACCGAACATATGATCACCAATGAATGACAATAAGTGCACTGATATCAAGAGGGGAGCTTTATACTTTATGGGATCTTGACTGAAGACCTTTAATTCACTCCTTCAATTACAAAGCACTCGTTCATAAACTCTGATAAGACATTTATACTGCATGATAAAGGCTTCTGCATTTTTGATCAATGTCCCTTTGTTTAAAGTCTTACGTCTAGATGCTATTTGCCTCCTGTTAAGCCTCCCAAAGCTTATAAAACTAGAGTTTTAATGCTAAACTGCAACATCACAAATGTACTCACAAAATATCGGACGGCCTAACGATGCACAATTATTAGGTAACCAAGGAGTATGACCCCTGTTACCTTCGCAATGGTTTCGGGCTTTCTTGGAATGCTGTTGTACAAGTCCTGGAAAGTGTGAGGGCACATGTCGGGCCATGTAATCAAAAATGAAATCCTGCTGTTATTTAATGGTGGAAACGTGAACAAAAAAATGCACCAAATCTTCTTGGCAAATCTGCGTTCCAGACCTGCCCGAAAGTCAGAGGTGAGAGGTGCCAGTAAAACTGCAGGGTCTTTTAGGTTTTCACTCCAACAAAGCACCACAACAGGTGGTGGCACTACCTAGTTCCTGCTGTTGGGTTTGAGCAGCACGACACTTGGTTAACCATATCCACAAGAGCTTTCAGCAATACGTAGATCTGACTGCTGATTGTGCCCCGGTGCATCTACCACTTTAAATAGTTTTATTGTAGTACGGAGGCATTGCCAAGGGAGTGTGAGTGAACAGTGTTCACCTGGTGTCAAAATATGGCCTCACATTACCTGTCTATTATATAGCCATTACTCATGCTGTAGGTTCTGTTATACTACGGATCCACAGGTAATATAGTCAGCAGCTGGCAGCACATACAGACCAACAACCTGCCGGCTTGTTTTTCTATTAAACCACATTAAATATTCATTATATTCACCCTGGGTTTGATATTTGTCCATATTTGGGAGGCTGCAGTGCTGTGTTAAGTAGATACCTTGTTAGGTATCCAGCTAACACATAGAGGAGCTTTGAGTCAAGTTGACATCTCTGTTAAATTGCCTCACTTGCATGTGGACAGGCTTATACATTCACAACAAGGATGATGACTGAGCTGTCTGGATTCACATAGAAGTTAAATGGAGGCTTGTGCTCTTTGAAAGAAAAGCCAGTTGAGTAAGGTGCATTGGCCCTACAGGGGGGTGGGCTGACACATCACCCTATACCGGCCCCACTTAAAGAAACTGGATTGGAGAGGAGGGAGAACACATTATATAACATTTCCGCTTATAGATTTTTCTATCTGCATTTGTTCTGGTTGTTAGCTTTGGTCCACAAGTACATTCTCAGCAGTTCATGTGATAAAACTTGTCAAGGTTATGCTTTGGGCCAAGAGGTTTTGTGTAGTGGTGATTGTGTGTTATATATTCTTAAAGCAGTGGCCTGTGGACCAGAGGATTCACATCAAGACTGTGGTTATGTTTTTATTTTATCATTAGCACACTCAGTGGGACATACAAAGAACTAATTTGATGTTAGTTTCCCATTATCGACAGATGCATAATAAATTATACAGATGGGTAAGAAATGAAGAGGAAATCTGCACCCATTTCTGACATGGCACAGCTTTTCTGAGAGGTTACCTTTATCTCATGATGAAGTCTTTCCACCCTGATAAAAAGATAGATAGTACCTCCATCCATAGAGGTTAAGAGATCAGTGATCAGATCTCAACAAAGTGAACACTTTTTTTTAAAATAATGAAATGCTTTCCTCCATTACTGACAAAACAAATAAGGGTAAATATTGAAGAAAAAAAAAGTTTCCACTCCCCCATTAGTGTCTTAGAGATGTGGGTAATCTGTGCCAAGGTGCATTGAAGCTATGTTTTTAGCACGAGATGGCTAAAATCTTACTGAGACAGCTAGCATTGGCTTTCAATTAATTAATTTAGGTATTGCTTTAACAGCTTGTTGCTTAGTTACATCCACAAATCTGTGCACTAAAAATTTGTAGATTACATGATTGAATTATATTGCATTTGTTATTTTAGTATACTTTAAACATTACCTTGACTATGAAATCTTTTATCTGCCAGTGAAAGCTCACTAAATACCAGCCAACTCTTGGTTAAGGCCAAAGCAATGTTTGTTTTATTAACAAACATAGCTCTCTGCTGCCATCTGGTGGTTATCATGGGAGTGCTGCATATATTTTTTTATTTTTGTGGTTGATCTGTCAAAAGTGTCAAAAAGTCTTCCATTAAAAACTGTCAAAGTGTTTATTGTACTTAGGTTTATCTTCTTTTTAATTCTAGGGAGTCAAAGGAGAATGAATGACTCTTGTGAGTCACCCTCTTCTTCCTCTTCATCCTCCTGTCCACCTCTGCTCACACCCACTGGGAATGGGCCAGATGTGATTGGAATGTTTGACATGGATTCTTCAGACATGGCTATGTCCAACACGTCGGAAGAGCAGAACTTTGATCCGCGAAGGCACTCCTTCAGCGAGGATGAGCTCAAGCCCCAGCCGATGATCAAGAAGGCACGCAAGATCCTGGTACCCGATAACATGAAGGTGAGGCTGCTGAGGTATTCACAACATTGATGCAAGTGGCTTACATGCAGTTTATGCCCTGAGACTGAAGTAGTTTGAAAGCAGCAAAACAGTAATTAAATCAGTTATTTTTAAAATTTGTATCGATTGATTTTAATGTCGTAAAATAGTGAAAATGCCATCTAGATTTACCAGAGATAAAGCTTTGAGAGGCTCAAATGGTTAATACACTGTCCACATTGTTTGAGATTCATTTTTCCGATGACTAATGGGGCAATTATCCAGCTATGATCATGGAAAATGATCAGTTGAGGAAAATACTGGCGAGAGCTAAGCTGTTTACCTGATATATTTATTTTTATCAGAAATGAGCACACGCCTGGGTCTGCATTCATATTTTACATTGTTAGCACTTCAGTTTAATGAAAACAGTGTAAAAGACAGAACAGTTTCACAATGAAGGGCATCCGATAATGCACAACCAACAAACACGGGAGCTGCAAAATAAAAACAGAGATTACATAAACAAAAAGCCCAGTATAAGTTATAAGATTGATGACTTGTTCCTGAGTATAAAGAATTATAAACTGTGCAAATCCTCACTCTGTAGTTTATGGAAGTCCATAAAATATTCTACAGCCAGAAAAAAAAAGGAAGACAGCAATTCAGTTTTTTAGCAGCTGTGTGTGGCACATGCAGGTTGTTTGCTTACTTTATTTGCTGTCAGACAGTAACCAGTAACCAAATTCTGAGGATGTCGTATGCAAATAAACAACAACAACAAAGAAGTGTCTTTTCATTGCCAAACACCCACATAGCTGTAGAAGTTAGGCTAGAAAAAACACTACACACTTCTTAAGAAACAAGTCAGAACAGTCACTGATTCTTTTCTTTATACATTTTATACCTAATAATCCTTAAATTCCCCAATAAAAATAAGTGGATTGCATTGGTGCATGCTGAATAATCCATATGTGCTGTTTTTCTTCTTCGGTCCTTTTGTAGGATGAGAAGTACTGGACCAGGAGGCACAAAAACAATGAAGCGGCAAAGCGCTCCCGGGACGCCCGCCGTCTCAAGGAGAACCAGATATCAGTGCGCGCCGCCTACCTGGAGCGAGAGAACGCCGCCCTCCGACAGGAAGTGGCCGAGATGAGGAAGGAACTGGGCCGGTGTCGTAACATACTTAGTAAATACGAAAACCGTCTCACTGACCAGTGATGGCAGCGCGGAGAAGAATTAGGACGAGGAGAAATATAAGCTGGATTCAATCTAAGACTCTGAATTTCTGGGGTAACCTGATGGACATAAAGGGGGTCAAGCTGATTATGATTATAATGATGACAATGATGATGATGTTGATGATGAATGTATAAGACGAGGAGAAGGTTTGTGCATTGAAGCTCAGGTGTCTTGTTTCGTTGAGGTGTCGGCTCTTAAAAGTGGCAGACAGAGAGAATAATTTAACAGATGAAAGATGTGACTTTTAAGAGTTTTGTTATTGGAGAATTGTATATTTTTATAATACTTCAGAAAAATTAGAGGGAGAGCAAATTACAGAATAATTTTGTATATTTTCTACATGATGGGGACACAGAGATGGGGGAAAGCTGCGGTAAATATCTTTTTATCATAGTTGAGTCAGGAGATGCTTAACAGGTTGTCAGCCATCGATGGTTTTGTTTTTGTTTTTTTGTGTTTATAATTATAGCCAGGATGCAGCAGCAGGGTTGAGAAGGCATGTAACAATTGTAATATAGAGAGCAAAATTATCTTAAAGACGTGTAGTTCGACATTTTGTGGATTTTACTCAAGCACTTAATTTGTTTCCTTTTATGTTTCTGTCACTGGGGATGCTTGAGGGAGACAGAATGAGAGACACCATGTATACAGTCCAGCTCTATCCTCTTGGCCAGTCTCGTATATTATTTTCTATTAGAACAACTTCACCCCCCTCCCCCCTGCTAATAATATTAGCTCTTTTTACCTTGGTTTTAACTTTATGAGACTGGTACATCTTCCTCTAGCCCATATTTCTGTGTATTGCTCTTTTACTTTTTCACTATCCCAGTGGAAGTGCTTTCAATCTGCTCTGGTGTTTTTAGATATTTCCCGAGCCTGTGGAAGCCTGTTGTGATGCCCTGGGTAACTCTGCTCCTCTTCATCCTCTCTTTGAATTGCTCCCCTGTTTCTATATCCGATGTCTCTATTTCTGTCTGCTCCCACTTGCAGGCAGTCCTTTGACAGTTATGTGCAAATTCTTCCCAATGCATTTTGTCTTTGTGACTCTCTTGCACCTGAAAGGTGCACAGAGCAGTTCAATCTCAGTGTTGTAACATATTCTGCAGTAGTAATCAATCGTCCCTGTAAAAACACACGTTGTTACTTTACTGAACACACTTTAATTAGCATTATTACAGGGGTGTGGTGGGGGGAAGGGAGGGGAATTGTTGTGTATATTGGATAGGCCTCTACTATTTTGTGTATTTGATGTATTCCAGGAGATGGGTTGAGTACCCCCATTGAGTGGAATGTGTTAATTTCTCAGATTTCTGGGAGAAATAAAAGCCAAAATGTTGATCCTATGTCGATCCACGAAACTTGTTGCTATTTAGTGCTTTTTCAATCCTGTTATTGCTCCTTCCTTTTTACTGTATCTATGAACTTCTCTGTGTACCCAACAACACCTACACAGGGGCATGGTACACTATGTTATGTTCCCTGGGGGAGGGACGACTAGTAATAGTGTGATTTTAATCCTCCAATGACCATGATGAGTAGTTACCATTACAACTATTATTATTGTTATGATTATTATGATTATCCCTCTTATTGTTGTTGTTCTGTATTACTGAATGTTTTTTTTCTTTCTTTGGATGATCTGTTGCACCTTGAAACATCTTTGATCTTCAGTGTTCCTCAGAAAGACTTTTCAAATGGAAAAACAAAACAAAACAAAACAACCCCAGTCTCGGCTATTTGCACCTGTCTTCGGACCCACATCTATCCACTTCTTCTACAGAGACTTCTGTTTTCTTTAACCGGGGATTTCACAAACGTGGCTCAGTAACTTGAACATGATGTTCACTCAGACCAACTTGACCTTTCATCATGACCGTTTTCTCACCTGTGCATGGACTGTGCACACTACTGATACGCTCCTTGTTGGTTTATCTGCCTTTATCACCTCATTCAGTGATTGTTTGCTCTCCTAACGGGATTTTAGTCTCCTGTATCTTCACCGATGTGGTTGATAACTCTTATAGTGACTCTTAACTGATCAACTGCCCTGCTGCATCAGTAGTGTCGATGATGCCCAGCCCACCAGTCAGTGCTGGTTGTTTGGATGTAGTATGAGATTTCCTCCCCCCCCCCAAAAAAAACACAAATAAAAGATTGTTCTCATTAATCACTGCGCTGTTTGTGGTTGCTTCAACTAATCCAGAATTGAATCAAAGCCCAGTTTTGAAGGCAAGACGACAAAGGTTAAAAATTCAGGGGAACTATGACTTTTTTTGTTTTTTGTTACTTAAGCTGATAACCAGACTGTGATACGTGGTGAAATGCACCATGTTGTTTTGATATCCTCCCTGTTTGTTCACATTGCGTACATTCCTTAATTGGCAAAACAGTTCAAATACCAAGTCTTGCCCAACTGAGGCAGTTCTGGTTCCTGTAAATAAATTTAAAGAGTGTTTTATGCATTTTATAATTAAATGCACACTACGTAACTGAGTTAGAATATATAAGGTAAGATTAAAAAAAAGTTTATATGATGGGCTATGCTTAAGATAAAGCATTAAAAAAGCCACACTGACCTACTTTGGTGCTCACCCACACACACACACACACACACATATATTGCATTCAGTATATAAAGTCAAATCTATCAGTTTCTTCCTTTTATAGCATTTCCTGTTTGTTAATTCTCTGTGTGGACAGTAGCCCACACAGATAAAGGGGGTGACATATACATATGTCACCCCCTTTATCTGTTGTCTCAACAGAAATGGGTGAAAGGTCCTTCAGAGTGGAATTTTCCTCACTTTTCTCCTCCTCAACACGAACCAGATGTGTGCTCCTGGGCTGTACCCTCTCTCTCTCCACCTCTCCCTCTCTTTCTCTTTGGACCTCTCCCTCTTTCTCCCCCTCTCCCACCCTTTGTTCCCCCGTTCATTAAAAATGCTGCATCTGCGTGTCCCTTGCTCATATCGTCTGAGGCCTCGCTCCAAAGATGGACCGTGCACTGCTGCTGCTGCTGTCCATGTGGGCTCTGACTGGAACCGTATCCCTGCAGGATTCAGGTAAGCCCTCCATCACTTTCACCTGGAAGAGCACTGATCCCTGCATACACAGTTAACACAGCTGGACTGAATGCTCTTTAGTGATGCCATTAGGATTTTCCCTGAAATGCTTCATCTTTCTCTAAGTTGTAGTTTGAAGTTTAGGTGAGCACGTAGCTCGGAAACAGACGTACGCAATTAGTCAGTTGGAAAGTGGCAAATGTTGGTCATAGTGTACTAATTAAGAAACTAAGATTTTATTTTAATGTTTATTTTGTATGTATATTTTGCACGTAGCCTACATCATAAATGTATGGCTTTCTAGTCAGTAGTTTGTGATTGCAAAGCTGTTTTGGATCATTGTTTACCTTCACATGAACAGTTCCAAGTCTTCCATAATACTGGCCTGCATTTCATAATGACTAATTAGTTATATAATATCATAGGTGCTAAATATGTATGCCATGTCTGGAACGATCATGTGCTGCGCATTCATGTTTTGTGTGCACATGTGCTTTTGGGCAGAGTGAAAACAGCAGCGCACACATTTTCATTCTGAGAATCGGAAAATGGGGCACCGAGTTTGTTTCCCCCACATCCCCTCCCCTTTCCGTCTCAAATGACAAGGTCATGTTGATGTTTATGTACAGTAATTCACTGTGGTTTTTATGATGCGACTGGAGTATGACTCAGAATTGCATGAATTGCATTTTAGATAAACTTTCTCACACAAACATGCTCACTTTTCGGTGAAGAACAAGATTGATAGCCGAAAGGCACAGAGCAGCAAAGCCCGCCATCGAAATACCTCTTCGTTCTGCAACCTGGGTGGCAAGTGTTTGCCCGGCCACCCACACTGAATTTGCTTTCCTTCACAGAGAAAACAGAGCAGAATTGGCAAACAAAATCTCTTTACGACACAGCGTTTGTCTTTTTTTCCCTTTTTTTATGGGGGGCCATGAATGAAATAGGAGTAAACAAAGGGGCAATTACTGTGTAACAGTGTGTGGGTATCACAACAGGGTCATGTCCGGAGAGGCTTGTGGGAGAGGAGGGAAGGAGGACGTGTCCACGACCCTGCAAAGCTGACAGTGACTGTGGCAGCAAACGCCAGTGTCTGTGTGACGGCCAGTGTGGTCTCAGCTGTGTGGCTCCAGGTAACTATTTGTATGCATGTGTGCTGTCAGTTCTCACTTTGAAAAGCATTGTGGGCTCAGCCATTAAAAGGGTGTGTGTGTGTGTGTGTGTGTGTGCAAATGCGTACGCATACGCAGCTGTGCCAACATACATCAGTGTGTGTGTGTGTTTCTTGATGGAAAATAAAATAAAAGCCTTATGCCAGTGCTGAACAGAAGCTTTTTATTATGCTTCTGTGCTGTAAAAGGGAGCACTGTGCGTGTATCCAGACTCATTATACAGCCTCATTTGTGCTCTTTTCATTTGTCTCCTGCACATTCTCTGAATTGTTTTGTTCCCTGCCTCTTGTTTTCTCTCCTCTCTCTGGACCATCTCTTTCATCCTCAGGTCGTACTTGTCCCTGGCCTCTACCCCACAGTGAAAACACAGAAGCTCGCCTCCTCTCTCCCACTCACTCCTTTTCTGCCCTGCTTGAAGTGCGCTGCAAGCCAGGATTCACATTGCCCAGCGGCATGGATGCCACTATTCGCCGTTGTCAGGGTGACCGACAGTGGAGTGGCGACGAGCCCATCTGCACAGGTAGGTTTTGAGGTCACGGGAAAATGTTCTTTGGTTCTTTCGGGTTTCTTCCTGACAGGTAGTGGTCAGCTGGAGGTCTATGCAGTGAACACACACAGCTGTTTGTGGGTGTATATGTGAGACGAGAAATCCAGAAACCCCTCTGTGATTTGTGTCAACGTAGACATTACACAACTGGGACCTATTCTCCCCATCACCATAGCAACCAGAGCCTCAGTTATTCAGAGTGGGTCTGAAAATTTTACCATTGAACTGTCGAGAACTTTAAAAAGGAGACTAAAGCTGAATACACAGCTGTGTCTGTGCATGCATACAGTATGTCGTACGTTTCTTATCTTAAATACAAAGAATATGCATTTCAAAAAATATGTGTGCAAGAACATATACGTGCGCAACATTTAGAGGTAAACAAGTTCAACACAAAGATACACAAGCATGTTTTATTTGTTTTTTAGAAAACAAAAATGTAGAACTTCCCAGAGCATCCCAAGCTGCCTTTTTTACTTCATGGGTCATTTTGAATAATCCCAACATTTGGATTCTTTCGTAAGATTCATAAATGCCATAAATGCCATAAGGGCAAATAATTTGGAATTTATGGGACCAACTCAGAAAGTGGAAGAATTACAACTGTTTACTTACTGACATTTGAATTAGTGGCAAAACATAGTGTTACAGAAACAGATGTGAAAACACCAGAGAAAGAATTCAAGCTAGATAGAGCAAATATTGCTGATCAGCTAGTGAGCCTTCTAGATGGATCATACATTTCTTATCACTCATTAGTTATTGTGTTACTGTGTTAGATGATGGTACAAAACACACCCGCATGTTCTCCCCATGTCTGCAGGGTTCTCTGGCTTCCTCCCACAGTCCAAAGACACACAGTTAGTGGGGTTAGGTTAATGGAAAAACTCTAAATTGCCCAATGTGAGTGCAAATGGTTGTATGTGTCTATGTGTTAGCCCTGCAACAGACTGGCAACCTGTCCAGGTTGTACCCTGCCTTTTGCCCTAAGGCTCCAGCCCCCCACGACCCTGAAAAGGATAAGTGGAAGAGAATGGATGGATGGATAAATAAAATTAATGGCAGCCTCTGTAGGAATCTTGCATTTATATAGCCTTCTAAACTAAATCAGAAACACTTAACGTCAAAATATTACATCAGCGATGTTGAACTGCCATGACAGAAATGGAGAAGCACACAACTGCCAACAAAGAAACTTTTTATTTTTAATAAAAGAAACATAAAGAAAGAATAAAAACTAACTATGGTGTATGAAGTCAGTCCTGTTGGGGGTGGATGCAACATTATTTAGTGCAAGAAAACAAACTAAGGAGCAATTACAACCAAAAACAGCCTCTTACAAAGGAGAGACACAGTAATTGAGCTCTGAGGGCTTTTACAGATCATTGGCACACTGGGATCAGGTGTTTCCAGTGATGCTAATTGGGAACAAACCACACCTCCTCTCCAGTACCTGCTGGAAGGATCTGCCACACAGAAAGCAGAAAGGTAGGCAGTGTATTTGGTGCTATAAACAGATGATTCCCTATTTCCTCCGCTGAGATTTATCTTTTATTTATTTTTTTTTTTTGCCACGCAGAGCTGAGTCAAAATTTAAAGTTATTATCTCAAAAATGTCTATTTCCTCAGTGGTGAGTCAATACGTCACAAATTTGAGATAATAACCTGAAATTTTAACTTATAGATGACAATTTATTTATTACAGTGGCTTCCATAGCAACGGGACTACCATACACAAGAGCTGAGATGAAAATGTGCTCACTATAGCAGACTTGCTTCTTGTCTGCAGCTCATGTGTGTGTTTTTGGAAACGGTGTTTGTAACATTATTTGCTTGTTTCAATTGTATTTATGCTGCAGCTGAACTAGAGGGCAAGATGCAGTCTACATATGGTCAAAATTATAATGTAAGGCTGGACAAAATAAACCTACCACAAAAACCAACAAGGCAAAAAAGACTAATTACGGCCTCAAAGTGTAATCACGCATAAACACAGGTTCAACTAAAACTTTGCTCATGCTGTGTTTAAAGATATAGGTTGGTACTAGATCTATAATAAACATGTGACCAGCGTATTGGAAACGGAAAGGCATTTATATAGTACTCTTCTGATCTTACTGACCACTTAAAGCGTTTTAGACTGCAGGCCACATTTAACCATACATTTGAAACCTAACATGCCTGTCTTTGCTCTGTGGGAGGAAGACAGCGTCCTTGGAGGGAACCCACGCAGACACACAGAGAACATGCAAACTCTGCACAGAAAAGCCTTGGGAAGGTTTGAACCCAGAACCTTCTTGTGCTAAGGCGAGCGTGCCAACAACAGAGAAAGAGCGAGAGGGAAGAACAAATGTCAATTCAAAGAGAGCAAGTTCAAAGGCCTTCGATTCGTGTTAATTTACAACCAAAGTGCTTCTCTTCCCCAAGGTAACCGTGTTGTTCGAATCAGGCTTGTGAGCGGCAATGTAAACTGACAACAGACACCAGAGTTTATAAAAAATACATTGCTTATTTAAATTATTACATATCCAAAGGTAAAATCCAGAAGACAGGGTGTTAAAAAGCAAACCCACTTGAAGACTACTGCACTGCCACTGCAAGCACTGTGGGCTGCAGATATTTTATGTTTCTGTCTCGTGAAATATAGAAAAATAAGCGTTGATTCTGAATTGACTTCAAACAAAAGGCATCCTCACTACTTCTCCTCTATAAAGTTGCAGCGTGCAACATAAGGTTCTTCTTAGTATCTCCCCAGATCTGATCAGTACTATTGCTTAGGTCAACCTGTCAACGCTCATGATAACAATGTAATTCAGCTTTAAAGGTCTGAGGCCTGTTACCTGCCCACCTGCAGCTACATGCTTTCCTAGAAATCCTCAACCCTGCTGCGTTTCAGTCTCACCCTCAGGATTTTTTCACCAATTCAGAGATGAAATAAGGATACAATTCTCAGCTCGCTCGTAGAGTATCCTCCTTCTGAGAGACAGGCAGAAGGTAGGTGGGTTTAGAGCGTGTGAGAGTGTTTGTATTGTGTGTCCTTTGCATGTGTGTTAGAGTGTGAGCCAAGCTCCTTCGTGCCTGCTGAGAGGCAGTGGGCGGCAGATCACTGTCAAAGTGGCACGGAGCTGCGTGCACGCTGCGCCAGCGAGAGCGAGTGTGAATGCGGGTCTGCTGTGAGTGAGGGTGTGCGTTTAACAACGCGTAGAGAGGTAGATGTGTGTGTGTGTGTGTGTGTGTGTGTGTCGTCCAAGCATTACTCATGCTGGGGACATGCCTTCCTTATGGGGACAAAAATCAAGTCAATGCATTTTAAATCAATCTAGTTTAACATATAAATGTGAGGGGTAGAGTAAGGTTGGGTTTAGGTGAGGATTAGGCAAATAGTAGTCATAGTTGAGGTTGAAATAAGTCTCCAGGAAATTAATGTGTGTCAATGCGCTGTGAAGTCAGAGATACACGACTGTGTTTGTGTGTGTTTGTGTGTGTGGGCGACAGATTACAGTCTGAAAGCTCTCTTGCTCACGCTGCTCGAGGCCTTTCTGTTCCCAGTTCTCTTCTCTGCTCTTTCTTCTCATCCTCTTTTCCTCTCATCTCTTTCTCCTCTCATCCGCTTCCATCCGAAGCCTCTGATAAGGTCTCTCTCTACAATAGGAGCCAAGGACAAGTGTGCAGCTCTAGGCTTTTCAGCTTGTGTTGTGTGGATATGTCTCTGTGTATATTTTTATTGGAAAAAAAAAACCCATAGTATAAAGAAGTCTAAAGTATATGGGAACCGTGGTGTACCATTACATCTTTCATCTCGGTCTAATTGGTGCATATTTAACGCTGTTTCATTGAATAAAAAAATCAAAAAAATCACAGTTTTACAGTTTTTAGAAGATGAATTTGGTATACCTGCTTTATAGCACTTTGGTGCTGCAGCCTGTGTGGGTGGCAGCGGTACAAGGTAGGAGCAGGGCGGTATGTGAAAACAGAACTCGGCTTCGGGCTCTCAACTGCAGCCAAACAGAGTCGTAACTCTCCCTCTCCCATAGGTCCCTTTACATTCTCACATTAACGTTTCTCGGTTTCAGATACCAAGATAGCCCTCGGGCGAGCGCTGTCTCTACCTTTCAAAGCCGTGTTCAGTTTTGAAACCCCGCGCTTGATGCAGCTCAGGTCACTCCAGCCTCTCTCCAAACACCACTCTTGATATTTATATTTCCACAAGCGTGAGGCACTCAAACATCTAGGAATGAACAATGCCAGGTGTTATACAATCACAGTTAGAGCTGTGAGCTCGGGGACGTGCGGGGCGGCGTTTCACCTGCTCATCGAACTTTGATTTATTATCTAAGAAGGCCTGTTTCAACTTGAATAAAACAAGACACTGTGTCAAACGCCTCTGTGGGTCACAAACTATATGGAAACCTTGGTTAATACAAGTCAAATGAGATAACATGATGGCTGGTCCTGCTCTCTGTTTTTCTTCTTGTTTCATTTCCTTCAGGTTTTTTCTCGATTTCCTTCACACATGGGACGAGTTTGCATTCAGGGCTTTTTGTCACAGCGGCTCCTTAAGACGCAGATATTTTAACCCAAACTACCATCTTTTCCTAAAACTAGCTATTGCCCCAAACTAACCAAACTATACTCTGATAGCAAACTCTGATAGTAGATTTTACATTTCTTATCACATCTGTGTCACTCAATCGAGTGCTTTTTTTGGGGTCATTGTGAGTCATTATTATCATCCACTTAATATACTTAATGTCTTGGAAACAAATGCATGAAGACATGTATGCTACTGAATGCTTTACTCTTGCAATGACTGCAGTGGATCGTAAGCACTTTTGTGCAGTCTGATCTTTAGATGTTTATATGTACTCCTGCAGTCTGTAATGCCTATGATTATAGTTAGTTAGCAGATAAATGGAGTAGAGTAGACTGGGTCTTTTCTGCCACTGAAAAATCCTGCAACAACAACACAATAATAATATTAATGTTTTTCCTAAAAAGTGCAATATTTGCCAATGAAGTGTAGTTCAGAGTCAGCGTACCAGTAGATACAGAAAAGAAACTGTGTGTATTTTGACTTTGTACACTGACTTACCATTTTGTGGTTACATCTTGCTAGTACTGAGCTGGACCCCCTTTAACCTTCAAAGCTGCCTTAATCCTTAGTGGCATAGATTTATCAAGGTGCTGGAAACATTCCTCAGAGATTTTGGTCCATATTGATGTGACAGCATCCCACTGTTGCTGCAGCAATAAAGGGATGGACATGGTTAGCAACAATACTTTGGTACACTTTGGCATTTAAAGGATGCTCAGCAAACCCAAAGTGTGCAAAGAAAATATCCCTCTGGAACATCATACCCCCACCACCAGCCCGAACTGCTGATACAAGGCAAGAAATGTTGCAGCAAGAATCGAGACTCATCTGATCAAGCAACATTTTTTTTCAGTCTTCTACAGTCCAGCGTTGGTGAGCCTGAGTAAACTGAAGGCACAGTTTCCTCTTCTTAGGTACAGGAGCAGTATATGTTATGGCTGCTGTAGCTCAATGCTGTGCGTTGAGAGAGGCTCTTCTGCATATCTTAGTTGTAACACGTGGTTATTTGAGTTACTGTTGTTCTACTATCAGCTTGAACTATTCTCCTCTGACCGTTGGCATCAACAAGACATTTTCACCCAGAGAACTGGCTACGAGTGGATATTTTCTCTTTTCCAGATCATTCTCTGTAAACTCTAGAGATGGTTATGGTGGAAAATCACAGTAGATCAGCAGTTTCTGAAATAAACAGACCAGATACAGAGTCACTTGAAACACCTTTCATATTCTGATGCTCTATTTCAACTTCAGGAGGTCGACTCGATCATGTCTATATGATCAAATGCACTGGCTTACTGCCATGTGATTGGCTGATTGCATATTTGCATTATCAAGCCGGTGAACTGATGTACCTAATGAAGTGGCCAGTGAGTGTATTTTATAGATAGCATGTTTAACCTGCCATTCACAGCCTCTTGTCTTCTTTGACTATCAGAGTCACCTGAACCTGCTGCTGTCCAGACTTGCCCTCTGCCCGAGGAAGTGATCAACACCTTCAGCATTCAGGGAGACGCTGCTGTAGGAACATCCATCCGCTACAGCTGCCTGTCTGGGTGAGGGCAGGGTTAACGCTGAGTGTGAATGTGTGGGGGTCTCAAAACTTGAAATGCCACAGAGATGGAAATGGAGGAAGTGAGAGAACGGAGACGGAGTGTGAAGAAGAGGGAGGGAGTGAAGGGAAGGCTTGAATACAGCAGAGGTGTGATGAGCAATGAATGGCAGGGAATTCATTTTGATCTCCCAGCTGACGATCTCTCCACTGAGCTAACTAGGTCATTACAGTCTAATCTTGTATTGACTCCCCTTTACGCACTGACTCATCTCACAGGATAAGATGAGCCTGAGTGGATGTGTCAGCCAGAGAACTGTGCACACAAAATTTAGTCACTCTCAAAGAGAGACGGTGGAAAAAGGAAACATTTACACCTTTTTCTCCATCACATTTAGTCAGTACTGTACATGTCGCACCACCATCTGTCTCCATCACTCTTTCCTTTTTCTCCTGCAGGGCGGATATAGTGGGGAGCAGGGAAAATTCCTGCCAGGAGAATCAGACCTGGCAGTATCCTCACCCCATCTGTAAAAGTAAGTGTACAGGGCGTCCTGTGCTGACTAACCATCATGTGTGAACATGCACGTGTGCTACGTTTTCTTCACTCTCAGTGTAACTTCATCCATTTTTTAGCAGGTTAGCAGAAAATGCTTGAGTAGCGAATGATCAAACTGAGTCTAAAAATAACATCAGCTCAGAAATGGTTTGTTTTTCCATCATTTGTAGCATGCATGCATTTCTGAGAGCTGATATTTAAGAAATAGTGAATCAGAGAAGCCAGACAGAAACACACAGACACTCTCAGGCATGCATCTTTCAGGAGCTACTGCTCCGTTTTGCAGTGCTTCTCTGCCATCGTGTGGTCAAACCTGGGATTTCATGGCCTGTTTAACAGAAATGGAAAATTCTTTGAGGATAGTTCTCGAATCAGGCCAATGGGAGTACGGCTGGGCCTGTCATTTATTAAAACATGTTAAAGATAAGAGCGAGGTTACTTCAGTGGAGTTTCAAGGTTTTAAACAACGATGAAAAATTGAGCAACTGTGCATTTGTCCTGTGAAATAGTAACTCTGCTTCTGTGTTTTAAATGTCAGCAAATCTTCTGATTAAGTTTACTGATAAACCTGTTTTCTTCACTAGAAGTGTACTGCCAGCCTCCTACAGAGGTGGAGCAGGGCTATGTAGTGGCTGTCCAGAAGACTGAGTATGAAGTGGACTTTGACATCCACTACCTGTGCAAAAAGAACTTCCTCCTGGATGGACCCCAGATGATCACCTGTCTGTCCAATGGCAGCTGGAGTGCGTCGCCCCCGCACTGTAGAGGTGAGGAACGATCCAATCTAATATCCGGACTATTTAACAAAGCTGAAGTAAAATGTAGAGAGACACCTTTGCATAATGTCCTAGAAACTCAAATAAATGTGCACCTACACATGGCAATTAATAAACACAGCATTATGTGTCTGATGTTCATATGATACTTTCATACCTTGTTGGTCATCCTCACAGCTCGTTGTCTCATTCCTGCCGAGCGAAGCCGCGTGATGATTGGTGGCGTGAAACGCTGGCCGTTTGATGTTACAGACGCCATGGTTCCCCACGGGGAAAACGTGACGTTCTTCTGCAAACATCCTCGTAAGCAATGCAGCTTCACCGCAACCCAGACCTGCTTTAATGGAAAGCTGCAGACACCAGCCTGCTACCTTGGTAAACCTGCACCAGCCGCCGTGCCCGGCTCTTTGTCATGTGTAACTAACATCTGTAACGCCATGAAGTGTTTCTAATAGTTGTGCAATCTTATCGTTCTTCAGAGCCGACGTGGCTGCAGTATAAACTCTTTCCTCATCGGCTGGTCTCGGAAATTGAAGCATGCGAGCCCGGCGACGTGGAGTAATGACCTGCACGTCTGATCTCGACCCACCCAGCGCTCATGACAGACACTGTGCCACAATTCGAGCACTTCCAAAACACACGCCCTCCGTACACCTCCTCCCTGACCGCTCTGCAGCTTCTCTGTAACCATCAGAGCTACAGTTAGTTAGATGCAGGGACTATTTTTTTGATTTCACAGCTTTTGTGGATCAGCAGCCTAAGATGTCTTTCTTTTGGCCTCACGGGGTTTCACCACTGCTGTCAACTTTTCTCTCTTTGCCCTGAATACTATTCAACTGCAGGCATAACTGTGAAGTAATTCAACCAAATTGTGCCATAGGTGCAATCTATATGCAATCATGACTGTGTGTGTGTATAATACAGTAGTACCAGCTATACCCCTGACGATACCTTCATGTAGCCTAATTCATAATGACTCGACTCTGTGATGTTTCACTGTGTGATCTTTTTTCTTCTGTTGAGCCCGACGCATCAAGTCTCAAAGCTTGTAAGTTTTTAAGATGAGAGATTTGAAATAAAATATTGTCAAAATGCTTTGCTCTCCAGCTCTTTGATGGCAAATAAAACCCTCCTGTGTGATTCCACTTTACCTCTCTCCTGGTTTGCCCCCTTCTCTTTGATTCTTGGGAGCACAGAGAGCCTTTCTTTGCAGGCTGCAGGTTCAACAGTACTCATAGGCTGAACATGGCTACTGGTCGGACCCGGTAGGCTGCGACACCATAGCAACTCCCCTTGACCCCTCCCTCCCACAGCATTCGCAGCATCACCCTTTACACTGCACAGTCATATTTGGTCCTCCGGAAATATCCACAGCTTGGGTAAGCCAGTCCCTATGCAGCGAGAGTATGGGTGGAGTATAGTTTAAAATCCAGTTTTTAAATGCATCGAAAGCGTGTCCGGTACGTGTTACGCCGGCTCTGACAGCACGGCTGGAATAAATGACAGCTCACCGGGAAAGTTTGTCCTAAAGCTGCGCTCGCGGTATCTCGGACCCTCGGCTCTAAAATGGCTGGCTGTGGGTCCGAGGAAGCTCCGGTGCAAGGGGAAGGATCCGCTCCACGCCACGACTGTGTGTAAATATACATGGGGGGGTTTTCTACTACGACGCGCGCGTTTGCGACGGCGTTGTCCCAGGTCCGAGAGCCGTCAGGGCGCACACGCGGAATAATAATAACGTTGGCATTTCGGACCTAGGACTGTGCGTAATGGCGTCCTCCGCGGATAGTTCTTCTCGGTTTATAAGCAGAAAGGGGGTAGAACAGGCTGGTTCTTGCGAGCCTAACCGGGTATGAATAATGTTCTGATGCGAATTTTATAATGGAAGGTTTCATCATGTATGATGAATGTGGACGGAAGAAGTGTAAGCCGGGAAATGAAATTTCACTCGCATCATTCGGACCCTTCTGTACTCCGGTGCGTTTTTTTTTTTTTTTCATTAACGGTGATCCGTCGATTAGGAATTGTGAGCTAAGATTGGGGATCATGTAAAGTGACAGCACGTTTGCTGTTGAGGAAGAGGGTCATACGAGTCGTTCATCGTTTCGGCCCGAGGATTTAGGGTGAATAGTCTGCACGCTGCTTATAATATCACAGCACTAGTGGGTTTGGGCATTTCGCACTAAAGTTGACCCCAATAATCCCCAGACTTTTTTCTTCTTCTTCTCCCAGCCAGCCAACTAAGGATATTTATTTAATAATCTTCCTCTCCTGGTATAAGCAAAAGGCTATAATTAAAATGCACATTTTCTTTATTACAATTGTCATTATTTTAGTGTCTAATCTATTATTTTACTTTTATTTAAAAGAAATATAACTAGGTATGCCCCAAAATGGATTCTCAGTTGGCTTCAGTCCTGACCAGTGGCAGCCTGGATGTCCAAAATGGCAGCCAGTGTGGAGAGGGATCAGGGCCAGTGACAGAGACTTTATTGGACCCAAAGGACGAAACTGCACGCAGTACTGTACCAGGTAACCTCCAGCCATGCCCTGTCACGGCAGCAGTGACCATCAGGCAAGATGCTCTATCAATCAATGGGAAAAAGCCAGAGGTGGGCGGGACTTATGAGCCAGCCTCTCAGGAAACGACTAAGATTGGTGGGCTCAGACAGCCAATTACAGTAAAGTCTGGGGTGCCTGTTTTGCACAGCCAGCCAATAAGAATCAAAATTGTTGTCCCTCCACGGTGCAAGAGGCCAATCACAAACTCTGCTATCAGCCTGACCAAAGACTTTGCTCTCTCAGAATTTCAGCGACCTGTGTTGGTCTCTGCTGAATCACAGAAGAAACGTGAAATCTGTGTGCCAGCTGTTAAAAATGAAGGAGAAATCACGGAAGTTACTTACCAGAAGACTGAAGAAGAAGCCGAAGCATTTCCAGAGACAGAAGCAGAGAAACGGGATAAATTGTGTAAAGACAGAGACGTTTTGGATGTTAAAATTGTCCACATTGATGGGTCGGAAACTCCTTTTACTGCTAATACAGTTAAGTTTTTAAGTCAGCCGAGGATTAAAGAGGAAACTACAGAGAGGGAAATTCAGAAAAATGTTCCTCTAATTTTGCGAGAAATGGACTTGAAGTGTTGCAAAACATTCAATGAGGTTGAAACGGAGGAGCAGACAGAACCTCTGGACCTGAGTTTGCCTAAGAAAAGGGAGAGCCGAGAGAGGAGATACGGGCGTTTCTTGGATGACTCGGGCTGTGAGAGCTCTCTGATCATGGAGGTGGATGAATATGAGGGAGAAGGAGACAGAGACATAGTAGAAGAGGACGATGAGGGAGGCGGCACAGATACTCTTGAAGATGCTCTTCTGTCTCCCTCTTTCTTTTCTACCTCTGTTTTGACCTCTCTCTCTTCGATAGACTGTGACACTGAAAACCTTCTTCTCATCGATGACCAGGGAATTCCGTATACGCTCAATCCGGATGGACTTAAAGTGCCACAAGTCAATGCTTCCAGGGTGGAGGATTCTCAGTCTAATCATGCTAATTCAGAAGAAGCAGAAGGAAAGGAGTCGTCGCTTTTGGCACCGTTAGCAGGTCCCAGCCAAAGTACAGATAATGCACTAAATGCACCTTCTGGTGATTTTTACCCCTCGCCACCCCCTATCAGTGATTCTTCATCACTAGGTGATGATCAGGCTAAAGCTCCAGAAGTCTTCACAAGTTTGATTACAAACTCGAACCCTTCAGTGGCTGCAGAGCCGAGCGTTAAAGCTGTTCAGGATGCCAGCTCTGTTTTGTGCCCTTCCTCTGGGATATCAGTCCCCACCCAACCCATTCAACTTGTCACAAATCCTGCAGGCAATGCTCCTGTTCTCCTCCTGTCCTCCTCTTCTCACCTCTCCTCGGCTCCACTCGGTCTCTCTCTTCCCCTTTCAGTTACTCAGACTTCACATGGTGCTTCCACTCCCATGTTTCTTCTCCTTTCCTCTGTACCTTCTTCCTCTGGTGAGTCCACCACTACCTCCACCCCCATTGCTGTCCTCGACTCCTCGACCGGCCAGCTGTCCCAGATTACGGCCGCAGCTCCGGTCTCCCTTCCTCTGTCCTCTGGTCAGGTTAGCACATTGGGATCGCCTCTTCCTACACTGTCTCACCCTGTCATCAGACTCAGCCCCAATAACCCCCCTGTCATCCTGTCTGGCATGAATAACATAAATTCTGGCTCCGTTCTCACGTCTCTCACTGTCCCTTCATCCACTATTGCCCTGCAGGATGACCACAGCTCAGTTCCTCTTATTCAAACTCAGATCACTTACTCTGAATCAAACCCTGGAAATGAAGCCATATCTGCTCAAGAGGTCTCCAATGAAAATAACAAGCCATCAAATTTTACAGCATTGTCTCCGAGGCCGCCGTCTGCTAGTTTGACCTATGACTCTTTATCTCAGCCCGCCTCAGAATTAGACGCCCAATCACCTGACTTCAAATCAGACCTTCACTCTGAACATTTACCTCTGGATGACCATCTTTATTTCTCTAACACGGCTGCTCCTACCTCCCCTTCTATCGGACCTATCCTACCCCCTGGTAAACTTGACCCGCTAGATCCACTCTCTCCAGAGCCATCACCCAACACCGCGGGCTCCCGAAGGGTGCTGTACTGCCAGCTGTGCCCGAGGGTCTTCTTTTACCTCTCCGACCTTGAGCGCCATGCCATCACCCATTCGCAGAAGAAGCCTCATGTTTGCCAGCAATGCGGCAAAGCCTTCAAACGCTCCAGCCATCTGCAGGTCAGCACAAGCTAATCATAACCCTCATTTCATCCTAAAGACAAGTAATAACAAATGAATATGTTGGCCACTTGGGAGCAGCAAAAACAAACTTTAATATGTGTGTAAATGTGCAAATATTGTTCATGAACAATTAGCCGATTTATTCGAAAAGCACCAGCCACACTCCTGGAGACAAACCTGACATTGGTGCATTGACCTGCTTGGTAATAAACCACAGATGAAAGCTAGTCAGTTTAATAATATCACTACAGTACACCACAAAACTCTGGAGCCACTCCTCATTTCTTTATGTTATGCTAGGAAAATGGGTACAGAGATTTACTGAAACATGTGCAAACATGCAGCATATAAGGAAAAACAGAAAATTATTATTTGGTATCACTACCTTTATTCTTCTGTTCTCTGCAACAACAACTGCTTTATTTGTATAGAACCTTTTAAAACACACAGTTCCAAAGTGCTTCATAGTTTGAATAAAACCAAGTATACATGTTCCAGCATATGGACACACAGTCAAACACACTCATTCTTACATAAACACATCAAATGTGAATTATGGCCAAAAATAATGGGACGATAATTAAGGGGAAACTAACTATAATAATGACTTCTCCTGATTGGCTGATGAAGGGCGTTCCAATAACCTTAAAAGCTTGATCACCTCCGGATTTAACATAAGTGTACGGAACAGGTAAGAAACCCTGATCATGTGATCTGAGAGGCCAACTGCTGTAGTTCTGCTGCAGGAGCCCAGCCATGCAGGCCGTTATATGTTACTGATAAACGTTTAGAATTTATTTGATTTTCCGTGAAGGGAAGCAAGAGTAGGGGTGATGTGTGAGTGGCAGCACACTTTTGAAAGCTTTCATTATGTTTAGTCCCCAGCACCTTCATTACTGTGGGCTGCCCACACTAAGCCAAGGGGGGCCCACAGTGGGGCTTATTGTCGGTCTGCAGCCTACCCACAGTATACACACTCCAGATGTGAGATGCCCCACTGGGACATTGCCGCCACCAACTTGTATGGCGTGTCGACCTGAATGCATCTCTCTCACACACATGCACAAAAGCTACAAGCCCACTGTCCAGCTCTTTATGGTAACATCAGTAAAATCTGCAAACAAAATATTTGACATTCTCACTTAAAAAATAATTAGAAGTTATAGTTAAGTCTCAAAATAGCTGCCAGTCAGTTTTATTGTCCAAGCAGTTGTTTTAGCTCCTCTGTCATCAAACATCTGACATCTTACTCTCTTTCTAGGTGAAATATCAAACTTAGTCAAGCTGCTGCCCATCTACACACTTATGTAGAAGTTAAGCAGTAGCTATGCAGTTGATATTTAGAGATTTCTGCTCCAAATACCAGCTCCTGCTGAGGCAGACATTATCAGATATACTAAAAACTCACACAGTGAGCTAAAAGAGCCAACGAAGCTCCACAAAGATGAGAGCAAACACCGAAGGAACAGCTCACCTCTAAATCAAATACACATACTTACCTCTGGACCTGTAGTGCTTTTTATTTATCTAGATCATTTTGGTGTGACGTACCGAGTTGTATTCCACTGAATATAATGGAACTACAGTAAATAGACTTTGCCTTGTGGGGCTCAAAGCACCAAAGATGTATAAAAACCTCAGCAGTCATGCCTCTTTTTCAAAATTACGGGCTGATTATTCCAAAATGCTTGTTATGAGCATTTTCATGAAGGAACTGTTATAATTCCTGCTCGTGTCAGCATGACAGACTGTAAACATTAATGGCTTCACCCCCCCACCAGCTGAGCTATAATTTTAGTCAGCTGTTTGCTTCTTTTGGTTGGCAGATGTAGACAGCAGAAAGACAATAGTTTTACATGAAATTTCTCATGTATTTTTTTTTCAGTTTGATGGTTTGAGAACCACAAGGCCCTTTAGTTCATTATTGGTAAAAAGAAAGCAGACATCTCTACAGAGGATAGCTCCAGAATACAGAATAAAAAATAAAAATAACATTACAGACCAGAGGAAAAGTACATCAATTAGATTCTTGGGCTATGATAGTTCATTTTTGGTTCACCGCCTCCCACAAGCCCTTTTACTTGCATATAAATGTCACTTAAAATGTTGTTTATATGCCTTTGAGTAATCATTCGGATGTTCGTCTCTCGTTTTAAACAGAGACACAAGCACATCCACACAGGCCAGAGGAACTTTGTGTGCCCCATCTGTGCCAAGCGCTTCAGGGAGGCAGGTGAGCTCCAGCGCCATCAAAGGGTGCACACCGGAGAGAAGCCCTACCAATGCCAGCTTTGCCACACGCGCTTTGCCGAGCGCAACACCCTCCGGCGGCACACCAAACGCAAGCACCCCTACCACCAAGTAGCCATGGAAATGCTTAACGAGAGAAGAGACAGAGGAGGCAGCCGAGGAGACGGAGGAGGCGGTGGTACGTCAGGAGTCCAGGAGGAAGAGGAGAGTGCTGAATGGTACAGCTCCACTGTGTCTAATTTGGATAACTCGGAGTCAGAGGTGGAAACGTAACACTTTAAAGTAAAGGGAGTTAGGGGAGAAGTGCTGTTGATGATATCTAACTACAGTTAGACTCTGATCTTTTCTTTTTATTGACTAAGAATCAAAGAAGGGAGCACTTTCATATTTATTGTTTTTAATGTTAATTTATTTATATGAATGTATATTATTCCCATTCCATTTTAAGGGCCAAAACGCAGCCTTCAAAGTCAAAGTCTTTGAATTAAGGGAAAACTCATTCTTGAAGTCATGTTTTCTTTGTGTGTGTGTGTGTGTGTGTGTGTGTGTGTGTGTGTGTGTGTGAATTCATAACATTAATTAACACGCTCCTCATGAAGTTGCGTTCCCATGCAATCCACGATGAAACCCTAAAGAGCTGGAAAAAGAAAGATAGCTTATGAACTAAACAATCCTCTGCTCTAGTCGTGTATATAAAGAGTACTACTTGTAAGAGCTGCACTTCTGCACTATCTCATATGAAAGATATAATCTTTCCTACCGTCAGACACACTGTGAGGAATTTGCACTCGTTTTCTTTGAACTCAAAGTTATTTTTTTTACATTGTTTACGCTTACTTTTAATTTCGTTGCCGCTGTTGATCTTCTGTATTTAATCCACATCCTGTAAGAGTTTGACCAAATGTTTTTTGAGTTATTCTAATATAAACTCTATATTCAATTTTTTTTGTTTAAATTTTGAATATTGTTAATTTATTGGTATTAAATTTTCACAAAGCTAACTCTCTGTTTCTGCTCTTTCTTTTCCTCCACTTTAAATAGTATAAACAGACTGTATTTACATATCACTCCCACTGTTTTGAGCTTCTGTATAGAGTGTGTTTCTGTGTAAGGACACTGTGACCTGCAGGCTGGAGGAGCTGGAGATCAAACCACTGACCTTCCAGTTAATGAACACATAGTTCTCCTTGCTGAGCTCCAGCTGCCCCGTTTTTCAAAAACAAAAAACAACAACAACAAAAAAATTCCTCTTTATGTGTGAAGCTACAACACAAAACCAAAATACACCCATTAAATTATAATCTGCTAAGACAATTTTAATATAATATAAACTATTACAATTGAGCGTTACATGCAGACTTTTGCCAAAAACAAAACAAAAAAACTCTACATTGTATTAATTTCTCTAATATTTTACTAATTATAATACATTATAGCAGAAAGACATAACCGCATCCTTTCTCTGTGCTTGTTGCGATTTAGATACAAGTTTCAAGCGTCACAGTTTTCATCACAGTGATAATAAAACTGTCGCTTCCAGTTAAGCTAAGTCTGGTTGAAGTCGGGTGATAAATGCAATCCATTTTGATCACAGTTCCATGAACTTATCCTGCTGCACTTTTAGGGAAAAGGAGAATATTCCCATTAAGTTTGAACTAATCTTCAGTTTGTGTCTGATCACTTTTTTGTCAGAGAAGAACGGCTTTTACCCTCCTACAAGTAGTACTCTCATTCAGTATTTGCCTTCTTTAGTTTGGATCTTTGTGCCGAGGTGCTTAAATTCACTGTCAGAGCATCAAATGGATTTCACTCTAAAATAGCCTGAGTGTCTGAAATGTAAAATTCCAACCTCCCCTTTAGTATGCTTGTTGGGAAATTTGGATGATGTCACTACAGAAATTAATACAGTCCACATGGTTTTTATTGCCCTATGCATCGCCAAGAAAACGGTCCTCATGAACTGGAAAAATAAAAATAATCTTAATTCTAGCCAATACAGAAACTATCTAATAGATCACATTAGTCTCGATATAGCCTCTGCCACCACATTAGATCAATCCCTCTGGGCTCCTTTGATCGGCTCCATCACCTAGCGGGGGTGGGGGGTCGTGGTTTGGTCCCGCCTTGGCTATTGTGGTTGATGTGGAGGTTGGGATGGGCTTAGGGCACCTGGAGGACCCCTAGAGACGTTATCCCTGGAGGGCTTAACCCGGGGGTTGTGTTCATAACCTGGTTAGTGGCTCTGGTCGCTCTCAGAGGTTGTTCTCCTCGTGGCCGCGTGCAGCGGGGCTGGAGGATGGTCTGTGCTGGCGGACGTAGGTTACTGGCCTGGTGGCCTGGCTGCCCCTGAGTGGATCCGGGGCGGGCGTGGGGGTTTGGGGTTCGGGGGTGCTTCGCCTCCGTGCTGGGGCTCTGGCTGGGCCTTGGGGGCTTCGGTCCTCGTCGGTGTGTCGCCGAGGTTGTGGGCGGGTGGGTGCACGGGGGCTCAGCCCTGGCGCAGGGGGCCTCTTGTGCATCGGCCTAACTGGGGGGCTCTTGAACTGGCAGGGAGGTTGTTCCATCTTTGCAGGAGTCCACTCTGCAGGTGGGGGAGAGACATAGGAGAGGTGGAGAATAAACTTAACCTGGGTGTCTGTGTCTTGTGTAGTCTGGGAGATGATTGAATGTTGGGGTGGGTACAGTTTCCTCTGCGGTGGGGTAGAGTGGGCTGCCCCGGGTCCTGTGGGGCTTGGCGGTGTTGCTGCCGTAGGCCCCGGTCTGGATGGGCCTGGGCTCCCTTGCCTTGGTGGATACCAGAGGACGGGGGTGCATATTGGGGTCAGCGGGGGAGCTGGCCCTAGGGAGGGACACCCTCCCCTCCCTTCTTTTCCTCCCCATCCCCGGCTGCCTCCCTCTTCACGCTCCACCACACCCACCCACACAGGTAGGGCTTTGGGGTGCGGGTGTGTCACCAGGGTGCAGGGGAGACATTCCCCCCCCCTCTGTCCTCTTCTGGCCACCTGTGCCTCAATTTTATCTCACAACTTAGACATCCACATTACTTACACTCTCATAACACACACATATATATATATATAGGGCCTTGAGGGTGGGCACGTTAACGGCGTCCAGTAGACGGTCTGTGTATTCAAACCTGCCTCCATGTAGACATTGAGGGTTCTCGGGAGGGGCTGTGCTAACACCTGCTGCTCTCTGGCAGCAGCACCATGCTCTCCCTTGTTTTAAATACACTTTAGAGCAACACGCAGCAACACTACACTTGAGCGGGAGGAGGGAGGTATGGGGTCTTAACACACCCCTGTTCTCTGCTAGCCATCGGGGCGGGGGGGCTGGGAAGAGATGCTGGCTGTCTGATTGGCCTCCCTGCTGCTGCGGAGCCTGGGGCGGTCTGCTTGCCTCCACCCCGGAGGGAAGGGTAACATCTCTTGGGTCTGGGTGCCGTTTCCATCTCTGGGGGTGAGGATACCTGGACCCGGGGTATAGAGTATGTTTGGGGAGTGTGATTGTGTGTACATGTCCATTTACGTTTATTCCTGCGTTGGGTGAGTGCTGAGTGTTTGTATATGTGTGCATGAGGGTGGGAATGCATGTCTGTGTCTGTGTGTGCCTGTTTGTCTGTGTCTATATGTCAGGTCGGGTCTTAGACTTCACCTCTCTGGGAACTCCAAGGCCCTCCAAAGTGTGGAGGCCTATCTCCCCTCACCACACTCCCTGCCGGTGACTGATGCCCTCAGGGGTCGGTGCGTTGGTGGTTCTTGGTGTCCGGGGCTGGGCGCTCAGGTATGTACCAGCTCACTCCCGGTGACTACTTGGCGGGGCCTGGCGCCTGCTGCTCGGTCAGGCCTCTTCCGGGGCGCGGGGGGCCCTCGGGCCTCCGGCCTCTGTGCCTGCGGCTCGGTTCACTCTGGCACAGCTGGCTGCCGGCAGAGCCGGCGGGCACGCCGGTGCAGCCCCCTCTAGCTTCTGCCCGGTGGCTACTGGGTGACCCCTCATCTGGGGATCCTCAGCCCTTCCCATGAAGGTGGCACGGATGCCCCTCCGGTGGTCCTCCTTGGGCTCTTGCACTCTGGGGCCTCTGGATGTCTGGGGCCTGGATCTCCTCCATGCCTGCTTCATGCCCTGGGGGACGGGGCTATGGCTCTCTACATCCTCTAGCAGACCATTACATGGGGAAACCATTTGAATACAAGCGCGCCGATCCACACAGGTGTGCACATGGGTGTTCACTATTCGTAGACTTAAATCACACCTTTCTTGGCTGCTACTTCAAAGCACATTGTGCGCTGTCTGTCCTGCGTGCTGCACAACAACATTCAATATTTAGTATTTACTGCTGTTTACACTTAGCTAGATTAATGCGATGGTGTTGTGTATAGTATGTTGCATTGTTTTTTTTTTTTTTTTTGCTTGTTTTCTATTCTTTTTCTCTCAACAGGTGATCCCGGAGATATTTTTTCTTCCCCCCTTTCTCACTGTCCCTCTCCCCTTCTGTTTTTCTTTTCCTTCCTCTTTCTTTCTCCCTTTCCTATCCCTCACTCATGTCTGTCCCGTCTGTAACAACTGAAAATAAAATAAATAATAAAAACAAAGGTCGATCAAATGGACCAATACGGCAATGCCATGATGATCCATTTGGCAAAATAAATCCATTGGGTATCCTTGTTGGTCTTCAGACAACAATTCTGACGGCTAAAGAACCAAATGGGACAGGCGGAAAAAAAAAATAAATAAAAAAAAATAAAAAAAATAAAAAAAATAAAATAAAATAGCCTGAGTTTTGAACACTCCCAGAATAAATGGCAATGATTACCCACTGATGAGCCACATATCCTCCAACAGTTCCTTCCTACACCTTGGTGCTTTCTCGGGGCAGAGAATGTTTTTCCACTCAAATGGCCTCCAGGGATATGAAAAGCATAATTCCCCAATATTTTCCCATTCTTCTGCAGATACAACTATTTCCACTTCACTTTTCCATTCGTCTGTATTACTTTGGATGCTTACTTCTAAGAATTGCAAAGCCTCGATATTATTTTATATCTGCTTTCTTGTTTGTTTGTTGATAGGAAGACATTCAATATATCGGTTTCTGCTTTTTTCTCAGCCCCTCCTTATGATTTAATTTAACCTCTCCAAACCATATATTTTTTTCTTTTTCTGCAAAGTTTCTCTGTGTATAAAGCAACAGTAGGCTATTAGGTCTTTACTAGTCCATACTTTAAATCTGGCATCTTTTGGGGGGTAAAATCTGAGTCATTATGTTTATTTCTCTCTCTAAGTCACATTTTTGATTACTTTCTTGCAAAATCTAAAGGCCAACTTTATTCTGGTGGGGTTTTTTTTTTTTTTAACTTTTGTTCACGTTTTAGTTTCCTTTCTGCTAGCATAGCTCGTACTAGAGGTCCTAAAGTTTTACTGTTCTCTATCTCCTTCCACCTTGCTTTGTAGGGAGTTATTATAGCTCAAGAGGTAAAGCTGGTAGTATGAAGGTTGATAGTTCGAGCCTTGGCTGCTTCAGTCTGCATGCTAAACCCAAGTCGCTCTCCGATGCATCCACTGGGGTATGAATTTGCACCTGTGGGATTGCACAACACAGCCTCACCTTTCAAGTCTTTACACAGCATGAAGTTATTCTTCTTAGTTAATTTGATCCATTTTTGCCAGCTTAATCGCCACAGAGGAGATTTCCATGATTTCCTATGATTAAGGAAAAAAAACCCATTAAGATTCGTGGATCTGCTTGGGTGTGCAGGCTGACCACTTGGACAGCCTCCAGGGAGTAATTGAGTTTGGAAGCTGGGCCTCTGTTTTTTGCACTCTCTCAATTTTCTGCTCCATTTAAGCCATGGAGCCTAAGAGAGGTAAGCTGGAGATAAGTTATTAAATACTGTATCGCTCAAATGACCTGACTGGGTCGTCATGGGCGTCCCATTCTTCATTTCTACGCCAGCCATTGTGCTGTTTGAGCAGCGTTGGCCTCCTGAAAGGCTTGTGCTGAGCACCTTTGTGTTTTAGTTTAGGAAATTCACTTTCACAGAGGGTCAGTGGAAGGAGAAAGGTGTGCAGAGTGTGAGGATCAAAGGTTAACTGAGGAGTTTATTAAGAGTGGTTAATTTACTCCTGTGAAATGCCCTGTGCTTGCAGATAGCCGAGCATTAAAAAGCAGATATTTTAGCTTTACCTCTTTGAATTTTTTTAATTACAAGGAGACTTTAGGGATGTGTAAAAACTGAATATGGTAATAATTGCTTTGAAAAAAATAATACCACTTTATTACCATATTTTCTGCAGAAATTGCACTGCTATCAGTGCAGCTTCAGTTTACAATTTTCAAGTTTGTCTTAAAACAATGCTAACAAACCCCATTCGCATCGTGGGTTAGGGCTGTAAGTAACTGTAATTGCTCCCCTTGTTCATGCCTGTGAGAGGATCCCTCTTAATGGCACTTCAGTTTAGAGATGGGGAACAAAATCCACAATCAGAGCTCGCTGTAAGAGCTCTGACGTTAGGCTGAATTTAATATGACTCAGAAATCTGAATTTTAATGAAAGAGGTGGCTTACAGTATGTTCAGGAACCAAATTCCCTCTTTGTATTACTACTTTTCTGCCAAAGGCCAACAAGGACACACTGTCCATGGAAGCTAAAGTGTTAAAACCTTTTAACTAGAGCAAACATCAGCTGGATTTGTACAAATTCATGCTGAGGAAGCCTCATATTTTAGAGTTTTAGAGGTCAGTTTTACACAAAAGAGGACCGTGCTTTGTACTCCATCTCTTCTGCTGGCCTAATATCGAGAAGCAATGACTTCAGTGCCAGTATGGACAGGAAGAATGATTACAGGCAGACAGACAGACTGGAAAAATACGAACCTGTCAAAAAAATTAAGGGAACACTTAAATCACACATCAAATCTTGATGAATGAAGTACTCAAGTTGAAAATTTTTACTTACATACATTTCTGATTGAGAACAAAATGACATAAAATCAAATAATGATTGTCCTTGGAAACCAAAATTAAAAAACTTTTTTAACGCTGGTAAAAAAATTTTATGTGTTCATTTATTAGTCATTTCATTAGGCACACCTTGACAGTACCGGTTTGCCTGTCGAAATGTCTTCATGGCACAGATTCAACAAGGTGCTGGAAACATTCCTCAGATATTTCGCTCCATGTTGACATGACAGCATCCCACAGCTGCTTTCCATCACATCTCAAATGTGCTCTATTGGACTGAGATCTGGTGACTGTAGAGGCCATCTGAACATCTGGACATGGTCAGGAACAATACTCAGGTGTTTAAATAGAAAATATCCTCCACACTATTGCACCACCACCAGCAGCACTCTGAACTACAAGGCTACAACGCTTTATTCATATCTTTGTGTTGTTTAGATCAAATTCTAATAAATATAACCCCCCCGTCACCTAACAGCTCCTCACTTTTTTGTTGAAGAAGCCAATTGAAGTGCTGCTTACCTACTGTGAAGGTCACTTCGAGCGTTCACTTAAATCGGTGGCCTCCTATCAGAACGAGAAAGAACAACACAAAACAGATTCGAGGCCTTTAATTGACACCACTGGGCTGTTGCGTTGCTGAGCTTACAAGGTCCTCAGCGCGCGATGGAGATGATGAATATTCAACCAGTTGAATGTGTGAGCTCAGCAGTCCAGCTGGAGATGTGTGTGCACTGTACAGTATGCGCGCTTCTCTGTGTGTGCTGGCTGCTAACTATCCAGATTGCGCCGAGCTTCAAAGTGCAGTGACTGACAGACAGATGGATGATAGACAGACGGAGGACAGGAATCTGTAGAGTCCGTGTTTGAAATTTCCTTGTGTGTGTGTGGCTGTGTTTGTGCTGCGTGAAGTGGAACGGGCAGCAGGCCTTCTGAGTGGCACAAGGCACATCGCCAAGTGATTGAAGTGATAAAGGTAGAGGAGGAGTGGAGAGACGGACTAGAATAGATCCAATGATGAACGACCGGGGAGAGGCAGCAGATGTAATGAAGTGAGCTCGGCGTGTGTGTCTCAGCTTTTTATTCCCTTTGATACATTTGGCACTTTGATATGTTTGTTGTATATCTGCTCTGTTGCATCACAGACAGCCCATTATTGTCACTGAGAGCCAAAATGATGTAAAGCTAAACAAACCATGAAAGCTTTTTTCTTTTTAATCCAATGTATATGACTGTCATTACACAGTTCAGCCACGCGAGGGCACACTTACACTTAGGATGTGCTGCACGGCTCGTTCTCTATGTCAAGCCTCTCAAATGGTGGCGGGATACTTACACCAGGGTGAAAGGCAGAAGACAGCGACTCTCTTGAGAGCTGCATCACTCAAGCTCTGCAAATATAACAGACTGAGGAGGCGGTTACGACTAAAATATGAAATCAGTGAATGAATTTTACCAACCAAATGATAGACAAAGTGAGTTTTTAGCCCATTAGCCACATAAAAAAGATGGGTAAGCCCAAAATAGCACAGAGAAATATGATATCAAGAGGGAAGGGTTAACAGCGTGCGAGCTAATTCGCTCACCAGACACAGTGTAGGATTAACACTGTGGAGTCTGTCTGCGCATATGTGTGTGTGACAGAGAAGGAGGGTAACAGGTGTTAATCAGAGAGGGAGTCCCTGCTGCAGAGCAGAGGGTGAAGCTGTGATGGGGGGAACCAGAGGAAAAAGCAATTACATCACCTTCCCTACAATAACATGGCATGCTGTCAGTGTTTATATATATGTGTATGTGTGTGTCGGAGCAGTGTGTGAAATGCTTTTTACAGGGCATGAGAGGAAAAGCTGCCAAAGGTGAGATTTTATAATGATGACAAACACAGACGTACTGTGCAAATGGCACCTGAAAGAGCCCACTGTCTATAACCATCTATTAAATTAAGGTTCCCATTCATTTTGTCTTCCATTAGTTGTTCCATTTTGTTCCATGGCAACCGTAATTGGCCCATGCAGTGCTATCTCTGCTCCGTGTTCTCTGATTAGTGGATCTCCGTGTTGGTGTCTTTCTCTCCGTATCAGATAAAAAGAGCTTTAACCCACTGTCTCCCTGTCACCACACTTCCTGTCCTCACCAGTAAGACTTCCGTCATGTGTGTCGGCCTCCTTTCCTCACCAACTTTTACCCGTCGCCTCTGCCTCTCTACCTCCCCTCTCTGCCTCCCTTCCTCTCCATGACCTGCTGAACCAGCACACACCCGTCTGTCTGTCAAAAGGACTGAACAGGTGTCTCTGCTTCAACCTCATTTCCCCCACTTCCCCCCCCCCTCCCCTCTGCAGCATTAGCCACACATATACATGCATACACACACACACGTATGTATACATGTGTAGACATCATGCACGCACTGGCAAACACTGTTTGTTTTTGAGGTGAAACTTGGCTGGTTTTGCTGGAACCACACTGTATGTGTATGCTGACGGTCACTAACTTACTGACCTGTGACTCTCTGTGTGGTGTCTCATACACACACACTCACACACTTGCACACTTGCACATACACAGAACAGTAAATCACTTTAAGGGGGGGTGACCTAAAGGTGTCTTGAGCCTGCATATGAGCATATGAGCCTGCAGCCGTGCTTCAGTACACGACTTGAAGAGAGTCCAAAACACTCTTCTTCTAGCTGCTTTATAATAAACTGCCCCCCCCCCCTTTCTTAAAGAAATCCTGCTTACACTTTTCTATCATCACATCATGCGACAGTCCACCTCCTAACATTAAATCGACTGCTCTATCCTCTTCTATGTTAAAGTCAAGTGCAACAAACACAGAAGTACTTATTGTCCTGTAATCTGTTCCTCACTTTGTCAGTCTGCAGATGTCAAGGGGGTAAATTGCTCCAAGCAAAAAGAGAGGGGTGGGGGGGTTGGTGGGGGTGAGGTCACTGCAAGGGAGGGGTGAAGTTTGACAGTCGCTCACAGTTGGCACTGATGATCCAGGATGCTTTGGGGCAGACAGGGGGGGGGAGAGGGGCAGAGAGAGCGAGGCAGAGGTAGAGACGGTGAACTTCTATCGGAAGGAGGACGAAGGAACCGCAGATCCTTTCCCTCCTTGCGTTTCACCTTCAGGAAAAACCCCCAAAAAACTAAGGATATGAAAAGAACATGAAAGAAAGAAATCGTCATTAAACGCACTACGAAGTTCTCTCTTTCCCTCTCTTCCTCCATCTCGCACCTCTCTCAATTTAATCTTAAATCCACTCCAATTTCCCCCGAGGGACTCAATTCTCTCTTTTCCTGTAAGTATTCTCTTTCATTCTCTTGCTTTTATTCTCTCGGTGTTTTTCAGTTCCTTCTTGTGACTCAGCACCCTGCTGTGAAACAATGCCTGTGCCAGACGTGAAATCTCAATCAATTGCTTGTTATTTGATTGCATTAATGAACGAGAGGCCTTCTTTTGGACTCTTTAGGCTGTAAATAAGTGAAGTGTGTGCATTTATCGGATTGGGAATAGGAAGAGCTCTGCGGTGATTTAGTATGCATAACCTCAGCTATTCCAGAGTGTGTGTGTGTGTGTGTGTGTGTGGTTTTGTTTGTGTGTGTGTGTTTGTAGAGTCCCTTCAAACAGGCTTCCTTTGGGTGTTTTGTGGCTGGCCAGTTCAAATCAATATTGTTAATAGGTTGTGTGTGTATGTGCACTAATGCAGCTCATGTAGATTCCCAGCTCTCTCTCTATTTCAGAGTCAGCTCATCTTCTTTTTAGCGGAAGGCACATTTTTGGTCTGCCGTCCCCGGCGCCATGCTGTAGGTGTTGCGAGTTCGTGTTTGTCCGTCGAAATCAGTGTCCTCCAGCCCTGACGTCCAAGTATCTGCTGGGGTTTCTGTCTCCCTCACTCACGGGAACTCGACTTTTTCTCCTAGTCTTCTTCGTCTGGCTCCTTGCCCTGTCTCTCTCTAAAAGCCTCCCATCTGTTTAATTCTCTGTGTCGTTAGTTCTGTCTCTGTGGGTGGGCCTTGTGACTCTCTGTGTGATTATGACAGGCTGTCTATAGGGAGGCCTGCTGTTGCCAGAGCGGCTAACCATAAAGTTCAGTCTGCCTGTAGGTCTGAGAAGCTTTTCGTCTCTATTTCCTCCTCAATGTATCTTCGCTATGCTTTGTGTGCCTCTATCAATATTGGTTTGTGTCTATCAGTGGATTAACAAGCATCTGTCTGCCTCTCTCCTCTGCTTCCTCCGCTCCTCTGCATTCCCAACAGTGAGAGACAGAAGGAGAGGAGTCCATTCCTCCTGGTAGGGTGACGCCAGGAATTTCCTCTTTCTCTCTGCTCCACTTCCTCTCTCGTGCCCCCATCGTCTCCCCCCACCCCCCACCCCCCCACCCCTCCACCATGACACTGCTGGCCTCCGAGAGGTCGCTTCTCATCCGGAACAAGTTCCGCTCAGGTGAGGATTTGAGCTCATGCCAATTAAAGGAGAGAAGGACTCATTTTCCCACAACCATGGCTTTTCATCTCAGGCGCACATGCATGATCATCAATATTTTGAGTTGAAATGTCTGCGAAGATTATTGGCTAGTCAGTCACACTGTTGATCATGTGATCAATCCAGTGAAGGTTATTGATCATGGCAAATGGATTTAGTGATCGCTCCCTACAGACAGACATATGGAGATGTCTTGAACAGAAGTAAATCCGCTGACCCCGAGGATAAAGATCTCTGAATGTTACTGTCTGACACTTCAATCAGGAAACGGGCTGGTTTGTTGTGCTTATGGAAAAAAAAACCTGACTGTGGGTCCTTACCAGAAAAGTCCTCATTATTTGAAGGTTCTGAAAACCAGATTTCAAATCCAAGTCTTATTAATAATTCATGTCCAAATGACAAACAATCAGACCTCACCTATAACCCCCCCCCCCCCCCGAGTTACAATTATTATTATAATTATTATTATGTTAAAAATGTAACAGTGAAAAGCTCAGCTAAGCTGCTTCACCATGATGGTGAGTGTGGTTTGATCAGATCTGAGTGACAGCTGTAAAGCAGCAAAAGCAAACGACCCAACAATTATCCTCAGATGTTGGTTCTAATATTGCTAAAGTAGGAAGAGGTGCACAAAACCTTTTGTCTGACTCTCGTCCACATCAAATCAGCCATTAAGGGTTTGCACAAAAGCAGAAGTCCCAAACATAAAATAGGCACAAATGGCCCGAGTTTAAAGGAGAATGATGTCTTCATGCATTCCTACCAAAATGTAAATATCATTGTCAGTGATAGGTGTGATAATAACCTAACAGTGAAGCGTTCAGGAGGCAGCCAGCAGTCTGTGACAAACAGCATTAGGCAACCCTTCCCAAGCTACACGATGCTAGTTTCCCCAACAAGTTGCAGCGGCTGCTGCTGAGTTCCCACGCAGCTGTCGTAAACGGCTGACAAAATAGAATGGCGAGAAAATGACACAGACAGTCCCCTAGGTGTGCAAACACCTGCTGGAAAACGTGATTCTATAAGCAGCTGCTCTGTCAGAAAGCGTATATACACATAGCTGAGCTGGAGGAATATATTTTATCTACCACTGTATCCAACTTGTTGATCCCTTTGTCAGCCAGCATTATGATTGCACTTAATTCGAACTTGGACGTGCACGTATTGGATGATGACATCCAACTGAATAGAATAACAGCGATTATTTATAGCTTGTAGCCACTGGAAACAAAGCATCTGATAACTCTTTGTCTTTGTTTTTCACAGCTTTAAAGCTGTCGGCTCTTCATCTGGAGCGTCCCTGCAGAAATTTTTAAAGATTTTAAGACAATTGCTGACTTTTTGGTGCAAAAAGGGAAAATGTATTATATTATATTTATTTGGCCCTTCAGGAACAATTAAACTACTTTAACACTGCTTCCCTATCCTGTTTTAAACCCAGGGGACTGATACGTAAGGCTGCTTTAAATACAGACCTTGAAAACTTTTAAACTTTAGAGTTAGAAAGGCAGGAAAGAGCAGGAAGAGTATAGTTAGCAGCACAAATGAGAGTGATGTGAGGGGGAGGGCATGCATGAGAGGCTTGTGGAGAGAACGGGACAGCTGAAGGGGGGGATGGGACCAACAGAAATAGACATACTGAGAGATAAATAGTTATTGCCCTCAACCCCCCCTCGAGCAGTCCTCTCCTACCCTCCCCTTGTCAGGTCTCTCAGGTCTCAATGCTTGCTGAAATGTATCATGCGAGGTGGGGGGTGGGGACTTTGTGTCACGGGCACAGCCCTTCCTTGCTTCACCTGTTTGTGTGTGTATGTTAATATGTGCGTGCCAGCATTCAAGGAGATATATAATCTACAAGCACTGCAAAGTCATGGGGTAACATGAGTTTGAAGGCCATATCATTTTGCAGTGAGCGTGCTGTCTAGCATTGCTTAACTCCGAGCTTCCTACGTCAGTCTGATTTCTTATTCCAGATATGTAATTTTGCCTTCAATGAAATGAAACTAATGTACTGTTCCATCAGTGTAATACTTAATCATTTTCTTGGTAACACAGCTCAATCTTGTCTTTCAGTCCTGCAGCTGAGGATTCAGAACCGAAGGCTGAGTGAAATCAATGCAGACTCAGGTTAGTCTACGTGTATCATTAACATTGTGATTGATCCATGTACACTATGACTGCAGGGTGCATTTCATATTAATGATCTTCAAGTCACTTCTTTTCAGTGGAAGGCGATTGCTCATTGATTTGGCCAGTTTTTTAATTTTTTTCTTTTTAGATTTTACTATACTGACCTTTTCGGTTTTTGTAACAGCAAAATGGTTGGATTAATGCTGAATTTATTTATTTATATATTTAAAACCCTTTTTTTGTACGTGAATCTACAAAACTCAATAAGGCTCTAGGTTTGATTTGCAGTAATCAGAAATCTAGAAACATGAATAAGTAAATAAGTAAACATTGACTTCACATAGGATATGAAACCCACCCTCTTAGGTTAAAGTCCTCAGTTTAGCCGTTTGTTTTACCGGATCTTGGTTTCACAGATTTCCCACTGCTCTTTATACTACTCGCCTGATTTGTCTAAAAAACAACAACAAAACAAAATAAATAAATCAACACATATATATATTTTTAGGTATTTCTTAGCCTTTAGACAAACTGGTGACCTGACCTGGCTGTAACCTGCCTTTCACCTCATTATGGTTAGGCTAGGCTCGAGCCCTCCCCTTGGATAAGTAATTAATCAGATGAATGGGTTTGGTTTTCTAAAGCCTGAAAACACAGTTAAAAGGACGTGTGAGCATTTAGTTCCCACTCAGACCTTTTAAATTACAATATATTGAAAGGGTAGTTTTTTGCTACCTTACTTTTAATATTGTTGTATTTTATCTAGATGAATAATCCCAGCATTACCCAAAAAATGGATAAAATAAGAAAAAAAGTATTTTTTATACCATAAACAAAATAAAAATAAAATATACTAGCTACTTTACTAAATACACCTTGCTAGTACTGGGTTGAAATGATCAGCAACAATACTCAGGTAGTCTGTGGGATTTAAACAATGCTCTGTTGCTATTTAGCTCAAAAGTGGGCCAAGAAAATATCCTCCACACCATTGCACGGCCACCAGCAGTCTGAACCACTGATACGAGTCAGGATGGATCCACACTTTCATGTTGTTTATGCCAAATTCTGATCTTATCATCTGAATGTAGCAGCAGAAATTGAGACCCAGAGAACTGCCACTCACAGGATAGTTTCTCCTTTTCAGACCAGTATCTGTAAACTATAGAGATGGTTGTGCAGTAAAATCCCAGCAGATCAGCAGTTTCTGAAATACTCACACCAGCTCATCACAGACTTCCTCATTCTGATGGACAGTTTGAACTTACAAAGGAAGCTCATACGCATTTAGTTGCTGCCATGCCATTAGATCATTAAATATTTGCATTAGCATGCAGCTGAGTATGTGTACCTAAAAAGTGGCTGGTGAATGTAGATATTACTCCATATGTAAAAGCACATTTTTATTTTTACTTTAAAAAGTCTATTGCTGTCAGTAGATATGCACTTTATTAGAAAGGGGAAAAGTTCACACGCAATTAAGACATGAGGATAAATATATAAAGCTGGAACAATCAACAATCATTATCTGAAGATGTGAGCATAAATAAATTGTGTCATGCACAGAATTCAAAGTGCCGAGTGCAGAAATGTATTATAAAGCAGACAAAAACAATCCCCATCCGACAGGCAGGCACCTTGCTTCACTTCCCTCCTGGCTGCAGGTTACTCTGTTTTTGATGCCTGCCAACACAAAAGAGTGTCTGAGATGCTTCATGCTGTAACTTGGAAGGATCATTTGAAAGCTGACGCTGCTTTGTTGATGCACCCCATCACCTGAGTTTCTATTCTTCTAGGCTACTGTTCTCTGAAATAGTCTAATATGAGAGTTTGGATTGAGAAAAACAAATTATCTTTTTTTTTTTTTTAACTCTACTTTTCCACATTTCATCTTTAACCGCGTGTCTGTCTGATTGGAACAGGGCTGAAATCCACGTGTCCGCCTCAAAAAGCTGAGAAAGACCAGAGTGAAGCTCTGGTGAGTTGAATACTGTCTCTTTTTATAAAAAATTAAACATATATACAGCAGCAGGACATTCTGACACTTCACACCAGACTGATTTTGAAGCACCCAACACATTTGAACCCTCTAAATATCTTTATGAATCTTGGTTGGTGATTATATTAGTAAGAGTCCAAATGTCAGGTTACTGATGTGAGTTCATAAGAAATATAATTCATGATTAAGTCTCTTCTCAACTAAAGAAAACCAATTTGCACTAGTTTCAATAGAAAGTCTCCCAACACCTTGCAATAATCCTGGTGTAATAATATGTCATTAGGCTGCACTGACAATAAAGTTTTATTCAACTTTCCTCTGGGCCTTGGCTGTTGGTTTGACCCACTGTTTCCTGATGCAGCGTCTAACTGATGACGGTGCCACTCAGAAGTTGCCTGCTGGTGGTCTGAATGCTGAAACTGCACAAGGTGATACCATGCCCACAGCAACGTTGCTGTCTCCTCCTTGCTTTGCTCTGCATGCTCCCAGCGTAGCTCACTGTAACACACTTCCCCTCCTGTCCATTTCTCTCTGTCTGCGTTATATCATATCTGTGCTGTTCTCCGCTCCCCATCGTACAGTAGTAGTAGTGCAAAGATGTGAAGTGTGTAAATCTCACAAAGGGCTTTGTGTTTCATCAGCTGTCAGCGAGACTAAAATGTGACCTTGTAGCACACTTTAACGCTGCTCCACATGCAGCCGGCAGGACATATCAGGGATTGACAGCACGTGATAAACCTGTCAATCCAGGAATCACAGTCATCATTTTCGGCTATTACTGAGATCTCCCTCTGTCATCATGCCACTCACCTCCTTCTCCTCTAACCTGCCTTTTAATTTTAAAACACTATGATTATAGCATCTGGCTTTTCAAAATGTCTAATTTCCTTAATAGTCCTTCTGTGACATTTTAAAAATGTGTGATTGCACGTGTGTGTGTGTTGCGTTCATTTCCAAGGGAATACATTTCCCCATGGGCAGGCGTATTTACTTGTTTTTGATGCCTCTGCTGCATTGAATCGGGACTGATCGCCTGTGGCAAAGCTGTTGCGCACGCTCACGTTGCATATGTTCGGAAATCCTGTTGCTTCTCTTTCTCCTATCTTGCCTCTTTCCACTGATCTCCCATCTGTCCCGTTCTCCTCATTTATCTGCACCATCCCTCCCACTTTCTCCCACCCGTAGAGCGGACTGCATGTGGGGCCCACAGGCAGAAGAAAGCTCGCCAGGCGCAGGACCTCACTGAGAGGATCCAGCGCCCGCCTGGACCTGTGGAGCAGCAGCTTGAACGCACGCCGTCCCCAGAGAACGGTGAGTCAACACGCATCTGCATGAACCACCACACACTCCCCCCCCCAGCCTTGTCTTTTGACCTTACTTCCATTTGCTTTTCATTTCCTCAGGTCCTGCCTCCTTCCCTCTGACTGCTGATGTCTTCGAAGATGACATCTCCTCCTCATCCTCACCCACGGAGCAGCACAGCACTCACCAATCACCAGCTTTTTCTTCATTGCCGAGGCTCTCAGGTGACCAATTACTGAGCGACTGCTCGGCTCTGGTCCCGACGCTTAACCACGGTCCCTGTCATGCTCAGGTGAGGGAATGGCACTAAGTATATAGTTTTAATAAAAACACACATATTTTGGAAAAAATGTCTAATATGAGCTCTCAGTTATAACCACGGACAAACATATTAAAGCATATATTCAGTAGGTGTTGAGTTTATAAATAGCTTCATATGTCAGCTCTGATAATCTGATACTCTGCCTTCAGTCTGGTTTGGCAGTGCTCCCGGGAACCGAGGGCATCAGACAACCTATGAGCGTAAAGCTGAGTGACTCAAACTCCATGGCAACGACTGGGAGGCCGACTGGGATGTATCTGACCTCTCAGACCACACCCCTGCTGCCAAAGGTAAGCTGGGGTTAATGCATGCTCCTCCACATACAAGCCCCGCTGCTTTAAGCTACATGAAAACAAAAGAAGAAAAGCCGTGCACATCTTGGCGCTGAAAAAGGACGGTTTGTGGAAAAGTCACATTTCTGAACTTCCGAGTTGCTGTCTTAAATTCTTAAATTATCACAAGCCACAAAACAAAATGCATGACATAGCATGAGAAAAAAAACTCATTTTAAAAATACTCTAAATCTTATGCAATTCATGCATCTCCAACAGTTTGTACTCCATAAAGGACACATGCTGAGCAGCTGTCATGGACGCTTTCCTTTTTTCTTCTATGTTCTGTTTTCGGTTGCTCTCATTCACAGCAGATCATCTGTTTCCATTTCTTCCAATCTTCTGCATCTTTGTCTCCATCTCCTTCTGTCGCGCCAACCACCTGCGTGTCCTCTCTCATCCATAAACCTCTCTGCCTCCACCTTTCTCCTACTAACCCAGCTCCTCCAGCTTTCCCAAGATTCCTCCGACAGTGTACCCAGTATCTCCCCTCTGAAAGTGTCCAGACCAACTTAATCTCACCTCTCTTGCTTTGTCCTTGAACCATCCAAACTAAGCTGTCCCTCTGATGTACTCACTTTTTAAAATCCTGTCCATCTTTGTCACTCCAAATGCAAATCTCAGCACTTTTAATTCACCCGCCTCTGGCTACGCCTCACATGTAACAGCTGGTCTCACGAGCATCTTGTAAACTTTCACCCTTGCTGGTACACTTCTAGATGTCATATATACCACAGATCTTTACTGTATGTGGGAATGGATGTAATAAAACATCCACAGAGAGGGGGAGACATAAACTGCATCATTGTTAAAACATTAACCCTTCTCTACGCCTTTGACCCTAAAAGTCTAAATCATGGACTTTGACCTCAGACCAATTTTATAATTGAATAACCTGGATCATGTCACTAATATTGCTACTTTTCATGTAATACTCTCTGGTTATATTGTTTCTCTTTTGTGTTCTTTAGTTTTTACTTATAGTCCACTTTCAAAATTTCTAACAATGATACATAAGTGTAAAAAACACTTACCTTCTGCATGCTCTGAAAAGATAAGTGTAAAAATGTGCATTTTGCTACATAGAGCTAACAAAAATCCTACGTGGGTGCTATTTGGTGAGTTGTCAAAGTAGCTTGCAAAGAAAAGCGTCTGGACTTCTTTAAGTTACTTGAAGACGTTTCACCTCTCATCCGAGAGGCTTCTTCAGTTCTAAGGTCAAATGGTGGAGAGTCCCAGATATAAACCTGGTGGGAGTGTCCCCCCACAGAGGGACAAAAGGACCCCCTGATGATCCTCTAATCGCCTGAGCCAAGGTGTGGAACTGGGTGTGGGTCCCAATCAGCCAGAGTTTCGGGTGAGTTCATTGTGAAACCTGGCCCCACCTTATCATGCGAATTCCTGAGGTCAGATGGCCCAGGGTGTGAGTGGGCGTTAAGGCGTCTGGGAAGGGATCTCAAAACTGGATTATAGATGGCAGAGAGTTGGTGTCGTAAACCACCGCCTCTGTTCAAAGATGGTCGCTCACAGTGGACATAAATGGCTTCTTTCACTCCTCTTTCAAACCATCTGTCCTCTCTGTCCAAAATGTGAACATTGGCATCCTCGAAGTCCAGACGCTTTTCTTTGCAAGCTCCTTTGACTACGATGACCTGGATGACTGAGAACCTTCACAGACATATTTGGTGAGTTGATTATTTTCTGTTTGTCATATGTAAAATTTTCATCCAGGAAACAGTGTTTACATCTTACGCCTGTGTGTATGTGCTTGCTGTAGTTGTACTCATAGCAGGTGTACAACGTGAGAGATAAAAGACAAATGTGGAGGTCTTTCACCTAACAGGATGGTCACTCCTGTGAAACAATGCTCTGCTGTAAAATGCTCTGCATTCATTAATGTCAATTTGCACTTCTGGGGGACCTCAGTGTTTGCCCCCGAGGTTAACGCATTCACACACGAGCAGCTTGGTTATATGTCGGAGCCTGCGCATGCTGTCATCTGGGGGATTTGTGAGGCATTTATGCATTTCATGTAGCTTTTCTTAACTGCTATCTCTGTTTTATTATTGGAAAGCACTTTGGTCAACTTTGTTGTTTTTAAAAGTGCTATATAAATAAAGTTGGATTGGATTGGATTGTAGCGTGCAGCTAATGATGTCATATGTGAAATGACTCATTTGTTTGTTTGTTTTTTTTTTACTCTTATATGGTTTAAAGTGTTCTTGAAATAACTCACAAGTTTTCTAAATGTGTCTTTATAGACAGCTCGGCCTTCCAACAACCCCTGCACCTCAACTCTGCCTCACTCCCTTAACCTCACCCATCTCCCCCGCCCACGGAAACCGCGGGACACAAAGCCCAAAATGAGGAAACTCAAATATCATCAGTACATTCCTCCAGACCAGAGAGGAGGGGCTGGGACAGGAGGTACCAATATAATTGGTTTACTTAAACAGCAACACTCATTCGTCAGATCAAGGTTTGCTCAGGTGATAAAGTGATTGAGTTTAGCCAGAATATTTACGTATTTTCAGGGTTGGGAGCCAAACAGAAGAGCCCTAACCCTACCCAGTCTTTAGACCCAGCCTATTCTGATCTTCTGAAACAGCAGCAGGTCTTCCTTCAGCTTCAAATCCTCCAGAACCAGCAGCAGCAGCAGCAGCAACAACAACCACAAGAACAGATCACTGTTGTACCCAGGTACACAAACAGATTAATGGGTGACACAGTGTTGGGTATTTTATTATGATCCTACTCAGCTGATCTTTACTTGAGTTCATGCTCCTGTTGTTCTTTTAGTGGGGAATCTGGTGATCTGAAGTCTTCAGGAGCCATACCACAGAATCCCCAACCTGTTCCTGCTACAACCAACCACACCCCTACGGACACAAACCCTCCATCAAAGCCTGAGCTTCTCCCTGCTAATCTGGTTGATTTAACAGTAAGAAAACCATGTTTATCAGAGAACTGATGCTAAAATGGCTTAAAATGTTTGAGAAATGATCCACAATTAAAGGAAACCAAGTACCTTCACTAGTATCTTTCCAATAGTCCAATAATAGCCTCCATCCTTCTTCCTCAGGTGTCAGAGTTACGGCAGCAGCTGCGTAAGCGCGGCCTTCCTGTCTCCGGCACAAAGCCTGCCCTATTGCAGCGACTTCGTCCTTTCCAGCTTCCCAGTGCTTGCCTCACCCCGGCTCCCCTCTGTCAGCTGGGTACCAGCCCAGAGCCACTCACCCCCTGCCCCTCATTGCCATCCAGCCAGAGCCCTGGCTCCAGCTCCAGCTCTGGGCTAGACTCGCCCAGCAGCAGCCCGAACCAGCAGCTTTACATCCAGGATAGGGCAATTCCTAATGGGATTCTCAGCAGCGCTCCAAATAGAGTTCCAAATGGAATCCTAAACACTGTCCCAAACGGTTTCACAAATGCTGCATCAGTCAGTTTGGCGGGGGAACCGTGCAGTCTCACCAACACGGTCTTCTTAGCTCCTGCCAGCACTGCCTCTGGAACTCCAAGTCCCAGTCTTCCCATGTCATCCTCCTCACCCCTACAGTGTGGGACTCCCTGGAGAACTGAGAAGGAGCAGCAGAAGCAGCAGCAACAGCAGCAGGAGCTGAGTGTGGAGCTAGAGATGAGGGAGAGAATGAGGAGCAGGCCAAGAGACCGCTCCACATGTTCCGGCAATGAGGTGAGGACAGACAGACTCAGATTTCTGGTGTGACAGATGTTGATACGAGAAATAATCATTTAATGATGTGACTGCTTTATAAAAATCTTTTTTCCACTAGTCTTGTGGAGGATCCCTCCATCCGTTCCTGCAACAGGACCTGGGATGCTCTAGAGGGAAGCAAGAAACAGATGCACACGCAGAGGTGTTGTTTACACAGGTAAACATACAAAACAGAGCACACATGTCCTGGATAAATGGATATAAATGATTCTGCACAGTGGCACACTAAACAGCCTTCCATCTAGGAGCATTTCTCAAACATGCAAACATGTGCATACGCCACCTGTCAAACAATTTATCTCTTCTTTCTAATCAGGTGTTTTGCTGCCAGCCCTGTGATGCAATTGGCAATGACTTTGAACTGCCAGTGCAGATTACAGCAAGTCCTATTCAGACCTTACCTTCTGTTCGCAGCTTGGAGGAAGAGCTACAGGAGGCTATCCAGAAAGCACAGGTCAGGAGTCTTTAGATGAACAGGAGATCACAAGGAGTATCTTTTGTTCTGTAAAATGAAGTATTTCTCCTTTTCTTTGGCTAACAGATGGACCCTCGGCAGTCCATTGATGACATTCTAGATGAACCTATTGCTTCTGTCGGTCAGTCTCACACAATTAATAAAGAATTCCTTTTGACTAACACTCGGATTGCTTTCATCATCTAATTCCTTGTACTGGCTCTCTTTCAGACTCCGTCAATGTGTCTGACCATAAATCTCCTGCCCACTCAGCCCGTTCTCCTTCTCCTCTTCAAAATGATCAGTCCCAGGCTTCCCAGCAGCACCACAAGGACGACAACTCCCTGCTTTCACCTCTTTGCTCCTCTCTCTTGTTGGAGCTTCCTCCATCCCCTGCTGTAATAAACCCGAGCCAGGTAGTCCCACTTCCTCCTCCACCGCCCATCTGTACCTCCCCATTGCCATCCACCAGGAGGTCACGGAAACGACGGGCTCCAACACCGTTCGACGCTGCTGACTGGCTTGAAACGCTGTCGTCCGGCCTCCGCCCTCTGACCCCCCCAGCAGCCCCCTTTGTCGAGCCAGACTTGAGCCTGGATTCAGATCTAAATGTCAATCGAGTGCTGGACCTGATGATAGAGCAGTGGTGAGGACTTGCGAGGGGTGATCGCTCGTTATTTGTCAGTTCAGCTGTAAAAGTCGCCGGCTCCACGCAATGTCGAGAGCTGGATTCATTGCAGCGATCGGATCCAGCAGCTTTGACGGGACAATGAGAACACAAACACATGTGCACACTTTCACCCTATGCACACTCGTAGTGTTGTTTAAAAGCACTTGGGCTCAGCCAGAAATGGCAAACAAGCCACACATCTGTGGATTGACACACTCCACAGCACAATGTTTGCAGTGCAAAACAAAAGAAAACCTGGTGGCATATTAATTTAAACATGCTTCCTGGCTGTGCTGGGAGAATGTCATTTCTGACTTATCTCCAAAACCCGTTGTCGGATTGGGTTGAGTGTGGCCCCTGGTGTTGACTCAGTCATTGAGTCCTAGCCATTCATAAAGCCCATTCAGAGTGTGTAAAAGCCAGGCAGAGCGCACAGCTTGTGTGTGGCTCCAGACCTTAACCCCGATGCCAGACACACAGTCGGCATGCAGGGGGAGAAAGCTGGCAGAAGCCACACACAGGAAGTGTGTGTACATGCTTGTGTGAAAGTGTGATCTGTGTGTGTGTGTATATGTGAGCTTTCCATATGACTGACTGTGCGAGTGCACACATGGCTGCTCTTGGCTGTATGTGTCCACATACAATGCTTCCAGGTGTATTTATCAGCATCCGAGCCAAAGCACTTGTAGTTATTTGTTTGTTTGCGATTAAGTGTGCCTGCTTGTGTGTGGCATGACTGATCTGTGAGAGGATACACGTGAAGAACACAGAAGAGAGGCCGCGGATTTACAGTAAGTGTCCACTTCCTAAAGCAGACATTTAATTGTGGTCCCTCTGCCAGCGGGCAGTAACTCCAGTGTAGTTATCCTGTGTAATCATCAGAACAACCACATTACCTTGTTTAAGCCGCCATCCTCCAGGAGAGCAATCAGGAAGCCACCCCAAAAATAGTCCCCGTACAAATGCACCAATCAGCCGAGTGAGACTTTCCTCATCACTTTGCAAAAACAGGTGGTCATTTTGTTCCCTGATTAACCCCCAACAGTGTCTGGCCTGCTCCTCGGTGATTATCCCGCTACTAGCAAAAGCCAGATTTAGCACAATTTATAACCCAACACCAAGGCCACACCTGTTCACTTACTGCAAATGAATTCCTCCAATTTATTGCTAAGAATATTAAATGTTTGGTGCATATTTCAATATACAAATGGACCATTAATATTAAGAGGAAATGTATTGTAGCGTTAGCACAAAATACTGTGTTTTAGGGATGAAACATATCACGCGACCAGTGAGCCTGTCAGTCGGAGCCAATACGCACATTTTCTTACGGGTGACAGTAATCTTGGCTCAAACTTCTACACGATTTACTGGTCGTGCAGTAGTGGGTACATTATTTGTTTGCATAATACACTTTCAGTGAGTTACGTCCATCTCAACCTCACTTACCATAATGATATTAATGAAAAAAAAATTCTGACAGAGGTTAGCTGCCATTAACCTCTGCTGTACCAGATGAATGTACATACAATTCAGGTACATGATCCCATCTACATAAATTTATTCTAGGCCCTTAATTGGCTGCATGTCCCATCAATCACTTTGGAGAGCTCTGATTGTCTAATTCCTGTCTAGATCATTTCGATTATTTGATAAATAATGCAGAGTTCTTCTTTTATGTTATCATTATATCTAAAAAATGCATTTGTTCCCTTCAATGAAAGTGAAGCAGTGAGTGCAATTTGATTCATGTAGAGGGCACAGAAACTCGAACTCTAACTTCATACTACTGTACGTTCTTGTCTTGTTGTTTCTATGTAGGCAATGTGTTGCTGTGGCTTGTCTTCCTCTTATTGTAGTGATAAAGCCAGCCACAGTGAGTTATTGGGATAAGATAATCTGTGCATTGGCAAACCTTCAGCTCAGTGCAACAGCTTTATGCTGAAGCATTTCTTGTACAGCTTTCAGCAAAGAGACTATGAAAATGCAGCTAAATGTGGATGGATGGCTATGATAATCATAGCGATCAATAAGCATTGCCTGCTGCAAAGAAAAAAAAAGAAAAAAGAAACGAAAAAATAGATTGGCAGGAGAGTAAGATGCTACCTCCTGTGACTTCCTCCGCTTTAGGGCTGACAACAGTCTTTTCCTTGTTTCTTATTTACTTCCGATCGTTGGTGCAGAATTTCCTGAAACACCCCAGAGACTGTTGACTAATTTAATTAAGCCAAAGTTTAATAATTCTGCTTTAAACTGAGTTAAAAACGTTGACTGAAAGCACTGGAGTGTTTCAGGTAACTGTGGTTTAGTTGCTGCTATAAATACCTTATTCTGAAAATGTGAGACAAAACAAAATGTTTTTGCTTGTACGTCTATTTGTAACTTATTTGTGCAAATGTTTCTCTCCACAATGTATTTAAAAGCATTACAAAAATTAAAGTCTTAATAGATTTACTATGTGCCTCCTCTTTCTTTCATCCCTGGACAGGAAGTTAAGAGATGTAGCACACTAAGAGAATTAACAAATGGATGAAGAAAGAACTACTGATCGATTACTGATCAGCACGACAGCGATATTATATCGAAAGTATTAAAATGAGTCTCTTCATTCATAGACAGACAGGAATACAACACACAATTTCTTTGGCCCGGCTCTTTAAAGCTGCATATGCTGATAAGTTTAACCCTACCGCAGACAGGCCACAAAGAGAAGAAAGAAGATGAGACAATCTACTCTCTGTTTGACTTATCCACCCAGGGGTGAGAGTGTGTTTTCACAGGGGTAATACTCCAAAGCTGTGACCAGGGTGTAATGAGGGATTCGCTGTAATGGCCCCTCTAGCCGTTCCACATCACTTCCTCCTCGTTCCTCCCTTGCAATAACTGCTTCCTGCATGATTTCATGGAAATTAAAGGGAGAAAGGTGTGTTTCATATGTAAAGCAGGTAGCTCTTGCCGAGACGTGTGGATTCTCTCGCTCCCACCATCTCTCCCTCTCTCTTCCTTACCCCCTTATTTCTCGTCTCCTGGGTCGGGGCTGGGTAGGCTTTGATCACTGGCAGAGGGTCGCTATGGTTTGATTTCTGTTGTGCTCCTCTGAGAGTTTTGCTCTGCTATTATAAACCATGTGAGAGAAGACAGGGGGCAGCTACTTTAGCCTGTGTATCACTGAGCAAATCATAATCATGCATACAATATAAGGCAGAACGAGGGCATGCTACCAGATAAAGCAATACATGAGATGTAAAATCAATCAAATCTTTTTACTGAGTGAGCTGTGTGGTTACAAGAGACTTATTAAAGCTGTGCAACAACATAAAGTCCTTCTTCCAATCCCTGGCATCGTGTAGATGCCATAAACAAATCCCCTTAACCTACAGTAACTGCCACAAGGTAGCAGAAATAAAATAACACTGATATGTTATCACCTTTATAGGCTATCTAAACTTGCCAATTTATACATCCAATCAATTTCTGGTGAATGTAAGCCTAATATTTACATGCATATTAGCTGATAAAGGATGCACAGTGCTCAGTACAATGGTCACAGCGTATGTTTGCAGCAGGTAGTGTGCATGCCATATACCTCAATAAAAACCACTACATGAACTCAAGTAATTTTAGAACGTCTAAGAAGGTTACTGGGTTTGAATCTGATGGCTGGTCAGGATGTATTTGGACTTTACATGATCTCTCAGGGTTCTCCAAAAAGATGCATGTAGGGAAACTGGTGATTGTAAACTGGACGTAGGTATGAGTGTGCCTGTCTCTCTGTGACCCCCACCCTGTTCTCACCATGACCCTGAACTGGTTGAGAAAATGGGTTATTAGATGTCTGACACAAGCAAAAGTACGACAGCAAGATCTCGCATTAGATCAGTGCACGCAACACACGGGATGCATATATTATTGGTGCAGTCCTTTCAACAAATTAAAGACATGGTACAACAGTATAATTACATTAAATCTCTAAACATTGTGGCTTTGAAACACATGATTTACAACAATTAAAACAGGCTGAAACAACCAAAGGAACAGAAACAGATTCCTGGTTTTAGGCTTTGATGTACAGCTTCATCTAAGCCGCCTGGTGTAAAGAATGTTTTCTTTTTCTCTCTCAGACTGCTTCTACAAGTGCATCGAACAAAAATAAAAACATCTGAATGTATAATTTCCTCATGGGATAAAAAAAAAACATGGGAATTTGGTGAAACCACTACAGAAATCTTGCTTTCTGTTGCAAAAACCAGTGAATTATTACTGCTGCTCTGCCCCAAGGAGGAAATATTTGAAAAATTCAGATGTTGTGCTCTTGTGCTGTTCTCTCTGTCATTAGAAGGTACACATAATGGTTGAGGGAGGCGATGGCCAGATATCACTATCTTGCCACATAATTATAATATTTGTCTAAATTGCAATTGTATAATTAGTATTATTCATAAAAGAGGAAGGACCGAGAGAAGATGTGGGTCGATTCGTGACGATAAACTGCCTCTGCGAACAGGCTGCTGTTGAGGAATGATTATTCTTCTTGTGTTCAGAATAACTAATTTCCTTGTAGTTCTCTGTTGAACTGTATCTAACTGGTTCATTTACACCTCGTCATGAAATTTGTTATCTCACAGTACAGCCAACCAATATGGAACATGCCCTTCAGCATTGCTAATCATAAAATTACGGCTGTGGGAATTTTACCTTCACACTGCTGCCTGACTGCTAATGCATACGACCGTGTTTCTGTGCTAAAATACTGCTAAAGGGACATGCATATGATATTTCAAAAGACATGGCAGGATGCGGCGTTATCCTCTGAAGGAAGGATGCCCCGAAACTGTTTAAAGTAGCCTGCATCTGTGTCTGTAACCAGAGGCTTCTGCAGCTTTCCAGCACTACCACACATCAAACTGCAGGGCTGGTTAAGCCGAGCAGAGCTACCGCTCGTCTTTGTTTAAAACTGTGTGAGATGGGGAAGGCTAATTGGACTAATTAGCACCAAAACAAGGCTTGACGGAACAGTCTTTCTGTACCACAGATGTTGTGCCTCTTTTTAGTTTAAAAAAAGATGCAGGAAGAAAAGAGGCTCACTTTCAAGGCTAAGCCAGTGTGCCATTTTTAAGCCCTGTGCCGTTACAACAACGCTGGGAAGGCAGTTTTTGATGTACCGATGCTTAAAACTGACCCTTGCCACGATAGCGGGAGCCTTGGGAACTCCAGCCGACTTTCTTGACAGACCAGGTTGAGCCTCTCTAACCCCTGTGGAATGCAAGCTTTGCCAAATTTACACCTTTCTTGTGTGAACTGTCTGGTTTTACAGTTACCCTCAAAATGTTTGAAGTTCCCAACTGCAGTCCCAACACCCCGAGGCTTCATGAAGACTCAGAAAACTGCAGCGCTCTGCCTCAACACAGAGACAAAAACAGTGAAGTCTTGCAACACCTTAAATTCCATAAACAGTCAGTGTGTTTTGCAGAACTGTGCTCAGGATCAGATGAAGAACATGAGAAACATCTGAAGATTTTGTGCCTCATTTGCATCATTTGACACTGCAGAGTTTCATATTATCCTCATAAAGTGACTCTACGGTGCAGCTTATGTCGTCTTTACCAACACAAAAGTAACCCAGAGGTTTTTTTTTGCCTGTCCCGTTTGGCTCTTTTGCCATCAGAATTATTGTCTAAAGGCGAAGAAAGATGCCCAACGGATTTACTTTACCAGAGGCTTTTTTGCTAAATCTCCCTATCTTGAAAGTCTTACAAGATTGCTGAAAGGTTTATGGGATAGTCTATTTTTAATTATAGTAGTTCATACTAGTATTAAGACTTAGAAGCTTTTGTAGATTTAAATATGTTCATCTGTTAAAAAAGAAAAGAAAAAAGAGGCTAATTTCAGTGTTTACAGGGTCATAAAAAACTACATTTACAGAATAACCAGTTCAATCTGATAAAAATGCATAAAAAGTTTGCTCCAAAATAAGCTTTTCAAAAGCTTCTTCTCCTTGAAAGTCCAACCAAATTGCTTTTGCAGAGTTCTTCCAGAGATTTCAAGGTTTTAAAAGTCTTTGAGTGCCACAACTTTCTTGTATATAATGTGCAGTATCTGGTATAACAACCTACAGTAGGAGTACTTTGTTATATAGAGCTAATGCATCAGTTTACAGGTTTAACACAACATGTCGATATCTGTGCCTTTTTATTTCACCAAAATATCTTTATCTTTGTGCCATTGATTCAACAATATGGGAAACATTTACCAGAGATTTTGGTCCACACTGACATTATACCATCACACAGTTGCTGCAGAATCCCCCCCACAGTGGGTATTTAGTTCTTAACAGATGTTCTTTTAATGATTCACTATATTAGGGACAAGTCCTTCCAAAGTAAGGCCTTCTGTAAAGCAGCAATGCAGTGCTAAATTCACTAATCACACTACAGTAACTAATCTAACTCTCCAATCATTTGCACTGTACGGGAGAACAATAAATAAAGGCAAAAAATTAAATAATCAAACGTGCTCTTTTTCTGTGCTTGTGGAAAAATACGAATATTATGCCTGCTTGCTGTTTTCCTGCACCAAAGGACGAGAAGGTGACGGTAAAGGGCGAAGTGCACCTTACCCACATACAACTGCTGCTAACACATCAGCTCTCTGCAATCAACCGCAAATATAACGTGCTAACACAAGGCTAGCAGCTAGCACACCTGAACCCAGTGTAAATGAGTTTGAATATTGACCACAGCCGAGGCATGCATCCAGAACTTGAGCTTCAACAGGTAAGAAAGAAAAAGCACTGAGGCGTGGCCTCCATTTCTGCCTGTTTGTCCAGCAGAATCATCGCTGTGACCTGTTTTTGTGCAGTGTTTATTAGGATAGAGATCTGCTTACACTGTTAGCTGGTTATTATGTAACAAAGCATCTCAGGTCATGTGGCCAAGTAGCACAAGTAGTTTAATATTAGTGTAATTAATTACTTTCTCCAGGGAGTAATTAAATGACGTAATTCATTGCGGCAACAATGAGTAATACATCACTTTTCTGAGTAATGATCGCAACACTATTTATAATACGCAGTATTTAGTTAATGACATGTTTCTTTTGCCTGAAAGCAATGCCTGTCTATAGATGGTGTAACATTTGGGGCAGCATTCTTCTTATTTTCTGTGTTTTTGGTTTTTAAAAAGGTCATTAAAGAACTTTTTTTTGATACATAAACTAATTACTGTAGCAAAAACCAAAGCCTAATAGACATTCTCATTTGAAAGCACTCAATAGGTGTCACATGCACCACCTTTTTCAATACTGTGAAGGTAATCGTTACTTAAAATTACTTATACCCGTCACTTAAACTACAAGTATAACTTTTAACCACCAGTTGTTACCCCCTGTTTTACTGTACCTAAATATTAAGTATCATTAGGAACTGAAAATTATATCCTAAATTCTGAAAATCTACATGGTGAATGTGAGAAATGGCACACCACCGGTGCAGTAATGCCTTTTAAATCTTGCCAAGAGGCCCACATCTCTTCAGTGAAGACTGAATACCATACTGTATTGTGGTTCTGGGACAGTGTAAAGCTCAGGAGAAGAAAGGCTTCACAGCTCGGCTGTGTTTGTGTTAATGGCCATCCAGGCCATTAAGCAAGGTATGAAGCAAGTTCTGTAAAACAAGAAGAAACTACAGGTGATTTTGTTTCCTAAGCAAAAGCTAAAGCATGCAAACAGGTTCTGACATTTTAAAAAAAATCTTATTTTAGCAGCTTTGACATGAAAAAAATAAATAAATTATTATCTCTGCACAAATTACCACCTTAGTACTGCATATCATCACAAGTGATTTCCAGCTTCACTTCAGTGTTAAGGTCCTTCCTGTCAAGTTGCTCTGCATAACAATTATGCTAATTTTAGAAACCCGGTCATGAGTGTCAGTTTGGTCCAAATTGAAATCCAAATTTAATCGTGCACTTTTTTAAAAACCTTCATAATGAAGAGCAAAGAAATATCTGTAAAGTCAGATAAAAAGAAATCACATCAAGGAGCATTCAGAACCAATTTTTCCTTGTCAGTGTGTATGTGACTGAGTTTAACTGTGTGTGATGAGCTAGATCTCAGTGAATCTGAGAAGGTGTGACACTTGCCAAGTAATGCAGTCATTAAAATCTCTTCCAGCTGTTCATGAAAATGTGCACTGACTGGACACTTTATTACACCTTGATAGTCTTGGACCCCGTTTTGCCTTTAGAGCTACCTTAACTCTTCGTGGCACCAATTCAACAATGAGCTGGAAACATTCCTCCGAGATTTTGGTCCATGTTGACATGATAGGATCACGCATGCTGCAGATTTGTAAGCTGCACATCCATGATTGTGATTTTTCCATTTCACCATACTAAGGGAGGCCGTGGAGTTTGAACAATGTTTAGTTGAATCTGTGTGGATGTTAGCCTCAGTTTCCTGTTCTTAGCTGAAATGAGTGGCATCAAGTTTTTATGTGTTGTGTGTTCAGAGAAGCTCTTCTGCATACCTTGGTTGTAATGAGTAGTTATTTGAGTTACTTCCTATCAGCTCACAACAGTCTGGAAATTGTCCTGACCTCTGACATCAAGAAGGCATTTTCACCCAGAACTGCTGCTCACTGGATATCTTCTCTTTTTCGGACCATTCACTGTAACCCTACAGATGGTTGTGTGGGAAAATCCCAGTAGATGAGCAGTTTCTGAAATACTCAGACTACCCTGTCTGACACAAACAATCATGCCCTGTTCGGTTTGAACTTCAGCGAGCTGCCTTGGCCATGCCTAAATGCCAATCATTGCATAGAGTTGCCATGTGGCTGATTATATATTTGTGTTAACGGTTGAACTAGTATACCTAATAAAGTGGCTGGTGAGTGTGTGTAATAGTCCTTCTGCTTTTTGCTTTGTGGGTTTCCAAGAACTCGGCTTTCTGCATTCTAACAGAGGATTAGATCATTTTTTTTGTCCTGTCCGCTCTAATTTATTGTGTTGTCCAGCGTGCTAATGAATGTCTAGCACCATTGGGGGCTGTAACTATTGTTTTGACAGTCTTGACATGTCACATCTGTGTGTAAATTTATAGCACAACCAGGCTTTTCTCAGCCATTTATCCCATGAAATCAGATTACTTTCAAGGCATCTTGGAGGAGGAATCATTCCAGTAGTGCAAATATGTATAGATACAGACTAGCACCACAAAACTGTCTGTGTAAATCAGACGTATAGTTGGGCTACATGACAGGACATAAAGGACACATTGCACCACGGTGTCCAATAATATACAAACCTCTTTTTGCAGGACATGGGGTGAAATTACAAAAGGCAGGACTGACACAAAATGATCCAAACCCTTCTGTGCACTTTGTTAAACTGCCTGCACCTGAACTGTAGATTCATCCTCTTGAGAGTTATTGCCTTGTTGAAGCAAGATTACAGCCAAATCAGATAAAACAAAGCCTGTGCCACGAGCGGCCCTGTGTGTTGAGCGAGTGTGTATTTATCTGTGAGTATTTGTACCTGCAAAGGACACAGCTGAGTTCCAGAGCAGGATGTGTACTACACCTCACCGATTCGTGTTTGAGGCCGAGTGTCAATGACAAGCTCACCTCACACACTCAGCCTCTGTGCAGCTGCAGAGTAACGCAGCCCAACCTTGCCTTATTTGCCAGCATCGTTATAATGAAAAATACATGCTGTGGTGGGGGGTCGTGCATGTTTGTCCGCTCGTTTGAGTGCGAGTGCATGTATGCGTGCGTCTGTTTGCGTGCTGGTAGGTGTGTTATACCTGTGGCCACGCGTCGTCCATGTTAATGAGGATATAAGGGCTCCTGTTCCTCAAGGTTACCCACACCACAGGGATTTCATACCTCCTGCTTCCTCATTCCATATGCTATGAATACATCAGTAGACACCCACAGATTAAATTGATCTAAATACATATGGGTTTCTATTTGTGCGAATAGATACATGCATACCCACATGTGTGTTTGAAGCACTCTAATTTCATTACATCTATAAAAAAAATTCGGACATTCGGACTCTCGGATGAAGTGGTTAAAGTTTGGTGGTCAAAGGTTATGATCACAGTAAGCTCAAAAATATTTTTATGGATATACATTTATTAGTGCTGGGGGAATAAATCCATACAGTGTAGTATCGTAATACTTTGCACTGTTACACCCACCGGAAATTTTGACATTTTATTAGATATTAGATACAGAGAAAACTTACATTAAATCGTCTCAAATGAAAAACCGTCCAACACTGGAAACACTTAGCTTGCTAATTAGCAAGCTAATGCTAATGGCTCAATAATTAGGACTGCAACATCCTTCCATCTAAAAAAACGAAAATAAAATCATTGGCTGCCTGGTGATTGTAATAGATGATTTGATGTTATGCAGCCGATTTCAGCTTGTGGTGACTAAATGGTTGAGGGTGTTGCACTCACGGCCACATTTGAGCTCGCCGGGTAGAAAGCTGCAATCACTCTCAGAGAGACTGTTGAAGCTTTGCAATAATTGCTGCCTAATTTATAAATGCAGGAGTTTGAATGAGTCTTTGTAATTGGACGAAACGCGAGAGGACTCGACCAAACTGGCTGTCTGCTGGTTGTCTGTCAAGAGTGTATATCCCCAAATATGAAACTATTCTTTAGCACCAGGTTACATAGCATGCAGAAACAATTATGTGACAGTGTTGCTATGAAGTGTTCAGTTGCCAACTGGGACTTAGAAAACATCCTGGCATTGCTTCGTCCATTCCACAGTCGCTGCTCTATGGCTGCCTCTTTAAGCCCTGCAGAACGCTTCCAAGGAGAGATTGCCATGCTTGAGCTAATCTCAGAACCCAGAACCAAATCTTTCGCTGTGGCAAGCTACTGGTTGTCTGTCAGGAGAGATTCTGCTCCCTCTACCTTCACATTCGAGCTGACCAGGCATGACCTCCTCCCCTTCAACCGAAGACCCATCTAAAGCCATCTCTCCTGCCTTTGTCACTGCGTCTCTTCAAAACGCTGTAATCCAAATTGATAGGAGGGATGAGGAAGGCCTTAAATGGATGCCGAAAAAACCTTTTCCAACTTTTGAATTGTTTTTTCACTCAGCTCTCTCAGTTTCTTGTGGACATAACTGGAGCAGAGGGTGTTCAACAAGACAGTTTCCAGTGGTGCTGCTGTCAAAGTTGTATAATGTGCAGAGCAGCAGCAAGCGAGTGTGTTACATCTGCTCTCTGTTTGATTGCCCTCTTTCTACAGGTATGGTAGACTGCAGGTTCAGTTCGGGAACTGTCTGTTTTGGGGAGTCGTTTTATTGGTCAAGCACACTTGAGCTGAACAGGCTGTGTCTCGCAGCTCATGTATCTGTGGTGTGTATTTGAAGGGAGTTTTTCCCTCGTGACTGTGACAGTCTGATTAGGAAGTACTGGATACATTTGTTCAGGAGCTGTTCTGCGTTGGTTTATCATGTTAAGAGGATGCGAGCGGGATTGATAGCGGCGAGGTAACCAGTGGACACCAGGTTACTCTCCCGCATATGGAGCTATTTTCTCAGCTTGGGAATTTTGTTGTGTGAAGATTGAACAAGAAATTTGGTCCAAGAATGAGGCTGATGTGTCCATATTGCTGATGCACAAGAAATGCTGGAGCAAAGTAATATTGAGTTTTTATCTTCCAGCTGCATTCATTCAAATGTATCCATCATTCAGTCAGCGGGAGGGGGAGGACTGCATGCAGAGACATTATATGGGAGGCATTATTTCTCACTACTGGATAACAGTCTGTTTCACAAAAGCAGATCTTAGGTAGTGAGTAACCGGCCCTACAGAGACATGGATTATGTGAACTGCGGACTTTGACGCATCTCTACCCCCTAGTCTCTTCACATACTAACATGATGGACACGCTGCCCGCTGTCCTTAAACTCTGCAGCATTTATTTTTCTGTCTGTACCACACGACTCAAGCAGGGCTCACTTTTTCCCACCTCTCTCCATTCGCCCGTTCATCAGTGTAAAATACCTCACCCCTGCAGACAGAGACAGATGGAGGGAGCAGCACCAGCCCCCTGCTCAGCTCCAGTGATTTATGCCACAGTAGCAAAGACACACATGCACGCACACACACACCTATGCATCCACACATACTGTATGCATGTGATCATACATCAGCAGATGAGGTCGCATGCATAAATATACACACACACACACACTCAGAGCTGAATGCATGACGGCACCTGTCTTGTGTTAATGCTAAATGCCACAACTCGAGGGCTTTTTAAAAGGACATGTGCATCTTTGAAGCAGTGGCAACAGAGTCTGACATCATTTGTCCCTTTCTATGACAGTTAAAGAGGAACAGGCTGCAAGCACATTCTTCCTCCTTATTCCTCCTGACTGAGGTGTCAGACCATAAAAAGCTATGTTATACTCGGCGGCAACACTTCACTGCTAGAATGGAATATCGGGCTCTCTTTCTATTAAATGCCAAGCGAGCAAACAGAGTGAATTTTTAAGGGCAGATAATGAGCATATAACGCTGCAGCAGAAAAAGAGAGTGAGAGGAAGCAGTCAGCTGTTTGTGTGTTTGTTTATGCTGTGTTGTGGTCTGGGGCTCGGAGCTGTTATGCTGTTGCAACAAGGACATGGTTGCTGTACATGAGGCAACGATTTGCGAGTAAGGTCATTGCAGTCCTCTTCTCATCACCCCTCCCTCCAACCATGCACACGCACATATGCAGACGCGCACACAGGCACCTTTATATTATTAATTCTGTTTTGTCGAGGGGTGGAGAGGTAAGAGGGAGCGTGGAGTGCAGAGATGGGCTTGGGATGATGAGGAGAAGGGTTGTGGAGGATGTGCAGGGAAGGGGACAGAGGTTGGAAAGTAGCAGTCGGCAGACAAGTAGAATAGAGGAGACGTGAGCTGATGGTGGAGTGAAGTGAGGTAAAATGGCAAGAAGCGAGGTCGAGCAGTGGTAGAGGGGAAATCGTTTATACTGCAGCCCAGGTAAGGGTGACCTGTTTGTCTCTGTCGACCTCCGCTACTCCCCTGATGTCTCTATAATAGACCCGTGAAGCACGCAAGCACGACAACACAATGCAACCGCCCATAGTAGCAGAGGCCCAGAGGCACACTTAAGCGCTGTTCCACCACGATAACTTTGGGGAATTCAGGGAAATTTCAGCTAATGAATTTAAAATCACCATTTGCAAAATACCAAACTCTCTGGGGTTGCTTTGACTGATACAGCATGCATTTCAAAGTAGCTAATGTCATGGCTTTACTAGTTATAATGTCAGTCTGTTAGTTGGTTATTTACTTTGTTTGGTTAGTTGGTCGACCTCTTTGGTTTGGAAATAACTAAAAATAGATACCATGCTTAGACTACCGTGACATTTGGTGTCTCCAGATGATGAAGCTGTTGTGTTTGTGTGTATTTTTTTCCAACTCAGTGTGACAACAAGCTATTGGCTGGACCAGGCTGAACTTTGACTTTGTTAATTCTGTGACCTTTAATCTGGCACCAACGTGAGGTTGACATTTAGAGTATTTAGTTAAATGTCTTATGCACTAACAACCAAAGACATGCATGTTAGGTTGATTGGTTATTCTAAATTGGTAGTAAGGTGTGCATGTTAGCGTGGCTTGCTGTCTCTCTGTGTTAGTCCTGTGATGGGCTAGTAATGCTAAAGTCACACTAAGGAAAATAGTGGTTGGCGACTACTGCACAATGAACGTGAATTCTTGTTGCCTTTGAAATGGTTACTTCAATGACGGGAGCATGACTTGTCTTAACTTCCTGTTAGTTGCCATCTTCAAAGTGTCTTTGGAGTGTCAAAATGGCAACAAAACAGAGTCAGTTTGCAATTTGCATAGGGTCAAGTTGGGAGTTATACACAATATGTTTGTGATAACTTTTAAAATGCACATCAGTTGCAAATCTGTTGCAACACAAATATTAAACAGAAATACGGGAATTCCTCCACAGATGGCGACATAGTTGCTGCAGGATGGTGATTTAACTACAAAATGACATAGATGGTCAACAACCGTGTTTGCATTTAGCAATACAACCCGAAGAGCTTTATGTCCCCCCGTTGCTCTCAGTCCCTAAATCACGGCTCACATCATGCAATCTACTTCATTGGTGGTCTTTAAATCCAGGTTAAAAACTCATTTTTATTCGCTGGCTTTTGACTGAGTGGGTAACTGGCACTGTTGTTTTATTGTTATTTATTTATTGTATTTATTGTTCTTATTCTACTGTTTATAGTTCTACTGTACAGCACTTTGGACAGCCTTGTGTTGTTTTTAAGGTGCTGTATAAATAAATTATGGTACTTTGTGGTATGGAATACCATAAACCAGTTTGCAACAAATTGCAATGTTTCCCATTTCACAAAGTGACGCGTTGCAGAAAAGTTGCACCCACTTGTGCAGCTGCCTGCGATTGGTCTCAGTTGACAGTAAATTGAAGGAAATCCCCAGACAGCCCCAGATTTTTTATTTTTGTTGCAAGGTTTTCATTTAACTCTAATATGACTGAGCCATAACCAGGTTCCACTAATAATTTGATGCAGGTTAAGTGGAGTTAGTTTTTGGACTAGATTAGATCAATGGTAATATGTGACTCTTCACCAGATTAACACTTGAACTGATACTGATAACACTTGATACTTTTTTATTTATGACCACAAAAGCTGCCAACAGTCCCCTCAGCTGTATTTTGTTTAGAACCTACAAGTAACAGCTAGCATGCTGACAAGCTAAGCAGAAATGGTGAACATGTCAGAACTGTCACATTATTTGTGCTAAACAACAGCATGTCAGCGTGAACACAGTGTAAATACAGCATCACGGAGTTGCTAGTAGAGCTGCACACTCGAAGTCTTGTTTCCCATTAATGGCTGTCCAAACACAGATGTTGCTACATCCTGTCAAAAATATGTCTATTTAGCCAAACAGCAGAATTTTTTTTTTTTTTGCAAAAAACATCACTGACATGTTTGTCAACCAACAAAGAGCAGAAGCTTTTGCACCACTGTTCAGCGACTGCAAAGACGGGAATGCACCGTAGAGTAAAAATGCCAACACTCTATGACAAACAAACTTCTCCAGTCCACTGAACGCCACAGACTGTTGACTTATAACTATCTAAGAGTATCCAGCAGTGGGTTCTTCCTTAAGGCAGTAGCTATAGATCTAGATGGAACTTGAAATCAAAGTAAGCCAGGCAGCCAGGTGTTTTTGATTTGTTTCTCTGCTCACTTCCTCCTACCGTTTCTCTTTTTTATCATTGTCCTCTCCACCTGATACCCCCCCCCCCCCGCAATGAAATCATCTCAGTGAAGATCCATTTTATTACTTTGATTCTGAAATAACACAGAGCGCAGTGGCGAAGTTGAAAATGAGCACAGATGACAAGTAGAAAAAGACAGAGGGTGAGAAGCAAGAAAGGCGAGGAGGAAAGCTTGGCCTGGAGCTATGGAAAGTTGTAATAGATGTTATGTGAGCAGCAGGAGAATAAAAAGCATGTGGGCGTTTATATGGAATTAAGATTTGGGTAGTCATTACCATATTGTCTAAGACTTTGGTGCTTTTTATAAGCCTGCATTAGTTTTTCTCAAATTACATCTACAAATAACACACCCAGGTATACAGTTACACACTTCAAAGAGCAATAGGCAATAGGGGGAAGTAATCATAAGAAATATATATCTATATAAAATGTAGTGTGGCTAAAATACAGTGTGTGAGAGAAGAACTCTGCCAGCCTTTTACAGAGAAATGAAAAAAGTTAGTCCACCCTTTAGCTCCAGACAAAACCAGGTCAAAAGCTTAACCCTGCAGATCCACAACAAAAGAAAGAAGGTCTCTGTTTGTCAGCCGGAGAGTTCAGCTAGAAACAGCAAGTAAAGACACTGACCCTACAAAAGTGCAGCTGCAGTGTTATACTAATCCTGGTGGTAATCGAGACTGAAGTGACAGCTGGCCTGGAAAAATGAAAGGATTCTTCTACGCTGGTGTTCAGGTCGAGTAGCGCCTCACTGTCACCCGGAGCTGTCACCTGAAAACTAATGAGCTGCCGCCACGAATCTGCCCATGTCCCACTTTACTGTCAGTTACGAGCAACATGTCACCCTGATGTGTAGGTCAGACACACAAGACAAAGAACACAAATACAAAAAAGATAAACGCAGTATAATTCAGTATATTGTTGATAGATGTTTGCTTTCACATGCAAATCTTTTTGGAAATGTGCTTGTTTGCTTTTTTTTTTGGTGACAGAAACAGATATGGTGGTTCCTCCGGTTTTCCCTCTTTGTGCTCAGCTAAGCCGGTGCTGGTCGTAGTTTCATATTTATTGCAGAAAGTCAACTGTAAATCTCTCAGAAAGAAAAATAAAAGTTTAACAAAACTTTTAAGTGAGGGGACATGAAAGGTTGGATTGGACTGAAATTTATTTACTGCTGTTTTGTGCTTGTTGCTCTTAGTGATAAATTACCTTTGTAAGGTCACCGAGTAGCAAACTGCGTGCTACCTACAATCATAGACTGTATTTAAAAGATGGATGTTACCACTCTGACATCACTCTTTGATTTGTCAAGCTCTGAACTGTTGACTTTAATGTCACGGCCCTCTCTGTCATGTTTTTTTATACCAGACACAAGAGAGTGGAGGATTTAACTGAGACACAATTCCATCGATGTGTTCATGTTGCATCCCTCAAATAATACAGTGTCTGTTTTACAAAATAGACATCAGTTCATTTTAATAAGACTTCAAAATGAGCAAAAAATGCAGGTTGAAAGCATTACTGTGTTGGCTCTAGTTTCATTTATTTATTTAAACCTGAGTCCTGTGCCACTCAGTGGGATTTGAGGTTTAGCACGGTAACTTTTCAGTTGTTAGTTTTATTTCCTTTTATAATGTCTTAATTATTTTCAGCTGTGTCTTGGTTTACCCTCCTTCGTGTACTGTGCTCTTCTCTGCATGCAAGGAAATTTTTTTTGTTTTGTGTTTTTAAAGAGCATCCAACGTCTTTGTCTTTCCCAGTAGAGCATTAGTAAGAAAAGTAGATTCTTATCAAGTTTATTCCTGATTCATCTATTTATACCTGTTGACCTTGTGTCGAATTTTTTGCCTGAACATGTGTTTACTCCGTGAATACATTACTCCTCCGTGAATCGCAACCTTATCATGGTGGAGGGGTTTGTGTGTCCCAGGGATCCCAGGGGCTATGTTGTCTGGGGGCTTTTGCCCCCTGGTAGGGTCTCCCATGGCAAATTGGTCCTGGGTGAGGGACCAGACAAAGAGCGATTCAAAAGACCCTTATGAAAAAAAACACAGAGGGAACAGTTTACCCTGCCCGGGATAGGGTTACCGGGGCCCCGCCCTGGAGCCAGGCCCGGGGAGGGTGCCCGAGGGCGAGCGTCTGGTGGCCGGGCCTTAGTCCATGGGGCCCGGCCGGGCACAGCCCAAAGAGGAGACATGGGCCCATCCTCCCGCAGGCCCACCACCCGCAGGAGGCGCCATAGGGGTCGGGTGCATTGTGTGCCGGGTGGCGGCCAGGAGCGGAGGCCCTGGCGGACTGACCCCCGGCTGCCAAGACTGGCAATAGGGACATGGAATGTCACCTCTCTGGTGGGGAAGGAGCCTGAGTTAGTGCGTGAGGTTGAGAGGTACCGGCTAGATATAGTCGGGCTCACCTCTACGCACGGCTTGGGCTCTGGAACCAGTCTCCTGGAGAGGGGCTGGACTCTGTCTCAGTCTGGAGTTGCCCCTGGTGAGAGGCGGCGGGCTGGGGTGGGTATTCTAATATCCCCTCGGCTTGCTGCCGGTACGTTGGGGTTTTTCCCGGTGGACGAGAGGGTTTGTTCCCTGCGCCTTAGGGTCGGGGAACGGGTCCTGACTGTCATCTGCGCTTATGCGCCGAGTGGCAGTTCGGAGTACCCAGCCTTCTTAGAGTCCCTGGGGGGGGGGGGGGGGGGTGCTGGAAGGTGCTCCACCTGGAGACTCTGTTGTCCTGCTGGGAGACTTCAATGCTCACGTGGGTAACGACAGCGAGACCTGGAGGGGCGTGATTGGGAGGAACGGCCTCCCTGATCTGAACCCGAGCGGTGCTTTGTTATTGGACTTCTGTGCTAATCACAGTTTGGCCATAACGAACACCTTGTTCGAACATAAGAGTGTCCATAAGTGCACGTGGCACCAGGACGCTCTAGGCCGTAGGTCGATGATCGATTTTGTAATCGTATCACCAGACCTGCGACCATATGTTCTGGACACTCGGGTAAAGAGAGGGGCTGAGCTGTCAACTGATCACCACCTGGTGGTGAGTTGGATCAGGTGGCAGGGGAGGACGCTGGACAGACCTGGTGCACCTAAACGCGTAGTGAGGGTGTGCTGGGAACGACTAGCAGAGGCCCCAGTCTGCGAGGATCTTCAACGCACACCTCCGGCAGAGCTTCAACAGCATTCCGAGGGAGGCGGGGGACATTGAGTCCGAATGGACCATGTTCAGCGCCTCCATTGCCGAAGCTGCTGCATTGAGCTGCGGCCGCAAGGTGGTTGGTGCCTGCCGTGGTGGTAATCCCCGAACCAAATGGTGGACACCAGAGGTGAAGGGAGCCACCAGGCTGAAGAAGGAGTCCTATCGGGCTTGGTTAGCCTGTGGGACTCCGGAGGCAGCCGACAGGTATCGACAGGCCAAGCGGAATGCGGCTCGGGCAGTGGCTGAAGCAAAAACTCGGGGGTGGGAGGAGTTCGGAGAGGCCATGGAAAAAGACTTTCGGACTGCCTCGAAGAGGTTCTGGCAAACCGTCAGGCGTCTCAGGAGGGGAAAGCGGTGCTCTACCTGCACTGTGTATAGTGCTGGCGGAGCGCTGCTGACGTCGACTGAGAAAATTGTCAGGCGGTGGAAGGAATACTTCGAGGACCTCCTTAATCCCACTGACGCGTCTTCCGAGGAGGAAGCAGAGTCTGGGGATGAGGGGAATGACTCGCCAATTTCCGGGGGCGAGGTCACTGAGGCAGTTAAACAACTCCTTGGTGGCAGAGCCCCTGGTGTTGATGAGGTCCGCCCCGAGTTCCTGAAGGCTCTGGACGTTGTAGGGCTGTCCTGGTTGACACGCCTCTGCAATGTTGCGTGGAGATCAGGGGCAGTACCCGTGGATTGGCAGACCGGGGTGGTGGTCCCCATCTTTAAGAAGGGGGACCGGAGGGTGTGTTCCAACTACAGGGGGATCACACTCCTCAGCCTCCCCGGGAAAGTCTATGCCAGGGTGCTGGAAAGGAGAGTTCGTCCGCTAGTCGAACCTCTGATGCAGGAGGAACAATGCGGTTTTCGTCCTGGTCGCGGAACACTGGACCAGCTCTTCATCCTCTCGAGGATACTTGAGGGTGCATGGGAGTTTGCCCAACCAGTCTACATGTGTTTTGTGGACTTGGAGAAGGCATTCGACCGTGTCCCTCGGGGTGTCCTGTGGGAGGTGTTGCGGGAGTATGGGGTGTCTGGCCCATTGCTACGGGCCATTCGATCCCTATACAACCGTTGCAAGAGCTTGGTTCGCATTGCCGGCAATAAGTCGGACTCGTTCCCGGTGGGTGATGGGCTCCGCCAGGGCTGCCCTTTGTCACCGGTTCTGTTCATAATTTTTATGGACAGGATTTCTAGGCGCAGCCAAGTGGCGGAGGGCTTTCGCTTTGGTGGCCTCAGGATCTCATCTCTGATTTTTGCGGATGATGTGGTTCTGTTGGCTTCATCGGGTGAGGGCCTCCAGCTCGCACTGGAGCGGTTCGCAGCCGAGTGTGAAGCAGCGGGAATGAGGACCAGCACCTCCAAATCTGAGGCCATGGTTCTCAGCCGGAAAAGGGTGGAGTGCCCACTCTGGGTCGGGGATGAGGTCTTGCCCCAAGTGGAGGAGTTTAAGTATCTCGGGGTCTTGTTCGCGAGTGATGGGAGAAGGGAGCCGGAGATCGACAGACGGATTGGGGCTGCAGCTGCAGTAATGCAGACGCTGCACCGGTCCGTCGTGGTGAAGAGGGAGCTGAGTGTAAAAGCGAAGCTCTCAATTTACCGGTCGATCTACGTCCCTACCCTCACCTATGGCCACGAGCTGTGGGTAGTGACCGAAAGGACGAGATCGCGGATACAAGCGGCGGAAATGAGCTTCCTCCGAAGGGTGGCTGGCATCTCCCTTAGAGATAGGGTGAGAAGTTCGGCCATCCGGGAGGGGCTCAGAGTAGAGCCGCTGCTGCTCCACGTCGAAAGGAGCCAGCTGAGGTGGTTTGGGCATCTGACAAGGATGCCCCCTGGGCGCCTCCTGGGTGAGGTGTTCCAGGCATGTCCCACCGGGAGGAGGCCCCGGGGCAGACCCAGGACACGCTGGAGAGATTATATCTCTCGGCTGGCCTGGGAACGCCTTGGTGTTCCCCCGGATGAGCTGGAGGAGGTGGCTGGGGAGAGGGAGGTCTGGGCCTCTTTGCTTAGGCTGCTACCCCCGCGACCCGGCCCCGGATAAAGCGGATGAAGATGGATGGATGGATGGATGTGTTTACATTTGGATTTGTATATTTTTTGTCTTGTTGTCAGACAGGTAAACCCTAATGTAACCTGTCAGATTTTCCTGTGTTAATGACAGAGCTGTGAATACTGATCGGTCTGTTAATGTCCAGAGTCGGCTTCTTTGTCAGCTTCCTGGCTTCGGATAGGCTCGACTTCATGAATATAGGAGGTCTCTTCTAGTCTTACTGACTAAAGCGTACATATATTCAAACAGAGCCTTTAATACTTTTCCTTTGACACAAATTAGTCTCCAGCACCTTTTGCTCCTTTCAGCGTGGATTATGTGTTTAACCCCTTCATATTTTTGTATCAAAATCTGTCTTTCTGCTGCCAGCAGACCAGGCCATGCTTGTTATTGGTCAGATGTTGCCAACACGACCACTTTCATGAAAGCACTCATACCTGGATTGGGAAACCCTGGATTGACTTATTGAGTTGATAACCACCTTTGTGTGACCACTTACCCTGATTGCGGTCGTTAGCGTAAGTGGAGCCAGATAACGAGAATATATGCATATGTTTAACTTGCTTTATCGTACAGGCCACTAGGCCTGTACGATAAAGCAAAACAGGATACGATAAATATCCTGTTTTGTGGATATTTTACATGGTTATGCTGAAGATATGTCGGCCAATTTCCACTGGAAATGCCTTTTGGTTAAACTGTCAGCAAGGAATTGGCATTTGCACTGTTAAATTTTTATATAACTTTAATGCACAAAAAAAAACAGCTGCTTGTTTAAGTGAAAATACATTGATGGGTTTTTTTGCACTAATAAAGTTGTGGAGTTGTAAAGTATTTTGTCTAGTGTCAATTATATTGTTATCGCAAATTTTCAAATGTATATCGCGATAAATATTTTTGGCCATATTGCCCTGCCCTATACAAAAATATAGCTTGGTGCTAATCAGAAATAGCTGCAGATCAAATTTAGTCCATTTCTAAGCCAGATGTTTCGTCTCTATGACAGAAAGCATCTCGGGTTTAAAACAAAAACGTGTTTTTCCTTGAGCCCACTGTTTGAAGCATCTTTTGTTTCACAGGAGTACAGCACTTTTTCTGTAGTGTCTCTAAAGCATCTCTTGTTTTACATTAATCTTGTCTTCTGGAGTTTCTTTACAGTAATGGGGGTTTATTGTTCTTTCAGCTTATGAAGTGTCTCCTGGCACCTTGTTTACACCGTTGTTCTTTGAAAAACCCAAAGAAAAAAAACGTTATTGTTTGTATGTACATGCTGCAGGAAAAATGTAATTCTACCTTTGTAGATCAATAAAAACCATTGTATTCTAATGTATTCCACTCACTATTCTAATCCATCCTTTCCCATTAGCAAACATATGGGCATGCTGACTGCAATGGCTGTTATGTAATTAATAGTCATGGCGGTGCAATTAAAATTGGGAGACTTTATGCGCCTGCTGATTAAGATATTTAAAGCATGAAGTACCCAAGGCTCTTATTTTTGTGCAAGTTTCTGCTGCGTATCTTCTTGTTTATACTCGTTCGTCTTTTGTTTCCTCGAGCAAATGTGTGTTTGTGTGAGAAATGAGTGCTGCCTCTGTGTTTATGAGTGAAGCAAGCGTATGTATGCGGTGGGGAACAGTTTTTAACACTTATCCTTGACTTTTCCTTTACCCGCATGCAATTAATTACTGCCCGGAATAACGGCCCTGGGATCAGCTGCTGCTGCACTAATGAAAACACATCAGTGTAAATGCAAGGCCAGCCGGAGTGTTGTCGTGCAGCGCTTCGAGACCCTGCACCGCCATCCATTTGCAATGACAATCATTATCGCGTGAAAGCAGTGGTCTCCAACTCTATTCCAGAGGGATTGTGTGTGTTCACAGTCCCACAGTAATCCATATTCACTTTCTTAATTGGCTCAATTAGTTCACTCAGATACTGTATGAATTTTACACTCTGCCTGTCCCCAGATAAAGTCCAGTTAACGTATTACTGGGCAGAGGTTACAAATTGGGTTCCCAGTGGTAAGGCTTAATACGCAGAGGATTTAAAGTCTTTTAGGTGGTTGAGTGAGCTAAAAACTGTATTGCTTACACTGTAATGAGGGAACGCAAGCATCTTGGCCTCACCGTTTAATCTCATGGGAGTCGCATACCCATGGGAATTCACACGCAGAAGCACACTCACATGACATATCAGACAATGATAGCAACACAATGGGAGGTAAATATGCTTATGATAACATTGATGGAGACCCTTTGATTCACTTAACATCCATTCTGTGGAGAATATATATCTTTTCAAACCTCATGCTCACACACACACAACCACAATAAGCCTTTATCAAGTCAGTGTTGGTGTGTGGATGAAGTTAGACATGTTAAACGGTAAAGCTTAATGTTTATTCTCGTTTAATGTCTGAGTAAGTTACTGCACGGTTGGGAAATGGGAAACAAATGAGGTCGTTTATCGATAACTTCAAATCACGGTGATATGCACTCATCTAACCGTAACTGTCGTCCGCCTACCCGAACGTTACCCCAACCTTAAAACATGACATCACAGGCTTGCTTTTTGCCCTTCGTGTTGAGTACGCACATTTTGTCCCCACAACATGAGTAAAATGTCACGGGGGGCTCGTGCACACACCACGACGTCAGACAAATGAAGCAGTTGCATTACTGTCTGTGTAGCGTATGGAGGGCGTGTATCGATCTGGAGCAGAAGCTCGTTCATCAGTGTGGTTAAGCAAAATACCATTAAGGTTCAGGAGAAATTGTGTACACACATGGCCTGCAACCCCACACAAGCTTTTTATGCTTTTCTTTGTCAGAAACAAACCGCTGCTCAAACTGCTTTCCCATTTCCCGTTCCTTTAGCCCTGTTTCAAGGCTCCACAAAACCGAATCTGCGGGACGGCGGTGGTGCGGCTCTGGAGAATGTCGCGTATTTCTTCGACCGTGCTACTTGTGGGGTCTGACAGGTGAACTGGGAACGGCTGGGTGATTCAGCACTACAGGGTCAGGATCTATGATAATGCACCTCAGGAAACATTTCCATAAAATGAGCCCAGTACATCTTCTTTTGAGGCCCTCTTGAGGAATGAAGATGAGGACACACAGATAAAGAGAGGTGAAAGAAATAAGATCAAGGGAGATTTCGAGAATGGGGAAGCGAGCATAAAGGAGTAGGATGGAGGAGAGCTCTGACGATGGTAATAATGAGAGAGAAAATTTAATGGGAAACACAAGGTGATGTTAGTGCAGTGCACCCAGAAGTTTGTGCTCCCTCTGCAGTGCTTGTGAACCCTCCTTGCTGTGGTGAGCACTTGCGCTTTCATATCAGCCCCCTGCTGCTACTGTAAAAAGAGACAATAGGGAGCAAGATTTTTTTTTTTTTTGTGCGTATGTACTTACGTGTTTGTGTGTATATGTGACAGCACGTCTGCAGCACTTTGTTGGGAATCTAATAACAAATTGTCATGCTGGCTCTTGATTTGTATGGGTAAAAAGAAGCCATAATGAGCCTCATAATGCGAGCTATTTGGCGTGCCATTCAAAGCAAGCTGCCATGTCTGTCAATCAGGGGAACTTTCAAGTCTCTCCATGACAAGCCTCGCTTTTGTCCTGAAGTCTTGAATAATAAAGTGACAATGAAATGACAAGACGTGTGCACACACCCACCTCATCTGTGAAACAATCAGGATTCTGTGGCGTCTTGCAGCGGGGAAAACGTCTGGACTGAGCGCGTGAATATTTTCACGTCCGCTGCGGCTCGAGCTGGTTCCACATGGCACACGCGTGTGAAATTGGTGAGTAGATTACATGCGCGGTCTGTGATATACCAGCGGCTGATCAATACTGATCAAACATGGCTGATAATGTGCGGATTGAGTCCATTATTTTTGCTTAAACATGACACAGCTGAGTCATCACATTAGAGAGAATTTGTATTTATTAATCAGAGCCGTTATAAAAGACTATACAGTGTAACATCTATATGATTTTCCATCTGATTCTATTTAAACATCCAGTAATTTTACAAAAAAAGGCAACAGCAGTACGTAACACTTTATCATACAACTTACATCTATTCAGTTTTCATAATTAATACCCGGTGACAAGAACCCATTCTCCCTTTAAATGCACATGAGCTAATAATGTTATAAATGCTCACCCCGTTGATACATAATTGAAGTTTAGCTTGCGTTTGGCCCAACACTCAGCTAAGCGATCAAGGAACCAATACAATGCCTCACTACCTTCTGTCAATACACTTGGTCTGACCTATTGGCTGAGGTGGGGAGGGGGAGCTGATCCAATGCATTGACAGCCCACCCTCCTTCTCTCATGCTCTCTCATTAGATCCACTCTATTAAACTCCTTATGCATCTGTCTGTACCCTCCTGGTTGGGGGCTCGGAAACAATCGGAGAGCCCTGTTGGGGGTCCTGCACTCCACTCTAACCGAGGAACTGAGAGAAAGTGCTGAAATGCACCGTGTTTACAATCTGTTGAGGACACTTGAAGGTTATTTGTAGAAAATGTCTGAGTAGACGCAAGGCGCTTGTGTGTTCTTGTGCATCTGAGCGGCATTCTGTAACATACTTCATATCAACAAAGTAAAAAGTAATGAATAATTCTTAGGTGGTGCTGGAGGATTAGTTTAGTATTTTGGGAACTGCTCTGTGCTGCTTTTTGGCAGAGAGTTAGATGAAGAGATCGATACTAGAAACTGTAGCCAGCAGCCAGTTCGTTTAGCTTAACACAAAGACCGAAAACAGAAAGAACATCAAGCTCGGCTCTCTCCAAAAGTAACAAAATCTCCCTACCAACATTTCTTCAGCTCACAATTTTTTTTCTCATACAAAAACAACAGTGAAGTACTTTTTCCCTGAGCTAGAACCAGTAACTTAAGGCAAAAAAGAAGAAGAAGGTATTGATATCATACTCTGCTCCAGAAAGCAACAAAGCATTTTCCCTAAAAACAGTGTCTGTTGGATCATGTTGCTGTTTGCATATGGGTGTGTTCATATTTGAGAGATGACATCACATGACTCTGGTGAATGTTGACACTGTATTTGAGTTGTGTTTGCACTGTGCAAGGTGTGTGTGTGTGTGTGTGAGAGAGAGAGAGAGAGAGAGAGAGAGAGAGGCGTCATTCGGGGGTTGAGTTTAGGCGAATGGGACTGTGTGTCACATGGGAGGGGTCAGGTACGGCTGCAGTGGTGACTCCCATCTTCTTAAGGCTGCGCTCATCTGTCACAGACATGGAGCGAGAAAACGCAGGACGAGGGACGAGCCCTGAATCTGAGACACACAGATACATCCACTTTTACATGTGGCAAGAAAGAAGTTAAAGAGAGGAAAAAAATCAGAAGGAAAAAGGGAAAACTGTGAGCGTATTTAGGATCTTAAATTTCTGCTACTTGAATCTCCCCTGCTGTCATTCAGCTCACAGACTTGCCTTTTCATTCAATTGACTAGAGTAAATGACATCAGTTTACTTTTATTACACCAGATGAATGAAATGAAAACAATTCCTCAGTCTGTGCAGATCTGCATGTAGTGGCAGCTTTCAGCCTGTAGGGGGGCCACGGCAGTGGAGCAGGCTGCAGCAGGTTGAGCAATGACTGCAGATTTGTTGCAGCTTGATGTGTCTCATCATAACGCACAGAGGGAGAGAAGGAGAGAGAGCGCAGGCAGCAAGATGCTACAGGCCATATTGGGAATTTTACCTTTGATATCTCACACAGCCAACCGAGGTTCACCAGACTAACCAGCAGGTGGCAGGTTGACCCCACACACACACACACACACACATACACAATACACACACATTCGCGCACACACACACGTACCCACACCATATGCCCAGACACATACCCCCACCAGGTCTGACATTTGCAGCTAAGTGCTGCAATGGTCGGTTATTTATGTTGAGAGGGCTCGTGATGGTGAGAGTTCAGCAGGTGGCTGCATTACACTGTTTATCAGACAGACGCAGTGGCATTATCACTTCATGAGCCTTCCTACCCCCCCCCCCCCCCCCCCCCCGCGCCCCGAACCTCGCACACACACACACACACACACACATAGGCACACACTACATCTGTCTTTCTGTCGTCCTTTTCTGGGCATACACCCTCTGTCTCTCCCTCCTCACTGCTCCTTGTGTTGTGAAATGCCTCCTGACTGCTCTTCCTTTCCCATTTTTCTCCCACAGATGTACTCCAGCCATCTGGGTACTTGTAGGGCACAGCGAAGGCACTAGTGGTGCAACCAATATCTGTTCAAGCATGCCAGTATTACATGGTTATTTATTCATAGTGTTTGCAGTTTGTTGACAGCATCTAATAACGTACCAGGCTAAAAAAAAATACCTGAAAACAGCCTCTGTACATCTCTTGCTTATTACGGTGTGAAATTAATAATTGTAGAGCACAAATATACATTTCAAACTTCCTGTTCCCTTTTTTCACTTACATCTATTCCTCCATCTCCACTCCTCTCATATCTACCTCTATTATCCCCCCCCACCTTCTCGTCTCTCCTCCTCTGTGGTATTTCAGTACAGTGCAGGTCAGATGCTGAGAACTCACCTGTGCTGTTCTGGCTGCATTTGACTTTGCTGTTGGTCTTCTCTTGCATCGTCCGCTCGTACTCTCTCACCTCCTCCAAACAGAGCCCTGTGGGGAAAACAATGCATAAACACAGGCGTGCATTTAAACAGAGTGGAAGATACATATTTAATTTAACAGGCTGTAGATCGAGGGTAAGACAACAGCAAAGTACAAGTACAAGTGCGCTGCTTAGAATAGATTATCTCGTATCTGTAAAATATAAAATTTAGCAGTTTACTGTAATTTTGACCTACCGTGCCATTCGTCTATCCATGCCACTGCCTGCCGGTGGCCAACCAGGAGAATGTCTCGTATGTTCTGCAATTACACAGAAAACAAAAACTTGTTATGGGAAGGAAATGTAATTAAAAAGCTACAGCTGTTGTGTGTAGTCGTGTGTGAAATGCTGCTTTTAGAATGATTTTACAGCAGATCAGTGTCAAAATCACGACAGTGCCTTTGTGTAATTAATTCAAACATATGAGATTACGGCTGAGATAAATGAGGATTTATTTAATAAGGAGGCTGGGGCGGGTGGATGTGGCTCTGGTTGTAGAGGTTGTTGCTCAATCGTGGTTGCTGGCTCAGTCGCTGGACCTTTTATGTGCCAAAGTGTCCTTGGGCACGACACTGAACCTTAAGTCGCTTCCAGTGGCTGGCCATCTTCCACAGCAGATCCCCTGGCATTGTTGTCTGTGAATAAAAGTGGTCCATCATGCCTAGCTAAGGACTCATTTAAATATTAGTTGCTCTTTGATTGTATTGAATTCTTTTGCATTCATCAACAGTTTGCAAGTAGTTGCAGCGACCAACCTCTGCAACCTTTGGGTGACCAAATGCTAGAAGTAGCTGCTTGCAACCACTTTTAATTGCTCAGGTGATTGCTCAGGATCTTGTTTCCAAACAATCGCAGTCCGAATCAGAGCAACTGCGACCTCTCTAATCGTAAAGGTTTCCAAAGGAATGAACACAGATGGATTGCCAACCTCGTTGCAATCAACCTAACTTAGTCCTCTGCAATAAGTGCACCTAGTCTGTGATGCATTTCTTTGCTCCAGGGGACTCAATTCTGGTTACATTGCTACATAAAAGCGAGGTTGCAGAGCACCTATGTCATTTTGATCTTAAATCACTGTCATCGCAGCAAGTATGCGACCATTTTTGGAGGAGTTTTTTCTGTCCCAAAATCTATGAGGCTTTTGCTCTTGATGTAAGTAGTTAATGTTAATGTATGTTATTGGGAATTTCTGTGTATGTATTAATTTTTGTTTGGTAATGCTGTTCTGCATAGTGTGACTGTAGCATAAGGTTAAAAGACTATGAGTGCAGTGCATTTACTATTAGTTTCATCTGTTTTGCTTGGCTTTGTAAAAAAAAATAGAGCCACAATCCAAACACTCTTGCTCCTCACTGACAGCGTTGGGGTGGGTTAAAAGGCATTATTGCTAGTTTAGCTGCTGGTGCTTCTGTTTTCTTTTCACGCTTCATTGCTTTGCCTCATTGCAGAGGATAAATGTTGTGAAAGGGTTTTTTTTTCTTCCCACCAGCTGTACAACTTCTTCCGCTAACTTCCAACTATGCTTTGTTAAAAGTGGAAAAACAGATGTTTTCTTACCGTTTTGTATAATATACAGTAATACAGATCAGAGGTCATTTGACGCCAGCAGCCTTCTTGCCGTTAATGCTAATAATTATGCTAATGTCTTAAAATTAATGTGGTAGTGATTTATTTCTGTCACAATGCAACACATGGCACATTCATATAATAAATGACCGAATGGCATTGAAGAAGATTGTGATGTCTCCTTGACGCAGTCACGTTACAATAGCAATGGAATGAACATAAAGGGAAAGAGTCCGATCTTACTCGATGTATGAACTCCTCTGTCCTGGTCTGGAAGCCGTAGACCTCAAAGCTGCACTCCACCCTCTTATAGGAGCACATGACAGGTTTGTGGCTGTCACTCCAGCCCTTCTCCAGAGGTCCTCGTCCAGTTTTACTTGACTGCCACAGACTCAGGTCCTGTACAGAGTAAACAGTGTGTTATAAAAGCTGTGTCTGCAGAAACTTTGACAATATCTGTGTGTGGAGGTGCCAGCAGCATGTTGCACAACACATCGCACAAGAGGAGTGTGATAACACACATTATGAATCTGATGAAAGTATGATGGGCAAGTGTTTGTGCTTGTGATCTTTTATTTCACCTTGTCACTTAATATAATTGATTGGTGTCCTTGTGCAACATGCACATGTAAAGACGTGTTAAACCTTGGAGGGGAGACAATGAAAATAAGCAGTGATGCAGAGGTGTTTGTGTGGGGTGTGTGTAACTGATTTATTTAGAAGCAGAAACAAAAGGCAGTAAAGTAAAAAAACAAAACAAAACAGGTATGTGTTTTTGTCTTAGTGGATCATTGTTTGTATATTAAGCACTATGCATTATGAGCCATTATCACTTAAAGGACAATATTTTGAGTTGATGTGACTTAAATGTCTGTTTGAGTAGTCTTAGCTTAATTTAAAGTCAGGAAGTGGGAAAATCAGCACAGGAAAACCAAAACAACAACAAAGCCCCACTAGTTTAAGTAATCAACAATCTGATCAATGCAAAATGCAGATAATAAAATGACACATCAAGTTAGAGACAATTTTAGACTGTTCCACAGCAGGAAACAAGCATATAGATCATTTGTATGAGCTGTTGTTCTGACTAGCTGTGGGTTTAAATGGATCAACCTATAGCGGTCATAAGAAGAAATGCATGCAGAATGCATATTTTTAGATAAGGCATGTCTTAGCACATAGTTTCATATCACCTCTTTAGTGCTGCTTCAAAGGATTTATCTTTTCTATCACTGTTATCAAGTTTCTTTGTTGCAACATGTGAAAAATTCTCCCCACCTGAGACTCAAATTTCAGTCACTAAATTGTTTTATTTGCCTCTTTGCGTAAAGTTTCTTGGCTTTGAGAGTAGAAATGCCCATATATGTTGATTCCTCCACGCAAACTAATATGATTTTTGGGTGGAGTTTTTCAGGTAGTTGCATGCTTGCCATTAATTAAAAATGATGTAATTCATATTTATTGAGAAGGGCAAACATAAATGGAAATACAGGATCGACCTGCTTCTTGTTCTGTTTTCTGTCAAGATGATCCCACTCTTCTTCAGTAATGTTGAGGTCCGGGCAGGAGGCCAATCGATGAACACTAGTGTTTAATTGTTGTTGTTTTTTTTAATTCAGGTATGCTTCAACTGCATTGGCAGTGTGTTTGAGTTCACTGAAGCTGTTGCGAGTCAGACACATTATGGATGGTACTACACAGTGGATTAAGATCTGATGGGACTTGTCATCGTTCACAGTTCCATCAGTTTTGATGCCCAACACCACTGACTGAAATGCAGCCTAAACCATGACAGCGCCTTCACCATGTTTTACAGATGCTGACACCAACCTCTTTCCTAATATGCTTCATACATATCAACGACAGCTTGATCCAAATTTGGATTCATCACTCCATCAGACCTGTTGCCACTGATTTTGGAATACCTCGGCCTTTTCTCTCTGTTTTCACTTCACGCAAAATATTATTTCATGCCTGTCAAACTGTGATGTCTTTGGTATTTTTCATGGATTCAACTAAAGAAATGTGACCAAATTGACAGACTGCTAGTAACAAAGTGCCTAAAGATGCAATTTCAAACCAGTTCTTTGCTAAATTGTCTATTATGTGTAGACACAACACTGATTCATTCCTCTAAGTTGGTACCTTTTTTATGCTTAAATGATTCATAGTTTAGTGTTAAATGGTTGAAGAGAAAAAAATACCTCTGAAAATGGTCATGTACAAGGACTGGACTGAGAATTAGGGAAAAAGCAGCCAAAATCCAAAGCAAAGTTAGTGGGTATATGTTTGAATTAAGTAAGCTTACAGTTTTGGCTACTTGTCATTAAACCAAGTCTCCTATTTATTTTTTCACAAAATGCTGAACTATTCTTGGAAAGCAATCACATAGTTTTCCATTTGGAAGAGAAAGAAAATCAGAAAAAAGTTGTTTTTTTTTTTGTTCACAGTCATTTGTTTGCACCTCTGTGAAGCATATGTCCATGTTTGTGGGTTTTTTGCCAGTGCAGTGAGTACCTCTGATTCTTTGTAGTGCTTTTCAGGGATGGGGTCACTCAGAATATCCAGGAAACACACATTCTCTGCTGGGGTTGGCTTGTCCCCAAACACCTACATCCAAACAGATGGGGGAGGTCACACAGTTAAATGACAGCAGACGCACATACACCCACCCGTAGTGTCACACACGTACAGTCACTCACTCGGCATAGAGCGGGACTAAGAGAAGATGAGTAACAGTGTAGAAAACGGAGGTCACACACCATAACACCCCTCACTATATCCCACCCGCAGGCCCTTGGAGCAAATCACACTGGCGCAAACAGAGGAGAGAACAGATAGAGAGCAGAGGCGGGGGATGAGGGGAAAAAAACAAGGACATATGAGGGGTATTAAAAGAGAGGGGGGGGAAAAGTTATGAGAGCCACGTACACTTTTCCTTGAGAGAATGGAAGAAACCTGGAGAGAGAGGGAGAAAGAGACGAGACTGCACTTTTATCTGACCTTGTTTAAAATTTGCTCTAATGCCGCACTGGAGTTGTTCATTTCACAGCTGAAAACTAACAAATAAGAAAAACCTGGGGTAAAATAATAGCCCGCTACGCTCCTGCGGTGTTGTTGTTAGTCTGTGTCTTCACAAGGTCTTGCTCCCTTTTATGGAATGTGTTGTGTTAACTGCGTGTTTGTGTTGCCTTCTACAAGTTGCTTGGGGTTTTCTCACGGTGTCGCAATGATTGTCAATTGAATTGTATAAACACCATAACTGTTCTAAGGACATGCAAGAAAAAATCTATTCATATATATGAGGCCCTGAAAGCTTAAAATATGGGGGATTTTTTAAAAAAAAAGAGGGAAAAAAAATAAGTGTTCAGCGTTGATAGTTCACAGCAAAAAGGTTCTGGCTCCAAAACTCCTGGTTGGAGGTCCTTCTGTGTACTACTTGTGCCTCTGTGTATTTTCTTTAGGTGGTCTTTAGGTGGCATGTTAGGCTAAATCAGGTGTGGCTGTTAGCCAAGGTGTTGTCTCCTTCTTTCCTTGTGATTGATTGGCAGCCTGTCCAGGGTGGACCCCGCCTCTTGCTCACTGTCATCTGGAATAGGCTCCAAACTCCAGAAAATGAATGGATGCGGTCCAAATTGGTATTTTGTTAGCTCAAATTGTATGCACTGCTTTGTAAAAGGATCATATTTTATAATCTCTCCGCATGCTTTGTATGTAAAGCCTGATTTGTAAAGCATACACTTAGGCGGGTGAATAAGTGCAGCTGAGTAAAAAGTATGATATTTCCCTTGGAAATGTGGAAGTACACTAACAGCAGGGGTTAAAGTGAGCGGGAACCATCTGGAGTAAATAAGTAAATAAGTCTGATTGGCAGTTTCATACATAATAAAGTCCAGCAAGCTCATTTTCCGGGTGCTGCAGCCTGGCGTTCCTTCCAGCTGCGGCCATGGAGCTACTCAGTCAAGAAATAAGAAAGTAATGCCACCCCACGATCCCGCCTCCTCACTCAGCATCCTTTCTTTCCATTCTCATTCCTGCCCTCCCTGCATGCGTGCACATGTTGATAGTGTTAGGTTCACTTAAATCTAAGTGTCTTCAACACCTTGGTAACGCTAGACAAGTGTAGTAGGCGTAAAAGCAGTTGCTTTTTTCCCCAAAGCAGCAGATCATTTGAAATGCAGCCTTTCAAATGGGGCTCAACAAATATGACCAAACACACAAGCTGTTTTCAATATGCAGCCTGGCCATCTGTCTTACTCGCTACTGGGAGAGTATCTGTACTTTGCTGCTAGAAAGAGTGGCGGAAAGAGAAAGTGTCAAATTATTTCTAGGATAAAATCTGCTCAGTAAATGAATTTGAACTGGAATAAATTTAATGCTCGCATAAATAGTTCCTTTCATTCAGTTCTTTTAATCAGGCTGTGGGTATTTAGACTACGTGATGTGTAGTTAAAGTTATCTGACTAATGATATTTAGAAATGATACTAAATGAAATGGTAATTGTTTTTGTGTTATTCAGAGGCTGTGTGAGAATACAAATGAGTTCAGGCTCGTGCACTGAGTGCTGTACTGAGTTGGTATGTTTACTGTTACAACAGTTAGGTCAGGTCAGTAGTTCTCAAACTGTGGGGCCGAGTTTGCAATAGAGGCATAGAGGATGAGGAAAAATATGGAGAGAAGCTGACTTAAATAAATAGAATTTAAAATAAATAAACATGTTTTTGTTTCTGAAGCTGGGCATGCTAGACAAACTTTCAGAATCAGTGGTTTAGGGTGGCATTCGTCTGTTCACATTTCCTTCTAGACAACATATCTAAGAGTTGCTCCACATGTAATGGATTAATCCCAGAGTAACTAGATGAAGCACTATGAAAGGAAGATGCTAAAGTAATGAAAATACTTAAACTTTATACTACCATAAACAGCATAAAACATGGACGTAGCTTCAAGGTCGGAAAAATTAAGCCAACACTTTAAGTGCCTCAACCGTGCGTCCTATCTGAAGGCCACTAGATGATGATAGCTGTGGTTTTAAAAAAGGACTTCCAGTCCTTTTAGAAGTCAATACGAAGACAGCTTCTCTAAACACTTTTCTGCTGAATTCAAGGGTTCGGCCTCTCATTTTGGGTCACATTATATTAAAAAAAGGAGCAGGTGGTTTAACAGGCAGACCCTGCCCCTCCACGTCACATCTGTTGCAAGATGGCAACAGTGGAAACGCTCATGTTGAGGCTTCAAAGTGAGACACCAGAAAACGGTGGGTGATGTCGGGGTAGCTACATCCGTCTCTTATGCTGTCTGTAGTGGTTAAAAAAGGGGAAATATTTCACTGAGAAGGTGGTAGAGACCAAAAACTGAGCAAAACTGAGTGATTATTTGATCACATACACCAGTTAGCCATGCAGCGACACGACTAATTGGCTGATAGCGTTGCTCTGTAACCTTTGATGTGTAAATAAACAGCTGTGGTAACAAATTACCAACTTAAAAGATTAAGACATCTCAATTTGTTCCCCCAAGTGTATAAAACACATGTCAGTGTGCATGTATGTGGCTGCCACTCAAACAGCAATGGGACTGTTTGGAGTAAACTCGTGTAACCTGAAACTACATGACATAAAACTAGATTTACTGGATGCACAACCCAAGAAACAACTCTTGGATCTATGCATTTTTTGTTTTGTTTTTTTGGTTCTCCTGTCTTGACTTTTCTCAATTACACCAGGCAAACACAAGTGCCAGACAGAGCTGCAATTGCTGGCGACTTTCTGTCTGTGTGTGTCTTTGCGTGCCTTGGACAAAATGCATCGTGGCAGCCATGATCAGCACACTGCATGTCTGGTTAATAGATCTGCCAATACTGCATTTCGTGCCTTGCTTGTTTTCCTTGTAATGGGCGCATCAATTTGATGAACATTTTTGTAGTGCTGCAGAGAAAATTGCAATTTCTCTCCAGACCCTTGTCGTTCTCCTCCCCCTCGTCTCTAATGACTCTATTTTTCTCACCTCTCACAACCCCCCTCTTACGATACTCACGTTATCGTTATCACCGTTGTTGTTCTCGAATCTTGTCTCAATACGGATGCTGAACTTGGGGAGGAATGATACCTACAGGGTGACAAAGAGGAAAAATGGGGGGTGGAGGGTTGAGGGGCAGAGATAGTGTGAAAGCAGGCTGCAGATTAGATCCTCTGATACTGGAAAGAGATGAGCTCTGTTGCATTCATGTACAGTAAATGATGTGTGAGAATACTTACTGAGTACTCTGCAGCACCGGGGACATTCAATATAGATGGGGAGAAAACAGCATAAGTAACTCGTATGCTTGAACATGAAATTGCGCCCACACACATGCAATTTACCACAAGGGAATACATGCATACATAGTTATGAATATTTGATGTCACTTGAAAAAGCATCTGTTTTCAATAAACAAGCTTTGTATAATGTATCGAGGTTAAAATAACTCTGTGTTTAACACAAAGAAAGGCAAACACGCACCTGTGATGGTGTATGGGTAGAAGTTCCAGGCCTTCTCCGTAACGTAGAAAAATCGAGGGACAAATGCTTTTACCCAAGATGGCAGTTTACTGAAAGCAAAGAAAGAAGGATCACCGTTGCAGAGTGTAAGAGCAGGAGAGATTATGAAGGGAGAGACGGAGAGATCCTGAGTGGGTCTTGTGCCGTTTATAGCCAGATTACCTGTAGGCTACTCTCACCACAGCATTCATTTGTATGACTCATTCTCAATTACACCTGTGGTGATGAACTGTTACTGTAGCTCCTAGGTCCCATGTCAGAACATGACTGAAGTAGAATACAGTGTGTGTGTGTGTGTGTGTGTGTGTGTGTGTGTGTGTGTGTGTGTGTGTGTGTGTGTGTGTGTGTGTGAGAGAGAAGAGAGAAAGAGCATGCGTGTGTTCTTACATATCTTTACTAATGAGGACCAAATGTCCCACAAGCACATAAAGATTAGAAAAATCCTCCACAGTGTGAACATGTCTTTACTTCTTTGAGAGTTTATTTTAGGATTAGGCCTTGGGTTTGTAGTGGTGATTGGAATAAGAGCTGAGGTTACATGAGGGTAATGAGTGAGGTTATTTCAGGGTTAGGAAGTGAATTTAGAGTTAAGAGATTTATGTTATATTTGCGACTGCGCTTTCATTATGAGCACAATTAACTGATGGGCTGTCAGCCTGAGCACAGAGAAAAGTACATGGACACAATACTCTCTCACACACAGAGCAGCATTATTAAACCTTTTTACTTGTAGCAGTGGAAACACACTTAATCATGTAGGAAAAATCAAATCCTATTTAAGGTTTATAATCAGTGTGCAGCCTGTGGCTGGTTTATAACTCTTACCACTCACAGGGTGTGAAATACTCTGTTTTGTAAACCGAGCAACAATTTCACCTCTGACTCATCATTTATGGGACCGCTTGGTTTCACAGTGAAGCACACTGGTTAACTGTATTTTCAGAATATAGTGTTAATATTAATGTGCTATTATTCTGGGTATATTGCAACTGAAATTGCAGTCTCATGGCTCAGACAATCTAGAGCAAAAGGACAAAACCTCAGTGTGACTAGAAACAAATCGGTTGCCCTTTGATTTGGTGACCAATTGCAAATAGCTGCAGTGAACACTTTGATTGGAGGCAGCTTGTCTCCAACCAACTGCAGTCCAACTCAGATTGCCTGCAGTCTTAGACAAATCGGATTAAGTTTGCAAATAGTTGCAGTTGAGTTTATAGTTGAGCTCTAAATGCAGACATGTTACCGACATGTTGCAATCAGTTAGAGTAAGTCTGCGCTGATGAGTGATCTGTGACAAATTTCGTTGCCGTAAGGGACTTGACTCAAGTGACTGCCGACTGAATGTCCTGCAGCAACGTCACTTTTAGGGAGGAATTTCTGAATCTCTGTTTCACAACCCCAGAGTTGTGCAATATTAAGTACTTAGATTAACTATTTACCGTAATCTTAGATGAACTATTTAATCTACGTACTTAATATTAGTTTCTGTTCGACTGGATTTTCTGCGTATGTAGATAGCAGCAGATGCCAACAACTTTGCAGTTTTTTTGGTAATTTATTAGTTATTTGCCATATTGTAATGAGCAGATTTATTAAATTAAAATTAATCTAAAATTAAAATGCCAAATAAAATGAGCAGATTCTCCTGGCTGATAAACTTACTAACCGACCTTCTTATTTTTCAAACATGACCGTGAATTACATCCCAGTGTTGTCTTGGCCAGTACTTGAAAGCACCGATGCCAGTGGGCACTGCAATGCCAGTAGCTTTGGATAAAATGGCAGCATGTGACACCCTGGGATGTCTGTATAGTTTTAAGTGGAGGAAAAAAACAGGGCAATACCATGCTAATAAATTATTGTATGAGAGTTGTCACAAATACATTGTAGCACTAGCTTGACATTTTGGGAAATGTCAGTTCTGCTTACCAAAAATGGGATGCTGGCAGCGTACATGCCCAGATCCAAGCCAATAGGCCGGGCATTTTACCCATTTAAAGTTTGAGAATATGTTTATATAATTTTGAGCTGACGACCCCTTATCATTCGCTTTACCAGATAAAAATGCAAAGCTTGAATGCCAACTATTCTGGGGGAATCATCACTGGGAGCCAGGTGCTTGGTGGTTCAATTAGTCTTTTCCCCATATATCCTGTTAGATGACAGATTTGCATGTGAAGACCACTGCAGGCCTCCGGTGGAGTTTCCTCTGGCTTTAGCCTGACCAATCATCAGTTCTTTTGTGGTGAAGAGTTGTATGATAAGAAAAACACTCTCAGTATGTGTATAAAACATGAAGTGACACCCACCTAAAAAGATCAGAGAGAATTAAAAGACTGGATATGGTGGAAACAGTAAGTCTCATTCCATCCACAGGCAATAAACTTCACCTACCAGCGCTAATTAACTCACTGTCTGGCTTGCTGAATCAACACTGTTGTATAAAAACAGTAGATTTAGTTTTTATTGGAGGTTTTGCAGTCCAAAATTAAAAAAAAACAAAGAACTTGCATAACAGTCAACTGACGTGACTTTATGTTTGAGCTAAACACTGTATCATATAATAATTAAGAGTTTATTTCCCAAAATGTTACATAAATACTTCAAAAAAAGGTTTAAAATGTTCTGTTATGTACTCAAGACTACATTCTATAAACATTCGTAGCATCTATGTCCTGTAAAAATATGCATATAGACAAGTTACATATTAACACCTGCAGTCACAATAGCTATCGATGGCTTTTGCTTTATTCTGTAATTTTCTTTCCTGTTTTTATCTTTTTTCCCCCTACGTGTAAATAATATTTGTCTTATGTAAATATTGTCACTTCTTTCTCCTCCTCTTTCTCCTGAACTCTGCCTCCTGACATCTGACCCACGTTAAACTCATGGACTGGACATACACACACCCACAACCACCTACACACACACCCAATGGACAACCGTACCCTCAAACACACAATAATAACATGGACTGAACCACCATTCACAATCACTAGCACTTTATATACCTCTGTAGAAATTATCCACATATCTCACTTATCTTAACTGCACTACTGTATAGTTCTGTGTAAATAATCATACGATAATTTTTAATCCTACAACTGTTTATAACTTGCATAGTTCACATTTCTGTATAACTGTATATCTCAGATTTCTGTATAGTTTTTTTTATTTCATATTTATATCCTGTTCATAGCCTGTACATACTTATAGTTATAGAATATTCATAACATACTTCACACCGTGTACATTATAACATACCATAATAGACCCATTTCTGTAACATACTTACATATCTATATTATTGCTAATATATATTGTAATATATCTATATCACTAAAGCACTTCTGGATGGATGCAAACTGCATTTCGTTGCCCTGTACCTGTGCATGTGCAATGACAATAAAGTTGAATTCTATTCTATTCTATTCTATTCTATTCTATTCTATTCTATTCTATACAATAACAGAGTTCTGATAGACCACTTAGAAAAGCTTACCAGGGGTTAAACACATCCATTATTTGAGTGTAAGAACTTGGAGGTAATTATCTGTACTTTTTCTATGTGTGGTTATACTGTGACTAGACTCTGATTGCCAACAAACTTTGTCAACTCTACAAAGAAAATTTAATGAGAGGCTAAATCTTCCCACATACCCTGCAATTACCAGCACCGGGATGATGTGGACGAGTTATGCCCAGCTAGAGAACTTTACTTACGTAATCCAGTGTTTACTGACCTCACGGTACAGTAATATTTCCACTTATACCTCAGCATGTCTAGACAAAGGGTGTTTGGACTTTGTAAACAGGCAGGTCGCAATGCATGCTGGGTGTTACTGTGTGTTTCAAGTAACTTGGATCGCTGAGATGTGAAGCTTTACAGCGCAGCGATCAGAACACGAATCAGTTATTCTAATGGCCCGTCATGTGTACATCATTAGTGCAACAACACAATCAAAGAGTTTAATTGTACCTGCTGAGGTAGATTCGTTTCTCGGTCAGTTGTCCCGCTCCATACTTGGGGTGATTATCTGGCTCATTCCTCACCACCTCCACCCCCTCTCCCCCACCACTCTGCTCACAGCTGTGCTTACTGATCATGTACAACTGCCCAATCCTGTACTGGAGCCCGAGGAGAGGTTTAGGATGAGGTTTATGGCGGAGAGGACGGGGATGGCGTGAAGAGAAAAGAGAGAGAGAGAAACGTGGTGAGAAAATGGTAAGCACAAAGCAAAAATCTCCCTCGTCGTCCTCATGCTAATCCTCAAGATGCCATCCAAAGGGACACATTTAGAGTGCGGCCTTAGTTGAATTAACCAAGTGTTTGTTGATTGTGGTCATGCTTCGTTTAAACACACAGGTCTTCACGTTCATCTACCATAAACATGTAGCCTTTGAAATAACTCACACATTTGTGCTTCTTTTTTTTGCAAACAAACAAAATAAATATGAATTTGCCGTGAACTCAAAGCCATATCCAAATAACAGGCACTGCTGCTTGAGTCAGTTCTCAGAGGTTTTGCAGCTGTAGCCTCTCTCGTGTCTCGGTCTGGTACTGGAGTACATTTTAATCCACTGCTTGTCATTTATCTCCCATTTTTAGTCGCTTTTCTACATTTAAATTACTTCAACATTTATTCTACACATACATTTGAACCATAATAAAGAACTGCATCTTTACTGCTGCATTTAACTAAATCGCAAAGTGCACATTCGATTTTACTCTTCACTCATCTCTGCGTATCGTTATCCAACTGTTGCTCGAGCAGCTGTAGTTGCTCTTCAGAAAAGTTGTATTCTTAATCTGAACTTTTTGGGAGTATTTTAAAGACTGGAATTGATATTTAAGCTGAAGGAGGGCAGACCAAATTTCTCATGGAGCATAATAATGGATATGAGGACTTAAATAAGAAAAAAATTCATCCATAACAAATCAATAAAATGCAGGTCCCATTGAAGAAAATGTAATACCCATCTGCCACTAAGAGGAAGTAATGAGAATGATGGCAGAAAATCCTCCTGGCAGCAGGTTCAGCCCTGGTTGCTGAGTCCGGTTTTGTCTCGACAGGCACTTACTCAGGGCTGCTTAGGCACAGGCTTTGTATTTGCTCTTCATTTTTCAAATCTTAGCCACTTGCTGTGTATAAAGATTTCCCTAAAGTTCCATTTCAGATATCAAAAAATTAAATTTGGCTAGTGAGAGTGATTGCCTAGTGTCTAAATTAGGGGAAGGGGACTTTGTTTCTCTGCTGCAGCCCAAGTTTGTGCACGCTGATGAGGGAGTAATTTTGTGTTAGTTAGTCTAAAGAGGACAAGGCCTTTGGGCATCTGGAGTATCTCCTCGTTTAGCTAAGCCTGATACAATCAAATTTAAAAAAAAATCTCTCACAATAATTCTTTTCATTTTTTGCAGTGCTGCTGCTGCTGCTGGTCGTCTCTCATCTCTTTTCTCCCTATTCTTGTTTCTATTTGCATTTTTCTGTTTGCTGCAGTTGTAAATCACTTGGTAAACTTTTGTTTATAAAGTTATGAAAAAGCTGAGAAATTGTAGCATAAAGTGCTTCGCTGTTCTGCTGTGACCACCATAATGCAATTCATTTTGTTGCCCTATATTGCTGTGGCACTAAAGCATTATTCTAATTAAAAGCAGAAACAGAGAAAGATTGGGAGGAAGAGAGAAAGAGGACGGCAGACATCAGATTGCCATCCTTCACTGTGCTCTGCTGACATCATGTGACACTCCTCCTTCTTGTTCCAATTACTGCGGAACGTTAACATTCAATATTTACTTCTTGGATATTCATGGGACTTAATTAATCATAGTGATGGGTGCTTTAACACCATCTTAAAGCCAGCAGACCGCAGGACAGAGAGCTCCTCCCACACAGGTTGTGAATCTTTTCCCCCCGTTTTAGGAAAAACAAGGAAGTGGAAAGTATTTTTTCTTTCCTTTAAATCACTACATACAGGTCAGGAGGGATCGTTGTCAGCTCTTGGAAAGTGTTTCCTCTTACTGTTTCGTTTTTACAGCCCAGGATTTGCTTTACAAGAAATGTCGTCAGACTAAAAATACAACGCATTATCAGGACAATGCCATGATTCATGATTGAAATATTTACCACTAAAAACACAGGCAGTTTTTGTCTTGATCGTCAACTATCAAAACACAACGACAACAATGACAGTTAAGGGTGGAAAATTTGAGTTCAACGTTTCCCAGTGGGATTTACACTTTATGCACTTTATTAGATACATCTGTTTAACTGGTCCTTAAAACAAATATCGAATCAGCCAATCACATAAGAGCAACTCAGTGCATTTAGAAATGTAGAAATTGTCAAGACGAACATCAGAATGAGGAAAATAGGTGAAGGAAGTGACTTTGAATCTTGCACGGTTGTTGGTGCCAGTTGGGTTTTTCTGAACTGATGATCTACTGGGACTTTCCCCCATAGTGATCTGTAGGGTTTACAAGAAATGGCCCAGTGAAGAGCATCTCTCCTGCATATGAACGCACAACATGAACCTTGAAGCTGACAGGCTAGTTTCAGAATACCACTATATTGGCATACTATAGGCCCCTTTGTACCAACTGAGCATTGTTTTAATGTGGCAGCGTGCCCGACCTTGCTGATCCCTTTATGAGCACAGTTTATCTATCTTCTAATGCCTGCTTCCAGCAGGACAATGCGCTATACTATTGCATTAGCCCTTTATTTATCCAGGTAAAAATCTCCATTGAGATTAAAAATCTCATTTCCAAGAGAGACCTGGCACCATGGCAGCAAAAATCCAAAACACATGCGGCACATAATAACATAACAACATATCACAGAACTGAGATCCTCTCTCAGTGGTTTCTTGAATATGACACTCTACACAAATGACCTTCACAGTTATTGTCATGTGTTGGATGGGGGATTCTCATCATGAACGTGAGCCGACAAATCTGCAGGAACTGTGTGACGCTGTCATGGTCGATATGGACCCAAATCTGTTTTTTCTGAATCTTTTCTGAATCTACGCTATGAAGAATTAAGGTCATAATTCTTGAGTTAAGGCAAAAATTATCTGAGAAACTACTTTTTTTTTCTTAAAAAACCCCCAAAACACATTACCTCAACATGCACTTTGGTTTATACTGCATATGTGTCTGTATTGTTTGACCTGACTCTCAGCTCTGCACACAATTTCCTATGTACTTCGGACCCAGTGTATGTGTACAAATGTCACATAAAAGATTTTTATCTTATCTTTATCTTCAAAGTTAAAAATGTCACATTGATTCATTGCTGTAAAGCAGTAAACATACAATCTTCTGAGAAGTCTGAATATTTTTTATGGGGCACTGTATGTTCCTGTGACACTGCCTTTTTCATACACACCTCTGTGAGAGGTGTCTCTCAAATAAGGATACTATTTGTATTATAAGTGCATCAATACTGTACTTCTGTGGAGTATTTGAGTAAATGTGCAAAAAAGTTACTTTCCCACCATGAAGCCTTATCTAGTCTGCGCTCTCAAACAGTGGTGCTAAGGCAGCATAAGATTAACAGTACCCTAGTGTAAGGGCTTTGGTGAGGGAGAACCAGTGGGGGCAATCAGTTTTTCATACACCCCTAAATGGTTGTAAAAACCTCACAGACCCAAATAGCAACAAACAAAATTATGATCGCTGTGAGCGTGAATCCTGTTTCCAGCATTTCATGAAACAAGGATTTGTGGTTGAAAGCAGCAATGCTGAAAACACAGACAAAGGGCACGCTCTGAGTGAGGCCTTCTTTTCTGTAGCAACTGAGAGCCGTTAACAAGTTTGAACACTCGCAGTTTTCCTCCCTGCTAAGAGAATAACCAAGACCAGAGACACAAAAGCCCGTGTTCCTCACTTTCAAATGAAGTTTTTTTTTCAGATACAAGTTTGTAATTTATTTAACCACAAAAGCGAGTGACAGTTTGCACACTGCAGAACTCCAATTTTCTTATTTATTACATCTCGTAGCGTGTGATGTTTCGTGCCCATCTGCTTTTCATCAGACAGTAGAAACACAGGTCAGCATGACTGTGACCGCTGGCAGTAACGTAATAATCAGACAATGTCTTACACAGGACAAGCCTTCATACGTATCGCTTTGGCCTAAATCAGAAAAAAACTGGAAACAATCCCAGCAACAAATAGAAGAAAAAAAATATACATTGTGTCTCAAGCAATATCTAACAATAAAATGACTGAAACAAATGGTTAGATTACAATTTGATTTCTTTAATTAACTAAATATAGATGGTGCAGTGCTCTGTGTATCCCTTCAGTTCTACAGCAAGTGTCTGGGTTAATTTGGCTGAATATTTTAATGGGGACATATAATTAAGAAGAGTTTGAGAACCATTGCTCCAAGTTATTTTTAGCATGTGGAAGAAATAGAAAGTGAATCAACAACAGAATCGACACACCTGCCTACCACCTGAGCCACTATCAGCTGCCGCCTGTTTCTTTTCTTTGGCAAAAGCAAGACAGAACATTCTTCGCCACGGTGCGGGTGTGCTGTGCATGTCACACTTGAAAATCTGCTCACTTTAATAGTTGAGCAAAGGTTGCGGTCTGTTGCGTGGTTCCTATTATGATTTGATACCTCCTCAAATAAACTGCAGTTAAACTCACATTACACTTAAGCGAAAGAGGATTTGCTGCAAGCTCGAGTTCTGTGTGCCCTGTCCTGATACTGTAAATCCTATTTTGGACTGCTATTTGTCACTGTCATTGTTGTGGTAACAGGTAGAAGTAAGCCGGTTGGGGGTAGTGGAGACGACAAGGACATTTCTTTTTGAAGGGCACTTTAGCGCATAACAACCTCGTCCGCTCACCTTTTCCCTCTCCAGCGGGATCTCTTTGTTTTTCCACCCACAGGCCAAATGCCTTTTAAGTTGGGATCTTAACCAGTCTGACTAGTTTGAGCTTGGAGCGCTCAAGCAAATGTAGAACATGTAGTGCTGTCCAGGTGTTGTACGCTTGACTCATGGCTCTATCCCAATGTGGAAAAAGCTCCCACAGGGCAGCTGCGGGAGGTATCAGTGCTGTGTTGGCATTTTGTCTTATCAGTACGTTCACACCTTCACGATTACAAGTAAACAATAATAAAAAAAGACCAAACAAAACATTGCCGCAGTTAAAATAACCCCCAAATTTTTGCTTTTCACTTTTAAGTGGTGGGAATTGTGTGTGTAAAAGCGTGGGAAAGACAAACACACTTACCTCATCCACGGTCAGTGGCATGCATATGCGATACTCTTTCATCAACATGGTGCTGATACCGGGAGAAGTTTTTTTGGGGGGAAGTAAACAGTGGGATCGTGCTTGAGTCTGTCTATCTCAGCTGACTCGGTTGCATAGTAGACAAACTCAGGCAGGCAACACACCACCACAGTGACCTCTTTTTTTGTTTTTTTGGTGACGCGCTTCTTCTTTTGTTTTTGCTGATGTCAGTAAACCGTGGAGTTAAGTCCAGTGTTCTCTGTCAATGAGTGTCTGCAGTTTTCTTACTTTCCCTCCCTCGCTCACTCCTCAGAGCCTCGTCTCTCCCTTCTTGTTTCGCTTCCTCAATTTAATCTCCTGGACTGCTGTCTCTCACTTTTTTCTCGCTACTCCCTCCTTTTCTTCCTCTTCTCAGCTGCACCTTTGCTTTGCTGTTTCTCTCTCGCTCTCTCTTTCTTAATTTCTGTTTCTTTTCTTTCTGCTGCAGTGAAAAAGTAGTAATTAGTGCTGAGGTAAGATGTAAACCTACTATCAACAGCTCTGCCTGTCCTTTCCCCTCTGTCCCTGTCTGTGCTTTGTTTAATTCCTCCTCGTGTGTAACCTTGCTGTCTGCTCGGTGCTCCTCCCTTTCCACTCAGCCACACTCCGCTGCTTTCAGTTTCTCACAAATTCCTCCTTATCTTTTCTTTTTCCCTCTCCCTCCCCCTTCTCCTTCTCTCCCTCTCCCATAGTATCCACTCCCCGCCCACTATACTTTACCACCTCTTCACCTGTATCACCCCCATCCTCCCCTCCCCTCCCTGCCTCAGATCCTTATCTGTTCTTTCTTCTCTGTGGCCAAAACTGCTGTAAGCAATAACATTCGCATCTTTCTATATCTGGCACCTGTGAAGCACATTCCTTAAACTCTTACCCCCAGCTTCCTCCACTCAGGTTATGACAGCACTCAGGTTATATGAATGGCCGACACTGAGGGGTAGCTAGACAGGGCCATTGGTTTAAGTATTACCAAAGCCATGAGAGCTTCCATTAAGCTCAGTGGCAGACCCGCTTACATTGTATTACCTCATGACCTTCAGCTGGGTTTAATTGAATCCGTGTTTGGTCACTGAATAGTGAAATCGAAGCAGTCATAATTTTTCGTCCGTGCCCATCCGTGACCCACAGCCTGCTCTCTTTTTAAATGAGCGAGAACTGACGGTGGTTGCCAAGTCCAACCCCAAAAAGAAATAAGAAAAGCAGGTGTTTTGTTTCTCAGGGTCAATCTGACAGGGGGCAAAACCAATAACCGGCTTCTAGATCCCTCCTCTCAGGTGAAATTCGCCTGCTTTTCTTAGTTTGCCCCGAGACAGGGCCGGAGTGGCTCTGTTCTCCACATGTCTTCGCTATCATCCGCTCTGCAGTGAAAGAGCAGTGAAAACAAATTCCTAGTGGGGTTCGCTGCTATCTTATCAGATCAGTGTTTAGAGAAGGGAAGCCACTTCAGAGAGCTAAGGTGTGCTTTGCTCATCTCTGCCTTGATTTTTTTTTTTTTTTTTCCCCCCACATTCCACACAGAGCTCTGACAGTACATGCGTTGCTACAGTTTAAAAGGATGATCGCTGGTGACAGATGTGTGCATTCAGCAGTTGATCCAGTTACTTTACTTTGATTATTTAACCGTTGTTTGGGGGTTGTTGGGGAACTGTGGTGAAGAATGGCGGCGCTTTGAGACGATGGATGACACATGTGTTTACTGTAGTCTAGGCTTCTTTGAAAAATTTGAATCAGAGTTGGATGTGTTTACTGCACAGTTCAGTAAACATAATTTCCTGCCGTCTCTCTTAAGAGAGACGACAGGAAATGATGGAAAGACATGCAACAAAATGCCCAATTTAGACTGTATAAATGATAGATATCACTCCTGGAGTCTGAAAAGTGAAGCCAGCATGAGAGTGTTTTAAAACATGTCTTCTTGGCAATGGCTGGCAGGGGGCGACTCCTTTTGTTGCAAAAAGACCTCTAATTTGAAAGAGGTCAACTTTTACAGGCTTAATCATTAGCTTCAGGCTATGGTAAATGCATTTTAAGTTCTTCTTATTAAAGTTGGAAAGGGAGGCAAATTTATTGGTAAAGGACTTCAACCACAAGCCAACAAGTGTCTGATTTAATGACGGGACTTATTTAGAGGGGACAGTGTGGTTCTGTGGTGGTCCTATTCAGAGCGTAATGAAGGTTTTGGAGTGGCCAAGACAAAGTCCAGACTTAACTCAGATTGAGATGCTTTGGCGTGACCTTAAACAGGCTGTTCACGCTGGAAAACCCCCCAATGTGGCCGAATTAAAACAATACTGCAAAGAGGAGTGGGCCAACATTTCCCCACAGTGATGCAAAAGACTCATTGTCAGTTAGGCTTGATTGCAGTTCTTGTTGTCAAGGGTGGCACAACCAGTTATTACTTTTCACATACAGCCAGGCTGGTTTGGACAGCTTTTCCCTTTAACAAATTAAATAATCATTTAAAAACTTTATTTTTTACTCAGGTTATCTTTGTCTAATATTAAAGTTTGTTTGATATGAAATGTGAAAATGTGGCAAATATATTTTTAAAAAAATCAATTCAGGGCAAATATTTTTCTTGTACTGCACTGTTCACTGGAGCTGACATCTGTGCTTCTCATACTGTATTTTCAAAGTTTTTCGCACTTTTAACATTCATGGTTTCCAACCAATCGCCATTGTTATCCACATCAAGCTTTGCGCTATTGGTTTCCACTAGCACGTCCATGTAAGGTTGCATGTGTATGTTTTATGTAGGTAAATACCCAGGCACAGGCACAACTGCGAAACCATAAATTCACCATAATCAGTGGTTTGCTAGTCTTTATTTTATCTCATGTGTGATCAGGATACTTTGCCCAGAGAAAACCATCTAATCCATAACAATTTGCATTTATATTGCGTTTATTAATTTTTGCGTTTATTAATATGCATATATTGTTTTTATATGCATATTAATAAACCTGGAATCAGCTTCAACTGTGATAACATCTCTATAAGCAAATTATTTGGACAAGGCTGGTGGAGTCAAAACACAGTAGCTGCTGCCTGAAGTACAATTCATAGTACTGCATTTTTGGCCATTTGCGTAGGTATTTGTCTATGCAGAGTTATGGATGCAACCTACACAGACTTGCTTTTATACTTTCCTCCAAAAAACCAAATGTGTTAGCTAGCAGTGATGGTCAAATGATGATTATTTAAAATGTTGGCTGGAACAGGAAGTGAGTAACTACAGTTCACTATGAAAAACACTACGAGAAGTGTAACCAGTCACCTCATTTGACACTTTTTAAAACTCTGCTTCACTGCACTACAAAAAGGTTTCTTGTCTTTTATGACCCTCTGTGTGTTTTTGTTGAAAGCGACCAACAACAGCACAAATATGAACAAGAATAACCCACAGACCAGTATTTTCTGACCTTGTCCCCTTGTGACGGTAAACAACATATAAATGATGTTCTGCAAAGAAGTGTGTAGGACCAATGCACGAGTGTGCCCCTTGAGTAGAGTGCATGCAGGAAGCAGCAAATTCAAGAACTGTTGCCACTCATGTAAAAAAAAAAAAAAAAAATCACGGCAGTTTACTTACTCCTGGAAACGTTTACTGGAAATCTTAAGCAAACAGGGAGGGGCGAAAGTTAAATAACAGCTCAACCTGGAAGCATGTGGTCCCAGTTTATTAGATCACACCAGATTACAATTTAATTCATTCAACCTCCACCTTTGTGGTTTGACTGAGTCAGTACTGGTTAAATCACAGTGCATTGTGTGTGGATTTATAACTGTTTGAAAGGTTGTTTTTGTGCGAGGTCCATTAAATAAGATGCTTCCAACCCCAAGATAACCTTTATCTAATGTATAACCCTTGAATGTGTTCAGAGAAATTTCCCTACACACTTCCAGCTCCCCTGAGCACATTCACGTATTTTTACTTGTTTCCATTTTCACTGCCAGTAGCAATGCTAATGTGACATAACAGTAACTGACAGTTGATATAACAACAAGTGGAAACGTAGGATTTAGGATCTTGTGGTCAGACCTCTGTGTTTGCATGTCTCTGGCGTTTCATGATGACTGTGGTATTGGAAAAGCAGAATTTCCACCAGGAAAGTTGAATATTAAATGTGTATACCATTACACTAATATTTAATAGCAGAGCTGTGTTGGTGCACTTCTCCAATTGTGGTCTTCATTGTTTGCCATTCTGTTTCTTCATTTTCTCTCTGTGATGCTTGACTGTGTGTGGATGCTCAGGGATGCAAGTAGAGAGGAAATGTCAGTGAAAATATCACTTCGATGGGTGACCATCTCGCTATATTTCCCCTCATTGCATATGTGCTGAACACAGGCCAAGCGACCCCTGACAACCTTGGTTGCTAGGGGGGAAAAAGTAAAATCCCCAACCGGCTAGTCTGTGAAATCAATTGCTAAAGCCCCAGTCACGCTGGTCAGTGACTCTCTGGCAACCTCTGGTTGCTAGGGAAAAATTTGTACACCCCAGCTGGTTGGCGAGTGATTGCTGTTTGCTGGCAGTGAAATTGTTCCAAAGAGGAAGACGGTGCTGCTCCAACATTCTCCGCTCATTTGCCATGGTCGCCACTAGTTTACATGGAAGACGTCACTCGTCTGATTTGTCAGTAGCTTTCTGAGTGGTAGTGAAACTGGCAAGTGTGGCACAAATGTTCACCCATTCGAAGTAAAACTTGTGCTTTTTTGAAATATTGGTTGAGCCAGTGAGGCACCACTTTTATGTTACAGGTAAACATTTGGCTTTGTGTCACTTTTTTTTTCAGGTTTCAGCATCATCTTTGTGAACTATTTCACCAGCTTCTACTTAATCAACCAATCAGGGATACAGATTTTTTCCTAGTGACCGGAAGTTGCCGCAGGGTTGTCGATTGATCTCTGGCTTGGTGACTGAGGCTTAACACAGTGTTTTTGAATTTTTAAATATACTTTTGAATGTGGTAGTTGGTCATGCTGCGATTATGTCTACACCATACACTTAAAAGGTTCCTCTTCAGGGTTTCTTCTTCTCTGGATCCTGCAGTGTGGACACCCAAAACAGGAAATAGCTTCCAAGGGTTAGGAACTGTGGAAATAACTTGTTTTTTTATTTGATTTAATTTAAATGAATTCGTTTTATATTACAGTATTATGCTTGGAAATAGAATAAACAAAATAAAGTATTGTTTGTTGTATGTATGTTAGAGCACAAGGCTAACTCGCTTACATCTGTGATAAACTCTAATTTATCTCATAGCACTGATTAATGAAGTTCTTTTGAAGCGTCACGGTACTTGACCTGAGTTTCACCTGACTGAAACATTTTAAAAGATTTCTTCTGGTCAGAGCTGCCCGTCTTTATTTCCTGTCCTGCAGCATGAAGGAGCAGGTGCCAATGAAATTGGAAGGGACTTCATCATCGTGCACTCGCCTATCAAGTCCCCTCACGTCATTTCATGAAAAATAAATGGGTGCACTTAAAAACTGGTGAGCCGTTCTTTGACCTCCATGTTTCCTGTTCTGATTGTCTTTGTGTGTGTGTGCGTGCGCTAGGGAGACAATGTGTGTGTGTGGCTATGTGAGGACACAATGGTGAGCAGTATGGATCTGTATTAAGCTGAAAAACTGGTGGGCCAGCTGCCATCACTGCATTACCGGCTCTTCAATCTCTCGGTGTGGTCACAAGACAAGGTCAGAGGTTCTCTGGTGTGTCCCCCACCCCCAGAGCGTGTGAATGATGGACCCCTCGTGCCCAGGCCAGTTTTAGCAGTGGATTACTGTTTCAAAGAGCTGATACACTGCAGCTTTTTCATCTCAATGTGGGGTGGAAGGTGAGGCTTTAAAATCAGGTTTGACTGGTTTATGAGCTCCGTGTTGTACAGTTACGAAGTGCGGTAAGTACCAGAATCTCTGCATGAGTGTGTCCAGATCCTCTGCCTGCCTTCCTTCTCTCCATTATCACGACAAGCCCGCTGGACGCCTCTGATCTCTGTTTTGGTCCAATCATCAAAAACCTGAAGTATTTAGGTCAGACTTTAGCCTAGCAAAGAGACAAGAGGAGAAAAATAACTGTGAGAAAAATAGAAAGTACACATACCATTAATGCCCTCTGTTCAGAGAGTCTCTCAAAGCAAAAACACCGCCAGATGCAGCCACACAGCAGACAAAAAGCAGGCTAGTTATTTGTCCTAAAATCTTTGTGCTGTGATGTTATAATGTGGGTTTTTTGTGTTGTGCATGTGGGGCCTTTGTATGGTTTTTTTTGGTGTCTTGCTCACTCCTCTGTGTTAAGATGTAAGTCTAGTCTTAATCTCCTTGTAGCTGAGTATCAGGCTGGTGCTAAGACATTGATTGGGCTTCCTCCTTAATTGATACCACTGGAGGACCGCCCGCCAGGGAAATGTGGTTTCTGTGTGTGTGTGTATGTGGAGTTTCTGGTGTTTTAGAAGCTAGAAGCGAATTCCCCGGTGACCTCGATGAAACAGAGCGCTCACTTATCCTTATCAAATCCTAATCTTGAAATACATGTGCACACCAGTGAGTAAGATGGCTTCTTATCCAACATCGTTAGGGCTCCAGATAGGGTTTCAGGACAAGCCAATGAGTGCAGCAGCCCAGCATGATAACTTGGCACAAGAAATTGTATGAGTGTCATCATTAATTCCTCCAAACAACTCACACACTTACACATATTGTACCCATATAACCCAAGTGGTAAATAATAGAAAAAACAAGTTTCATAGTAAATGGTAAATGGTCTGTATTTGTATAGCGCTTTACCTGGTCCTAAGGACCCCCAAAGCGCTTTACCCCTATACACAATCATCCACCCTTCACACCACTGTGATGGCCACAGCCGCCCTGGGGCGCACTGACAGAGGCGAGGCTGCCGGACACTGGTGCCCACCGGGCCCTCTGACCACCAACAGTAGGCAACGGGTGAAGTGTCTTGCCCAAGGACACAACGACCGAGACTATCGGAGCCGGGGCTCGAACCGGCAACCTTCCGATTACAAGACGAACGCCCAACTCTTGAGCCACGATCGCCCCAGTACGGTGTATGTCCACACATGCCACCAGAATACCTTCACTGGCAGTTAGCACTGATTCTACAACACTATATCCTTGTAATAATAACTTTATTATTACAATGTGGTAATAACTGACAATAGAGTTACAAAATGCTTTGCAGTTCAGATTAAAGCTTCACATTGAAGATAAATGAACATGTAAAAACACACCCATAATCAGCCATATAGACTAAAGTACTGGGTCATGTTCACTTAATTCCAGCATAATACTGTGAAAGGATGCCACTGTAGCAGCAAGACAGTTTGTGAAGTTCTTTTCCCCTTCTAGATATTCAAAAATCAGCTGCAAGTGGTAAAAGTAAAACCAAAGTAAAATCATTTAGGAAACACAGTAGCTCAACCATGAAGTGGCAGACCACATAAAGCTACAGTTGCCGAGTGCTGAGGTATGCGTAAAAGTCACTAACGCTCTGCTGACTCAATAACTGCAGAACTGCAAACCTCTGGCATTAACAACATTAACAAAACCGTGCACCGAGCGCTTCACATGGCATGGGTTTCCATGGCTCCTTTTAAGTGTAATATGGAGATGGCCCAGTACTTATGTCCATATAGTGTATCACAAAGTCTGTTGGAGGGATGGAGCACTATTTTACCAAATAATATCCCTTTGGTTTGTTGGTTTCCACTGTTTAACACTTGGATACAAAATCTCTGGTAATTGTGCATTATGAATTTAATACTCAACAAAACATTTGGTCACTTCGTGTTCTTTGTAACTATGTGTTTTCTTTTTATTATTCTTTATGTTTTTAATTTCAGTGTAATTGCAGTGTAACGTGTATGCCTTTTTGTTTCCAGTTTGGAATGTGGTGCATTTTGGCTATTGTAAAGACTTTTGAGACTCTAGTAGGTTAAAAGTGTTGTATAAGTAAACAGTGCATGCTTGCTTTCTATGGATGGGTACATTCCTATCCCGGAAGACTTCCCTCCCATCAGGATAGGAATGTTTCATCAAAGGATGAAGGTGAAACTGTTCCTTCTAAAGGCACAAACACACCACCAAAGTTTCCACACAACACGACAAAGATGACCAATCCCCTCCCTGCAGGGGTGAAGTGACTGTTAGCATTCGCCTTTAATTTGTAACCTATTTGCATTTATGTTATCACACACAGGCTTTTTTTCTTTTAAAATTAAGTATTGAGACTACAATTAGATTTATGTGTATAAAAAAAAAGAATAATTAATTTTCAGCTTTACGCCTTGTCCATGAACTCAGCAGTTTAGATTGAATTGTGCACATACAGTCTATACATTGCTGAAAGTATTTTCCCCAATGAATTATGGATGTTATTTGAAAATGTTCAGTGTTCTTAAATGTCATCATTAAGCAGAACAAGGAGCAGCATTGCCAGCTCATATCCACAGAGGAGAGCGAAAATGTGTTTTTGTCTCTGCAGAGTTTGTGTGCGTGTGAAGAAAAAGATAAAAGATCCAGATCTATTCTATAGCTTGCATTATTCCTTTGTGTATTTGTGAGTCAGAGGGAGGAGGGTGGGGGGGGGGGGGGGAGGAGAGACAATTCTTATGTGCATTGGAGGCAGCCAGAAGCTAGTGTGTATCTAAAGGCGTTCAGAGCAGGGATGATCAGAGGTTGCGAGCCCAACACATTCATCAGGGCTCTCCACAGGGACAGAAGTTAAGGCATGCCACTGAGACGAATAAAAATGCTGCGGACCAAAAAGAAATGAAATAATTTATTCCAGGAATGGAGTGGAGGGGATTTGGAGACAAGTGTGTGTGGAAGGGGAAGGGCAAGGGAATGGATTAAGGCTGCGTTCAGTGTCTGCATGAGATGGAGGCTAGCGCTGTGGCCCTGCACTTTTTTCTATTCCACACACTGCTCTGAAAGGAAATTCAATTGCCACTTTCCCTCACTTTCTGCTGGGTTTGTGGGACAGAGAGAAAGGGAGAGAGGGATGGACTCAATGACTGAATGTAAAGTAAAAGCACGCATATAGAGTAATTTGCAAGGTGGGGGAATTTACAGAAAGATGAAAAGGCATCTCGAGCTTTATTAAAGACATGACAATGCTCTATGGCCCTTGCACATTACTCTACCAAACCCCTTCTCCACTGTCTGTTTATCGCATGTAACCAGCCCCCCCATCATGCAATTTTACGCTCAATTTTATAGCATATAGTCTCACCAGTACTATACAATTTAGTGGTTTCTTAACAACTGTTGAATGCAGCACTGTGTGGAAATTTCAGCGTATTCCCTGTGGCTCAAGATCTGTTTGTTTAATGACATCTATGCCAGATGGAGGAACTTACCAGTCACACTGAGAGAAAACAACAGAACCGGATATTTAAGAAACAAAAAGCAACAAAAACAATAAAACTGAATGTGAATTGGTGAACAAGGCAAAGAAAATATTTTACCAGAGGATCAGCCCTCAAATACTGCAAGGTGTTTGAGGGCTGATCCTCTGTCATGTGGCCTGCATGAACATGCCAAATTCAATTTCAGGTAGAGTATACTGCCAGTCTAAACCACTCCTCTGAGACACTAAGCCTTCTCACTACTCCTCAATCTCTCACTGCTTGTGGTATTCCCCCAGCTTGGATATACATTATGGCATGCCTATGTTTCAGTAGAAATAACTGTCTTGCTGCAGAACATATCAAAGATATCCAAATAATAAACTGCAGTTTGAATTAGCTGAGGTTAGATTCCAGTCATTTATTTGCCTGTGTGTCTGCAGGTGCTGAAAGGGGGTTGGGTTGTTAACGTCCTCCTTCTGGCATTGATTAAACCCCTAAAAACTCATTACATATTCTTTTCCATAAAATTATCCTTTCACGGGGGTGGTTGTGGCTCAGGTGGTCAAGCACGTTGTCCACTAATACTAGGGTTAACATTTTGGTCCCTGGCCATCGGGAGGCACTGGCTTGTGTTAGTGTGTCGGGGGGGAGTGTGAATGGGTAAATGAGAAATATATTTTAAAGGGCTATAAAAGCATGGCTTATTCACAATTTAAAAAGCTTTAATTGCAACAATAATCTTTTGCTTCATGAAGTATAGTGTGTATATATTCCGGCAGCCTCTCTTTCTGCATTGTAAAGCTCCACTGTTGTGTGGTGTGCAGTTTTAAAGTGCTTCGTAAAACCTAGTTAAGGTTATAAAGAGCTACAGCAGAGCTGAAATTGAAAAAAAAAATACATAGACGTCATGAGCTCTGGAGCTGACTAATGGCCACTAATACATTGCTTGTGCTGAAAAGTTCATTCTGCAGGTTAATACTGATTCACTAGCTTTGTTACAAGTGAAACCTAAGGCGGACTGAATTGGATGCAAACCTCTGAGACTGAAAATGGATGCAGTGTGAAAAATTTGCAGTTCCCAGAGTAACTGCTCGAGGCTGGCTCCAAAAGCAGGTGCAGATCTGATATCTCCTCTTGGTGTTGTTCCCACATCATTTTAATGATGTTGGTCCAGGATTAATATTGCAACTGAAAAGTCACATTGTTGTGATGTCATAGCTTCGAAATGTGGAGGACAAAGAAAAAAATGACTTTGCTTATATAAAACTCTGTTCCGGAACAAATGGTAAGCATTTAGGTGTTTTCTTCATTCTTTTATAAATTATAATAAATATATTATACTAACTTAGGTTTGCTATTATTATTAGCCAAATTTTGGTTACCCGTGTTGGTTTACTAGTTTTTTATAGCAATAGCTAATTGGCTAATGCTAACTCAATGGTCAGACAATATCACTGGTCAGTAGCAATGCTGATCTTGGACGAGCTTTATTAAGATGATGGGTATATTAGATCAGATTTGTTGTTTTGTCCTGCAGTTTTTGGGTTATCCTCGGGGGAAATTTTAGACACAGTTCTATTTTTTGGTTTTCCTTTAAAATAGGGCCAAAATGAGCATTCCACCTAATGTCAACAATATTGCTAGCATTAGCTGATAACATACCAGCTCTAACCTCTTACTCCTGCTTTCACAAAGAACACAATGGCTGTGGAGAAATATGTCAGCCAATTGTCAGCTTAATATAATGCAATTTCATTAGTGAGAGTTTGGTGATGGCATGTTCACTAAAGCTTTTACTTTTACTTTTGGCTGCTGCCTTCTCACAACGGGTCGCCATAGCAGGTAGTTTCAGCTTACTCACACACCCTACCCGATGCAACCCATAAGGTGATTTGTGTCACCGGCTGGTATTGAACCAGCAACCTTTTGCTTGCTAAGTAGCTGTACATGACTGCATGAGTTTACATAATTCTCTAACTGTTCTAAAATTCCCGGTTGTGTATCCTAGCTGTCACAGGGTGAAAGAAAGGGTGCTCCCTGGGCAGGTTACAGAACAGGGAGCGAGTCATTCAAACTCAGATTTACACCTGTAGACATTTCATCACAACCCCCTGTTAACCTAACATGCACATCTTTGGACAAGGGGAGGAAGCCGGAGTACCCAAAGAGGACCCAAACAGGCAAACTCCACACAAATGCCAGCTGGATTCCAGATTTGAACCAGGAACACTCTTGCTGGGAGGCAACAGTACTAACTGTTGCACAACTGGGCTCCCCAGTAAAATAACTCACCCCTAATGTTATTTTATTAAAAATACTAATTGGTAAAAATTATGTTATAATGTTCAAACAATTCACCACCTGGCACACATGTGAATTATTTTCTCCAATCCATGTTTCTCCCTGCTTTCACTTGGAACTAGGAAATCAAATTCATTTCCTAGAAATCTTGTAATCCCTAAATGACAAATCTTACAGAACTGGCTTGGCGACAAATTTCTTGCCAGTGAAAAGTAAAAACAACTCTTGTATGAACACGCTCCTTGTGGGTAGGAAGAGTCTTAAGTAGAGTTTGTTAGGCTTATTGTGTTGGCTGTTAATCTGCAGGCCAGCCATGTTTGTTTATCACTTGTCTTCTGGGTTGGATTTTCAATAAAACAGCCACAGATGTTGGATCTTCCTAACAGCACATAAATGCAAAACAGTGGTATTCAGATGCAGTGCTTGCTTATCTAGTATAATTACCATACTCAAATACTACATTACCAAGTCCTCGATTGAAAATGTTTTAAAAAAGTATCATGACAGTGGCACTCAGTGAAGGAAATATACAAAAAACAAACAAGCACATTAATACATAAAAAAAATAAAGTGTCAAATGCTGACAGCTGGAGTCATGCACGCGTTCTGGCATGAAAAATGGTGATATGATGACAACATTTCCAATTAATATTTTGCCATTCATTTAATGAATTAATACCCGAATCTTTTTTAACATATGCTATTAGTTCATTAAAAACAGAAGCAAATGTGAGAACATCTTTGGAGAAAATAATCTTAAATGATAACTCTTATTCACCTTTACAATATTTCATCGGGTATTCAGACACCATTTCTGATGTTACCACTAAATAAACAGTGCAATACAAAAGTCTTGCAAAAATTGATCCAACCCTCATTTATTTATATCTTGCTAGGAAAATGGAAAACGGATGTTGCAATCTACTGAAATGTGCAAACATCCATGGAAATACAGTATTTAAGGCAAAAACAAATTTTGTACAATACTAACGAGTTGAAAGTCAATATTTGTTGTGACCGTCTTAATTCTCCAACACAGCCTGAACTCCTTCAGGCAGCTTTCTTATAATTTCTTTAATTAGTCTTCAAGAATAGTTCTTCAGGTTTCCTAAAGGACATTCAAAGCTCTTTTTTGGATGTTTGCTGCCTTTTCTTCCATTATAGGTCAAGATGATGCCTCAATAAGGTTGAGGTCTGCGCTTAGACAAGGTAGACAAGTCCACGACTGATAGTGCTCCACTGTTTGTGTTTGGCATTATTTTCATGTCATTTTCATTACCAATTAGACACTTTCCAGATGGTATTGCCTGATGGGTCAGCATCTGATGCTACTTTTCTGTGTTCATAATTCAATCAGTTTTAACAAGATCTCCAACACCAGTGGCTGAAAAGCAGCTCCAAACCATGACTGAACCTCCACCGTGTTTCACAGATGGCTGTAGACCAGGGGTGTCAAACTCAAATACACAGTGGGCCAAAATTCAAATCTGGAACAAAGTCGCGGGCTAACATTAATATTTATTGAAAAAAAAATCTTCCTCCAGATATGAGAATTAATCTTTTCTTAAGGACTCAAACAAGTTTTGCTTAAAAAACTGAATATGGAACAAGCAAAGCTTAATACTAAACAATATATATATATTAGCCGTATAATACCAGTAGGTCAGCTCTAATAGTAATTTGGTATGGCTTCGCGGGCCAAATGTAATTAGGCTGCGGGCCAAATTTGGCCCGCCGTCCAGAGTTTGATACCTATGCTGTAGACGCTCACTGCTGCACCTCTGTCATGACCTTTGTACATATTGATGACAGTTTGAACCCTCACCTTTTGATTTTCAACTCAGTTCTTGTGTAGTTTTGCATACCTCAGTGTTTTCTCCCTGTTTGCCTTCCTTAAAAATGGCTCCTTTACAGCCACCTTTCCCTTCCAGACCATTTGTGATGAGGCTTCAGTGAACAGTAGATGGATCAACTGAAGGATCAGATGCTTCTCTCAGCTCCTGGGTCTTTGCTGGATTTTTTTTACACTATTTCTTAAGGACGTTACTTTACAATACTACTACTATAGATACAGGTCTGCTAATTCTTTTGTTCTCTACTCGTCTAATTTCCTGATATTTTCCTAATATTTTAAGGGCATGATATGCCAAGTTCAGCAAATAGCTCTCTTGAAACCACTTTGTTGGTACAAAAATATTATTTTATGCCTGTCAAACCGTCTTATCTTTAGCATTTTCTATAGATTTGACCATTATTTAGTCTAATCTAATCTATGACTGAATGATTCATAGGTTAGTGTTAAGTGGTTTAAAAAACAGGCAGAAGGATTGGACTGAAAAGTGACCAAGGTTTGAAAGACCTTAATAAAGCCTGGAGAACTATTGCTCAAGACCACTTTAACTATGTACAGGAAAGTCTGGCTCCTTAGAAGCAAGATAAAAAGAGATAAAGGGGAGCTCGAGACTTTTGCACAGCACTACATTTAGTAAATCTCTAGCTTAGAAGAAATAATTTTCTAAAAATTGAAAGACTTTTGTGTCATGGTGGAAATATACATTTCAAATAATGTGTTTATGCACATTATCTATGCACAGCTTGAAGTTTGTAGTTATTTCTATCTCATAACAGTTCTGTATATTATTCTGTACTTTTTGCAAATGAAAACAGACAGCATACTGATGACTTAATAAAATGCACTGTGTTAAATTAATTGCCCAACAGAATATAAAGAAATATATATATTAGCTTCTCATTAGCAAACAACAGGAAAATGCTGCTCACACTTTAATTACATAAGTGATGATGTAATGTGTAATACATAGTAAGGCACTTTAAATGCATTTTTAGCACTGGATCTCTGATATTTTAAATCTGTTTTGTCACAATATGTTTTATTTATGCAATAAATACATAAACTAGTATTTTTTATGTTGTATCAGCAAAACTTTGCCTAATTAAGGACCCAAATACTTCCTTCACCACAGGTTCTAGCCAGATGTTTTTAAACTGATAAACTGTATGGGCAGAAACAGAAAAAACACAATACATATAAGGTGGGACAACAAGTAAGAACTGGTTTACTGGGTTGTGTCTGATGTGTGCACGTGAGCATTTCTGTGTGCATGCTTGCGCCCCACAGTATTTGACAATGAGTCTCATCTGAGGGAGGAGGAAGAAGGGACAAGAAAATAAGTAAGCTGGTACTATTACTGCCATCTTTGTCATCTCCATCGTAATTACAAATGACCTTGTCACGTCAGTCGGGGGAGGAAGTACGTCAGCCACCAGCAGAAATGGTTAACCATGCCCGGTGAACAATAGCTCTTGAGTTTTCTTTATCTCTTAAGATAATCACCATTGGTATGTTTCCTGTTCTTTTACTGACATATTTTGCATGTATGTAGACACGCAACTGCTAGATGACCGACAAAAGATATTCTGGTTTTGTGGCTCAGGTGGTAGTATGATCCCTGGCTCCTTAGCCTTCGTGTTGTTTTATCCTTGAACAAGATACTGAAATCTAATGAATCTTGAAGGTTTAAAAGTGCTTAGGCTTGTAGTAAGAAAGCACTTTAAAAGCTTAAATGGAGTAGAAAAGCACTGTGTAAGTAAGAGTCCATTTTCTTTATTTTTTACATCAAAGCAGCTGACCCATAGATTCACAATAGTTTGGGTTTCATAATTGGACAGATTGATAATCAATTATTATGGGAAGAGCCTGACCTAGTGGGTTTGATCCATTTCAAACCTCTGAAGAGGTCTGTAAAATGTTTTTACCATTATGAAAGTGAGAAATGTCCATTTTTAAATAGTATTTGAAGAAAACAAATAGAATTTAAGGAGGAATCTTGTCATGGAGTCCACCATACTGAAGGCAATTTCATCCTTGCGCTTCTCTGCATCTGTACATAAACTATATGTGTATTTGTTTGTGTTTTTGCAAGAGAGAGAGAGACAGTAAGAGAACGAGGGAGAGAAAACCTTACTGTTTGATTGTTAGCTCAGAGCTAAGCAGATGCGTAAATAGAGATAGGAGAACCTAGTCACATCAGATTACAGCAAACAGCAAAAATCAAACTGTCTCTCACACTCTCACTCTCCAGCACACAAACACACATATGCGGTCACAGACAGTAGTCGTACCCTGGAAAACAAACAGACATCAGCAAAGCAATGTGCCTCGATTGTGCATCCAGCCTTTATTCGTCACAAGCGGAGAACGTGTTCCCATACTGTAACTATCCAGTGAACACATTCAGAAAGCGTGGGTCTTTGTGTGCTACAGAAGCATGCCGACGCGCATTGAGGAATAAATACAGTGATGATGCATACCATCACATGCCTCATAAACCCTAATGTTACCACTCGAACATCTCCGTAGACCCCAGGCAAAACGGAGAGCCCACCACAGGGACAGGAGGAAAGAGCGAGAGAGAGAGAGGAGCGCACGAGCGAGCTGTGATGATGAATTGATTGATGAATGCAAATGAAGATGAATGCATGTGGCAAATACAGATAACAAGAGGAATATGAAGAGCACAGCAGCTGGTTCACCTCCCCCCCCCCCCCCCCCCCCCCCCCAGCAGAAAATAGGAATAGCTGATATGTATCTAGCCTATTAATACCACGACAGCGACAGTGAACACACCACTAAACCAGATATGGCTCTCTTATCGCAAATCGTATGGCCTAGGAACAGCGGCCACCAGTATTTCTATACCATCTGGAGCCTAATCACTGGGATGGGACAAACAGATCAGCTTCATCGCCTAACATCCTAACCTTTATTGCCATATGGAACGTGCCCTTAAACTGACTACACATCAGTGTGCATGTAGATTAACGAGCAGTGGTTTATGTTCGTAATTGTTTGTCCCCAGCGCAGCATCGCTCCATCACAAAACATAAACATACAGAGTGGAAACAACGTGGTGGGCACTGGTGTGCGTGGAGGTGGACTGCGCATGCTTGTGTTTGTGGACTTAGCTTTATGATATCAGCAGATGTCTCACAGAAGTCTATATCAATATTTGCAGATTAATCAGTTAGTAATCACAATAAGTGGGAAGATAATAAATAAAAGACTTAGTTGCCATCCAGGTAATGTGGGTGAACATGTGTGTCTCTTTTCCTAATTTTACGTGTAGAAAATCCGCTTCTTCACCACCAAAATAAAAATCTAATTTTTCTTTTATTTCACCAGCAGTGAAATTAGTTTTGTGTTTATTTCCCAAATTTTTATCTCTGAGTTTTCTGTCTCGGTGTCAAGAGGTAATGTTTTTCCTAATGAAGTTTAGTCTGTGTGAAAACATTTTGCAGCTCCTAATGACGACACAGATTCTGGAAATAGATTCTGTCTCAACATTTTTCTTTCGCTCTCTTTTTTAAAATGTTGTGATTAACAAAAAATAGATTTTTTCTGTCTGGAATATTTTTGGATTTTTTTTTTTGTAACTTACACCTTAAGATAATAAACCAACACTTTACCAACAAAATCTTTTTTTCATGCACATTTGTGATGATGACTGTGTGATGCAGTAGCTTTAAGACCGATTGCTCAAAGTCTGATAAAGGACTTTGAGCCTCTAGACATTTGTCTGAGTCTGCATCTGCACAACTGCAGTTTGTGTGCACACAGATAATTTTCAAATTGATGATGGCTCAATTAGATGGAAGCGAGGAGTGCCTTCATTTACTAAGCTGCAATACTCGAATACATCAATACAAAGAGACTCTTTCTCTCTTTCTGTGGTTTCTTTTACATGCATGTCTACTTTTCCCCCCACAATCTCAAAGTCTGCTGGAAAGGTTAAACTCCTATCACAGCACCATTTCCAGAGCGATCTGAGACTAACTATTGATTAATGCTGATTTGACATTACACACAGATGAGGACAACACCACCTTCTACATTTAACAAATTAATTTTTGGGAGAGAGAGGACTGTAAATAAAAGAGGGAGTAATTTAGTTTATTATTTACCCCACTGTTTCATTTGCATTTCTCTTTGCAAACGGTTGTGAAAAGTTACTTTAATATAAATGTGTAATTTCAGCTCTCAGGCCTAACTCAGCTGCAGTGTTATGATCCTACTGCATGCGTCTTGATCCTCCGCAAGCCGCTCACACATGGTCACTGACATGCTACTGTAGTAAAGATTTCTCATTCACATGCACGCTTGCGCACGCGCGCACATACATTTAAACACACACTCCATGCAATGCAAAGACGCACCAGGCAGGATGACACTCACATGTGGATCCACAAACGCTGGTGTGGCGCCTCCGTTTTGCTTGGAGAAGCAGAAAGAGGCGATAGGAGGCAGGAGGGAGGGGAAAAAAAGGCAGGACGCGAGGGAGGGATGCAGGGAGGCAGCCGGTGATGGATGGATGGAGGGAGGGAGAGAGGGAGGGGAAATGCGGAGGGACGCAAGGGAGGTGGCGATGGTGGTGGTGGGGCAATGAGAGGGCTGAGTGGTTCTAGTAAATATTTATATTGCATTATGATACGCGCGACAGTGAAAGAGGGAGACGGGGAAGGCAGAGAAAGGGGGGAGATATAGAGCGTCCATCCCTCTATTAATTTTATTCCGGACCGCTAAGTTTAGCATTCAACACGTGTCGCCAGTGATGGAGAGAGGGAGGGAGGGGGGGAGAAATCGAGAGAGAAAGGGGGGAGAGAGAGAGGTTGACGGTTGCTAGGTGACGGGGCGCATATACTGAATTTTAACAAAAGATCGGGGAAAGAGGGAGAGCTGGAGAGGGAGAGAGAGAGAGAGGAGAGGAGAGAGGGAGGGAGAGGAAAAGAGAGAGATCAGAGAAATTGAATACATGTAGAACATATATATATTTAGATATATATTTTCACAGCGCGCGTGTCTGTGTGTGTGTGAGTGTGTGTGTGAGTGTGTGAGTGTGTGTGTGTGGCGGCGGCGGCGGCGGCGAGAGGGGGACACCCGCAAAACGGATACCTCAAAAAGGAAGGATGTGAAAAAGGATGGAGGGACCCAGGAAAAGAGGGGGGACAGGCTGCTGAAAAACAGTAAGTACATTTATTTTAATGATATTTGTAATGCGGAGGCATCTTTTCTTTTTCTTTTTTTTTTCGCTGCTTCACTCCACGCACACAGACTCTGTGCTGCTGCTTAGATTAATTGCGGCTCGGGCAGTGAGAGGGTGCTACGCGTCATTGAGACGGGGATAGCGGGCTCGGGTGTCGGCATCTGTGCGGACGCCGGTGATGGAGAGATGGATGGATGGAGATGTGGAAACGGCCGGCGCACCGGGGCTTTGACCCCTCTGTCATTGCTGCGCCTGAGAACTCACAAGCACCTTAACGCATATGTTCCTTACAGCAGATGGGATAGATAGTCTAATGACAGACACAGACACACACGCACAGGCACACACACACACACACACACACACACACACACACACACACACACACACACACACACACACACACACACACACAGTTTACCGGTAGTTCAATTAATCATATGGACTAAACCTTTAGGCTATGATTTTGTCTGCCAGGAAATTTCTGTGCATTATTAATAAAGACAGAGTTTGGGTTCCGTTTAAGTCTTCAAACACCGGCGCTGGCTGCAGTTTCCCCCTCACTTTGCTGCGGATGTATTAATTGACGCGATCATATCTGTTGATGCTCATTTTGTCGGGCTGCGTGGTCAGTGTCAGTGCGTGCTTGTGTTTGTGTGTGAGTGAGCGCGTCTGCTCGCTCGTCTTGCACAGCTATAGCGCTAAGCCCGCAAGATTGCCGATCAGTTTTGCCTCTTGATCTATTTATATCCCGATACGCTGAATATTTGGGCGTATGGCAGCGCGCAGTTATCCCTCTGTTGCCACCGAGGAATCTTCCCCCAACAGGCTGACTTGCCTCAAACATTCTCAGACAGCTGGAACAGGCGGTTTTTTCCCCTCTCTCTGCTTTTTTTTCTTTCTTTGCCCAGCTGCGTAAAGGTGTATGTGAGAGATTTCACTCTGTATGTACATTTTCTGCACCTCTTTGGGTGCCCAAATAACTTTTGTTTTTGCCTTATGGTACTTTAATAGAGTGAATAACAGGCACAACCAACACCATCATCATCATCATCATCATCGGTCATTTTCTAGAAAAAAAATAGGCCTTGGACCAAAGAGACCACCAATGGAGAAGCTCATGCTGTTGACCTGTAAAACGGAGAGGCACAGTGTTGCTTCTATTACAGATTTGCTGCAGTGTTTGAGAGTGGCAATGCATTGTGAGGCCAACATTTATCCTGATGGAAATTGGAATTAATGTGTTTGTTTTCCCCGTTTCTGTGGGGTGTTTGGTCTGTCTCTCTCTCTCTCTCTCTCGCTCTCCCCCCCCCCCCCCCCACACTCTCTCAGCTGAATTCTGTAGCTGATATCCATTTCAATCAGCTCTTTCACCCACAGGTGACGTGCTCGGTACAGTTTATCACTTTGCCTCACAAACCCTGTGAAATCTACGCACAGGCGTACTGCAGCAGTGTGCTGCCTGCACTGCTGCCCGTAAAGTGTTGCCTTCAGTCTCAGTAGAGCCCCCCTTCTCTGACGATCTGTCGTACAGTTGCCCAGAGAGAGCTGTACTGTACCAGCTGTGAGTAGGGGCAGGCAGGAGGGGAGGGGACGAGGATGAGAGAGACAGCAGGTGTGGAGGGGCAGAGAGAGGAAGACAAGGATGAGAGGTGTGAGGACAAGGGGGAGGGGGGTGGAGGAGGGATGTGAGCGGGAGAACTGGGCGAGAGATTGGGAAGGCAGGAAAACGAGGTGGAGAGTAAGAGAAGGAGTTGGTTGGAACTGAATCTTGGGGGGGGGGGGGATTGGAAAAGCACATGAGAAGAGATGAGGAGAAGCAATAGAGTCAACATTTGTGTGCTTGTTTTCTTCAGCCCCTGCTCTTCATCAATTTATCAATTTCATCTCATTGATTCTTCGACTCTGGCACAGAAAACCTTCAAGCTTAGCTCAGTCCCTGCTTCGCTTGTCTCTGCACCCCCCAGTTCCCCGTTCCCTATCGCCTCCATCCTTTCCATCAAAACTCTCACCTCTGCAACCTGTAACTTCCGCTGCAAGGTTTCCTGTCCCCCCCCCCCCCCCCTTCCTTCTGCCCGCCCTATCATTTGCTCAACGCAACGTTAGTGGATGGTTTCCTCAATTCTGCCGCCCACCCAAACCCCTCTCCCAGCGTCTGCACACGTGGCGCCCAGTGTTCTTTTTAATACCACTAATTAAGGTAAAGCTCGTTAGCATAGAACATCAATTAGTCTTTAACGAGATCAGAGGCCGCTGTTTTGGAGCGATTACTGTACTCTCCTTTCTCAGTCTTCTCCTCTGGACACTTCTTTGGGTTGTATTGATAAACGTGTTGCATATTCACTTTGGCCTGCAGCAGTGCAGCTCAGAATTGAATACATGTGGTTGGGAGTGGGCTGTGAGATGCCCTTTTTTGATGAATTATCTGACTGTCTTGTGCTATTTTCATTTGAAAACCCTTCTTTGGCTTACCCGCAGCAATAAATAAATCAAACTCATTAAGGACAAATCTGTATCTTCCTACGATAACACCTCTGACTGGTGCTCATTAAACAAATCCATATAATTTCAGGAAAGAATGCCCTCCATTGAAATCAGCAGGGAACACAATTTATCAAACTGACTCTTCTCTACAGTTTCAATTGATCTAAAGTGTAAAATTGGATACTACAGTCGTCAAGCTTTTAATGCCTAAAATCACTTAAAACATTTTTTTATTAATGATGCAGGTGTTTAGAAATTAAATGATGTTCAGTTATGGCTTAAAAAAGAAACTGCCACTCAACACAAGACTTACAACTAAAAGTCAATTTAATAAATCTGAATCTTTTCAGGAAGTGCCATTGTGAAATTTTGCACAGTTGAGATAATAAATTAACTGCCTGCACAAAAAATAATAAGACATCTTAAAATTTCTATCATTTTAGACCTTTTAAAGCAAAAACATATTTAAAAAAAAATCCAAAATGCTCTCGCTCCAGCTTGTCCAGTGTCTTTTTTTCCTTCATTGAAATTCTGGGTATTTAAAGACAGTAACACACGTCACACTGGACAGGGAAGTTTATAAATCGTTAATGAAGGAGTCAGGCTTCATTAATGAAGCTACAAATAGGTACATTTAGTAGAGGATGTTTATTTATGGCTTTATTTCTAGCAAAATTTTTAAATTTTCAGTTAAAATCAGTAAAAAATTGGAGTATAGTAGTGATTCCAATATATTCAAATTTAATCTGTGTCTGCTAGTCAGATTTAACAAAACAACCTTTTTGGTAAAATCAGTGCAGGTACCTCAAATTTCTGCTGATTAGCTCCGTTACAGCTGCCAAGCTATCAGTGACAACTCAACCAATCTACTAGTAATTAGCTACACAAGTAACATTATGATGCACTTGATTGTGACAAGTGCGAGGAAAAACACAAAAATCATCTGGTTGCACTGGTTCACCATGTTTTAGAGAGCGACGTCTCCCAGAATAAGGTATTTGGATAAACTTGTAAATGAATTAGTAGCTGTTGATGGAAGTGGTGCAAATATAGCTTTCAATATGATTTAAAATAACTGGAAAATCCAATACAGTAGTACAGTATCAAATCCTTTATGCTGATAGAGCTACATAATTGTGTCATTTTAGTAGAGTGAATTCAGAGGTGCATTCAAATACCTGGACTATATCACCTGTATAGTCACCTAACAAACAGATGGGAAGTAGAATCAAGTGGACAGGCTGGCTGACAGACACACTGATAAACAAAATCACACAGACACACACAAAACTGAGGGACAATTTAGCGTGCACTCCTTGCACAGTGTTGTCTAACAGGTGTGTGCACACACTCAAGCAGGCATGCACACACACACACAAACCTGAGCCAGAGCCCCGCGGCTTGTTTTGGGAATACAAGTCTGGAGGCAGAAAGCAGGCACACAGCTTCACATGGCTGCATGCAATACACAGGCACACAAACTCTCAAAAAGTACATTCAGGGAGAGACCCATGGGTATGCAGTCAGACACACATGCACACACACACACCAAAGCATACCCCAGAAATACACACAAAAGGAATACTGGCACTCAAACAGACACAAACACACAGTTTTGGATGAGAGAGGACCTTGGCCACGAGATGCGCACATTTATACACTGTATATATACACTTGTGTGCACACTGCATTGAGACACATGCGCACACACTGACAGACACAAAGAGGAAAGGCAGGACGAAGAAAAGTAATGAAAGAAGATAAAGAGATGTGCAGGAATGTTTTGCGGAGTGCAGCGTTTTGCAGCAATGTGGTGCGGTCCTTCATGATGATGGATGGGGCAGGAAATGACAGCATAAGTGGTTATTAAAAAGAGGAAATGGGGGCATTTATAAAAAAAACTACGTTAGGCTATGTCTGCAGTCCATGTCTCGAGTCATCCTGAGCTATTGTGTCATGCCTTCGGATCTGTGAGTCTTCCCCGAGCTGCATGCAGAGCGAGCTTTGTTAAAACTCAATGTCATTCTCCTTTCAAAGAACTCAGGAGCTGGCATTTATAGTAGACTTTGTACAGTGTGCGATTTACAAGGTGCAGGTCCCAGGTGCGAAGTCAAACTTGTTTTATTGTCTTATCACTTCATATAAAAATAGCTTTGCACTATTTTTATGTTAAGTTTGAATGTGAAATTCCTCCATAAACAGGTGCCAACCATACAGCTGCTGCAAATGCAAATATGTGTGTTTGCACCTGAGTGGAATTTGCACAGTGTGTTATCTACAGTACAACAAGGAGGGGAAGACAAGGAAGGAAGAGGGAATGTCAGCGCAGAGATGGAGAAAAGGCTCTGATGAAGATAGTTTGATGTTGCTGTGCTGTTTTAATGTGCCTCATCTCTGCATAAATAGCTCCAGCTTCTAAAACTGGCCGTGTGATTTGAGACAGTTCTACAGACTCTCTCCTGCTTTTTTTTTGTTTTTTTGACACTGAAAAGAGTGAAATGTACAACGTGCACAGATGCTGTTAGCCTAACTCAGGATTACAATTAATTTGTTTTCATTTCAGGTTGCGATTTTTCATTATTCCTCCTGAATATTTTCTCACATCTAAGTCCTCTTTAGTTTATCTCTAAAGGTAATTAGGACTGAATGCCTTCTTTTCAATTATGTAATTGCAATTTGAATCTGATGTGTCAAATGAGCCAATCAACCACCGTGTCCTTAAGCTACCCTTGTTCGGATTCATCTGGGCGATTGTTATGTGATCTGTCCCGTGGTGAACTGTGGCATATACTCTATAAAAGACTGCAGCTTTGGGAAAAGAGAGACACTTGTTCACACATTTTGCACGGAGCAGTATAGGAGACGGAAAGGAAATCAATTCTTGGCACTATATGCTCCATGTCATCTATACCCAAATATTAAGTCAGCTGTTTGCAGCTCGAATCATGAACTGTCCAGGGCAATGTCACTTTGTGAAGACTAGTTTTTGTGGGATGTGTGTGGATCAGTGTTCACTGTTATGCTGTCATTAGCTTTTAATTTGACTCAGTATTATCACTGACTCAACAAAGATGAATCATCAGTCATATGTTAGTCATGCCATAATGGTGGAAAAAGTGAGTAATGCGATTTTTATTAGAACCTTTCCACTCAGACCAGATGAATCACATTAAGACTAGTTTTTCTTTTTCTTGTGATAAAACACACTTTCACGTGAATGCTGTTTTAACACCTAGAGGGTGTTGAAGACACTCCCCAGTGGCAGTGGCCTCCAGAAGGATAAAGTGTTCTGCCACAACACTAAGGGTCAGAGTTACTAAATTGGGCAACAAAGCGCAATCCCCAAATAGCACTGATAGATGTGGTTAGCAGGTTGTTCACAAATGTTGTCCTGTTTTCTAAACAGAGGTGCAATCAATTAATTTCAATACCAACCGCCAAAAATAAGCTTTAACTATTGGTGCAATTAGGGTCATCTGCACAAACCTCTGAGTTTCCACCTTTTACACACAATCTTGTCACTGTGCTCTCTTTATAATACAGAGAGTGCTTCTTTTTGTATATCTGGCACTCAGAGTGGTCAGGATTGTTGTGAGGAACATGTTGAAGAGCCCAAGGCACTAACCTGAACTCCAAACTCTCCAAATATCCAATCTGATCAAGCATCAGTGGGATGTGCCATCTCTGTCTCCCATCCTTCAGTTGTGTTTTGCTGGCACAATAAAAACCTTCATGATATTGGCTGTAACTTCATTGTTGTGGATTAATGGTGTTATTTATTTACATGTAAATTAGGCACACAGGTCTTGAGAGTCACACAGTTCACTAGGAAAAAATGTATATTCCCTGACTGTTTGGTGAATAATTGCTGAAAGCTGATGGCAGTCACTGTGAAATTGATTGCTGAAGCCAAACGCCCAGTCGCTTGGTGAAACTGGTCAGAAAGAAGAATATGGTGCACCACAGAAAACATCACTGCGATCGCTTTGCTCACTGGCAGGTTGCTCGTACTTTGCAAAGTCTGAGCTGACTTACAAGCTACTCATCGAGTGCTTGTGTAAAGTGAGACGTAAACTGCAAATGAAGACTATTTGCTTTCTAAGTCAACGTTGTGCCTTTTGAAACATGTTGGTTGCAGCAATAAGGGACGACTTTCACTTTTGCAAGCTTTACCTGCACGGTGAGTGATTGCAGACAAGTTCCTTCTTGGGGTTTTTTCTCCTCTAATAGCAAAAGCACAGCTGTCAGAAATTTTTGATATCTCATGACATGAACCATTTTCTCACTGCTTATAATTGCATTCTGTAAACGATAATATGAAATCTGCTGAAAGAGCTGTGGCCATCTCAGCCTACTGAGCACATCTCTGATGAGATACCACAGCTTCATATGTCAGGACTTTAAAAAGAAAACAGACATTTCATATTTGTTACTGTGAAGCAAACACCATAGCATTAGTGAACTCCGAGGGTGAAGAGAACACAGCGGGGCTCTGACATCCCCTTCACTAACCTCTCACCACCTCTTATTATTGAAAATCATCCTGAGTCCTGTAGACTTCTGCGGTAGGTAGGCGGGTAACTTTTGCAGTCAGTGAGGTTTGGTTAATTGGTGATTCTAAATTGGTCATAGGTTTGAATGCGGGTGTGAATGGATGTGTGTCTCTCTGAGTTGCGACAGACCGGTGATCTGTCCAGGGTGTACCCTGCCTCTCGCCCAGTGGCAGCTAGGATAGGCTCCAGGCCCCCTGTGACCATGATAAGGATAAGCGGAAGAGATGGGATAGATGGATGGATTCCGGTGTTGGGTTCAGAGGGGTTTGCGGTTACGTCGTAGGTTGCGGCATAGATTTCCCACTGAAGCTATAAATCAGAATAAATGTTTGCTGGTCTTGATCTTTATATTCTTCTCCCCTTGCTGGTTAGGGTTGCTCTGTCTGCGTCGGAGTACATTTCCTGATCCACCAATGTTCAGACGATAGGCTGACAGAAGTGTTGCTAACACCTTTGGTTATGAGCGCGGGTGGGGCCAGATGTGCTGTGAATGCAACTCAGACCTGCATCTAATATTGTTACGCAGCTTCAAATTCAAGAAGAAGGAATCCAGCTTGATTCAGCAACATTTGGCACCTTCCTTGGAATGAGACAAGCTTAATATTTCTCCCACTTTAAATTTTCCTGAACATTTGGACGCATGTGTAAGTGTCACAGACGAGCTATACACAATCACCCGTACGTGCAAACCTTGAGCATGCTCGCCTGCTTGTGCAACTGTGTGCGTTGGCACTTGCCTGTGTGTGACCTTGTACAAAGACACAATAGTTATCAGTGAAGGTTTCCCACACCGGTTTAATCTGTTTATCCCCAGAATAAGATTGTGAATCATTACTATGCAGAGCCAGGTGCTTTTTTCTGCTGTGAGTCTTGAGCAGCTTCCTAGTTTGTAGTTGTTAAAGAATGTTTCACCTTACAGGTCCTGAAGGGCTGCTGTGTCGGCTGCTTTTCATCTTGCTCTTTTAATTAGTGACTGATTTAGATCTGGCTAGGTGATCCCAGTGTCTGGCCAATCAATGAGGGAATTAATGGAAGCAAAGCAACAGTGTGGCTTTGCGACTACTGGTTCGAGTTAGAGTGGGAAAATAATCTGTTTAGCTTCAATCCTTAAAAACGTGGTATTTGTTCAATGCTTTAATGCGACGCCGCTAAATGGCGAATATTCCGAGGCTTATTTCGACCGCCTCATCACGTATGCTGTGACTCCTTCATCCATTTTGTTCCTAATTTCAGTCTCAGTGCTTGTTAAAAACATCAATCAGTCAAGCATTTCATTCATGAATGTACAGTATGTTATGTAAATGCTCAGTATGAATGCATTTTTATTATTAGATGCATTGATAGTGCTCTAATATTGAAGCTATTTTCCCTAGACCGAAAGCCCTGGGAGTTTCTGGATGCAGGTTGTGCAGTGAGAATTTATTCCTTTTTAAAACAAACGTAATAAGATAATCCCCCAGACTGTGCGTTGTAAGCACATCTTAAGAGATTTGAGGGGGGGAAGGAACTACAGAAAACAATTTATATGTACATTAGAAGGAGTAAATTATATGATATCATAGTCAACCTGGGAAAAGAAGGGAGGGCCAGGCACCAGCACTGCAGTCCTTTGCTGCCTTTTGTGTTGGGAAAATGAAATACCTTTGCTCCTTTTACCAGCATTAGCACTGGACATATAAGCTATGTAGTCTCCCTACAAAGCTAGTATAGGCCATTTAGGCTTATTGAAATAATGCTTTGTAAGGTACAAATTCCAGCTGCAAGCTCCCCAGACGCTGGCCTTTCCACATGAAAGTTTATGACCTCGCTGGTATTTATGTCTGAAAACTCATGAGAGTAGTAGATCATTTGTTGCCGATGTTTACTGAATGGATGTGTTGCTTGTGAGTTTGAGGGAGGGAGAAGATAAAATAGAGAATAGAGAATATTTCTGTTCATCATTCAAACACAAATTGATTTTGTTTATGCAGACTGTGCAGCTCAAAGCACTCTGTGTGTGAGCTTGAAATGCCCCGAGGATTAAATGAATGACGGGGTTGAAAGATAACACATACACACATACACACACACACACAAGATAGTTGTGTTTTCATCACTTCTTAGGACATAGCACTGACTTATTTGCTGTACATGTACCCTTAACCTAAACCTAAGTACTACTTGGACAAAACATAATTCTTAAACTAAGGATTTATGTTAGGAGGACATGCTTTTTATCCCGAAAAGTGAGGCAGGATCTACAAAGTATGACCATGTAAACAGATTTATGTGCCTGTAGCTTCACTTATAAAACACACACACACACACACACACACACACACACACACACACACACACACACACACACACACACACACACTCAAGCACACACACAAAACCAAAGAGAGAGAGGGGGAAAGCAGGAGAGTGTGGATAATTTAAGATGCCTAGGCTTTATTACAGAGAAAAATTAAAGGCCATGAATTTTATCAGCTGATTTTTCCTCTCGGGTTACGTGAGTTAATTTTTTTCTGAGCATTACAGCAATTACCCGGCATGTGCAGGTTCATAATAAGCAAAATCAAAAGGCATTCTCCACTTAGGTAATTATACACTCTGTCCTGAATGCTGCGAGTTAGAAAGATGAGATGTGGATAATGTCAAATATTTCAATAATGATCATCCGTAATGGATGTGATTTTCCCGTCACTGCTTTGTGTGTCTGGTGTGCCAGAAACCACAGAGGGTAAGACTAAGACATTTTCCTTTTTGTTAAAAAACGAGGTCAGTGAATTGTTAGTGCAACACTGAGGCAGGGTCCAAGGTCAGCTTCATCTCATTTCTATCAATCCATAGAGGGACGAGAAACAAGGAGTGTCCTCCCATTCAAGTAATGAAAGTTATCCCCTGAATGTACAGAAGTGGAGCCCAATTAATTGACACGGTCTCTTGGCAGGAGAGTTTAATCCGAAACGTAAAAAAAAAGAAAAAAGCCTGAATTAAAGGCAAGATCCTCTGAACCTCGGAGTGAGGTGCATTTTGTACGACCACATGGAAGCTTGAAATGTCAGAATAAAATGCCGTCTTGCTGTGAAGAAACATCAAAGTGAGATGTCAAGGTGACTGTTTCATTTTGTTCTTCCAAAGGGTTACGAAATATGAAAAGGACATGTGGAGACTACCTGCCAGACACAAATGTTTGGCATGAAGAGCCAAGGGGAGATTTTGCTTTCCCATCTCACATAGTACTGCAGCTTATATGAAATAATATCATATACAGTATATAAATTTGCATTTTGTGGGAAGACAAAGTAGAGCGGCGGCCTTGAGACTTAATATCGAAGAGGTTTTTTTTATTTGATAAAGAGGCCAACTCAATTTATTTCGCATCTTCTATATCACCTAACCTTAAATTTAAACAATCCATATGCAAAGCTGTCTCATAACAAAAGCAACATATTGTGATTTGTCTTTCCTCTTTGAGGACCTGCTGAGCTGATAGATGCCTGTGTGATTTTTTTTCCTTGAATGGCTTATGATAGTCACAGCTCTGCAAGTCCAAGCAGGGCAGCTGTGGCTGCAGCAAGCTTTACTACTGCTGTTTACAGCCATGCAGTAGAAACACACAGAGCACTGTACGCCCTACTGCTGCACGCTGAGCTTCTTGTCGATCACTCTGCACACTATGCACAATGGGAACAAGAGCCGCTCGCCTGCCTGGTGGCTCTTCTACTCGACAGGGATCAAAGAGAACGAGTGCGATAGGGACAGGGAGAGAAATGGGAGAGAGGAAGTAAGTGAGGGAGGGAGGGGAGGAAGCAGAGAGTGAAAGAAGCGCAGGACAAAGACGTGCGTGAAGGGAAAGAATGGGGAGCGATAGAGGAAAACAGAGGGAAAGGAGAGAGGGCAGGAGAGTCGGTTACAGTGGCATGCTGCAGAGTGAGGTGGTAGAGAGACTGAATGAATGAATGAATGAATGAATGAGAGGATGAATGAACGAGTAAAACACCAAAAAATCCAAAGTGACTCAGTGAGACAGACTGAGTGCGTGAGTGTGTGTGTGTGTGTTAAGTGAGAGTGCATGAGTGAGTGGATGAACAAGTGCAGCAGGACAGAGAGGGAGGGGGGAAGGGAAAAAGAGAGAGAGAGAGGGTGCGATATTGGGAAGGGGGGAAAGAGAGGGAGAGAGGATCTGTTCCGTCAGAGAGGACACACTCCAGTGGCTGTGATTGAAGTATGGGCCAATTAACACGAGGAGCATTGAGCTCCAGCTGCACTCTTCTCTTCATTCCTCCGCTCCCACACACTGCCATATTATCCCCCACAACACACACACACACATTGATACACTCACATATATGCACACTATGGACACCACACTGTGCTGGCACTTTATCTTATCTTTTAGTACAGTACAGCTATGTACCAAAGAAAATTATCGAGGCTACACATGGCCGTTTTCTCAAGCACATTGTCGGGCTTAAATGTGGACAAATGAAAAAAAAGGAGATGAATTGAGTCTTCATCTTCATGAATGTGTGTTTCTTAACCTAGGCACTTAGAGCGAGAAGCTGCAATCTCTTCTAATAGAGTATAGCACAGTATTTATTAGATTGCATATATTTCAGATATGTTTTTTTTGTGTGTGTTGGCTGTGGAAAATGGCCTAAGCTGATTCAGTGCAGCTCGTGCCACAGGCAGCTGAGAGCAGGTCCATTACTCTGCGTGACAGCAAGGAATGAAGCAGCAGAGCCTCATTGTGGGCTAAACACAACGCTGAACACCGCACTTCCGCAACTCCACACTGCACAAACTCCAGACTACTCAAACTCCCATCCCCGCTCACGTTTCCCAGCAGATCCGATGCAGCGCGCGGTCTGGCACGCTGCCTCCATTGGAGTTCAGTGTGAAAGGGGCTCAGAGAAGTGTGGATGCCAGCAACTGACATCTACCCAAGAGCTCCCCACCTCTCTCAGGACGTGCTCTTCTACAGTCACCGCAGGCGCTCGAGCATACAGGAGAAGGGGGAGTAGGTGATCTTAAACATTGTGATTGTTTCCCTACCATCGCACTGACACCAAGAATCAATTTCATTTTTGTGTTCGGAGGCTATACAAGTTTTTTGGTCCCTTTAGCTTTGGCAGGAGTAATATAGGCTTCGCTGTTCTCCTCTATAGAAGGATGTACTGTACCTTCAAAGCTGATTTGCCTTCAACTGCACAAAGCTGCAAACCTATTTTGATATTTCACAGACCAGGGAGAGAGTTTTCGCATAAGCTGCACATACACTCGCCATTAATTCCTATAAGTAATGATTTGAAATGGCAGCGAGCGCATTATGCAGAGTAAATCAAATGTTTAAGCAGAAATGTGATAAGATGTGTTTTGATTGTGAAGTACTGGCTGGCAATTTTGGAAGAGAAAGATGAGACTGGCTTGCCTGTGTGAATTTTTTCTCTCTCATCTTCTTGATTAGCTGTCTCTGTCGGCCTAAGAATATGCTCTGCTCTTAAGTACCCGGTAAATATTCCTGAAGGTGTTTTTAGTTTGCTTCTAAGAGTCACTGGCATGTACGCTGGCTTTCTATGGTGCTGTAAATGCCACTTTCTTTGTTTAAAAAGACAAACTAAACAGCCTCAGCAGAAAAAAATTATAATAATTAAACTGTAGCTACAGTAAGCGGCTTATTACAAGATTGATTGACAAACGGAGAGATCAACACTGCACAGTGCACATAGTTTTAATGGAGGCGCTGATGTAATGATTTAGAGAGCTTATAATGATTGAGGGGCCATGATGAATTTAAAGTTGTGGTTAGGTTAAAAATAAAAAAAAAAATCAAAGGAAGCACTTTTCCATAAATTCAGATTTTCCTTTCAAGAGATGAATCCGTTACATATTTATTGCATCTGCAGATGACAGACAAGGACCAGACAATTTACCTAATAATGCACACGTGTTTAAGAAATGACTCTACAATAATAGATAACTTGCCTTTAATGACTTTCAGTAAGAAACAGAAATCTATACACCTTTTGATTAAGTGATCCCTGGATTGTGGGCAGCCTCTTGCCAAGTACATTTGGAGTATCCAGCGCTCGTCTGGAGGAAGCTCCAGGGGACTGAAGAGGATGTTTTTTAAAGGGGGGGGGGGGGTTATACTAAAATATAAGAGAATAAAAAGCATTTTAACTAAGGATTAATTTACGTTAGAAAATCAAATGGAACTGTAATCTCTCACTCGTTCTCTCCCACTCCTTTTTATTCCTCGCGTGTGTGTCAAATGTAAGCCTGCTTTTTTTATTCAGTCTGCAAAATTTCACAGATCGGAGGAAAATCATGAACTTATAGTAAGATATATTTAAATGAGGATTTATTTATAATTAACTTTATTGAAGCACGCCCCAGTAAGATGTTGCAGTTTGCACTTTTGATAACGGGCAGAGTGCGCTGTAAGAAATGTGGATGCTGAATGTAGTAATGCGCTGTTCGCGCTTCCAGCGAGGCTCACCAAACGTGGAATAGCACACGCTGGCTGTGCAGTGCAATGTAAACACCTCGTGAGACTGAAATGCGGTGACAGCCCTAACAGTTAATGGCTGTGAGCTCGGCACCGTAGAATACATCTTTTCCAAATGAAATGATGTACTGTATTCCTGCAGTTCCATTTCTGGCTTTCTCATTTTCTACCTTTGTGCCCGTCTCCGTATGTCCTTTCCTACCGCAGCTTCCTTACCTCAAAAAACACAGAAACCAAACCAAAAAAAAGAGGAAAAAACCCAACAAAGCCCTGTTTTCCTACCTCTCCTCTTCATTATTAGCTTCTCCTTTTCCCTTTCCTCTACTAACAAGTTTGTCTCCCCCTATCTCTCCACATCTCCATCTCTTTTTCTTACCCGTTTCTATCAGCCTCCCTTATTCACCCTCTCATCCCACTGCTTGCTCTCTCTCATTCTTCCTTTTTCTCTCTACTTCCCCACCACACACACCCTGTCACTCAAAACAGAAGGTTTGGCAGTACATTTGCCTAGGCCAGACACGTATACACATCCCAGTGATCAATATTTCTTTTCCTGCTGCTCTCCCCTGTCATATTTTACACCACCTCCAACCTCCCCACCCACCTTCGCCCTCCCCTCTCCCCCACCACCGTGTGGCCTGTTCCTCCACACAGTCTCTCGCTCAGTACATCCTAAGTCATATGCTCCGAATATTTACAGTACTTTTCATTCCTATTCATTGCACAGCTCTCTCTTGTGGCTGCTCCCTATCTTTCATTCCTCCGGTCCTTCTTTTTCTTCACTGCTGTCTTTTTTTATCCAAAAGACTGATCAGGGTCAAAGAATCGGCAGACTGTGACAAAGAGAGGCGAGTCGGATGAAGACAGAGCGAAACAACATAGAGGGGAGGATAGGGCAAACAGAGGCACAGAGAGGGAGAGTTACTGTAGAGAGAATATTATGTCAGAAGGCCCCTGCTAATCAATGCAACTGTGCCTGGTACCTGAAGCCATGAAAAACTGGGAGAAGAGACGGGAATGTGAAAACGGCAGAGCACAAGAGAGTGGGCCGAAAGTGAGGAGGACGTGGGGAAAGGGAGGGAGGAGGGAGGGAGGGCAGCTGGCACCAGGAGCAAATTGAAAATGATTTGCTGTGTTTTTTCTCTTTTCTTTAGTGAGAGTGTGCGTGTGTGCACATATTAACCCTGCTATCTCCCAGGTAGTCATTATCTTTCTGTGTGGCTGTTTGCGTGGATGTGAGCGCGTACAGTCATGCATACTGCATTAACCCTCATATCTCTCTATCATTAAGGTGCTCTACAGGCGCAGTGCTGCTATGAATTTATCTCAGGAATGTTTGTGTGGCTTCAAACGCTTGCATGCTTGTGTATGCGCGTGGACGCGGTTGCGCGTGAGGGCGAGTGTGTTTACAGTTATCTTAATTGTTGTTATCATTCATGCAGCACAATAACCACCTCCGCCCCAATCTTTGTCTCTGTCTGCTATTAACTCTCTCTCCCTCTCACCCACCTTTTCTCTAACGGCCAGTTTCTATTTTTCCTCTTATTGTTCCTCCTCAGCCTGCAGCCTAAATAGCACCCATTTCATCTTCTCTCTGTCTTCCTTTCTTCTCCGTCCTTCATTGGTTTTTTTTCTTATCCTGCATCTTTCGTTCAGTATTTTCTCCAACCAAAACTAACTTTCATTACCTCATGATTGGATTCAGAATTTGTTTCCCAGTCGACTGTATGAAGTCTCTGATCACTTTCTCTCTCTTTTTCTCCCCCCGTTCTTTCTTCTACAACTCTTACTTATTGTGTCCTTCTTGCCCTCTTCTTTTTCTTCAGTTTTTCTTTATTCTCTAATTTGATTTGATGTCCTCTGTATTGGACATGATAGAAAAGTCTAACTTAATGTCTTTGCTCTTGCTTTTTTCCTTCTTCTTCACCTCCCTTTTTTTCTTCTCCTTGCTGTCTCTCTTTCTTTCAGGCACCCTCTCTTAGTGCGATATATATCTGCCTCCCCCCCTCGGCAGGTTGCCATGGTCGCCATACCTACTCTCTCTCTCCTATTGGTCCTGGCAGAGTGGGCAGGTCTGGTGGACGCCTCCCCCCACCTCCTGCTCCGGCCGAGTCCGCGGGAGCGTGATGCAGGGGCCATGATGAACTTCAACATCGCCGTGATCCACGCCGGTGCGACAGTGCAGGCGGAGGCGGCGGTGGCGGGGCCTGGGGGAAGGGTGCTCTATCCCGGCTTTGGCCGGGTCTACGGCTCCCTGGGGGAGAGCGTGGTCACCCAGTGGGGCTCTGCTAACGTCATCTGGCTACAGGTTTGACACTGTCTCCTCTATCTAGTGCTTGTTCAGCTTTACTTGAAGGAGGGGAATAACAATGATGATCCATTATTCATAATCACTCATTATTTTAGCTGAATAGGCAGCACATTGCTGCTGTGTGTATAGGCCCTGCTGAATGAGCAGGGAGCTCTGCTCCTTGACCACAACTTGTATGAGGAGCCAGACATGCCATGAATACTACAGACACCTTCTTTGTGACTAAGGCAAAGTCAAGACACACTGACCCACTGTCTTTTTCTCTCTGTCTGTCTTCGTTCCTCCCTTCATCCGGCAGGTGAATGACAGTAGTCCTAAGACAGTACTGTCCCAGCTGTGTGAGCTGCTGGCGGCGCGGCCCCTGCAGGGTCTGGTTTATGAAGAGGAGAGGCCCCCTCGCACAGCTTGGGGACCTTTGGCCCCCATGCTGGAGTTTGTCTCTGCACAAACAGGACTGCCCATAGTGGCTGTAGGAGGGGGAGCGGGGCTGGGGAGGATGCCACAGGTAGGAGGAGGGAGGTTGTAATTGGGGTAGGTGAGGAGGTGTTTGCGACTTGAGTGTGTGTGAGATAAAGTTAGGAGAGAATTAAAAAATATATATATATGTATATATATATATATATATATATATATATATATATATATATATATATATATATATATATATACAATCTGGCCAGTGTCCCAGATTGTGTAGCTGCAATTGTGAGAAAAAGCAGGCAAAACAATCTTAGTATGATGTGTCGCACACTGAAGCATCTCGGATTGACGGGATTTTTAATGGACTATAAAGGGAAAACTGGTATCCCCATAACAACAATGTCACAACTTTGCACATCCTGTTTGTGAAGAAAAGGTGCCAGGGAAGTGCCTGCGGGATGGAGGGCAAGCTGAAGGTCAGGGTCACTGATCTGCAAAAACTTTACAGTGTTTGATCTGTAAATGGCACCAACTGGGGCTATTGCTATGCCTGTGATGTTTTGGGGAGGGAAGCAGTGAGCAGACACGAGTGTGTATGTCAGTGAGTAAGGATGTGTGTGCAGACTGTACATTTTTTTTTTTTTTGAATTACATGATTGTGTATACATCAGAGAAAACTAGTGCCAAATTTCATCACCAAACAGGGGGGGAAGAAATAAAAAGCAGTGCATTTGTGCTTACAAATAACTGTTTTAACCATTTACTCTTGAGGAATTAAATTGTAGCACTTTGATGAACTTCCTTTGAAGCTGTACCCTCGCCTAATCCTCATTCCCTCCCACCTCCTGCACAGACTTTTTAGAAACACTCCCTTCTGGATGTCATAGGAGAATTCGTGCAACAATCCAAGCTGTTTTAGCCCTGCGGCGGAGCGATTGCTGCTGCTCTGTAACAACTACAAGCCCCGTGATGCCTCGATGTTGTGCATAAAGATGGAGCAGTCCAGGGCATTGTAGTTCTTTTTAGTAAAAATGTTGTTTGTTAGTTACTCATGCTAGTGCAGCTACAGTTTAGACACAGAGGGGGAATTTTAAAGTGAGATTTTTAACCACATCTGCCACTATCTTCCCAAAATTAGGAATCAGGTTCCGTCTTTCTCCAGTTCAGCTCCTCTACCGCACTCCAATTAGAAGTCATCTTTGAGGTGTTGGAGGAGTACGACTGGACCGCCTTTTCCGTGGTGTCCACGCGCCACCACGGCTACCAGGATTTCCTGTCTGTGGTGGAGGGCCTAACGGACGGCTCGTTCATCGGATGGGAGAAGAAGAGCGTGGTGATCCTGAACGTGACCGACGACCCTGGGGGGGCACGCACACGCAGGCTGCTGAAGGAGAACGAGGCGCAGGTGAGACAGGGGGGAGGGAGGAGGGAGAGGGGGAGGAAAGGGGAGGAAGTGCTGCAACTATCATTGGGGGCCCCCCTTTCTGACAGGTGGCTTCCCAGCTTTTTCCTTCCTTCTTCATCTCTCCCTCTGTCCCTTCACGTCTCTCTCTCCCCTCTCTCCTCTATCCCTCTGTTCTTCTCTTCCCCTCCCATCTTGCCAAAGCATAAAGAGTTCATCGGTACAGCGAAAAACCACGAGTCGGTCTGACTTTGCCGACTGGCTTTTGTGTGGCATTGTATGTTCTGTGGTGATGCAGAGCGCTGAAGAAATCCAGCACTTATCGTACAGTTTTCACTCGTTTTCCTTTTAAGGAGCTTTAAGGTTAAAAAAGTGGACAAATGTCTTATGCCGTGTTCTTTTTTTGGTGATTTCAGCCTGTCATACTCGTTACTGTATGAATAGAAACTGGATTGTAAAAACAGGACTGTTTATCGTCTTAAAAAAACAATATTTAGCCGCACAGAATGAGTTTGTAATGAGCGATCAGTTAGCGCGCAGCTGGTTGTTGGAAGAAAATGACCGTAACCGATTTTCTTTTTTCCTTTTTCTAATTCATAATTCATCCATTAACAAGCTGATGCTACACAATTGCTTCCCATTATGTAACTCTCACTCTCTTTATTTTGGCTTAAACTTAAACTGGCTTTAACTTAAAATATCCAAATATTACAAGAAAATCAATCAATTCTAAAGCTTATGCTTCAAATTTTCTTTGACTTATTAATCTCGACCAGGATGATTTGTGGTTTTGCTTTGTACTTCCGACATGTTTCATTCCTTTGTACATCCACACATACATCCACTTTCATCTTTCACTCACATTTTTTTTATACCACCAACCTCTCTTAAGCCCCCTTTTAACCCCCATGATCGTCCTGTTCAGATTTGTTACTAATGTCCGTGTTCTTATGCCTACCCCACCTCCCCTTCAAAGCTCCCTTTCTTCCTCTCTGCCTCCCCTCCTGTGCTTCTTTGCCTGGAGACAAGCTCAGTCTCCTCTGCTGCTTTGCTTTTCACCTCCATCTCTGTATGGCTACCACTCATTCAGTCGCACATCCCTCCTGCTGCACGTCTTCCTGGCCCCAGACTCTGCTTACCGTTGGCTCGTTTTAGTCTGGGTCTCAATGTCATCGCTAATGTCCCAGAATGGCTACTGCAGCATGTGTGTGTGCGCGTGTGTACATTTGTGTCTGTAAGTGTGTGCATGTGTATTGGATTCCTTAGGCTCCACTCAGCTGGTGTCACTGTTAATCTAACATACCGCCTGCGGCGAGTTGCCTATACGGAGAGCTTGCTTTTTAACCTTGCTTTTCATGACAGCTCCCTTGTTTTAGCTTTTCTCTATTGCGGCGGCTAATAAATGCTCGTGACTGGCTAGTGATGTTGTGTGTGTTTGCATTGCGTGCTCTCTCTCTCTGTCTCTTTCTCTTTCTCTGCGCTACATTTATGATAATGTCTTCCACATTGTAGATGGCCCCGTGCAGGTCTGGGTCAATTTCAGCTCGGCTCTCTCGCTGTCTTTCATTTGTCCCATTCCTCTTCCAGCTTCTGCTTTGTCAGTGTTTCTTCTGCTCCTTCTGTCTTCATCTCGCTCTTTTTGTCTGTTTTGTGTTTCGCATCCTCATTTCCTATCTTTAGATATTGTGTGTCTTTTTTTAACAGCTGATTTCATCCTTCCTTCTCAATTAAGTCTCCCAATCTCTATCTTCCACCCTCTGTCTCCCTCCTCCTCCTCCTCCTCTGTCACTCTCATTCCCTGCCTAATTCACTGGAGGTTTATTGGCATACAGGCAGGATTGTTTTGCCAAGCCATTACAGTTCAAAATTCAATGAAGGCGCAATTCTCAAAATGTGCTTTCAGTCTGTTTCCCTGACACCCCCCCTCCTATTGCATGAAAGAGTTGTCTTTCTCTTTTTTGCCCTTCAATTCTGCTTTGTCTCTTTTTTTCAAGCTGTAGTTTTATTTTTGGTTTCCTCATTTATTCTAAACACGTCACTTCTTTTTTGGTATTTGCCCTCACTTTTTTTCTTTGACTTCCTGCTTCCAGATTCTACTTCCTCTCTCCACTTCCTTCTCTCTCCAGTTTCCCAGTAACCCCTTACAAACCCTGTCAATTTCATCCCTCCTTACCTCAGCATTTGCAGCAGGGCGCTCATCCCGTGTCACTTCTGTCTAGCTTTAATATTTTTTTCTCTCTTTCTTCCCAGCCCCACTCAATCATCCAAACCCTTCTTTCACAAACATCTCTTATCTCTCCAGGCACTGATTTCACCTAAATATCATCCTTTGCTTTTCTTCTCTAACCCTCCTTCCCCCCTTTTGATCTCCAAGGACCAACTATTCTCTGACTATCCTCCTCATCCGCTCATTTTGCCCCGGTTGTCTCCCGTCGTCTTTCTCTATCCTGTTTTTTAATAACATGTCAGAGCTTAACCTCTTCCCCCTTGTTTTCCCTCAGGTGTGTTTGGACTTTAACCGCCACCCCTCCTCCTCCTCCTCTTCTAGATCCCCACCTCTTCCTTGCCGCTTCTCTGCTCCACCGCTTATAGTTGTTTGATTTTTTTTCCTTTCCTTGTTTTACTTCTGTTTTTATTAACCATAAATGTAACTTGTTTCATTAGGCCTAAGCTCATCAAGCACTGACCTTTACTGCTACGCACCTCTTAGCACACATCACATGCTGCCCTGCAGTCTTCCCTCTTTTTAGAGCGCCTGCATCCCTCTTGAAGTCTAACACCCGACTTCCATGCACCTTATCACATCAGCTTACAGCTATCGCTCCTCTTACCTCATCCAGCATCCTTGTTATTTGCTGATATGGCCTTTTTTATCCAACCTCCTCCCCTCCCATTCAGGTACACCTCTTCTCCGGCTCTATCTTTCTCCCCTTACTTCTCCCACCCTCTGTCTCTCTCCACGTCTCCCCTTTCCCCTCCTTATCTCACTAGTGTGTATGTGTGTGTGTGTCTCCCCTCGTCCCTGTTCCCTCCCTGCCTTCCTGCTGTCCTCCAGGTACGTTTGCTGTACTGCTCCCAGGAGGAGGCTGAGCTGGTTTTCCGAGCTGCCTGGGCCGCAGGTCAAGCCGGAGCCTCGCACATGTGGTTTGCTGTGGGACCAGCCCTCTCCGGTTTGGGCATGGAGAACCTGCCCCGGGCTTTATTTGCTGTACGGCCCCAGGGCTGGAGGGACGAGCCCCGCCGAAGGATCGCTCGCGGTGTGTCGGTGCTGACTCATGGGGCAGTGGCAATGCGAAAGGAATACGGAACCACGGGCGGGCCAAACTTTGTCACCAACTGCATGACGGATGCCAATCAGACCCAGAGACTGCGAGGCAGGATGAGGTGAGAGAGATATTGGGGAAAGAGTGAAGCTCTAGAGAAATGAGGAGGGGAGGAGGAGAAATATTAGGTTGGAGGGTACAACACAGCTGGCAAGCTCCAGACAAAATCTTTGAAATAGGAAGGAACAGAAATAGAGATGGAACATGGTTTAGTCTATGAAAGGAGGTCTGGTTCTTCGCCAGAATGAGCTGGAAGATATATGGGTGGAGTTGGTAAATTCAGTGTCAGAGAGCAGGCACAAAAGGGATATCTGAATTTGGAGCTGGCTATCATCCATGCAAAATAGATGTTGTTGGTGCGTGTAGTTGTGAGTTGGCGAAATTACCACAGCATCTGTAGCAAGCAGACCATGTCTCATGTATATTAATGAACTAGCTTTAATATATTCCTCGTAGGCTGTACAAACGCACAAGCAGCACACTCTTAACAGGTATCTCAGGTGGCTGTGGTTGCCCCGGTTCATATATAACATCAGTCATTCTCACTCTATGTGCACATTGAACACAATATTGTATGGAGAGAGTACTCTAAGTAGTTTCCAAACATGAAATTGATTAGTTTATTTGCTGTAATTTTTTTTGTAAATGATCCTCAGCACAAACGGTGAGGCAATTATTGGGAAATGATTAATGGATTCTCCGCTGTTTGTTTATAAATTATGTCTAGGAACAGAGCAGAAAGATGTTTTCGTTTCCATTTTTTTTGCACCGCTACCTGCTGTTCACTGTCTGCAACTACAAGCTGCTGTTCCATATGAAGCTTTCTGTCATGCATTACAGAAAAAAAAGAAACGCTCTCATATTTTGTGTTTTGAAGCCAGCAAGATGACATAAGGAGACAATTAGAAAGCCTGTCCTGCGTGATTACCAGACAAACTATAGAGCCCGCAGCCGATGCCGAGAGCAGCAGTTGTTTGACTTCAAAGATCCTGACAATTCTGTGTGTCTGATCATTTGTCTGTACATTTGATTAACAGACAAGCCCTGACTGTCACCACAGAGGATCTGTGATTTAGTTTCAAGTGAGAGCAGGGCAGGCATTCTGTTGCATCAAACACAAGTGACGTTTCTTTTCTCCTCATATCTTTAAGATGAATGTTAATTCATTCGCTGATATTATGCGCTTTCTGTCCTCTCCCCTTCTGCCGCTCTTCAATGCAGATATTTCAGCAACATCACGCTTGGTGGTCGAGATTACTCTTTTAATAGTGACGGTTACCTGGCCAACCCCTTCCTGGACGTCATCTCGTGGACACCTGGACGTGGATGGGAAGATGTAAGGACATGACATAACTTCTTTGAATCTTTTATTTGCAGATTTATTGAGGTGTAAAAGGATAATTGGTTTTTTGTTGACAGTCTTGAGACTACAAGTAGGGAAAAAAACAAAAGCTCTTAGCTGCTGACCCCCAGAGCAACTGGTTTTTTTGCTGATTTGAGCAAAATGAATAATATCTCTACAGTATGCGAGCAAGTAGAAGAGATTCATGTTCCAGTAATAGGCACATAAACTTGACAGTGAAGATATGCAGGTCACAAAGGTGCATGCTCATGTGAAGTTCACGATTTCGCTGTTGGTGCCTCAGGAGAGAGAAGCTGGCTGCTGCTGACCATCTGACTGCGCTTTGTGAACGTGCACACTTGCTGTACTCTGCCTGTTTGGTTAATGCTGCTTATTCAGTTCATTTCATGGTTACAGTGCATTCACGTAATACCACAAACAAGCTTGCACACACACACACGCACGAACGGACACACTTATTACTCCGTAATGATCGGAGCATTGACAAACATCTAATCATCATCAAGTTTGATGATTATAATTTTTTGAATTCACCTATTAAGCAAAACATGCACGCTCTCCAGCTTCTAAAATGAAATTTCCTGCTTTTTTTTATATATCACTTTAAACTGAATATTTCTCATGGTTTTTGTTTGGTTTTCTTTGGTTTGACCAATAAGCAACAATGGCCTCCCCCCATGACCACAGGGAGGCCATATTATTTGATAATTTTACTGAAATTGCTTCAAAAGGCACCAATAGAGCTCCAGTTTAGCGACTTGAATTAGTTGTTTTGAAGTTGTTGGAAAGGGGCATGGAAACATATCGCCATGGGAGTTTATGAGGATTGACTTGAGTGGCCGCTGGTGGCAAAGGTTTTATTCTTGGACTCTAACAGAGCAGTGTTGCATGATTCATGTTTCAAAATAATCCCTGTTTATCTTCAACATGGTCTGCAGTCCCACAGTTCATCCACTGTCTGAAACAAGCTGTTTTAGCTCCCTTTCCTTTAAGCCATCGTTCTGTTTGCCCCATAAAGAACAGACTCTGATGAGCACCACCTCGTTCTCTTGCTGGTGTGGCGGCTCTGGAAACAAACTGTAAACCTACCAAAAAATACCAATTCCATTCCACAAAAAACTAACTTTGCAAATTCGTTCCCAGATGTCAGTTTATATTTGAGCATGAATCTAATGAAAATTAAGATTGGACTGCAGCAAAAACATTTCAGTATTTAATCATGAGCTCCTTTTTTGGAATAAATAAATGGAATCACCTGACACTTTATTAGTTACATCTTTCTGGTGCCAGGTGTGTTGCCTCTTGAACTGTTTTAATTCTTTGTGGCATAGATTCACCAAAGTGCTGGAACCATTTCTCTGAGATTTTGCTTCATGTTATGATGATATTATTGTGCAGTTGCTGCAGATTGGTTGTGCATTCATGATCTCACATTCCTATTGGATTGAGATCGTCATATTCAAGAATCATTTAAGAGATCATTTAAGCTTTGTGACATAGCTTGTTATCAAAAGATGGGCACACTGTGCTCCCCATGGTCAGCAACAATACTCAGGTAGGCTGTGGTGTTTAAATGATCCTCAGTTGGCGTCCAACCTTTGCCAATAAAGTATCCCCTATATAGTCACACCACCAAAGGCCTGAACCATTGGTACAAAGCAGGATGGGTCCATGCTTTCATGTTGTTTATGCCAAATTGTGATGCTACCACCCAAACGTGGCAATCAAAACTCATCAGAGCAGTCTCCTATAGTCTAATTTTGGTGAGAATGTGCAAATTGTAGCGCCACTTTCCTGTTGTTAGCTGACAGGGGTGGTCTTCTGCTACTGTAGCCCATCTGCTCCAAGGTTCTGTCTGTTGTATCTTCAGATGTGCTGTTCTGCATATTTTGGTTGTAGCAAGTAGTTACTTGAGTTACTGTTGCCTTCCTATTAGCCCGAAGCAGTTTGGCCATTCTCCTCTGACCTCTGGCATCAACAAGGTATTTTCACCCAGAGAACTGCTGCTCACTGGATATATTTTCTCTTTTTTGGACTATTCTCTGTAAACCCTAGAGATGTTTGTGTGGGAAATCCCAATAGAGGAGCAGTTTCTGAAATACTCACACCAGCCTTTCTGGCACCAACAACCATGACACTTTCAAAGTCACTCAAGTCACTTTTCTTCCTCATTCTGATGCTTGGTTTAAATTTCAGCAGGTCGTCTCGACCATGCCTACGTCCCTAAATGCACTGAGATACTGTCATGTGATTGGCTGATTAGATATTTGCAGGAGTTGTTGAGCAAATATACCCTAATAAAGTGGATAGAGAGTGTATGTAGCCGATGACTGATGTTTCTATGTGTCTGCATATGATTGTACTTGAGATTTAACATTTTTATACACGTAGTAACAGCTGCAATTATAGAATTATCAGAATTATAAGGTTCAGTAAAGCTACACTGAAATATTCCCATTGTCTTTACAGAAAGTATATTAACAGGCTATTCAGTATGATCATTAAGATCAACATTTCAGTGATATGTTAATTATATCTCGCCATTCTCACTCACTATTCCCCTAGATGAAACGCTTTGTCTTTTATCTTTAATGAAGCAAAAATCCAGCTGTATACTGAGCTTTGTGAACAAACAAAGCTCAGTATACAGTCTGTGCGACTTTTGTCTGTTGATGGCCTTAAAAAAAGAAACTATATCTTAAGTTAAATGTAAAGTATTCTAGCTGATGAAATTTATTTATTTATTTTTTGCTTAACCTCCAAAACTCATGAGTATTTCAGAGTGGTGAACAAACTTTTCAAGTTAGACTAGAACTGTGTGCCCGACAGGAGTGTAATTAAAATATCCTCAATTTGATGTCATCCAGGTCCTAGAGTAGAAGAAATTGACTGTTTAGAGCAATTCTAATAGTGTTTATATATGTGTAAATTTATATATGTATAAGAGAAAATAAGTAGAACTATAAGAGAATTTTATTCAAATGAAAATGCAGTTAAACATGTTTATTTACTTTATTCTTTGTCCATTCACAGAAAGCGATTTCTTGATGTTGTTTAGATTAATAGTTGCTGATTTGTTTTTTTTCTAAAATAAAGTGAAAATCCGACTTAAATAGTCCTTAAGGTTTCTGGGCTTCATCTGCATCTGATTGTAGCCTCACCATTGTTTTGTGTGCACATCTACCGAGCACCTGTACGCCTGGCGTGTCATGCATATTCTATAAAACAGCATTTGTTCAGGAATCCTTAATACGAAGCCTTGTCACCTGTTGGGGATGTTTTCCCTTTAATGCGCTGGGATTTTCCCCTCGTCAGTGTCAGAGGAGAGAGAACGAGGCTCATTTTCACACACACACACCTGCCTTTCTTTCCCACACTGCACATGCATAAAGACACAAAAATCTCAGAACATTAATTCTGCGACTGGATTCAATTCTGCACAAATACAAACAGCAATGCACCAACATACGCTCACACACAACCACAAATACACACATTGGTGGTTCTCAGCCTCCTGCTGGTTTTAACAGCCCACCAGAGTCCAGTCTCAGCATGTCGTAACATGCTGACTCCTGCCATATCCCTCAAATCCCTTTCAATTAGAAGCTCCTGCGCTAGTCCTTTGACTCTGCAAACGCAGGGTGCGAAACTCGCCCACATACACACATGCTTAGAGCTCACATGCAGACATCTACGTATGTGCACACAAATGAGAGAGCATAGAGTATGCCTACACCCTTCTTGCACAATCCTTATTACACACACCCACACACACACCCTCAATAAGGATAAGACGCCTGCATCTGCCTATTATGCACATCCACGCTGTTGGCTCTCCCTGAATATTTAATGTTCTCTTTACAATGACTGCACCATTACCTAGAGCATGGGAGCACCCAGCTTAGCACACTGAAACACTGCAGACTAGTACTGAAGGTTGTCCAGTTTTTGCACGGCTTGTTTCGCATATGAGAAAAGCACAGAGATACAGATTACTAGAATGAACCTTTATTAATGACAATCAGAACTGCTAAAGAAGAAGGTTTGAGTTTAAAGTGGCTCCCAGTTCCCGAACTTATGAATATATTCAGCAATTTTAATTTTTTACGTTTTTTGGCTGGTCTTTTTCGGACATTTGCGCTTTTGCCTTTTGGGGTATGTGTCTTGTAGAAAGTAATGTGTTCTCCCATAAGCTTTGTCTGTTTTCTCTGCGTTTCCTGAGTGTGTTTTGATTGAATGTCTGCTGTGGAGCCTTGGTCGAAGTGCTGTCGAAATACAGTCATTGTTGTCACCGCCTCCTCTTCTCTGCCAGTGCTCGCATTATACAGACAGGAAGGCGGCACAAAGCTGTCAAACTTTACAGTACTGGCCTGCTAAAGCACTCACATTTTCATTTCTTATCTTTTTTTATGTGACTGTGTGTGTGTGTGCGTGTGTATGTGTGTGCGTTTAACGGCATATCTTCTTGTTTGTGCATGTGTTTACAGTTTCCATGTGCACTTTCTATTAGGTTGTGTCTTTTTCACTTGTCACGACACTTAGATGTGACTTTTATTGGGTGATCATGCCGGGAATTGTCAAGAGAGGCAGCTAGAGGAAGTTTCACAAATAAACTCACTGTTCCTGGGTGTGGTTCATCCTTGTGCTGCTTAAGAAGTGTGAATATCCCAGGCACCCAGGCAGAGGCATCCAGTCCATCCCGGCTGCATTGCTATAAATAATGCTAAGAGAAGGAGACAACGATGATACTAGTGAAAAGATGCTTGATAGACATTTTCAGGTCGATAGTGGACACAGAACAATCTGGTCTCATAGCTTCATGTAAGATTATCAAAACGATTTATATAAAAAAGATTTATCAAAAATAAAATGTTAGGGCCAGTTTTTTTTAAATTAAAAAAAAGTCAAATGAAAGCATAACTTTGGCTCCAGGCTGTTAAATGTCCAAGATGTTAAAGCTATGGATTTAAGCTCAGCACAGTTAGCCCCATCTCAGTAAAGCTCTCCTTCTATTTGAAACTTAATGGCACCTCTGATTGAAGTCAAGTTTTTAACCTTTTTCATATGGTGTTTTATTTATTCATTCATTTATTTTTGGAAGTCGGATCATGAGTAAAAAAATAAAAAATAAAAAATCCAGTCAGAGTTGAGGCTGGACATGTAACAAACCGATCGAAACCAGTCCTGTGAACTTGCTGCATCTGGCTAATTTATCAGAGCAAAGTTTGTATAACATCAGAAAGACACTATATCAACTGATAAATGACATCGTGAAGGGTGATACTGTTTAAGGGCGCCTTTTAAAATTTCCACTCAGTGTGTGAGTCTTCTGCTGTTTCACCACAAGTGTGAAAAGACAGGTGAAGTAAGGATAACATTACTTAAGTCGTCAACAAGCTTCCCAAGAAGAGTTAATCCATCAAAATGCTTTATTTGTGATTGCAAACTTGTTTAGTTTTAACACTAAGCCTTAGCATCATGTAGTGTACTCCTGGAACTGGATGCAAACCTTGGTTTTGTCTTTCCTCTGAAACACAGAAACAACATGTGCTTTGGACATCCTGATTTATAAATTAAGCACATTTTACTCTACTAAACAACTCTAACAAAACATGGACTTCGGCTGTGTAAACCATGATGTATTTAATAAGAGAATTTGTAAGGCAGATGCAGAGGGTGAGTGGAGATGGTCTGCAGGCAGTTAGCTGAGGAATGATGTTAATTAAATAAGTTAAAAGCACAGAGTTGCATCTAAGGCATTTTAAGACATGAAGGCTTTATTTTCAGGGGGGGAAATGAAATTTGTCATTTTAATGAACAGAGGTGAGTTTTGGCAGATTTAATCAATGCCAGGAGATGGATTTTAATTGCTTCATTCTACTCAGAACCATTACCATGAATAATGTTCTTATTTAGTTTAATGTCTGATTTGACATGATGTAAATTATTAGTACAAACATATGTGAGTAAGAGCTGCACCCTTTGCACAACCACAGATTGGCCACATGACAGTAAATATTAAAGGCTCGGTTTTCTAAAACAGAGTGAGTGAGCGCAGCATCCAGTATAAGTTATTAACAGTAAATATGATTACAGCCTTTCACAAAGTGCTACCTTTATGACCCCTTTAAGATTCAGTTTTTATTGAGACTGTCAAACAGATCTTCATTGTAGCTGCAATCATCTGGTGCCACTATTTTGTGTGGTTGCTGCATTGGATTGTTTTTTCTGTCTTTTTTTTCTATTTTTGTAATACAAGAATTTCAGAAAACAAGCAAGCCAACAAAAACTACAGATATAAGTGTTTTTAATAAACATGTCTCTGTTGAAGGGCTTTCTGAGATTCTTTGTTTTTATGCTCTGCCCTCTGGTTGTGATAGGTACTCTATTACTTCATACAAGCATACATACAGTTAGGTCCATAATTTGTTGGACAGAGATAACTTCTGTAAACCACAGCAGTGGATCCAGCCATCGATATGTGATGGAAGTGGAGACTTTGAGCTTTAATTCAAGGGGTTTTTGTGATGAACACTGGGCAGAGTGGACCCAATCGCAGGATTTAGAGTGGTGAACTGGAGTGCATTAATTAACAGTGAAATACCAGGGTGATACATACAGATAGTGATCATGACCTACTAATTTTATTCAGGTGTGTTGCAGCAGGGACACGTTTAAAAGTTTCAGGACACCAGCCCTCGAGGACTGGAGTTTGACACCCCTGATATAGAGGCTTCTGAGGACAACGCTGGGAGAGCGTTGCCCATAGTGAGACTCTGAAGCGAATGTTTGAAAGAGACATTCTGGTTTTTATTCCAGTCTATGTTTGGGTTATGGTGTCTCGACCAGGTGTGACTAACTTCGAGAGGAGTGAGAGGGGCCTCAAGAAGACAGACAAAGTTGTTTTGAGTTGTTGCCAGAGAGAATGAGATGATGATTTAAGATGATTTCTGCTGATTTCTGCTGGAAACATGAGCCTGGGTAGGGTTGAGCCATTTCGCTACTCGCTCGCCAGTATCCCTACTACTACTTGCGAGCGTGGTCTTTTGGGCGCACAGGACAGGCATAAATGAAATGTCCTTTCACTCCAAAATAAAGGCACTCGCCAGCTGAGAGCTGTTCTGCGAGGGAGAGTCGGCCCGCGCAAGTTGCACGGGTTGTTCCTCGTTGTCTTCACTAACGCTCCATTCCTGGTAGCAGGTGCGTTCAGCCAGAGGCAAACCGCAATGAGTCCCGTCCATGAACACAGACACAGAAAATCAAGCACAGAGAGAAACAGGAGGACTGAAGGGGCCATGACAGATTTACAAACATTTTGCATTAATTTTTTAGCAGTTACAGCCATTTTTATATAAAATGAATTGTTGACTGTTTTTAATACTTGGAAAAAAAAACAGTAGATTCTCAACATTTTTATCAAAACTCTATAGTAAGTGTTCACATAAAATAATATTTGTAGTACCACCTGTGCCTTTAGACACTTTTAAAATGAACTAGTCTCTTTCAATAGTAGTTCTCACAAACTGCTGAATGTAAAGGCACCATCTTGTTAAAACACAACTAGAGTTCAGCTTCTTGCTGTAAAAAAAATCTTTTTTTTTTTACAAACCTCTCTATCACATGTGCTCAACTGTTGACCTGCAGAAGAAGAACGCCATCTAAGTTACTGCTACTGTGCCGCGTGCATAATTGCGAGCATTTATTTTACAGGCTGTGTGAGTCTGCAGGTAAATATTATAAACTTCAGATAGCGTATTATTTCTTTCTTTTAAATTATTATTTTTTTAAATGGCATATTATTTCTAAGCCCCTCAGCCAATACTTATTTTTGACCGACATTTCACTATGATTTTTTGTTGTGTTTGTGTTTGTTTTTTAAATATTAAAGTGCTCTAAAAACCACTGCTGAGAATAGACATGCAGAAACTATTTTACTGTGAATTAGTCTGTGTGTGGAAATGTGACCATTTGGTCCTAAAACACTGCAGTCCGCTCTGCTCACTGTTAAAAACAATGTGGCTGTGTGTGTGTACCAATATGTGCACCTCAATGTGCGTAACTCGTACTGGGTACTCTTCCTCTGTGATCAAGTTACTGGGAATAATAATAATAATTTGCAGTGAATTATGCCTCAATGAATAGTCCCAATTTTTTTAATCAACACTTTAGTTAATACCAGCAGCAGCTTTTTAAACAGAAAATCTCAGCTGTAGCGCAGACCATTATTAAATCTCGTCTTAAACTTCATGAACAGTATTTTCTGAATGAGAAGTCCTTTCCATGCCCCTCCTCAAGCCAGCTAGACATCAGAGAGATATCTCGGGAAAGTCCAGGAAAGAAGCAAAGCAGACCGATAACTGGAAGTTAATAACAATTCATGATCTGACAGGAATGAAACTCGGCCGTGAATTTCGGAGAAAGGTACAGCCGCAGTCTTCAGTCAGACATTGAAAACTTCACAGTGCTACTGGGAAACATCCACAGGTGCATAAAACACAGCCTAACAGAAATACTCTGAATTTCTAATGCAGATTATATGCACATGGACACACATAAATTTATAAAGTAAATGGGAAAGAGAGTGAGTCTAACACAGTTCTCTGAAATATTTTGTTACTTGTTAAGGTTAATTCAACCCTCCTGGCCAATCAGAATCCAGACTTAATTTGAGATAACTCATGAATGAACTGGAATACTGCCATCTTACACCTCTTGCTTGTCTGCCAAGGTCACACATTTTTATCAGCCTTTCAACCAGATGCCCAGATACAAGATTAAAATCAGCCCTTGCTTCCAACTTTCTTGCAGATCGGTGAAAAAGACAACCCCAGAAATGGGCCTGAAAAAAACCTTAAAGATAGCAGCGGTTTGAGCCAAATTATCTTCTGAGATTAGTGAACATTTTGTTTCCAAAAATGGTTACACGAACTGATTCTGTTACACATTTGGAAAACGCTTGTTTGAATTACTTGAAACATTAATCCAAGTCAATTTAGCTTTTACTTTCCAACAAGTCTTGAGACAATGTGAATATGACCTGTCTAAGTTTTTTCTAATGCTTTTAATTCTATATGGAAAAGATTACGTGCTTATTTATCATTATAACTAAAGGTCTTATGCACTAGAGTACTGCACTTCCTCTAATGTTTCTCTTGTCTGTTCCCCTAGGTAGGCTGGTGGGAGAATGGCGTGCTGAGGTTACGCTACCCAGCCTGGTCCCGCTACGGGCCATTCCTTAAACCACCCGATGATGCCCAGCACCTGCGTGTTGTCACACTGGAAGAAAGGCCATTTGTCATTGTAGAGCTTGCAGACCCTGCATCTGGAACCTGCATCCGTGACTCAGTTCCCTGCAGACGACCCCTTAATGCCAGGTTTGAAAGCCTTGAAAGGAAGAGGGAGAAATGTAAAAGAAATAACTCATGTATTTTATTATGTATGTGATGTGATTATCTTTTCCATACCCTATTTTTGGACACTTTCATTTCAAAGATGGAGGTACTTTGGGAAAAGAAATAACGGAGGGTAATCTAATTGAAAGGAGTACTAGAGACCGCTTTATTTACTAGTGTTTGGAATGGAGTTCCTAAGCTCTCATGATGCCATCCAATTGAGGTGACATCAGTCACCTATCAAAACTGTGGTCTCTTCACTCCCTGGCCGTAATCAATAACAGACTGCTCTCCAGAGGATCAGTGGAATGACTCAGGGGTCTGGAATCAGATATGACCACAGTGGAGCTTTATGGTTCATCAGCTTCTGAAGGGATGACAGCACCTATCCTGCACAGGTCGATCAAACCTGTCAACAAGTGCTTGGCCACAGTACTCCATTTTTGTGACCATATCCAACTGTCTTCCTTTCCTTTCCTTTCCTTTCCTTTCCTTTCCTTTCCTTTCATTTCCTTGAAGATTTTTGCCTTTAAAGTTTTACTATGATTATTTTTTGCTATTATCTTTTACTCTCTGTGCTGTGTCTCTTTCATAGTGCCATCCATGAGGGTGTGGCTCCAATGAAGCAGTGCTGCAAGGGTTTCTGCATTGACATCCTCAAGAGATTGGCCAAAATTGTCGGCTTCACCTACGATCTTTACTTAGTGACCAATGGGAAACATGGGAAGAAAATTGATGGGGTTTGGAACGGCATGATTGGAGAGGCAAGTCTTTGTGAGTGTGTGTGTCTGTAAGCCCGTGGAAGCTCCCGGTTCTGCCTGTCTGCCTTTGTGAGCAATGTGTTCTCAATGTCGCTCCCGTATCACTTGTGCATGTGTGAAAAGGGTGTGTGTGTGTTTGTGCCTCTGCATATTTGAGTTGCATTTTCGGTGAAGTAGTAGCATTCCTCAGTGTGTGGTCTCGCGTCCTGGGTGACCAGTTAAACGCTAAGTGTCACATCAATCGCTGTGAGAGTTATGGCCACTTAACCACTGCTAGCAATCAGACAGCTGTCATTTATTACACACTGCAGCAGGCATGCACACACACACACACACATTTTAGGACCAAATGGAGAGAAAATAACTCACGCTTAAACAAATTAGAAGGACAAGCATAATGTGTAACACATGCAGTGAGCTCACTCTCCTACAAACGCATCCCGACAGTGTGTTATCTGCAGAGACACATCCTTAGTCACAAATGCGCACACACAAACACACACTCTGTCAGATACCCCCTAGCTGGTAGTCCTTGATATTTTCATGGTAATATAGTTCATGATCCACCATCAAGTAAAGATACAGAGATGCTGGCAAGAAAATGAAAAAAAAAAAAAGGCATGCACAGACAGACAGAAAAGCATGCACACATCCTCACACACCAGCCGAGATCGATACGGGAGCTGCTGTTTCATTGAAGCGCCCTGCTGTTTCTATCTTTGTCCCAGAGGGAACTTGCCAAACGCCAGTTGTCACAGGTTCCAAAACAGTTCCACTGCGCTCTCCTGCTCTATCATTTATAACTTGAGCCCGTCTGTCGAATCTATTTTTTACATGCAAAAGGGCAAGCGAATTTTGTTTTCTCAAACTAATGTCTGTCTTTTGATCAGATGTTCCAAAGCCTGCCATTCTTTGATCAGGTAATCCAGAGACTTGGCAAAGTTGAGAGGAGGGTGCTTTGCTTTCCACTTCGCTTCATTTTTCTGCTGATTTGCTCTGAAGAGCGAATGTGCCATGTCTAATGTAGATTAACATTTCACTCATACAATCAGCGGACACAGCGGTTTTCAGGTTTTTGCTAGATGGTGGCAGGGTTGAGAAGCGTCCTAGCTCATTTTGTATGCTAAAGGGATGCTGAAGAGACACGTGTTCAGTATTTGTACAAGACCGAGTTTCTCATGCAGGCAAATTTAATGATGTACAAAGGGTCAAGGTGTGACTTGTCAGCACCTTACCTGAAAACCTTCTGGACTGAAAAGGATGGGCTTTGTCTAGCTGTAACAGGTACATGATTTATTCATAATTACAGCTGATTTATTTCTTAGCGCTGCTCTTTGTCTCCCTTTAGGTGGTGTACAAGCGGGCGGATATGGCCATTGGCTCGCTGACTATCAATGAGGAGAGGTCAGAAGTTGTGGATTTCTCCGTGCCCTTTGTGGAGACGGGGATCAGTGTCATGGTCTCCCGTAGCAATGGGACTGTATCGCCATCAGCTTTCTTAGGTAAGAGGCTGTGTTTGTGGGCGGCGTGTAGCTGATGTACAGAATCTAATCTAATTGTGGAGCGCTGAGTTTGCATAAAACGCCCCAGCCTTTGGTTGCTAGTTCTTTACATCAAGATTAGCCATTAGTTTTTCTTAGGTTCACGTCTTCTTAACTTTTACTTTCACTCCGTCAGCAGACTCCAGGCTCCAGCGGGAGAACAGTGTTATGGGCCTATAGACTGCATTGAGATGATTGTAAAAAAAAAAAAAAAAAAGAAGAAGAAAGAGAAGAGAGGGTGTTTATGGGCTTTTGGAGAATATATTTGCTCCAGTGGTTTTTATTTCTCTGCATATATAGTCTCCATTATGGGCTAGATTTATGAAACATTCTTGTTTCTTATACTGATAATGACAGTTACGATAATTTAATAATGCAATAAGAGTACAAAAAAGTGCATGTTTTTGTTTTTTTCCACAGAGCCCTACAGTCCAGCGGTGTGGGTGATGATGTTTGTCATGTGCCTGACCGTCGTGGCTGTGACCGTCTTTATTTTTGAGTTCTTCAGCCCCGTAGGCTACAACCGCAGTCTCCAGACCGGCAAGAGTGAGTGATGAGTCCAAGCTGTCTGTGTTTTCCAGTGTGATTAATGCATCTCTGTGAAGTCCATCACTGTTGCCAAATGGATCAAAAGAACAAACATTAAACACACTCCTGGAAAACTGGTTCAAAAAAAAAATCTTAGTCACAATGATCTTATGAAAGCATCTGATTGTTTTTTTGTTTTTCGCTGTCTCGTTAGTTAGCTGTTACATTAGATGGGGAAAAATCGATGTGTATTTTGAATCAGCTGCCATGAATCTTTAGCTGTGAGTGTAGCAAAGAGGAAATTATACCTACAGTATACTGAACTCCTTCCAAGTATTCTCAATACCGAAGAAGCCATTTATTATTCAGCAGCATAGTTTGTACCCCTGTGATATTCAGTATGCCTGATGCCTTGGTCCAATACCCAGCCTGGCTCGCCTCTTTTACTGCATGATTGCTGTGTTCTACATAAATTTACTCCTCTGTCATCCTCCCATATATCCCTCTTACTCACTCTCGCCTCTCTTCTTCCTGCCTCCTTTATTCCCGCTGTGTAAAGGCAGGAGTGTTTGAGTCCTTTTGAATAGTGTTTTTGCACCAGGTGTTTTGTTTGATCGTGTAGCAGATGAATTGATATCTGCCATCTACGTAACGTATAGGCGCCACCTTATGAGGTTTGTTGTCAAAAGAAAATCTGCAAGGTTTCCTTTTTCATATGCTCTGAGGCTGTTTTTCATTCAGACGCGTGTAATTTGAGTCAGCCGCGTCATTTACAGATGCCTGTGAATACACTTGTGCTGAGTACCGGCTGGATTACTTCCTAGAAGTAAATATAGTGTTACAACTGCTCTTTTTAAACTGAAAGGTCTTCTTTTTAATTCCTTCTTTTCTTCCTTATCTTTCTGGACAGAGGCTGGAGGGTCTACTTTCACTATAGGAAAGTCTGTCTGGCTTTTGTGGGCCATTGTCTTTAACAACTCTGTGCCAGTGGAGAACCCAAGAGGAACCACAAGCAAGATCATGGTGCTGATTTGGGCCTTCTTTGCTGTCATTTTTCTGGCCTCCTACACTGCTAACCTGGCTGCCTTCATGATCCAGGAGGAGTACATTGACACAGTGTCAGGCCTCTCGGACAAGAAGGTACTTCATGGCTTGAATACTGATTAAGCAGAAAAAGCAGAAGGAGAATTAAAGTCTTAGAGTGAGCTAAATCCCATGCATTTGAATGTTAAATTGATTAAAGCGCAGGAATTTAGAAATGAATAAAATCTCATTTAACAGAACTCAATTACCACAGTTCTCGAATACTTAAAAGACAGTCCTAAATACTAATTTAAGTCCACAGACTGCTCTCTTTTCAAAGATTTGACTGCGCATGGAGTGTTGTAAGTTAGTCTGGAGAGTGGACAGAAATAGGTCAGACAGATTGGTGCACAGCCTGGTGTGTCTCATGCCCCTTCCGTCTCCCTCCCTCGTCTCCCTTTGCTCTGCTAGTTTCAGCATCCCGAGGAGCAGTACCCACCTCTGAAGTTTGGCACGGTGCCCAACGGTAGCACAGAAAAAAACATCCGCTCCAACTACCCAGACATGCACCAGTACATGGGAAAATACAACCAGAAAGGAGTGGAGGATGCCATACTGAACCTCAAAACCGGGTCTGTCTGCCATGAACCTTTACCTTTGTCTTACTCCACTCCTCTCCTTACTTACTCCTCTCTCTCACTCCTTCATCCATCCGTAACTGCCTATCTAAATAGAGTAGCAGGGACAGGGTAAAAGGAGGGGCGCAGCCTGTCCATCACAGGGTTAACGTGGAATGACACATCCACACCTGCAGCCAATTAAGAATCACTCACATACTTGTCTTTGGGCTGTAAAAGGAAACCAGAGTACCTTAAGAAAACCCGCACATGTGCAGATACCCCACTCAACAAGCAGACTGGAACCCAGAGCCTTCGTTTTGTGAAGTGACATCCACTGGGCCAACATGCCACCTGGTTTGCACATGTGCTCATTTTTGTAAAATGTCCTCAAATTTAACATAAAATTATTTGCCTAAGACTTTAAGGGGACAACAGATAAATCAATATATATTATTACATATCAAAGTAAGTATACAGTGCTCTGAAAAAGGTTTTGCCCGCTTTTTTTTCTTTTTGTATATTTGTCACACTACATATTTGAGATCATCAGACAAAGTTTAATATTGGGCAAAGACAACCCGAGTCGATGCAAAATTCAGTTTTTGAATAAAGATTTAATTTATTATGGAGAAAAAAGCGATTCAAACCTGCCTGAGCTTATGTGAAAAAGTAATTTCCCCCCTTGTTAAATTATAAAATAACTGTGACTAACCACATATTTAGAAAGCTGGATTGGATTTCACTAGCCACACCCAGGCCTGATTACTGCCAGACCTGTTGAATCAAGAAATCCTTTAAGTTGAGCCTCTCTGACAAAATGAGGTAGGCTGAAAGATCACGATTCAAAAAAGCAAAAAAGCACTGTGTCACAATCTAAAGAAACAGCTGGGAAACAAAGTCACTGACATCTATCAGTCTGTAAAGGATTGCACCACCATTTCTAACCACTGTAAACCACAGTGAGAGCCATTATCCACAAATGGAGAAAACCTGGATGGTGGTAAAGCTTCAATGGTGAAAAATGGCATCCGTGTGAGAGATCCCAGGAAAAACTACTGTTTGAAAAATATTCTGTGGACTGATGAAGAAAAAGTTAAACTTTCTGGAAGGCTTGTATCCTGTTACATCTGGTGTAAAACTAACACAGCATTTCATAAAAAAGAACATCACACCAACATTCAGGCATGGTGGTGGGAGTGTGATGGTCTGAGGCTGCTTTGCTGCTTCAGGACGACTTGCTGTCATTGAAGGAACCACAAAATCCTGAAGGAAAATATAAGGCTCCCTTCGTGCAATGAAGCTCAAGCACACTTAGATTATGCAGCAGGAGAATAATGGGAAATACACTAGCAAATCAACCTCTGAATACCTCAGAAAAAGGTTTTGTTGTGGCCCAGTCAAAGTCCAGACTTAAATCAGATTGAGATGCTTTGGCACAACCTTAAATCCTTCCAGTGTGGCTGAATGAAAACACTTCTATAAAGAAGAGTGGGCCAACATTCCTCCACAGTGAAGTGAAAGACTCGTTGCCAGTTACTGCAAACTCTTGATTGCAGTTCTTGCTGCCAAAGGTGGCACAACCAGTTATCAGGTTTAGGAGGCAATTACTTTTTCACACAGGGCCAGGTAGACTTGGATAGCTTTTTTCGATTAATAATTGAAAACCTCCATTATGTGTTTATTCAGGTTATCTTTGTCTAATGTGATATTCTGTTAAATATTGTCTAAAATTAAAATGAGTTGGATGCTCTGAAAGATTTAAATGTGCTAAATATGCAAAAAATAAGCAAAGATGAAGGGGGCAAATACTTGCCCGGTATACTTAACTTGATTTTTTCGATCTTTTTTACTGCACTTAGATTAAGCTTAGATATATATTATATCATGAAAATATTCTACTACATGGGATATTCAGCAGCTGTTGTTTATCTTTAAATCTCACCAAAACAGAAAAAAAGGCCAAATCAGTTTGTTTCCTCAAGACGATAAAAAAAAAAAACAAGCTTTTTTTCTCCAATTAGTGAAATCTTTTAGTTAATGTTACGTCAAGATCATGGAAAGCATGGAAGGCAGGAGACCAGCAGCGAGATCCTTTACAGAACAAAACAGGCATCGGTAGCCATGGATGATATTTATAATTCAGAATATCACAAGTGGCATGAAATGGAGGAGGTGGTTTGCAAAGTGGTTTGCAGAGAAAACAGCACTTCTGTGCAGGCTGAAGCATCTCAGATAGCGTGTCCCAAATTTGCCAGTGAGATGTGCAGCAGGCCAAACAGCTGTGCTATCAGCTGATGGGAGTTTGAGCTGGAGTCAGTGGCCTGCGTTTGCATAAATGCAGGTTCCTCCTTGACCTGGGAAGCTACAGCTGACATTCAACAAATCCGTGTGTTTGAAACGCCTCTGGCACGTTTGTTTGCGTCGGACGGAATGGAAATAATTGCAGCAATGAACGACAGCAGATATGACCCGCTGTCACTGTTTGCTCCGGGTTTTTAATGTTCTCCGTCTCACACCAGCAGGCCATCACACACAGCGGCATTCTTTTCAACTCCAGCTAACGTTTCACATCTTTTGTCACACTTCATGCTTTCCCGCAAAGATTCTCTCACCTTTACTCTTTCCCTTTCTCTCTCCACCTTTGCCGCTATCTCCACCCACCCACGCAGTGCAAACAGCATTTCCCTCTTCAGTTTCTAGTAGAATCTCTATCACCCGTCATGTGTTGGATAATCCCAGTTTACTTTATCCTAAGCTTCTGTCACCCCCCCTCCCCCATCAGCCCCCACTGAATCTTGCCTTGACACCGCAATTATAACTCAGTGTTAACATGCAAAAGAATGAGGAACACCTGCTTTTCTCCAGCAGCTTTCTCTTCTGCTCCTCGGTACTTATCTTTCCCTTCTCCTCTTCATCTGCCCTCCTATGTCGCCATGTCTTTTCTTTCTCCTCCTTTTTTTTGGTCCATTCTTTCCCCTCCCAGTGTGCTTTCTCAGTGTGTCTGTATTTAAACTTTATAATCCTCATCACTCTCTAGCTCTATCCCATGTCTTTTCCCCCCTGAAGTGTGTAAATCTCTCCCCCCTCTCTCTCACTCCCTGTCACAACGCTCTCCGCACCGTATAAATCCCCATCCTCCTCGTCCCCTCCGCCGCCTCCACCACCATCCCGCTCCCTCTTACCCACACATCTTTTCCTGATCTCTTCCTTATTTTATTCTCCTTGTGTTTTCACTCTTTCCGCTGAACCTGCTTTACTATTCCACTCTTCTTCCCTTTTCTTGTCATGATTTAACTTTTTATGCCCTCTCTATCATTCTGTGCGCCTGTCTGCTATATATTTTTGCACCCTAACTCTCTTCCCAGGTACATTGCGGCGCTATACCTTTATATCCCCTCTCTTGCCTCAGTCAGTCTCTCCATCCCTTTGCTCTGTCTCCCATTAAATGATGAATGAATTCTCCCTTCATCCCTTTACAGGAAACTGGATGCCTTTATTTATGACGCTGCAGTACTGAACTATATGGCTCGGAAGGACGAAGGTTGTAAGGTGAGGACTTTTTACTCACACGTATGTGCATGCGGCATGCATCCACCTCGGTGGTTTTCTCAAGTTCTGCTCGTTGTCCTCTCTTTCAAGGTGATGACCATAGGCTCGGGGAAGGTTTTTGCCACCACAGGCTACGGTATCGCCCTGCACAAAAACTCACGCTGGAAACGTCCTCTTGACCTGGCCCTGCTGCAGCTGGTGGGAGATGGTGAGGACTGTGAGGAGGGGAGGGGTTCAGATGAAAATAATTAGGACAATGCAGGAGCAAAGAGAAGGTTACAGTAAAAATGAAAAGGATAGAGAAACGAGCCACAGAGTAGCACAAGAGTGTGGGGTGGATGGAGGACCCAGGGGGTAGATGAATGAGAGGATGTGGAGTGGTGGACGGGGGGAGTGTAAGGTGTGTGGAGAGGCTGAAGGCTCTAAGGTGTTTTGATTGTGACACAGGGAATAAGAGTGTGTAGGAGAGGGCCGATGGCGCTTTTAAAGAGGTTTGCACATCTCTTTATTGGCCAGAGGAGAGGAGGAGAAACAACAGAGCAAGAAGAAAATTGTTTTGTTTGTTTGTTTCTTAGCAAAAATGACTTGATTGTGTTGATAAATGTCTGCCTCCCCCACTGTCTCGCTACTCTCGTACAAACCTGTCTGAATTTCTCTGGCTTTGCTTTTCCCCCTGTTTGAAAAGATACCAGAAAAAAAAAAAAGATTTACTTGTGTGAGTCACTGTTGTAAAAAAAAAAAAAGAAAGTCACAACTTGTGTGGTGGTGACAGATTTATACCTATTGCAGATTAGCTGAAACTGACATACAAAGTGAGGAAGTGTGGCAAAAAAGTGAAAAGAAACACCTGAAAATGCTCTGAATAGGAAAGTAAATCAAGGTATAAAAAACAACTATCATTAAATAGAGATGTTATTATTGCGCTTTGTCTACTTTACACACTCGTGATTAGCACATGAGAATCTGTTTTTAGTCGTCGGTACACTAATGCTTGATTGTCATTTTACACAGTCCGCCACACACGTTTATTGTCTCAGTCGGATGCCGCTTGTTTGGCTTTTTCTCGTGTTTTAAATCAGCTTTGCTTATGGCGTGGCGGACAAAGCCCTTTAGCTGTTTCTGGCATGCAGACGCTTTAGCTGCTTACACACTGATAATGCCAATTTGGTGCCAAGATCTATTAAATAAGACTGGCGTCTGGAGCTGAATAGCTGGACCTGGAAAAGGATGCGAGTGTGTGTGTGTTAGCTAGAAAAATAGGGAGCCCAGACAGCCTTGACATGCAGTGTTTGTCATTTCTTTTAATTCTTGATAGATTTCCTTGTCCTTGCTTATGTTCATTGTAGCACAAACCCTTAACAGCTGTGCACGCTGGATGGATCTAGTTACAGGGTGGTGTTGAATGCTGAGAATTGTAGTTGTAGGAAGGCATTATTGGAGTGGATTACTAAGGAAGAGGATTAGTTTGTTTGGATGCGGAGAGCAGCAGGGGGTGGGGTGGGGTGGGGGGCTCGCATTCAGCGTGCCCTCAAAGGCTGCATCTCAACAATCGCCCTGCGGCTCAAGGACTCAGCGTCGCACCTTCAGCGGGGCTAAGTCGTGTCACAGTGTTACATCATTATTGTACCATGCTGTGTTTGAGTGCTATCATTTTTTTTTACAACTGAATTAGAGGATAGCAGAGCACCCGAGATACTTTCCACTGCTTTCTCCAATGTGAGCGCATTGTTCTCCTTGTTGCCACCTCTTGTGATTCATACCACAGCTTTAAGTGCTGGTCCATTGATCTCACTACAACGTTTTTTCGTGATAAATCAAAACTGCTGAGTAACAAGATTTCCCTTTCCCCTTCTTATCAGATCCACTCCTGTATTTTGCATAGTATCATGATTTTGATTCTAATAATATATTATTCAGTGAGTAGATATTAAAAATGTGAGAAGCTGGGTTTTTAGCTCTTGGCTGGCAGATTTTTAATTTTTTTCCCCCCAGAAATCTTGCAATGAATGCAGAGAGGTTTGTCATGTTGCGATAAAAGCATGGGATTGTACGGGTCATGGTTTGCTGCTCAACAGCTGTGGAGCTCAGTGTCTCTGGACATGTCTGGCATCATGCCCCATCTGGCACAGTGCAAAATGCAAATGTACACTTGCACATTTACATATGCACACTCGCCCACACACTTAGACACACACACACAAATACAGTTTTCTCTTATTAAATAATGTCTTTGTGGTGCGCTGCCAGCTCCGTGTTTGCAGTGTCGTCAGCTCTACCTGACCTGACCTGCCAGAAACGACATAGGTAGAGTGTGGATTTGACACACCTGTCAGATTTGGCAGACCTGAGCTGGCTGTGACTTAGAGGCAGAGACAACCGCCATCATAAAGGTCTAAGGGAGAGAAGAAACATGCACATTGAAAAAAGAGTCCAATTCATGAGGGAGACGAAGAAGCACAAGATGAATCACTCGGAGTCAAATGGCAGCAGAGCCAGGAAATGAGAGCGAGAGATCGGAGAAAGCATTCAGCTGAGACTTGTGAAGTACAGGACACTTGTGGAACTACCTGTTTATCTGCACCCTCAAGCTAGATATTTGATGTTTCCAAATCGGGCTCCTGTTTGGACACACAACTGCCACTGAAGGTCAATAATTCCAATGTGAGAATTCCAATTCTCCACAGTGGGGACTACATTATAGAGTTAAAAACAGACATTGTGTCTAAAAAAGTGTGAGCATAAGATAAGACAGTGAGTTGTTACCTTAAACTGCCAGCGGGCTGCAGTAGCAGTGTGTCCATCTGTTGATGTAGCTGGAGGCTACGGCCTGTTGGCTGATGATGTTCTACAGGAGACACATTAACCAGTTCACACAGATGACTGCATCAGCTTCATCTAAGCTACGCGAGCAGGGCTAATGATGGCGCAAATGAAAAGGCAAAAGGTTGAGTTTTCGAAGAGAAGTGCAGTGTTATGACTAGATGTGTGACTTGTCAGCTTTTAAACTCTGCTCTTGCTTTTCATTTGAAATAGTTCAGAGTGCAGTGTGCAGTGAAGGCAACTTCATACCTGGTTATCGCAGCACTGCTCATCGGGCCGTTGTTATTAGTGTGACAGAAAGCTCTCATTATGACTTCTGTTAGTCATGATATAACTCTAACATGAATCATGCACCGCATCTTGTAAATGATCAGCACTATGGTTACATCAGTAACCCCTGCAGACAGTCACACATTTAGCCTGGAAACTCAGATTTGTTAAGAAAAGATATAGTTATGGGTAAAAAGTTGGTTCTCGGTAGGTTATTAGATGGGGATCTTAAAACCCCCTGAGCTTACCACCTGGGTGAGGATCCTGACCATCCCTCCAGCACAATTAACTGATTATGATCTTCTCTCCCCGTCTCTGCCACTTTCTATCAAATCTCTCTCTTCACATTTTTCCTCTTTTTCTCTCCTCTCATCCTCTTCAAGCTGAGGAGCGTTCCACTGTTTGTCATGATGACACAATCTCACACAGTCCTCCATCTCTGTTTTCCTTCTTGCAGCCCTCTCTAACTCTGTCTGTCTCATTCTCCCTGACACGTTCGTGGACGGAGAGAGAATGCCGTACCTTCTCTCTCTTTCTAAGGCTCCCTCATTACCTCTCTCACACTTTTCCATGCTCGCTCAACCTATCCAGCCATCTCACTGTGGCTCCTGGTCTCTCTTCTCTTCTCCTCATTTACTCTGGGTTACAATGTTGAGATTAGGTTGTCGATGCCATTTTGCTTCTCAGTGCTTCTTCATTGTTTTGGACCCTCTCTCCCTCTCCCTCCCCCTCTCTGTCTCAGTCCCCTTTCTCTTTGTTGTTTTGGACTCTGTTCTTTGTATTGCTGACCTCTGACCTTGAAGAGTCACCTTGGATAATGGGCAAAAAACAAGCCTACAGACCTGTACTTCAGTGCTTATCTATCTGTCTGTCGGTCTGTCTAACTCCTTAAACTAACTAAAATCCTATTGTCTCTTTCCCTTCATTCCCTCTACTTTCACCCGTTACCCCCCTTCTCTTCTATCCTTTATCCTCATCCTTCCCTTACAGATGAGATTGAGATGCTGGAGCGCCTCTGGCTGTCAGGTATCTGCCATAATGACAAAATTGAGGTGATGAGCAGTAAACTGGACATTGACAACATGGCTGGGGTCTTCTACATGCTGCTGGTGGCTATGGGCCTCAGCCTGCTGGTGTTTGCTTGGGAACACTTAGTGTACTGGAAGCTGCGCCACTGCATGGCCACTAGTTCTGGAAAATTGGACTTTCTCTTGGCAATCAGCAGGGTAAGTGTTTTCCCCTTCGTGTGTGGGGTTTTTTCTTAATGTGCAAACATGTTAAATTTCTTACTGTTTTGAAGACATTCTGGCTGTCAATGTGTTTTATGTCCATGTGTTGACGGCCATTTTCACCCTGAAAACCTCTTTTTGTGCTAAATCTGGCAACATGATGGTAGACAGAAGGCTGTGCTTGTCACCATCTGAACACACATGTGTAAGCATGATCCTGTGTGTGACCTTTCCTGTTACTAAGCGTGAGTGTTAGAAATTGTGAGCTTTGGGGTCATTTCAATTCCCCTCTGTCAATTCGGGAGATTAATTGAAATTCAATTCTGCTCACATACTGGATATCCTCTTCCTCTGACAGTGACCTTGACAGAAACAACCCACTCCATGTATGTAATTATTGTAGCTTCACTGACAAATTATCCATTTCCCACTACTGTGGTCTCAGTTTATGCATTTATGAATGCATTTTATTAACTGTGCAGCGCACAGCTGTTCTTATAAATAGTAATGAATGTAAAACTGAAAACGGCAAATTTGCATTTCTTTAAAACACCGTAAGTTTATGGATAGCTGTTTTATTCTTACGCCCTCCATTCTTATTCTGTTCTGCTCTTCCTCGCTCCTTCATTATCTTTAATGTAAGCTACATATACAGTAAAATACTGTGCCTTTTGTAACTTTGTAGCAGTCACTTTTAGGGGGTTTAGTCAAACAGTTTGCAATGTAAACTGCCATCTTTCTTGAGGTCCTCACCCACAGGAGCATTTTCAGGATTTTAGAGTAAAGCAGCAAAAGCAAATTAGAATATTTAATCAGAAATAAAATCAGTTTAGCAAATTGGCACAGAAAACATTGGGCATGATTTTCAGACTGCACCCCTGTGTGCTATTACAGATTTGCTAAGTGAAAAGTGATGATGCACAAGTTTTAAAATATAATTTTGTGTTAGATAATTGTTTTGCAAAATGTGGGAAAGAGTATTTAGACTTGTATTAATAAAAGTTATAATCCTACTTAAGTATCTTAATAGTGCTCAAGTTTTATAATCAAAATATATCGAAAGTACCGAAAGTAGTAAAGCTCATTATGTAGAATGGCACTTTTCAGATTACTACATATGTATCTATATATGTATTACTGGATCACATTTATTGATCATTTATGTGTGTATACATCTCACTGATTTTCCAACTGCTGATGATTTAATTGCTTATATATATGATTGAACTTACTTAATATGGCTGATGTAAAATTGCAATGATTTGAAAAATAATAAGAAACTAAAGGTTTAAAATAAATGATATGAACTACAAAGTATAATATTTTTATCCAAAATATAGTGGAGTAAAAGCAGAAAATAGCACAACATAGAAATAGTTAAGTACAATTACAATAAACCTTTAGTAAAGTAGTCAAATGTAGTCATTTCCATTCTGCCTGGATCTGTCCATGCTGTTATCCAGTGGTGTTGGGCATTATAAGATTAACAGCAAGTCAAGTGACATTGGAGGGGAGCTTTATTGCTATTATAGCGACATAATAAGACACTGAAAAGAAGCAATGTAAAAGTGGAATGCAGAGCGTGGATGTAAACGCTGAAGTGGGTTATGGGACAGGCTACCCTCAGGAGGCTTTTGTGACAGCCATGGTGGAGAAATGGAACGCTCACTTGATCAATAAGCTGCTAAGCTACCAGATGGTAGCTATTGGAATGTTAGCCAAGCTTTCTGGTGAAATTCACAGTTAACAGTTTAACATATTTTTGCGGTGTTGTGGCAAGCATGTTGGTATAATAAGAATTGAGAAATAGCTTATCTGGGTGTTGAATGGAATGCTAATTAGCCATGTGGAGGTGTGGCGTTTAATACCTGATTAAAGCATTGCTAATCTAGTGACAGCTTAAATGTTTAAAGATGCTTCAGGTGAGGAGGTATGAAACAAAACGTAAATTTAAAAAAACAGTTACATCCCTAATATACTTACATTTATTCCCTCTTCAAAGCAAGATTTAATTAATTATGTCCTGATTTTTATTTGGGAGAATACATTTGATTCTTTAGCCTTTTAAGTGACTAGTTTTGTATTTGTTCTCTCTTTGTCTTAGGGCATGTACAGCTGCTGTAGCTTTGAGGATGAAACGGCAACAAGTGGAGCTAAAAGTCTGCCAACGCATCACCACACAGCAATGGTTACAGTTCCGTCACAGTCACATGTTGTCTCAACGTCTTTGACCAACCCAGCAATTGCAATGGCGCAACAGCAGCAACAACCGCAACCGCAGCAACCGCAGCCCGTGTACAAAACACCTCTACCGGGCTCTCCTCCCACCGTGGTGCATTCTGGGACAGCACTGGGTCCAGCTAACACACCGATAGCTGGTGCACCCCTACCTTGCTCCACCTTCCTGCCACGACCAGACCGCAGACTGGCTGTGGTGGATCGTTGGAGGCTGCCCAAATCTGCTACAGCCACCAACCCAATGGCTGTAAGGGGGGGTATCAGTGACATGGGACCCTTTGCTCAGAAAGTCCCACCAAACTGGGCTTCCACTGCTGGAGGGGCTGGGGGACTTGATGGTTATAAGCGTTACTATGGTCCCATTGACCCTGAGGGACTGGGGCCCTGCATGGAGCAGCAGGCAGGGTCCCAGACCCCCAAGACTATGCCCAGGGGCCACCCTCAGCCCCCTCCAGCCAGTGTGGCCTTCTACTCAGAGAAGGGCATCGACCATGGGGTGGGGAAGAAGGTGGTAGGAGGTGGCAGCGGGGGTCAGGGGAAAGGGGCTGTTAAACCTCTGGGCACTCCCAGACTGCCTCCTAAGAGTCAGGCACCTCTACCTCCTACACCCCCGCTGCCACACCCCTCCCCCCCTCTCCCCTCATCCTTCTTGAGGAAACGAAGGCCCAAGAAGCCCAAAGAGTCCGGGGGGCCACTATATGAGAACATTCTGCCCCTAGGGCGGAGGGGAGGAGCACGAGATGGTGTGAGGGAGGGAGTAGGGAGGAGGGCACGCCCCCTCTCTCCCCCACTCTCACTTCCTGTACCGGTACCCCTCAGCCCCTCCTATACCCCTCCTTCTCCCTCTGCATCCTTGCACTATACATCCTCGTCCTCTTCGTCAACCACATCATCCACATCCACGTCGTCATCTGCCTCATCTTCTCGCTCCACCTCTCCTACTTACTCTTACAGCTCCTCCAGGAGCACACGGGACAGAACTGGAGGAATAGATGGAGAGGATGATGATGACGATGAGGAGCTGACAGAAGAGTCAAGCCTCCTCCTTGGGAGGGGAAGAGAGAGGGAGCGCTCAATCATCCGGCCTCGTTCTCTCAGTCACGGCCGCCTGCCACCACCCATACCCCCCAGGAAACCACGCACGTCCTGGGGTGACAGAGAAAGGGAACGAGGGAGAGAAAGAGGTGGGAGCCAACTGTCTCAGCTCCAAGAGTGGTGGGCAAGCTGGAGTGAGAGAGAGAGGAGTGGAGCAGGTGGAGATGCTGAGCGGCAAAAAAGGGAAAAGAAGAGAAGAAAAGAGAAGGAAAAGGAGAAGAAGAAAAAGAAAAAGAACAAAAAGAGGAAAAAGCGAGAAGAAAGGGAAAGAGAGCGAGAGAGAGAAAGGAAGCGTAGAAAAGTAAAAAAGAGGAAGAAGAAGGCCCTTAAAACAAAGAAAAGGAAGAAATCAACAGGGGGAAAGCGGTCTGAGACAGAGGAGGGTGATATAGACGCAGACAGGGAAGGAGAGGCAGAGGGAGAGAGGGAAGGAGGAATACAAGACTACTCTTCATTTTCTGCGCAGTATCGGAGCTCATTTGGGGAAAAGGGGCACGATTCATGGGAAGGAGATAGGGAGAGATGTAGAAGAGAAGGAGGAGATGAGGGCAATGACAGGGAAGAGGAGGACAGTGGAAGAAGCAGGGATAGGCGCCCTAAATCCTCACACTCTCATTCAAGGCATCGTACACCCAGTAAGCGCTATCCTAACCTGAACAAGCTCCCTGCGTCCGTCAAATTTTGGGTAAATGGAAGAGGAGGTGACTCTAATGCTCCTCCAATATCCCTCCATCCGCTTCTTCCATCCTCTAAGCGGCGAAAGAAGTGGGGGTATGGATAGAGATGATAGCGGCAGGCTTGGAGAACGGCGTCCTTTGTTAATGCGTTATGAAAAAGAGAAAGCACACACAAGAGAAGGGCTATCCTTCCATGAGTGGGACTCTGAAGACGACGATGACGATGATGAGGAGGAGGAGGAAGAGGAGGAGAGGGATAGAGTGAGGGAACGGGTGGAGGGCAGGGGAAGGAGGGCAGGTAGGGGGGCCGTCTCTGAGTCAGAGAGGGACAGGGCCAGGGCAGAGGACAGTTACTCAGATGAGGGCTCGTCGGGGGAGTTTGGCCGTTTTGAAAGATACTGGGAGGGAGGTTCAGGGGGAAGCGTCACTGGGATAGGGGGCATAGGAGGAGGAGGCTGGTTCTTTGGTACCTACCCCTCCAGAGAGAAAGGGGGCAGTGTCAACAGTCGAGATGATTCATTACTAGGAACTAGAGCAGAAGGCTGGATTGGAGCTGATTTCTGGGGATCGGGACCAGGTGTTGGTTGGGGTTCTGGGGGAGGGAGTGGGGGTTTGGGTTCGCAGTGGCCACCACCTCCAGCAGCCTTCCCTCCACCTCGACGATACTGGTCTATGGACAAAATTCCTGTGAAGGGTGAGAAAAAGTGGAAAAGTGGAGGAGGGAAGAACAAGGGACGATCTAGGGAAAGGGAGGAAGAAGCGCCACGGGCGACCATGTGTTCCTGTAGCCTTTACCCCCAACCCCATCCTTATCCACATCCCCACAGCCGCTCACACACCTCCCATTCCAAGAGAGGATCCACAGCACTTTCCCATAGCCAGGAAGAGCTTCTCCCCCACTGCCACAGCTTCAGCGGTGTCTCTCGTCCTAAGCCGCTGCCCCCCAAACCCGATTCCAGTCAGGCCAAATCAGGCAGCCAATCTAACCTCAGCCTTAGCACACAGCCCACAGACCATCCGCCTCAGCCCTCACCGTCACCACCACAGCAGCCGTCCATGTCTCCCACGTCCCTCCCGATGCCCATCCCACCTCCACCCTCCTCATCCTCTGTCTCGCCACCAGCAGGGGTAGGGATGGAAGGCCAGGCCCAAGGCTCCGGCTTCAGCCAGTGCCAAACTCCAATATCAGAGACTGCGCTCTGTGCCACAGCCACGGAGGTTCTACTCTCCCCACCTGCCACTCAAAGCCAAGAGCCTGTGCTCACGTCGAGGGTCGGCCCACTTCTCTAGCCTGGAGAGCGAGGTATGACAGGGGGAGAGGAGAGAGGGAGACGTGAGAGCGAGCACCACTGCTGTTGAGAACCGTGGTGCCATGGCAGCTGGAGCCAGGGATGACGTCGGAGATATGGCTGCCCAGGTGACCACAGGTAATCAATTAGCAACTACCACTGCTGGAGATGATACGGACAGTAGCTCTATTGTTAACACGAGCCAGTGTGAGAGCAACACTGCTGCCACCCGCTCCATCGTACGCGTTCTAGTGAGGGCGACAGTGAGACGCCATACCAGGGTGAGCTATGTGCGCCTGGATGGTTCCCACGATGATGATGAGAGTGAAGGCGAGGCTGCATCTCCGGGGACAGCAGCCCCAGAACTTCTTCTCTGCTCAGAAATGAGCTTTGTGATGTCATCTTCGGTTCTCCTCCCCTCCCCGAGTCACAACTGTGGATAACAGTAGTCTCCAACCTGTGAGTAATGATGTCATGTTTGTACACACACAAACACACACGCACGAACACACACATACACAGATAAAATGCTCAAAACGTCTCCCTCCCTCTGGCTTTGAGAACACACCTCGGTGGGATGAGGAAAGACCCACCTTCTCCAAAAAGATGCCAGAATAGTTGTCGTGTCTGGCTTCCTCTCCTGTCTGGCTTTTGGCTTTTGAACTGGACTGGAGGACTGCTTGTCATGTGTTGGAGAGACCACTCCTTCCTCTTCCCTTTTGTAAATCAGATGATATGAAAAGCAATGCAGTCACCTCTCTCATGCACTGTCTGCCTGATCACCTTTCACTGGGCAGTGAGGACAGTGCTACTTATTTGCCCTTTGACCTCATGACACCATCAGACCCATCTAGCTCTACCCCAGGACCATCTACGTGATGTCATGTTTTACTAGAAACCCTTTTAACCAATCAATGAGAAAAGGAACAACTTCTCCTCTTCCCTGTTGGAGCTTGTAATGCTTGAACACAGTTGAGTATCGACATATTTGAATAACAAACTGGAGATCAAAAAGAGAAATAACAATAAGAACAAAAAAGACATGTAGCAGATTTTCTTTCATGTCTGTCTTTTCTTTTCTTATTCAGACTTTTCTCCCCATGCCCTCTTTTTTATTCTATCAATATCTGATTGTGTTAGTGTTTTAATAAAGAGGAGGCTGGATGTGGCTAGTGTTGGAAGTGGGAATGATTCAACAGCTGTGCCAAATTTAAGTGAAGAGCTTTTAAGTAAAATTGGTTTGCAAGTTATCCGTCTTCACGGATGAAATCCCATTTTTTATTTCCACATGCAAACTGCGCATAATTCACCCTCATGGAAGTGGATCAAGAGGATGATTGGTGCAATATCTGTAATTGGCACTAGATGGCTGCATAATATTCAAATAAGCTTATGAGACAATTGTGCAGGAGGCAGGAGTTGGAAGCAGGAGTTGTAAGTACATGATACGGAGGAAAGGTTGTTTAGCTATAAACTTTATTACTTTTATGAAAGTGGCCAGTCAGGATTTATTCTGAGGAGCTGAGGAGAGTTAAAAAAAAAAGTGCAGTGCATTGGAAAAAGCTCTCTTAGGATGTGATTTTATGTTGCTACTCTATTGTACCTTGGCAGAGTTTGTAGGTGATGGATTATAAGAAGCACAATTCCTCATTATATTTTTTTTCAGACACGTGTGCCACACTTGTGCATGCACAATCTCCAGGTACCATATTTTGTTGGCGTAACTATTCACTTAATGTTGAAGTCATGTTGCTATAACGGAGAATAAAATCCACTGTAACCAGTGTTTAAGTACCACGACTGTGCTGAGGAAACTGCCTGCTGTGGCTGTTTCCTTTTGGCAAATAAGACTGAACGATATATATACTGTGAACGTTTTGAGGTGCACCTACACTAGCTGACACTTCACTGAATGCAGTCAGTGATAACTCGCGTTATCAAGATTATCAGATGACTGTTTGACTGTGAGCAATATTCCCACCTCCAATGTGACATGGATGCAATAGCACATCTTTTTGCATCGAACACATTCAAGTTTTATCTCTATTTTAAAATGTAAAAAATCAGAGGTTCCATTCGTTCAGTTATTTTCTTATTGGTAGGACAAATTTCATCTAACCTGGTCAGATACGATTGTGATCAGGTCTGTACGTCCAAAGCACCAGGCTGTAGCTGACCAGTATGACTATTTTAAAAATGTGTTTCAGAGAGGGTAGTGTTGTGTAGCATTGCACCTTCTGTGAGCTGTGCAAAAAGCCATCTACTGTGTAAACTGTGCCAATAATGCAGTGCTTAGACTCTGTATTTTCATAATCCACCTCATCTCTCACGCTAAGACCAGCCACAGCCCAGCTCTTCTTCTGTTGTAGTTGAATGTAGCTTTGACATGATGTAGCAAAAGAACACCTACTTTTAGACTTTGTAGCTTTTCGTTTTCTTTTTCTTTTTTTGGATGCTGTTGATAAGGGTTAGAAGGAGGGAGGGGGTTGACCTGCTATGTCATGGGCTGTGCGTTGTGTTTGTGCATGTCGTCACAGATCGAAGGGTTAGTCGACCTTCTTGTATCCCCCTTTTTAACTCCTTTGCCTTGCAGTGAGGCCAGACTGTACCTTTTATCTGCACATGGATTGCTTTTTTTCTAAGTCTGCGTGGGGCAATTTTTAAAAACAATCTGTCGCTGTTTTTAGAGAAATGCTTTTGCCGTTTCCCATTCTTTGGAAAGCCCCGGAATCATTGCATGTTTAGCTGAATGAAACCTCAAAGATTTGTGGTGGGAGGGTTGTGTAGTTCAGTTTTAGCTAATGCTTAGGACCCAGGACAGCCACCTTTCAGTGAGATAGCAAGCTCGCTCTACTCTGCACCCCAACAGTGGAAAACACGTCAACAGTGCGACTGCTTCCTGCACACTAGAACAAGGTTCTTTCCAACCAATCAACAGGGTTTAAACCTGGTATGTCATTGAGCATTATTGATTTCTATTGAGGCGCTAATACTTAAGTCTGTGACTGCATGAACAGAAGTGACTCTTAAAAACCCTCTGGCTTATTTTGTTTTACTTATTTTTATTTTATGCTGAGAAAAAAAAGAATATATTAAAAATATACTATGTTTTTGAGAATGTACCATGTTATACTGTGATTTAACTGAGATATTTTATTGTATTCAATTATCATTTGAATTCTATCATTTATCTATAAAGAAATATATATGTACAAATAAATATATACATATATATACATACAGGTATATATATATATTAGTTAAGTTTGGTATATTTGGAGGAAGTGTTAGATGAAATAGTTTTAAATGTTTTAGCTTTGTAGCGATTCTAGACACTGAAATCATTTTTGAATTTTGATTCCTCCTATATGACTGTGAAGACATTAGTGCCTGTGACAAAAAAGACAAGTAAAAGTCGAAACTCTCTATTCATCTGTATCTACTATAGCTATCAGTCTGTCACTCCTCTACAGTACTACCTAACATGACTTTTTTGGCATTTGCTGCTTTTACACATCAGTATGTTTCTCCCACACAGTCTGCTGTCTCTTTTGCTTTTTACTGCTCTCCTCTGCAGTTCCTTCTCCTGTTTTTTATTAACAAGCTATGAACACTCTCCACCTCTCCTCTTTTAAAGCCGCATCTCATGGTGATCACATCTCTTTGTTAATTAACCCATCCATTGACCTTTGTTTTTGTTTCCTTTGATCACTTTCTTTTTTTTTTTTGTTAAATCAGCTCATTACTCTGTCTCTCACTTAGCAAAAAACAGAGACCAGTAGATACTGTGTTCTTGCTCCTTTTGACTGATTGTTGATGATGATGATCAATTAATTGATTGATAAAAAATAATTAATGAACAATGTTGCTATTACTGATGTGACTGAAGTGTGTATCTGACGACCACACCACTGTAGCGAGTCTGGGCTGTACCACACCACCAGGGAGCAAATGGGGCCACAGTTGCTATGGTGTTGCCATGGCATTTTCATGGCGTTGCCATGGTGTCCTCTGCACCGCCACCACCTGGTGCCTGCTGGGTAATATAGCATAATGTCCTTCACTTTCCCCAAAGTAATGGTCATAGTTCCGCTGTGCTTCCCTCTGCATAGCTTAAGACCTTAAGATGTAGGACTTGGAATATTTAAAAAGGGGCAGCATGGTGGTGACATGTCTGCTGTTAATGCTGATCTAGACTGGACTGGTTTGGCTCGAAATGGCTATGAGTGTCAATACTGAGTTGATCACCTACTCTTTAAATCATCTGTGTGTGCTGCTCAGCATGTTCTCCCTTCACCTTCATATCACTTATAGCCTGAAACCAGTCAGGATCCAGATGTGGCTCCTTTGCCATGTTCACACTGCAAGCCTCGGTGCTCAGTTTGAATTTCTTGTTCACAGCTGCCATTTTTTTCTTCTTCTTCTTTTTCTTCTTTTTTGCTTGTTTAAATTAGTTTTTGGCCCCTGTATGAATAACCTGCATGGTAGAAAGAACAAATCCAAGGGCATTACAAGCAGAATGTTGCTGTAAATATAGAGACCACTGAACACAGCGATTAGAGCATCGTTAATAGGCTGATGAGCAGTGGAAGCTAGCAAATTTGTGAGCAGATGTTAACAAGGGCTAGGATGAGAAGAAAGAGACTTCTCAGTTCTGACATTTTTGATGCAGCGCCACTTCTGTAAAAAGAAGTGTGTGGAAGGTAGAAAAATGCACCATGCCAAGAAGGGGCAGGTGCTAGGTTGAAAACAGGCATACAACAGAAGAAAAAAATCAACAGCTTACACACTGCAGGGCTCCAGTTTTACCTATTTACTGCACCACAAAGAATGCCACGTTTCCAACCACTGCTTTTCATCAGAACTCTTCAGCAGTGGTGCTTAAATGTCACATTCTTTGTGATGCAATAAATAGGTAAAAATGGAGCTCTGCGGTGTTTCTTTTGTTGCAAGTGCAGTTGAAGCCAGGAATGGTGAGATTATGAGGTGAATAGCCTCAATGAAACAGATTTGGTCAAAAAAATTAAGGATTTTTTTTTTTTATAAACTATATAGCAGTGTACCTCCATCCCAACACAGTGAAGTAGAAAAGTGTGTCATTTCAAATTCACTGCTCAGACTGAGTAAAAGTAAAAATCAGATTTGTATCCAATTTAGCAAAACGTGGAGTGGTCAAAATTAGAATTGAAAAGATAAGATTGCATGCAAGTTGTGCAGATACACACACACACACACACACACACGCACACACACACACACACACACACACACACACACACACACACACACACACGCGCGCACGCACGCATGCACACACACACACACACACACACACACACACACACATAAATCAGATCTAAATCACAAATGAGCAGAAAAACAACAAAGATCAGAACACCTTTGCCTGCAGTCTGAATGTAGCCTTTATCTGCAATTTCACATTTCTGATTTAAAAGGTTTTTGTGTCATGGTGACATATATGCACGTGTATCATGCGCATAAATGATCAAAAGCATTATTTCGAAATTTTCCTGTTCCCGCTTCACTCAAGCAACAATCTTCATCTTCTCCTAACCCTCACTGCAAATGAATCATTGCCACAAGTAGTCTGGTGATGTCACACAGGTAGATGTCTGGCTTTGAAAACGCTCAACACACACTAACACACCCTGTAACTTATTTCTTAAAAGTGTCTTTTTTGAAAATTTAGCTACCCTGTGGAGGTTAAGTACATTCACAATGACTGTTCTCCTTGTTTTAAGCTGTCGGTCTCTTGAGTTTGCTGTATAGCCCTGCACTCTGCTTTGCTCTCTAATCCTTCAATTCTTGTGTTGAATAGCCAAGTTCAATTTGTTTTACTTGCTCTTCCTTTGATTTACCCCGCTGGCTTAATCTGCTTTGATTCATCAGATTTTCCGTTTGCTCAAAATGCATGCATTCAACAGTCCAGTCCAGCCTAGTACAGTGTGCTGTAGTGCCTGAGTTTGTAAGAGATCTTGGTGCAGCCTCAAGCTTATTCCCTCTGTCTATTGGCCCGTGACCTGGGAACTAATACGTGTGGCGCTCCAGAATTCAAACAGGGTCCTCATTGGCTGAATCGGCCATGAATTATATCACGGAAATACCGGAGTGTCACACGTTAACACTCGTCAGGTCTAGGGTCTGCATGTCGCTCTGTGAAAAGCTTATCCTACCACAGTGACAGGGCACATATACCCACGGCAGCCAGTGCGTGTGTGTGTGTGTGCATGTGTGTGTTTTCGACATTGTACAAGGCCCAGTTTTGCTCTAGTAACCTTGCCAACACTACAGGCCTACTTATGGGTTGCTAAGGCGGGTTGCTAGTTGGGTGATGTCGCTCCTAGCCCAGACTGGTCTGGTCTATGCCCTAATTTAAATGTGTTAGTTTATTTGACATTGTCTGTCTGGGGTGGGGCTGGAGGGTCAGTGCTGCACTTACTTCCTGAGAATTGCTTCATAAAATATGATTCTCTTTAATTAATGCCAGTGGTGCTGTGTTTCCTTCCAATTCTGTTGTCTCGAATGCGCTCATAAATAAGGGCCGCTGAGATTGTGTTTGTGGAGCGTGGCATGTCTGTGTGAGTGTGTTTTAGCTTGTGACAGTATTTTCCATACAAGCTATTACTCAGTCAGAACTCCTTCAAAGTAAATTTATGGAGAGCTCAAAGAGTAGTTTCTTTGGCATTCTATCAGGCTGTCCTGCCAGAGTGTGCGTGTGTGTGCGTGTGTTTGTATATGTGTGTGTGTGCATGCTCTGTAGCATATTTTTCCTCAGAGTTTTCTCAGCTCCTGTCAGACTTCTGCTTTGATCTGGCCAGAGTTGACCTAACATAATTCACTTCTTTTGCCCTCAAAAAGAGGAACACACCTAACACGCTGCCTCAACCCACAACTTCAGGCTACAGAGTACAAATCAGAGCCGCCTGACCAGCTCAGGCCCTGCTAAAACACACACAGATGTGTTTTCGATTATCAGAATAGAATTTCACACACAACAGACCTTTTCCCTAATGTAAATTTCTAAGACGACAGCTGTAGACCCTTGTAGCATGTTTGTATTGGAAGACCACTGTTTAAACTGCATGGACAGAAGTCATTATCACGAATAGTGAATATAGAAAACACAAAGTTATATGAAACTGACTTTGAAATTGTCATCATCACCATTTCTTAAAAATCTCTTATCTAGTTGCCACAGCTGAAAATATATTAAAAGATACGGCACAGCCAAGCGAGAAAAAAACATCTAAATATTACCTGACACATGATATTCGATAAGAGCGTTGAGGGGGTCTTAAATATGTTTTGTTCAGCTCCCCGTGCGCCTGTGATCTCCTAATTAGCCGTGCTTTGTCAGTGTGATGGGCTAATGGCTAATTGCATTGTGAGGCCTCTGTGTGTACATGCAGTAATGACTTAACGCTCTAATAAGATTGAGTTACAGGCAGTTGGATCATTGTGTCCCCAAGCACTGATCTGAGGTCAGTGTTATGCTTTTCTCTCTAATGACTATGATGGGAGAGTAGATGGGGATAAACTGTTCCATGATCTCCCATGTGATACTTCTATCAATTGCATTGTGTCTCATCATTTATCTTAGAGCCGTGTGCAGTTGGATGCCAGCAGTGATGTAGTTTCCCACTGAGCGCTTTTGTGAATGTCAAATACGGGAATACAAATTTTATTTGATTAAGTATACATTATATTAAGTGCATGCTGCTCAACTCTGCTTTTCTCTGGAAGTTTTATAGTAAAAACAGTAGTGTGCAAAAGTCTTGAGCCACTCCTAATCTCTTTATATTTGCCTTCCAAGGAGCCAGATTTTCTTGTAATTTTTAAAAGTGTGATGGTTCAAGTCTTTCTGAAGTTCTGTCAAAGTTTTTCTCTTGACATTGACTGCTTTTTTCTTCTTCTTCTTAATTTCAGTCCAGTCTTTCTGTCTGACCATTTTCAGTGGAATGGTTTTTGGTTAAACCACGACACTGACCTATGAACAGTGTTGGGGAGTAACAGAATACATGCTCCGGCGTTACGTATTTAAAATATAAAATATGAGTAACTGTATTCTGTTACAGTTACCGTTTAAAAAGGTGGTATTCAGAATACAGTTACTTTGTTGAAATAAATGGATTACACGGCGGTCTTTTCCTGTTTTATATGTTAGGCTGTGCCCTCTCTATTTTTGGTCATTCCACGCCAGTGCAAACCCAAGCAAAACACGCACTAAGAGGCTCTAATGCCTGTGTCTCAATCTCGCAGCCCATGTCACCTCTACTTACGGCGGCATAATGACGTGACGAAATATTTGTAAAAATTATTATTCAAAAAATGATTTAATATGAAGGCAATAGGCAGAGTGTTACAGGCAGAGCCCTAAAGAATGTAGCCTCATGGGAGTGTAGCCCAGTTGTAAGTGAGCTATTAAGACTCGACTGTATATACTTTGTTCGTGTTTTTCTCCGAAACAGTAAATTTTGTTGGAGCAGCCTTTCAACGCCTCTCTCTGTCTCTCACTACAAAGTTGACCCAGACAGCAGAGTAAAGCTAGTTTTCAGCTACGAGCCCAACACAAGCCCGACGTATTAGCCAGAGGTCCCTTTACTACGGTTCGGAGCCGCAGACCTGTTTTCTATACGAGATCACTGCAAAATTTGCAGCCTTACCTAATGTACACCCTACTGTTGCTCATTTTGTATTAAGAATTAAAAATCTAGTTGGTATTGGCATGGCAAGTATTCTTCAGTAATCACACAGCAATAGTACATTCATGTAGTTGTAAAAAAGTAATCCAAAATATTCAGAATTTGTTACTGTCACTGAGTAACGTAATGGAATACGTAACGGATGGGATGATGAACGCAGAAAAGTGCCATCAGATTTTGATCCACCATGCAATACCATTTATAAAGCTTCTGATTGGCAGCATCTTCATTTTTCAGTAGGACAGTGATCCTAAAGACATGGCCAATGCTTTACGAGCATAGCTGGATAGAAAAACACACAGTGGAACGATCAGTCATGGATTGGTCTCCCTAGAGACTTTGCAGATGACCTAAAGATATATTTGCCTATAAAACCAACAGCCATGTTTCTATTCAGACACTAGTAAACAGTCGCAGAGATGTACAATCCTGGTTGGAGATAAACTTCTTTAATATGAACAAAAGAAAAACAGAAATTTTATTTGGGTGACCCGACCTCTTAGATGGATATGACAGTGCCATCGGTCTTTTAGCTTTTTTTGCAAGGAACCTTGGTGTGAGTTGACAGTGCTTTAAAATTTGATGTTAAGACAAGTTTCTTTCAACTAAGGCTTCTCAGTGAAGGTGAAGGTCTACCTCCTGCCACATGACTTTGAGAGATCACACTATAATTTACTTTTTGTCTAAACTATTGTAACACTTTATATGTTGGCTCTGATATGTCCTTACTTTGTCGCCTGCAAGCTGTTCAAACTACAACAGCTGGCCTTTCAACTGGAAAGAAATGGTGTGATCACATTACACGTATACTGGGCTCCTTACACTGGCTTCCAGTCCATTACAGTTTTGTTACTTGTTTTTAAGAGTCTTAATGGTTTGGAGCCACCTTACTTAACAGAACTTTTGAAATCCTACCAGAGTACCAAGGTTAAACTAGCTGCTCCCAGTCTCTCAGTCATTTTAAAACTCTTTTAAAAACGTATTTGTTGCTTTCAGGTCTAGTTGACCATAATACCCTGACTTTGATTATCCAATCAGTCTTATTTACTTGTTTTATTTGGTTTTTTAGTTTATTTTTATTTTTAATTTAGTAACTGTTTTCTATGGTGTACATTTTGTATATTTTGCACTTTGGTCAACGAAGGTTGTTTAAAACATGCTATATAAATAAAGTTTCTTTGACTTGACTTATAAACTCTGTTTTTGCCTTATATACTGCTTATGTTTCAATAGATAATCGGACCTATTTCACGTTTTCCTCGCAAAATATAAAGAAATGAGAAGTGGCTCAAGAATTTTGCGCAGTACTGTAGTTTGGGTTAATCCGCTGATGAATAACTAAACCCAACCCCCAATTTTCCCATCTTCTCTTCCACGCACCACCACCCTAGCCCACCCCACCTCAGGTATTCACACACATACAGTATGATGACACACACATTGATGAAGGGTGTGTGGGAATTGAAGGAGTGTTCTGCGTCCCTGCTGAGGTGCAGCAGATTGATCCTGTACTGATCTGCCACCGGCTCCCTGGGGATTTGTAACGCATGTCTGCAGCGCAGGGCTTAACACTCGCTCGCTCTCTTTCTGTCTTTGTCGCTATCATTCTGCCTCTGTCTAGCGTTGTGTCTTGCTAAGCAGTGCAGTGGCTCCATGCTCCTACACCTCTCCAATCTCCATCTTTCTCACTATTCTGCCAGTAACAGGTTTCCTTCATCTTGTGTTTTGATCTTCTTTTGATTCTGTTTCCTCCGACTGACTCCGTCATTTCATTTATATTCTGCTTTCTCTAGTTTATCCCTTCCTTAAAATATTCCAGTGTGTTCCTGCAGTATTTGATTGATAATTCCTACATTGTTTCTTCTTCTAATCTTTTATTGTCTGTTGCACATGCCATATGCATTTTTGTATAATTATACATATTGATATGTATACATTATTATATAATTTCTTATCTTCTTTCTGACTTTATATCTATATCCATGGTTATCTACACACACTTCACTCAGACACGCAGTACAGCACATGTGGAAAGAGTGCTCTGTTTCTTTTTTATCATGTATGCTCCGCCACAGGCTTCTACAACTCATCAGCTTGATCTCTGAAGTTGAAAAAACATCCAAGCATCCTTTCATCTTGCTCTTTTTTTCCCCAGCTACACAGCCAATTTCTCGCTTCTTCCACACAAGCCACACCGAGCTACATCCGGGGACAAATGGGCTAACTGACCCACAGCTAAAACCAATGTTTGTTTATGTGTGTGACAGAGAGTAAGAGAGAGACAACATATGCACAAATGTGTGTTTGTATGTTTGCACTTCCTTTATTTTGGCCATCCCAAGCAGTGTTTGTTGCAATCTGTGGCTATTTGATTAGTTTTAATGGTAATGAGCACAGAGGGTGTTTACACAATAATGCACATGCAATTTTTTATGCAAATTTTCTCATTTATTCGCATCTCTGCGGATACTCCGTCTCAAACCATTAGAGTAAACCACAGCAACGTGTATTTTCTGTTGTTCTGCATTGTGCTCATGCTGACACAGATTCCCCAAGATGATGTTTTTTGTTTGTTTTTTTTTCTCAATGAAGTGCTTGTTCTAAGAATAGTCCAAAAATGGCCATCGCAATGGTAGATTGCTGGAGGTGATGTCTTAAAAGCCTCTTTTTAGTTCAGCCCACTATCCCGAAGTTATAGATATTATATTTACATAAAGATAAAACAGAGGAGAGCAGGGTAGTACATTTGAGTAGCCTTAAGAGAATATGAGGCTTTAAAAAAAACACTGAATGAATCATCTTGTTTTAAAAAAGTAATTTTCTATGAATGAATTGAACAATTAATAGAATAATTCTTTTAGCTCTAATCTAAGCGCTGGCGCTGTTCACCCTATTTAAATTGTATTTTCTTGAGTCTCTAAAGTCAGAGTTTCAGTGCTGACAGTCCTTAAGAGGGAGCGTTCACATCAACAGCAATGCAAGTTTGCTGTCTTGTGCAGCTAGTATGTGTGCAACAACATTAACACCGCATCTAGGACACAATAATTATTCGTATTACATCCTTATTTGCCACTGCGTGTGTGTGGGTGTGTGTGTGTGTGTGTGTGTGTAGTGCCGCCTGCCCAAAGGGAATTCATCCTAGAAAACTGGGATGAAGATTAAGATATCCTCAGATTTTACCTTGTTCTCCACATGCCTCATTATCCAATCGCCCCTCTTACCCTGAAACCCCTGCCCTCCTGCTTTCATCCTTCCCCTTGAGCGCATTTTGTTCACAACCTTCTTTTCCTCCTTGTAGCAGTAAGGAAGATTTTGCAGCCCAAAAGCTGAGGCTTTGAGTTCTTGTTAGTTTTTTTTTCTTTTGCACATACCCAGTGGAGACAAGGTCTGGTGAATGTTTTATATATCAAAATTAAAAAATGGGCAAGGTAGAAAGAAGTTTAAAGTTCACAAAGTCCTTATTTTAAAGTAATGGTATAATACATAACTACAGGTATATGAAAGAAGTTCATCATACAGATGTCTGTACCGCTCAGTATTCCCAACAAAACAGCTACAAGAAAAGTGAACTTACATTTACGCGAATGCTCATGTTCCTCTGTTGCTGTTGGATGTGTAAATAAAAAACTATTAGTTAACACAATCAGACATCAGGGTCAAGCTCACTGCCTGAGTGTTTCTAAAAGTTTCTAAAACATTTGTAAATCATATGCATTTATACAATCATTCAAGTTAAGCAAGAGCCATTACATATGGTTTCCCTCTGCATATGGTAATGCACAGTTACACATCAGTGGAAAGCATTATGCTGAAGCAGCATGCTAGAAAGTGCCAAAACAAAATAGGAAAGCAGTTTCTTATGCTACAGGCATATACAAAGGAAAAACAGTGGTTGGTTGGAGATGAAAAAATCTAGAAAAATCTAGTTACCTTTAAATTGGCTTCTGCAAAGATGTGGATCAGGTCGGCCACCACTCACATCTTCAGAGTGATTTTAGTGCATCGGGACAGATTAAATGGCAATGAGATTATTAACTATTTTATAAACTATGATTATAAATTAGATGGTTTGCAAAGCCGTGGTTGCAGTCAGTTTTGTAAATATTTAGAGAAAGGTTGGATCCCATCAGGCAGCCTCTGCACACACCTTGCAAGTGAGAATAATCACCCAGAAGTTAAGGGTCTTGCACGTTCAGTCTCCGGGCAACTGCTGCAAATACTTGCAAACAGTCACTGAATGTCAAAAAATTCTGTGCAATCATCAGGCAACGACATTTTTCTCAGTCATAAGGAGGTCCTGTCCCATTTTTACTCTAGTGCGCCCGAGACATTAGTGTTGTATTTAAATTGATGGATAGATTCTTTGTATCTGAGAAATGAAGCCAGTGTGGAAAAGCCAACCTTGCATTCTTTTTAGCTTCCTAGCTGAGAACTTGTAGGTGGTCTGGATACTCCTTTGAGCATCATTTTTTGTATATGCAGTTGTAGTAGTCTGAGAGTCAGTAGGACGTACTCAGCATTTGAAATTGGTCCAGTGAGACCAGGAACAGTGCTCTGGTGGTGTCGCCTCAGTGTAACCGTGGTGACCAAGGAGATGTCAGACAAGACTCAAACTTCTGGTTTAAGGTTGTGCAGTTGTGCCATCCACCACCCCCATGGCCTTCTAACGTGGGCATAGACTGTAGGTTTTCTTTCTTCCTCACACGTAAAAAGGAAACTACAGGGAAAATAACACTAAGTGGAAATATGACTAGAAGCATTCCCTGACCACACATCAGCTTGTGATAAGATGGAAGAGACCATGTGTTAGCAGATGGCAACTCCTGTGATTTCTAAAAAGTCTAATTGTATAGAAGTCTACGGCTCACTTGATTTAATAGGTCAGTAAACACGTTCCTATTACAGTTATGGTTTCAGATGCTAGTTTAAAGTCTTTTTTAATACACCATGAGGTTCATTTTCTAAGTTATGGCTGTATTTAGAGGAAAATAAAAAAGAAGGATTTGCTTTAGGGCAAGGCATGCTTTATGAGTGTGCAGTCTTCTCAGCTCCTTGGTCATATCCACCCCACACTTGCTTATTTGGTTTCAAAACACCAAGATGGTGAATGCCTGAAATTCAATATTTCAAAATGGGATCCCACAGCTTGAGTCCATCTTTAATCAAGCTATGACAGAGACAGACTTCCTGGAACTACACCGGTTCAGCAGAGTTGTAATGAAAATCATAACTTGTAAACGACTGCAGAAAGTGATGTAATATTAAAGACATTAATACCTGACACCTCTTACACGCTTAGATGTTTGATTTGCTCAAATGCCTCTGTTTAGGCGTGTGGTTTTCCACTTTGCACATTGCACTGAGAGGCAGGTCAGGAGTAAAACAAATATGGAGAGCAGGCTTATTTGTTTCAGGACTGAGAGTTTTGTAGGCCATGTTGACAGACCCTAATCGCCTGCCAAATGTCTCATCTGACTGGCGTGGAGGTTTGTTGCTCTCTTTGAAAAACACAGCGGACCCCACTTCATTAAAAAAGCAAATAGAAGCCAATACTGGCAAACAGAGCCAATTTGATTCTGAAGAGACAAATTTAACAGGCAGATATGAATACCTCAGACACCACTTCTCCCCTGATTCCACAAACAACAGTTAGGCAAGTCAATTTACCTTAATTTCATTGGAGAAAGCCAGCCAGCCAGCAAGGTTGAAGTCGGTGCTTGATACGACTGAGCACTCGTTAGATGATAATGGATGCATGTAATTGGTAAAGTGCTGATTACTCCCCCCTCAAAAAGATTCTATCGGAGGAGAATTTTCTGTTTCATTAAGCCATGGTCAGAAATAATGAGATGGCCATCTGTAGACTGTGAGAGAAAAAGAGTGAGTAGGGACTAGTGGTTGGTCATAACTGAGACAGGTTTTTTGTGGTGTCTTCAGCCTTTTTTTCCATTGTCAGATATATATTTCCTTTTGGCTTCAGTTCTTTCTGTGTCTATAGGATTTCCCTTTGCTGTTAATCATGCAGGCCGAATCAGTGTGTTTTTCACACTTCCACGTGTATATGTCTTTTTGGTTTACAGCCTTAATGCATCATTGGCTGGCTGCACACCAGCTCACTTTTATGGCCCGGGATCAAACACGCACACATGCTTCAATGGGCATGCAAAAGCACACTGATACAGACACTTTTAGAGCCATAAGTGCTTACTCATCATGCCGCATGGAGAGAACGCATTGGGAGCCATTTATGTTTTGTTCCAATGCATTTATTACTGGAGAGTGCATGGTCTGCTGCTTATATTTTTGTGCCCCTGTGTCTTTCTCTCACTGCGCAAGGACATCTTTCTCATTTAGTTGTGACAACAGAACAAGAACATGACTCATCCAAGATAAGACCAATGAAGACTGGGAGTCTTATGGGCCAGAAAATGAAGACAGCAAAGGCAGTTCTATAGAGAAAAAGCAAAGGAAAGCCCCCTCCCTATCATTTCCAATCAGCTGCTGGTTCTGCATGACTAATGCTGAAATGACATATATCATTGTCAGATAGGGCATGTTCACACAGCTGTTATTTTTTTTCACCAAAAATGACTGACTCTAACACGCACGCACACCTTATGCACGCTAGCTCACTATTATCTTGCTGGCTGACACCATTTTGCTCTCTAACAATCTTGCTAATTATAATTGTTAATTAATTCTCTGCCAGTGTCCTCATCAGGAGACTAATAACCTACATTTCCATTAATTAGACCTTCAACCCTTCGCTCCCTCTCTCAGTCTCTCTGTCCCACTCCAATCCACCCCTCCATCCTCTGCCTCTGATCCTGCCTGCTGCTCTCTTCTCCCAGGATCATCCGTGGACCACACATGGCCTGCACACATACATGCACACACAGACTGTGATTAATTGTGTCTGTGTGCACTTGCATTAGTAGCATTGTGATGACAAACGTTTGTTCTTGCTGTCACTTCATGAGCTTTCAACCTGTGACTGAGGGTGAAAAGGGGATTGTGTTTTTAAAGTTAAACTAATGAATTATGAAAATGTGTTTATTTACTTCTGAGTGACAGTAAGGTGTAAAGATCATCGCAATCTCTCATGAATGACTTCTAAATATAGCCTAGCTCTTGCTGACATCTCAGCACATCCAAAGATCATTATTAGCATTGCACTGCTAACCATGGCACGTAGTCTCCAAAAACAGCGGCATCATTCTTACACTATGATTGCTGCATGAATGCTATTTACAAAGACTTGCTGAGAGCTCAGTAGTGCAGATTGGTAGCTTTTGTTACTGTCTAAGCCACAGGTGTCGAACTCCAGGCCTCAAGGGCCGGTGTCCTGGAGGTTTTAGATGTGTCCTTGATCCAACACAGCTGATTTAAATAGCTAAATTACCTCTTCAACATGTCTTGATGTTCTCCAGAGGCCTGGTAATGAACTAATCATGTGATTCAGGTGTGTTGACCCAGGGTGAGATCTAAAACCTGCAGGACACCGACCCTCGAGGCCTGGAGTTCGACGCCCCTGGTCTAAGCACAGTAAGAAGGTCCTGGGTTTATCTCCAGTCTGGGTCTTAGTCTTGGTCCCTGACTTTGTGTGGGTTCTCTCTGGTTTCTCTGCCCTTCTCCCACTGTCTGAGCGTGGCTGGTGGTTACCCACTGTTTTATGTCTTTTTGGAAAGCTAACCAGCTGTTTGTTCCAGCTCCATATTTACTAAATGGACATGAGATGTCATTGTTCTCATCTGGCAAGAAAGTGAAAAGGCACATTTGCAAATATCTTATATTCTAGTCTTACTTTTATAAGTAGAGACCATTTATCTGAATTTGACGTGCTGGAGCACACCCTGGCCCTTCTGGGCTGTGGTATAGACAAATCACCCCTTCTGGCCATTTGTCTATAAATTTGTTCCCCTTCTTTTTGAGGTTATAAAGCTCTCTCAAAGGTATCAGGGGATCTACCAGGCCCATAGCAGCCACCGCCAATGCATAATGATCTCTGGCCTAGGTTGTTTATTCATTATCAAGAAACATTTTTCATTTGTATATGAAGCTCTTGGAGGGGCAGGAGCGTGTGTGGTGCAGTGATCAGCAGTCCTGGGTTCAAATCTTGATTAAATGTGAGTGTGAATGGTTGTCTGTCCCTATGTGTTAGCGCGTCTACCATTTGGCACAGGGCAAACACTCCTTTTTCCTTATGACATCTGGGATAGGTTCCAGCCCAACCGCAACCCTAAATTGGATAATTGGAAGAAAATGGATGGATGCTTCTACTACAAATCTGGAAGCGTTTAGTTCTTTGGACTCTTACCGGGTCTCAATAAATATGTGTCCCTATAGAAAAGGTAAGAAGCTACTGCTCGGCTGTGTATGCAGCAATAGGTTGCATCTGCTGTTGTAGTTTGGACTGTAAGGCTTTGTGTTTTTATGGGCCATGTGTGTCTCACTATCTGCCTGTCCTTTGAATGCCCACAAACTGTAGAGGCGGTAGACAAAAAGTCTCACTCTCATGGAGACTACTCTTCTCATCAGGCTTAGCTGACCTGGTTTCAGTGCAGAGCGGAGCAGTGTTACTATATCACCACTCTACTCCTGATCTCAGAACGCTGATGTGAAAAGCCCGAAACTGAGCCGTAGCAGCATGGACTAACAGGGTTGTTTGTTTTGCAGGCCTGTTGATCCTTCAGTCAGCTGGATCGGCAGCAAACTTGAGTTTGTTTCCCCTTTTAGCTACGCTCAGCCTTTTCTCAGAAGCTCTGCGTTTTTCTTTCAGACTGAATCCTCTCTCTCCATCTGGCACAAGAGGAAGTGAGAGACAGTTGGCACTTGCTTGTCCATACTGTATTTGTGGTGCTAAAATGGCATGTTCTATCTCATCCGTCCTCCTTCCTCTACCTCCCTCACCCTCTCCTGAGAGAAGTAACCCAGATTTCAAAATGAATCGCCGCCTATTCCCCTCAATCTTTCTCCTCTCTCTCTCTTTCTCTCTCTCCATATTTCTGTTTTTTCTTCCTCTCTCTCTCGCCCTCTCTTTCTCTCTCCTTTTCTCTTTCTCTCGTCCTCCTCCTAGTAAAAACAGAATCAATCTTGGAAAGAGAATACCACCTCTCTATCTCGTCCTCCTCCTCACCCTGCCTCTGGGTTAATGGATATATATCACTTCACTTCTCTATATTTGGTTCCTAGAAAGCTTGAGTCTCTCAAAACGCTTGTTGCTTACCCATTTTTCATTTTTACATTTTTCTTTTCATTTTTTTCTTTTTTTGGGGCTGTTTTTCCCCTGCTAGCCACTGCTTTTTCTTCCCCCTGTTCTCTTTTTCCTGAGGTGACCAGCTACAGGTGTGACACCTTAGCCTTTCATTTGAAGTGAGCCCGACAGAGAGGAGGAGAACACGAGGAGAAAGACATCTTCAGCTCAAAACTTTCCTCAGGTATTAAGTCTTTATTATCTTTTCCGTGTGAGTCTGTACAACATTTATTTCTTCTTGTCATTATTCTACTCATTACTGAGCTCTGTGCCATTTTTCTTACCGTCCACTTTCACGCCTTTGATTGATTTGCTCCTGCTTCTTTGCTGAGACACAAACATTTCATCACATTTCTTTTATGGTATGGGTTTTCATTGTGGGCTTATTTATTTATTCATTAAATCTCTGTTTGTGTTTCATTTATCATTTAGTAGCGTGCAACTCTTGCACCACAATCTCTCCAGCTAATATTGCCGTTTTGCACTTTTTCCAGTGCATCTCATTCCCTATAGACATGTACATATTATTCTGGTCCAAACTTTTCTTCAGAAATGGGACTAATTGCTAAAAAAGGCAGGCAGGAAGATGAGGAGAAACCAGGCTCTAATATTGGAGCAGCTGGTGGGGGTGTTGTTGACATGGCAACAGAAGTACAGTTGACATAACGACCAGGGGGTAGGAAGGGAAGGGGGGTAGTCATAGCTGCGAGGGACATGGATATGTATGGGTAGCATGGGCAGGCAGTATGTGGGACACAGCGAGTTGCACTAATCGTTTAGCGTCTCTTAAGAGACTCGTGTCTCAGTATGTGAATTAACCTCCCTGTCTCCTTCATTATATCTCTTCTTTCTCTTTCAATCTCTACCTGCCACTTTCCCTGTGCTCCCTCTTTCACGCTGCACTTCCGGCCCATTCATCCCTTCTCGATCTTTCTCCTCATCACGTCACTCTTTCACCGCTCCCTACCCTACATCCCATGTGCCATTAATACAACTTCTGACCCATTACACTTTTCATCCATCGTCCTCCTCCCGCTCCTCCTCCTTGTCCTTGCTTCCTCCTCTCCGCCCTCTCCTCTGTTCTATTCAAGGTCTTCTGCTCAAAGCAAAGCCTTCGTTACTGACACTCATCATCCAACCCCCCTTACCTTTTCATCTTTTTACCGCATCCTCCAGGCATAATGTCTACCCCAGTCTCCCCGTCCCCCTCGCTCTCCCCACTGACACTGGCCTCCCCTACATCTGCAACCTCCCCCGGTGCCTCCCCTCTGCCCTCGCCTCTCTCCCCTCCGCCCAGGGTGCCCGTGTTTCAGAGGAAGGGAGCGCTCAAACACAAAAGGATTGTCGAAGTGAAAGACCACCAGTTTACAGCACGCTTCTTCAAACAGCCCACCTTCTGCAGTCATTGCACCGACTTCATATGGTAACACACGCACACACAGACTCACACACAGCTACACAGAAACCACCCCAACTGTTCAAACACCACCTCCTCAGGCATCCCACCACTCCACGTAGTGCTGACTTTCACTGCTTTTTTTCCTTTTCTCTTTCTTTCACCCTTTCCAGCTGCCTGCTGGAGAGACTGCCCACACTGACCTGCTCTGATCACATAACCTCACCTCCACACTACCGCCCACATAATCCAGGCGTTACTTTAGGAACTCACACACGCCGATGCATTGATATATATATATATACTGAAAAAACACACACAAACAAGAACTTAATTAGGATATGAACTTTGGCCTGACTGCATTAGTAGTATGCTTTTTAATGAGTAAACTAAACCAAGCAGTAAAATTAACAGTAAAAAGCAGTAAAAATTCTAAAATGCAGTCGGTTTGGCACTGATACCATGTTTACTATCTGCTGTAATTGCTCCAGATGGTGCTGGACTCTGCATTTGGAGATTTGAGATTAATGTTACAGAAACTCTGACATTAATCTCAGAAACACCTAAATCCCAAACTGGGATTTGGTGTAAGTATTTAAGGTTTTAAGTATCTAGAAGTACATATAGGTATTTACAGGTGACTTTAATAACTTATTATAACATAATATTAGATTACCTTTTAAAAAACCTAATAGTAAAATAACATACCAGTGCTTATCATCATTTATAACATTTATGCGCATATACATGAATTTAGAATCCGATTTGACTTCTTTATGATCAGACGACACCCTGTGAGTGCGACCACTGAAGGCGCAGTAGTCTGTGTTTATCGTTGTGAGTGTAAGTGGCTGTGTGTTTGAACATATGGTGGGAGTGTATGTTGGATGCAGGGCGCTGTATGTGCCAGCAGCCTCTGGGTATCTTTCAGGACATTTCTCCAACTGGCTGCTGTCTTGGCAGTGGTAGCAGCTCTTAGATGAGGTTGAAAACTCTCTTATTTTGCACAAGATGTCAGAGCAGACGCTTTCAATCACGGTGTTAGAGGCCCCGGGGAGATTGTTAGATTAATTAAAGACTAAGGCAAGATTGTTCTAATTTGTAAATGTAAATATCTTGTTTATTAAGTCAAGGTCTTAAAGAGTAGTAGGTTGTACCTGTTTTGGCTCCTTTGGGTAATAACTGAGCAAAACTGTCTGAAAACATTAAAAAAGTGAAATCGCTTCATGTCACAGTCCAGTCTTAGCATACTAACAAGGATCATAGTTTTTAAAATATTTGTTATGATACTTAAACCTTTTAACATCTACCAAGCTGCTGGTCACCTGCTTACTGTTAGGGTCAGATATTATCCATATACTAAACAAGTGGATTATTTAAAGAAACATTGCATATATAGTGTCATTTTGGTCCTGTGTTTGTTTTTTTTGTTTTTTTTTTATTCTTCTACATGCTTTTCCACTTGTGTGTGCCAAATGGGACAAAAAAAACCCTATCTACAAATAGACTGGATGCTAACCTAATCCTTATCCTAACCAGAACACCTGGTGGATGTTAGGAGGCTGAAGAAGGCTGAATTGTGATTTGGCAAAGATGGAGATCAGATTTGCTGGTCATAACGTCTCCATCAAGTGTCTCAATAAGCCATAATAGTGAGCCACATCAGAATGGTCTGAAATTAAAGCATCCGTATTGTCAAGGTAGAGACAAGTCTCCAGTGTGTCACAGAGCTAACAACAGGACACACAATTTCATGCTCACATTAGCATCTGGAGCCAAATTAGAATCACCGGTTAACCTAACATGCATGTCTTTGGGCTGTGGGAGGAAGCCAGCAAAGGCCTCTGATGAAAGGCCCCAGCCAGTCATCAGGTTCAATCTCGGGCACTTCTTGCTGTGAGATAACAGTGCTAACCACTGCACCACTGTGCCACCAACTGCAGCATCCATCCATCTAGTTATCCGATAAGGGATTGCAGTTGGGCTGGAGCCTATCCAAGCTGTTATAGGGCGGGAGTTGGGGGGGTACACCATGGACAGCTCGCCAATCTATTGCCGGGCTCACACAGAGAGGCAGACAACCATTCACGCTCACAGTCACACCTATGGCCAATTTAGAATTACCAGTTAACACCTAACAAGCATGTCCTATGGTCTGTGCCAGAGTACCCGAAGGGAACCCATGCGAGCACGGGGAGAACATGCAAACTCCACCCAGAAAGGCCCCAGCCGGCTGATGGATTCGAATCCAGGACCTGATCGCTGTGAGGGGACGGTGCTAATTACCATCAGAGAGAGTGTCATAGATTCTCTATCTGCAGCAGCAAAATGGAATTTAGCCATAATTCATTTGTTTATGTGTTTGTTCTATTGTCACATGTCAAAGTGTGTTTTTTGATAAAGAGCTTTCTCAAAAAAAAGCTCCAATAGGGGTTAGTCTGATGTTTTTATAGAAGCATTTTATTCAATTGCATGTGTTTGGTAGATTTTTTTCACATCATTAATTCAAAATGCAGTTATCTCCTACATTAAATTCTCTGTGATATCTGGCCAGAAAGCAGCTCTGTGAATCCTCACCATATCTGGTTCTCTAATGCTCTCTGCTGGTCAAAAAGCAGAACTGGTCGGATACATTTGGTGCTACAGACACGGACTTCTGTTGAGTGCCGATCAAGGATCAGATTACCCTCAGCAACCCTTTCTTTAATTATTACTCAGCCAGATGGTGAACTGATTGTAGATCAGTGATTATGGTCAGTTTCCTATGAAACCCTGAGCCTCTCCGGTATGACTGTAGAGGAGCTGTCGAGGTCTCTCGTTTGCCTGCCTTTCTAAGCCTTCTAATCAAAACTCGATCCACAACAGGCAAGCTGCTGAGTGGACTGTTTAGTCAATCAATGACTTAATTATTCAATTAAAGCTTTAAGGAGACCCTGGAAGCTAGCCAACATTGCAGAAGCATTGTATTGGTGTGTGTGCGTGGAAGTGTTTGACCTGGTCAGCGGTGAGGCTTTGAAAGGAAAAGCACTCAAACTTCACACATAATGACTTAGTGTATCAAGTTGTTGGTGTCTTTTGTCTTTTTATGAGACAATTTGTTTTCCACTAGAGTCTGCATTCCTGTCTTTATACAGTGCAGAGTAACGCAATAGCAATATCTCATTCTCCAAAGCTAAATATTTCACCTTAAGGAAGACTGCAGAAAATTGTTTTTGTATCTTAATCCATGTGTCTTTTTCACGCAGGGGCATTGGGAAACAGGGATTCCAATGTCAAGGTAGAGATAAACCTAGCATTATTGCCTTTCCTTGCAGCGTTTAATCTTCTCTGATGTATTTTTTGTCCTGCAAAGCAGATTCATTCTGAGATGTTTGCTTTCTCTAGTTTGCAGTTTTGTGGTCCACAAAAGATGTCACGAGTTTGTGACCTTCACGTGCCCCGGCTCTGTGACCGCCCCCACACCAGATGTGAGCAGACGTATCTTTTCCCTTCTTATTTTCGGTTTTTGTGAAGATTTGCATCGTCATCATCATTTTTTCAACATCCTTTGATGACAGTAGCATGTGTGCGTGAGTCAGCCATCAGTCCATGCAGTTTCCATCCATGACGTCTGCACTCATGTCATGCAATCCTACAAGGCATCTGAAATGCTGGGAGTAGGAGATAGGGTGTGGGGGAGACACAGGTGGAGGGCAGGATGGACTGATAAGAGTGAGAATTAGAGGGGGGAGAAAGAGAGCGAGAGCCACAGACTGCTCAGTCTTCTTCTGTGTGTCATTTTGAGGATTTCAGGGAGATTTGTCTTTCACTCACATTTTTTTCTACCAGCTAAATAAACTGCCTGAGAATTGAGGTCAATGAGAAAATGTGTGTAACTGTGTGTGTGTGTGTGTGTGTGTGTGTGTGTGTGTGTGTGTGTGTGTGCATGTGTGAGAGATCGAAAATGGATGAGACAGTGAAAGAACACACAGAGGGAAAGAGAAGAAACAGGGTGACAGTTTTTAAATAGCGACTCAGTGCGACAAGGGAGGGAAAACAGTTTGGGAGAAGGTGGTGTATGAAGCAGGGCGGTGGGGTGGTCTGATGAGCTGAAGAGAGATAAAAATGATTCATCCCTCTGTGCACAGTATATACACGCTCACACACGCAGCCTTGCAGACACACTGTGTGTCCTCTCCGAGTGGAGAGATCTAATTGGCTTGTCCACGAATGCCCCACTCATCTTCTCTCCGCTAATCACGCTCTGCACGTGTGTGTGTGTGTCTGTGTGTGTGTGTGTGTTCCACAATCATCGTATGTATGTGTGTGTGAGAGAGAACGAGTTCTCAGTGCAGATTGTTTTTCTGTTTTATTTCAGGACCTGAAGAGTCGACACACATTTAAGATCCACACGTACTCCAGCCCTACATTTTGTGACCACTGTGGCTCGTTGCTGTATGGCCTCATACACCAGGGCATGAAATGTACCAGTGAGTTTCACTCCACTCTACGAGATACATAAATCTACGTGCTTTGAGCCTTTATTAGCTATTATGCTCAGATGAATATCACTCCACATATACACATTGCTGAAACTCACATCTGGAGAAGACTTCCAGCTATTATTATCATTAATCTTTTTTTTTTTTCTTTTTTTTGGCTAAGATAAAGGAATAGTTAGTTACTTTGGAATAAGTGCTTGTTCACTTTCTTGCTGAGAATTAGATGAAGAGTTTGGAAACTAGTGGAGACTCCAGGAGGCTTCTATACCCTGTGAAGAAAGTCTGGCACATACTAACCAATAATTTCAGAACTTGCTCACATAAATGTTCTTGTTTTTTGAAAGCTAGTGAAGCCCACAACCACTATTCCTCATCTCATCTTTTTAATTATTATGCTTAATAAAGCTAGCACACTAGTGTATTTAGACTGATTACAGCTAATTACTCCACACGTATCCAGCGCATGTCTATGTTCACACTTTGTCTTTTGTGCGTCTTTGTGTGGTGAGGTTGTGACATGAACGTCCATCGGCGATGCGAGACCAGCGTCCCCAGTCTGTGTGGCCAGGATCACACAGAGAAGAGAGGGAGAATCCATCTGACCATCAGAGGAGAAAAGGAGGACGTCTTTGTCACAGGTGGGAGGACCCGCTGGATTCAACCAATTTAAACAAAAAGCAGGCTTCTGCAGGAAATGTAAGGTTTCTCTTCTTTCCTTTTATTGTTTCACTGCTGTTTCAGTGCGGGAGGCTCGTAACTTGATGCCCATGGACCCAAATGGCTTGTCAGACCCGTATGTTAAACTGAAATTGATTCCAGACCCAAAGAGCCACAGCAAACAGAAGACTAAGACCATCCGCTCAACACTCAATCCCGTCTGGAATGAGAGCTTCACCTTGTGAGTCCTTGCAAACTTTAGGGTGGAAAATTTACAGGGTTCGGCCACAAACGTTGCTATATGTAAAATCGGATTACTCAGCGGCGTTAACCTTTACTTTCTTATAGGTGCATCTTTGATATCCAGGGGAAATAAGACATTTCAGCAAAGGTCACACTGAAAAGGGAGGATTTCGTTCTATGCTTTGTGTTTCATCATGTATCAAATTGTCACAAGTGTGTGTTTGACTCCTCAGCTCCGTGCGTGGTCACCAGTGGGACAGGCGTCTGTCTGTGGAGATATGGGACTGGGACCGGACGTCTAGGAACGATTTCATGGGAGCGCTGTCGTTTGGCGTGAGTGAGATCTTCAGGCGTCCAATCAGTGGTTGGTTCAAACTGCTGGCCCAAGATGAGGGAGAGTACTACAACATTCCTGTGCCAGACCCGGACCTGCAGGTAGGCAGCAGGCTGCTTTATATGGACATAAAGCCATCAGATGGGCTCAAGGTGAACAAAAAGCAAGTGACGGGATATTTATACCTGTATTCACCAGGAAGTGGAGCAACCCTTTATTTTGTGCCATGCCTTTGACCATTCATCCTTAGACCTTGCCAAAGCTTTTATCAGCTTATAATTACCTACATCTAACAAACAGCAGCTGCCACAGCTCATACTGGGTCAGCGTCTGTCCTGCTGAACTATCCCGTTTCCTACAGTTCTATCTAAGGAAAAAAAAAACAACTTGGAAGATTAATGCCGGTGTTATTGCTAAATAATTAGATAATAAATTATACTGAGTGCCCTTTCTTCTCTGTTGCACTCTGCATCCACCAGGGTGCAGAATTGTGCTGCCTGACTGCAGTCCAAAACTGGGGGGTAGGAGGGAGTTTGGTTTGTCTTGGGTTCCTGTTTTATGGATCTGTGTGGGGGTGTGTCATTTATCTCTCGAACATCCCATTTTATTTCTCCAGGAGCCTCAGCCAGATGGTACTACACCTTCTTTGCCTCAAGCGATGCCTTCCCCGCTGTCTGAACCATTTCCCGTGGCCCTGTCCCCAACCCTCGTTCCCTCCTGTCCCCCTGTCCACACTCCGGGCCCTGGCAAAGTTAAAGTGGGCATCCACGATTTCAACTTTCTCATGGTTCTTGGAAAAGGCAGCTTTGGCAAGGTAAACAAAATGCCATCTTTTCTTTTGTACACACAATCATCACCTCTTATCCAGCAACTGCGAATGATATCAAAGAGACCATTCATGCTGGAAACAACAAAGATTATTCCTGGATTTAAATCCTTTCTTCTATCGATGGACTTGACCTTCAAGTCACAGAAGGTCACTTCCAGGCACAGAAAACCAGAATTTCTTTGAAAAAAATAATAAATTACCCTTTCTTATGAACATACTCACTGTCTCTACTTCTGCTGCCAAATGATTCATTTAACCCTTTGCTTCTTTTGTGTTGTCAGCAGTCGTGAGCTTCCCACATGCTACACAGGCAGTCCTGGAGGTGTTCATTTCAAGGGAGCCTTTGCTCTCCATTTTCTCTTTAATTCCCCAGTAGATGAGACATAATGAAGAGAGAGGAGTTTTGAGTCCTTCTTCCTCTTCTGAAATCCCCCTGTGCTGTTTCATAACTGTCAGAGGAGAGTCTACAGAGGACAGGAGAAATAGACTCGACTTACGTAAGATGTGAGGAGAGAGAAAAAAAAGAAAAAACGACCCAAGAAAGGAGAGACAGACCCCGGGGCTGCTGAGTGAGGGAAAGTGAGAAGGAGACAGACAGAGATAGAGGGAAGAGAGAAGGATTACTGTGCTGCAGAAAGTGACAAAATGACCAAAAAGGAAATGGGAGAACAAGAGCGGCAAATAGAAAAAGTACATGCTACTAAGATTTGTAATATTCTGCAGGGTGATGAGTCCTATTTTTATGTGAGTTGGTTTAAAACCACGACGCAGAGCAGGAGACACGATCACAGATGGTAGGATTTCTCCTGCTGACTGGCAGTTCATCAATAGCCCTGCACACATACACACACACAGGGAGTCATCTTAGCGTAGTCACACTGTTTTATATATATATATTTAAAAACAGTGTAATTTTCAGTGCTGTTCACCTCCATTTGAAAGTAAAATGAGATCCTTAATTTCCACTTGCCTCTATTACAGCTCAGCACCGAGGGCTGATCATTTCTAACAGTGTTGTTGTCAGCATTTTCCATATTTATTGACCATATTTATCTCAGTGAAACCTGGATCACGTGGCACTCATTGTGGAAAATTATAGCATCATTAGCACTCAGAGCTACCCACGAGCAGCCAGTTTAATAGGAGTGAGAAAATGTGTTTTTAATGTCTGATTAAAACACGAGAGCAAGCTTTTAGGGCTTTCCCTGTCCACTCGAGACATTAATGTCTTGAAACCCTCAGGCCTGTTTCAACTTTAATTAAACTTTACATTGAGTTATTTCATCATACATGTACATTACCAAACTTGCTGTTATCCATTCTGAAGTTATAACTTTTTTCTTTTCCTCTTGCATATGCCTTTTATTCATTTTACACGGGCGCTGGTTTATTTAAACAGTGGAACTAGTTTTCTCCTGTGACCAGTGCACCTCATCACTGCTAACACAATAACCTAAAAAACACTCAGACCTGACTGCAGTACAGCACGTCACATGCATGGCTGTCTTTGGAGCGAGAAGAGTTGCATTGGGGATTCTTTTTTAAGTCTGAGAGCACTTTTATGTCAAAGCTATAATCATTTTTTAAAGCTGCTCCTGGTTTGCTGCTGTTGTGTTATCCGTTCAGAAATGTTCAAAGGTGACTTTGGAATTTTGGGGAAATTGTGTTTTCTCGACTCTCTAACATTTCAACCCGAAAGCCAGTCCTGTGTTTTCTGTAAACATTTTGTTTATTTATGGGTTTTGAAGACATACGGTAGCTGCTGTGCAGACTTTTGGGATTCACGCTTGCCTCCTTGTTTCTTCAGAAACTTTCTCTTCTCTTCCCGATCCTGCACAGGTGCTGCTGGCAGAGGAGCGAGGCAGCGAGCGTCTGTTTGCCATAAAAGTGCTGAAGAAAGACGTTCTCTTCCAGGACGAGGACACGGAGAGCGCTCTAGTAGAGAGGAGGGTTCTGGCGCTCCCTTCTCGTCCTCACTTCCTCACGTCCCTCTACTCCGCCTTCCAGACTGAGGTGTGTGGGTAACCGGGTTCCCAAATGAACTGTCTAAATTTCATTAAATTGGCCATAAAGCTGCCTGACACTTTGGCTGCATCGTCCTCCCAGGAGTTGTTTCGGTCCAGGTTGGGCGAATTCCGATTTATAAATGAAATAATTAGCTTGCTTTCTTTAACAAGGTCCTCGGTCCTGAAGGAGGTATTTTAACAGATTGCTTTTTAATTTGGACAAGAGGTGCTTATGCATGAGGAGCTTGCGCATGTGTGTGTGTGTGTGTTTTTGCTTCTGCAGGACCGACTGTATTACGTGATGGAATATGTCAACGGAGGAGACCTGATGTTTCACATTCAGATAGTTGGGAAGTTCAAAGAGCCTCACGCAGCGTATGTAGTCAAAAAGCTCCTTTAATCACTGTCCTTATCTACACAAAGTCTCATTTCCTGCCTTTTTGTTCTGTGCTCTCTTACATACACACTCGTCTCTTAGCTTTGTTCATTATACCTGGTGACTCATAAAAAGTCATCAACTCAAGTGCCAGCCCTTTTCTCTTCCCCGACTTTCTCCTCCCACTAATCTTATCGTATCATCTACATTTTCCCTCCCCCTGGCTGTTCTTCTAATCAATAATCTTTGATCAATCATCTAAAACTAATTTTTGCCCTGTTGCTCATTTCCATCTCTCTTTCTTCATTTTCCTGCCTTCATCTCTTTGGTTGCTTCTCCCTTTCATCACCCTCTCCAGCGCCATTCCCTCTCTCCTAACCTCTTGTCATCATCCTCTTTTGAATTAGCTGATTCTCTGTCCCTCCTTCTCCTCCTCCTTTCTCCCTCCAGGTTTTATGCGGCAGAGATAGCGGTCGGCCTCTTCTTCCTCCACAGCAAAGGCATCATCTACAGGTAAAGAAGTGGGCTGCTTCATAACGTGGCCTGGTTTGCCCGTATTCACTTCAGTCTGCGTTCGGCGCAGACACGACACAGATTTATCATGCCTTTTGTAGCTAATGACTGTTATAAAGATGGTATCTATCAAAGTGATTCATACCTGTGTGGCGTTTCTCCCCTCTCAGGGATCTAAAGCTGGATAATGTGCTGCTCGACAGCGAGGGCCACATAAAGATAGCAGACTTTGGGATGTGCAGGGAGGGCATGTTCGAGGGCGACACCACACGTACCTTCTGCGGCACTCCTGACTACATCGCCCCTGAGGTACCGTGACCGCTGCCCTCACGCTATTGTCCACAGTCACTCCTGATATTTCCCTCATTTGTTCCTTATTTTCCCTCATTTTCCCTCATTTCACCCCTCTTAGTTTGCTTGACCTGTTCGGCATTGCTGCGAGACGCTGAGTTGCTTCGCTGCAGCTCCCCCTCGTCTCTTCTGTCCTCTCTGACCTTGTCAGCAGTTTGTGAATAATTAACTTCACATGATTCAGTAAGCAGTGGTGTGTGATTGTACTATGAGAGTGTTGCATAGAAGTCACTACTGTCCTTCAGAGACATTGTTTTGCGAGCATAGCGCCGCTTTCTCACAGCCGCTGACAGGTTTAACTTGCATGTAAAGTCTTTATTTAAAAATAGTTAAACAAACCACTACAATGGATAGCTTGCCCTCGCTCATACGTGGCATTTATAAATTTTGCCAACTTTACTTTTTAGTACATTTCCAGAAAATGTAGTGAGGTTTATTTCATGTTATTATGGGATTTCAGCAGTCTCCATTTGTAAAATTAAGTAGGTTTTTATTTCAAGTTATGGTTAATGAGTTGAAGGAAGCAAACAAAGAAGTGTTTGTGTTGAGCTGCGGTGGAGCACTTAAAAAATCATTCTTTGCCCTCATAAACATCAAACATGAAAGGTTAATCAAGTAATAAATAATTAAGGAAAATATCCTTGGTATAAAAGGAGCGTATACCAATAAAATACATTTCTTTTGACCAGATTCCATTGAAGTTAATGTTCCACATTCTACCTATGCAATAATATTACATTGAGAATTTACATGTAATCACATTACTTCAAGTTTATTTTTCTGAATGATAGGAAAAGGGTGGCAAAAAGCTCGGCTATTATCTGTATTTTTTTTTTAAAGTAGAAAAATCCGTTTCATCGGTCAGTATAAATTTGTAACAAAGAAATCCTGTTTCAGTTTTCATGTGCGCCACTGTCTGTGGTTGAAGACGGAGCTGAAATTGTGTGAACATAATGAGATGAAGCACCAAAAGACTAAAAGGGATGTCACTAATGTCAGTGCAAATATCAGCCGCAGTGAAATAATGAAAAAGTGAAGGTGGTTTTGCTTGACGTTCTTTTGATATGCAAACCATAACTGTCTGCCTGTATAATGTTTACCTTACAAATTGTTGGAAATGCGTATGTGCGCCTTACCGTGTGAAGTGATCTTAAACAATTTACTTCAGAGAAGGCATCTCGGTCGGTGGACTCGTTGCTGAGTGATACGGGGGGGAAGAGAAAGTGGGGAAGCGACTGTTGTGTGCGTCTTTGATATTGTAAACCTTGCTGTGGAACCCCTGGGTATTGACTCTCTTATGTAAACACCCATTGATTCTCCTGTGTCTGCCATTTTGGAAGAGTTGCAATATATTTCCCCAGAGGCTGGGGATTGTTCCCTCGTGCCCCTCTGCACAGCACACCACCACCTCCCCCTCCTGGCACCCACACACACACACACACACGAAACAAACAAACAAACAAACACACAAGCTTGTGAACACAAGTGCAAATCCAAATCCGTGTGTTGATTATTTCTGAGCTCATTCACACATGAACCCTCCCTTACACTTTATCCTTTCGCTTCTCTCTGTTTTTCACCCCTGCTGTTTCTTGTAGCTGCATATCATCCAAGCAGCCAGCTGCCTCTCTCTTCCTATCGCTGCACTGCCATTCTTCCCCATTTATATCTTCTCATACATTCTCCATCCTTTTTTCCCTCCCCTAGATTGTGGCCTATCAGCCCTATAATAAAGCAGTGGACTGGTGGTCTTATGGAGTGCTGCTGTATGAAATGCTGGCAGGACAGGTAACACTCAGCTTAATCCTAACAATAGCGTGCACAGACACTTTAAGCCCCCAGTACTCGTCCTTTGTAATCACTTCAAAAGACTTTCATAGAACTTTAATTTCATTATATTCGTTATCAATTTGCCCACAGGTCTGTGCTTAAACTTTTCCGCTCTCTCCCTCACTCTCTTTTCCTTTAAGCCGCCATTTGATGGCATTGACGAGGAGGAGCTGTTTCAGTCCATCATGGAGCAGAGTGTCTCATACCCAAAAAGTCTCTCTCGGGAGGCTGTAGCTATCTGCAAGGGAGTGAGTTCAATCCTCGTTTCTCATATTAGCTTTTAACACACGGGCAATTAAGATAAAAGTTCATGTACTGTAAAACAGGAAATGAAATAACTCTTTACTCGTGCAAGATTGTATTCGGTCGCCTAAAGGAATAGTTTTAGGAACTATGTTAATTTGCTTTTTTACAAAGAGCTGGACCGACACCACTTTTACAACTGTCTGTTAGATATCAGGCTGGAGGCAACCAACTTTACTCTTCAGCGCAAAACTTTTTATTTTTACACTACAGTGTTTTTATCCATGTTTTGGGCAGTTGAGTTTTATTACTCACAAATAGTGAGTAATAACTGTTTTTTTTTTTTCCCGGTTGTTTATGCATAGCTAAGTGGCTGCTGGCTGTAGCTTCATAATTGGTGTACAGATAGCAGAATCTTAATGATCTTCATCTCTCTGCAAGAAGCAAACAAGCATAATTCCCAAAAAATGTCAAGGTTTTTCAAAGTGATAGCGCAATAAAAATCCATCCGTTGGCAAGACAACAAAGGAATTGGATTACAGTACATGATTCCAAAATAAAGCAAAGCTTATCATGCACACCGACTGCTCTAACCGAGACAGATCATAAACAGAAGTCATTTATCGTATCACATTATTATCCCAGCCTAGTCGCTTTTTCTCACATTTCTCCCCTCATTTCCTCCTCTCTTGACTCAGCTCCTGACAAAGCACCCGGCCAAGCGCCTGGGTGAAGGAGAAGATGCAGAGAGGGAGATCAGAGAGCATCCGTTCTTCCGCTGGATTGACTGGGACCGTCTGGAGAGACTGGAAATCCCGCCACCTTTCAAACCCAGAACTGTCAGTTCAGTTAAACAGATGAACCACATGTTCCTTCTTTCTTCCTCCTCCTCCTCTCTTTCTTCTCTTCTCAGCCTCTCTGAGGACACTTTTAGGGAATTGGAGCTGTCACTTTCGTACATCTGTCTCCTTTTTCTCTGACTCCCACATTGTCCCTCGTTTCCCTGCATGTTTCCTCCACATTTGCCTTGGCCTTTTCATTCCCTCTTCCTCTCTCTGTCTCTCCCTCTCTCCCCTTCGCATCCCCTCTATTTCCTCATTTATCACCTCTTTGGGTTCTTAGATAGGCTTTAAGAGCTCAGGAACAGACAGTTCAGTCATAACAGACAAGACCTTCTGACCTTGGGGTCTTGCCTACTCCTCCCATATGCAAATGTATGTCATCATTAGCCTGCCACTTGCCAAAGTGCCGGCACACTGGCCGTTTGTGAGGTGTGCCTTGAGTGGGCCGAGTATGCTCAGGGGTTAGAGGCCAGGCCCATTAGCCAAATGAGATTCATATCATTCGGCAGAACGGCTGTCATATGCTGTTAGGCAGCTGGGGAGGATATGTGATCAGCTTTCTTCCTGTGTGCTTCTGTAGTGAGATAAAAGGAGGTCTCAGTGAGGAAAAAAACATGGGGGTGGATTCTTTTTATAGTTTAACATTTTTAATAAACTATTTTTGTTCCGGGGGGAGGGATTTTGTAAAGTTTATTGTGGATGCAATATCATGCATGCATGAAGATGTGCCCTAATCTCAGTCTTGTGTGTACATGCCTTCTCTTCTTCTTCATCGCCAGGGTGGGAAAAAAGGTGAGAACTTTGACAAGTTCTTCACAGCTGCTCAAACAGCGCTCACCCCCTCGGACCCGGACATACTCGCAGCCATGAACCAGGAAGACTTCGAAGGCTTCTCCTTCATCAACCCAGACTTTGCTCCGTCACCACTCACCGCTGTTTGAAAATGGCTCCCAAATCTGCTCCAGCCGCAGTTCCAAGTCTAGCCAGATGATCCTGTTATCCTTCCGATTCTAGTTTTATAGCAGAGAATTTGAACGTGAGAGCTAGCAGCGAGTATTACACCTCTCATAACCAAATTCAGACGTTTACATGAAAATGCCAAGACACCTCGATTTTCGGGCACTCTCTTTGATGCATGTCTATTAACTCACTCATCACAGAATGTGTATCAACACTGCAAACATAGTCAGTACTATGGACTGCCATCTTAGACTTTTTTTTATAAGACTTAACTTGATCTAAAGGTACTGTAGTATGAACGTGAGAAAAATAATCTCTATGCATGCAGATAGTTTTTATAGCACTAGACTATCCAAGGCAGATACTTTACTTTACTTTCCTTTAAGTAAAGTAGTCATATGTTGTGCACACATGTAATTTACCAGTTATATTTCACCAGTCAGGGTTTCATTCATGCAGCTACAATGACCACACAGTATGTAAAAGCAGGACATCTCACCATTTTGATGCCAATTCCATTCCTTATTCCATCTTATCCATTGTCCATTGCAAGTACTCAGCATCAACAGCACTTAAAGGTTTCTTTCTGACTACCTACAGTATCTCACTCTGGGGTTTTTTGTGCTCTCTATTTTGGATAAATGACATGTTGACTATGAAGCAAATTGAGCGGGGAGCCATTTTTAGGTATTTATTTATTTTATAAGAGAGGCGTCCTGTGGAAGCGCTTAGTCAGACTCCTCTGACCTGGCTCGACCTCAAGGTTTAACGACTTCAGATGACCCACTGAGATGTTTAAACAAGGCAGTTATCACAATGTGACAGTTAGGGTGGACCACAGCTCTGCTCCACCCACCCAGGCTCACACTGTGTAGTGTGTAATGTCACTGGAAGGGAGTCCTCATTTGACATTCACAGTTTATCTGCATTATTATTATTTTTTTATTCTTGAGCACGCTATGGAACATGGCCTATCTGCATTGCAACTACAAATATCCTATTACTCCAAGTAAACATTACAGTTTTATCAATAAAAGCCTCTTTTTAATGTCTTTCCCAGACGAGAGGCTTGTTAGCTTGCACAGGTACATATACTTATAATTTAATGGTGTATGCCGTAAAGCTTTTTGCTGTGTAATCACGTGCTCACAGTATTGATTAGGAGTAATTAAAAGTGAGGCTCACTGGGACTGTTCAATACATGGAAAAATAACAGCAGTGCTGTCATTAAGCCCTATCTGAGCAGAGCAGGTGGCTGCAAACTTGCTGTGCAAAAATCTCATCCCCGTGCTCTTATCTAATGAACCAGCTGGTCATTTTACACATAAATATGGTTTATTTCTTTGATTCTTTTTTTCATGTACAGTTTTGCTTTACATCTGTTTGCCTGTTATTTTAGATCCGATTGAGCCGAAGTCAGATGTCAGTGCACACAATCCCTCAGTACGATAATTACAATAGATGATGATCAATAGTGCAATAGATCATTGATAGATCATGTATCTGATAGGTTTTGTTTTTATGTGCTGGAAAAAGAAAAAGAAAATAAAGTTGATGGGAAAAAATTATGAAACAGCACCAGTGAAGTGTGTCTTTCTGTGATGGCGTGCGAAGCTGCTGACAAACAAACACGCACGGCCTCTCGCTTTGTCTTCACCACGAGCCTGCCTCCCTGTCACGCTCCCTCCACCCCCCTCCTCCCCGCACTTTCACACATACTCACGCTCAAAAGTGCAATCCCTGGCATGTGAACACACTCACGCACGGAGAAGATGCTGACCCCTCTGTTCAGTGGGCTACTGTAGCTGTTGAACCAGCAAAAACACCTCTCAGGCATCTCCCTCCGTGCCCTCCTCCTCTGAAGCAGCCCCCACCCCCCCGGCCCCTCCAGCATCACCATGATGGGACTAATATCCCTGTGGAGATCTGAGTTATAACAAGTTGACCTTCACATTAAAATCTCATCAACTTCCCATCTCCCTGTCTACTTCCCTCCCTTCTCTATCTGCCCTTCATGTCTGTTCCCCTCTGTTTGTCTTTTCTGTCAGTTCTGCACTGTAAATGCTTTACTGCATCATTGTACATCATTCTTCAATAATCACCTGTCTAAATTTATTGTGTTGCTTGTATCTCTTTGAAATACTCCTGTTGCTGGCTCTTGATATGTGTAGCTTGTCTTCTCCCGGCCTCTACATCAGTATTATGATCTGATTTACACATATACAGTATTTTCTATGCTAATGGTGTTCAGGCAGTGGACATGTAGGAGTATAATTTTGAGTGGACTATATCATATAAAAGCATATTTTAATGAAAAAAAAAACTTCATCTTTGTGTTGATTTATTTCTTTATTTTAAAAAAGCCATACTTAATACTTGCTTACGTTAAAGCGACTTTAATCTGAATATACCTGAGGTAGATATGTTTGTAATGACAGATAAACCTTCTTAATAGTCTGGGATATGTTTCTAATCTGCAGTGCAGTCCTGAAGAGTGTCAAACAGAAAATAAAGCACGTAGTGACACTTTTCCTCATCAGCCTGTTTCTTTTACATCTAAAGCTGATTCTTAACTTCCATCGCAATCTTTTCTCCAGCACTGACAGCATCAGCCTTGGTGTAACTGATCCACCAGCGCTCAGTGGTTGGAGTTGTATGTGCAGTCCATCATTCACTGTCACTCTGACACGATATCATCCCCCTCCTTCGCCACTGCCTCCTCTGCTTCTATCTCTATCCTTCGTCGCTCCTATCGCGCCTCAGTCTCTTATTCTCGCCCCCCTTAATCTCTCACTCTCGTTCTCGCTCGTGCCCTGAGGTCAGAGTGTGCTGTAGACTATTGATATCGTTGCTAAAAATATATGAATCCTCCACCAGCCAGCTAAAAATAGAGTAAGGGACACAGACCACAGGAGACAAAGAAGGAGGGGACAGGAGGAGAAAGTGAAGGAGAGGTTACTACACGTTTTTCTGATATTCATCAGTACTGTGGGGTTGAATGAAAGTCCTTATTCAGTCATTAGTTATCTACTGAGGGTACGTAATCTATTGTTTGTGTTTATTTTCAAAACTCCACACAGCAAATCTGTGAAATTTGGAGTTTTTCACCCTTTACATTCCTAAAGATACTCACTACCAAGTCCTCAACTTTTTTCATTCAGCTTCTCTTGGCTGGAAAACTTTATATTTATTATATAGTTATATATAATATTGTATATTACTGTTCATCATGTGAGGAAATTATTACAAAGTTTACCACATAGACGTTATTTATTCCCTTAAAATCATTTTAAAAGATGTGACATCAAGTAATTTATAGAAACTGTATGTTTATGGCAGCTTCTGTGAAGGTTGCTGGGACAGTTTCAAAGAGTTTGACAAAGTGAGTACAAAAGCAAGTATTTAAAAAAAGCCTATATTATTTTCTTTAAATGTGACAACACACCCAGAGAAATTGATGTTAAAAAGGATGAGTGAGTATTACTATACAACAGTTTATACAGTGAAGTGCGATATTGCGGTTTGACATCACTCCACTCCACCTCTCTCTCTCACACACACACACTCACATATACTCTCTCTCTCTTTCTCTCTCACTCTCTCTCCCTTCGACACTTTTACCCCCCTGCTCCCGCTACAGTATGTCTCTTTGGTAACCAAAGTAGCTTCCTGAACCGATCCACCGCAGTGCCTGGGACAGACGGAGTGAAAGAGAGAGTGAGGAATTTTAGAGGATGGGTAAGGGGGCTTAAGGGAAAACACACAGAGGAGAGAAGAAGACAGAGAGAGAGAGAGAGAGTAAGAAGGAAAGGGGAGAAAGGAGAGGAGAGAGTGAGAGGAGAGACAAAAACCCAGCAAGCCTCCCTGGTGTGAGGTTTCTTGGCTTACTGACGTGTGCGCACGACTCTCGTGGCACGGTGAGTATTTCCCCCTCTCATTGAATACCTGCAGTTATGCGTCTTTTCGTAGTAATTATAATCATGACTCCCCGTTTTGTTTCGTCTTTTTAACCCGACTTAAAATGTACGTGCCTGTGTGACAGCTGTGAAAAAGAGCTGAATTCATAAGTCGTGTTAGCGTAAAGATAGCCTTTCGTGCTCCAGTGAGAGCGCACGCGAGGTGGGGGGGGCAAAAAATGTTCTTACCTGACAGCTAAGTCGTTGAGCAGCTCTATTTATTTTACCCATTCCGTTTTTTCAACGTGAGTCGCTCACATGTTTCCTGCTCTGTGTTTATCATCTCAAAACTCCGCGTGTGAGTGCGTGTGACAGCTGCGGGGGTGGGGGGTTAAACAAACCCGTATAGATGCTCGTGTGACTGCCTCGCTCAGTACTAGGGTGTTCTTTTGCGGGTACGTGAGAGTATAGTGGCAGTGTTTATCTATCCGCTTTGCACCGTAGAAAAAGAGAAAGAAATGATGCGAGTGGATTGTCAGAGTGTGTCTGCGCAGAAACCACGAGCAAAACCTTCCACTGAGTCATGGTACCCACGTTTAGTTCCCGTGAAGTATTTTATTTCCTAATGAGTGGTTTCATTGATTTCTCCAGGGCTGACAACCAGTGCACACCTTTTAATTCGGGGTAGGCGCACTCCCGTCGTGCGCGTCCATGTCGAGTACTCCTTCCATTTTTTGGGCCAAGGTCTTTTCTCATGTTAACCTATATCTTCTCGATACACTCCTTCTGTGCCTGTCTTTAAAAGATCTCTCCACACGTAGTTCGTCCCCATCTTCTCTTCTTTCTGCTGCTTTTGCTTTCGTTTTATTTAAGCTGGGTTGTTTCTTTCACATCCTCTCCTCTTTTCCATCACTGCCTCTTTCTTTCTTGGTGTCTCTTTCCTGAGAGGCTTACAGGTGATGCCAGTCTGCAGATTGTGACAGATTGGAGTGAATTAAACCTTTTGTCCCCCTTGTGGCTCCTATCTAACCAATTCAATTGGCTCATTACTTTCAGGATGAAGGAGCTGAGGGGCTGTGTCAGAGCACTAAAATGGGATTGTTATCACAAATCTAACAGGAAACTGTTTTTTTTTCTCTCCTTTTCCTCTTTTTTTCAAACTCAAACCCAATCTTAAGTCTGAGTGCTTATTTCTTCAAAAGCCACAGCAGCCCTTTAGAAGATTTCTGGCACAATAAATCAGTGCTTTTAATTTTTAAAAGCACTGATATCTCTTACGAGCCAGCAGGTCGTATTTTTGTTGTTGTTCTTGGATTTCAGTGTGTTTCTATGACTTTGTGCTCAAAAACAGGGTGCTGTCCATGGTGCTGAACAAGCCAAGGAGAGCAACTCGGGCACATCAACTCGTTTGTGCAATTTTGCAACTCCACTTTGATTCACACTCGTTTTTTACCACTCGGGCATTTCCTCCAACAAGTTGGGAAGTGTGATTATTTCTTCATGAGCCCACTCCTCTGTGCCCTCTGATCTTATCTTTATACCTCATCGGTCTATCCCTCCAATCATACTGTGTCATTTCACGGAGTTGTTTTTGAGTTCACAGTGACCCTGCCTTGAACTCTTTAACTTAAACTTTTCAGCACCAGTCGACTGTTGCTGTGGCAGCGGGAGCTGAAATTGGCCTGCCGTGTGATTTAGACCCCCCGGTTAAAGAAGGAAAGTTAAGACCAGGGCAGCAGGAAACTCATATGCAGCTTAAGCCCATGCAAATCCTCAGTTGTTCCCTTGTGTGGCAGATGACAGTGCCAATTTGCATCCTGCCCTTTATGTATCTTGTAAGTTTTCCTTTTAATCTCAGTGGTTTTACATCTTTCATGTGTTTGTCTGACTGGACTTTTTGCGGTTGTGGTTCCTCACTTCTGTCTGCCCCATTAGTAACGCACTCCTTACTTCATCTGCTTCTTTCAGCCTTTCAGATGCCCAAACTTGTCATTTCTCAGACTATTTCTCTAATGTGTACCCTCTACCATCACCCAGTTCTGTTCTTACACATCATTATTGTGCCTAGCGCACAAAAGAAACTCTATTCATCCCCGCTGCTGCATAGAAACCGAGGGAACTTCTATAGTGGTCACATCTCCCACAATGGGTGTCCAGATAAGACGAGACCAGGCTTAATCTTTAAGAGTTTGTTCCCCAGTAGACTACTTTTTTTTGTAACCAGACTTCTCAAAGACTCAAAGGTTTGTCATACAAAGAGAGAGCAGAATAATAAAGTGATTCTCATGTTTTAGTCATTATTTGACATTAAAGTTTCTGTTGTCACAGCCGTCGGAGGTGCACGATAAATGGCCCACGCTGTTAAATTAATTTGCGACCCTGAGTGTTACTTTATTAAGTCATTATTTTATGCAGATGTATTGTCGTATGTTTAATAGGTGTGAATAATTGATTTGCGGTTTCTGTGCAGCAAAAAGGGGTCAGGATTTACAGGGGGTGATGCAAGAAACTGTGGAGATTTTTATTAATGACCGTGAAACAGTGTAGTGTGAGTTCAAATAAGAGCTCAGAGCAGCAGTGATATGCTGAGGAAAGGCTCAAGCGCACATTTTTCAAACCTTAAAGCAACGTGTTACATCAGCTGAAGAACATGGATGATTCCACTCGCGTCCTCTACTGAAAGAACAAGAGGTTGAAGCTTGAGTTGTTGTTTAAAGAAGTTCTTTTGCTTTCTCTCCAAGCTCCTTAGATTACCATGACCTGGATGACTGAGAACCTACACAGATGAGTTGCTACATTTTTACCAAAATTAGATGGTGTAAGGGTGAAAAAGGGGTGGCACGGTTGTTAGCACTGTTGCCGCACAGCAAGAAGGTCCTGAGTTCAATTCCACCATCAGGCCGGGGTCTTTCTGTGTGGGGATAGGTTAATTGGATAATCCAAATTGCCACTGCGAGTGAATGTGAGTGTGAATGGTTGTCTGTCCTTGTGTGTTAGCCCTGCGACAGACTGGCCAGGGTGTACCCCACCTCTTGCCCTATGACAGCTGGGATTGGCTCCAGCACCCCCCGCGACCCTGAAAAGGATAAGCGGAAGTGAATGGATGGATGGTAAGGGTGAAAAACCATCCCTGGTGTGGTGAAAATCAACTCTGGTCTCAAGCTAAGGGTTATATTTTAAAGTGGCTACTTAATTCTAGAGCGCAATGGTTAGCACTGTTGCCTCACAGCAAGAAGGTACTGGGTTCAAATCCACCATCTGGGCAAGGGCCTTTCTGTGTGGAGTTTGCATGTTCTCTCCGGCTTCCTTCCACAGTTCAAAAGCATGCAGTTAGTGGGGTTGGGTTAATTAGTGATTATAAATAGGTGGAATGGTTTTCTGTGACCTGTCCAGGGTGTACCCTGCCTCTCCCACAATGGCAGCCCCACAACGCTGAATTGGATAAGCAGAAGAGGATGGATGGATGGATTACTTATTCTACCTCTAGCCCACAGTTTTGATGAACACAGCCCTGAAAAATGATGTTTCCTTAGTAAGCACTAGGACACTAGAGTAGTTTTTAGTGGCTTATGTCAGATTGCAGTCCTTATTTAATGCTTCTATTACACTGTCAGGTTTTATTTATTTCACCTTAATTGCTGCACACACTGCAAGAATGTGAAAGCCACAAACTAAAAAAGTGTGCAGCTGCTGATAAATGCAAGTCATTCCAGACACATCTCCAGCATCTAAGTGATTTCAAATGTTGACAGTTGGACCTAATTAGGTGTCTAAAGCTAGAGAAACATATTTTTCTAAGGAAACAAAAATGGAAAAGAAGGAAAAGAATGTTTAAAGATTATATGATCATACATAGGGAAATGTGTAAAGAAATGCAAACACCATGATTAATTAGTGGGAGTGTCTGCAGGTGATCACCACACACTATGCAGCTCAAAAAACCTGTGTTAATAAGGTAAGGGAAAAACCAGGGTGAAGACCGTCTGGCAGACACTCACGTCTGCTCATTAGGCTCATTAAGCTCGTTAGGCATGTTGTGCATCATAGTACCTGAAAGCTGTTCTCTCTTCTCTTCCTTCATCTGGATTTAAGGAGATCTTTAGCAGGAAAAGCAAAGGGGGACAAGTATAAGATTTTGAAAAGTGAAAGGAACGTCAGCCTGATGTCCTCCACCTTTGCAAAGACTGCAGTGAATACAAATCAAAGGAAACTATTCAAACTCTCAGGCTGACAAGTCATCTTCATTATTGCAATAAACCTCACAATATAGCTAATAATGTATAACAAATTACAGTAAGCATCAGCCTTCTCTGTGTTTTGCATGCCTCCATTACTTATTAAGCTGATGACACTGAACAAGGTTCCAAATTAAGCAGAGGCTACACAGACACAGAAACTCTTAAATCTATACAGACAGCATGTTCACTGAGTTTTCAGAGAAGTCTTTCCCGGTCAACCAGAATTAAGTCACAGAAAGACCATGTGTGAGTCACGTAAGACCTCAACTCTCCTTCCTAATCTGTGTATCTGTTGTTCTGCTTTTTTTTTTTTTTTAGTCCTTCTATAATTTTATTTGTGAAGTCATCATTCGTTTTGTTGGCTCCTCTCTAACCTTAAACAGGATTGGTTGCCAGTGAATGTGTCACTAACTCATCTTTAGCAATAACAAGGCAGGACAGGAGGATAGCCTGTAGCTCTTTTTCCCCATGTGAGCGTGTCACATGTCTGTCTCAGAGTTTCCCGTCTCTAATGACCTCCCCTTAGTAAGCCCTTCCATATCTACCTATATTTCTGTCTGCAGTTTTGATGTGCCTCTCTCATCCTGCCTTCCAGATGAGTACGTGTAGCAGCCGTGCGTTAACCATCCTGTCCACAGTGTTCGGCGCCTGCGGGCTGTTGCTGGTCGGGGTGGCTGTGTCCACGGACTATTGGCTCATAATGGTGGAGGGAATCATCCTACAGCAGAACCAGAGCCAGGAGGTGAAGATGGCGCTCCATTCAGGCCTCTGGAGAGTTTGCTTTGTGGCTGGTAGGAAGATGCATCACATGTATATACATATATGCAAAGAATGACTGAATTCCTATTTGATCATCACTAAGTGACACAAACACAGAAAGAGCAGCAGAGTGAGAGAGCAGAAATCAGAGAAAAGACAGATGGCAACCTTCCGGCCTTTGGAATCATAGCTGTCACAAAACATGATCGTTACCTGTGAGCAGGACTGCAGAGACCCACATGCTCTTTTGATTTTAGTGTGTTTCTTCATGCACCACTGACTTTGATCCTTGACCAACCCCAACATTTTCCACCTTTTGTGGTTGCTCACAGGATCAGAAAATGGGAGATGTGTTGCGTCAGAGTATTTCACCGAGCCCGATATAGAGATCACCACTGAAAACACTGCGAACATCCTGAGTGAGTAAAACACAGCAGCGGCATTACACTTCATCTACTGTGTGAGAGCCTGCGGCGGTGTCCCCCTGCTGACTGTTTGAGGGTACTGATGTTTGAGTGCAGAGTGCAAGTTTGAGGAAAAGAAATCCAAAGATGTTGAATTTAGAAAAATTATTCATCCAGTGATTCAAAGGTTTTATTTTTCCATGGTAAAGACTTTGCATGAGGTATAATATATTTTGTGTTAAACCCTTCAGATTGCAGTAGATTACCAATGAATTAGTAAATTCAGTGATTTAACTCCATAATCTTATAGATATTTCACTACATTATTTTATTATATCCTATATTATCTTTTTCATCTCATAATGACAATGAAAATTTTATTTATATGGCACCTATTAAGTGTAGGACTGTGTTAATAAAAAGGTTTTGAGTCTGTTTTTGAATGTATGCACAGACAATGTATCCACACTAACTGAAAGCACCCTTTGTGGACTGAGATCTGACTCTGAAAACGTAAAAGATTTGAGCCTGATGACCTCAGTGGTCTGTCTGGGTTGTATAGAGTGAGTGATTATATTTTTCTATATCTGTAATTGCTGTAAAGCCATTTTTTTAAATATATTTTAGTTTATTCGATTCATGCTCAATTCATCTAGGATGAGACATAAGTCTCATGAAACATGCAAGACATAAAAAATAATGTAATTTAACTCTTTAAAGGCCAAGATTATCATCGCTTCTCTCCCCAGTTTAAGGTCACATCCTAAAACGTGCATTTAACACTGTGACCTCTCCTTCCTCCAGAGATGGTGCGTACGGCCACGCCCTTCCCGATGGTGTCGCTGCTCTTTGTCTTCACTGCCTTCGTCATCAGTAACATCGGACACATCCGACCTCAGCGCACCATCCTGGCCTTTGTGTCCGGCATCTTCTTCATCCTCTCAGGTGGGACCCATTACTCATGTCCTGCTGTTACTGCTCCCTCACTCTGTGATTGATTACAGCATCCTGGTGTGTCCTGTGTCACACATGCAGACACTCCATCACAGCTCTATTTCTGGTCTGTGATGCAGGTGTGGGGAGTGTCAATAGAAAAGGTCAATGGATTTGCTTTGAATGTTTCCTCTGGGTTTTTCATTTGACTTTGTCTCATATAAACTTTATTAACTTGTTAATTAGGAGTAACTCTTTCTCCATATTTTAGTGGCATTTTTTTTACAAGAGTGTTAAACAAAATTTGCAAAAACCTTTGAATATTTCTTAAGCAGCTTAAGCAGGTTTTTCAGCAGCACTTTCTTCATTAGTGCAGCTGGTCTTGTTGAACAGCAGATGGCGGTAATGCTCCCGTTTCTGGTGCTCAGCCTGATCGTCAGTGGCCACATTGGAGCTTGTGTTCTCTGGCGGTTCTTTCTCCTAACACGCACTTTTGAGGAGGAAGCGTGACCGCAGAGCTCAGAGGAGTATCACGCAGAGTCTGATATGATGACTTCGACATGCCATTTCAGAGTATACGAGGTAATAAATGTTATGTAATGAAGGTTACATAATGTTTACATCCTCTGCTGGAGTGTCACAGTGTTTTACTTTATGCCTTATTTTGATAATAGGGTGATAATAAGGTGCAAGTGTATCAAACTGCTTACATACTGTGCTGCACTAAGCCTCTCTGTGCCTTCCTCCTGCCTTCCCTACTACACACCCCTCTCAACCCTCCCTCCCCAGCCCCTCTCCTTCCTCCTATTCCTTTCCTCACCCCTTCATTCAAAGGATATTATTTCTGAGTCATTGTTGCTGCAGTGGTGTGTGCGGAAGGATGTTCCACTGGCATCCCTGCCGCAGTAGTCTGGTAAATATTGTAGTTTGTATTGGCAGGCTGGGTGCAATGGCACCCTGTTCTGGTTAACATAACAGTATTTAGCGCAGGAAATAAAAAAACAGCATGGGGCCACAGATGTTTAATCTTGGTTAGAGGCTCTCTCGCTCTCTCTGTTACTCGCTTTCCCTCCCTCTCTTTTTCTGTTTATCTCTTCTCCCAACAAACACACCACAGTTGAGCTGCGTATGCACGCCTCCTTGCACCATTTACCTTCATGTTTGCTTCCCCTTTGTCTCACACTCAACACTTCTTCTTTTCCTGCCTCTGACTGTGCACGTGCCTGTGTGTTCCTCTGGATTTTCAGGCATTAACTCAGATAAAGATGTACTTCTGCTGGAGGATTGACAGCAGCACGGTTTCTGCATTTCCCACGCGTTTCAAATTTAAGGCAACCAGGCCATTCACGTAGAGGGCATAAGCACTTGACAGCCCTGTGGTGCACTTGAATGTTGCGGTGAAATATTCATATTCGCTGCTTACAGCATGATGCTGTCTTTGAATATTGATTCTGTGATGTTGGCCATATGTTGCATCTCATAATTTTAACATAGCCAAAGTAAGGTGGAGGGCAGGTAAGTGTTCCTGGAAAAGAGAGGTTTAAATGTTGTATGGGATGCTTCTGGCTGATTCCAGATCATCCGTTCACTTTTGAAAGGCACTTCTGTTTCCAGTACAGTGAATATACTGAATTTTTCACTATAACATATTCAAGTTTTCACAGCATGCTGCATCAGTTCTGACTCCATGACTTTAATTAGCATGCTATGTTAGAGTAGCAGAATTATTCTCTTTCTTTTGTTACATTTTAAGTGTTTTTTTTTTTCAGGGTTTCTTCTTCTTCTGCCTTAAGATAAATAGCAAGTAACTGTTTAATAAAGAGAAATATCCTTACATACACATAATCAGAAACAACAGTCATTATAAGAGAACCTTATAATACTTAAATTATAATTTTCATCCCAGTAAATTCATTTCCCCACCTTTCATACCCTGACATGCTGCCAGTCTGTCTTAGTGAATTAAGTTATTAATTAAGTTGTGCTAACATAATAAGACATTTTTATAATGAAGATTTATTATTATGTATTTATGTATTTATTTAATTGCCTGATGAGGATATGAATGACATACAGTATGCCAGCATGTTCGTTCATCCACTCATATATTAAAAAGAATGTGGCTTTTCTTGTAATGTGTTTCAATCCTCACATCATAGCAACTAAAAGATTTGAAACTTTTTTACAGGATTATGTTTGAGGTGGTTAAAGGTATGTTAAGCACTTGGTTATAGAAACACTGGTGTTATGGTTAAACCTGGAAAAACTCAAAGGTGGTGTGACAGGTTACGTTGATATATGCTGATATATCCTTTTTAAATCAAATTGTCACAAAAGTGCTTTTGAATCCTGAACCTAGTTACATGTTAACTGCATGTTAAAATCATTTGCCGCTGAAAGTAATCCACAGTGACAGTATGCTCTATTTTATTTCTTTTTATTTTATTTTTTGCAAAAAGAATCTTATTTTTTAAAAAGACTGTTTTCATTGTAAAAGGAAAAATGTTCAAAGGTCTTTGTGAATAACTGATATGAAATTTCTCGTCTGTCTCTCTGGTGTCTTTTCCATTTCTTTATCAGTGTAAGTATTTTGAAAGCTAATTAGCTGGCGTGGGCCCTCCCCATCTTTCTCTTTCACTCTGCACACATTGGTGTGGCTGTCTGGATCACTTTTGTATGTGGAATTTCTTTCTTACGCTCAGTGTCTTTGTTAATGTGCTGTGTGCAGGCCTCAGTCTGGTGGTGGGGCTGGTGCTCTACATCTCCAGTATTAATGACGAGGTGATGAACCGTCCCAGAGAGCCTGAGCAGTTCTTCAATTACCACTACGGCTGGTCCTTTGCCTTCGCTGCCTCTTCCTTCTTACTCAAAGAGGTCAGTCGAGGCTCTGTGTGTGCTAGTTAGAAAATTTGGGAAAGAGAATGAGAGGCCCTTTTCAGACATGAAAACGTGAAGCTGCTTCATCTTTTTGTTAAAGCACAGCATTTTGTCATTCAGACATGGTTCGCTTATACAATATTTTCCTCACTGCTTCATTAAAATATTCCCACTGCATCACGGGCATCTCCAGATTCCCATTCCTGTGTTAGGTGTCTGCCTCAGAGTATCAGAGTGTGCAAAAGCACTATATTGCCAAAAGTATTCACTCACCCATCCAAATCAATGAATTCAGGTGTTCCTTCCTTTGTACACCTGTGGCCACTTCTATGCCACCTTTACAAGTGCGAGCGTGAAATTTCCTCGTGGCTAACGGTCAGCTGTTAGTGGTTTTATAACAAAGTGGAAGTGAGTGGGACTGACAGGATTTTAACTATGAAGTGACAAGCCACGTAAAACCACAAAGCAGGGTCAGCAGATGCTGATGCTTTTAGATTAGCTCGAGAACAGTGCATAGAGAGCTTCATGGAATGGGTTTTTATGGACATCCAGCTGCATCCAAGCCTGATGAACGAGTCTGGGTTTGGCAGTTGCCAGGAGACGGGTAGTTTTTGAGTATAGGGGATTATGGGGGATTCTAGTGTGGGGTTGTTGTTCAGGTCTGGGCTCAGCCCCTTATTTCCAGTGATAGGAAATCTTAATGCTTCAGCATACAAAGACATTTTAGACAATTTCATGCTCCCGACTTTGTGGGAACACTTTCGGAACGGCCCATTCCTGTTCCAACATGACTGAGCACCAGTGCATAAAGGAAGGTCCATAAAGACGTGGATTAGCCCTGACCTTAACCAGACAGAACATCTTTGGGATGAATTAGAAGGGAAACTGTGAGCGAGTCCTTCTCATCCAACGTTAGTGTCTGATGTCACAAATGCCCTTCTGAAAGAATTGTCAAAAATTTCTGTAAACAAACTCCTAAACCTTTTGGAAAGCATTCCCAGAAGAGAAGAAGCTGTTATAGCTTCAAAGCGTGGGCCAACATCATATTAAACCGTATGGATTAAGAATGGGATGTCACTCATGTTCATATGTGTGTGATGGCAGACGAGCAAATAATGTGCTGAAAGCAAGCAAAATGTAGTTTTTATAGTTTACCCTTTAAGCCGCACAGTGATTATTTCCAAACCTCGACCATTATCAGTTCTGTTGTTAGTAATATATTGTGTCTATATTACATATTGTGCTGGTGGTGCAGGGGTTAGGTCTGTCAGCCTCACAGCAAGAAAGATGTTGGTTTGAATCTTGTGGTGGGCGGGGGACTCCCTGTGTGGAGTTTGCATGTCCTCCCCGTCTCTTCGTTGGTTTCGTCATGGTACTACAGTTCTAAGATTCTGGATAAAGCAGATAAAGTGCTTAAGTTGCATTGATCAAAGCATTTTATGAACATGTGTTTAAAAGTGATTTGTACTCTAACGCACTGTAGAAATTTGGGTGGCTGTAGCTCAGGTGGTGAAGCACGTTACCTAGTAATTGGAAGGTTGGTGGTTCGATTCCAATCTGCATGCCAACTATCGTTGGGCCAAATGCATCCATCAGAGTGTGAATGCTAGATAGAAAAATATTAAGAGCATTGAAAAAAGTGTATCAGGACTCAACAGACTCAAAGATCACTTCTAACCAAATTTTCAACACAATCCTTATTTTTGAAAGACATTTATGTTTTTCCATAGTCTCTATGACTCCTTCTTGTGTTCTTATTGTGCCATTCCTCTTAAAAATATATATATCCTAGAAACACACCTACACTAATCAATTACTTTTGCTTCACATCTGTCGAAAAACATTGCCAGTATTGACTGTTGTGAAGTATAACAACACTTTTGAACACTACAATTTAAAGTGTCCTATCAACACTTTGTTGTTGTTTCCACTAGTGTAACTAAGAGCAGGATCTCTGCAGCTGAGAGAAAGCCGCGATACACCGCTGGCACACAGGCTTCAAGAGAAAGACTTTTCTTGTCTCTTGTGGATTTAGAATAGCAAAAATGCATCATGCCAAATGTCTCCATGTTAGGGTGAGAGTTTAACAGCTCACAAAGTAACAGAAGACACACGTGAAGTTGTAACATTGTGCCTGCTTTCCTGTAATGTGACTGGAGGTAGTTCAAACTTGTGCTGCTTAAAAATTGACAAGCCAGCATTAAGAAAAAGTGACCATGTGGTCACAGAGAAATGAAGCTGATGCTGTAATATATGAGAGATGTCTGACAGGGGCTATAGTGTGTGCTTGAGTGTCTGATTGCACACGTGCAACACAGTTTGTATGGTGCAGGTACTCCCTGCTGAGTGTGATGATCTGTATTCTGAAGGTAATGTGAGGTATCAGTGGTTATGATGCAGAACAGCAGGGTTTCCGTACAGCTGTGCTCATGTGTGAATTCGTGCATGGTGCAGTTTCACGTGAGTCCTCATCTTCACATATCCCTTCCTTCTCTCCTTCCTCCTCCCCCTCCTGCAGCTGCCTCTCTCCTGTCATCAGTGGCCCTGCTCTTAATGTGCTACAGTGGCTGATTCAGTGTAAACTAACTGTCTCCTCCAATTTTTCCCTCGTTTTTTCTTTTCTCCGGACTCCTTGTTGGCTATTGTTTTACCTTTAAATTTATTTTATACATTCTTCTTCATGTCTCCTTTTATTCGTCATTTATAATCACATCCTACACACCTACTTGTTACTGTTTCTTTGAAATGTTGTCTCTGAACGAAATACGCACTGTCACATATAATCTAATCTCGCTCATCTCTTTAGGGGGCCGGTGTGATGTCAGTCTATCTGTTCATGAAACGTTATGCAGAAGAAGAGATGTACCGCCCCCACCCTGCGCTCTACCGCCCCCGCTTGTCTGAGAGCAGCGACTATAGCGGCCAGTTCCTCCAACCAGACTCCTCCTGGCCTCCACCAAAACGTGGACGCAGCACCTCTGAGGCCTCCAGCGACATCTCCATCCAGCTTAACCAGACTCCGCCAGCCCCATCAAAAAGCAACCTCCAAGCGGTTGGTCCGGGCAGCCCACCTTCCGGCTCTTCTTCCGCAGGAAGCTACCAGATGCCCCCACAGCCTACCGGTTATCCCTCCACACACACCCTGCCCAGGTCTCACTCCTCACACCCCCAGGGCCAGGCTCTTCCAATGGCCATGCCTCCATCACCCGTACCTCCCCCTCATTATCACACACACGTGCACATGAGCGCTTCCCCCTGTTAGGAATAAGGAGCTTCAGGAAGGAAAGTAGACTCTTCATAATCATGTACATTTATATGTGATGACAGTAAATGTTGAGCTTGAATTGCAGATCATGTCAGAGGAAGTGGAAGGAGACCAAATATATTTTCAAATGTTAGTTTTGGAGCAAATATGAACTGAGATCAAAGGCAGTTTTGGAGATTGAATGGGAAGCTTTAACAGAAACTGTGGACTGAGAGAAACAAATAGGACAAAACATGGAAGAAGGGAGAAATAAATGGGAGGAAAAAGTGATTCCTAGAAAGACATAGAAGGTTAAGCTGAGTTACAGAAGAGATACCAGCGAGAGAGAGTGAGGCAGGCAGAGCGTGGGGCTGCGGTATAATACGGAGATACTGCAGTGCTGCAGGAAATTTGTATGCACTTGGAAATGTACAATGCAAAACACTCTTCACAAAGAGAGAATGCACATAGCTTCTTTTTTTTTTTAACATACATATACTATGCCGTTACATGAACTATGTACATTTTTACCAAATGGCAAATGCAGTTAAATATTCTATTGTCTTCTCTGAATTTAGTAAATCATCAATTCAGTTTCACAACTCACACTGTCAAGTTAGAGTGATCAATATCATGAATTAAAAATAGTTTAAAAATGAAGTTAAGTAATGCTGAATTGAGAAAACTGTGTATGAATATCGTGTGAAAATAAAAAATAAAAAAACACAGAAATTGATGATACGATGAAACATCGTCAGGAGAAATCAACTTACTGTTTTACATCTTTGTATAAGATACAAATTTCTAACTTGCTGTATATAATTGCTCACGAGGGTGTCTGTAGTAAACTGTAAATGAAGCTTTGGCACAAATTACATCAATGAAAGGTCTGACTCATTCTGCTTTGGAGGAAGACTCTGCAACAGGTGCACCACAATCAACAACACGCCCTCGGGATGCAGGCATGCTGGTTTGAAGGAGGAACCACCCAACAATGATACAGGGGGCTGATGCCCTCTACTGGCCACTGTCCTGCACTGACCCCGGTATCAGCCATGGGTCTGGTTCACTACTTTAATGCACTCTTCCTGCTTCCCTGACCTCCACTGTGTGTCTATGGCTGGTGCAGCACAGATGACAAAGTTACACTCATGTAAGGAATGTATGATGATGATGAGACGAGTGTTTGTGAACGATACAAATCAGGAGTGACACATAACTTTAAAGACTGATTAGAAAGATTTTAAAAGCTTTGTAGCTGTAAATGTCAATCTGGAAAAAGTCACAACTAAGTATTAATTGCATTTTTACTTGCTGCTTAACGAACAGCACCATTAAAGGCAACATTTAATTTAACATTTTATTATTGCAGCATTGTTTGGCAGGCATTTGTGACAGCATTAGTACAATGTTTTTAGAATATCTGAAATAATGTGAAAAACTAAAAAATATAATGTTGATCTCTTTCTGTGTGTTGATGAGTCTCTGAGTGATCCCTGTGTCTATGAAATGCCGACAAATGATGATTAAAAATTTGTTATAATTTTTCATTGCAGTTCCAGAGTTTTCAACATATTCAGCTTGTTCTCAGGCAGGGAACATAAAATCCTCACGTAATGATGCAGATTTTTTCAGTAATAATTAACATGATTTATAGATTTTAATAGTTGCAGATTAATTTTCTGTTAATAAACTATGGATAAACAGACTTCAGCATCTCTCTCTGGGATGGATTCACTGTACCAGCAGACATAGGAGGCTCTTCTTCTGTAGGATGTTTGTAGCCACACATGATTATTTTGTGGTGGTTTTGAAATGTAGTGAGGTGCTTTCTCAGACGGTCTAGAACAGGGGTGTCCAAAATAAGGCCTGGGGGCCAGAATCTTCCCAGAAAAGAGTCCAGTTGTGAAGAAGGATACACATTTTGGATTTTTAACTGTGCTTTCATAAGTTTTACAACTTTTCCTTCCCCTTGGCTATTCATAAAACACTAATAGATAAACATTTAAGTGACAGAAAAGTTTACACTTTTCCACTTACTAAAGAAATGTCTGTTTTGTTTTTTGTTTTTTTACATCGGATCAACAACAAACAACAACAACAACAACAACAATTGTTTTATAATTACAGGACAGTCTGGGAAATGAGCTCCTAGAACTTTTTCAGTAATTTTACACATTTATTTCTGACAATTGTAGCACAAAGAGTCATGCTGACCGATTTCTTTCATTTACTGCAGCAGCATTTCTTTATCACGTAGAAGAATTGAGACACGTTGTTGAAAGTGCACTTCTTTTTCTTATATCAAGATAGCGATTAAAGGCATAGTTAAACTTCTTCACACTGACAGAAAGGGGTGTTTCACTGGTCCGGACCATGATGTACAATGAGTTTGACATCCCTGCTCTAGAAGTTGAACGCTTGTCAAATGATGCAGAGTATCACAAAACCCAGAGCAAGGCAAGAAGAACCTGCACATCAGAAACATAATTCTTTCCTCTATAATAGATGCATTTGCTGTTTGTTTTAAGGTGCATCTCTCACAGCGAGACATCCCTATAATAACAGTGTGTATGGGCTCATTATAAAGATCACTGTGATGCTGGAGAGAGGGAAACACACTGATGTCCTTCACTGCATGAGTGGGATGAAAATTATAGCTCACAGCTCACAAGTATAAAGTGAGATCATTGTGATGTCATGTTTCACCTACATGCAGGGTTATACACTCCCCTGTTTTTTCTTTAAGCACTTGCACACATTGAAATTGAGATGACACCCAGTGTACCTGCAGCTGTCTTTGTTGATTGTGCTGTTGCAGTTAAGGGATCAAGTGCCTTGCTCAGGCACACCTCAACAGTAGCTGTTGAAGTTTTTCTCCAGTCAGTTAAAGTCTGCTTCACTAAATGACTTTGGAGCAGCTGAAAATAACTTTCCCTTTTAATTCTCAGAAGTATTTAATAATACTTTTAAAACTCCTAAACTCATCTCTGCAACTCTTTGTTTTTCCATCTCTATCCCTAGCCTCATGATTTGTTTGCCTCATGATTATATAAAAGAGTGTAGCTGTGCTTGCTTCTGCGGAACAGCCTGATCTTCTTCCACATTACCAGCTTTCTAAAATAAAAAATGGGCAAAAGAATAATTTTTTAGTGTTTCAAAGATACTAATGCTGTCTAATCTGGTGCTATATGATGCAGCAGAAAGTCACTGCTTTTAAAAAGTTGGTCTCTGACACTCACTTTGCTCTGCTGTACATCACTTTTGTACAAAACTTTTAATGTGGGTTTATTGTCCTCTGTTGTTAGATGTTCAAAATGTTGCCATTTCATTTTAATTATTTTATATATTATAGCACTACTACTACTACTACTACTACAATATTGTAGTCATGTGATTAGACATTGTCCTGGCTTCTGGCTGCTCTCTTTGATTGAGGGAACCTGCAAGTGGATGGATGCTGTACTGCAATGAATCACTGGGTGTTAACTAGACTCCCTCCTCAGTCATAGCACGCCAGCACAGCCTGAGGGCAACAATTGATCAGAGTGTTGTATGGGTGCATGTGTGTGTGTGTGTGTGGCTGCATTTGCTGGCATGTGTACTTGTGTTTATCACAGTGAGACTTGAAAAATGATTTTTTTTTTTACTTATTCCTGTCTCCAAAAGCAGGGATGTCTGTGCTGAACACTGCCTCTTTTAAAAGTGTGACACAGTAAGACAGAAATGCCCGTTTTTGGTGAAGGTCACAAAGGAAGTACAAAAAAGGAGGGCGTCGTGTAGGTGAACTAATAATACTTACAGTGTAACAACCTCATTGTGGTTTATGACCAAGCTGTAACTCATATCAATCTTTAGAAAAAAATTAACACACATATTTCTGACTGAAACCATTATTAATAAAAAATGAAGCGCAAGATGCTAAACATGTGCATAGATGCATATGAGGTGCAGCATGCCTGGTTTGACATCCGAAAGTCAAACATCCACAGTCAATAAAACTAAAACAATGTGTAAACTCTGCTGTGTGATCATCTGGACTGAGGGTTTCCTGTGTGCGAGCGCCTCTCCTGATGAATGAAGCCCAACTGTAGCTGCAAACAAGTGAGATTAAACCGTGGCCTGTGCTTGTTTGGACACTTTTCTGCAATAATGTACTTTACACCGTGAGCGTGTGTTGACTTCTGTTTTCCTTTGCCTTTTGTTTGTGTGTGTACATACAGAGTTTCATGTGTGTGTGTGTGTGCGTGTGTGTGTTGAGTGGATCTCTCTTTTCACCATCACCATTACTGCATGAAAGACCTGTCAGTCTGTATTAGGTTCTGCCTCTTCCCCTCTGTGTGTGTGTGTGTGTGTGTGTGTGTGTGTGTGTGTGTGTGTGTGTGTGTGTGTGTGTGTGTGTGTGTTTGTGAGAGAGAGAGAGAGGGAGAGGGGGGAAAGGTTGAACTAGGCAGCAAAGCCATTTTAACGCTATTGAAGGTCATTGTTCGCTCACTGTGTTTTGTGCACACTAAATGCTGTGTGAGGTCAGCAGCTCTGGCTTCATTTTTATAGATCTGCGCGTGAAATAATCCGATCTATACCATCAGCAGTGAGATCCCACACTAGCTGTGTAATTTCCCCAGATGATTTGATCATTTTACCACTAATATTACAGCGCTACTGCTGAATTTCCGTTTTTGCTGATATTGCTGATTCACTGATATTAACCTGTGGATGTTTGATTCCGTCTTATAACCCCCTCCCCCCTCTCTCTCTCTTACTCCTCCCCCTCCTCCTCTCTCCCTCTCTCTGCAGGGCTGCGCTTGTGCTCCATTTCCCAGAACTACCAGCGCGGCCCTCATCGTCAGCATCATCACTACAGAGGGAAAGTGTCCCACTGGCGCTCCATCAAGTCGCTCTCCAGCAAAGGAAAAAAGAAATATCGACATCAATAACACTCGCGCACTTACGAGCTGGTCATAATAGGCTACTTACGAGCGCGCAACCATGAGCGCGTGGCACATGCTCCAATAAGCACATCCAGACCAATTACCTCGATATAAGAGGGGGGTGAGGGGGGTCATGCCTTCGTAATGATCTCGTAGCACAACATAGGCTACTGTGGGAGATTTCATCTTGTGTCGACGATCCAACCTCATTCACATTTAGCGTGGAGTTTTAGTGTGATGCGACAAGTTGCTCGCGCCGCGCGCAGTGTGGAAGAAATAGATGGAGGAGCAGACAGGCGGGCGACCGCTCATCCAACCGGAGGGGAGGGGGAGACGCATTCTCCCCGAGTACACACAAGCAGCGGCCACATCCACTGTAGACAAATCCGTGTTCAGTGACGTGTTTTGTACTAGCCTTTTTTTTTTAATATATACACACACGCTGAACCATTTTCCATCTCAGACTTAAATTTAACCGGGACCTGAGACTTCACTCTTTTTTTTTCTTTTTGCTCCTAAATTCATGATTTTTAATCACCCCTTTCGATTTAATTATTTATTTTGTTGCCTCGATAGACCCGTTATTTAGCGCCGTCCACCTCCTCTCTCCTGTTCCCTCCATCCCCTTCTCTCTCTGGGAGTGCAAGGCGCTGCGAAGCTCGGAAATTTAAAAAAAAGAGAGAGAGAGCCTGCAGGTAAGACCGCCGTAAGCTTCTTTAAAATAATTATAATCGCATTGAGACACTGTTGTTTTGACTTTGCAGCTTAATGAATGACAGTTCATCCAGGTTCATTTTCATAGCACATTGATTTGTTTCACGTTGCCTGCAACTTAACACACTACTGACAGTGTTGATATCATAATTCCAGAAAAGAATAATAATATTTCTCAGACTTCCACCACTCCTCTCCATCTCCCTCTCTCTCTGATTAAATGCTGAATGATAATATTCCCACCTATTTTGCGCGGGCCTATAATTAGCGACCGCAACGTCTATTATGCAAATGATCATTTTAATAGCTCGTTTTTAAGCTCTGCCTGCATTCACGCCGCAGCTGTGGAGACTAAAATATCTGCTGCGTTCGCTGACATGATCGGCCGCTTCCCCGAGGATGGAGAGTTATTTCAGCGTGTGCGAATGCGAGTCTCGGTGTGTCATTCGTGTCCCAGTCCGCTGAGTTTTCTCTGTACTGGTCTCTCGATGCTAGGCGTCCATTTTCCACCGTGCAGCCTATGCAGGCAGGGTGATGTGTGTAGCGTACTCTGTTAACAAATGCACCGCAGTCCGCATCACTATAAGTCAGCTCTGCACGCTCTCGGCCCCGTGGCTCTGAGCTCGTATGTGTCTCATCAGTGTGTTATGCACCGCTTTGGAGTGCAGGGCCAGCATCTCATCTTGGCTCCACGTTGAACCTGGGCCACATCATTGCATCAGACGCGTATTTTTTCCATTATTTTCCACAGTCTTCTCTCACTGAACAACCTGTACAGCTTCGACAGATCCAGAGGTAAAGGGCACTGAACACCTGGCACGCGATCAGCCATTCAGTATTCATCACAGCTCACATCATGTCATTGCTAAAGGAGGACTGAAACGTCTTGAATTGGAAATTATGTAGGAGTGTGCACTGCAGTATTCAGGAGTTTCTGTGCACTGTCAGCAAACAGCACAGTGACTTATACCTGTCTTCATTGTGCCTGCAGCCCATGGCAGGTTGCAGCTCTGAGTGTTTTCTCAGAAATTTTCATTATTCAAGGAGAAATACGCCGTTGTGCTCGCCTACAGTGTTGATGACTGTTGCACAAGTTTATACCCACTAAGCTCAGCTTCTCACTGAGTGCTGCATCTATTCCGTTTGGGGACCAGCCTTTGGTTTTAAAAAGCCAGCATAAATGACCGTCAGCGCTCTGCTTTTACACTGTTCATTTATACCCTTGTTTTGTTTTGTTTTCTGTCACTTGATGTTGCAAGTTTGCTGTTGAACTTTTCCTGTGTGATCATCCCAATTGTGGGCACTGGGTGGCAGCTAAACTGAAATATTTGTGCATTTCTTAAATATTATCAGCAATGAGATAATGGATGAGAGCCTAAATGGTTCATTTCTTAACTACACCTCAAATCATTAATTAACTGCGTGTAATTCTGTGCAAATGCATGCAGTTACTGTTTGCGCTATAACTTCAGTTGTGTGACTTAATGACAGCATAAAGTGCAAGTTTCATGTTACACACTGCACATCAAAAGGGCCTAAAAGGTTCGGTTATGTCTGATGAGAAATCAAAGGTGTCGTTTTTGTATCACGGTGCTGCCATTTGCCGCCCACCTCTTTATCAGCTATCAGTGATTCTTTCATTAAGTGATCTTGGCCCTGTCACACCCCCTCAGTTCCTCCGCCTCCCACGTGCTAAACACCGTCTGTGCCGTGTGTGTGATGTACGTGTGGCCTTGATGATCGTCTCTGTGGATTTTGGATCACTTTCAAAACCCCTGAGTTGGCTCTAAGATCTGCTTTTTACACTCTAAGGTGACTCACTGCAGTCAATACTGATGCGTAGCCCAAACAGGCTGTAGGTGTGATTTAACGCTGGCCAAATTATAATCATCTAATGCTCAAGCGGTCCACAACAATCGGAAAGGATCTCTAACTTTTGACTGTTTCCACTCGTATACCTGTCTCGCTTAAATTTCACTCCTGGTGGGTCTCTTTCTCACTCTATCTCACTTTCTCCCTTTGAGGAGAAGCAATTCTGCAATGATCATCACATCTGTCATGTAGCTGTTGTTCAGAGGATCAATGCCTTTGCTGCAATTTTCTTGATGATCTGAGATTTCACACTGTTCATTCCTCTCTTTAGTGCAGGAGGAAGCCCGGTGCTGTACAAGAGCCACAAATGCCTCAGTTTGAAATACAGCCCCTTAAAAATCTAATGTTCATTCACATTACTGCATAACTTTTCATCTCTACCCTGTGAGTAAAAAGAAACTCCTGCATATTTAAAGAAAAAGTCTAAACTTACACTTGTAGCAAGTCTTGCAGTATTGGGAAAGCTTACATTCAATACACAACACTGCTTATAACTCCAGTGAGCAGAGGCTTTTATCCAAAGCATTCTAAATGACTCCGTTCTCAGTGGCTATGACCCATGCATCAATTAACCCAGAGCTTTAGTGTTTTTAAGTGCTTTGCTTAAGCTTGTATAGCCTAAGAGCAGGGTTGTAAGAGCCTGTGATCGAACCGTGTTGTGTCAGTGATATGCTGTTAGCTGACCTGTCCATGTGTGCAGGAGCATGCAGCATAAAAACATGACAGAAACCGTGTTAGCATGTCTGATAGGCCAGCACAAGGCTGGAGATACAGGTTGCAGCACCTGTAACTAAATCCCACAAACAGATTACAAAACGGTGTAGGTGTGAGTGAGAGTCTTAGTTGTTTATATTAGAATATTGAAGCTGCTCACACATGAAATAGATTATGTGACTCCGAGTAGGTGCAGACATATCACTCTACTATTAAGCCTATGAGTAAATAAATGAATGACTATCTGCTAAACATCTGTTTGAGATTAGCTGAGTGATTAACAGAGCAGACCCCAGGTCCACAAGAGTTTGCTCATTTACATTTGTCATCAACTCTTTTCCCTATTTATTTATGAAACGATCCAGAAATTATCTAGTATGCAGATCTTGAGGAAAAACTCTGCTCAACAGTTTCTTAAATAGGCTTATGTGTATTCTCATAAACCTAGGGATGTCACAGGAACCAAGCGTCCTAGTGTATCGTTACACACTGAAGAAAAATGACACCCGCAAGTGCAGGAAAAACCACACTCGGAAAAACAAAAACTTCATGATGGTGACTCGTGTAGCTGCCACGAGGCAGTAAGAGTCGGGTTTCAATGTACTTTGTGTTGTTACCCTGAATTCCTAGTTTTTTGATACAGCTGGCATTACCATTGTAATCAACTGAAAGGTTTGCAATGGGTAATGTTAAATGTACAGAGGAGGTCAGGATAAGGTACAACAGTGAGTGTCTACAGCCATGTGTAAAACATGTTGGAGACTCTGTCATGTTTGTGGCTGCACTTCAGTCATTGGTGTTGGGGATCTTGTCAGAATTGATAAAATTGGGAAGGAAGAAAAGTACCATCAGATTTTGATCCACCATGCAGTACCATCTGGAAAGCATCTGATTGATAACAGCTTCATTTCTTAGTATGACGATGATTCCAAACACACTGCCAGTGCACTAAAAACATACCCGGATAGAAAAACACAGTTGAACACTGTCAGTAATGGATTGGTCTCCCTTGGAGCCAAACCATGATTGTTAGTCCAGGACTGATCCATAGTAAACTCAACATTAGTGAACCAGTCTGGGATCATCAGAGAACAGAACAAAAGGCAGCCAAAATCCGAAGAAGTGCTTTGAATGTCCTTCAAGAATCCCAGAGAACTGTTTCTGAAGACTACTCAAAGAAATGATAGGAACGCTTGCTTAAGAGAGTTCAGGCAGTTGAAAAATAAAGGTAGTCATACCAAATATTGACTTTCAAACTCGTTAGAATTGTGCGAACTGTTTTTGGCTTACATGCTTTATTTACATTTATGTTTGCAAGTGTTTTATTAAATCGCTGCACCTCTTCCCATTTTAATTGCAAAATGTAAAGATACAATCGGTGGCTTTTTCTGGCAACAGGAGTGTTTGGAATCCCAACACAGTCAGCTGATCCAGGCAGAGGTGGACAGAGCGTAGACGAGTAAATAAGTCACCAAACATAACAAATGTTCAGGAAATCAGTTTATGTTTCACATGTCTGAAAGAAAATCTGATTATCATATTTTTAAACAACTGGCTGAGATCTATCAACGAAAAACGAATTAATTATAACATTTATCATTTTTTAAATCTTTCTTTGTTTTTCAGTTTATACAAAAATAAAAAACACCCATAACATCACTGCATCAACCTAAAAAATAATGAAGATGATGCGGCAAGTGTTTAACTTAGTATCTTTAGTTACATATTTAGATATGCTACATATGTTGATATTCTGTTTAGTGTTTAAATCATAAAGAAAACAGGCACCACATTAGAACTACTCATTTATGGTGAAACCTATTAGTTATTTTTACTTTATTTGTCTTTAAGTGCATTCCTTTGAACATAAATTATAAATCAACTGGAAAAAAATGAAATAAATAATAAATAAATGTGAACTGAACTAAATATGCCACAGCATGACATTGTGTATTTAGACTTTAAGCGAGGTGCAAAAGTGAAGAGGGAGAGGGATTCAAAAACAGAATGAAGTACAATAATCATTTCATCTCAATTCTCTCATTTTATTAATCATTTGAAGCCAAATGGTAATTAAAATTAAATTAATGAGACAGTCATATAACGTATGAATCAGTAATGAAAATCTGTTGCAGGCCTAATTTAACTGCTGATCACACATTACTGGAAGATATCTCCCTGGTTAAACTGGATAGGCACTTGTTTGAGTTTCCCAAAGTCTTGTTGACTAAACTCTGTATTAGAGCAGTAATAAAATAATTATAATCCCCAGTTTTTCTATCTTTACAAAGGGCAGCTTTCTTCTTGAGTTATTTGCAAGCTTGTTTCCTGGTTAATTTGTTTCTCCCCTGCTGCACTTACATAACAGGATAACTCACTCTTTTATGTATAATAACTATAAATTTAAAGGGCAATTTTGTGTTAGAATTGCTGTCAGAAAGTGGTTTAATCTGTGAAGACTGGAATATTTAAAGTTCATGGTTGCAAGTGTCCATGTGTTTAAGCATGGATTCACGGGTTCATGAGCATCCAGTCATTCAGAGACACTTTATTTTGAGAGCCTCTTAAACCAAGGTGTTACTGCCACTGCCTCCTCAGGCACTTCTGCTCAGACAGGCAAAGCCTTGGTCACATGGAGTCAAAGGATCTTAGCAGACTCTTCACGAGGGCTTAATGGCAGTTCAGCTACACTTTAAAGTACCTTTTAAAGATGACCTATTTTATGCATTTGTTGTCATCATTTTGACAGTTGTGGGTGTTAAAGGCCGCATATGTGCTTGGTTCCTTTGCATGTGGATTTCTTCCTATTTTTTTTTCTGTGCATTCGCGTGTGTGTTTCTGCATGTGAGCGTGCAAAGATGTAAATGTGCGCCTGCCAGATGTGGGAGCGAAGCAATGAGCTCAGGTGTGTAGCTCTTTCTCATGATTAAGGGGAAAAATCACTGCGGCTACCAAGAGTCACTGCTCTGAATATTTGTGCATGTTTTCCTAATGTTCACTGCCGCCATCAGGACCTCAGAATAGAATACTCGGCTTGTATTTTTAGATCTGCCATCATAAGTAGGCCTAATGCATGTTTTTGGTCAAGCACTCACTTTTGGTCAAGCACTCACTGTTAGCTTATGTCATTTTCAATAACTACAGTCCCGATTCTGGTCCTGTGGAGACCAGACATAATTCTTTCTTCCATGTGATACCCTTGTGTGTGTGTGTGTGTGTGTGTGTGTGTGTGTGTGTGTGTGTGTGTGTGTGTGTGTGTGTGTGTGTGTGTGTAGATGCTGCACTGAAAACTTCCACACTTGCCCATGCAGGACCACTGCCTTTCACATGTGTGGAAAAACTTATTACGGCTGTCATCATTTATTCAACAAGCAGTTTGGTAGCTGATTTATGCAATGAATAGCTAATGGAGCAGCTGCTACAAAATTCAAATCTCCTGTGTGATTTATGGCTGTGTTATTAGCGCCACAACTCATTGGGTATGCTTGTATTTCATATAAGCAAGGTGGCCTGCCTTGCTGGGAATGAGTCACACAGGTAGATCTGATTATATCTGAAGTTTTTTTTTTAGGCAAGTGAAAGCCTGGTTCTGTAATGGTCCCTGCAGCCGCTTGCTTCCAAAGCCTTTGTTTCTGCAGTAAGTCCAGCTACAGCTAATTGCCCCTAGCTAGCAACATACAATGAAGGCGTCACTGTGAGGGTGTTAGGTCCGGGATGCTCAGATTTATGGCAAAGGGGAATGTGTATATTACATCCACATAAACTCCAGTACTATCCAGAATTTATCACCACTCCTGCAATCATTTGCTATTAAGACCAGTGTGAAAATTATTGCCGAGAAGAGCGGCTCTGAACCCACTATTTCATAATGTAAAAACGGTGATGCTGCAGTGCACTCTTATGACATTGTCAGGCTTGCAACAGTTTAAAAAAGGATCAGAATTGAGCTACAGGTACTATCTTATTTATTTCTCACATTCTTCATCCTTCAACCTGGCACCTGCATTAAGCACGGTACACAATGGCCGCTGACAGTGTGGATTTGATATTCAGGTCTGCTATGTTAGTTGTGGTTAATGTTGCTTTGATCTGCTAGCCTCAAGCAGGGGTGAGGAGAGAGTTAGAGGTCTGGCTAAGCTCACCTCTTTCATATTCAAACTCCCCCCTCCTCCTTTTTTTGTATTCCTCAGATCAGATCAGCACTGAGTCAAGTGAAATCGCTTGTCAGATCTTGCGCAGCCCCCTTGGGAGCCACAGAGGGCATTTGTACAGATTTCTGCACATATGCAGTAGTACCCCACAGGACCTGCAAACAGAACTAAATGTGTAAAATCTTTTGTCCACATTAACGTTTGAACTAATCACTGTGACGCAACTATTGAAATAATACTGCCACTGTTAATTATCCACTATTTCCTCAGGATGCAGTTAGAAAATCTTGGCCTTTAGAAGTCATCTACTCTTCAACTAAAAAAATATACAGACTTTCTATCTATATATGCCACAAGGCACTTGAGTGCATTGTGGCCTAAACTTGAGTGCACTCCACCTGTGAGCCCTCCTGGCCTAAATGAATTATAAACAGACATTAAGCTTGCTTTGGCGCATCATAAATCATTTTAACCTTGTTATCTTACACAGAATTGATAACAACAGACCTGCCCATATCTTAATAAAATACACAAAATCCTTCTGCCTGCCTGTTTGCGAACTTCTACTAAGTCAGAAGTTGAGCAGCCAAACCTGGCACACAGCTATATCATAGACTCCTCAAGGTTCTTCTATATTTATATCATGTGTCACTATAATTTTATTCCAATAACATTTAAGAATTTAGATCCACAAAACCTGAAGTAAACATGATATATTATGACATCATCGTGTTTTCTGCCAACCACCTAACAATGGAGTAGAATTGCAGAGCATACACTACTCCAACATGTGCTCATTACATTCCAAATCTGTATCTCTAAATATCCAGAGCAACAACACATCTGACATTTCGTATCATGATATAAATTTTACTTTTTGATGAGAGAGAATACTTTACATCCAGCTTGGTGTAGGTGGACTGCTGCTGCTGACAGACAGCTGTTGCCCACTGCAAGTATTCTAAAGAGCAATTATGGGACAAACTATATTAAAATACGTTAATTCTTGATTTACAGAACATCCTGTTACTGAAAATGTAGCCTACGGTTTTTTAGAGTACATACTTTGTTGGTTGTTGCCTCGTTGCCCTGTGATAGGTATGTTGTCTCTTTGATTTTTTTTATTTTATGAAATGCAGTCATGCGGACAGTTTGCAAATGTTAAGTAAGTTAGACTTAGAAATCTCGTTTAGGTTGGGTAAGTTCAAAGTAGTAAAGATGCCCAGTTTGTTGCAGATGGTGTATTCTTTCAGTAACACTTTGCAATACGGCTCGTTACTACGGGTCTAATTCTCCTGCAATAAAAAGGGAGTTCAATGGATTTTATTCAAAATTACATTGTAATTATATTTACATGAAAATATATAAAGGCATTACACAAGAATAAGAGGGTAACAAGTCAAACAAACCAGAAATTATATTGCAGGTAAATGTATGTAGTGCATAAGCAATTGTAAGTACTGGATAATTTCCCAATAATGTAGACAAAGATGTACAATAGACAAACAATATTTTCCCATCTTACATTTTGGGGCAAGGTCCATATTATGTAGTGACTTAATCTTTCCTAACTTCCAGCTATTTTGCAAGGAGAGTGACACAAATTATACTGTATGTAATTTTAAGTAATGTGTGTTTACCTTTGAGCAAGTGTAATATTTTCCCATTTTATGTCGGGAGTACACCATATTATGGAGTGACTTAACTTTGCCTTTTACGTCTTTATTTTTTTACATCATTATTTAATATTCATTTAGCTAATGTGCATGATGAATTTTGTGTTATGCAGCTGTCCTTTTTTACTTACACTGTTCTTAAAATTACTTCAAATACAATGTGTGTCTCCTTTCTTATAAAATACCCAGAAGTTAAGCCACTTTATAATACTGAAAAGTCTTATTATTTCCCCATCTCACATCGTAATTATGCTGATGTATTACCACACTTAAAATAACTTAAGCTTACAGTACAATTTGTATTTCTTTTCCTGCAAAATGCCTGCATGTGTTGTTACGTATGCAGTACTTAAAATGACTTAAGCACTACTGAAATTTACCTACAATATAATTTTTTCTTGGTTTTCTGTAAAAAGCTGACTGAGCCCCTTAATCTAGTTTACTACCTTTAAGTTTGTCCATCTAAACATTATTACAATGTTATTTACATGGAACAACAAAACACATGGAAATTCCATTTAATTACAGAAGAATTATGTCTTTGGTTGCAGGCTGTATTATAAAGTGTTACCGTTCTTTCTGCTACAAAAACGGTTTAACTCTGGCATGTAACTGATGTCCCACTTGTGTCAGTAACACAGTAGATCATCGAGTGTATGGTTCGGCCAATCAGCAGTCAAGAGTACAACCCCAGTGCTTGCAAGATTACCAACACTGTCAGCTGCAAATGTCTGCTGACAAAAGACTCTGCAGAGCTCAACACTGACCACTAGGGGGTGGATGCTGTAGCCTCAAAATTATATCATGATATTTGCAATAATGGTATTTATCACTAATGATAATGATATTTATGATGATATAGAAAAGCATTACTGATTACATGATATATTAATGATTGCAGTTTGCAATACAGCAATATGTATTAGTGTAAACAAAACAAAAGATATATTCCATTGATGAAAGACTGCCTAACTCAAACTGTGAATCTGTTGCTGCAAAGTTCCAGCAGCACCACCAGAGTTATAGTCAAACAGTAGCATGTAGCCAGTTCACAGAGCTCAGGTAGTGTTTTCAGTGGAGAAGTAAAAGTGTTAACATAACTGTTTAACACTTTAACAGTAACTAACCTTGTAAGGCTTCAGGAGCTGCACAATATTGTCACATAATATAACTGAAAAAAATTGATGTTACATCTTGGGTCAAGGTTTTTAAAGCTGTTTAAGACCATCACCATATAATGTCATCAATATTTCCCATCCACTGTTTGCTCTTTCTGTCATTTGGAGTGCAACTAACCAGAGTTACAGAGATTAATTATTTACTCTGTGGTTTGTAAGGATCTTCTTCTCACATGCCATCATAGCCTGCTTATGCTCGACATTGTGTTTTTGCCTCAAGTATTGAAACAAGTTTGTTGTTTCCATCTTTAACAAACGGTTTTGGGGAAAAAAGTATTGGAAAATATCTTGCAAATTGTTAAAGTAGTGCTTGGTTATGATTACTACCTTTTTTAGGTAGAAATGATCATTCTGCCTAAAAAGAAAGGCTGGTGTGGTGCACAAGGGCATGTAAATGCATGGCATCCCTATATTTTAATTATATTGTTATATGACTTTTATTTTACGTAAAAGTTTATACCGGTATTTTTACAGACAATAGAAATTCCAGTTTTATAAGTTCTCCATTTCAACAAGTGAACTTGCTGTTTGTGCCTTCCTTACACTGAAAAAAGCTCTGTAAAGTTACAGTATAACGTACCATTGTGTTTTTTCTGTATTTTCTAACCAGACTTTGAATTTTTTTTAAAAAGATAATACTGGTTGTCAGGTGTATCGTGACCATAAAAAAATTATTTGGATCAAAAAAAAAAAGAAAAGCAAAGCAAAAAAAGAAACTTTAAAGGACCGAACATAATTATTTTAATGGTGAAGGAACTACTCCTTAAATAACCAACTGTGAGTCTCTAATTCCATAGCAGTTGAACTGAATCCTTTTCATTATCGTAGGGTTTGTGATTAATGTGATTAATAATAGTGTTGTATAATAACAGTATGTAGGTTTTTTTGTCAATAATCAGGCCTTAAAGTAATATAGCCTGGTTATGGTACAGTGCTTCGCTCCTGAATGCAATCACCGCTCTGACGGTTTTTGAGGTTTTGTGATCAATAAGTGACATGATGTTGCAGGGTTTAAACATTTCCACGGTAACAGCAACTCCCATCAGTCAGAGATTGTATCAGTTTAGGATTGTAGGTAGAGTAGTTCTTTTCTGCAACATTTCAAATTAAATGTATTTTTGTCAAAGATTGTTAACATAATACGGACTTGTTGTTTCCACAGGAGCACAAAGCATTGTAGTGTCATAGCTCATAATAAATCTACTTTGCATGGTTACAGCATTATGGCTCATTATCAAAATGCCAAAGTGGGGTTTCATAGAGCAACAAAATCCCTGCATGAAGGAGGTTTTTGGTAGAGACAGTGTTATTGCAGTCTCTTTTTTTTATTGTTTTACCCGATACAACCTAGCCTAAATCAGTATATGTTTCCCCAAAGTACAAAGTCTTCTCATTTTAAACTGCAAAAGAAGCATGTCATGTTCACATACCTTTTAACTACACCATAAAGACTTCTTTAAAAAAGCAAAACTCCTGTTAGCCTAAAGAAAAGTTACAATGCCTTCTCCCTTATCTGACCTTGAACCCCTTTAATATTTTTTGTGCAGCTCTTTAATTTTTTTTCATGGCCTCTTGTTCTTTCACGCTCTCTTGCTCTAGCTTCTGTGCCATTCTCTTCTTTCCCCTCTTTCTTAATTATTGCTGGAAAATAGAAATTACAGATAATTAAATGACAATTATGATCTCCGCCCACGCAGGGGAGTTTTTACTCGGGAGAGTAACTTTGTAGGTTATTCTTAAGGTCATTCATTACATGGAGTCAAAGACTATACACACACACGTACACACAGATTAGATACTGTATTTTTTGGCCTTGGAGATAGTGTAATCCCTTCTAGAAATGTATTTTCCACAGGGAGAGGCAGCATGTTGATAGGGTTGGAAGGTCATACGGCACACTCACACACACACACACACACACACACACACACACACACACACACACACACACAATCACTTTCGCTTGTTTGCTTACACATATTCAACCACAGTGTATAAATAATAAGCCACACTGTGGTGGTGTCATTTGACAGTTTACATAATAAGATGCCTGAAAGCAGAGATACAAGGCTAACTGTCTAACCAAAGGGAGCTGAGGGGAACATTGCTGGGATTCAATAAGATTGGACTAGACCCATCCTCAGAAGCACTGGAGAGGAAATGTGCACACACACACACACACACACACACACACGCACACACACACACACACACACACACACACCGTTTCTCCTTCCATGTCTCTTTTTCTGTCTCTGAGGCAGCTCTGTTTTGGGCCTCACAATGCAAACAGGATGTAACCTATTTTGATCACGGTGCCATATTGCATCATCAAATATTAACAGACTTGACTGCACTGCATTATGTCTGCTAAATAATGTTTGCTGAATAATGTGTGCTGCTTCATCCTACCCTCGTGTTTGTTTCAAAACCCATCATACAAAGACGCTGAGAAAAGGAAATACTTCCTGTGCCCTCGGTAACGGATGCCGTTTAGTCTTTATTCATGTGTATTTATGAGCGTGCGTGTGTGTGTGTGACCCAGAGCATCTGTGTTGCTGTGGTCACACATTTATCTATTGATAAAGTTTTAGCGTGCTCGTCCTTCTGTCCGGGCCTCAGAGTCAACACGCTGTTAGTGTCTTGAAATATCTGCCTTATTTCTGCCTCTTTCTTTCCCATCTCTGCCCCTTTCTCCCTCTGTCTCCCCCCACCACCCCCCTCGCTCGATGCTGATCCAGACTTTGGAATTCAATGTTGCTATGGTAACAATGTCGGGTTGGTCCTCCCTGCCTCCCCCTCTTGCTCCTCTTATTCAGAGTAGATGCAGTTTCCTTGCTCTGGATTAATTCTCTCTTTAACCTGTAAAGCTGTCCCTCTTGTGATTACACTTTCTGTTAACAGTGTTAAAACACACAACAGAGCATAGAGCTGAAAATGGAAAAACCAATTTGGCCATAACCCTAAGCATGGAAAATAAATCATAACTGTCATACACTTCACTTCCATTAATTTACAAACCGTCTACATTCCTGAATGCCACACAGGTCTGTTAGGCAGCAGTCGAGCTAAATGCTAACATCAGCATGCCTCACGGTGTAGTGATGGGATTTCCGGCTCTTTTTAGAGAACCGGCTCTTTCGGCTCGGCTCACTAAAAAGAGCAGGCTCTTTCGGCTCCGAACCGGCTCTTCAGATTATTTTGTTGCTTTAATTAATTAATTATTAACAATAATAAAAAATTATGCACAAAAGGAATTACTAATGTAAAAAAAAGTGGTTTTATTTATATATGTTTATATATAAATATATGTGGTGGCCCCTAGAGACAAAACACGTACAAACTCCAAAACATGTACAAACTACAAAACACATTTCTAGCGTTAACTGAACTTCCAAAACAGAGCTACCTAGATCACTTAAATGACACAATTGAAGGCATGTGTGTATTGTTTGTGTATTTATACACAAACACACATATATTTTCAAATAATTTTAAAAAAATGTTCATTTACCTGTTATTACCACACACCAAATCCGGTCGTTGGTACTTCCTGCCTTGTGTAGCCACTAGGTAACAAAAGCTCAACACTGCGCCCTAGCATCCTGGAGCACTTCTTTTGTCTACGTGTTTTGGAGTTTTTATGTGCTTCTGAGTTTTTACGTGTTTTGGAGTTTGTACGTGCTATAGACTTTTTACGTGTTTTGGAGTTTTTACGTGTTTTGGAGTTTTTACGTGCTTCAGAGTTCGTACGTGTTTTGGAGTTTGTATAGGCTTTGTCTCGAGGGGTCAACGTAAATATACTTTATTTATTCACTCCACATAAAATGTAATAAATAAATCATATAATACAAAAACCAACTATTCACATTTCAACTTTTAACTATTTAAAATTTCAGCTTTTTCCTTTTAAACAAATTTAAAGTGAAACAACACAAAACACTGCAAACCACAACACAATTAAATATAAATTAAAATATGAAAACAAAAAGAACATGCTTATTCTCTGTCATATGGGCCTGCGTGAATAAACTTTCTGAATCCTTTATCATCTGCAACTGAAAATAGTTGTGGATGATTACTATACCTTTCTAATGTGATGTTGTCCCTGGCTCTCTTTCTCTGTCTCTCCCTCCTCTGTTCCTGTGCTACTGCAAGTGTAACTACCGCCCCTTCCCCTCTTTCCAGCGCAAAGCACAAGGCTCGCGTGCGGAGTAAAGCGGAAAAAAATGCGAGAGAGAGAGAGGGTGAGAGAAAAAAAACCCACGGCTCGCGATAAGGAGCCGGCTCGCGTCGGTCACGTCAAAGACCCGGCTCTAAGAGCCATTTCGTTCGCTACGACACATCACTATCACGGTGACAGTGTGCTGATTTCAAGTACATAAAATGTTGTTTCACCATTTTTAATTTCAGATTCAATAACCAAGGTATTTGTATAGTGCTTTACTTAGTCCCTAAGGACCCAAAGCGCTTTACACTACATTCAGTCATTCACACACACTGGTGATGGCAAGCTACATTGTAGCCACAGCTACCCTTGGGCGCACTGACAGAGGCGAGGCTGCAGGACACTAGCAGAAGCTAGCAGTTAGCATTGGCTAGTTAAGGCAGCCACGGCGCTAATAAATAAACTTTAAGCCTGAATAAAATTTAAACAGGTGAGCTTAAATCATTGCTTGTATATGCCACTAAGGGGTAATCAGCTATTTTTTTGTACTATGCTTTACATTCCAGCTACTTCCATTTCTTACTTTCATGCCACTAGTATTAGTGCTAAGAATAATTGCCCACTTGAAGTATCTGATAATTTTCTTACTACCAGCAATCCTGCTATAATCTTTAAAACCCAACAATGAAATACATAAAACTAACAGGGACTGCATAGCTATCCCAAGCCTGACATACACCAGCTACTTTGCTAAGTAAATCTGTTGAGTTGCTTGTTGATACAACTATCAGCTAATCCCATACCAACTCAGTGATTTAGGCATCTAGACTAGGGTTGCCAACCGTCCCTTAAAAAACGGAATCGTCCCGTATTTAGAAACAAAAGTACACGTCCCGTATTGAGCTGAAAAGGGACGCACTTTGTCCCGTAATACAGTGAGAATCAAAAGTAGTCTATAAGTTTTAATGTAATTAACGCGTTGTTTAAAAACATAATTCCCAGCCCCGCTCCTGCTTTGTGACCAATGAGCTGACAGCACACTTATGACAATTTGAGTATGACAATTCAGATTACCGCTCATCTCATTGGTTGAGGAAAGGTCGCTTGCGGAGAAAATACCGGAAGACAACAGATGACTACAACAAAAAGCATGGCCAACAGGGAAACAAACGCCGACACTGCGGTGCAAGTCTCAGACGACAGTACACCTGAAGCTGGGCAAACACTGTGCGATTTTCAAACTGCACGATTGGCTCGCATGGGTTATAAGCAGTGTTGGGACTAACGCGTTATTCAGCTACAATGAAAAAGGCACAAAGCTGGAGTTATTCTGTGTCTTTGCTGCACAGCTGCCTCTTCTTCTTTCATTCTCCCCCCTCCCTCTCCCGTTTCTACTTCAATCATGAAAACTGATCAATGATCAGCTGATCGGCTCTCTTGTTTGTTTATCACCCACTTTGCGCCAGAAAGAGGAAACCAGCCGATGTCGCGTTAAACAACAGCAGCACGTTTAAGCTTGATCAGCTGTTGTTAGAATTTATTTAATATTAATTTCTAGTATCAGCAGATGTTTGCTGGAGCCACAGCTGCAAAAAAGCTGCTGGTCATGATGTCGGTTTGGTTATCTGGTGAGAGGGAAACATGAAGATGAAACCAGGAGATGTCCTTACTGAACCATCAGAGCTGAACAGGTGATGGAGAAACAGGTTTACCTTTTAGGTGACATGAATGAGTTGAAGAGAAGTTATGAACTGTTTCTGAGAGACAGATAACCCCAGGATCCTTTTTAGGTAGCTGACAGCTGGTAACTGTGCAGGAGCAGAGCTAGCAAAGTTTTGCCAGGGGTGCCAGGTTGGGCATTAACAGGGAGAGGGGGGCACAAAGAAATACTTTTGTTTCTTATTCTCATTTAAAATGTCTAGCTTTTAAAAAATAATTATCTGAATCTTACAACAAACGATTGATGCATATATACCATCAAAACAGTGAACATCACTGTCACAACAGTGTTTGTTTTCATTCAAAGGCTTTATGAGTTTTCCTATAATGGTGGGCCGGTCTCTAGTCAAAATGCCCGGGCCAATTTTCTGTCCCAGTCCAGCTCTGTATGCAGCTCATCTGCAGTCTGGTGTTACCTACATCTTCCTATTCAGAAGGCAGAATTTCTGAGTTCTGAGTACAATCAAAGCACCACGACTGCAGTTTTTTGTGTTGGATGTAAAAGGCGCACATGATGCTGTGACGTAGAATCATGGCAGCAGTCAATGACGGTCCAGGCGTGGGATTTCTCTCGTGGAAATATGTAATATCTTTTCCTTTCTATTGGTAGGTGGCACAGTGCACTTGTGGCAAGTAAGCAAGCTAAAAGACTGGCAAAGTTATGGAAGCAACACATTAACAAGAGAATTCTGAGTAAAACCAAAGTTACTTTCCCTAGTAACTAGTTACTTTGGAAGTAACGAGTAACTTGAAGTAACTGAGTTACTTTTGATAGAAGTAACTAGTAATGTAACTAAGTTACTATTTTAAAGTAACTTACCCAACACTGGTTATAAGTTCGTAGGTCACGATGCGGGGTCTCACACTATACCGCCCGATGCTCTGATGCGACCTGAGTGCTCACACTGTGCCTCCATAAAATGAAGGTTTTAGGTAGAAAATCTGAAAATCTGTCGCTCGCTCTCCCTCTCTGTCTTTCACTCACACAGACACACACCACCATCAGCTTTGCTAAATTGCTAATGAAAAACACTGATCAGGCAGCTGTGATTGAGCAGCAATGTAAATCCAACTATTTTCACGGTTGTTGTGGTCGTGATAATTTGGTGATGCCACATCGAAAAGGCTCGGATGAGCTTTCCAAAGTTCTACAAGTTGTGCCTCCATCGCTTGTGTCCAGATCACACGCTGCACAGCCGTACTGCTCCGTCTTTTTCACCGACGTTTACGTGTTTGCGCGTGAGCAGTGTGAGCGGCTGCGGTGACACCCTCACGAGCGATTGATGATCGGGAGCTGGTCGTGAGGTGTTAATCGCTTCTCGTTACCCCACGTATACTACACGATGCACGATGAAGGCCAAAATCCGGCCGATCACCAAATCGGTCGCACGACTCAAAAATCGGCTCAAAATGGGCCACAAATCACACAGTGTAAGCCCAGCATTAGACCAGCATTAGACCAGCAATGTTTGTTCCTCTCAGAGAAAGAAAAAAAGGCTGCAAAAGTACAGGGAAGAATGGGAAAAGGAAAACACCTGGCTGGAAAAGTGCACCATAACACCTATAAAGCGCACTGCACTGTGTGCCGGCGCACTTTTTCCACAGGCATGCTTCTAATGGTGGGCACATGAAGAACATGAGGGGCGTGAAAGCTCGGGGAACCCTTAACCAATTTTTGTCCACCAGGCCACGGCAGAAGCAGATATGGTATGTAAACACTGGTTTGTTTGTTTTTAAACCCTCTGGTTAAGGTTAAAATGGGCATGTGCAGTGAATATCAGCGCTATGTGGCCAGAAGTGTGATAATATAATTTATTTTGTGTAATAAACAACTGCAAGGATATATGATTACAACAAATAGATGAGTAATACATAAAAGTAATACATAGATGAATAATGATGATGAGTTATGATGCGTAATCATGGGAACAAGTGGGTTTACAAACGGGAGCAAAAGCTGAAATAATGCCTCTACTGAAGCCAATGGCACTAAATGCACTAAATGTGCACTGTTACAAGAATATTTTTCTTTCTATTGTTTTCTATTAATTTATATAATTTTAAGTTAAGTAGGACAGAGTTCTTTTAAAGAAAGATTTACTTTTATTCTCAAAAGTTACGCATGACGGGCTTCTGTTTAAGAAAGAGACCTGTTTTATTGTGTTAATGTTGTCATAAATCAAATTCAAGTCAAATGGTTAAAAAAATAATTTCACACACAAAAAAAAAGGGCTAAAAAATTCACCACACTGGGAAGGGTGAAGACAACTGGGTCGCCCGGCCCTGGCCACGAGGTGTCCCTTATTTATTTCTCAGGGAGTTGGCAACCCTAATCTAGACACATTCAAGATTATCTGCTGAAGTTCAAACCAAGTATCAGAATGGGGAATCCAGGTGATCTAAGTGACTTTACTAAAGTATGGTTGTTGGTGTCAGATAGGCTGGTCTGAGAAATTTAGAAACAAATGATCTGCTGTGATTTCCCCACACAACCATTTCTGTGTTTTACAGAGAATGGAAAAACACAACATATCCAGTGAGCAGCAGTTCTTTGGGGGGAATACTTTGTTGATGTTAGAGGTCAGAATAGAACGGCCAGACCACTTCAGGATAATAGGAAGGCAGCCAAAGTTCAAACTGTTGCCTTCCACTTGTTACAAGCACGGTATACAGAAGAGCATTTCTGATAACACAACATGTCAAACGTTCAAGAAAATGTGCTACAACAGCTGAAGACCACACCAAGTGCCATTCATGTCAGCTAAGAACATGAAATTGAGGCTATAAATCCCACAGGCTCATCAAAATTAGACTGTAGAAGATTAGAAAAACATTGCTGCAACATTCAGAAGGTAAGGTGAGAATTTGACATTAGAAGTGTGAAAGTATAAATAGTAAATTAAGTGGTTCTTGTAGACCGCCCTTCTGTTCTACTCAAAGTGCTTTATACAACATGGCCCATTCGCTCATTCATACAAGTATTGTTTTCTACACATAAGTGCTTTCTATCTAACATACTCCATGGAAGACATGGGAGAGCAACTTGGGGTTCAGTATCTTTCCCAAGGATACTGAGACATGCAGACTGAAGACCAGAGGAGCCAGGGATCGAAACACCAAACTTCCGATTGGCCTCCTGAGCTACAGCCACCCACTGATAAATTATTAAGTATTAATGGTTCAGGCTGCTGCTGGTGGTGGGGGATATTTTCTTGGCACACACTGGGTGCCTTAACACCAGCTTTAAGAAGGTCCAACCCATTCCTCTCGAGATGGACCTTACAAATAGGCTAGTGAATGTATAACGTTGTTGTAGAGCTGTGCATTTCAGGAACTGCATGTTTCTATTTCAATCCACAGACGTTGCAACTTGGTTCCAAGCAAATATTGAGCATATTATAAATCTTACTTGGGATAACTTAAATTAATTCATAATAACTTAAAGAATTTTATGGAAGTCTTCCCAAATGACCACATGCCAACAGAAATATCATTTTTTTCTCAAATATAAGGATACGAAGGATACCCTAGCCCTAACCCTACTGTTGAGCTGGCAAAATAAAATTTTAATCTAAGGAAAGTAATGTAATGTGCCACATTTACTTTTTTCATAATATGTCGTTAACCCAAAAATCACAGCAACAATAAGAGTCCATTTACTAATTTAGTCCTAATTTATACAGCTCTTTGTTATCCATGATACCAGCTAAAAAGTCTTATAAATGCACATGTGAAAAGAAGTTAAATACAGCAATGGCTCATGTCAACCGTTACGTAATAGCTCTCATCTGCAGAGTCATGACTTAATATTTACTGCTGTACATAAATGTAATACAGTGCAATATATTTCTGTCTTTGTTCATGTGCAGCAGCAGAGCAGTGACCATGGACTTCTATCTGCAAGTTTCCTGCTAACAGCAGACGAGCAGAGGGCGGGACAACCGTCCACAACTTCCACCAGCACCAACTTTCCAGTGAGTCGAAAAGAAAGAGAGAGAAAGAGACAGAGGCAAGAGAGAGGACAAGAGCAAGAAGGAGAGAGGAGAGCGGGTGAACACAGTCGATGGATGCTGTCCGGATCGAGGGGACAGCACGTTCTTCACTGACGAGGAAAAGAAAGATTTCAAAATTGAGTCGAAGGATAGAAACTCGCCGTCAGGTAGGTCTCACTTTGTCACTCTCTGCACCGTCAGGTTTAGCACGTTTGTGTCTGTGAAAAGGAAACTTTTAACACAACAGAAATATCTGTGGAGGTAACTCTGCGATACTGAGACAACTTTCTGTCTTTCACACTTGCCTGGTTCAATGTGAAAGGCTGTAAGTGAATTATGTAATGTGTGAGTGTATACATGGATGTTTGTATGTAAGAGGTTCACCAACATTGCCTCTGTAATAGAAGTAGGTGCAAGGTGATCCCATGTTTCATCTGCTGTGTGTGTGTGCGTGTGTGTGTGTGTGTGTGTGTGTGTGTGTGTGTGTGTGTGTGTGTGTGTGTGTGTGTGTGTGCATCGAGCCCTGCTGATACCGAGGGGGAGAACATTGTCAGGGTCATGAATATGGAGTAGACTGAGTTTGGGAGGGTGAGATCTGTTGTGCTTCACATCAATTCTGTCTTGTTAAGCAGAGTCAGCAGAGTCATCAAACTCTCCTCCAAGGACACATCATAGAGCCACTTATGCACCTCCCACATCCGCCTACACCTCGCGCTCATCTTTTCTCATCGCCTCCCTCTCTCCCTCCCACCGGTGCCCCTCGCCTCCTCCTGCTCCTCATCATCTCACCTTCTTTGTTTGCTGTCTTTTTTAATAAACTGCACTTTGTTAAGTTCTTCCTTGTTCTCCTGCTCTTCGATAAATGCTTTTTATTTGCACTCCCGATGCCCACTCTCTCCAACTTTCTGGTTTCTTTTAAAGGCATGGTGTGTGAGAAGGGGATCCAGATCCTTCTCACCACCGTGGGGGCATTCGCTGCCTTCGGCCTGATGACGGTGGCAATAGGCACGGACTACTGGCTGTACTCCCGTGCCCTCATCTGCAACAGCACAGCCAACGTGACCCAGGATGACCCTCATAATAAGGACAAGAAGGACCCTGGTGCTCTCACCCACTCCGGTCTATGGAGAATATGCTGCTTGGAAGGTAACAAAAGAGCTTTCATGGACAGGAATCTGTGTGCGGGATTTGGACTTAAGTAGACGCATGTTTGAGAAAGTTTGAAGTTTATAGCTACTTTCTGGATCTTTAGGTTCATATTCAACTGAGAGAAATAATAGAGAGTGGACGGGCACTCACAGTATTGTGTGACTTTAAGTTATGGTCGTGGTGGTTTCAGACTGGATGCTGTGCAGACAGCAGATGAATTGAACCACTGTTTAAATCACATTAATCGCTGGATGCAGTAATTTTGATACTCTGTTTATTATACTGTATTTATTGGCTCTTTTTTTAATTTTCTATATTCAACTATTTAACCTTCAAGCTCGTGGCCTGAAACCCGCTCCTGAGGTCCAACTAGAAAATCGTTTCTCATTGAAATGTTAAAGCTTATAAATGGGAATACATTTTCCATTATTCAGTCACATATTTTTTAATAGTATGCATTGTTCTTCTGTTAAATGGGATCCGAGTCTAACAGCAAGAACCTCTCACTTGACTTTAGAAAAACGTTGTTCAGGAGGGCGCAGCACTGCAGCAGCACCAACATACACATTTCATTTGTATTTGGTCGACCGTGCCACAGGGCCAAAAAAACAATTTTGCATAATTGCAATATAATTACGTGATACTGAAGCGTAACCCTCATCCAAAATAATCCATTAATCATTGTCTGTGATTCAGGATGCATTCATTCAAGTCAATTGCTGAAACAAAAGCCTCTGTTCACCCATCGGCTTCTCATTTCAAGTGGCGGAAGATACAGAATCTGGCAGCAACCATCTCTCAATCTTCACTTCTTGTGTCACTGCAACACAAGCTGCTAATTCATTATACATTACACTGCCTGCCTGACACTCTACAGTAAAAGCTGGGATGGAGTTAACAGTGAAGAAGCAAAGGGGTGGTGTGAGTTTGCGATCTGTGCCTTTGCTCACATGCAGACTGAGGTAAAAGCTTTTTTTTGTCTCCAGGAAAACCACTTGGCTCTCTTTATAAAGCATCCCTGGCCCATCCTGGGCTTGGTCATTGTACAAAGCTAATTTGTCCTCATCTCTAAGCTTCCTGATAGCAAAGCAGCCAATTAGAGATAAGCTCTAGCCCTTGCAGCTCTGCTGCAGTGCACCCCCACCCACTCTTTCCCTCACCCCTCTCTCTCTCTCAGTTTTTTCCACTTGCTATCCCTCTGCCTTCCTCCCCCAAACATTTTTACATTTCATCTTTCACTGGTTTGTCCTCATCTTTGCCTCCTTGTAGTTTCCTCTCGTTTTCAGCCTTTTCTGCTGCAGTAAAGCTGACAGAGTCTTGGCGTGGCTTAGAGGTCAAGTATCCTTGATGTCTGTGGAGTATTCAGCCAAGATAGATGCTCAGTAGTTGTGCAGTGATGCAGTGAGGTGTAGAAGGGGTGGAAATGCAGGACATGCTAGCTCCAAAAGATTTATGCCTGCAGGTGGGTGGCTGTGGATTTAGACGTGTCCTGTCCTCTTCTCCCCTCTGCAGACTCATTCAAGGTGGGGTTGCACTGACTTACCAGTCAATGAAGATTTTATCTGTCTGTGTGATCTTTTGTTAGATAATCCCACAAATGTGTGAGCCCGTTACTGAACATGTCAGCTGCCAGAGTCACTTAGCACAGCTGTGTTTGAGGTCATGTAGTGAGATAATATTGGAAGCACGTTCACATACACTCATTGAATACTTTATTCAGTTGACCCTTTTGTCTTCAGAGCTACCTTAATTATTTCCTGGCACAAATTCAACAAGGTGCTGGAAATGTTCCTCTGAAACATTGGTCCATATTGGAATGACAGCGTCACACAGCTGATGGGAATCCATGAAATGAATTGAGAGATGTATATATTGGTTGTAATGAGGTTTATTACATGAAGCAGTCCTCTGTCCTCTCATATCAATGAAGCATTTTCACCTAAAGAACTGCTGCACATTGGATGTTTTCTGTTTTTCAGACAATTCTCTGTAAATCCTAGAGATGATTGTGTAGGAAAATCGCAGCAGATCAGCAGTTTCTGAAATACTGACTAGCCTATTTGGCTACTGAAACGTCACTTTTATTCACTCTCTCTGCCTCTTAGGGTAGCAGACCACATGAACCAGTGTTTCTTTCTGTTTTAGATATAGAATACTCTAAGAACATGTGTGCATAAGCTGGTATTTTCACAGTCCTGGATTTGTGGTTTAATAAAGGATGATGGAAAATGCCAACATAGAATAATGCAGGGTTTCAAAAATGCCTGATCCATGTGGCTCATCCAATATTTGACTCCCATTGTACCACCATCTGTTTCTTTACAGACCTACCTGTGGAAATGTAGGAGCACTGAGAGACCATCTCACCCCACATCTGTTCGTCTCTCCCTCAGTCTGTGTCTCTTCATTTCATCACTCCACCTTTCTCAAAATCCATCCACCAACAACAGTGGTGGGCTGTCATCATCGTTCCGTGCGTCCCTCCGTTCGTCTGTCTGTCTACATGCAAGACCCCGCCGGGTAGTTATCGGTCTGCCTGTGTGTCTGCTTGTATGTATTTACGTTGTGCCTGTGCGTTCACTGTGTGCTTGTGACATTACTAACATAAGCTGTAATTACAACGAGAGTCATTAACCTCGATGATGTTCCTAAACAATATACCCAAATTTACCATTCAGCGCATTTGCTTGGATTCTTTTTTGAATCATGGTACAACATTTTCCAGGTCAATCAGGCTTTTCATCAAGAGGATAGAAACTGTTCTCATAAGGCTTCAGCTTTGAGTTGTTGCCTTTTGTTGAGTCTGGTCACCATTTTTCTTCTTGTCTGTCTCAGGAGTGAAGAGAGGAGTGTGCTCTCAGATTAACCACTTCCCAGAGGATGCAGACTTTGACCATGATGGGGCAGAGTACGTCCTACGTAAGTTACCTGAAGTGCCAGACGTGGGTGATGTAGAGGGGAAACAAAACAGAACTAATTAAGAGCAAAGTATAAAATGACGCCTTGATGCTTTAAACTTGGCGTTTTATTGCTCATTCTCTCAATCACATTAAGAAATAAACACGTGACAAGGTTTACAAAGCCATGAGAGAAGGGGTGCCCTAGTTCATGCTCAGTGCCCTGCAGTCATGTCTTTCTGCACTGATATGATGCATGTGTGCCCGTGCATACGTAAAGAAAAGCTTGTGCTCTGTTTACAATGTTGCAGAGGCATTTTGCTGGCATTTAGGTGGCATTTTCTCTCCTGTGGCCTAGTTGTCCTAGATGAGAGAGGCGTGTTAATGTGTGTGTGTGTGTGTGTGTGTGTGTGTGTGTGTGTGTGTGTGTGTGTGTGTGTGTGTGTGTGTGTGTGTGTGTGCGTGCGTGTGTGTGTGTGGTTGGCAGACCTCCTGAAAGGACCGGGGGCCACATGGGAAGGGTTTGATTCAGTTGGGTGCCTAGAACTGAGTAATTAATTTCCTCAAAAAGTATTTTGTGCATTTTATTTAAAGCAAATTTCAACATATTTAATTATTTCATAGCATTTTTACCCATTTTTCTCACATTTTCTGAGCCTTGGTTAACAAGGACATAGAATGTTTTTCTCCACCTGTCACTACAGTAGGAGCACAGAAACAGGTTGGCTATAATTTCTTCCTTGTAATCCTTATAGGGACATATGCTTCTTACAGTTTCAATGTTAGATGATCATATTAAGCATAGCGAAAGAAATCCCAGTGAGCCAAAAGGTCAGGGGTCAGACAGCACTAAACGCTTGGTTTCCAATGGGTTTTCTACTCTTGTGTCGAGATGATGTCAGCTCAGAATGATTTTCCTTATATTTCTTATTTTAACATGGCTTAGGTTACCATGCCATACCACTTTATTTATAAAGCACTACAGTGCGGATCAAAGTGCTGCACAATAACAGCAAACATAAAAGATCAAAGGGTAAAAGTTACAGAACACACTGGGTCAAAGGCCATGGCGTAAAAATGTGTCTGTAAACAAGAGTTAAAAACAGCAAGTGAAGGAGACTGCCTGAAGTGCGATGGTAAATTGTTCCACATATATGGAGCCGCAGCTGTGAAAGCTCTATCGTCTTTGAGTTTGTGTTGCATCTTTGTAACAAGCAAAGTCGTCTGGTCTGCTAACCTGAGAGAACGAGACGGGATGTAAGAATGTAACAGCGCACACAGCTGAAACGGGGGGAACAACCACTTAGAGAATTAAAAACAAATAAAAGGATTTTAAAGTGGATTTGTAAAGGCTCTGGAAGCCAGTGTAGAGAAGCTAAAATTGGAGTGTTATTGGTTGCACCAGATAAAAATCTAGCGGCAGCGTTCTGCACCAGTTGTAGGAGGTGCAAAGGAGCATGAAGTCAAGCGAATTCCTATGAAAAGTGCATTGCAGTAATCGAGATGAGACGTAATAAAAGCATGTATTAATGTTTCAAGGTTTGCATATGGACAGGAGAGGCTTGATTTGTGACAACAGCCTCAAGTGGAAAAGGCAGGAATTAGACACTGTCTTCCCACGACGATCGAACTATAGAGAATAATTCATTTTCACACCTAAATCAGGGATAATGAATTTCTTATATAAGGTCAAGAAGAAAATGTGACACAGGAGGTGCAGTTGGTGCCACTGGAACAACATAATTTCTGTCTTGCTCTCATTAAAATTTGGAAAATTTAATCAATAAGCCTGTTATGCAAAGGCTGGACAGGACATGCACCGATGTGTTTCACTATAAAAATAAACTTGACAGTCATAACAGTTAAAGCAAATATTATGTGTCTGGAAAATAGTGCCAAGTGGGTACAAAGAGAAAGATGGAGGTCCAAAAATGGAGCCTTGTGGTACTTTTTTCAGACAGAGAATAAATGTTTTCTTTAAATGTGAAAGTGCTACAAATGAGCATAAAAGATTTAGTCCTAGTTGTCGTAGTGCCAGGATGCACTCGTTAAGGCTGCAATAAACACTCTCTGAGCACCTACTTTGTCAAAAACACATCAGAAGAGCAATTTGTAAATTTGCCTGCAGCACAGGCACAACAATTGCATGCTGATTTAAAGCCAATTGCAACAATGATCTTATTTTTTGTATAGGGTTTTTCTAAAAAGACCTATTTCAGAATAAAATGCTTGTGATACTCTGTTAGAAAACCTATGACATAATTGACTGTTCTGTCCTGTATACAAGAGCTATTCATTGTAAATAACTTATTTAGGTAATTTGATTATATTACACAAACTTTATCAAAATCAAGTTTTGATCTGGTGAAAATCTTCTATTCATTAAGTTTCTTAATGTCATGTTGCACAGTAATAGCTTCTTGCTTGTTTCATTTACTCTTCATCTTCCATTCTTTTAGGGGTAGTCAGGGCTTCCAACATCTTCCCCATCCTTAGTGCCATCCTTCTGCTGATGGGAGGAGTTTGCATTGCTGCTAGTCGTTTCTATAAAAGCAAAAGGAATATTATCCTGGGGGCAGGGATCCTCTTCGTGGCTGCAGGTAAGTGAGGACCGTTTTACGTAACTCTGTATGTAGCTCAGTATCTGTGCTTGTGTGCACATGTCTTCATGTATTTATCTACACTGCTAAAAAAATTTTTTACAGGAACACGTTTTTATAGTAGTGCCAAGTCAGTTACACCTCTGGGATATTGATCTGGTCGGTTAAGTAGCGGGGTGGGGGGGATGTTAATCAGTTTCATCTCTTTTGGAGTTAATGAAATTAACACGGATGCACCAGAGGGACAACAGTGAGACATCCCCCTAGAGAGGAAATGACATTTTTCCCTCCTTATTTTTCCTGACTGTTTTTTCACTAGTTTTGCATTTGGCTAGGGTCAAAAATTATCTACAGCAGGCCTCTAGTGTGAATGTGCCTGACCAAATAATCTAAAACAGGCTTCATGAGGGTGGCCTCGGGGCCTGACATCCTCTAGTGGGCCCTGTCCTCACTGTTCAGCAATGTGGAGCCTGATTTGGTTAGCATTTGCCATAGAATACTAGAATTTGCAGGTCCATCATGGGCACCATGTGCTTTTCATAGTTCAGACCAGGTTCACCCTAAACACGTAAGAGATGTGAAAGGGTCTGGAGAAGAACGTTATGCTGCCTTTAATAGCATTCAGCATGACCGTTTTGGTGGTGGATCAGTGATGGTCTGGGGAGGCGTATCCATGGAGGGAGGCAAGGACCTCTACAAGCTAGGCAACAGCACCCTGACTGCCATTGGGTATCAGGATATAGTCCTTGGGTCTACTGTCAGGCCAAATGCTGGTGCAGTGGGTGCTGGGATCGTCCTGGTACATGACAATGCTCATCTGCTGAGAGCATGGAGGCAGTTCCTGGAGGATGAAGGAATTGATACCATTAACTGGCTCCCACCATCACTTGATCTAAATCTGGTAGATTTAATGTCTGGGACATTCTGTTTCAGTCCTGCATCATTTTTTCACTTTGGTTTTGCAGTGTCTTTGAATTCAGCTCTCTGTAGGATGACAATTTTCTTTTCCTTGAAATGATGTAGGATCCGTTTGTACCTAACGCGTTACCCAGTCCATATCAGTGTAGATATCCTGCATTTTTTCCATTGAGATCTGATTGGTTTTAAATGGTTGTTATACCTTTTTTTAGCAGGGTAGATGTGTGAACAGTGTTCTGGAGAATATCATGTGGCACAACAGTTTCTATGCTTTGTTTGGGGGTGCCTGTCGCTGGCTACCTGTTGTTTTTATTAACAAATGTCAGACAAATTTATGTATTAGCACTGTATGCAGGCCCATGTTTGTGTACATCTTTTATAAATATCGTATTTCTGTGCTGTCGCAGGTCTAAGCAACATAATTGGTGTGATTGTCTACATCTCGGCTGCGCTGGGGGACATTTCTCCGAAGAAGGATGAGGATAAGAAATGGCAGTACTCCTATGGTTGGTCCTTTTACTTTGGAGGCCTTTCCTTCATTATGGCTGAAATGGTGGGGGTGCTGGCTGTCAACATCTACATCGAGAAGAACAAAGAGCTCCGCTGCCGTTCTCGCACCGACATTTTCAAAAGTACCACGCACGCCATGCTCCGCCTGCCCAGCTACCGCTTCCGCCGCCGCTCTCGCTCCTCATCCCGTTCGACCGACCCTTCCCGCTCCCGAGACCCCTCGCCTGTGGGGGGAGGTGGAGGAAAGAACTTCGGGCTGCCCCCCTCTGCACTACTTTCCCAGGGCCCCATTTCAGTGTCCACTCTACCCAACCCGCACTCTCGCTCCCACACAGCCCTGGCTGGAGGAGACATCTCCCTGTACACGTTGTCCCGTGACCCCAAGCTGGGAGGGTTGCCGCCCATGTATGGAACGGTGGACAGGGCCACACTCTACCAGCTCCACAACTGCTTTCCAAAGGATGGAGGCGTAGGGGGAGGGGGGGTGATGATGAGTGGCACTCTCCCATCACTCAAGTCCCACAACCCTTCCAATTCTTCCAACTCCAATCCACCAATTCCCAACTCTGTGGGCTCCGGCCCTCCGCCCTTCACCTCATCCACAGTCGACAGGGAGCGAGGGATGGGGACTCTGGACAGGCTGAAGGGAGACAGGGAGAGCAACTCTAACACCCTCAATAGAAAAACAACACCTGTGTAGAGGAAGGGTATTAGAGGGGGAGGTGAGGAGGGAGGAGGATGGGTAGTAAAGAAAGAGGGAAGCCAGAAAGGAGCACTGCAGGCTCAACAGGAGGTAGAAACACAGGCAGACAGGTAAAACACTACATCTCTCCCTCCATGTTCACTGTTATTTAGTCTACTCAATCTCACTGAGGATAAAAAGAAGAGTAATAACAGAGCGATAATAACAACAACAATGAACTTTCACAATAAAACTATTTTGATATTTTAATGTGCTAGAAATGATTTATTTTGTTAATGATCAAACGCAATTAACCTTGGGCTATTATGAAAATGTTTCACATAATTTTTGTGCAATATTACCGCTAATTTAACCAGGCCATCATTGATGTAAAATTGTTGTTGTGATTATTCTTAGAGTTATTACAGGCTAGCTGTATGTGCAAACACTATAATTTAGAATGAAATTTTAATTTTCACATTTTTTTTTTCCTTTATGACTTTTACTGTGAATCTCTTCCATGCAGAGCCACTGGGACTAACAGTGAGCTGTAATATGTCAGTGTCCAGCATGAGTGTGCACAATAACGTGGGAGAATGAGAGCCTGTATAATTATTTTTTCTTTTTTAACCCAAACGTTGTATGATTTTCATTTATATGATGAAGTCAGATGTGAATACTGTAAATTGTCTTCCAATATTGATACTGAAAGAAATGCAACAATAATGTGAGTGACTGCGACAGCTCACCAACTTCATTGTTATTATGAGTCTGAGTTTTCTATGGGCCTCTGTTAGTCATATTTCCATTCTAATCAGTGTGAACAGTAGTAATTGTAGCTCTAGTCGTGTTGAAGATGTTTGTTCTTGGGCATTAACAGAACCTCTGCTCAGACGTAGCAGGAAAAAAAAAAGAGACATAGAATTACACATTTGTACAGAATCAGGTGAAGGTTGCTGCCTGAGGAGAAAAACAAAACAAAAAAAAGCAGATTTTTTTCTATGAAAAGTCCCAAAGTGACACATGCAAATCATCATTTTCAGTGGCAAAAAAGAAAAACACTCTGTATATGTGGGTTAAAGGGTTTAAAAAAGATACCTGTACATTGTAATTATGCATACATATATTTGTAACGTCTATAGACATGTTTCTCGGGACCACTGTTCAAAATGGGTATGCATTTTGGAACGAGCCGGTTTGGCTTAAGTGTTTTGCTCCCAGTGCCGTCCCTGGACTCTTGTCGGGTGGTTTCAACCATATCTGCCCATTTACGGCCACACGATCAGTGTTTTCCCTACTTTATCACCAATGGCGGCTTCACCACAGACAACCCCTTAAGCTCCCCAAAGATTCCTTTCACTGTGCTTCCCCAGTAACTCCTGAGTCTGAACTCTGCGCTGTTTATGTTGATGAGAATGTAGACACATGTAACACCCAGCCATCCCACTCTCTTCCAAACTGTCCCGAGTGACTGCAGATCTAGGTGGAAACTGTGGATTCACCTGCTACGTGGTATAATGAAGAAACAAAAACAATGACCAGATGCTTCCAGATTATTTTCATTTCTTTGATTTCATTTCAGAAAAAGAAAAAAAATGTGATTAAAAATGCACACAGATAGCATTTATGTGGGCAATATGAATAGTATGTAGTTGAGAATAGATATATCTAGATAAATGATTATGGTTTATCTAAATGTGTGATAAACTTAAAACACTGTATTGCACGAAGTTTATAAAAAAACAATAACAGAAATATTTACAGAGTGCTGTCTTTTTTTTCTTTTTTTGTTCTTCAGCAGAACCTCAGAAGTAGACTGAAAAAAAGGTGGAATATTCTGATTTTAAATGAAGCAATACAATATTTTACAAATACTGTACTAAGAAAAAGTCCTGCAGTTAATTTGTGTGTTTCTTTCTCTTATTGTTGCGCTACAGTAGAAGGCTGTGAAAAAACACAGTTGAATCATAAAGATTCAGATTTAATGCCGTTCATATTCAGTGGAAAGCCACTCATATACAAAATGATTTAGTTTATTTTAATTTGTTATGGTGATTGACAAAAACAAGTTAATTAGGCATTAACTTGATAGACACTTTATTATGTTGTCAACTCAAGTATCTAATCAGCCAGTCACATGGCAGAAATTCAGTGCATTTAGGCATACAGACATCAGCGAGACAACCTGCTGAAGTTCAAATCGAGCTTCAGAATGGGGAAGAAAGGTAATTTAAGTAACTTTGAAAGTGGCATGGTTACTGTTGTCAGTCTGTTTCAGAAAATGCTGATCTACTGGGATTTTCCCACACAACCACCTCTAGGGTTTACAGAGAATGGTCTGCAGGTATGCAGGTGAAAGGTATGCAGAGGAGCATCTCTGAACATGGATCATGCCAGACCTTGAAGCAGATGGGCAACAGTAGCTAAACGCCACATTGAGTATGACTCCTGTCAGTTAAGACTCTCCAGTCCATATAAGTGGATCAAAAAGTTATGAAAACAGCAACAACAAGAGTCCCCTATAGACTGCTTACACTGTGACCTGCAATTTGACAGAGGTCATGGACCTTATACCTGAGAGCAATCATCAACTTCTGTTTCAGACTCACCTAAATATTGTGCGGAGGATAACTGCTGATTATGAAAGCTGGGGTGCTGACTAAGACCAAGTGGTTTTCAGCTGTTGTGAGTTGAGTCTACAGATTTCAAGATTAGTAGTGAGACTATGTTCATCTTTTCTTTTTCTTTTCCTTTTCTTGGGCTCACCATTGTGAATTCAGCCCCCAGGGACAGGCTGTAAAGACGGAGTTCTGCTGTAACGTCTTAGGGAGAATATTCCACAGAAACCTTCTGAACTGTAGGGCATACGAGTGTGACACCTCGTGCTGGCTCAGAGTGCACTAAAAGGCGCAAAATTTCTTGGCTAGACAAACACAACCTTTGCTCACCACCAGATTTGGCTCCTTGCATCTTCATCCACTTCCCAAAAAGGGAAATCAAGTTGAAGGATCCCCATTCTGACACATTGGAAGAAATCCAGCACCCACTGCAGAGAAACAAGTGCCAAGAGACACAGTGGGACTTGTAAGGAACAATCTAAAAACAGAATGCTGCTGAAAACCACCCAGAAGTGCACCAAACTATGACCTTGAACGTGAGATTTGCCAGTCTAGTTCATGACTGAGAATGGAGTTAACTAGAAGATCCTTTTTTGCACTTAATACTTTGAAATAAGCGAATATTTGCATATTTTTTTAAAATATATTTTTTCAATTACAGCTAAGGAGAGCAATTGATTTTTCTGCTCACTCTGCAAGTGACAAAATGGTAAAATACCAAAGCTTGGTCAGTTACATTGTTGCAGAGTTGAAGTTGTACTTCACCGTATCATTAGAGAGCTAAAAAATTAAGGAAAACCCAGCTTTCATCTGTACACCATCATGACTGTCACAGAGCTCCAAGTGTTGTGCGACAGTTTGTCACGTTACATCACATGCCTCCACTGAACGTGTCTTGAAGCCAGTAGTCTGAACATGATGTGAGCATATTCAACTGTTTGGTCAAGAGACCATTTCACAAACTCTGATCCAAAGTGCCATAAGATAAGGTATTTACAACAAAATTTACTTAAAGCATCAAAACTAAAGGTACTCATGATGGCCTCTGTCACTTTTATCTTATGAAATAGTTGGATTATTATCATACTGCGATTGTGATGGACATTCTGACAGATGAGGTCAGACAGGAGTCTCTGAGGACTGTGATGTTTGCAGATGACAATGTGATTTGAAGTAAGAGTAGGGACCAGGTGGAAGAGAACCTGGTGACGCGGAGGTAAGTTAGTAGAAGTAAGACTACATGTGTGTGAATGAGAGCTAGACAGGAAAGGTACAGTTGCAAGGAGATGTAGTGAAGGTGGAGGTGAGTTTAAATACCATGCAAAGCAGCATATAGAGCACAAAAAAAGGTGAAGAAGAGGGTGTAAGCAGGGTGGAGTGGATGGAAACGAGTGTCAGGGTGGTTAGTGGCAGAATTATAGCAGCAAGAGTGAAAGTTTATAAAATAGTATTAAGACCTGCTATGATCTATATTTTGAAGACAGTGGCACTGATCAAAAGACAGGAGGCCCGAGCTGGAGGTGGCAGATTTGAAGATGTTAAGATTTTCACTAAGCGTGACCAGAATGGCCAGGATTAGAAATGAGAAAATCAGAGGGAGCAGTTAGGTTGAGTAGTTGACAAGTTAGACACGCAAAGTTAGGATGGTTTGGAAATGTTCACATAAGGAATAGATATAAATTGGACAAAAGATGTTTAAGATAGATCTTCTAGGCAGGAAGAAAAGAGGAAGACCACAGAGAAGATTTATGGATGTGTTGTGAAGGATATGAAGAGTGTTGGTATGACAGGGGAGGATGGTAGGGATAGGCTGAGATGGAGGCAGATGAGACCCCTCAAGGGAGCAGCCGAAAGACGAAGAAGAAGGATTATTATCGTCATCCTTTAACTAACATACAGGCGCAATTTTAATGCTGCAGTTTAATCTGCTAAAGCCAGATTTAACTGTTTGACATATTGGAGCAATCATTGCATTATTTTCCATAAATATTTGGTAGAGTAGAATTTTAAAGTGAGTGCAGTACATTACAGCAACTGTGATATTTCACCACTTGTCAATAACACACACAGTTTGTCATAAACACTGCTCTTAGTAGTTACTGTGGCTCAAGGACTCTTAGCTAATGTTTTGTTTGCTGTGATCCTAAAACGATTTCAACCTTCCCTGTCAGTCTTGAGGCTCCTAATATTTGCAAATATATGGATAGTGCCAGATGGGTGGTACTTGCCAGAGAAGATAATGAGAAGAGCAACTGAAAGTTAATTCACTGAGCCCTACCTCCAAATAACTTTTTTCCCCTTCATAGGCCCATCTGATACCTCATGCACGTTTTTTGCATGAACGATTACAAAATACTGTAAAGGTGTGCTTCGGTCACTACTCTCCTCAGAGGGATGCAGAGGAGTGGCAGCTCAAAGACTCCCATTACTGACAAGAGATGATACTCCAGATGCATTAGAGCAGGGGGAAGCAGTGACATCCTTGACAAGGGGCCCGAGAATCCTAGAAGTGCTCCAGCCCCTGAGGATTAGTGAGTGTTTTTCCCTGCATATTATCATACTTACTGCAACGTAGCTGCAGTCACAATAAGGATGACTGTGATGAAACATTTAAGGAGAGGGACTGCCAAAGCAAACAAATCGACTGCACAAGCACCATTAACAGTTTATCATATATATCATATAGCTACATATATATTTATATATACAATCAATAATGACAGCCCTTCATCATTTCATGCTCTTTTACTTGTCACATTCAGTCTACAGGTCCATCATAAAGAATTCCAGGAAGCATTTCTCCATTTACAAACACGTAACAAGTGCCTACGAACCACTTTTCATGCAGTCTCAGTAGAACTATTAAACAGCTATATATACAACCCGGATAGTGTGTCATGTGGATTCAGTTTCTTCCCACTGGGGAGGTAAAAACATGTGAGTCTACATGCACACATGCATGCATGGGAATGTATGTGACTGCCAGGATGTCAAGTAGTCTCCAGAGAGATGAGTGTGAAGATTTGTTATTTCTAAGATAATCAGTCGGTTTTTGGATGGAGCAAAAAACTCGGGTGGCATGCTGGTGGTGACGCAGTGAGGTCGGGGTTGCAGAACGAGACGGGGAGGCCGCATAGGTATGAGGATAGGGGTACATAGTTGAAATTCAAGTATTAAGTTTCCCAACCTCTGCAGTGAAATGCATTGCGATGAGCTCTGGCCTAATTATAGAGGAGTGGAGTCTGGGGGAGGGGGGTGTTTGGCAGAGGGGTTAAGAGTCACGCTGCAAAGGGGTGAAAATGGGTGAATGTCAAATTGGAGGGCAGACATGGTGTCGTGCCAGCAGAACAAAGGAAGGCAGCTATTTTATGTCAGATCGTTTTAATAATAACCAATAGTGGTGCCATATACTGTACATATATGAGCAGAACAGAGCACAGTTTACATACTGTAAACCAACGTTTCCTGTTTGAGACATTAGCATCCTATGACAAAAATAAATTGTATTTACTGCATTGCACATAGAGTGATTAGAGACAACACCACAAGCATTGACCATTCATAAAACACAAAACAAATCCTTTTATATACAGTGGACGCATGCCCACATACTTCTCTGATACCCAACATAGTGTTTCATCTATTTCATTCAACTTACATTCATCTGATACACTGAAGCAGCATTCACACAAGTGTAAAACACAGGTAATAAAATAAATAGTAACAGATAAAATATTAAGATTTAAAAAGCTTAACAGAATTTCCTGCATGTACATGTAATCATATAACATGTACACGATATGATTACTAGCGCTATCAAAACAAAGCATTTGCTACTGTTTAATGTTGATATATGTCAATTTAAGCATGATATAAATAGAAATAAAAAATAACAATATTAAGCAGCCTGATTCCAAAGTTTTCACTTATTTATTTATAATTCGAACAGATTAAAGTCCAAATTTGGTTTTGCTATTGCATTATTTTGTGTCACATTCTTCCAAGAACAACAAGCGGAGATCAGAAAGTCAGTTGACATTAGTAGGCATGAGAAATGAGTGAGTGTGTGGGTCAACAAAACATTTTCCCCTTATCTTAAATTATTGTTATACCAATCTAGGTCATGTAAACGTTCTAACTTGTGTCATGATCTAACCTTACTGTGCCCTCATCAAACTTAAACTATGGCGTAATGTAATGAATTCTTCAAATGCACAGCTAAATATTGTAATTTTGCCAATAGTCACATCAGAAAACATTAGTATAAGAAGAGTTTCTCCAGGGCATGGACTACACTGTATATTCTAATTTAACTGTGTTTTTAGGGAGAGGTGAGCTTTCATACAAAGCAGACTATGAACATTTTCAAACCTCAAAAAAAAAAGTCTTAGCAATTAAAAAGAAAAGCATCTACATGACTTATCCCAGTATAAAGGTTGGGATTATATGTTTGTACAGCTATAGGCGGACTAACAGACCTATTTGTGACGCAGGTTTGAGTAAACACTAAAAAAGTCAGCAGTAGCCCCGTCAGTCATTTTATGCTAAAATGAACAAAAGCACTTCGTTGCAAAATCTACCTCTGCAGGCCATGCTGTGTTGTGTATGTGTTGTTGACTCCCTTTCATAATTTTAAGACCAAGTTAGTATGGCTTCTCTGGCAAAACCAATGCCAAGAGCAAGCTCGACATCACAGCTGTCAGAAATCAGTTTCTCCTTCCTCATAAGCAAAGACGTCGTGAATACTGTGTGCAGCATCGGAGGGCTAGGTGTCGCTGTTCTTGTGTGGAAAACATTTCTGCCATGGGCTGAAAGGAAGAGCGAGAATGATGAAGAGGACGCCTCCAAAAATAAGAATGCCACCCGCTGAGCCCACACAGGCCACAGACCAGGACAGTTCATGGTGTAAAGGTATGGAGTGGTCACTGGACAGTAAGGCCAGCACAGACTGGTGGAATATGAGGACAGAGAGCAGGACCAGTACACCTGCATGAGAAGATAAAAAGTAACAGTAACATTTAAAAGATCAATCAGCAGTTACAATCCTTAAAATACTCATGAAAATGTTGTCCTAGCATGACTAAAAAAAGAGTCACATCCCACCTGATAGGATGAAGCAGAAGGAGGCTGGCTTAAGAAAGAATTGCACTCCTTTGCTGAGCGACATGGCAATGCATATGGAGCCCATCACCATCATGGTCAGACTCAAAAGGGCCAAGACAGCTGCTGCTAGATTCAGACCTGTGAGGGAGAGCAGTGAGATATAACAAAATATAAAGCACAGATGTTCAGAAGTGCATGCAGAAAAAAATCTGCAGCACAAAAGATGGAGGAATTATTGTGAGGTCTGGAAACTAGTTATGTTACACCACCTCACACATGTTTGATTCCTCTGGGATTCTGGTTAAATCGGGATTTTTGTTAAAGAACAAAAATGATGTCATCTGTGCTGCTTCCTGTACTGGCTCTGCTTAAAACAGATTTTCCTGGCATTCCAAACCTGAACAGGTGCGACCCCAAAAAATAGCCTGTGCCAATTGTGCTGTTTTTGTTTTGTTTTTTGATTCTCCAGCATGTAGATATTATTTCATTAATAAAAGCATTGCAGAGAACAGGAATGGTCATAGTTGGTCAATTCCTTCCGTTAGAGTAACGAGTAACATCACAGACTAGCCACCTCTTATTATCATTTTTTATTCTCTTTTTAAACAAATAAATAAAATCATATAAATATGTAACTTTACATACTTGTGAGTAATTTCAACAGAATTTCTGTTATTACTGTGGCCCAGTTGCAGTACTTTCATAGCCCACCAGGGGGCCCCGGTCAACACTTTAGGAATCTATGCTTTGAAAAATTGCCACAAAGTTAGCATAAACCATAAACACAGTACAAAATAGATATGCTAGCTTCCCGGTAGCTCAGAACCTAAAGTGTACTTTTCTGTAATAACCAGCAGGGGGCGACTCGACACGTTTATGGGCTTACTCACTAGTTTCGGGTCATATTGAGTAAAAAACTAAGTACATTTTGTAAATTAAGGTCACTGTTAAAGTCAGAAAGGGTTAGATGGGATATGCTCATTGGCTAATGACTTATGATTGAGAAGTGGTATACCCTTACTTATTCTTCACAGGACTGTGCATATCTGTTGGTGTGATTATGTCCAAGTCTACTGTGCAGCCACTGACAGCAAATCTTTCCCACAGCTCATATGTCAAATGCCGCCTTCTCTTTAACCATATCAGCAAGCAAATTTTCAAAACAGCCTCTGCTCACAACTTACGACCAAAAGATAAAAATGACTGATGTTTGCTGTGATGTAAGTAGCCTATTAATTCTCATCCAGCTTATCTCCAAACTACACTGAAACCAGTGGCTCCCTGGGCAGCACAGCAAACACATTAATCAGTCTGATAGCTTATGGCTTGCTTTGGAAAAGGGGTGGCAGTGGAAGTTAATCGTCTAAAACATGCAAAAACCACCAGTACGGTCCTGTGAGCACCGCAGTGAGCATCTTTATTGAAAGAAGAAGCTGCTGGTGTAACTGCTAATGTGTATGTCCAGGGGAAGGTGTAACATCTCACTCTTCTTAGTTGTCTTCTTGAATATGACTGCATTCTCCCCAGAGGTGAAGAATTTGAAGTAAGTACAGTTGGATTCTGTGGGCATAAAGAAGAGATCAGACAAAGAAACACACATGCACCCACGCGCTCGCACACGCACTTACACACTCACTTACACACTCACTCTCCTATGGACAACTTCTTGTCTTCTCTGATGTGCCTACTATGCATCCATGCACTCTGTCCTTCCAGGCATCATTCCTATTTATATCGAGCATTAGCTGGAATACCCAGAGACACACACCTCTTTGCACACAAACACACACACATACGCACACTCCAGCACTGCACATATGGTGCCGCCAAAGAGGGTGAGAGACAGCAAAACACTAAGGGTGGATGGCAGAGGGGAGAAATAGTGGTAGACAGAGAGAAGGGGCAGATGGAGGCTAATGAAGGGACATGGCTACAGAAGACGGGAAGAGGATGTGCCGGGTGAAAAAGAAGGAGGAAGATGCGAGAAGTATGGATACAGGCTCAGAGGATGAGAGCGGTGAAAAGGAGGAGTGAGTTGCTGGCAGATGGAAGGGTGGTGAGTGAAGGGAAAGAGAGAGGGTAGCCGCAGATGGAGAAGGAGGTGAGACGAGCGAGCAGGAGATGTCAAGAGGGGGAGGAAACACAGGGGGGTTAGTTAATACTGCATTAGTTATACACTCTCACTCGGTCCCTGTCTGTCCCCCCTCGTTTCCCCTTCTCTATATTTAGACAAAAACTGTGAAGTAGTCAGATTCCGTTTGGCTTCACAAGTGCATAGTGATGACTTTCAGCCACTGAAAATTATGTGCTCCAAGATGACCACGTGCATGTGCACACACACACACACACACACAGTGGCTGAGGGCATTTGCAAACATTTTTTAATGAAGCAGATCGACTATTTGTCAACCATACTGATTTTGTAACACATTATGCTATCAAAGTCAACTGGTTTTGCTCCCACTACCCCTGCTGAGACTGTAATTATTGAGCCGCCATGTTTCTCTCCAGCAGGCAGCGAAGATGGATAGCTGGTCTCGGGATGACAGACACGGCATCGTCAGGCCGCACTTTGAGCGGGACGGGAGCCAGAGGCATGTAAACAGGGATGTGAAATGGGGAACCATAGAAGGCAAAAACATTTGTTTTCCTGCAAACATGATGAGCCCACGGCCATCTGTGACAGGCGGCGTGGGCCAACAGTGTTGGGACGTGTGATGAAGATTGTCAGAAGCATACTGGCTTCTCTCAAACACCAACAGAGCATCTTGGAATCATATCTGCCAGCTCGAAGCAGTCAAAGAGGCACAAAGGATAATTTAGCAAAGGATAGATAAATTATCCTTGAAAACTGGATCATTCAAGGTGATGACGACATGTTAAGTTGTATATGTGAACCACTTGTGTCTCTGAAATTTAAAGAGACTTTGTGGTTTCTTCAGACCGCTGCTGGGTCCTGGCAGAATCCATGAGACGTGTGATTCCAGGAGCAAGTCTTTCTCCTCCAGTACCTGCCTCTTTCCATCTCCAGACTCACTTTCCAGACAGAAATAGGTCATTGTGCAGATAATCGGCGCACTCCGGAGAACATAACCATGGTCAAGTTGAATAAAGTGCTTTTAGAAAGAACCTGTCACTACTCTAAACATGGATGTCCGTCAGCACAATAAACCTCTGGTTTGCCCCTTTATCACCTGTCTGCACTCTTGGTAAAACAGGAGATGATTCGATGCTTAGTCAGGAGAAAATCTTAATATTAATAATGCCCTGTTACACAGATCGTGTTATGACTGCCAACAAATATGCTGTATATTGTACCTGCATGCTGCTGTGTGTTGGTCCAGCAGGATCCGAGCTCATAAAGCACCACTGTGTTTATGCACTTGAATGCATTTTCACGCTTTATACTTTTTAATGATTCAATTTGCACATTATCTGTAGGATGACCTAGATACATATTGTATCTACACAAGCGGCTTCAGATACCCAACTCTCATTATTCCTTTGCAAATCCACACAAGTGTACATACACACAAGGAATACATTTATTTTTAAATCTATATCAAAACTCAGAAAAATGTTGCTCAGAAAAATGAAGACTGTTCGCGTTGGATGCAAATGACTTTTTTAAACAAAGTGGCAACAGAGCTTTTTTCAGCCTCTTACGAGTTCAGATACAAAGACCTACAAATGTATTTCCAGGGGGCATACATTATATCAGCTATGACAGCTCACTCTTATTTTACAACATTTGTCATGGCACAGAAAACCTGCAGTGATTAAGGGTGATGTCAGCAACTTCTTTCCACAAACAGTCTCTGACCCCTTGCTGTTAATCCACTTTGATACCGATACACATACTGTAACATGGTGGCAGCTTCAATTCAGACTTGCAAGGAAAGCAGACAGGGAGTTAAACACAAAATAGTCCCTGCAGAAACTCACCAGCTCATCTTGTGCAGATCAAACAGATTTACACAAATTCACACAGACACACACACACACCACTCTGAGGTCTCACCTCCAGGTAGATCAGCAGGACCACAGCTTGTCCTCTCTGGGTCTATTTCATCCACCCGTAGGGTGCGGATGCAGCCCTTCCAAAGGCCGTAATGGGCCATCTGGCAGGTCTGGTTGCCGCTGAAATTCTTTGGTTGGGCCAGCTCCACCCAAAACTCTGTCCCCATGCCGAGCACCGTGAGGGTCACACCGACGATAGAGACAAAGAAAGCCAGCTTGATCTTTCCCTCCTGGCTGTCGCTCAGCTTGTGGATCCGCCTCTGTCCTCTACCACCTTTCATTCCAGCCAAACCTCCACTCTGTCCTGCCACCCCTGTGCGACCCTCCTCATCCTGTTGTACAAAGAAGTTGGACCACATACTGATCGAAAGTGGCCAGAACCGAAGAAGTACAGGGGATGGGACGGGACACCTCAAATGAAGATTGGAGAAGCAGATAATAGATGAAAAGTGTTTTAATTAGAATCAAATAATGAGATGTTTTAGGTTCGGAAGGCGAAAGTTTGCAAGAGAGCTATCAGCTGTCCTGTGATGGACGGGGAAAATTGAGCAAAAGCAGTGAGAAGATCAAGTAAAAATAAATGGGCTGGACATAAGAGATATGAATAGAACTACTGTGAAGTGGAGAGGGGGGCAGATGAAGTGAGGTAATGACAAAATGGGATAGATGGAGGAAAGGACCAGGAGAGCTGTCTGTCTGTTTTCCGTCCAGTCCTCTGAAAAAGAGAGATGAAACAGAAAGATGAAAGAGTAGCCAGCATATGCTTCACCAGAGCAAAATCCTTTCATCACCAGTGTAATATTTAATTTCCAACAGCTTTATCAGCATCTACAATATTCCCTCCCTAAAAGCCATATGAAATGCTCTCAGCCAACAATAGATAAGCCATATGGCAGATTTTGCAGGAGATGTAGAAACAATTCGACTGGAAGTAGGTTTGTGCAAGGTCAAGGTGAGAGATAACGCCACAGTGTCACACCGGACCACCCAGCTTCCAGTTTCTCAGATGAGTTGACAACCCATCGTCTCTCTGAGCAGGTACACTATCTCTGGCTTAGACACAGATCCCCTTTGATCTGAGGGGATAATGGATTGCCACAAATACCTCTCAGGCTGCATTACTTATACCGGGAACACTGGGAATATGTAGCAGCGGCTGCGCACTTGCACATGTGTGCTTCAGCACGAGTTTGGTCCCAGCTTACAGAGACTTTCAACTGTGAGCGAGGAACCTTTGGAGCGATTTAAACAAAGTGAGTGACGGGGCACAACGGTGTCGATGGTCTGCACGAGAGGTGATAATTCAATCCTGAACCCTCTGACAGAGAGAGGGGGCTATAGTAATTAACTCTGCTGTGATGTCCAACAGGTCACAGAGTGGAGGCGAGAGGCCTGGCCAGTTAGGAAAGCAGCACCAGCAGGCCACGCACAGTTGGCGGATCACCTAATTCAGAGCTTTGGGCTGACAGCATCAGAGGTTTTATTTAGGCAACATGTGCAAAGTCTCACCGCAAAGCCTTTGTCTTTGATACTTTGTAGTATGTGAGGAGACATAATAATAAATATAATAAACATGTAACAAAAAACATTTCATTGTCATTTAGTCATGCTGCATGTCGTCTGCCCCGCAATAATCACAATAATAACAATTCAGTAAGAGCAGACAGCATTTACACAGAGCATGAGAAGATGGTTCTGCAATGTCAATAAACAATAATATCAGCTTATCAACAAGCACTAAGTGACAGTTGGGGTGAAAATCATTTTATAGCTAACAAAAGGCAGATACATACGTGTCACTAGTGAACCAAAGGTATGGAATAGCAACCGTGCATTAAAATAACCCTCCAACATTAACTGTAATAAAGAACATCAATACTGCAGCTGCTGACAGCCAAATTAGTGGTCATAGAATTACAAACCTTGATCACATTACATTCATATTAACCACAGTGTGATCAGACGGCTCAGAGGAGCCAAGCTGCTCTCAGGGTGGGCGACACAAACAAGTGCTTACTTTGCAGTAAGTGAAGGATTATCCTTAGCAGGGTATATAGAGCATGTATACAAAGACATATACTATAATGCAATGAACACTTTGGTGCGGTAGCCTAAATTTTAAAGCGTCTGAACACAGGATATAACTTCATGCTGCATTTTCTGTCGTGAAAATTAGAAATTCTCTCTACCGCTTGACCGGTGACAGCCACCGCCACCTGTGTGACACGTGGGCGTAAGAAAGCAACAGCTGGCTAATGCACTTGATTGAAAAGGAGAATAAATCTGACCTGTGTCGTGTGTGTTGTTCAGTTCGAGAGGTAGAGAAGCATGAAACTTAATAGAGGGGGGAGAGCAGTGATGTGAGAGTGAGTGTGAGAGAGAGAGAGTGAGAGAGAGAGAGGAAAGGGGTGGGAGAGAGGAACGTAAGAGTTATGGAAAGTGAGTGTAAAGGAGTAGAGGTGGGGGATGTGAAGGGGGTTGGAGTCTGGTTGGTTAACACTGTTGCCCATTTAATGCGTGTGCGTCCGTCTGTGTGTGTGTGTGTGTGTGTGTGTGTGTGTGTGTGTGTGTGTGTGTGTGTGTGTGTGTGTGTCTGGTGTTTGGCCCCCAGACTGTGCTTACACCTCACGTTTAATCTCAACAGCATCCAGCTCATGCTCCATAAATGTTTCAAATTTTAAATCAGCAAGGAAAGTTGCTGCAGGGTGGTCCGCTCACATGATGACAAGCCTGCCAGCATGATAAAAAACATCTCTGTATCTGCGACAGCCTTGCTGTTTGTGTGTGCGTCTATTTCGGACAGCCACCTGTTAATGACATTAAGTAAGAGTGAAGGAGGAGTCTGTGTTTATATGAGAGGGACCAGAACAGCATTTTACAGCAACACAATACACTGTGAAGAGGTGAAAATCTAACAGAGAGACAGATTGAAAGTGTACTCGGGGTTTAAAAAGAGCCACAGCATGCAGGGATGCATATAGAAGGGGAAAAAAGACGTATGAGAACAGGAGATAAAAGGGGAGTAAAAACTGTAAGGGAATGCTGAAGTCTGAGGTAGCTGCAGAAATGGACAACACTGGCTGAAATGAAGCGGTACAGAGAGGAAAATGAGAATGTGCAGCCCCCATTTCATTCCTCACTGAACAAGGTCCAGGGAGACTTCAGAGGCTCAGGCTGATCTTGTGGAAAGCTTTTCTCGTGGCCCATCCCTGCTTGGCCGTTCCACAGTTTAGGTTACATACGTGGCACAGCGAGAGAGAGAGAGGGAGGGAGGCCAAACCCTGCAGCCAGCAACACTAAGGGAGGGCGGGGGTGGGGTAGGTGGGGGCAGTGCGGGGATGCAAACCGAGAGTGAGTCGGGGACAGAAACACAGAACAGGAGACAATCGCAGAAAAGGGACAAAGTAGGCCGCAGGCTGTGACAGGGAAATAAACACCTGGAATGTCCAAAACAGTCAAACTCTGCTTCTCTTTTCCTTTTTTCAGTCTGCAGACGGCCTCTTCAAACAGAGGTCACATGCTAAATGCGTGACATCCATGATAGATTAATTAATGTGGAGGACAGCTATCTGTTTTAAGGCACACATGCGTGCCAATTCTTTAAAATCGCTTCCTCTAATTACACACACCATCACTGCTCATCCATCATATAAGATAGATCCAAAGTGTCCACAGGCAGCTGGAGGCCATCAATATTTCACATTATGCTGATATGAACAGTCTTGTTCATGTGTCTTGTAGTGCCCCTGTCAGCAGTGCTGATTTATGCTTGAACTGTACGCTCATGTATGCACCCATGCGCATGCCGTTCACACTTATGCATATTACAGCTACAGAAAATTCTTAGTTTCATGCTGCTAAGTAGTACTGACTAAGAGTATTTGCCCACTTGAAGCATCTGATGATTTTCCTACTACTAACAATCCTGCAAAAAGCTTTAAAACTCAATAATGAACTTGATAAAACAAAAAAAGGGACTGCAGAAGTATCCTGAGTATCCGGTAAGGGAAAGGGGGGACTTTTATATCTGTTCACCTGCTGGTTAACACAAATATATAATCAGCCAATCACATGGCCAGTGAGCGGTAGTTCTCTGGGCGTCTCTGCCTTGTTGATGCCAGAGGTCAGAGGAGAACTGCCAGACTGTTTCGACCTGACAGGAAGGCAACAGTAACTCAGATAACTTCCCGTTACAATCAACGTATGCAGAAGAGCATTTCTGAAGGAACAACACATCGGACCTTGAAGCAAATTCATATATATACACAGATGTACCACTGTGTCAGAGACACAGGTTCCTTCTATTAGGTAGTAAATCATTGTTAATCAATCTAATTTTTGAACAAATCAATGAGTAACTGATCTGATACGATGCTTTATGATCACTTGGTAAATATCTTCCTGGAGAAAAGGACACATTTTTATTAACAGCAGCTGTCAAGGCAGATGCCACTGAGACAGCAAAAGATAAATTGACCTTTTGGTATACGCCTGGAGATCACTGAGAGCGATGTGGACAGTTAGGAAAAAACCCTCAATCTTTTCAGGGGTAAGACTTAATAACTAGATTAAAGTAAAAAAAATAATGTTCAGTCATACTGCTGGATGGCTTTTACTAAGATATATTAATGTATGTGTCTTGGTACACATTAACAGCTATACACCAAATCTATATGTGCACTTAAACTTTTAATAAGTGGTGCTGAAAGGTCTCGAGAGCCTTTTAACACCGCAAGGGCAGGGTAGTTTCTCTTTTCCAGCATGCAAAGGATTTGTTTGACATCACTCTTTCGACTGACCAATGCTCGGAACAATGGGGAAGTGCAAGAAACTCAATGAAGTTATAAGAAGGAGAATTGCAGATTTAGAGAAGTTGTGAAGGTCTCTTGAAGCTATTTCCAAAAAAACATTCCAAGATCATCGATTATTTTAAACAGTTTTATGTAAGTACAAGTAATTCAGGTATATAAGCACATTTCCACGGTCCAAATTCTTCATCTTCACCTCGAATCAACAGCAAGATGGCTGAAACTTGGACACTGTTGGGTCAATAATCACAAGCAAGTTCAGGAACAACCAGAACAAAAGCAAAACAAAAGTGGTTTTGAAAAGCAGGCTAACATTAGCTAATGCTAAACTAAGCCACGCTAATGGACTTACCAAAGCCCTGAACTCAACCCTATTGTATATTTGTGTATTTATGCTTAAAAGGTGTCCGTGCCAGGAAACCAACCAATTTTAATGAACAATTCTGCCAAGTAGAGTAGTAAAATATCCAACCACAAAATGCGAGAAGCTTGTTGATGGAATTTACTAATAGACCAAATATTAATATGATGGATGTATATATCTGATGGCGTATATTCCCACACGGGAAAAAGAACAGTTCAAAGTGGTCATTAAAAGCCCATAATTACCATAACATTGTTGAATGAATGTATGTAAACTACAACTATAAATTCCCAAATTTCATCAACACCATTACCTTATACATTAATTCTGGGAGAAACTGCCTGCAGTCTTTGTGCAGTTTACGTGTTCTGTTTAGTAACAGTTATGTTACTCTGTAGATACATATTTTAAAGTTCCAGTTTCCTGCCCATTGACCCTTTTCTAAATGATAAACACTACAAATATGGCTTGTCTGCATTGCATTAATGTTTGATCTCTTCTATTGCAAATCATTGACATTTTTACACAGGTGGAAGAACATCAACAGGACACATTTCTACTAATGTTTTTGACATGTACGTATTATTAAGTTCTTTCTTGTGAGGTGTTTACTTCGTCTAACCTCCTGTGGATTAAATACAAACTGGATCATGTACTCAATGTGTCCATTCTATTCCACTGTTGCACTCTCCCACTGCTGCAGTGTTCTATCTTTTTGAATGAAGATCAATGGGGATGCACTGCCTAGAATGACAATGACCATCACCAGAGTCTTGCATCCGCCACTAGAGGGAGATAATGTATTAACAAGCCTTTACTGCAGCGTTAGGCCTGGGGAGGGCATACAATGCACTTAAGAGAGGGCTGCCAATAACATTCAGCAGCTCTCATGACAGACAGCCATCTCTAAAAGACTGAGGGTCAGCTCTCCATTTTTGCTCCAGTGGACATGGTTTCAACTGCATGAGAGAGCTGCTGATTTACCTTTGTCCTGAGGGAACTACTGGGTAGTGAGTGTTGCATCAGAGGCCCTGCTGCTGCTGGGTTTTGTGCAGTGAGGTGCAGCGATGCAGATAGAGATGGGTAGTATAGAGCTGACACAGGACATTATTGCATGACAGAGTGTAGTTGCTTTCCTGTAACCATTTTACATGAAATCCCGGCTGAATAAGGCAATCCAGCTTTTGCTCTGCCTTACTCTTTGTACCTTGTGAGATGTAGAAAAATAAATGGGTTAATTGGAAGAACATAAATGACTTGGCTCAAAATAAGCCTGAATCTATCATCAAGTTGGATTTTTTAAATATCTAGATCGATAGATAGATAGATAGATAGATCGATAGATAGATGTACACACCCGTATTTGGAATAAAGTTGAATTCAGTTTGTCCAATTCAGGTGGTTGAACTTTTAATTTGTCAAATATATAATATGTACAACTATATATATGAAAACTATATGCTCACGGTCACTTTATTAAGTACACCTGTTCTAATCACTCATGGCAGCAACTCAATGCATTTAAAGCTTGAAAACCTGGTCAGGGTGACCTGCTGAAGTGGAAGCTGAGCATCAGAGGAATGGGAAGACAGGCAATCACTCACTTGTTACAAGCGAGCTATGCAGAAGAGCATTTGTCAATGCACAACACACAGAACGATGAAGCAGATGAGCTATAGCAGCCGAAGAGCACGCTCCTCTCTGTTAGCTAAAAACAGGAAAATGAGGCTACAATTCACACCAAGATTGAACAATAGAAGACTGGAAAAAACATTGTCTCGTCTTGATTTCTACTTCAACATTCATTTAGTAGGATCAGAATTGGGCTTAAACATAAAAAAAATCCTGTCTTGTATAAGAGGTTCAGGCTGTCTGGTGGTGGTGTAATAGTGTGGGGATATTTTCTTGGCATACTGTGGACCCCTTAGAAGTAACTGAGCATCAATTAAATGCCAGAGTCTTCCCAAATATTGTTGTCCATCCCTTTATATCTATTCACTTTTGATGACTTCTTCCAGCAGGTTGACACACCATGTCACAAAGCTCAAATCATCTCAAACTGGCTGCTTGAAAGCAACTATCAGGTCAGTATGAATCAAAATCTCTGAAGAATGCTTCAAGCATCTTGTTGAATCTATGCCATGAAGAACTGAGGTAGTTGTGAAGGTAAAAAGGGGGTCTGGCCCCTGTGTGTGACCAATGTTTATGCTACTCTTACATAAAAAGTCAGTCTAGTGACTGTGAAATAGCACCATCATTTGGACATTACCAATAACTACACAGTTTGATTAATTATGCTATCAGGTCAGTGAAGCTGACTGTAGCTCCGGTCTACTCCATCTCCATTATTAACTGTGCTATGGTGTGGTGAATGGATGTGGGCATGCACAGGAAAAGGAAGCACAAAGGGAAGAAAAGCAGTCATGTAAATTCATGTTTTAATCAACATTTGAAAACAAACTGGACAAATGAAAGACTGCTTCTGCTTTTATAAACTATATGTGGCTTTTAGGTTTTAAATCATTTAAGAAATCACATTTTTTCCAGAGAAAAAGAAACTAAAAGACACTTTAAAAAAAAAAAGAAAAGCAGATTTTCAGAAAGTAAGGAGTAACATCTCTAAAGTGTTATCACTGACACAGTCTCTCTTTCAGCGCTGTAAAGCAAACCAAAGGATCAAATGAAAGCAGTCTCAAGCCCATACAGTTTGAACATGTGGTCCTCAGAGGATACAGGGCAGAAGATGAGGGAGATGAGCGATAAGCAGATTGTGTCTACGTACACAGGGACTGTTTTCTATCAACCCAACAGCTGACCTCAGATTTAGTGAAATTACCAAATAGTTCAACAGCAGAAAAATGACTAACAGTGAACACTAAAATTTAAAAATCAGGTTACTTTATTTGTTTTCCCTAAATAATCTCCTCAAAGCCCCCAAATTTCTGAAGGAGATTGTAGTATTAGTTTTACTTTTAACTCCGATTTTAATTTTTTGAAAGACAAATCTGGCATTTTGTGATTTTAGTTTCACTCTGCAGTACAACATGAGTCGTGAGTATTAGTCTCGTGTTTATTTGGTCTTGTCAGAGGTGAGACGCTGCACAAACAAACAACTGGGTCCAACACATCTTACATCCCAAATCTGCTGGGAAACAAGGAAAAATGTGAGCTGGCTGAAGGACAAGACAGTAACATACATGGATATATAGACATCAATGGTAGAGGGGTAAGCCATATTTCTTTCAATAGCAAATTGACATGTAATAACATTAAGGCTCGTTGGTAAGGAAGAAATATATATCCCCCATGAAATCCCCTCCCAATCTGTCTTTATTGTCTCTTAAACTAAATCAGGGCTGAACTGCTGAGACAAAACAATCTCACCTTTAAAATGTTGTTCACAAAAGATGGACGTGACAAAAGTTGCAAAAATTAGAACAAAAACAAGAAAGCGCATAATTTTTTTAAAAAAAAATTCTCTTTTTTTTGCAGTTTGTGTTATTCTAAGGGACTGAATGCAGGGTGATATTACAGCGGAAATCAGTGAAGCTACACACAGTATCAGAACAATTACAGTTGACATTCAGATAGAGTCCAATCAGACAACAGATTTTCTAGAGATCATCCTGAAGGGCGGGGGGTGGGGGGCAGCAGTCTGATGAAAATGAAGGAACATAAGGAAAGGACAGGAGAGTCCAGACAGGGGGTGGAGGAAAATAATAATAATAAGAGTGTTCTTTTGCCTTTCTAATGATGACAGAAAAGCTGAAGTGGATGTTACAGCTACTGTGTATCTACACTGGATGGTCAAATGAAAATGCCCTCCCATCTTCCTCTCCATCTCCCCAAAACCTCCCTGTCACAATTTTTTTTTTACCCCCCCAACCAGAATCTTCCAGTAAGTTCCCTACCGCGGCTCCTTCCTAATGTACTTAAAACAGGCTAACTCCATTTAAATACAAACCTTAAAGTGTGGCGCAAACCCCCCCCCCCACCCAGAAATGACATCCCTGTCTCACAAAGTATAAAAAATGTTCGCCCAACCCCTGGACCTATTTTTACACACTTTTTTTTCTCAAAAATCTTTAACTTGCCCACCCACCCAGCTACACCACTAGCAACCAAACCTAGCCCCCTTTTATTATGTACTGAAAACAAACCCCACAAATTCTCCTCCTCCTCTATTTCCAATTCTGTCTTAACTGCTGAATATTTCGTGAAGATCTCCAATGATAATCTGGATATCACCACTGCCAAACAAATAATACTCCCAGATCGACCTGCAACGTTGCGCTACACACACACACACACAAAAAAAAAAAATCACTTTGGGGGCTGATTTGGAAACTGGCAGTGCACACCCTCCCCATTCCCCTCTTTACGTCATGCGTCCTCTACCAGAAATCCCGGCGGTGATAGGCGTCTGGATCGCAGTATTTGGTCACCACCACCCTGTTGGCAAACTTCCTGCCTGTCAGCCCCTGCATGGCCTTCTGGGAGTCAAAAACTGATGTGAACTCCACAAAGATCTGAATTTTTTTAAAAAGATAAAAAAGCAGTGAGGGCTTGTAACATCTCACAGCATTGTTTACCACAAGTCAAATGTAAACGGCTCCTACCTTGCCGGTTCCAGGCACTTCCAGGCCATCGACAGGTCGAGGTATCTCAATGCTTTTAACTTGGCCGTACTTGCTGCACTCATCCCTGACGTCCTCCACAATCTCCTCGTACTCTTCATCATCCAACAGCTCTTCAGGGGCCACCATGTTCATCAGACACAACACCTCCGTGGGCAGACCGCCCATCTGAGTCACGGAGCTGTTCAGACCTGGCACCTGCAGCGTCACTGGAGTCTGGTTTATACTCGACTGGAAGGAGGCACACAGGTTAGATGAGGCATTTTATAGCACAGCTTTCTCTACATTTTACAGTAAACTGTATAAAGCCAACAATTTAATATTCTTTACATCTATTTTCACAGCTAAAAAAAAAAACCTACTGGCCACTGCCACCCACCAGGCAACCCTGTTACTAAACAATCTCAGTCCAGCTTAAACTCAGTTTGGTCTCCAATCACCGTTTTCGTAAGTGTGGTTGCAGCTTTAACCCTAGGTAGTGTCGGCTGCTGGTTCATAAAATATTGAGAAAATGTGTTTTTGGGTGAACACTTTAACTGATTTCATGCAGAGCTTCAGTCAGCAGTATTTCATTGGCCATAGCTGGTTAGTAATAAATACGATCTGTTTCATATTTTATTATTATTGTACCGTATCCAATTGAATCCGAATGGATGTACTACACAAAGATTAGTTCAGGCAGTGATAAGGAAAGTGCTGCTACATGCGTTTTGTCTGCTTTCATTATAAAATAATAATAAAAGCAGGGGGAGGCAACTAAAAATGTACTACATTTAGATGTGCACTTGTAAATGGTTAAATTTAAGAGTAACTTCATAAATTGCTGGAGAAGAGTGGCCAAACAATCTTTATGCATTTTACACTCTCTAAAAGAGCATCAATCCTCCCACCACCCGCTGTCATCTGTCCAGCTCCTGGACACTTACCAGAGTTGCGTTCTTCGATCCCACACTGGCTCTTTGCACCAGAAGTTTCTTGTCTCCCAGCTGCATGCCGTTCAGTCCAGCAATAGCCTATAATGACATAACAACATTGAAAACCATGCCTTCAAAAACACATACTACAGAGATAGCATTGTATATTCTGTTGGACTGGTTACCTGGTCATTAAGGTTGACATCAACATATTCACAAAAGGCATATCCTTTGGATAGGCCTGTGGCGCTGTCCTTCACCAGGTTAAAAGCCTTCAGAGGGCCAAATGACGTCAACAGCTCTTTCACCTAGCACACATGATGCATAAAGGTCACTGCAAGGCATTTCCAATGGTTTCCAACAGTTGTCATGAACACCAGACATTCCCAACATGAACACTACTGTTCAAGGTGTGTTACTGGGTAACATGACAGCAAAAAAAAAGAATAACACAATGCTCCTTCTCTTTCACTTCTTCCAACAGTATGTATAGTGTCTCTATGTTTCAATACTGGTGGAAATTATATGCAGATGTATGCACATTTTTTTTTCCCAGAAAAGCACAAGAAAGAACAGAGTACACTCTGGGGTTCTTTAATCTTTAGTCATGTGAGAAATACAGGACTCAAAGTATAACAGAATGCAATGTAGTGTTGTTTGGGCCGTTTTGCAAGGTGAGTGTGTAAGTATATTGTGCAGAACAATTGATACTGAACAAGCTGCACTGCACTTATAAGAAAAGATGAGCTGTTTAAAGCACAAAGACCAACCTGGTCATCATTCAGGTAGTTAGGCAAGCCACCAATGAAGAGCTTGTGAGCAGAGTCTGGGACTACTGTGGACACCACACCTGCAGGAGCAGCAACAGGCAGAAACATTAATGGAGAAATTGAGTTCACACAGATTACAATTTGCTGAGAATTGTGCCAGAAGTAATTAGAGTTAAAAACCATTAATTGTCTGTATACCAGGCACATAGACACTGGGGTTCTCGCTCATGCCGGGCAGGGGCTGGTAATCGTGGGGACGGCGAATCTTAAGACTCTGGCCTTGAAAGATGATGCCATCAAAGGCCATTGCCTGTGTTGTTTCATCCACAGAACGGAACTACACAAGACAAAAGATGGCTGACTTCAAAACTGCGTATTTTAATAAGGTTTTAGGATTATACCAAGAGAGAACAATCAATGTTCATGGGAAAATTGACTCACCTCAAGGAAGGCAAAGTTCTTATCCTGATTGATCTGTACTGCAAGAACGGGATTGCCGGGGGCCTGAGTAAGACCACCCAAACGCATCTGGGCATTAAAGAAGTCCATCATTGACTCCTAAACATAAGGGAGGTGAAAAAATAATAGATTGTGTTAATTTACGCAATAACGACCAAACACAAGTATAAATTACTGCAGGATGTTTATAGGGCAGGAGCCAAAGTCAAATGCTGTGCTGTTACTCACCTCTGTGATACCAAAGGGGATGTTGCCCACATAGAGCCGACGAGCCTGTCGGGTCATCTGGCTTCCCACTACAGGTACTGGGGTTGGAGTAACAGCCAGACCATCTGGAGTCATGGTCGGCAGGAGGGCTGTAGCTGGGATCTGGCCTGCAGCTGGAGCGTGAAGACAGGAAATATTTAACAACCTCATTCTGTTGTTTCAATAAAGCCATGTGGCAGATTAATACGCACATAAACGTGGAACTATTATGTTCATTTCTATTCTTCATATTTTGCATTTTTGGACTCCATTAATCATTTTTCATCTTAAACTGGGCTTTGCTATAGCCCCTTAGTTCTACTACGTTTCTGTTAAGGGTGAAAACGAGTAATTTTACACACACTGACCATGTTTAAAATATGATGGGAAAATAAGGAAAAGCATAATAGATCCACTTTAAATGTGTCTTTCAATCAAGTAAGGCAGCATCAAATATTGTAGTAAACATAAATAGATGAGACGAGAAGGAAAATGGATGGTTACCTTGCATGGCTTTGTACTGCATGGGAGTGATGTGTTCAAAACCAGGTGGAGGGACATCCCAGTACTTCTTCACCTTCTTCTTCTTCTCACGGTGGGGAGAACGGCTGTTTGAGGAACACACAATCATCATGTAACATATCTCTCATTAGCTCACACTGGACTACTACAGGAAACGATGGTTTGATTTCAGAAATGAACAAAACAGACTACATTTCAATCACAACACTGTAAAACTCATGTTAAAGATGATAAAAGGGATAGAAAACCCTCATCCAGGCAGTTATTTACATACTAAACGGTAGACAGAATCTAAGAAGATAATTAAAAATCCAGTTGCTGCAGTAATGCACAAACCAGCTTTGTGTTAGTTTGCTGTATTACCTTCCAGCATTGTCCTGGGGGAAGCTGGCTGGTGAGCTGAAATGACATCGGAAGGGTTTCACATTTCTCTCAAATAATAAACACATTAACCAACATTTCCACTTGACAAAATTAGAGCTTCCATTTTGAATACAAGTCAGTCACTAAGTGAGCCTCACAGCTGGCACGAATTCAAACTATTAATGAGGCAATGAAAGCATAAATTACATCGTTAAAAATTGAGGAGCCAGATATTACATCTTTTTAACTACTCACACTGCATATCTGCAAGTAACGTGTTTTATACTGGTACCGAGAAAGAAAAGAGTCAAGCAGCAGTCAAGCAAAGAGGTCACATTCACAGCCAATAAGAAGCAGGAAACTGGAAAACTTTGCAGAAGTCCGCAAGAGAGTGAACATAATGAAGCAGTCACAAAGGAGATGTGTGACTTCAAATGAAAACGTATTGTATATAAATGCAATCCAAAGGTGAAAGTGAAGGAAAGACTGGCTAATTGTGAACATAAACACATATGGTTATGTGTTCCCCCGTCAACAGGCAAGCTTTTGTCTCTTTGGTATCAAAGATGATGTTCTTAGAAGAACGGACAATTTTCCCACAGCGAGAAGCTTAACGAGATTTGATCAAAGACTGCAGATCAGGCTTCTCACGAGAAAAAGTGGGAGCACATTTCAGAGACACCCGATATTATGCAACTTCAGAGTGAATATGCAAATAATCTACGTTTCAGAAAAGATTCTTTCAGGACTTTTATTAATAGCACTTATTGTGTGTTTTAATCTTGGATGGACCTGAAATTCTTTTTAAAAAACAGTTTTGACTCTTGATATTCTGCATGATGAGTTCCACAGTCGACAGGAAGTGGCAGAAGCTCATTGCCTAAGCTAGTTTTTAGTTCTGATTAATGTGTTTAAGTGCATTTGTTGTCCTGGACAGCAACACAATATGCTATTAAGACACAGAAAAAAACAAACAAACAAACAAACGAAGAAAGCCAGGAAGGAGAGGGCTGCATTTTGCAAACATAACAAATTTTTATAGTGTCAGTTTTTTGTGCGCATGTGCTTGAGTTTGGAATTTGCAGCCACCTACTGTGCGGCACAAAACTGGCTGGATGTCAGCGCAAAGTCGAGGGTGTTTAGACAAGCTGGTGTTTCAACACATTTGTATTGCATATATATAGGGCAAAAAAATTTAGTGTTTACATGTTTGTGAGGTCCAAGTTTACTTGGACTCACAAGCTGAGCTTCTTACATGTAAAGTAGCTTTCATCATTGTACTAGGAAGGTGTCCAGAGGTTAATATAATCTGATCTATTCTTTACAGATGCTTTATTTTCGGCCAGTGTGATGACTATACAATGTACACTACATTTCAGTATAGTGAGGCGATTCTTGACGCAACACAGTAGCTTTGACTGTTTGTTGGCCCAGATGTGGTTGCATACTGGTACTAACCTGCGTCTGTGTCTCCGCTCCTTACTGTCTCCACGGCGGTCTCTGCTGCGTCTGTCCCTGTCTCTGCTCCTCCTCTTCCTCTCTCTGCTGCGGCTGCGGGACGAGGACCGACGGTGGTGGCGGTTCTCTTTGTCCCTTTCAGCTGTTGGAATTAAATATTAAGTGTTTAATAACTTGCATGACTGCACATAAATGGGATACATAGCTATCTGGGGATATACACCAATTAGCCACAGCATTAAAACCAGTGAGAGGTGACACTTTTAACACTGATCATCTTGTGGATGTTTAATTGAAATGTACAATCCACATCCAACTACACCTCGTTCCCACTGCCTTGCACTGCTAGATAGCATTTTCACCACACTGGAAAAACGGAAAAAAGAAAAAAACTGCAAGGGCCACGAGGAATGACTCAAAGCATTAACACAGCCTCAAAACTGCATCATAACAATTTGAAAGAGTATTTGTAGGATCCATTCAGACAAGCTGGATACAGAATATCCACTCACAACGTACAGGACCCAAAAAGACCCACTGCTCCCTGTCTATGGTTGAACAAAAAGCTCGTGAACAAAAAGTGGTTACGTTAGCATTTTATAAATAAATACTGGTTATGGTAGCATTTTAAAAACAAGACCACAGCTTTTATAGATGAATAACGTGAATAACAGCTCGCAGAATTTAATAAACCCCATCCACTACACGGATGCAGCTCATAGTGTGTGTGTGTATCTATACAAATCTACCTTGAAAACAGTCTGTGTCGGATAAGTTTTTTTTTTTTAAACTGGTACAGTTACTGGTTGTGTGTCGAAAAGTTAGAGGCAATAATCTAGTAGTAATAGTAATAGTAATCTGGATTAGAAACGTTCAGTGCACGCAACAGCTGCAAAGAATGAATGCTAGCTGCACCAATTATTCAGTCAGCTGGTCTTGACTCATGATATAAACTTACAATGCTTTAAAGAAACAGTAACCTTTATTTAGTTTGTATTTGGCTACCGGTAAACTTACAGAAAAGTCGAAAAAAATGCTCATCCAACAGAATAAAATGACGAGCAATATTCCCGTAAAACTGTGGGCTAGTAATTTGCTTAATACTGTTCCAGTAAATAGACATGGCCACAGTAGGATACACTGATGGCGGCCTGTACAAACAAAGGCACCATTGGCGTTTCTAAATGCTGATGCAAAAAGAAAAAGTAATTTACCTTGTTTGTTTTCAGATAACTGTCTTTCGAATTCGTCGAAGTCCGACATCTCTCTGCAGAAGCCTGCTACGCTTTCGGAGACTGCGTTGCTCAGTTGGCGGTGGCTAGCTTAAGCTAGCAACAAAGTGAACAACACTTTTAAAAACAAGTGTCTTGCAGATGCAGCCCCGGAAAGTTAGCCTCGACTAGTAGCTTACCTAACGACAGATTTATCGAAAACTGTTTAACTAGAACATATATTAGCGGCAAAGTATTTGTTTACAACGTAACAGCAGAATCATTGATAAAGAAAACGTGTTCGCATGGGTTAGCCTGCTAACGTTAGCTAACTAGCTTGTAGCAAAGTCCAGAAGAATAGTGGGCCCGTGGCTCCTAGCTAGCTACCAACGCCGAATGAATGAGCTTCTTTTCGGAGAACAAAGCGGATCCGGGGAGTTAATGATCCACGGGAGCCAGTAGTTCGGCTTTACAAGACAAATATATGCGCTTTCAAATATTTCGAAGCTAGAGAAAACAATTAAGACTTCGGTATGCCCGCTTTTTTTTGCTCCGTCTCCCTGGAGCTCCGTGACACAGGAAGTTGATGAATGCCTTGTTTCCGGTGAGTGAGAAAGAAGAGACGCTCTGGTGTCCGTTTTCGCTTGTTTTTTTATTCTTTTCCCATCAAAGTTAATTTATCTGCTAAGGACATGCTAAGTCCCAAAGTGTCAAAGTTTTATTTTGTAGTTCAAGTGAAGATGAAACCTTTAACTTCAGTCTTAAACTGCTTGTTTTTTTGTTTTTTTTTACTTCTTCCTTAGGGGTCGCCACAGGCCTCCACATCACTCTCTCTTCTTACCTTCAACATAATCCCACCCACACCCTGAACCCATCTGTCACTCCTACTGCAAACCTGACTGCTGTCTTGTCTTCTGGCTCAGGACCTGGACAACTTGCTGTAATTACTGGAATCATGAATTCTACCAAAAAATCCTGGAGCAAAAAATTCTTGCCATAAGTTTGTGCCCTGAGGCTTACTTTGGTTATGGAAACACACCAGTAAGTCCACCTCTAAAAAAGCGATTAAAGTTTTGGAGTGGCCTATTTAAAGTCTGGATTTAAATATGATTGAGATGCTTTGGTATGACCTTAAACAAGTCATTTCTGCTGCAAAACTTTCCAAGGTGGCTGAATTAAAACAATTTGGCAAACAACAGTGGGCCAAAATTCCTCCACAGCAATGTGAATGAGTCAGTGCCAGTTATTGCAAATACTTGATTGCAGTTCTTGCTGCCACAGGTGGCACAACTAGTTATTGGCTTTAGAGGGGAATTACTTTCTTTTTCACACAAGGCAAGGTAGGTTTGGATAGCTTTTTTCCCCTTAATAAATGAAATATTGTATTTACTTGGGTTGTCTTTGTCTAGTATTAAAACATTTTTAATGATCTAAAACACGCAAGTCTGACAAATGTGCAAAAAACTGAGAACTGAAGCACAGAAACACTTTTTCACAGCACTGTGAGCTTTGGCAATCACACTCACCAGTTTTCACCCATTTAAACATCAATTTGGATTTTTTTGGACTGACATGTTGGACAGTATTCTCCATCAAAGCAGTAAAAATGAGGAAAAATTATCCTCCATCCCTTCAGTCGAATCTCTGAGACATAGAAGCTGGTCTGGTATCTGGTGGTGCCACAATAACTTACTAAGACATTTTATCACCTATTTATTGTAACCTGACGTCTCCTCACATCTCACCCAGCACCAGCAATGCAACAAATCCATTAAAGTAGAAATAAAATTAGAAGTTCGCACTACTTGTCAGAAATGAAATCTTTTAATTAGTATTATGTTTTAACAGTAGAGTTCATGAGTCATAAACAGTGGAGCTGTGCAATTTTACAGACAAATAAATCTACATTTTCGTATGAAATCTATGCTGTAATGAATTCTGAGTCTTACTATACATTAGGTGAATAATACGTTACATTATTTAAACACTGCACACTGGTATGACTTTTAAAAGGCTCTTCAGCAGATTCACTGTCTGCTCTTTAGCTCCACAACCAAACACTAAAATGGCTTGAGTTCCACAAATTGGAGTACTTATCACTGTTAGGAAAACAGGTTATTGAGATATGAAAATTTAAGCCAAAGGTCACAGTATTCCACTGTAACTTAGTCTGTTTTATTCTAACAGAACTTACTGTCTCACTTCACTGGAACACACACTATACATTACTGTACATTATAGTCAATGTGTGTGCCACTTTGAAATGTAAAAGATCCCTATAAACTACAGCTCACTGAAGATCTCTTTAACATGCACTTGCAGCGGCATTGAGAAAGCATTGGAAAGGAATAAAACATCTTTTGTCATCATGAGTAAGCTGCTTTTGCTAAAGTTGTAAGTGACACTGTAAAAATGTTTCACAATTTTTCACAAGGAACCAAAAGTTACACAATGTTACAGAAAACCAGTATAGTAATAATCATTTTAAAGGCTCCAAAACCGTATTTTACAAAAATGTGTTAGTGTCACAATGCATTACAGAAGCCTCGGTATCAGAAGCATAAGAAGTGACATCTACTGTAATTTAGTGCAGGTCGTGTACAAAAAAGGAGTGGTGCACTCCTCAGTGAAACAACAGAGTAATGCAGACACAAGACCAGCTGGAAGTCATATTACTATTATTACTAACCCTTAAGCAACCAAGATATTTTAATGACTAACATGACAGACTGGTCATTTATGACCCTATTATTGATGTTTACCATACCTAAGCGGTTTAGATATTCTAATTTGTTCCAACGTCAGATCCACCAAAGCTTTATGCCATAGTTGGCTGGTTTAGAAGGAATGCATTGCCTGAAACTCCACCTGCCTCTGAAATCTACCAGGTGTTCATTCATGCTGCGAAATGATCTTGACAGTAAAACACTGAACCCGTAAACTCTAGCTGATTCAGATTTTGTGAACAGAAAAGGAAACAACAGTGCAGCTCTGCACAATAAAGGCTGAGACCTAAATGAGGTAAGCTAAAGACGCTCATTTAAGTACTAGAAAAAGCAGTCTCCGCTATAATCCTGGTAAAGACACATTGCTTTTCACCAAATCTGGATCACACAGACATACCCTCCTGGCCTCAACAACAGAAGCATGTTTTTTTTTTCTTTCTGTCTGCAGCAGGCACCCCCACATCCTCAATACCCACTGCAGTGAAGATTTGTCGAAGGACAAACAACAAACGTGTAGGATGTTTGTAAAAGTAACACATGAAGGGTTTGTCCCAGGTTACATGGCCACAACCAGACTGCTGAGATAGCAAAATAATAATAAATAATAACAATAAAATGATCTTAATATTGTTTCTTGGGGGTGAGCTAGCCAGCAGAACCTAACTGCCTTTCTTTTTACTACTCAAACCACATTTGTTGTTTAGAGAGATCTCCCATTATTCTCTCTTTCTTTCCTTAGTGTCTGAACCTGTAGGAGATGGGCAGAAGCAGGTTATTCTTCTTCAGGGCTTGGACTCTGTTAAGTGTCTCTTCATCCAGGGCAGTGTAGCAGCGCCGGGCATAATCCAGCAGCTTCTCCTTGGATGGATCGAACTCCCCCACCTCTGCCACCTTCTCTGGGGCGACTAGCAGCAGCTCAGCAATGGGCGTGGTAGACGCCACTGTGTTGCGGTCAACGCCATGAATTTGGAAGGCTTTGGACATATTTTTTAGTCGCTGGTATGTAAGTAGGATCTTCTTGTAACGGAAAAGCACTCCAGCAGCATCTTTCACTGAAGAAGAAAAACACACAGGTGAGTCAGCTACAATCTCATGAGCATTGTGGTAACTCGTGACCATAGTATGTAAAAGACAGATTAAATAGCCATGATGTAACACAGCGGTTTGTGAAATGCTATTTTTAACCATTAACTTGACATTTTTGTGGCCAGATGTCACAAATCTGACTGAGAAAGAGAGGGCACTGCACACTCACAGCACAGGCAGCGACTTGTACGTCAATAGGCATCCACACACTAAATCATAACTACATTTTATCATGATCTATCTATATATCATCATCAACACTAGAAACTAACGATTGAAACTATCAACTCATCAGGAATCAAGTGTATTCTTTTTATGGGTTAAAATTTTTTCAACCAGGAGTTGCAGCCTGCTGGTCATTAGAAAGAACACAGGTTTAAGACACCCAGTATCGTGGTCCCTTGGTCATGGACCCAAGGCTTTTGTGATTTGCTATCAGTTTTGTGATTTGTTGCACTTCATGTTGTGTGTTTTGCTGTTTTAATCAGCTCTTGGTTTCAGTTAGTTTGCTCCTGCTCTGCTCTGTCTTTATGTTTTGTTAATCAGTCAACAACACCCAAAAGCCATGTCCAGCTTTTATATATAGTCAGTATTAAGGACACTGAAATGTTGAGATTTTCCCTTCCTCACCTCTTTGTCGCTCTCTTGGAGGTCTGAAGACCCGCCTTCTTTTTAACTGTCTGTTGCTGTTAATGGCGTCTGACATCACATCTTCCCCTGATATCATTCCCTCCTCCTCCTCAATGTAGCCATCCTGCTCAAGATACTCATCTGATTCCCCCAATAGTGAAAGGGAATCTGACGAGACAAAAATGTTCTATTTAACTAAACCCAATAGTTAAAAGACAACATGTATAAAGCACTGATTGCATTCAGTTAATTATCATTATTAGTGATTCAAAGCTTTATGCCGTGTCATGTATATTACCTGGACCTACGTTGCTATGCCCACTCATTTCATTCATGGATGACCTTGCAGCACTGCTACTGTTGCCACTGCTGCCACTGGCTGTACTGGAAGTACTATGGCTATGGCCTTGCAAAATGGCTTGGGATTGTGTGGAGTTGAAGAGAGCATTCATAGATGCAAGCTGATTGGTCAATGGACTGGACACGTGGTTTTTCGAAGTCACCATAGTTGGAGGACCAGGCCTTCGCTGCATAAAGTGACGTGAGGGGAAATGCTGAGAGTCGGTCTTTTGTTGTTCTATAAAGAGAAGGAAACCTGAGAATCTGCAAGCTAAGCCCAAATATATGAAATAAAGTATAACATTAACAGGCTGTTTGGGTATGTCTAATTATGACTTTTCAAATATTTACCAGCAGGACGATCTTCCTCTCTTCTTGCCCTCCAGTTAAATCGTCTTGATTCATATCCTTAAGAGAAACAGATAGCAAGAGATAAAAAAATTACTTTTGATTCTGATAGACTTGCTAAAAAATCAGTTTCTCGTTGACCAAGTAACATTAATGAACCCATCTTCTCCCCCAGTGACAGATAGGATAGCTGCCAGTCCCCTACATGGATTAACCACGGGTAAAACTGTTGGACGTGTTATTAACTCACACCTGCCCCCTGTCCTCACCATTACTGTATTGTCTCTGACTCTGCTCCTGTCCTTGGCTCTTTGTGGAAAAGATGAAGCGGTCCAGTTGGCAACGGAGGAAGTCCCTCTCCTCTTCCAAGTCCTCAATTCTTTTCTGAAGCCAAGAGTTTTTCTCCAAAGAGATCTGCAGCTGGGTCCGCAGGTTGGTGATCACCATGTAGGAATTGTTGACTGGAGATGGTCCAGCAGATGACGGTGACTCTGAAGAGTATCGATGGATAGTTAGTCTGGCCAATAACTAATAATGCACATCAAGAGATTGTGTGTATGGAATTAAGTTATTGTAGAGTAGATTTAAAGTATTGATGTGGATGTTCACCATCAAAATTTTGATCACTCTGGTTAAAAAATCCCTGCTGCTCAAAGTTGCCCTCCTCATAGGGGATGGAAATTTCATAGGCGTCCTCATTTTTTGGCGCTGAGAAGAGACAACTTAAACAAATTAATTATCATGCTTGACCCAAAGACAGGACGACCATATATGCTAGGACCACTTCGAAATCTTACTCTGCAGGTGGAGTGAGCCTGCGTGGCTCTTGGATGTGGACGCAGCATCATTCCTGTTTCCGTCCTCCATCTCACACCACTGACAGACCTTTGCTTAGTGCACAGTTTAAAATGTGTCTTCAGTGACTTTGTTACATTTAGCGATGACGTGCTCACATTTATCTAAACAGCTACAGCTCACCGGAAACCTTTCACAACGTGGGGGTGTTGTGCTTTATGCATACGCAGTGAGCCTACAAAGCATAGCTAATTTTATCACACAGCTCTCTCCCATGCAATTAGAAATTAAAACAGTGAAACTGATTGTATTACTCAAACATGAGTTTGTAGCGCCCTGCTACGGCGCTCAGAAGAGAGCCCTATGTTAGCGTCCTGTAATATTAGCACAAAAAAATTAGCTACAATATAAAATTACAATCCATTTCTTTCTGCACCCTCAAGTTTAATGATTTCACTCTCACATTGTTAAAATCCCCGAGTTACGAATATCATCTGCAGAAACTGTTACATACCACTTTATGTTTGTAATAACTTAGTCTTGCACATGTAATAAGACGTTATAACTCCGTCATATCTCCATTTCACCAGTTCGTCGGCTAGCTAACAAGCTAACAATAACAATTATCGGGGGTTTTTTCTACCGAGAGTCTTACGTCACTTCCGGATGACCGCCCGCTGCAGGTACTTTTATTTTAGAAAAAGTGTCGGGTTTTTTTGAACGACGGTATTTAATGCGTGTGTATAGTTAAATATATAAGTAAATATAAACGTTTAGGTATATTTATATAAAAGATATATTATTTGAAGATATTTGGGAAACTTTTTACTTTTAAACTCATGTTTCTTGACAAAATGTTACTTGTACAAAACAAAAATAAAATACCGTAACTTTTCCACTCACTTGTTTCGAAACATTTCATTGTTTTTTTCTCTGGTGTAGGAAAACTACAGGACAGGTTGAACAGGTGACGAGGTGTCAGGTTTCAGCTTTGTCTACTGGTCGCTTCTGACAAACTGTATGCGGAAGGACAACAAAAGCGCAGTTTCCAATAGAAACATTTGACTTTTAAGTACTAAACAACGTAGAAGGGGGTAAGTTTCTGTTTTGTTTTTTGTGTGTTTTTTGTTTAGTAAAATGTTTTTTTTTTAGCTCATGTAAACAGTAAAATCTGTTTGTAAAAGGCGTTAAACGCGCATCCACAGGTGTTATAAGTGTGGCATGGCCGGTGTAAACAGTGCTATCTATTTTTAACAATGGAGTCAAAAGATATAAAAGCTAATATGTTAAAGGAACAAGCTTCCCTCCCTCTCTCTTTCAGTGCAGTAATGGCACCGAAGTATGATGGTTTGTCCCACTGTAAGCTGGCTCTGGTGTTTGCTGTGCTGATGGACCTGCTGGGTGTGATATCCCTGCTGCTGGGGGTCTTTGCCCCACTGGAGATCAAAGGTCAAGACTTTGGGGATCTGCTGGTGTACTCGGGAGCTCTGCTGGTGCTGTTTTCCCTAGCAGGCTGGGTCATGTGGTACAGTGGAAACATTGAGGGTCTAACCTCCAAAATAGAGCTTGGTGGAGTTGTGGGTGGAGCTGTGGACAGACTTGCCCGCAACCTGAGTCGCAGGATACGGCTGCCCAGGACTCAAAGCAGTCCATCGTAGGTAGAGAAGCCTCACTGGACTAACTGACTTGAGCTGTCCTTATCTAGGCAGCAGGCCAGACTGCCTGAGGCAAAGGAGTGTCATTACTGTTTGGCTCTTTACAAACACTTCCTTTGCTGACACCACCTCATTTACTTAAAAAAAAAAAAAAAGATCTGTTGTGCTATTTTCTATAAGGAAAACTATGATCATTCGTTTCATCTTTACCTAATATATAAAAGGAATAATTTATAGAGATTAAAGAGATGGATCTGCAACATTGTCTCACAGTGCTAATTGAAAATTATTCATTCATTTACTTGTGTCATATTGCTGGACCAGATTATGGCAGCAGAATCACTCAAAGCTAAGGATTGTACATTAACAGCTGAAGGCATTTTAATAACAATAATCATATTTGCACAAGGTTGAGTCAAAACATAATTTCAAATCTTTTCAAGAAGGATACAGAGCCGCTACGACATCAACATGTGTGCACAAACTGCATATAAATACTGCAAAGGACACTTGAAAGATTTTATCTCCCTTATTTTACAAGGAAAACAAGAACAGAAATCTAAACATAACTGAAATTAAAAGAATTGCACAACATCCAAAGGAAGACGTCAAGCAAACAGCCAACTGAGAAAATAAATTTTTTTTAACAACAACCTCTGAAGTTGTTCCTTTAAGCGAGGGGATATCGGATATATTTTCAATATGGAAACCTCAAGCACTGTGAACAGGTAGAAATTGAGTTAACACTCATGGCAGGAATACCCAAAAAATATACATCACAAAAGATGGAGCTTTATAAGACAATAAAATGTCTGATTGTGTTTATGGTGCGAGACCAAAAATCTGTCTCCAGTTCACAATTAACAACAAAATATGTACACAGCAGCTACGAGAGAAGCCACATCACCAGCTTAAACGTTTTTGATGCATGCACGACTGCTCTCTACATTTTTTCCCACCAAGCGAGAGAAAAATGTATAATTCAGCCGACAGTCAGCAATACTGCATTGATTTTTAGGGCAAAGGTATTGATCTATTAACCACCAGGGAGCTGAATTACTGACCAGTTATACAGCAGTGATATAAAATGAGATGAAGGCACACTGGAAGGTTTCACCATCCATTAGGATAATTAGATATCAAAAGATATGTACAATATATATATATATATATATATATATATGAGGTAAACAAGTATGATTAATATCTTTAAATGGTATTTTATTGCTACCACACTAAGATGTTGGTTCATTCAGTTCCACGAAAGACCCGTTTCAATGCTTTGTTGAGTCTGCTCAATCTTCATCATAGGTGAGAAGCATGGAACAGTTACCTCCTTTCCATCAATGCAGTGCTGGTGCTGAGGGAACAAGAGAGCTGCCAGAATTCCAGCAGGTTTAAACCTGGGATAAGTTGGGATAAACTGAGTCAGAAGAATTTCTTGCATTAGTCCCTCTCACACTCTCACACAGCTGCTGACATCAGTGGTTCAAACTTCAGGAACAGCAATATATTTAGTTGGTGTTGCTTCTAGATTGGGCACCAGCACTGCGCTGAAGGAAAAGGATGTGTGAGATGAAAAAGCTCAGAGTGCAGGATTAGGCACAGGTGGTGTGGGAGTCTGCCAGATGATCATGTGACTACGTTCAGATCGCTGTGGCGTGGCTTGGGACACCTCTTCCGAGTCATCGCTTGCATCATCTCCTGGAAACAAAGAGGACTTTGACAGCCTTTAAATAGACCAAGTAGTGCACAAATGATGCAATGGATGAGACAGACTTAAGTACAGTTTTATTATTCTTCAGCTTACCAATTCGAAAGTTGATGTAGCCCTCTCCTCCACTGAGGATAAGCTGAGCAGTAGTGACATGGCTGCTGCTAGGATTGGTGATCAAACAACCTGACAGGAACAAACATTTTTTGTGGTCACTCAAACACAAAAATAACATGCATATGCAATCTGAAGCGTCTCACTTAATTGTTAAGAAGTTACATGTAATGGCTATCTAACTCTTACCGGGTGCAGCAATGATGAATCTGACAACTTGTCTATGTCCATGGTAACACAGCTGGGCAGATGCAGTGGAGCAATAAGGGATGGAAACATCCTCTGAAGCTGCAGAGAGTTAGTAATATGGTTAATAGTACACAGAGACCATTTATGGCCAAATAACTTTAAGTTCCAGGCATTCTTAAGCTAAACATACTTATGGACAAAGGGATGGAGAAAATGGCACCACCTCCTGTGCCCACCCACAAACGGCCACAGATAACAGTGAGAGAGGAGATCTGGAGAGGTGAGAGTGTCAGGAAGGGCTGGCCTGTGGAGAGAGAGAGAGAGAAAACTGGTTAGCAAAGCTGTGAGATTAAAGTTAAAGTGGTCGGTCACAAAACAAAATGCATGTAAAACAAAAATAATGAATAAAATATACACACAGTACTCTGCATCCCTTATTTCTTTATATTTTCTTCAGAAAATGGGGAAAAGGGGCATCAATCTATTGAAACGTACATACATGGAAATATTGTACATAAGGCAAAAAAGTGTACAAGCTTCAAAGTCAATATTTGGTATGACGACCTTATATGGCTACAAATTACAAGAAAGCCTCTAAGAGAGTTCATCACTACATAGGACCTGTTGCCACTGATTTTCAGTTCAGTTTTTGTGTAATTTGGCACATTTAGCCTTTCAAATAGCCAATGTCCAAAGAGAAATATCTTCAGAAAGCCTTCAGAAAAACTATTGCTCAAGACTGATTAAAAAAGTACAACAAAGTCTGGCTCTTTGGAAGCAAAATTTAAAGAGATGTATTACTTTTTTTTTTCCATTTACCAAATAAGAAATGATAGTAATAAATGTTCCCATTACTGTAGTCCATCAAATGATTTCTTTGCTCTAGTAGCTGCTCAGTAACAACACTTAAGTCATACATACAGGTATATGTATTGTAAGAAAAAAAAAAACACAAACAAAGAAAAAAACAAACAAACAAAAAAACGGTTCGACTACCTAATGTTTTAGTGACCAAAGCTGCAAAGTCAACTTCCTGTAGTGGCCGTCCTGTGGACCAGTCAAACAGCCTGAGGATTGGGTCCAGTCGGCAGGAGGTCCAAACCCCACTTCCACCAGCGCACAGAAAGCGAACCTGCTGCTCACTGCGCTCAGAGACTGAGAATGTTTGCTGTAAAGTAGGATAAGGAATAAAGAGAGTGAGTTAAAGATATGGTAAGAATGAGACACAATAAACAATAATAGGTATCATTTCCTCTGTTTCTTACCTCCACCTTCTTGCTTTCAGTGTCTACCACGTAGATTTTATTCCAGTATCCCACCCACAAGCGGCCGCCTTTTGCAAGGCAACAACGAATGGGCTGCACAGGATTTGATCCAAGAGGCATCAAAGAGTGTGACTGCAGATTCCAGCCATCTATTAATCACACGACTCATTGCATCATTATTCATTTCACTCACTTATGCAAATCAAACAAAATGAAGAAATTAATTAGCAGAGACAGTTGGATGTAAGTTTGAAACAAATCCATTACCTGTACTGTGTGAGAAAAAAGCCAAAGTCCCATCACCTAAACCAGCAATGACCTGACCCTGTGAATACCTGTGAGAGCGAGTCAACACAAAGATCGTTTTCAATTCTGCTTAGAGACTTCAAGGTAACTCATCTCGTGTTACAACTAACATCCAAATGCAAATGGACAGAACTCACGTGAGAGAATGAACACTCTCAGAGAGAGATACAGACCGCAGACAGAGCCTTCTGCCAGCAGAGGCCAAATGCACCAGTATACTGTGAGAGAAGGACAATAGGAGAAAGGAGCCAAGGGAAGAAGAGGCAGTCTGTGATAAACTAACAGGCAAAAAAGTCTTATAATTGTTTAGATGATATTTACTGACGTAAACTGCTTATTCAGCTGCCACTACCTTCCTTCCTGAGTTCCAATCCACACAGTTCCTGCAGTGTTACCTTAAATAACAAGACAGACAGGCCCTGTCAGAGCTGAGTAAGCAATGTTGATTTCCAAGAGTTTCCAGTAAAACAGCACGGTATCAGGGGATAATAGAAGTACAGAATACACTCGACAAGTCATCTGTGGGCAGCTGCTGCAGCCCATTGTACCAGCACTGACCTATGGGAAGCACAGCACAGATGCAGAGGGCAGGAGCTGTGGGAGGGAGGCTGAACTGATCCAGAACTGTGTTGGAGCGTGCTGGATCAATCACTGTAATATCACTGCAGGAGGCAGGGCCAGAAACTACCCACACAGAACACTGGCAGAAAAGGGGTGGATATGAAGTTTGAAAAGATGAATGGCATGAACCAATTTGTGCCTTGACAAGTGTTAGTCATGGTTGGGTGATCATAATTAGAGGATGACTGTAGCTGCTTCTTAACTAGGATTATGACAAACTTACTGTGGCTTCTCCAGAGATCTCAGATGGGACTGCGACTGCACACTTAAGCTGAAGGGAACAGAATAAATGAGGAGCCATGTCAAACTGCACCGCAGATCTGGTTCACTTAAAGTGACCTATATCATTCTCCTTGGATTATATTGTAGTAGCTTTGAATTCATGGTTAAAAACAAAAAACATTTATCTTGTGCATTATACAGTGCTGTGCAAAAGTTTTGAGCCACCCTTAATTTCTTTACATTTTGCAAGGAAACTGGGTAGTAGTCTTCAGGAATAGTTCTCCAGGCATATTGAAGGACCTTCAAGGCTCTTCTTTAGATGACAGCTGCCTTTTCTTCTGTTCTCTGTCAAGATGATCCCATACACCCCCCTTCAATAATGTTGAGGCCCAGGCTCTGGTGAGGCCAATGTGTATGTTTGGGACCATGGTCATGTTGAAAAATGAAGGTATTGCCAATTAGACACTTTCCAGATCGTATGACATTGTGGATCAAAATCTTATGGTACTTTTCTGGGTTCATATTTCCATCCATTTTTTTTTTTTTAAAAAGGTCCCCAAACCACTGAGTGACATCCAGTGGGGTAGTTCAAGACTTTTGCACAGAAAATAAGCCTCCTTTGAGTGACATTTACCTTGGCAGTCGATTCTTTGTGATCCAGCAGTCTGAGCTGCATTAGAACAGGCACGTCTTTAGGCTCTGGTACTGGTTCACTGGAGTCCTACAGTAATTAACAATATTTTTTTTTACCAGGGTATTGCTTGTATAGTGATCTGCACAGTAAATATCCATATTGTGCAAAAAAAGTCTTGAATGAAAGCCAGACATTTTTTTTATTGGTATAGTAAAACAATTTAAATAGTAACTATTTTAACTATATAGACTCAATAACAGCAACAGGAAGCTTTTTATTCCACTGTTTCCTATTTATTCTCTATAGCACGTCACTATTTATTTGTATATAGAAATGTGGTTCTACTACCTGTGTGTTTGCTAGTGGCAGGCTCCAGCCATGTAACTGCCGCTTTCCCAGAGTTCCCCAAATCTGGGAGCGAATTTCTCTGTAGATTTCCCTCTTCCTGACACGTGGTGAAAGAGCAGCAGGAGAAGCAGACCTAGAAAAATGATTCTGGTATTTATCAGCTTCACATTAAATACGTTTTATTTTTTTAAGTGAAATAAATAGAGCCACAGTAGGACACAGAGCCTTCACTGTTAGTATCTTGCATTTCATTTACTTAATAATTTGGAAAGTGAAAAGAAGTATCCGAGGCCGGTGCAAGAGTTTGGACACTCCTGTTTCAGTACTTAGTGACCGCTCCTGTGGCCGAGGCAAACACTTGTTGTATATAAATAGAAAGTGTCTATTTATGATTTTCATCCAATGTTTCCAGCTTATCGCTTTAAATTCTGAGATATTCTTAGGCTGGTTGTGAAGCGTGCTAATGAATTTCCCACAGATATAAAGGGAACGGATAATTTTTCATGTCTGATTCTTATGTCACTTGCATTAGCAAGTAGCTGAACCCCAACCGTGAATAAAAAATATTTATTGACAATGAGGTAATCAGCTAGGCCAGACTCTGTAGTTCAGAGAAGACCTCACTCAGATCCAATCTCTATTTTTCTCACTTGCACACAACTGCTGAAAAACACATAAGCAGGAGTAACTTATTAAGAGACAGATGCTTACTCAGCCTGAGGTCGACTGATGGTTGGTGGTTGTGGAGAGCCCAGAGCAGTGCGAGTGAGTGATGGGGAAGGTCGCAGAGCTGATATGGAAGCAGGAGGTGAAACTAATGGTTCCTTGGACCGGCCAAAGAAGCGGTTGAATCTTTAATTGAAGAAAAAATGAACAATTCTAAGTATTTTAACCATGAACAAATATACACTTCTTAATTTCAGCCCACCTAATGTCAGGTGCATTTAGTAACACAACAACACCAAAAGATTTGTCCCTCTCCTACATTTTAGCTGATGCCTTTTCACTTTTATGTAATGGTTCTCATCTCCTGTTGTTTTCTGCACTTCTTGGCTACTGCTAGCTGAATGCTCAACCAATGTGACTGCACAGTTGCAATGATGATCCTGGACTAACACTGTTATGAAGATATCAGCTCAGATATCAGATCATGCGGCTTGCACCACCTACCTCTGTTTGGGTTATAAGAGCTTCAACCTCGTCTTAAGGTACAGGAGGATGGGTGCGTAACAAGTCGTAAATTATTTTTAAAGAGAGATTTACTTACTTTCTCCAAACACTTGACCTTTCTTCTGAAAATCTCTCCTCCTTTGTTGCTCTAAAGAAAAAGTAATAGATGAGGTTGGAGGCAAAGATTTGAGCCACTGATGTTACACGAGTTGTTGTAATCACACTGCAGATTCTCAAATGTAACAATTTTTTAAATCTTCAAGAAAGGCACAAAAGTTACCTGAGTGTCTGACTGCGTCTAACCGCCTCCTGCAGTTCAAACAGACGCTGCTTATACTGGTTCTTCTCCATGACCACGCGAGCCATTTCAGAACGGGAAAAGTTACGCATGGATGCTGGCTGAGACACCTGAAGGGGGAAAATAAATTAATCCATCAAAGCATCGATGAGCAGCTAGAAAGCTAGACACCTACAGATAGTACATCACAGCTTACATCAGAATCCTCAGACTGACAAGTTTCCAGTTCTTTCCGAAGTCTGTAAAATAAAGGGCAAGATTATTGTCAGAACGTGTATGTAATAACAACAATGAACAGGTTATTTATTGAACAGCTGAATGATCCTCCTCACCTCTTAGTTTCCTCCTCCTTCTCCTTCACCCGCCCCTCCAATCGGGAGAGTGTTTCCCGAAGAGTTTCCACTTCCAGTTTAAGAGCTGAACGCTCATCTGTCAGCTCCACTACCCGAGATATCAAAGTCTTACGAGCAGTTTCAACCAATTCACTGAGAAAAAGGAAGTATAGCATCAGATATAAAGCTCAGAATTATGGTGGAAAAGAAAAACGGTGGTTAATCATATTAGATAATACAAAGCTTTCTGTTGGTATTTAGTGAAGTAAGAAATCCAAGTGTTTGGAAACTCCCCATGTCCTCAACAAATCACAATAGGCTAGTCATAGAAAATAAACTGAGGACTCACTGGGTGACTTTCAGTTCCTCATACTGAGAAAGAATCTCCTCAGACTGGTCTACACTGCCTAAAAACACACAAAAAAACATTTAACTGCGTGAATGCACATGCAAACAGACAAGTACTGAAATGAATACATTTCTAACCTGTATTAAGGACTATTTAACCTGCATTCATGTTCAAGAAGAAATCAGGACATGAGATTTTGTAGAATAGGAAAAGGGGAAGTAAAACTTTGTGAAACACATACTTGAACTTAATATAAGTAGAGTATAAATAGTCTCCCAACAGAGCCTGATTATTTTTGGATACCAACTTTCTGTCACTTCTTTTGTCTCTGATCACTTTGTGTTTCAACAAAGAAGCAGCAAAGATTCTATGTTTGTGACATATATTTCTTTAAAACTTCTTTAAAGCATCTCAGGAATGCAGATCTTAACAACAAAAAACAAACAAACTTGCATTTACCTCTGACACTGGCCCCTCGGTCTACACTCTCCACATAATCGCGGCTCAGCTCAGACAGTTCAGAGAAAACAGAGTCAGTGTTGCGGAGCTCCCACTCTATACTATCCTCGTCCTCTACCTCCTCTCCCTCATCCTTTTTGTCCGCCTCTTCTCCTTTTTCTTCTTCTACTTTGCTCTGCCCCAACTCATTCATCTCCTCCTTGAAGCTGGTCTCCAGCTCACCTTTTAAAGATTCTTCAGTATCAGGTTTAACTGGGGTGCTGAAAAATTTGGAGGTGGTTGATACAATATGTGTGCGAGCAGATGAATTCAAGTAAATGTTGGCTTAGTTAATAAATATAAAGCTGAAATAAATCAGTTAATGCTTTCAGGTTAGTACCTTGCATTTACACAGCCATTAAAATGTGCCAACTCAGGAGTGGAGTTTATGATGTCAATGACAAACTGATTTGTGGAAGGCTTTGCAGCTCTATCGACCTGTTTTTCTTTCTTGGCCATGAGATCGTTCAAACAGGGGGGACCAGAGTTTGAATGTGGTCTTTTAATCATCTGTAAAAGAAAAAACAAAACAAAAAACAGAACACGTAAGCTACATCTTTGGAAAAATCTTGAAGATGGTCATTTTAGGTGCAAAGCCATTTACCTTTTCGGTAACACTGGGTTCCGGCAAGACCTGATGTGACGGAAAGTCAGCATTCCTGGAACGCACATGATTCCTAAACGCAACAACTCAGTTTATGCTTTTTTTAAATCCTCTTATTTTTCACCATGTTCTTGCAACAGTGTTTCTAAAATATATCTTGTGACTTTAAAAAAAAGTTTCCTAGTTAATAATCTTTCACTAATCACTTTCCACAAATATTGCATTTAACAACAATAAAGGTAGAGAATTTGCGAGTATCTTGCCAAATGCAACTAAAAAGCTGAAGTTAACGCTACAAAGTAGCTTCAGGTTTTTATTTTCAGTCACATGTGGTATACACTGTACTTGATATCCCTTTCAAACAAAGAAATACTACCAACCTGCTGTCAGAAATGCCAGAAGCATTCAACATTTAGTTTAATATTACAACAGGCTGAGAGTTTTTCATTTTGCGCATGGCTACAACACGATTCACAATAAGGCTGCTGCTACTTAAAGTCTTCCTGTGTGATACTTTATGCAGAATAGCAAATGTGTTTTAGCATAATGTTGAAAAGAACCTTAAAGGAGAATCTCTTTCAGACTCCTTCCTCTTTTCCAAATGTTCCCGATATGTCAGGGCCAACTAAAAAGAAAAGAAAAGAAAAGAACATCAGCTACATGTAAGAAACCTGACGACTTAAGAATAAGACAGTGGTTACTGAGCATACGCATGGCTAACCAAAAATATCTGACCTTGTTGTGGGTATTTCTCAGTGCGCTCAGTTCTCTACTGAGATTTGCCTTTTGTTCCTCCAAGGCCACCACTGCAAGAAAACAGAAGGAATGTAAGAACAGAATACAGTCTAGACACCTAAAACTAGACTTGAATTGCTCTTTGGCATTTATTCCTGATGCACACCAGTAAGCCACAACTTTTAAACCACTGACATTTGAAGTGAAAATTGTGCTCTGTGGGAAAACTTTGCGCCTTCACATTTATTTTTGTGTAATGTGATTTATTTCAGGGCAATGTCCTCTACTAAAGAAATTGTCTCGAAATGGCTAGAGAAATAGAGACAGAAGGGACTGATGTGGCCTTTAAAGCTCCCAGATCCTGAATGCCTGGGGGATGTTGGAACAAGCCTATTCCATTGTGCAAACCATATTCAAATGTCCATCAATCCACCTTCTTCAGTTTATCCAATTCAGAGTCATAAGGGGGAGGGTGTGCAGCCTATTCCTTCTGTCATGGGGTGAGAGGCAAGATAAACCCTGTATAAGTCACCAGTCTGTCACAGGGGTCACATATAGAGACAAACAACTATTCAAACAATATTCAAATTTAAGCTAACATGCGTATCTTTGGACTGTGGGAGGAAACCAGAACACCCGGAGAGAATCCACAGAGTCACAGGAAGAACTTGCAGACTGCACCACCATGTCACCCCTGGATGGCAAACCCACACAATCTGCTGCTAACCTCATTGTGCGTGACTCTTTGTACACAGCAAAGACAGGATAAACTCAAAAGAAAAAACAGAAATGAAACCAAACAACTAAACGTCCTGGAGAAAACTGTGCATGAGAGCCCCACAAACCTGATTAACATGTTAAAATTATAACCCCGAGTAGTCATTACTGCATTGTTACTGCATGAATCTAAGACTTTATTTTGATCTTAATACCCCTGTACAGTTGTGCCGCTGTCATGTTGACAGTATCTGTCCACAGACATATGAACACCAGCTAAAAATCCTCAAATTGCCTTTGCAGTAGCTTCTACTGAAGTAGAGGTTTCCAGAAACATATTTTATCAACAGAGACCGACATACAGGGTCAAAACAATACCAGTGACATTACTGTTGCTGGTAAATATTCAAATACGCACGCTGATCAGCTTGTTGTCTTGCTTTCTTCTCTAGATCTCTCTCTCGCCATTCTCGCTCCTTTTCCCTGCCCCTCATGGCTCTCCTCTCCTGTTCAATTTGGTCATCCAACTCAAGATACCTCTTAAGAAAAGAAAAAGACTTGAACAGTGAAATGCCTGCTTTTACAATAAAACCTGCAATACCACACCTTCACAGTATCATGACTCACCTCTTGACTTTCCTTCCTCAGTGTTTTCTCTGCATGATATCGCTCGAGCAGCTCTTCTCGTTCAGCTTTCTCCCTCTCAGCCTCTTCCTCCCTGTCCCTCAGCTGTGCTTTGCAGCTGGCCAGGCCCTCCAGTACCCACACAAATATGGGTACCAGAGACTCCACCACGCTTTCACCATGGATCTCAATAACAGTCTGTGTGAGTAAAGCAGCAGAGAGAGAAAACAGGTATCTGTGACCACATGTAAATAATATTTCCACTCAGATCAACATAACATATTGTTCTCATTCTTACCTGTAATTCTGAATACAGCTTTCCTGCCTCTTCACTCACAATGTTTGGGTCCGGCTCCAACTCCCCGGTCCCACAAAGCACTCTCTCACTGTACTCCATCAGCCAAAGATTTTTTTCTTTTTTTTCCACTACCTCTGCTGCAACACGGTTGCCAAAAGCTCAAAACCAAAAGCAAACAGATCTGTGAGTCGATGGTGTGTTACAGTTTCTCACTAACAACTCGTTTGTCTAGGTTCTTAACCTTTCTCCCAACACTAGCACCTCCCATTCTCCACATGTTCATTCATACAGCAGCATCCTCGAAGACTTCACTTTTTATAGAGGTTTATCTGATGTCTGGAGGTGTTTTAGAGTCCATCCTGCAGAAAAAGGGGAGGGAAAGGTCATGTCACTTTCTTCAGAGATGATTTAACTGGAAGTGCACCGTCAGCTGTTTTGGCCATTTCCCTTTTCAGCATTACTATAACCTTGGAAGTGACACAACACAATCATTTGGTTTTCTTGTATTCCGGTATGATTCTTTGAACTTTTTTGAGACCATGAAGCAAGCTGTTAGGTTTTGATCAATTAAATATTAAAAGAAATAAGAAAAGGAAGCTATTTCCTGGTTTTGGTGTATTTTCTATTTTTAAACGCTTTGTTTTGCACTTTTACTCAGCTAAAACGTCTGTTTTCACACCAAATAAATTGATCTTAATCTATAATAGTTTCCCCAGTAGTTCAACCTTGGGATCAATAATAATTAAAAAAAACTTATAAATCACAACTAAACTATAGATACCTAATGTGATGTTGTCCGTTTCCTTGGTTTTCCAGGCTATAGCACAAGACACAACTATGTTCTGTGAACTAGCAAATAGAGCGAAGAATCACATACTTCATATTTGACTTTAAAGTCGAGTTGTGTGCTTCAAACAACTGCTGACATTTCACCTCAGTACGGTGAGGCTTTCTGTTAATTATTTATATGGATCTAATGAGGATAATACCATAGCATGCAGGGACAGTGACCAAGTGACCTCCTGTGTGTGTTTTTAAAAGCTCCACAAATAGCACCAACTAAGCAAACATGACAGACTATGACAGCGATAGGTTTTATTCGTCGACCCTTACTCTAATTATTAATACTCTTGGTAAGCATTACTAGACCTAACAGACTCGAATCGGCGTACTGTATAAATAAGTAAGAAGCCTGACAGTGGACACCTTGAGAGTTCGTTAGCAGTAGGTTCACAAAGTTGAAATCTAGCCAAAAACAAAGCCGTGTTTCTTCAGTTGTTCGGCTGCCGTTTTACAAACTTACCTTAGCGCCTGACTTCCTCACAACTTTCATTTTACTGCCCCAAAATAAGGAAACTCCAGCCGTCTTTTTCTTCGGGACGATATCAATTACACATAAACGAGTTTAAAGAAGGGGGCGTTGCTCGAATTTGACGTGCGCAGACATGTCCTCAGATTGACCAATCCGAGCGCTGTAACTGTTTGCTCTAACCAATGGACGGTTAAATGGGCGGGACATGGTTAGTTTTGTTTTCGAGAAGAGGAAAAAAACAGTTTCCTGAAACTTGCGCGACGACACGTGACCAAGGAGTTTGCAGCGGACTGTCAGGTGATCTGAGGAAAGCACGTCCGAATCCGAAACCTGTCGAAATACCTTACATGCCTGAGAACAACTCAATCTCTTTTCCCATGTTGCCACAAGTGGTTGGAACAGTTTACCGCAATGTTTGTGAGCGAATCATTAAAATAAAAACATTACAAATGTGAAGTCAAATTAAAAAGTCGAAAGACATGAAGTGTCTTTAAGGGATATTTGTGCAGGGATCTCTTTCCTAGTGAGATGGGGAAAAACAATCATGCAAACGTGTTAAATATTACACCGACGAAACTAAAGTAAAACTACTGCAAACTTGCAAAAGCTAGAATTGTCTTAGGATAAAGTACAGTTAGTCTTCCTTCCACTAGATGGCGATATTCTAAAAAAAAAGACAAAAAAAGAATAATAATTCAAATACTTAATGTTTAAGGAAAATGTGCTTAAACTGAATGTATATCAATCAGGTAAAGTTAATTGGACTCGATTTTATTAAATGTAACTTTTAACATTGTTCTTATGTAACAAAACTAAAGGGAAAATGGACGTAAATGTAAGTAAATCAGTTAAGTCAGTATTTTGGGCAGTATTGGTCCCTCAGTACATTTCATGTTCATTGTATGTGGTTAGAGCTTTGTTTTATTTGTTTGTTTTGCTGTTTTTGTTTTCTCACAACTTTTTTACATTTGCTTTTACAAGCATAAAAGAACGTTACACTTCCTCAGTGTCAATGAAAAAAAGCTACGGAAACAAAAACAAAGTCTTTCGGAGTGTTGTCCTTCCTTCTTTTTATTTTTGTAAAATGGTAAATGGCCTGCATTTGTATAGTGCTTTTACTCAGTCCCTAAGGACACCGAAGCGCTTTACACTACATTCAGTCATTCACCCATTCACACACACATTCACACACTGGCTACATTGTAGCCACAGCTGCCCTGGGGGCCACTGACAGAGGCAAGGCGTAAAGTATTATACTATGGCTGTATCCCAATTCAGGGTCTGCAGCCTTAAAGGCCGCATTTTAAGGCCGATTACGTCACAGTGGCGCGCCTAAGGCTGTCCCAATTCAAAGGCTGCTCGAAATGCGTCCCTCAAATGCGTCCTTCATTTCCCTGAATTTTAAGGCTGTAGCAATGTAGACTTCGTGGCCCAACATATCCCACAATTCATAGCGCGGCAGTCGGTGTGGATAATTTTGCCGCAGACGAAGAAGCGGAGCAGCCGAAGAGTAAACTGTGAAAAGTAAGCACTGAATATTATGTCACTTATTTATGTGCAAATGTTTAATAATGAGGAACATTAAAACATTACTGTTGGCCACATGTCGGCAAAGTTATGTGACATTAGTGACGTTTGTCTTGTTAAAACTTGGTTTTAAAGCCTTTACTTTAAAATATACACCATTCAATAGCTGAGCTTAATCTTACAGAGAATGATCAAAGCTCATGTAGAAACAAACAAACAAATGAACAAAAGATTTTCTCCTTCATTTCTGTCAAACAAAGCTGTATGAAACGTTTCCAGCTGTCAGTATCATGGTTGCTAGGCAACCTGGGCAGCGCGACGGAGGCTAGACCGTCCCATTTCACAAGCCTCGCACTTCCGGCCTTAGCGGTCTTTGAGTACGCGGCCCTTGTGGACCGTTAAGGCTGCGTACTTTAAAGCTGCAGACCCTGAATTGGGATACAGCCTATACCTGGATGATCATGAATCCTATCTGCAGGATGTCCATCATGCAGCTACCTTCACTTTAAAATGCCTGCTCCATGAACTTTAACAGGTAAATGATATTTTACAAGGTAAATTCAGCAAAAAATTAACAATACATTTAAATTCTCATGTTAGACAGTCACAAAAACCTAATATCCGAAGTCCTGTCCCTCTTTTTGTCAGAAGATAGTCAGAGTGTTACTATACAAACATTTTTAATTGTGCTAGCCTCCTAGCTAGCTCTACAGGATTAAAATAATTTGTTGAATAATTCATCAAATAGCAAATTTTAGAGTTGACTAAAACAAACTGACTTTGTGACTTTGTGTTCCATGAAATTCCCACGATATGGTCATTTTCTTTGACTAAATAAAATATTGATAAAAACAACCCGAATTGCATTGTTGGATATCAAGTATTTCATTGCTTTTGTTTATTTTTTAATGTTATTTGTGATATTAAATTAATTTTCTAAACTTTGTTTTGCACTTTATTAAGTTAGCTTAACTGTCCCTGTCTAGCTAACGTCTGTGGGTCTTACTTGTGATATAGTTTCTCTTTCACTTTTTTTTCCTTTTCAGATCAGTGAGCAGCAAAGACATATGGGCACATCACATGAGAAGCACAGGTCTGAAATATAACATTTATTTTGTAATTTATTTATTCTCATTACAGTAGCCAAAACATTAAACATAAACTATAACAAAACATCACAAATCAAGCAGGAAAGCTCAATAAAATCAAATATGATATGACCAAAAATACAAAATAAAGGACCCCAGTGAACACAAATCTTAGAAAAATAATATACAATTTAAAATTATATTTAGTATTTTATTGTCACACACACTCCTGAGACTCCCAAAAAAGAATTAACAGCTTTTTTTCTGTGTATTAGTAACTCCAGTGCTTTTTATAGTCTACCTTACTTCTGTTGGTCTGCACTTTTATGAATCATGCTCACTGTGATTTGTAAATTTGTCTGGTTTCTGGTAACTTTAACTAAACCCTCAAATGACATTTGTGGTGCTTAAAGTTAAAAAAAAAAATAGGCAAAATACTCAGGATAATGTAGCTCAGGATAATCCCCATATCTGATCCTAAAAGATACATAGACAGGGAGGTCTCTGTTATCCCAGAAACATTGTGAAAGGCTTTGGGTTATCCTCACTAACCAGTGTTTCTATAAAGATGTCGTCCTGCTGAGTTTTTAATGTCACGTTTGGGTGCAAATACAAAACCTAAATGGTATCTGCATGCATGGGACCCACTAGGTTAAAATGAGCAATGTCCTGTATTTTGTTGTAATAAAACCCTGTCTCTCTCTTCCTTTTTTTGATTCTCTCACATTTTACCCAGTCCAATTATTGCATTCTATTTATGCTCTGTGCACACATTACAAGCTGCAGGAGTGAAAAAAATAATAGCATTATAAGGAAAATAATTAGTGGGATTAAACATTTATATTCATAATTTTAATTAAGTGTAAGTAGCACAATGTGCATAATGTAGTCGAATAGTGTTACATTATTGGCTTATTATTATTAATGTGACACGAACCACTGCTCAAGACAAAACTAATTTTAACTGCTTTTTTTTTAGATTTACAAAGCAACAAGTCATAAGCAGCAATAACATATGTTGATCATTAAAAAGAACTTTGCCAGCCTACACGGCTCAATTAGAATGCAAAACTACAATATTAGTGTGTAAAATTTTAATGACTATAAGTTGAAATAAAATGCCTCAAAACTGAATAACTGCATTTCTACATTATTTAGATTAAACATATCTAATGAGTAGTGGTACAGAGTTGGGTTGAAATGGAGATAATTTATTTATAAAAGATCAGAGATCTTTTTTCCTTAATGTCTGTCATTAAACACTGTTTATACTGTGACTTTTTTTATTACCCTACCACTCTCTACAAGAACTTCTTTCCCATGCTGTCTCACTTCTTTTGTCATCTGTCTTTTTCTCTTGGTTAGGAGGTGAAATGTTGCCACACCCACCACCACCACAAAACTGAGGGCCAGTATCACAAGCCCCAGTCCCAGCAAATGAGAGGTTCCCCCTTTATAGAAGTTCAGCTGGTCCCACAGCCCCACAGCCAGGCAGCTGAAGCCGATGAGAGTTCCCCAAAATCCAAAAGCCAGCATGCAGGATCCACAAGACAGTTCAACGCCTCCAGTAACCACAGTGACGCCCGCCACTGACACAACTCCTCCTGGTAAGGTCACGGTTTCCGATTTAGACCCGTATCTCACAGTAGAGGTGACATCTGATAAAGTTGAAGGATCAAGGGTTTCCATTTTGGACGCCATGGTCTGTTTTTATTGCTTGGTAGATGGCCAAGAGGGTTTTTTACATGCAGCTTCTTCTCTCTTCTTTCTACGATATCACACATAGTCTTGATTAGAAAACCCCCCACTTTGCTTTCATGTCTGGTATCAGTTATGCAGCTTCAAGTTTAAAATAAATCATCCCAAGCTGTCGGTATAAACTTTGTATAATTATATACTGTGTCAAATTCCCATCAGTGTGTTTGAGCTTTCCTTGAAATAACTGAACCTGTTTAGGCAGGCAACCAGAAGAAAACGTCCAAAGCTTAGGATCTGTATTTTTTAATGATAGCCATACATATTATACACATTTCCTAAAAAACCTTACCTGATGACCTATGTGTATTTTGTGGCTGTAAAGTATAATATGCATCGATCAATTCACTGCAGGCTCAGTGAATTAAATGTAAACTAACTCAGTACACTCTTTTTTTAAAGATTGGACATGTTTTAATCTGATAATCGAAACAACCTTTCACACACGCGTTTGTCACGTCAGGTTTTCTACCAGTATTTGTAACTGTAACTCTTTACTTTTTTAATTGAATGGACCTGAATATTAGGATATGAAAGCTTTTTGTTCTAGAAAGCCAAATGAATTGTTAATATTTGTCATTTTAGACGGCCAAAAAAGTCCTTTTTTTCTTCTTTTTTTTTTACATTTTAAGTGTAACATTTCTTACCTCAGTCTTGATCCAGGAGCTTAGACGTCAGAGGAAACTTTGTAATAGTGAAGGTCCTTAAATAAAGTCTTAAAGTAAGTATCTTTTAAATAGGAAACTCTCTATGATTAGACACTAAAGGTGCTCCTGACTTCTCTCTGGACAGTGGGTGTAGAAATGGGCGCCAGCGGTAAAGTGCTTTTCTGAAATACATCACCTACTCGAGGCCTTGCAAAATTGTGGACGTAATCATCAAGACTTCCGCCACAGCATGTTTGTTCCCCTCTTTCCTTGTGTTTAGTAGGAAGCTGTCGTCTGTCATTACGCGTCATTATGAGCCATTACCAGATATTTATCTGGAAACAACTCCCTTCCTCCTTTCCTCTTGCTTTCAGTCTTAAGATTTGAGTTGCGTCCCACCAAGGCACTGTTTGGACTAAGATTGTTGTTTTTTTCTTTAAACATTTTCCTGTTTGGCATTCCTATTTCTCGAATTATTTTCTCAGTGCTCTTACATCTCAAACTTTATACTCGTACTCAACTTTGAAATGTTATTGGGGAATTTCAATCCTGAGCCTGTCTATATTAAAACAGAATTATAGGTCAACACAAATTTAAATTTAAGTTATAAAAGATTAACTTCAAGACAACCTTGTTTCAGAGATCTGTTACCAAATGTAGATAGTAATTAATAAGGCTGATCCTTCATTGACACATTAAGTGTTGCAGATTTATAGAATACGTCAGTACTGACGTTTCACAGGTCAGGGCTGTAACACATGCGACGCTTGATACAGCCCATTAATACCATATAATGCTGCCAACTAGGAGGTTGTCACTGACCTAATTGTGGATATTTATAGTCATGTTATTTTCAGATACAAATAAACCTTTGAGTTTTCATTGTTTACATTACTGTATGTGCACATGTTCCTGCCTGTGAAAGAAATACAGATTTAATGTTGCAAAGCAATGTTAAAACTTCTTTCATAAAGTTCTGACACTGTCAGAATCATAATTAATCTAAGATGCCAAACACCCATGTTACCGATATTTTTACGCACTCTCTCCCCCGAGTGGAAAAACATCTCAAGAGTAGCTGCAAATCCTTGCTCGTTCTGGCTCTAGCAATTAGCCCAAACAAGAGTAGAGATCACATGTCAGGGATTGTTCTGTAGAGAAGGGGTAAGTCAGTTGACCGTCACCCTTATAGGATGAAGACGGGGGTAATTGGCTATTCTCTGGCTTGTGTAGGAGAGGGCGGGGCTTGACTAATCCAGTTAGCAAATTATAGTTTAAACATAAAAAATGAATTATTGATTATCATACAGGGAAATTCATGTCCTAAATACGATAAGTGCATGCTGCTTTCATCTCTGGTGTTTATGTGTGTTTCTTATACGTGTGCATAACTCATGAAGTCTCCTTTACACATGCTATGTTGGTCTGAAATAACACCTAAGACAATCAAGATAATACTTTTGCTCTAATTAAAGTAGACACAAAGTAAACAGACTAATGACGTAAATGTGGCAGCCAAAGTGTCATGAAGTGAGTTTGTTATACTGATAATTACCTGATAGCCTCCAATGAGAACATAGCTGTTGGCAATGAATGTGGAAACGTCAAGAAAAAGTAAATCGGAGCTGAGTTACAAGAGACTAGACAGAAAAAATTCAAGTGAAGTCATCAGTGTGTGTTTTGTTAGTGTGCAGTTCAGTAAGCCTTTAAAACATGAAAGTACCTTATGGCGGAGAAAAGAAAATGTAAGTCATGTCTGCGACTATTAATGTTGAGATTAAAGAAATTCATATAGTCAAAAAAACATGTAAAAAAAAACAATGTTTAGCTAGGTAATATAAACCTAAACTAGTGACTCAAAGGAAAGCAGTACTGTAGGACAGGAAGGAGGACGTGCACAGACGGGGTCGGCAGTGACAGGGATATTAAGGGCGCAGGTGGGATTGGAGGGAGTTAAAATTGCCTGGACAGATGGTGGAGTGGCTTTCAGTGCTCAATCAAACCTATTGAAGGTCATAACTAAAACAGCAGACACCCACCTTAAGCTTTGTTCACAGTTTGCTAGAAAGCACCTACTCACTTTTTGGTGAGTTTACCGAAGTAACGTTTGGCTCCCAGAGTGAACTGTAACTTACAGTTAGATGCAATAAACTTCTGTTTATCGGTTCATATTCAGCAATTTAGTACTAGTAAATTAATGAGTACAAGACTAACAGGGATAAATTGATTCCCAGAGTTCATAAGTAATTTAGCAGGAGTATAAACGTACACTAGAGCTTTCCGGGCTTTTCAAGCAGACAATAGATAAAATTAGGATCTGGGGTTGCAATTTGGTCAAATGCTCATCCACCTTAAATCCCGCATTAACAGACTTAACCTAGTCAACTCCTGTAGGATGTGATTTCCCCGCCCGCCTATATCTTTCACTGTCTTACTGTCGAGAGAGACACTCGGTTCCTCAGCCATCATCTGCTCACACAACACACAGGTAAGGTTTCTGCACATTTTGCACATATTAACAAGCAAGTTGTTATTAATTTAAAGTTAAATAAATTATATCACAATTCTAAATTATATTTCAGATTTCTGCTTGGTTTTTGACATTGAGAGAAGACATCAAGCCAGTAAGCAATAATAGTTTGGAAAAAGAAAAGTCATTTGACACAAGAGAAGAAAGCCTATCAAGTGGCATATCCCAGCCAAGCAGTTTAACACATTGCAAAGATATTAAAAAGAAACTACAATGGGAAATGCAACCAGTAGCGCGATATCAAAGGAGATCCTGGAAGACCTGAAGCTCACTACAAAATTTACTGAGCAAGAAATCTCCCAGTGGTACGAGAACTTTCAGAAGCAGTGTCCATCAGGACGCATCTCACCAGGGGAGTTTGAGGAAATCTATGCGCGCTTCTTCCCTGACAGTGATCCTAAGAGCTACGCAAGGCATGTGTTTCGCTCCTTTGACACCAACGATGACGGCACTTTAGACTTCAAGGAGTACATCATTGCACTACACATGACCTCCACTGGGAGGACAACCCGAAAACTGGAGTGGGCCTTCTCCCTGTTTGATGTAGACAAGAACGGATACATCACCAAGGCAGAAGTGAAAGAAATATGCCAGGTGAGCGTGGTTCAGTTTATAAAAGTGACATTGATGAATGTCATATCCCGTCAGAAAGAGATTCTTTTTAAACATTGATCTTTTTTTCTTATTCTGGTTTTTATTAATCCCCAAGCCCCCAAAAACCTAAAGTGTTATTTTTCTTTCACTATAACAACTTTGTAAATCAGAAGTTCAAACTATTCTCTCAGTCGTGGTTTCAGTGAGGAGGGAACAGAGATGTCAGATAAAATTTATAGGATTAACTGACATAACGCAAAACCTTACATTAATGCCTGTTATTGAATCTAATGTTTTTGCTTTTTTCTATGTTTAACTGGTTTAACTCTGTAACATTAGCTACTGAGGTCAACTAGCATTATTAATGGATTATTTTGTTAGGTTATCTCCTTATTTTGTCCACGTTCTGCAAAATCTGTTAAATCTGTGTTGCTTTTAACTAAGAATTTACTATTCTTCTCATGGTATGTAGGTCTCAGTCTTAATTGGCAGCCCTATTAGCCAGTCTATTTGAGCCTAAAACTCCTGATAATCTTGGCGATTACAGGTTTAGCCTGCAGACAATATAGGGAGCCCTACTCCTGAGCAGAGCTACTCTTAAGTTTCACTCCTAAAGAAGAGTATACTCATCATCTCGATTCTAATCCACGGCTGTTTTACTTGTGAGACTGCCACTGTGGACTGAAGACTGTACTATAGTAAATGTTGTGAAATTTATGGAGTCTTATGGAGGTTTTACACTTTTCTATATTCTCTCTTCGGACAAATGATATGGAATTGTAAGAGGTTTAGACAGATGAGCCAAGAATCCAGCTGGCATTGTAATGGGATTGAATTCCTGGCCAACTGGCTTGAGTCCATAAGCACCATGTTTACAGCACACTGCATAAAATAGCTGCATTTTAAAGCCCCAATAGCAGTTCAAAAACTTACTATAAGATGAGATTTTTTCCGGTCTGTAAAACACTGAGGTCGACAAATACAAATTTACTGTGTGGTAAAAGGATACACCGCCTCCATTTTCCAGAAAGTATTCTTATGTAATGTATAAATAATATGTTAAATTAGAAAACATAAGTGAAAAAGGTGGAAATGCCTCAAAACCAGCCCGCAAGTACACTGTTCTGACAGGGTAGACAAATCCTTAAAGACTGCAAGTGTGATTTATTTTAAGGAAACCAGCTGCTTAATTTTATTTTTATGATTTCACAACCTTGATGTCTGTCAGCATAGATCACAGTCTGAAGTCTAAACTCTACTGACCATAACATCAGAGCAGGGGCGAGATTGAAGGATAGTCCAGGGAAAAGAGATGACATCTTGGTGTTTGGCCTGTGGCCTGAGTCTTGGCACTAATCCATGTTAATCTAGGTGTCTTAAATGTGGGAGATGAGTGCTCCCTCTCTAAGTGGGACACAAACTTAAAGGCCTGAACCTAAAGTGCACACTCAGGAGGTTTACACTCAGTTAGTCATTCAATCCACTGCAGATCAACTGTCTGAGAGATGACAGGAGATGCTATGAAATGCTGTAGCTTGTTTGAATATTTATGTATTTGTAATAAAAGGATTTTGCAATTTGTATAAATAGTCTATGTTTAAAAACTATAAAAAAAATACTGGCCTCCATATTTTCACTACAATACCAGTAACTCCAAATATGCACAAGACATTAATAAATTAACTGAAGAAGGCTGTTAGCATCCTCAGTTTTACTAGTGCTTACATATTCTTTGGTCAGTATCCATCTGCTTTATGTACTGTGCTGGTGATGAGAGAAATGATGCAGAATTACTATCCATCTTATACCCAACCCCCTCTCAGGCCTTGTTTAAGCTGATCCCCAAAGAGGACCTTAGCAAACTACCAGATGATGAGAACACACCCGACAAGAGAGCCAACAAGCTGTGGAGCTGCTTTGAAAAGAAAGACAATGGTAGGACGTGTAGTGGTAGTCCTTCTGCTCAGAGGGAGATAATATCAATGGAAGCCTCTGCTACCTTTCTTTAGCTGATGTTCCAGCATCCTGTGGGGGAGATTACATTTTACAATCAGCTGTTTGGCTTAACAGTAATACAAGTATTAATCCACCTGGGGGCAAGTCTCCACTTACAGGATCACTTGTGTCACGCAAGCTTTATTACAAATCATTGGCCCAAAAACGTCTTAAGTTATACATCACATGCTACTGTGTACCAAGCACACGAGATAAGAACATGTTGTTTAGATAACAATAATCCATCCTCGTGTTATCTCACTCTCCTGGCTTGTTTTGTACTTATACGTTTCTCGTCTTAACTTATTTTTTCCTCCCTTCACAGATCGACTGGCTGAAGGAGAGTTCATTACAGGAGTGATCGAAAATGAGAATGCAATGCGTCTGATCCATTACGAACCAATAAAACATTAAATCCCTTCTCATTCCTACGTTTCTCCTCTTTGCACCCTTTTCTGTTTTTATTAAACTATTTTTCTTTTTTTTTTTTAAAAACACACTCTTCCCTCTTCTTTCTCTCTCCTTATCAGATGTTTTCTCCGTCCTCTTCCTTAAATTCTCGGCCCCTCTGTAAATAAGCATTCCTACAGTTTCTGTACATTTGTGTGTTACACATACTTATACACATTAAGTATTATACTTAATTATTAGCTTGTTATGCTTTTCTTGTTTTTTAGAAATTTGAAATGTCCTCCAGTATTGTAATTTACTCACTTGTACAAAAAAATTAAAGATTTTATCATTCATCTGGGCTTTGGAAATCTATTTATCTTCTCCTGGAAAACAATTAAATCTCCTTTGACCTAGAAACATACTGCATATTATAATGCTGGTAGCTGATAAAATTTTCACTTTAGGTTTTTTCAGTTGTATTAATCCCTGACAGTAAATCCAGGATTATCTCAAATGTATAACCTACAAAAATTAAAGGTAAATTTAACTACTTGTTTTTGACTTTTGTAAAAAAAACAAAAAACAAAAACTCAGTACTTATACAATTTTATGTCAAACATAGTATATGACAGGAATTAAATGCAGTTTTTTAGAGCGTTGTTTTCCTGAAACTGGTGTCTCGATGTTGCAGATGTTAGTGTGTGCAGGCATTTCTTTCCAACTTTCATCCTAACCGCCCCACATGCTGCTCCTCTCTTGCTTCACTCTCCTCCCTCTATTCCTCCTCCCTTCCATCCAACTCGGGATTACTGGTTTACACATAATCTTCTGTTCAACATCAGAGAGC